>NW_026843709.1:20320000-22720000 GCF_030254825.1 Meriones unguiculatus
TGCTCTTTCTGAAATAAAATCAGAGCAAATCTTTTAATCAGATACAGTATATAGAGAAGAAAGCAAATCATGCTGATCCTACCACTTGCAATAAAAGTGAACAGTAAAAAGCTTAAAAGACAAAAGTGGCACTTAGCACTAAACAGGAAACTGAATACAGCTAGCTGCCCTAAACAAAGATGGCACCAAAACAATGATGGTTCTACTCGCTTTATCTCTGAACCAACATGGTGGCTTAGCCACCTGATGCCACAGCTCTGGCTGGCAAAATAAAACATACCATTAGGTGCTGCTGCTGATATAGCAAACATTGTGGAGCATCCATAATCCCTGATAACCAAAGGTTCTAACACTGTAACCAAACTAGCCCCAGACCTAACCACATAACAAAATTTTAAACTATATGAAATATTCTGGCCACACCAAACCTATCAGCCAGTATTCTTCCTCCTTAAAAGAGCATAAGAAAACATTTTGCAGTGTAGAATCACCAGCCTTTTAAATGAAGTACAACGTATTTTTAAACACAGTTCTTTCTCAAATCATATTTACTCTCTTGTTCTTTATACATGCACTAAAATTTTGCAACATTCTATATAACTTCAGCTTCCTAGCTTCATTCTTCTGGCTTAACCAGACATTCTTACTTTAGACAAGCTATTCTTTTCTTTAATGTTTCTTGCTCTCTCTCTTGTTTTTAGAAAACATAAAAAACTCTCATCAAAATCCTTTCCATCATGACATGATCCTGCTGGAGCCCAGCATCCACAATTTGTTTTTTATAGGCAAAGCAAAAAGAGTCATATTAATACAAAAGAAGTTCTGAAACTGCTAAACTCTTTTTCTAAAATTACTTCCATGTGGTAGATATGGTCCAAGGTTACATAAACAAACTCTAAAGAATTTAGAACAAGTTTTAAGGAACTTGATTAAACTTCTTTTTTTCTCTGACTCAAGGTGAGGACCAGGGTAGAAACATTTTTTTTTTTTCAATAAACAACACAGCTTAACAAGCAAACCGCTCTCCACTGTGAAAACTGTAATTTTCTCAATTAGTGCAAACCATATGGCTTGGTTTCATTTAGTAAAATTAATAAAATAAATACCACTTTTTCCTCCCCAAAACGATGGAGAAACTGTTCAAATTTTTTGTTAGACTACCCAAGACCATTGTCTAAAATGCCTGATAAACTTTAAACATTTTATAGCTTTAAACATTTAAACATTTTCTAAAACCTGTTTTTGCAATATCAAAATAAAGTACCCCTTTTTGTAGGAGAGAACTCTCAAGGCATAACCATAATTTTAAAAGACAAAACCAGATTTTAAAACTAGAATTTACCAGTGCATACCATTTAATTTTTAAAACCAATACCAACATAAAATAACTCATTAAACTAGAATGAAACAAAAATTATTTGACTAAGATTCCCTTTTTTTTTCCACCCCAACCATGTGACCATCAAGATCACATTGCAATGCACTGGGCAATCTCAAGATGGTGGTGAGGCACATCATATACCACCTGGCAAACTATATGTTGCAATTTAAACATATGCATTTATAGACCTAATAAACACATAGTTACATATATGCATTTCAAACAAGTCTGAATTTAAACTTTAAACATACCCAATTAATTTTGATCATATTAATCATGACCTACAGAGCATAAGATTAGTCAAAAACAGACATGATGGCCATACATACATTTAAAGAGAAAGACAAAACTTTACTTACTTCCTCCAGTACTTTCTTTTTAAGTACTTTATTTTCTCACTGCAGTTACAGTTGCTAGGAAACTGGCCCATCCCCTTAAGGAGGGACATCAGATCATTAATGGTTTGGGGACCTTCCTATAGCCAATCATTTCAAAATGTAGCATTTTGACCAGAAGATGCTTGCCAGGCAGGGATCTCACCTGTCTTGGGCATGTTCAGAGGGACCAGAGTCTTTGAATAACCCAACTAACCTGGGCACAGAGCACTCTGCTCCCAAGCTTCAGTGTTGGTGGTATGTGGGCCGCAGCTGCAGCTTGTAATTTATAATAAAAAGAACCTCACGTTTTTACAGCAGAGTCTGTTTATTCCAGGTCTTTTGGGGTTCATGAAGTGGGCAGAACATTTTGGGGGCATGGCTGGGATACCAAGACTCCAGGAACCTGACCTGGAGGTTTTTTATGCTTGTTATAAGTGTGTAAATGTCTCTGTGCAATATCTGTATGTGCAGTACTTTCTGTTCTCTATTCTGAAAATTCTCAGAGCTCGGGGTATTAGTGTCTGGGTAGCAAGACGTAATCAATGTGGACAAACTGGTGGTCACAGATGCTGAATTTTGGGAGGACACCTATGGCTTCATCAATATTTTGGTGAGTAATCTGTCTAGTCTGTTTTGTTATTTCTTTGTGTGTATGTTGGAAGTGAAATTTTTAGACCTTTGCCAGACACACTTACAATATGGAGGAGAATGGTGATCTTGTACTCCTGGCTCCAGTGCAGGGCATGGTCACCCCTCCACACTGTAAACCCTGGAAGGCCTGCTCTCACAGGCCCAGACTGCCTGGTCCCAGTGAGCACTAGCAGGTGTCTCCTTGGCAACAGCCCACTCTTGATGTCTCCTGGGGCATCAGGGCCCATGCCTCCTGCACCCACAGGGGTGTAGCAGCAGGAGGAATCAATATGTTGGGCCTGCCTCAGAAGAATCAGTTTTGGTCCCAGGAAATTTGGCCAGCTGGTGTCTTATGCTCTGTGGGTCATGGTTAACATGATCAAAAATAATTGGGTATGTTTAAAGGTTAAATTCAAACTTGTTTTAAAATGTATATATGTGCCTATGTGTTTATAAGATTTATAAACACATATGTTTAAAGGCAACAATATAGCTGCCAGTGGTATGGCTCCGCCATCTTGGTAGCCACATGTTTCCTTCTATATTAAAACGAAGGGTTATTTTAAATTGGCATTGGCTTTAGAGATTGGATTGTTTTCACTGGGGAATTCTGATTTTAAAATCTGGTTTTGATCTTTAAAATTATGGTCATACTTGGTGACATTTGTCTTCTACAAAAGGGGTACTTAATTTTAATATAGCAAAAACAGGTTTGAGAAAATGTTTAAATATTTAAGGCTATAAAACGTTTAAAGTTTATCAGGCATTTGTGTACGACAATGATCTTGGGTAGTCTAACAGAATTTTTAAAAGTTTCTCGATCCTTTGGGGGAGAACAAAAAAATATTGGTATTTATTTATTTTACTAAATGAAACTAAGCCATATGGTTTGTACTAATTGAGAAAATTGCAGTATTACAATGTATCTTGTGGAGAGCTGTTTGCTTGTTAAGCTGCTTTGTTTATGGGAAAATATGTTCCCACCCTGGTCTTCACCTTGAGACAGAGAAATAAGGAAGTTTCACCAAGTTCCTTAAAACTTGTTCTAAATTCCTTAGAGTTGGTTTATGTGATCTTGGACTACCATATCTGCTATAGAATGTAATTGTAGAAAAGAATTTGGCAGCTTCAGAACTACTTTTTGTATTAATTTAACTTGTTTTTGCTTTGCCTATAAAAAATAAATCGTGGATGCTGGGCTCCAGCATGATCATGTAAGAGTGGAAAGGATTTTGGTGAGAGGTTTTATGTTTTATGAAAGCAAGGGAGAGAGCAAGACCTATTTTAAAAAAATTAACTTGTCTAAAATAAGAATGTCTGGTTAAACCAGAAGAATGAAGCTAGGAACCTGAAGGAATATATAGAATGTTGCAGAAGGTTAGTGAATGAATTATAAAAAGCCAGAGAGTTAATATGATTTGAGGAAAAATGTACTTAACAATATGTTATAATTCACTTAAAAGGCTGGTGATTCTTAGTTGCAAAATGCTTTTTTTGTGCTCTTTTAAGGAGAAAAAATATTCTGGCTGATAGGTTTGGTATGGCTAGAATAATTCGTCTAGTTTAAAATTTTTCTGTACTATTCTTTTATGCAGTTGGTTCTAAAATTTATTTGATCACAATGTTACAACTTTTGGTTACGGGAGGTAACAATGCCATCAGCAACATCTAATGGCTATGTTTGTTATTGTCAGTAACAGCCTATGCTAACACATGGCTAGCTGCTATGATGGTTCAGGAATAGAGGGTGGAGCTGTAGTTTTGATGCCATATTTGTTTAAGGATTCCAGCTAAGTTCAGTTACAGGTGGCCAGCTGCCATGCTGGAACAGAGATAAAGAGGGTAGAGCCATGAGTTTGTGATCATCTTTGTTTAGGTCTCTCAGTTATGTTCAGTCCTCTGAACTAAGTGCAATGTGCACTTAGCTTTTTACTGTTCAATTTTAATGCAACGTGGTAGGATCAGCAAGATTTGCTAGCCTCTTTATAAACTGTACCTGATCAAAATTTTGCTTTAATTTTAGTTCAGAAAGAACAGATTACTATTCTAAATTAGCTAAGTTTTGCTAAATACTATAGTTGAGCCTTATCTAGTCTTTTTGTTTATTTTTTATTTTTTTTGAAGTTAAGCCTAGGCTACTTAAAATATAGTTCTAAAAATGCATCTCAGGAATATGCCAGAATTAGAGATTATAGCATTCTGTTTTATAGGACACAGTTTAAAGCAGATGATAAAGAAAAAGAGTAACTCGGATATGGTGGCTCTCAAGCTTGTCAGAGACCTGATGAATCTGGTATTTTAACATGTGTCAGTGTATTGTGACAGAGTCTCAAAATCCTGGCAGTAGCTCCACCAAAGTTTCTGAGAAGATTTGGGCACTCCGAGAAGATGATGGTGACTCCGAATTGTGGTATGTTAACCACTGGGCAATACTGCCTCAACTGGCCCACTTCTATGGCCCAGCCTAAACTGTGGACAAAACCGTGGACACCTGGAGAGTCATTGTTTCACATTGTGATATGCAAGATGAGGTCAATCTTCCATGCTCCTCTTTCCACAGAGGCAGTCTGTGCCTGGTTGTACCTCCTGTGTTCATGAAGCAAACCACAGGAGGCAGGGCTATTGCCTAGGTGATGGACTAACCAGAAATCTCTGTAATTTTGTTTGGCACATGGATTGCTATATTTATTTATCTTATAATTTATCCTTCTCAGGTCTGATTACTTTCTGATTACTTTGCTAGGCTAAGCTTATGGTAGCTTTGCAGCTAGAGAGCAGACAATTAGATCCACTGTTTGCTCATTGATCATTTCCTTAGCTAGTATAAACTACTAGGTACTAGATCTCTTATTTCAAAAGAAAAACAGGTTTGTCTTGCTCACAGAATTTATGTCAGCCCACTCTGTCTTAAGATAAATAAATGGATAAAAAAAATGGATGCTAGTAGGGTCTGAAGATATAGGAGTTTAGATCATAAAAATCTAGAGTGTTATTTGATCTGGAAAAAATGATTTGAAGCAATACACTAATGGTATTCAGATCCCATTGCAAAAAAAGTAAATCTATAGGATTCAAGGGGTCATATATGGAAGACCCAAGATTGGGTCTTCAAATAATAATGGGAAGGGGGGAATAAGAGACCAAAAGATTAAAAATCAACAATTACTATTAAAGTTTAAGGCCTAAACTATCTGGGTGAGGTCCATTTAATACCCTGAGTTGAAGAACCTGCTATACTGCATTCTTTCCTCACTCACTAGAGCCCATCCCCCTAAGGGGGGACACCAGATCATTAAAGGTTTGGGGACCTTCCTATAGCCAATCATTTCAAAATGTAGCATTTTGACCAAAAGATGCTTGCCAGGCATGAATTGTCCCTGCCTTGGGACAATTGGCATGTTGGGAGGAACTAGAATCTTTGAATCACCCTACCAAGCTGGGAAGACTGGGCTCGGCTCCCACCACTTTGGCAGTGGGGTGGTGTGGGCCCAAGCTGCAGCTTGTAATTTACAATAAAAAGAACCTCATGTATTTACAGGGGAGTCTGTTTATTCCTGGTCTTTTGGGGTTTGTGAACTGGGCAGAACAACTTACCAGCATCTAGACAGCCAGAAACACAGAGAAAAAGCAAGAGATTCCACTATTACTTCCTGTCTCCATGGGAGCAACCCACTTTCTAGGACTATCAAACAGATTTGGGATCCCATGTCTCTCACAGTGCTATTGGGGAGTACTTCTCTGCTGGGATCTGGGAGGTCTCCCAAGATCCCTGTGGCCTCAGTCTGCTGGTTTGTCAGCCAGTGTACTGTGACACTACCAATCACTGCCCACTCACTGTATACTACTTGAGATTTCAAAAATATACAAATTAAAAGGATAGAACTTGACCAAGAAAAACGAGCTTACCTGAGCTTCTGATCCTCCAGCTCAGGAGTCCTGGGAGGTCTTGGGGATCCCGGACCAAGACCTGTTATACGTGAATCATGATACCCCCAAATACCACCACCAGGACCCGTGCTTGTTTCAAACCACATGAGGATATTTTGTATTATAAATCATTATAAGCTGCATCTTGGGCTCACATCCAAAACCACAAAAGCAAGAGCCCCATGCTCAGGTTGGTTGTGTGATTTAAAGATTCTGGTCCCTCCCAGCAGGACCAAGGCAGGGACAATTCCTGCCTGGCAAGCATCTATTGGTCAAAATGCTGCATCTTGAATTTATTGGCTATAGGAAGGTCCCCAAACCATTAATGATCTGGTGTCCCTCCTTAGGGGGATGGGCCAGTTTCCTAGCAACTATATCTCTAGTGAGTGGGGAAAGAATGCAATATGACAGGTTCTTCCCCTCAGGGCATTAATGGACCTCACCCAGCTAGTTCAGGCCTTAGACTTTAATAAAAACTGCTGACTTTAATCTGTTGTTTTCACAATGACTGCTTGCTGTAGTGACATCATGGATTTTCTCTGTAAAAATATACATATAAAAATATGTACTGAATGTACATAGGGGAATGTACCGAATTACAAGGAGACTTGATCTCCTTCAATTGTCTTACTGCTCTAGCAAGGGCTTTAGAAGTGTGTTATAGAGATATGGAGAGAGTGGGCAGCCTTGCCTTATCCCTGATTGCAGTGGGATTTCTTTAAAAAATATAAGCAAGGTCCTAATTAAAAGCTTTTTGTTAAAAGATTTGTTTGCTCAAGGAGAATTTTCCAGTAAGTAATTCACTGATTGAAGATATATCTGTGCATTTAACAAATAGTAGTGGAATCTGTGATAATGTGAAAGTCACATGTCAAGTACACATGACTTTATTAATAAGCACTTGAAAGAAATATGTGACATTTTTCCTGAACTAAGAGTCTTGGAAACAGGAACTGTTGTCAATGTGTTGTGTGCTTTCAGGTGCCCAGAATGAGACATGTAGGGCTGCACAGCATTTCTCATGCAGGCTGTACACTTGGCCCTTTTAATAAATGGCACCTAAAAATCTTACTGGCTTTCACCTGTTTCATGACATTCTCCCTCGCAGCCAATCAGCACCTGAGAGAATCTTGAGATTTCCATGGAGATTAGTAGAAAAAACTTTCCTCAGTGTCCAGTATCTTTGATCCTGTGAAGAATTTACTTTTTCTTGTGAAACTCAACAAGCCTTTATCTCATACCTTTATCCAGCTTGCACACCTTGACCACTGGTTACCTTTGTGACAATCTAAGGTAGGAAATGAAACTTTAATATTTATTTAACTGGACAGCTTCCTATGTAGGGAAGCTTCAAAATGATGTGGGATTAAGGGGAATGTACCAAAGGACAAGGTGGTCTTCTTCTGTGGTAGTGGATCTGAAATTTCCTAGGTTGTGATTTTGAAATGAGCAGTTACTACTGTACTCACTAAAATGTACCTTTACATTTTTGTTGTTATAATAGGTAGGCAAGGTCTAGGGTTTCCTAGGATATTGAGTCTTTAGAGCAGGGAAAAGAGAAGAAAACCTAACAATTCCTGAGACTATTGTGGCTAAACTAGAGAAATATCAGTTGGTGTAAAGGAGAACTGAGGAGCATAAAGTATTTGATACCTGGTGCGGCTCAATGATATTGTTGGCAAACCTCAATGAGCACAGTTGTTTTGGCTGACCTGGCTGGATTGGCGGATATGTCCTACTCAGTGGTCAGTGAGGAAACCTCCTCATGCTGGGGTTTACAGTCTTCCACTTCCTGGTGATTTAATTTGCAATGTCTACCTGAAGCCCATCTAATTACATATGGAGTCTCCAGTGAGGAATTGTCTGGTTAGTGACAGGAGGTATGGCATTGTTAGATAATATTTTTCCCCTAATTTCTTTTTCAGCATTTTTATCTTATGTATATCAGAGGGCTACTGATTTTTTTAAGTTAATTTTCTATCCAGCTACTTTGCTGAATATGTTTATCAGGTATTGGTGTTCTCTGGTCAAATTTTTGGGGTCACACTCAGATATATTAGCATATCATCTGCAAGTAGTGCTACTTTGATTTCTCCCTTTCCAATTTGTATTCTCTTGATCTCCTTCAATTGTCTTACTGTGCTAACAAGGGCTTCTAGAAGTATGTTAAAGAGGTATGGAGAGAGTGGGCAGCCCTGCTTTATCCCTGATTGCAGTGGGATTTCTTTAAGATACTCTTCATTTTGCTTAATGTTGCCTATAGGATTGCTGTATATTTTCTTTACTATATTGAGATATGTACCTTCTATCTCCTATCTCTCCAATACTTTAAACATGAATGGATGTTGGATTTTGTCAAATTCTTTTTCAGCATCTAAGGAGAGTATCATGTTTCTGTTTTTTTTTTTTCTTTCATTTTTTTAATATGGTGGATCACCCCTGCATAACTGAGATGAACCATACTTGGACATAGTGGATGATATCATTGATGTGTTCTTATATTTGGTCAAAGACATAAAGTAAATTGGTATGACCCTAAACAAGCAAGTAAAAGACTTATATGAAAAAATTTCCAGTCTCTGAAGAAAGAATTAGAAGAAGATATTAGAAGTTGGAAAGATCTCCCATTCTCATGGCTTGCCAGAATTAACATAGTAAAAATAGCCATCTTACTAAAAGAAATCTAGAGATTAATGCAATTCCCATCAAATTACCAACACAATTCTTTACAGACTTTGAAAGAATAAATCTCAACTTCATATTGATAAACAAGAATTGTTAAAACAATCCTCTGCTATAAAAGTTCTTCTGGTGTTAGCTACATCCCTGATCTTAAGGTGTATTATAGAGCAACAGTAATAAAAACTGCATGGCACTCACATAGAAACAGAATGGTGGATCAATGAAACCAAAGAGAAGACACAGAAATTAAACTACACACTTATGGACACCAAAGATGCCAAAACTATACTATGGAGAAAAGATAGCATCTTCAACAAATGTTGCTTTTGTAACTGGATGTTTACATATAGAAAAATGCAAATAGATCCATTCTTAACAGCCTGCACAAAACTAAAGTCCAAGTGAATCAAAGACCTCAACAAAAAAACCACACACATTAAATCTGTTAGAAATAAATGTCAGGGAAAGCCTTGAACTTATTGCCACAGGAGACAACTTCCTGAATATAACATCAACTTGACAGGCTCTCAAAGCAACAATCAGTAAATGGTGACTTTTGAAATGGAAAAGCTTCTGTAAAGGAAAAGATGTTGTCATCAATACAAAAGGAATGCCTACAGATTTTGAAAGAATATTTCCCAAGCCTCTATGTGACAGTGGTCTAATATCCAGTACATATAAAGAACTAAAGAAGTAGAAAAGCAACAAATCAAGTAATCTAATAAAAAAATTGGGGGACAAAGCTAAACAGAGAATTTTCTATAGAGGAATATCGAATGGATGAAAAATACTGAAAGAAATGCTCACAGTCATTAGCCATTAGGGAAATGCAAATCAAAATGTCCCTGGGATTTCACCTTACACCTATCAGAATGGACAAGATCAAAACCTCAAATGACAACACACACGCTGGAAAGATTGTGGACAAAGGGGAACCCAAAATTTCTGGTGGGAATGTAAACTTGTATAACCACTCTGGATGTCAATCTGGTGCTTTATCAGACAACTAGGAATAGCGCTTCCTGAAGATCCAGGTATACCATTCCTAGGCATATATCCAAAATAGGCTCAAGTACACAATAAGGATATTTGCTCAGCCAGATTTGTAGCAGCTGTATTTGTAATAGCCAGAACCTGAAAAAAAAAGCAAAAACAATAAAAAACAAACAAACAACAAAAAATACAGATGCAGCCCAACTGAAAAATGGATACAGAAATTGTGGTATATCTACCCAATGGAATATTATTTAGAAAAACAAACAAACAAACAAAAAACTAGAAAAGCATGAAATTTGCATGTCAATGGTGGGAACTGAAAAAGATCATCCTGAGTGAATAATCCCAGAAGCAGAAAGACAAACATGATTTAAAATCACTCATGTAGACATATAACATAGGATTAATCTACTAAAATCTGTACAACTAAAGGAATTAATTAAAATGGAGGACTCTGGCAAAAATGCTCAATCCACATGCTGAAAGGCAAAGAGGATGGAAATTAGAAGGAGAGAACAGGGAACAAGTTAGTAGCCTGCCATGGAGGGCCTCTGAAAGGCTATTCCCTATGGACTATCAAAGCAGATCCTGAGACTTATGGGTAACTGTTGGGAAGAGTGCATGGAATCTAATGAAAATAGTGGGAAATAGGAAGATCTGGAGAGGACAGGAGCTCCACAAGGAGAGCATCAGAACCAAAAAAAATGAGCACAGGGATCTTTCCTGAAATTCATACTCTAAACAATTAGCATGCATGGAGAAAACCTTGAACCCCTGCACAGATGTAGCCCATGGTATTTCCCTATCCAAGGGGCTTCCATAATAATGGGAACAAGGACTGCCTCTGATGTGAACTGATTGGTCTGCTCTTTGATCACCTCACCCTGATGGGGGAGCAGCCTTAGCAGAAGTCTTATTACAGAGGAAGACAATGCAACCACACCTGATGAGATCTGATAGTCTAGGATCAGAAGAACGGAGAGGAAGACCACCCCTATCAGTGCAATTGTTGAGGGGCATGCATAGAGAAGGGAAAGGAAATGTGTAAAGGAGGAAATGAAAGGAGGAAATATGAGTATACAAACTTTCCTCAATGTTCAGTATCTCTGATCCTGTGCACAATTTACTGTTTCTTATGAAACCCAACAAGTATTTATCTCATCCCTTTATCCAGATCCCACATATTTACTCCTGTTTACCTCTGTGACAATATGAAGTACGAAATGAAACTTTGATATTATTTAACTGGACAGTTTCCAAAGTTGGGAAGCTTCAAAGTGAGGTGGGATTAAGGAAAATGTTCTGAATGACAAGGTATTCTCCTACTTGGATTTGTCTTGGATTTGACATTTCCTAGGTTGTGACTTTGAACTGAGCAGTTACTGGTGTACTCACTAAATGTACCTTCACATTCTTGTTGATATAATAGGCTGGCAGGCTCTAGGGTTCCCTGGGGTAGTTTGTCTGTAAGAGCAGAGAAGACAAGGAAACCAGACAATTATTGTGACTGGTTTGGCTGAAACAAAGAAAGATCTTTGTATGTAAAAGTTCAACTGAGAGGCAATAAACTCTTTGACAGCAGGTGCTGTTCCACGCTAGCATTGCCAATCCTCTATGAGCAGTGTTGCCTTGGCTGATCTAGCTGGATCCATAGTTGTGTCCTACTCAGTGGTCAGTGGGCAATCCTCCTGCTCCTCGACTTAACAATTAAAACTGGTCATTTAGGATGGAGAAATGGGTCCCTGTTATATACCAAGGTCACAAGTGCACAAGTGTTTCTTGTTGTATTGCAGACAAATGATCTAAACATAGTGTTATTATCAGAACTTCTTGTTCAAAAGTGCCACTGTGGTCTGAAGTATCTGGGTAACCACTAGTTCATATCTAGGATTCTCTGCTACATAATGAGTTCCTGAAAAGCATGTCTTACAAAATCAAACTCTGCCCTCCTTTAGTGGATTTTTTTTCCATGTTAAAAATCACTGTAAAAGTTGTCAATAAATTATTTTTATTGATTATGTGGGAATTTCATATACTATACATTATACTGCTTTTCCATTACTCCCAGATTCAAATTCCTACCCATGAGTCACACTAAATTTTTTTCTTTAAAATACATCAATTCTATTATGCGTGGTTCATATAGTTATTGGAACATGATCAGAGTCTCAGTGCCAAGTTCCTTAAAGAAAACTGAGTTCATCCTTGCCACACTCTAACACCAACCCCAAGAAGAGGCCATCAGTCCTAAGGAAATTTATACTTCATCACCTTAATCACAGTTTTTCGTATATTTTTATTATGATTTGATAACTTCATATCTCCTCTGCAACCCCCTCACTATTTTCCATCCAGAGGCACCTACCCTCATTCTTCTACCCCTATGACCTCTCTGTAGTTCCCTGATAGGGGAGGTCCTCCTCATTCTTCTATCTGACCCTAGTTTGTCATGTCTCAACAATGCTGACTACATCTTCTTATTCTGTGGCCTGATTCTCAGGTAATTGTTCTCCTTGTGTCCCCAATTCCCTCTACTTATACACTCTTCCTGTCAACTCTCTTGCAGGATTCCCAGAGCTCTGAGAGGTGGGAGAATTTCATAGAGAAATCCCATTTAGAACTGGGTGTTTCAAGGTTGCTCTCTCTCTCTCTGCATAAGATCAGATTGTGGGTCTCTATATGCAATCCCATTTGATGCAGAAGGAAGAATCACTTTGGATGTAAGACATGACACTGATCCATTATTTGAGGGCATAGAGAAACATATTTTAATAACAATAGCCTGGGTTGCTTGAAAATTTCCATAGGATGCTCTGGCTCAACAAATCAATTAACTGCTACCCATCCCCTTAGTGGAAGATTGGTTTGGTCACAATAGATGGCCTATTGTAACTTAACCCTCACTATTAGGAGACCTCCTAATAAGTGAATACATACCATATTTGCCTTTCTGCCTTTTAGTTACTTCACCCAGGATGATTTTTCCTGGTTCCATCCATTTGCTTGAAAATATCATGATGTTATTTTCTTATCTAAGTAATACTGCCTTATTGAAATATTACACATTTTCCCCAAAGGTGAATGTCTGTCCTGTTCTTTATTCCTTGGAATTTTCTGGGATTTTAATCATTGTATTGAATGACAAACTATCAGGATAAGTATGTTCTTTTAGCCTAGAATTCTCTCTATCTTCTTCTACTTCCCAGTGATTTGATCCCCTTGAAGGTCATCTATTTACATGATGAGTCCTCAGTGAGGCAATGACTGGGAAGTATTCTGAGGCGTTGGATTTTTAGATAATATAATTCCTTTTGGATTTGTATGATAGGAGTGTTTGCTTTGAGGTTGATATGCCAGTGATTTTGACCAGACAGAATAGAGTCTGTCTCTCAGGTTCTGTCACTTTCTATATTTGTTTATGTCAGTCTCAGTCTCTCTATATGAATCTGTTTCTCTAACTCTCTCTCTCTCTCTCTCTCTCTCTCTCTCTCTCTCTCTCTTTCTCTGTCTACCTCTCTCTGCCTGATGCTTGTGGTACAGTATGGAAAGCTCTCAGCTACCCTGAAGTAATACAACAAGAAGACTGCTTGCAGATGTGTATCTAGATGGTCTCTGTAAAAGTATAAGCAAGGTCCCAACTAAACACCTTGTGTTCAAAAATTTGCCTGTGTTGGGGAGTGTTTTATACTAAGTAATTCACTGACTGAGGACAAATTTGTGCTCTTAGCAAATAGTAACAGAATCGGTGATAATGTGAAATTCACATGTCTTTGACATGTGACTTTCATGATGACCACTTGAAAGAATTATGTGACACTTTTCCTGAACTAAGAGTCTTGGACACAGAAACTGTCATCTCTGGGTTGTGTGATTTCAGCTGCACAGATTGAGGCAATGTAGGGCTGCGCAGCGTTTCTCTCATGCAGTCCCTTTATGTACCCTTGGCCCTTTTAATAACTGGCTCCTGAAACACTTACTGGCTTTCACTTGTTTCATGACATCATTCTGCCTCACAGTCAATGAGCGCCTGAGAGAATCTTGAGATTTCCATGGAAATGAGTAAACAATCTTTCCTCAGTGCCCAGGAGTTCTGATCCTGTACACAATTTTTTTTTCTTGTGAAACCCAACAAGCCTTTATCTTATCCTTTTACCCAGATCCCACTCCTGTTTACTTCTGTGACAATGTAAGGTAGGAAAAGAAACTCTAATGTTTATTTCATTGGACAGCTTCTTTAAGCAGGGAAGATTCAAAGTAATGTGGGATTAAGGAGAATATACCAAATGACAAGGTGGTCTCATAATGTGGTCTTGGATCTGACATTTCCTAGGTTGTGACTTTGAACTGAGCAGTTCTCAAGAACACACTAATTGTACCTTCTCATTCATACGTATATAATAGGCTGGCAGGGCCTGCTCTCCTTTAGTGGAATCTTTTCTCCATGTTGAAACCCATTGTAAAGGTTGTCAACATATTACTATTTTTTATTATGTGGTAATTTTATATAGTATATATTATACTAGTTTTCCATTGCTCCTATGTTCAAATTCCTACCCTTGGGTCACTAAAATTATTTTTTTCTTTAAAATACAGTATATACTCACTCATATAGACATGTAATATAGGATGAACCTACTGAAATGTGTACATCTAAATAAACTAATCAAGAGAGAGGACCTTTACTAAAATGCTCAATCCCCATCCAAAAGGCAAAGAGGATGGCCATCAGAGGAGGAAGAAAACAGGAAACAGGCTGGGAACCAGCCACAGAAGGCCTGTAAAAGGTTCTACCCTGCAGACTATCAAAGCAGACGCTGAGACTTATGGCCAAATTTTGGGCAGTGTGCATGGAATCTTATGTAAGAAGTGGGAAATAGTAAGATCTAGAGATGTCAGGAACTCCACAAGGAGAGCAACAAAACCAGAAATTTGAACACAGGGGTCTTCCCAGAGACTCATACTCCAACCAAGTGCCATAAATGGAAATAACCTAGAACCCCTGCAAGATGTATCCCATGGCATTTTAGTGTCCAAGTAGGTTACATAGTAATGGGAAGAGGGTCTGCCTCTAACATAAACTGATTAGCCTGCTCTTTGATCTACTCCCCCTGAGGGAGAAGCAGCCTTACAAGGCCACAGAAGATGACAATGCAGCTACTCATGATGAAAGATGATAGACTTAATCAGAAGAAAGGAGAGGAAGACCTCCCATATCAGTGGACTTGGGGAGGGGCATGTGTGCAGAAGGGGAAGGGAGGGTGGGATAAGGAGGGGAGGAGGGGGGGTTGGGGGGATACAGAGTTAATAAAGTGTAATTAATAAAATAAAAAATAACAAATTTACAGTTAACCTGACGTGTCTGGCTCTTCATCTTTGGGGTGGGGTTCTGAAGCAAATTGGCTAATAAACTTGTTCCTAACAGAAAAAAAATACATAATTTTAGTATGTGTTTTCTTATATTCATTAGAACATGACCAAAATCTCAGTGCCAGTCCCTTAAAGAAAATTGAGTTCATCTTTGCTGCACCCTGACACCACCCCCAAGAAGAGGCCATCAGTCCTGAAGAGCTCCATACTTCTTCTCTTTGATGACAGTTTTTCTTACTTATTTATTTATTAGGATTTGTTAACTTTGTATTTCCTCTACAACCCTGTCCCTCTTCTCCTCCTAATCCCATCTAACCTCCTTCTTCTACTCCCTGATAGGGGCCATCCTCCTCCCCCTTCTATCTTACTGTAGATTCTCACATGTCAACAAGGCTGACTGGATCTTCTTTGTGGCCTGATTCTCAAGGCATTGTGTATATTGTATCTTCAATTGCCTCTACTTATGACACTCTTCCCGCCTCCTCTCCTATGGGCTTAGCATAGAACTAAGGGCAGGGAACATTTCATAGGGAAATCCCATTTAGAGCTGGGTATTTTAAGGTCCCTCTCAATAAGATTGGACTGTGGTTCTCTATATGCAATTCATTTGATGCGGAAGGAAGCATCTCTGTGGATAGAAGAACATGGAACTGATCTATCAGTTGAGGGCAGAGAGCAACATATTTTAATAACAACAGCATTGATTGCTTGAAAATTTCCACAGGATGCACTGGCCCAACAACTCAATTAACTGACACTAATCTCTATAATGGAAGACTGATTTGTTCACAATAGATGGCCTTTAGAACTTTTTCCACACTGTTAGGAGACCTCCTAATAATACAATATATACCATATTTGTCTTTCTGCATTTTAGTTACTTCACCAGGATGATTTCTCCTGGTTCCATCCATTTGCCTGAAAATATGGAATGGGGAGTCTTTGTTGGTCTCTGTCTCTTTATAACTTTGTTTCTGTTGGTCTCGGTTTCTCAATTTCTGAATCTGTCTCTAGCTCTTTCTCTCTCAATATCTCTCAGTCTCCCTGTCTCTGCCTACTGCATGTGGTTCAATATGAGAAACTCAGTTCTGCTGAAGGACTACAATAAGATGACTAACTTCTTGCTGATGTGACATCCTGGATGGTCCTTAAAATACAAGCAAGGTCCCAATTAAATATTTTTGTACAAAAAATTGCCTTGGTCAGGAAACGTTTTGCCTATAAAGTAATTCACTGACCAAAGACATATGTGTGCATTTAAAAAAATAACAATAAAATCTATGATAACGTGAAACTCACATGTCAAGGACACATGACTTTATTAATGAACTCTTGAAAGAAATGTGTGACACTTTTCCTGAACTAAGAGTCTTGGAAACAGGAACTGTCATCTCTGGGTTGTGTGCTGTCAGCTGCCCAGATTGAGGCATGAAGGGCTGATCAGCCTTTCTCCCAAGCAGGCTTTCCACTTGGCTCTTTTAATAAATGGCACCTGAAAATCTTACTGGCTTTCACCTGTTGCATGACAGCATTTTCCAACTCAACCAATCAGCACCTGAGAGAATCTGGAGGTTTCATGGAGATGAGTAAAAAAAAAAAAAAAAAACTTTTCCTCAGTGTTCACTATCTCTGATCCTCTGCACATGTGACTTTTTCTTGTATAACCAAACAAGCCTTTATCTCATCCCTTTATCCAGATCCCACACCTTTACTCCTGTTTACCTCTGTGAAAACCTCAAGTAGGAAATTAAACTATAATATTACTTCATTTAATTGGACTGCTTACTAAGTAGGGAAGATTCGAAGTCGTAATGGATTAAGGGAAATGTACTGAATGACAAGGTGGTCTCATATTGTGGTTTTGGATCTGAAATTTCCAAGTTGTGACTTTGATCTAAGCAGTTATTTGGGTACTCCTTAGTGGACCTTCACAGTCTTATTGATATTATAGGATGGCATGGTCTAGAGTGATCTGGGGTAATTAGTCTTTAAAAGCAAGGAAAATAGAGGGAAAACAGAAAAGTACTGACACTGGTTTGGCTGAAACAGCTAAAGATCAGTGCATAGAAGAACAGAACTGTGGGGCAATAAACTATTTGACAGATAGTTCTCTTCCACATTAGTGTTGCCAACCCTCTATGAACAGAGTTGCCTTGTCTGACCTATCTTGATTGGCAGCTTTGTCCTACCAGTAGTCAGTGAGCACTCCTTCTGTTCCTGAGGTTTACAGATAAAAATGGTCTTTTAGGACAGAGTAATAGATTGTGTTATATACCTAGGACACAAAAGCAGCTGTGTTTCCTGCTGTGGTCATCCAGATAGACCCTCTGAATATAGTGTTAATTCCAGGACTGCTTGTTCAGAGGTGCCACCTGAGCTCATGGAGTCTGAGGTAGCTAGATAAACACTAGTTCCTTGCAAGTATTCTCAACTATAGATAGAGTCCTTGGAAAGCATGCTTTACAAAGTCAAACTCTGCCCTCCATTAGCAGAATGTTTTCTCCATGTTAAAAGCCATTGTAATTTCATAACAGATACATTAAACTCCTTTTCCATTGCTCTCAGGTTCAAAATCCTAACTTTGTGTTACATGAAAAAAAATTGTTTTTTTAAATGCATCAATTAAATTATGTGTTGTTCATCTACTCACTGTAACATGATCAGAGTCTCAGTGACAAGTTTCTTTTTTTTCTCACATTATCCTGAACGTATATTTTATTTTAATATAAGATTTACAAATTTCTGTGAGTGATTGATAATAAATTTAGGTATATCACAATATCGTAACAATAACCAACTACATATAATTAACATTTTAAAAACTTCAAATTTTAACTCTCCTTATAAGGAGAGTGACAAGTTTCTTAAAGAAAACTGAGTTCATCCTTGCCCAACACTGGCACCACTCCCAAGAAGAAGCCATAAGTCCTGAAGAGCTCTACCCTTCATCACCTTGATCACAGTTTTTCTTAAGTATTTATTCATTATGATCTGTTCCCTTTGTATCACCTCTTCTGCCTGCTCTCTCTTCTTCTTCTAGTCCCACCCACTCTCCTTCTTCTACACCTTTGCCCTTTCCAAAATTCCCCTGATAGGGGAGGTCCTCATCCTCCTTCTTTCTGACCCTAGCTTATCAGTTCTCATTGAGGCTGGCTGCATCATCTTTCTTCTTCATCCTGATTTTCAAGACACTGTTCTCCTTGTGTCTCAATTCTGTCTACTTGTGACACTCTTCCTGCCTCCTCTCCTGCAGGCTTCCCAGAGCTCTGAGGTGAGGGAGACTTTCATAGCGAAATCACATTTAGATCTGGGTGTTTTAAGTTCTCTCTGTGCATAATATTGCACTGTGGGTCTCTGTATGCAATCCCAATTGATACAGAAGGAATCAACAATGTGGATACAAAACATATCCCTGATCTCTCAGGTGAGGGCAGACAGCAACATACTTTAATAACAAGAGCCTGGATTTCTTGAAAATTTCTATAGGATGCCCTGGTGCAACAACTCTATTAACTGCCACCCAATTCCCCTAGTGGAAGACTGGTTTGGTCACAACTGATGGCCTTTCAGAACTTTATTTCCTACTATTAGGAGACCTCCTAAAAAGTGAATACATACCATATTTGTTTTTCTGCATTTTAGGTACTTCCTCCAGGATGATTTTTCTTCCTTTCATCCATTTGCCTGAAAATGTCATAATGTCATCTTTTTAGCATAATAATACTTCTTCATGGAAATATTGCATATTTTTCCTAAAAGAGATTGTCAGTCCTGTTCTTTAGAACTTGGAAGTTGCTGGGACTTTAATTATTTATATTGAATGAAAATCCACAGGATAACTACATTCTTTTAGCCTAGAAGTCCCTGCATCTTCCTCCACTTCCTGGTGATTTGAATGTAATATCCCCTTGAAACTTCTCTATTTACATTTTTAATCACCAGTGAGTAAATGTCTTGGAAGTGTCCATATAAAATTGATTCTCTGTGCCTCAGTCTCTGTTACATCAGTTGGTTAAGGTCTCTCTATTTCTAAATCTGTCTCTCTAGGTATTTCTCTCTCTGTCTCTGTCTCTCTCCGTTTTCCTCTCAGTTTTGAAATGCTCTTGGTTCTGCTGAAGGACTACACCAAGATGACTCTTTGCTGACATGCCATATTGTTTGGTCTTTGTAAAAATATAAGCAAGGTTTCAATTAAATGATTTTTGTTCAAAGATTTTCCGTGTTTTGAGAGCATTTGCCAATAAGTAATTCACTGACTAAGGACATATCTGTGCATTTAAAAAAATAGTAATAGAATCTGTGATAACGTGAAAGTCACATGTCAAGGAAACATGACTTTATTAATGACCACTTGGAAGAAATATGTGACACTTTTCCTGAACTAAGAGTCTTGGAAACAGGAAATGTCATCTCTGTATTGTGTGCTTTCAGCTTCCCAGATTGAGGCATATAGTGTTGCTCAGTCTTTCTCTGAAGCAGGCTATTCATTTGGCCCTTTTAATATCTGGCTCCTGAAATTCTTACTGGCTTTTACCTTTTTCATGACATCATTCTCCCTCTTAATGAATCAGTACCTGAGAGAATCTTGAGGTTTCCATGGAGATGAGTAAACAAACTTTCCTCAGTGTCCAGTATCTAGGATCCTGTGCACATGTGACTTGTTCTTTTATAACCCAACAAGCCTTTATCTCATCCCTTTAATAACATCACACAGCTTTACTCCTGTTTCTCTTTGTGACAATGTCAGGAGGAAATGAAACTTAAATGTTTATTTCATTGGACAGCTTCCTTAATAGGGAAGCTTCAAAGTGTTGTGGGATTAAAGAGCTGTATAAAATGACAATATGGTCTCTTACTGTTGTCTTAGATCTGAAAATTCCTAGGTTGTGACTTTGAACTCAGCATTTACTCCCATTCTAACTAAATGTACCTTCACATTGTTATTGATATAAGAGTCTGGCAGGGTCTAGCCTTTTCTTGCTATTGAGTCTTTATGAGGAGGGAAAAAAGAAGGAAACCAGACAATTCCTTGGCCTGGTTTGGCTGATAAAGAGAAAGATCTTTGTGTTGAAAAGGAGAACAGAGGGACAATGAAGTATTTGACAGCTGATGTGTTCCACGCTAGTGTTGCCAAACATCTATGGGCAGAGTTGCCCTGATTGACCTTGCTGGATCGGCAGTTGTTTGCTACTCAGAGGTTAGTGAGAAACCCTCCTAGTCCTGGGACTTACAGTCATACCTGGGCCTTCAGGACAGAGAAAAGTGTCTGTATTATAAGCCTAAGACACAAGAGCAGCTGTGTTTTCTCATGTGGTCCTCCAGACAATCCCTCTAAATGTAGTGTTAGTGCTAGGACTGCTTGTTCAGAGTTGCCACCTGTCAGTATCCCTCTTTCTTCATTGCTGATTGTGGTTCAGTAGGAAAAGATATCAGTTCTGGTGAAGGACTAAAACAGGTTGATGTGTGCAATGTGATATTCTGGGTGGTCTGTGTAAAAATATAAGCAAGATCCAAATTAAAGGCTTTTTGAAGAGTTGCCTTGGTCAGGGAAAATTTTCCCAGTAAGTAATTCATTGACAGAGGACATATCTGTGCATTTAACAAACAATAATGGAATCTGTTATATCCTGTTCCATTGTCAGTTTTAAATGGCTTAGGAACTCCTAGAACATGAAAAGCCTGTAGAAAATGAGCAATAACATTCTTTGCAGCTTTTCCTGTTTGAGGAGTGGTAAAAATAAATCCAGAATGAACCATCATTAAATACCATTAAACTATCAACAATCGGGCTAACTTTTGTTTAAAATGGAAAAACTATAGGTTACACCTATAGAAACTTAAATAATTTGTTTTTCTGTGCCTCACCAGTTTGGGCTCTGTCATAATAAGCTTACATATGTTTAAATGCCATATTTATCAGACCTCTGACAAGTCTGAGCACCAGCGTATTTGAGTTACTCTTTGTCTACCTTTATCATCTGCTCTATACTTCATCCTATAAAACATGATGTTACAATCTCAATTTTGGTACATTTTTCAAATGTATGTTTTAGAACCAAATTTTAGGTAGATCTACAGAGGCAAACTTTATGGTTACCCATTTTAGATTTAACCTTATAAAAGAAGAGAAAAGAAGAAAAACCTAAACAAGGAAACGAGGTAAAACTCAATTTTGTACTCAACTATAATCTTTAGCATAACTTTAAATCTACTATTTTTAAACTAAAATCAAAGTAAAACTTTTAATTAAACCTAATTTATAAAGGGGCTAGCAAATCTTATAAATCCTATCATATTGTATTAAAACCTAACAGCAAAAAATTAAAGGACAAAAGTTTTATTTAACATTAAATGAAGAACTAAAATTGGCCTGTAGCCCTCTACAAAAAATGGACTATTCTGCTGTACCAATATTTAGGCCAGAAAGAAGCAGCATTAAATCATTTATTTAGGTACTGGCAACCAGGCATATGTTTCTTATAAGGGTTAACAATGATCTGAATATTACACTGCATAACCCTGGGCTAACATGGAACCACAGTCCTTTTTTTTCCTGTAAAAGAACATAAGCAAACATTTTGCGTTGAAAAATCTCCAGCCTTTTAAAATGAAGAACAACATATTTTACAGTTTTTTTACATGATATATTGTTATAACTGAAATTTTTGTTTAATTGGCTTAAATAGCATGGCTTGGCTTTACTTTGTAAACTTAATAAAATAAATAGCAAATTTTTTATTCCTCCGAAGTGTTGAAAAACTGTTTTAAGTTCTTTGTTAGACCACCCAAGGGTTACTATTTTAAAATACCTGATAAATTTTAAAATGTTTTAGAATTTCACGCCAATGGTCCAGGACCAAACTCAGAGATGTTGTTTCAAATTGTCTCATTTCTAAAAATATCCAAGTCTACAGATAAACATATACACACAGAGAGATACATAAGGAACATAAAAATCTGACATTGTCACTTGGATTAACAAAAATACCCAAATACCAGGACTTGACCAGCCCCTACCGGACAGAAGACACACAGATTACAGAAGGAGTGGATACCTTCATGTGTCCCCTCCACACACATAGATTCCAAAAGGAGCAGAGATGCCAGAGCCCTTTCCACAGATTCCAGATGGAGAGCTGGCTCCAGCAGCCCTCTTCTCATACAGAATAAAGTCCCAGTAACCCTCTCTCCTGGTCCCAAAAGGAGTAGATCCTTTATGGGCCTCTTCCATGGGAATTGGTGTGTCCTGTGGATTCTCTAGACCAGATTGTAAACTCTACAAGTTTCCTAGATCTCGTGAGCAAACCAAAACAGAGGCTGGCAGATAGAAACAAGAAATGCATAGACAAAGACAAAAACAATTGAAGTATCTGCTTTTTAAATATTTAAATATTTTTATTAAATCTGTTTTTGTAATAGTAAAACAAAGCATCATCTTTAGTAGTGAAATCATAAAGCGCATTTATAATTTTAAAAGTAAAAACCAGATTTTAAAATTTACCAGTGCAAAAAATTCAATTTTATTAATATTGTTGTTGTTACTTTTATTATTATTTTATAATTTTAATTTCACTTATTCCCTTAATAACTGAACTTGTTCCCTTTCTAATTGGACCTTCTCTCAGAAAACCACAATAGCCTCCTGTAGTGGTTCTGTATCTCCTACACATGTGTCAGGGAAAGCCATGGGGACAAAGGGCTCAGGACGCCAGTCTGAATTATGAGACATGGCAGTTTCTTCCTCTGACTTCCTGGGACTGGTTTCCCTGAAAAAGTAAAATATCTGTGAATTAAAAAGGAGAACTGAGGGGCAAGATATTATTTGAGAGCTGGTGCTATTATACACTAGTGTTGCCAACCCTCTATTAGCAAGATTGCCTAGGTTGATCTGGCAGGAATGACAGCTGTGTCCTACTCAGTGGTCAGTGAGGAACCCTCCTGTTCCTGTGGTTTACAGTTATTCCTGAGCCTTCAGGACAGAAAATTGGGTCCAAATTATATGCCTAGGACACAAGAACAACTGTGTTTCCTCATGTGGTCCTCCAGACATTCCCTCTAAACGTAGTTTTAGTGGTTGTTCAGAGGTGCCATCTGAGCTCATGGGGTCTAGCTGGGTAATCACTACTTCATGGCTAGGATTCTCTGCTACAAAATGAGGTCCTGGATATCATAACTTTAAAGTAAAACTATACCCTCCTTTAGCGGAATCTTTTCTCCATGTTAAAAGACATTGTAAAAGTTGTCAACATATTACATTTACTGAATATGTGGGAATTTCATATAACATACATTACAATACTTTTCAATTGCTCCCAGATTCAAGTACCTACACTGTGTCACACTAAGAATTTGTTTTTATTTTATCAATTGAAGTATGTGTTGTTCATATGCTCATTGGAACATGATCAGAGTCTCATTGCCATGCCCCTTAAAAAAAAAAAAAAAAACAACAACAACAAAAAAACACTGAGTTCATCCTTGCTGCACCCTGGCATCACTCCAAAGAATAAGCCATAAGTCCTGAAGAGCTCTATACTTCATCACCTTGATCAGTTTTTCTTATATATTTATTTATTATGATTTGTTCCCTTTGTGTACACTCTGTTGCCCCCTCTCTCTTCTTCCAGTCCCACTCACCCTCCTTCTTCTACCCTTATGCATTTCCCTTATTACCCCTTTGTATCTCACTCTAGCTTATCAGGTCTCATCAAGGATGACTTAATCATTTTATCCTGCATCCTCATTCTCAGGGCATTGTTGTCCTTGTGTCCTCAATTCCCTCTACTTAAGACACTCTCCCTGCCTCCTGTCCTGGAGGCTTCCCAGAGCTCTGAATTGAGGGAGAATTTCATAAGGAAATTCCATTTAGAGCTGGGTGTTTTAAGGTCTCTCTATGCATATCAGACTATAGGTGTCTGTATGAAATCCCATGCAATGCAGAAGGTAGCATCTCTATGAATCCAAAAACATGGCATTGATCTATCAGTTGAGGGAACAGAGCAATATATTTTAATAACAATAGCCTGGATTGCTTAAAAATTTCTGTAGAATGCCCAGGCCCAACAACTCAATTAACTGCCACCAAATCCCCCTAGTGGAATACTAGTTTGGTCACAAAAAAAAGACCTATTGCAACTTTATCCCCCACTATTAAGAGACCTCCTTATAAGTGAATACATACCATATTTTCTTTCTGCATTTTAATTGCTTCACCCAGCATTATTTTTCCTGGTTTCATCCATTTACCTGAAAATATAATGATGTCATTTTCTTAGCTGAAGAATACTTCCTCATGAAACTATTCCAAAACCTCAAGATTCTTCAAGGTGCTGGTTGGCTAAGAGGGACAATGATGCCATGCAAAAGGTGAAATCCAGTAAGAGTTTCAGGAGCCAGTTTTTAAAAGGGCTAAGTGGACAATCTGCTTGAAAGAAAGACTGAGCAGCCCTACATGCCTAATATAATATAATATAATATAATATAATATAATATAATATAATATAATATAATATACATTACACTTGTTTTCCATTGCTTCCAGGTTCAAATTTCTACCATGTGTGACACTAACAATTTTTATTTTTTTAAAATACATCAATTCAACTGTGTGTGGTTCTTCTATTCATTGGACCATGATCAGAGTCTCAGTGCCTTTAAAAAAAATTTTGTTTTGATCCTTGCCACACACTGGCACTACTCCAAAAGGAAGCCATCAGTCTTGAAAAGTTATGTAATTCATCACCTCTAATACAATTTTTCTTTTGTATTTATTTATTACGAACTGTTCAATTTGTATTCCCTCTGCTGCCCCTCACACTTCTCCTTCCAGGGCCATACAGCCTCCTTCTTCTACTCAATGCTCTTTCTCTAGTTCCCTGATAGGGGAGGTCCTCTTTCCCCTTATATCTGACCCTAGGTTATCATATCTCATGAAGGCTGGCTTTCTCATCTTCCTCTGAGGCCTGATTCTCAGGGCATTGTTCTCCATGTGTCCTCAATTCTCTATCAGCAGCATTACCAGAAGATAAATCAATAGTAAATATTAATAGTCACATACAACAGGATCTCTGCAAGGAATCCCATATGATACAGAAGGAAGCATCTCTGTGGATCCAAGAACATGGCACTGCTCAATAAGTTGAGGGCAGAGAGCAATATATGTTAATAACAACATCCTGGTGGCTTCAAAATTTCCATAGTAATCCCTGGCCCTACATCATATTTTACTGGCCCCCAATTCCCCTAGTGGAAGAATGATTTGTTCACAATAGATGGCCGATTAGAACTTTACCCTCCACTATTAGGAGACCTCCTAATTAGTGAATACATACCATATTTGTCTTTCTGATTTTAGTTACTTCACTCAGGATGATTTTTCCTGAAAAAGGTTTGATCCTTTTGCCTAAAAATATCATGATGTCATTTTATTAGTTGAATAATACTCCATTAGTGAAGTATTCTATTTGTTTCAAAAGGAAATTATAAGTCCTGTTTTTTTTTTGTTGTTGTTGTTGTTTTTTTTTTAGGATTTCATGGTTGCTGGTACTTTGATCATTGTATTGAATGAAAAATTATCAAGATAACACTATTCTTTTACCCTAGAATTCCCTCCATCTTCTTCCACTACCTGCTGATTTGAATTGCAATGTCCCCTTGAAACTCATCTATTTTGATCTTTAGTCCCCAGTAAAAAAATGTCTGGGAAGGGTAAGGTGTTATGACCTTGTTAGATACTATAATTACTATTTGAGTTATATTTTAGGAGGCTATGCTTTGAGGTTGATATGCCAATGAAAGTGACCAGGCAGAATGGATTCTCTGAGTCTAGGTCTCTGTCAATTTTTATCTTTGTTTCTATTTATTTTGGTCTCTCTAATTATGAATCCATCTCTCTCGTTCTTTCTCTCTATACCACTGTCTCACCTTTCTCTGTTTTGTTCAGTATGAAAAGCTCTCAGGTCTGATTAAGGACTACAACAAGATGACTGCTTGCTCACATGACATACTGGATGTTTTCTGTAAAAAATATAAGGTCCCTTTTGAATGCTATATGTTCTAGGAGTTACCTGGGTCAGGGAGTGTTTTCACAGTAAGTAATTCACTGTCTGAGGACATATCTGTGCATTTAACAAACAATAATGAAATCTGTAATAATGTGAAAGTCATATATTAAGGACATGTGAATTTGTTAATGAACACTGGAAAAAAATGTGACACCTTTTCTGAACTAAGAGTCTTGGAAACAGGAACTTTTATCTTTGGGTTGTGTGCTGTCAGCTGCCCAAATTGAGGCATGTAGGGCTGCTCAGCCTTTTTCTCAAGCAAGCTGTCCACTTGGCCCTTTTAATACCTGGCTCCTTATACTCTTACTGGCTTTCATCTGTTTCATGACATCATTCTCCCTCTCAGCAAATCTGCACATGAGAGAATCTTGAGGTTTCCTTAAAGACGAGTAAACAAACTTTTCTGTGTCCAATATCAGTGATTCTGTGCACACGTGACTTGTTGTTGTGAAACCCAGCAAGCCTTTATTTCATCCCTTTATATATATATCCCACACTTTTACTCCCGTATACCTTTTTGACAATGTCAGGTAGGAAACTTTAATGTTTATTTAATTAGACAGCTTCCTAAGTAGGGAAGCTTCAAAGTTATGTGGGATTAAGGGGAATGCACTTAATGACAGGTAGTCTCCTATTGTTGTCTTGGATCTGAAATTTCCTCCTAGGGTGTGGCTTTGAACTGAGCATTTACTTGCATACTCAAAAAAAAATGTATGTTCACATTCTTATTGATATAAAAGGATGTAAGGGCCTATGGTCCCTGTGGTATTCAGTCTTTAAGAACAGGAAAAGAGAAGGAAAACAGACCATTCCTGGGACTGGGTTGACTGAAACAAAGAAAGATCAGTTAGTATAAAAGAAGAAGTGAGGGGCAATAAACTATTTGACTGCTAGTGCTATTTCAAGTTAGTAGGAGTTACCATATAGAATATGGTGTTCACTGAGATATACTATTATATCATATGCAAAGAGTGATACTTTGACTTCCTCATTTTGCATTTCTATCGCCTTGACATACTTCAAATGCTTTATTGTTCTAGCAAGGATTTCCAGAACTATGTTGGATAAGGAGAGAATGGGCAGCCTTGCCTTTTCACTGATTTCAGTAGAATTGCTTTAAGTTTCTCTCCATTTATTTTGATATTGGCTATACTCTTGATGTATATTGCCTTTACTATATGTAGATATGTGCCTTGTACCCCTGATCTCTCCAATGACTGAAACATGAATGGATGTTGGATTTTTTTTTCAGAAGCTTTTTCAGCATATAAGGAGATTATCGTGTGGATTTTTTCTTTCTGTTTGTTAATACGGTGGATCACAGTGATGGATTTCTGTATATTGAACCACCGCTGCATAGCTGGGATGAATCCTACTTGGATATAGTGGATGATATCATTGTTGTGTTCTTTTATTTGGTAACAGACATGAATTACCTAGCTGTGAGCCTAAGCAAGCACTTCAAAGATTTGTCTGAAAAAAAAAAATCAAGACTCTAAACAAAGAATTAGAAGAAGATATCAGAAGACAGACTGATCTCCCGTGCTCACAGCATGGCAGGATTAATATAGTAAAAATGGCCATCTTACCAAAAGCAATGTAGAGATTCAATGCAATTCCCATCAAATTACCAACACAATTCTTTACAGACTATGTAAGAAAATTGCTCAACTTCATATGGAATAACAAGAAACCCAGAATTGATAAGCCAATCCTCTACAATAAAAGATCTTCTGGAGGTAACTCCAGCCCTAATCTCAAGCTGTACTATAAAGCAACAATAATAAAAACTGCATGGTCCTGGCATAGAAAGAGAATCAATGGAACAAAATAGAAGACTGAGAAATAAACCCACACACTTATGAACACCTCAGTTTTCAGAAATATGCCAAATCCTTACAATGTAAAAAAGATAGCATCTTCAACAAATGGTTATGGTCTAACAGGGTGTCTACATGTAGAAAAATGCAAATAGATCCATACTTACCAGTCTGCATAAAAGTAAAGTACAAGTGGGTCAAAGATGTCAACATGAAACCAGACACATTAAATCAGTTACAAAAAAAGTGAGGCACAGCCTTGAACTCATTAACCCAAGACATAATTTCCTGAACAGAACACCAACAGTACAGGCTCTAAGAGCAAGAAACAGTAAATGGGACCTCATGAAACCATAAAGCTTCTGTAAAGCAGAGGACATTGTCTTCAAAACAAAATGAATGCCTACAGATTGGCAAAAAATCTATGTGACAAAGGGCTAATATCCAGGATATATAAAGAACTAAAGAAGTTGAAAAGCAACAAATCAATTAATCCAATTAAAAAATGGGGAACAGAGCTAAACAGATAATTCTCCATAGAGGAAAAGAAACACTTAAAGAATAACTCACCTTCATTAGCCATCAGAGAAATGCATTCAAAAGGACCCTGAGATTTCACCTTACACGCATCAGAATGGCCAAAATGAAAACTCAAGTGACAATACATGCTGGAGAGATTGTGAACAAGGGGAATCCTCCTCCACTTCTGGTGGGAATGTAAACTTGTGAAACCCTCTTGAAATTAATCTGGAGCTTTCTTAGACAACTAGGATTAGTGTTTCTGCAAGATTCAGCTATCTACCTCTAGGCATATATCCAAAAGAGGCTCAAGTTCACAATAAGGACATATGCCCAACCATGTCGATACAGCTTTATTTGTAATATCCCAAACCTGGAAACAACCCAGAACCCCCTACCTACCCAACACCAACCATAAAATTGATACAGAAATTTTGTATCAATGTGTATCAATGGAATATTACTCAGAAAAAAACAAACAAACAAACAAACAAACAAAAAACAGGGAAATCATGAAGTTTGAAGTCAATGGTGAGAACTGGAAAAGATCATCCTGTGTGAGCCATTCTATAATAGAAAGACACACACTCACTAAGAGAGATATAATATAAGATAAACCTCCTAAAATTTATACACCTAAAGAAATTAACCAGAGGGAGGACTCTCGCTAAAATGCTCAATCCCCATTCTGAAAGACATCAGAAGAAGGAAAAAACATGCAACAAGTTAGGAGCCTGCCACAAAAGACCTCTGAAAGGCTCTGCCCTGCAGACTCTCAGAGCAGATGCTGTGACTCACGGCCAACTATTGGTCACAGTGCATGGAATCTAATGAAAGAAGTAGGAAATAATAAGATCTGGAGAAGACAGGAGCTCCACAAGGAGAGCAACAGAACCAAAAAAATCTGAGAACAGGGGTCTTTCCTGAAATTCATACTCCAACCAAGTACCATGCATGGAGATAACCTAGAACCCCTGCACAAGTGTAGCCCAATGCAGTTTAGTGTCCAAGGGAGTTCCATAGTAATGGGAACATGGACTGCCTCTGGCATGACCTTATTGACCTCCTCTTTGAAAACCACACCCTGATGGGGGAGAAGCCTTAATAGGCTACAAAGAGAGACATTTCAGCCACTCCTAATGAGAACTGATAGACTACCATCAAAAAAAAAGAAGAGCACGAACTCCCCTATCAGTAGACTTGCAGAGGGTCATGCATGGACAAGATGGATTTGGGGATTGGGAGTGGAGGTAGGAGTGGTTTATGTATGGATATGAATGATTAAAGTATAAATAATAAAAATTAAAATAAAAAATATAATTCCGTTTGGTGTTATGTTATAGGAGGGTGTCTTTGGAGGATGATTTGCCAATAGAAGTGACCAGATAAAATGGAATATCACTCTCTCAGTCTTTCTCAATTTATATATTTGTTTCTGTTGGTCTTGGTCTTAATATTTCTGAATATGTTTCTTTAGCTCTTTCTCTCTCACTCTCTCTGTCAACCTCTCTGCATATGTCGCTTGTAGTTCAATATGAAAAGCTCTCAGTTCTGCCAAAGGACTACAACAAGATGACTACTTACAGACATGACATCCTGGATGGCCCCTGTAAAAATTTAAGCAAGATCCCAATTAAACACATTTTGTTCAAAGAGTTGCTTTGTCAGGGAGCATTTTTCAAGTAAGTAATTCACTGACTAAGGACATATCTGTGCATTTAATTTGTACAATGCACAGATATGTCCTTAGTCAGTGAATATGTACAAATAATAATTAATTAATTAATTTGTAAAAATAATAATTTGTACATGTCAAGTAGTGATGTTGTTAAAGACTACATTAAAGAAATATGTAAGACTTTTGCTGACCTAACAGTCTTGGACACAGGAGCTGACATTTCTGGGTTGTATGCCTTCAGCTGCCCTATGGAAGCAGGTAGGGCTGCTGAAACTTTTTTGAAAGCACAGTGTCCACTTGGCCCTTTTAATAACTGCCTCCTGAAACTCTTATTGGCTCTCACCTGTTTCATGACATCATTCTGCCTCTCAGCCAATCAATACCTGAAAGAATCTTGAGGTTTACTCATGGAGATGAATAAACAAACTACTCAGTGTCCAGTATCTGTGATTCTATGCACACATGACTTATTCTTGTGAAACCTAACAAGCCTTTATCTCATCCCTTTATCCAGATCCCACACCTTTACTCTTGTTTAACTCTGTGACAATGTCAGGTACTAAATGAAACTTTAATGTTTATTGAATGGGACACCTTTCTAAGTAGGTAAGTCTCAATTGATGTGGGATGAAGGGGAATGTACCAAATGACAAGGTGGTCACCTACTGTGGTCTTGGATCTGAAATTTTCCAGGTTGTGACTTTGAACTGAGCAGTTACTGGTATACTCACTAAATGTACCTTCACATTCTTATTGATATAATAGATAGGCTGGGCCTAGGGTTCCCTGGGGTATTGAGTCTTTAGAGCAGGCAAAAGAGAGGATAATGAGATAATTCCTGGGCATGGTTTGGTTGAAACAGAAAGATCTTTGAGTTTAGAATGAGAAATGAGGGGCAATAAAGTATTTGAAAGCTAGTGTTGTTCCACACTAGGTTGCCAATCCTCTATGTGCAGGGTTGCCTTGGCTGACCTGGCTGGATTGGCAGCTGTGTCCTACTCAGCGGTCAGTGAGAAATTCTCTTTGTCTTGTTTTACAAGAAACAAGACATAGAAAGACATGAAACAGAGTGTTTCATGCAGTGGTTCTCCAGGCAAATGCTCCAAAAGTATTGGTAATGCCAAGATTGCTTGTTCACAGATGCCACCTGAACTCATGAGGTCTGAGGTAGATGGGTAATCACTAGTTCATGACTAGGATTCTCTGTTACATAATAAGTTCCTCGAAAGCATGTCTTACAAAGTCAAACCGTACCTTTCTTCAGTGGAATCTTTTCTCCAGGTTAAAATTCATTGTAAAAATTGTCAACATATCATTGTTATTGAATATGTGGGAAATTCATATACTATACATTACACTCCAGTTCATTCCTCCCAAGTTCAAATTCCAACCATGTATCACATTAATTTTTTTTCCTTTAAATACATGAACTGAACTATGTGTTGTTCATATACTCATTGAAACAGTATCAGAGTCTTAGTGCCATGTCCCTTAAAGATAACTGAGTTCATACTTTCTGTACACTGGTACCACCCCCAAGAAGAAGCCATCAGTCCTGAAGAGCTGTATATTACTTCACATTGATCATTTTTTATATATTTATTACATATTGTTTGATTTGTGTCTCCTCTGCTGCCCCCTCCCCTCTCCTTGCTGTCCTCCCACCCTCCTTCTTCTAGCCCTATGAGCTTTCTCTAGTTCCCTGATAGGTGAGGTCCTCCTCCTCCTTCTATCTGAACCTAGCTTATCAGATCTCACCAAGGCTAGCTGCATGAACTTCCTCTGCAGTCTGAATCTCAGGGCATTGTTCTCCTTGTGTTCTCAATTCCCTCTCATTATGACACTTCCTGTTTCCTCTACTGGAGGCTTCTCAGAACTCTGAGGGAAGGAGAATTTCATAGGCAAATCCCATTTAGAGCTGGGTGTTTTAAGGTCTCTCTGACTCCATAATATTGGACTGTGGGTGTTTGTATGCAATCCCATTTGATGCAGAAGGAAGCATCTCTGTGGACAGAAGAACATGGCAATGATCAATCAGTTGAGGGCAGAGAACAGCATATTTTAAGAACAACAGCCTGGGTTGCTTCAAATTTTTGGTAGGATGCCCTGGCCCAACAACTCAATTCACTGCCACCCAATCCCTGTTGTAGAAAACTGGTTTGATTACAATTTGACGGCTTATTGGAACTTTTTCCCACACTATCAGGAGACCTCCTAATAAGTGAATACATACCATAGTTGTCTTTCTGAATTTTAGTTACTTTACCCAGGATGATTTTTCCTGGTTTCATCTATTTTCCTGAAAATATTATGAGGTCATTTTCTTAGCTGAATAATATTCCATTATGGAAATATTCCAAATTGCCCCAGAGGAGATTGTCAGTCCTATTCTTTAGAACTTGGAATTTGCTGGGACTTTAATCATTGTAATGAATGAAAAAGTATAAGGTTAACTATGTTAGCCTAGATGTCCCTCCATTTTCTTCCACTTTTTTTGTGTGATTTGAATTGAAATGTCCCCTTAAAGCTTACCTGTTTCGATGTTGAGTCCCCAGTGAGGAAATATCTTGGAAGGGTTAGGAAGTATGGCCTTGTTAGAAATATAATTCCTATTGGAGTTATATTTTAGGAAGCTGTGCTTTGAGGTTGATATGCCAATGAATGTCACCAAACAAAATGGGTTTCTATCTCTCACTGTCTGTCAATTTATATCTTTGTTTCTTTATTTTTGTCTCTATTTCTGAATCTCTCTCTAGCTCTCTCTCTTTTTCTTTCAGTCTCTCTCTCTGCAGCTTTTGGTTCAGCATGAAAAGCTCTCGGTTCTGTTGAAGGACTAATACAAGTTGTCTGCTTGCTGATGTGACATCATGGATAGTCTGTAAAAATATGAGCAAGGTCCCAATTAAACACTTTTTGTTCAAAAATTTACCTTGGTCAGGGAGGGCTTTCCCAGTAAGCAATTCACTGACTAAGCACATATCTCTTCACTTAATAAATAATATTGGAATCTGTGATAATATGAAAGTCACATGTCAAGGACACTGGACCTTACTAATAACTAATTGAACGAAATATGTGACATATTAACTGAACTAAGAGTTTTGGACACAGGAACTATCATCTCTGTGTTGTGTGCTTTCAGCTTCCCAAATTGAAGCATGTAGGGCTGCTCAGCTTTTCTCTACAGCAGGGTGTCCACTTGGTCCTTTTAATAACAATTAGATCCAGAAAATCTTACTGGCTTTCACTTGATTCATGACATTATTCTCTCTCTCAGCCAATCAGCATCTAACCATTGTGATATCATTATACTATTGGGATGTCATGATGAATTTTGATGTATTGATGCCATTTTGATGCCATAATAGCATTGTGATATCGTCATAATATTGGATGCCCTAATATCATTGTGAAGTCTCACTGTTGTGAAGTCGTAATAGTTTTTTTGATTTCAAAATTCCATTGTGACATCATAACACAATCATGTTGAAATATGATTGCACAGTCATAATAGCATTGTGATATCATAATAACATTGTGAAATCATAGTATCATTGGGATATCATAATATTGTACTATCATAATAGAATTCTGACGTAACAATACTTTGTGATGTCATAATAGCATTGAGATATCATAATAGCATTGTGATATCATAAGAACATTGTAATGAAATAATACCATTGAGATGTCTTAATATCATTTGAAAGTCATACTGTTGTGAAGTAATAATAGCTTGTAATGTCATAATTCCATTGTGTTATCATAACATCATGTTGTAAGGGCATTGTGATGTCATCAAGCATGGTGATGTCCTAATATCATTGTTATGTCATAATGTCATTATGATGTCATAATAACATTGTGTTATCGTAATTCCATTAAGATGTCATAAAATTCTGATATCATAATCGTATTATGATGTCATAATACCTTCGTCATGTTATAATACCTTTGCATTGTGATTTCATATCACTGCAATGCTATAATAGCATTGAGATATCATAGTAGCATTGTGATGTCAAAATATCAGTGTGATTCTCAATTTTCCTTTGTGATGTCATAAAACAATCATGTATTAATAGCATTTGACATCGGAATAGCATTGGGATGTCATGATGTATTTTGATGTCATAATGCCATTGTTATAGTATAATCAAATCATGATGTCATAATACTATTGTGATGTCATCAGAGCATTATGAACTCATACTGTTGTGAAGTCATAATAGCATTTTGATGTCAAAATTTCATTGTGATGTCATACCACAGTCTTGTATTATCACTGTATTAATAGCTTGGTGATATAATAATTCCGTTTGAATTCATAATACCATTGGATGTCAACATCGCATTGTGATGTCATATCATTGTAATGTCATAATAGCATTGTTATGTCATAATAGCATTGTGAACTCTTATCATTGTAAAGTTATAATATAATTTTGATGTCAAAAAATCCATTGTGATGTCATACCACAATCATGCTGTAATACTACCTGTGCTATCATATTAGCATGGAGATGTCAGAATACCATTGTGAAGTCATAATACCAATGTGATATTATAATAGTCTTGTGATGCCATACATTTTGGATGTCATCATAGCATTGTGATGTCATAACACCATTGTGATGTCATAATATCATTATGATGTCATCATAGTATTATGATCTAATAACAGTGTGATGTCATAATAGCATTGTGAAGTCATAATTTCATTGGGAAGTCATAATAGCAGTGTGGTATCATAATTCCATTGCAATGTCATAATACTATTGTGATATCCTAAGAGCATTTAGGTGTCATATCAGGCCGTTGTCATGATTGCATCAATATGATATAAGACCAATGTATATTTATAACTTTGTAACATCATAAAAGCATTTTGTGATCATAACAGCATGTGATGTCATAATATCATTGTGATGTCATATCATTCTGCGGATATTATAGCATTGGAATGACTTACCATTGTCATGTTATAATTCCATTAGTCGTAATTGTTTTTTATTTCAAAATACCATTGTGATGTCATAACACAATCATGTTGAAATTCCATTGCAAAGTCATAATAGCCCTGTGTTATCATAATGCCACTTTGATATTATAATAGCATTGGAATGTCATACTACAGTGTTGTCATAATAGCATTGTATTTTCATAATACCAGTGGTAAATCATAACAACGATTTTATTTCATAACACCATTGTGATGTCATTAAAGCACTTATATGTGATAACACCTTCGTAATGACATAATACATGTGAGATGTCATTATAAATTTTTGATGTGATAATACTATTTTGATGTGATTGTATCAATAAGATATAATGCCATTGTGATATCTTAATAGTGTTGTCATAATGCCGTTGACATGTCATAATGCCGTTGACATGTCATAATACCATTGTGATGTCATAATATGCTTATGATGTCATAACTGCATTTTCATTAATAATAGCATTTGATTTCATAAATCCATTGTGATATCATAATACATTTGTGATGTCATAACACCACTGTTATGGGATATCATTGTGATCTCATAATACCATTGTGATTTCAAAATACCATTGTGATGTCATAATTATATTGGAATGCTATACTATTTTGATGTCATATACCATTGTGATGTCATAATTATATTGGAATGCTATACTATTTTGATGTCAAGTAGCATTTTGATATAATGTAACAATATCATTTTGATGTTATAATATCATTGTGAAGTCAAACCATCGTAATATCATAATAAGATTTTGATGCCATTTTGAGTTCATAATGCCATTGTGATTTCATACCACAGTCAATTTGAAATAGCTTTGTGATGTCATATTTCCTTTGGGATATCTTGACCACATTATTATTTCATATTATTATATCATAATGCGTTGTGATGCAATAAAAGCAATGAGATGTCATGGCACCATTGCTAGGACATAATACCTTTGAAATGTCATAATAAAGTCATAATGTCATAATACTATTGTGATGTCGTAATAGCATTTTGATGACATAATGCCTTTGTGATGTCATAATATCATCATGATGCCCTGTCATTGTGATGTCATAATACCATTGAGATGTCAGACCATTGTGATGTCATAATAGACTTTTGAGGTCATAATGTCATTTTGATGTCAAAATTCTATTTTGATTACATACCACAATCATATTGAAATACCATTGTGATATCATAATAGCTTTGTGATATTATAATGTCATTGGAATGTTATAATACCATTGGGAAATCATGACACCATTGTGATGTCATAAGAGAACTGAGAAGTCATGAGACAATTTTGATGATATAAAACCATTGAGATGTCCTAATAAAGTTGTGATGTCATATTACATTGTGATGTCATAATATAATTAAGATGTCATAATACCACAGTGATATCATAAGAGCACTGTGATGTCTTTACACAATTTTGAGGACATAAAATTGTTGAGAGGTCATAATAAAGTTGTGATGTCATGTTACAACTGTGATGTCATAATATATTTATGATGTCATAATACCATTGTGAAGTCAAAATACCTTTGTGAGGTTATAATAGCAATTTTATTTCATATTGCCACTGTGTTGTCATCATAGTACTGTGGTGTTGTAATAATGTTTTGAAGTGATTATGGCATTGTGATATCATAATACCATTGTAATGTCGTACCATTGTGAAGATATATTAGCATTGTGATATCATAATATTATTCTGATGTTATAATAACATTGTGATATCAAAATGCCACTGGGATATCATGACACAAATGTTATGTCATAATACCATTTTGATATCATAATAGCATTGAGATGTCAGACCATTGTGATGTCATAATAGATTTTTGAGGTCATAAAGCCACTGTGATATCAAAATTCCATTGTGATGTCATACAACAATTATGTTGGAATAGCATTATGGTGTCATAATAACATTGTGACTTCATAAAAGCATTGATATGTCATGAAAACTTTGTGCTGTCATAATAGCATTGTGATATTCTAATACCATTGTGAAGTCATAAAAGCATTGTGATGTGATAACACCATTGTGATTTCATAAAACTGCTGTGAAATCGACCATTAGATGTCATAACAGTGAGCTGTCATAATAGCATAGTGATATCCTAATTGCATTGTTATATTATTATTTTGATGTTCTAATTGCATTGTAATAACATACCATATGCTATAATAATAGCATTGTGATATCATATCTTTGTGATGTCATAATAACATTGTGATGTTATAATATTGTGATATCACAATAGGATTGTAATGTCATATAATTGTGAAGTATAAAACCATTGTAATTTCATAATAGAATTGTGGTGTCATATAATTGTGAAGTCATAAAATCATTGTGATATCATAACATTGTGATGTCATACTTGCATTGAGGTGACATACTTTGTGAAGCCCTTATAGCATTTTGCTGTCATAATACCACTGTGATGTTATAATAGCATTGTGATGTTTTCAAAACAACATTGTGATGTCATAATACTATGATATAAGTCTAAGGTGATGTCAGGATCGCATTGGGATGTCATAATTGCATTGTTATGTTATATTATTTTTTGTGAGGTTATAATTTCATTGTGATATACCATGTGATGTCATAATATCAGTGTGATATCTTAATAGCATTGTGAAGTCATAATAACACTGAAATGTCATGACACAACTGAAAAGACATACACCAATATGATGTCATAAAAATTGTGATGTTTTAATACAATTGTGATAGCATAATATAATTGAGATATCATTAATGTATTGTGATGTCATATCATTATGTTGTCATGATACCGTTGATATGTATGTTATATGAGCAATGTGATGTCATGAAACTATTTTTCAGGTCATAAAACCATAGTGTTGTTAAAGTTCCATGTGGTGTCACTCCACAATCATATCAGAATAGCATTGTGATGTCATAATACAATTGTGAAATAATACTATCATTGTGAAGCCAAAATGCCAAAGTGATATCATAATAGAATTTGGGGTCATAATGAAATTTCTATTTCAAAATTTCACTGTGATGTCATAATTACACTATGAAGATATATTAGAATTGTGATGTCATAATACCATTGAATATCATGACACCATTGTTAGGTCATAATACCATTGTGATGTCATAAAAGCACTGATTTGTCATGACACCATTGTGATGACATAATACCATTGATATTTCATGATAAAGTTGTGATGTCATAAAATCATTGTGATATCATAATATCAATGTACTGTCATAATAGCAATGTTATCTCATAATACCTTTGTGAAGTCATAATAGCATTGTGAATTAACAATACCATTGTGATGTCACAATAGCATTTTGATGTCATAATATTCTTTTGATGTCTTGATAGAATATTGAGGTCATAACCCTACTGTGATTTCATAATAGCATTGTGATGTCAAAATAACACTGTGATTTTTCCTAACATTGTATATATAATGTCTTTTTGAAATCCATACACTTTACCTTTGTTCATTCAAATGTTGATTTATACCCCGGACTCTCTAGTTTCAATCCGGATATTGCATTGTAATATTTATTCTATGCATCCTGTCTCAAATTTGTGTAAACAAGCCTGAATAAAGGAGCTAGCCACAATGATTAGTGATAGGAGGAGCCAGAGGCCAGGAAATGAGTGAGAGGAGACAGGGCGAGCAAGCAGAACTTGGAGAGCACAGCAGGAGGAATCTTGGAACAGCATGGAGAGAATGAACCAGACCTAAGCCTTTACAAAAATCAAGTATAATGGGTAAAATCTAAATGTTAGAAAACTATGAGGGCTTGATGTTTTAAGAAGGAGTAACTATTGACCAGCATTGTGTTTTAAGTTAACTAAATTAACCCAGTCTCTATGTGGCAATTTGGTTATATAGCTGTTTAGGATAAACAGCAAGCATTAATAAAATATAAACCAATATTAATGAATATTAATCATCACCTACAACATACCTTTGTTAAGCCATTATACTATTGTGATGTCATAACACCATTGCGATATCATATCATTGTGAAGATATAATAGCATTATGATGTCATAATAGCATTGTGATGTTATAATACATTTGGATATCATACACCATTGGCATATCATGACAACATTGTTATGTCATCATATCATGTTGATGTCATAATACTATTGGGAGGTCATCATAGCATTGTGAGGTCTTACTTTTATGATGTCATAATAACTTCTGATATCATGATATCATTGTTATGTCACAAAAACATTGTGGTGTTACAGTAGTATTTTGAAGTCATAATGCAACTTTGAACTGAATATTCCATTGTGATGTCATACCACAATGATGTTGTAATAGCATTGTGATGTCATACCACAATGATGTCGTAATAGCATTGTGATGTCATACCACAATGATGTCGTAATAGCATTGTGATGTCATACCACAATGATGTCGTAATAGCATTGTGATGTCATAATTGCATTCTTATAATATTATTGTGATGTTATAATTCCATTGTGAATTCATACCATTTTAGGTCATAATAGCATTGTAATATCATGATAGCATTGTGATGCATAATTCCATTGTGATGTCTTAATATCAATGTGATGTCATAATAGTATATAGAGGTCATAACCCCATTGTCATGTCATAATAGCATTGTGATATTATGATAGTATTATGATTAGTATTGTGATGATACCATTGTGATGTCAAAATTCCATTTTCCTGGCATACCAGGTGATTTTATTAATGAGCAAAAGAAATATGTGACAATATTTCTAAACTACGAATTGGACAGGAACTGTCATCACTGGGTTGTTGTCTATCAACTACCCAGATTGAAGTATATAGGGCTGCTCAAGCTTTCTCTCAAGCAAGCTATGTCCTACTCAGTGATCAGTGAGGAAACCTCCTGGTCCTGGGAGGGTTATACCTAGGCCTTCAGGTCAAAGAAATTGCTCCATATTATAGGAGTAGGACACAAGAGCAGCTGTGTTTCCTTCAGTAGAAACAAACCCTCTATATGTAGTATTAGTGCCAGGACTTCTTGTTCAGTGGAATCTTTTCTCCATTTTCACAGTCATTATAAAAGTTGTCAACATATTTTTTACTGATTATGTGGGAAGTTAATATGATATACAATACAGTCCATTTCCATTGCTCCCAGCTCAAATTCATAACCATGTGTCACACTAATTTTTTTTCTGTTTAAAATGCACCAATTCAAGTATGTGTTGTTCATATATTCATTGGAACATAATCACAGCCTCAGTCCAAGTCCCTTAAAGAAAACAGAGTTCATCGTTGCTGCAGCCTGCACCCACCTCCAAGAAGAGGTCATCAGTCCTGAAGAGGTTTATACTTCATCCCTTTGATCAGTATTTTTTGTGTATTTATTTATTACTATTTGTTCACAATGTATCACCTCTGCTGCCATCTCACTGTTCTGCTTCCAGTTGTACCCACCCTCCTTTTTCTAACCCTATGACCTTTCTCTAGTTCCCTAATAGGAGAGTTCCTCCTCCCCCTTCTATCTGTCCCTAACTTCTCAGGACTCATCAAGGCTGACTGTATTATCTTCCTCTGTGGCCTGATTCTCAGAGCATTATTCTCCTTGTGTTATTAATTCCCTCTACTTACATAATTACTCTTTGGCCTCCTCTCCTGCAGGCTTCCCAGAGCTCTGAGGGGAGGAAGAATTCCATAGGGAAATCCCATTTAGAGCTGGGTGTATTAAGGTCTGTCTCTGTATAATATTAGATTGTGGGTCTCTTTATGAAATCCCATCTCTGTGGATACATGAATATGGCACTTATCTATCAGTTAAGGGCAGAGAACAACAGAGAGGGGAGGGAGAATTGTAAAGCAAAATCCCATTTAGAACTGGGTAAAGTTTTTTGGTCTCACTCTCTGCATAATATTGGACTGTGGGTCTCTGAATGAAATCCCATTTCATGCAGAAGGAAGCATTTCTGTGGACTCAAGAATATGGCACTGATGTATCAGTTGAGGGGAGAAAACAACATATTTTAATGATCACAGTCTGGGTTGCATAGGATGCCCTGGCTCAATAACTCAATTAACTACCCACAATCCCACCAGTGGAACACTGGTTTGGTCACAATAAATGGCCTGTTGGAACAATATCTCCACTATTTGGAGACCTCCTAATAAGTGAATACATAACATATTTGTCTTTCTGCATTGTAGTTACTTTACCCAGGATAATTTTTCCTGGTTCCATCCATTTGCCTGAAAATATAATGATGTCATTTTCTTTGCTGAAGAATAATCAGTTATGGAAATATTCCACTTTTTCCTAAAGAAGATAGTCAGTCCTGTCTTTAGACCTTGGAAGTTGCTGGGATTTTAATCATTGTATTGATTGAGAAACTATAAGGATAGCTATGTTCTTTTAGCCAAGAAGTCCCTCCATCTTCTTCCACTTACTGGTGATTTGAATTGCAATATCCCCTGGAAGCTGTCTAAATATAGTGGGGTCCCCAGTGAGGAAATATCTGGAAGAGGATAGGTGTTATGGCGATGTTAGATAATATAATTCCTATTGGAGTTATATGATAGGAGGGTGTGCTTTGAGGTTGATATGCTAATGATATTGACCAGACATAATTGAGACATTGTATCTCAGCCTCTATCACTCTATATCTTAGTTTTTGTCACTCAGTCTCTCTATTTCTGAATCTGTCTCTCTAGCTCTTTCTCTCTCTGTCTCCCTCTATCTGCTTGCCTTATCTGCTTCCCTCTATCTGTGTTCCTTATGAAAAGCTCTCAGTTCTGTTGAAGGAGGCCAGTAATGTGACTGCTTGCTTACCTGACATGCTGGATGGTCTTTTTAAAAATAAAAGCACAGTCCAAATTAAATGCTTTCTTTTTAACAGGTTTTGCCTTTGTCAGGGAGCATTTTAACAGTAAGTTTTCACTGACTGATGACATATCTACGCACTTAACAAATAATAATGGAATCTGTGATAATGTGAAAATCACATGTCAAAGACACAGGTCTTTATTAATGACCACTTGAAAGAAATATGTGACACTCTCCCTGAACTAAGAGTATTGGATACAGGAAGTGTCATCTTGGGGTTGTTTGCTTTCTGCTGCCCAGATTGAGGCACATAGGGCTTCTCAGGCTTTCTCTCAGGTACGCTATCCACTTGGCCCTTAAATAACTGCTTCTGAAACACTTACTCACATGTTTCATGACATCATTGTCTCTCAGCCATTCAGCACCTGAGAGAATCTTGAGGTTTCCATGCAGATGAGTAAACAAATGATCCAAAGTGTCCAGTATCTCTGAACCTGTACATATGTGACTTTTCTTTCGAAAACCAACAAGCGTTTATGTCATCTCTTTATCCAGAGCCCACACTTTTACCCCTGTTTACCTCTGTGACAATGTCAGGTAGGAAATGAAACTTTCATGTTCATTTTATTTGGATGGTTTCCTAAGTAGGGAAGCTTCAAAGTGATGTGGGATTAAGGGGAATGTACAGAAAGACAAGGTGGTCTCCTACTGTGGTCTTGTATCTGAAAATTTCTACGTTATGACTTTGAACAGATCATTTATTCACATCCTCACTAAATGTTCATTCACATTCATATTAAAATAGGCTGACAGGGTCTAGGGTTCCCTGGGGTATTGATTCTTTAAAAGCAGGGAATCCATATAATTTCTGGGACTGGTTTGGCTGAAACAGAGAATGATGTATGAGTGTACATGAGAACTGATGGGCAATAAACTATTTGAAAGCTGGTGCTGTTCCACACTGGTATTGGCAACCCTCTATGAGCAGGGTTGCCTTGGCAGATTAAGCTGGATTGTTATCTGTATCCTACTCAGTGGTCATTGAGGAACAAATTCTGGTTCTAGGGATTCAATTTCAAACTCAGCCTTCAGGACAAAAAAAAAAAAAAAAAAAAAAAAAGGACCATTTTATATGCTTAATACACAAGAGCTGCTGTGTTTTCTGCTTTGGTCCTCCAGAAAAACATTCTAAATGTAGCATTAGTGTCATGACAGCTAATTCAGAGGTGCCACCTGAGCTCATGGGTTCCGAGGTAGATGGGTAACCATTAGTTCAAGGCTAGGATTCTCTGCTACCTAATGAGTTTCTGGAAAACATGCCTTACAAAGTCTAACTCTGCCCTCCTTTAGTGGAATCTTTTCTCTAAGTTAATTTCATTGTAAAAGTTGTCAACATGATATTTTTATTGCTTATGTGAGAATTTTATATAATATACATTACAGTCCTTTTCTATTGATCCCAGGTACAAATTCCTACCAATCTGTCACACTGAATTTTTTTTTCTTTAAAATGCATCATTTGAAGTATGTGTTGTTTATTTAGTCATGGGAACATGATCAGAGTCTCAGTGCTAAGTCCCTTAAAGAAAACTGAGTTCATCCTTGCCGCACCCTGGCACCACCCCCAAGAACAAGCCATCAGTCCTGAAGAGCTCTATCCTTCATCACCTTGATCACAGATTTTCTCACATATTTATTTATTACAATTTGTTCACTTTGTATCCCCTATGCTGCCCCTCCCTCTTCTCCTTCCAGTCCCAACCAGCCTCCTTATTCTACTCCTATGACCTGTCTTTAGTTCCCTTATAGGTTTGGTCCTTCTCCCCTTTCTATCTTACCCTAGATGATTAGATCTCATCCAGGCTGGCTGCATCATCTTTCTCTGCGGCCTGATTTTCAAGACATTGTTCTCCTTGTGTCCTCAGTTCCCTCTACTTAAGACAGTCTTTCTGCCTCCTCTCCTGCAGGATTCCTAGAGCCCTGAGGAGAAGGAGAATTTCATTTGGAAATTCCATTTGGAGCTGGGTATTTTAAGGTCTCTCTCTGCATAATATCATATTGAAGGTCTCTGTATACACCCAATGCAGAAGGAAACATTTCTGTCCATTCAAGAACATGGCCCTGATCAGTTACAGGCAGAGAGCAGCATATTTTAATAACAATAGCCTGGGTTGTTTGAAAATATCCACAGGATGCCCTTGCTCAGAGCTCAATTTACTGCCACCCAACCGCCGTAGTAGAACTGTTTTTTTACAATTAGATGGCCTTTTGGAACTTTATCCCTCACTATTAGGAGATCTTCTAATAAGTGATTACATACCATATTTGTCTTAATGCATTTTAGTTACTTTACACAGGATTATTTTTCCTGGTTACATCTATTTGACTCAAAATATCATGAGGTCATTTTCTTAAGCGAATAATTCTCCATTTTGGAAATATTCCACATTTTCTCCCAAGGAGGTGTCAGTCCTGCTTTTTAGTCCTTGCAAGTTGCTGGGACTTTATTCCTTGTATTGAATGACAAACTTTCAGGATAGCTATGTTCTTTTAGCTATATGTCCCTCTATCTTCTTCTACTACTTGATGATTTGAATTGCAGTGTCTCCTTGAAGCTCCTCTCTTTACTTGTTTAGTTCTCAGTGAGGAAATATTTTGCAAGTGTTAGGAGGTATGGCCTTGTTAGATAATGTAATTCATATTGAGTTATATGATAGGAGGGTGTGCTGTGAGATTTCTATGCCCATGTTAGTGACCAGACAGAATGGGTTTCTATCTCTCTGTCTCTATTACTTTATATTTTTGTTTCTGTATGTCTCCGTCTCTCTATTTCTGAATCTGTCTCTCCAGCTCATTCTCTTTCTTTCTTTCTCAGTCTCCCTTTTTTCTGCCTGCTGCTCATGGTTCAGTAGAAAAAGCTCTCAGTTCTGCTGAAGGACTACAACAAGTTATCCTCTTGCTGATGTGACATCATGGATGGTCTCTGTAAAAATATAAGCAAGGTCCTAAATAAACACTTTTTGTTCAAAGATTTGCCTTGCTCAGAGCATTTTCACAGTAATTAATTCAGTGGCTGAAGACTTATCTGTACATTTAAAAAATAATATTGGAATCTGTGATAATATTAAGCTACATGTCAAGGACACATGACTTTACTAATGACCACTTGATAGAAATATGTAATACTTTCCCTGGACTAAAAGTCTTAGACACAGGAACTGTCAATTTTGGGTTGTATGCTTTGAGCAGCCCATATTGAGGCATGTAGGGCTGTTCATCTTTTCTCTCAAGCAGGCTGTCCAATTGGCCTTTTTAATAACTGGCTCCTGAAACACTTACGGGCTTTCACTTGATTCATGACTTCATTCTCCCTCTTAGCCAAGCAGCACCTAACCATTGTGATATCATAATATCATTGGGATGTCATCATAGCATTGGATGTAATAATATAATTGTGAAGTCTTACCGTTGTGAAGTCAAAATTTTTTTGATGTCAAAATTCCATTGTGATATCATATAAAATCATGTCATAATATCATTGTGAAGTTATAATACCATGCTGATGTCATAATAGCATTGTGATGTCATAGTAGCATTATGAAATAATACCATTGGGATGCCATAATATTATAATCTCATAATAGAATTGTGATGTCAAAATACCTTTGTGATGTCATAACAGCATCATCATTGTGATGTTGTAATAGCAAAATATTATAAAAGCATTGTTAAGTCATAATAGTACTGTGAGGCCATAATACCATTTTGATGTCATAATAATATTTTTCAGTCATAATAGTATTGTGGTGTCATAATACCATTTTGAAGTCATAAAAGCATTGGAAAATGTAATAGCATTGTAATGGCATAATACCATTGAAATGTCCTAATATCATTGAAAAGTCATACCCTTGTGAAGTCATAATAACATTGTAATGTCCTAATTTCATTGTGATGTCATAAGACAATCATGTCCTAAGAGCATTGTTATGCTGTAAGAGAATTGTGATATCATCATAACATTCTGATGTCATAAAAGCATGTGATGTCATAATATCTTTCTGAAAGCATAACATTGTAATGTCTTCATAGCACTGTGATGTCTTCACACCACTGTGATGTCCTATTATTGTGATGTCATAATAGCATATAAATCTCATACCATTTTAAAGTAAAAATACCATTTTGATCTCATAATATCATTGTGATGTCAAAATACCATTGTGATGTCATAATATCATTGTGATGTCATTATAGCAATGTGCTGGTATATCATTATGATGTCATAATAGCATGTGAAGTCCTAACACCATTATGATAGCATAACAGTATTGTGATGTCATTATAGCATTGTGATGTCCTAATATCATTGTGATTTCATAATAGCATTTAGATGTCATACTATTGTGATGTTCACAATACCATTGTGATATCATAATAGCATTGTGATGATATAATAGCTTTGTGATTTCATAACACTGTTGTAATATCATTGTAATGTTATAAGACCATTTAGATGTGATAACACTGTGATGTAATAATAGCTTTATGATGTTATATTAGCATTGTGATACCATGATAGCATTATGATATGAAAATTTCATGGTGATATCACACCACAATGTCAAAATAGCACATGTCATAATAGCATTATATATCATAATATCATTGTTATGTCCTAATATCATTGTGAAGTCATACCGTTGTGAAGTCATAATTGCATTTTGATGTCAAAATTTCTTTGTGATGTCATACTACAACCCTGTCGTAATACCATTCTGATGTCATAATAGCATTGTAATGTCAAATTAGCAAAATATTGATACCATGATAGCATTGTGGTGTCAAAGTATCTTAGTGATGAAGTATAGCATTGTGAATTCATATTTTTGTGACTTCCTAATAGCATTGAGATGTCATAATTGCATTGTTATATATTTATATCATTGTGGTGCCATTATACCATTGTGATGTCAAAAAAACATATTTTAGTCATAACCCCATGGTGATGACATGATAGCATGAAAATGTTTTATTAGCACTGTGATATCCGAATACCATTTTGACGTCATCCAGTTGTGAATTCATGATATCATTGTCATGTTAGCATTGGGAAGTTATATAGCATTGTGATGTCAAAATTGCTTTGTGATGTAATAGAAGTGATGTCATAATAATAATGTGATTTCATATTATAATTGTGATGTCATAATAGCCTGGTAATGTCATATAACCATTGTGCAGTTATTATAACATTGTGATACATTATAGCATTGTGATGTCATCAATCCATTGTTATGTCATAATATCATTGTGATGAAATAATTGCATTGTGATATCTTCATAGCATTAAATGTATACCACTGTGATATCATAATACCATTTTTATATCAAAATTCCATTGTGACATCATACCACAATCATGTATTAATAGCATTAGGCTATCATAATACGATTGAGATGTCCTAAAATTGAATACATACCATATTTGTATTTCTGCCTTTTAGTTGCTTCCCCCAGGGTGATATTTCCTGGTTTCATCCATTTGCCTGAAAATATCATGAGATCATTTTCTTATCTTAACAATACTCTGTTATGGAAATATTCCACGTTTTCCCTAAAGGAGATGGTCAGTCCTGTTCTTTAGTATTTGGAAGTTGCTGGGATGTTAAACATTGAATAACAAACTATCAGGATAACTATGGTCTTTTAGCCTAGAAGTCCTCTCATCTTCTTCTACTTCATGGTGCTTTGAATTGTAATGTCCCTTTGGAACTCATCTATTTATATGTAGAATCCTCAGTGAGGAAATGCCTGGGAAAGTTTAGGCAGTATGACCTTGTTAGATAATATAATTCCTATTGGAGTTATATTAAAGGAGGGTGTGTTTGAGGTTGATATGCCAATGAAAGTGACTGGACAAAATGGAGTCTCTGTCTCTCAATCTCTGTCACTTTATATCTTTGTTTCTGTCATTCCCAGTCTATTTCTGAATCTATTGCTGTAGCTCTCTCTTTATCTGCCTCTCTCTCTCTTTCTCTCTCTCTCTCTCTCTCTCTCTCTAGCTGCTGCTTGTGGATCCATATGAAAAGCTCTCAGTTGTGCTGAACTTCTAGCAGAAGATGACTGCTTACTGACATGACATCCTGTTTTTCCCTGTAAAAATATTAGCAAGGACCATTTTTTGTTAAAAAAGTTGCCTTGTTCAGCAGGCATTTTTCCAGTAAGTAATTGACTAACCGAGGACATATCTATGCATTTAACACATAATAATGTTATCAGTGATAATGTGAAAATCACATGTCAAGGACATGTAACCTTATTAATGACCACTCGAAAGAAATATGTGACACTTTTCCTTAACTAAGAGTCTTGGACACAGAAAATTCTTCTCTGGTTTGTGGGCTTTCTACTGCCCAGATTGAAGCACGTAGGAATGCTTAGCCTTTCTCTCAAACAGGCTGTCCACTTGTCCCTTTTAATAACTGGCTCCTGAAACTTTTACTGGCTTTCACATTTTGCATGGCATCATTCACCCTCTCTGCCAATCAGCACCAGATAGTCTTGAGGTTTCCATGGAAATGAGTAAACAAACTTTCCTCAGTGTCCAGTATCTCTAATCCTGTGCATAAGTGAGTTCTTCTTGTGAAACCCAACAAGTCTTTGTCTGAACCCTTTATCCAGATCCCACATCCTTTACTCCTGTTTACCTCTGTGACAATGTCTGGTTGGAAATGACACTTACTGTTTATTTAACTGGACAGTTTCCTAAGTACGGAAGTTTCAAAATGATGTGGGATTAAGGGGAATGTATCAAATGACAAGGTGGTCTCCTATGGGTGGTGGATCTGAAGTTACCTAGGTTGTGACTTTGAACTGAGAAGCTACTGAAGTCCTCACTAAATGTACCTTCATATTCTTATTGATATCATAGGCTGGCAGGGTCAGGGATTCCCTGGCATATTGATTCTTTAAGAGCATGGAAATAAAAAGGAAAACAGACAATTACTGGGATTCCTTTGGCTGAAACAGATAAGATGGGTGTATAGAAAAAGAGAACTGTGGGGCAATAAACTATTTGACAGGTGTTGCTGTTCCTCATTAATGTTGGCAATGAGCAGGGTTGCCTTGGTTGACCTGGGTGGATCAGCAGTTGTATCCTACCTGGTAGTCAGTGATCAATCCTTCTAGTCTTGGTGTATACAGTTAAAACTAGGCCTTCAGGAAATGCCACCTGAAATCATGGGTCTGAGTTAGCTTAGTAACCACTACTTCATGGCTAAGATTCTCTGCAACATAATGAATTCCTGAAAGCATGCCTTACAACGTCAAACTCTGCCCTCCTTTAGAGAATCTTTTCTCCATGTTAATAGTCATTGTAAAAGTTGTCAACTTATTATTTTTATTCTTTATATGGGAATTTCATGTAATATACAACATCCTCCTTTTCCATTGCTTCCAGCTTCAAATTCTTACCCATGTTTTGTATTATTTTTTTTCTTTAAAATACATCAATTTTAGTATGGGTGGTTCATATATACATTGGAATATGATCAGATTTTCAGTGCCAAGTCCCTTAAAGAATATTGAGTTCATCCTTGTAGTACTCTGGCTCCAAACCCAAGAAGAAGCCATCAGACCTGAAGAACTGTATACTTTATCACCTTTATCACAGTTTTAATTATGTATTTATTTATTACATTTTTATTCAATTTAAATCCTCAATGCTGCCCCTTCCCTCTTCTGCTTCAGTCCCACCCACTGTCCTTCACCTACCCCTATGCCCTTTTTCTACTTTCCTAAGAGGGGAGGTCCTCCTCCCTCTTCTAACTGACTCTAACTTATAAGGACTCATCAAGGCTGGCTGCATTATCTTTCTCTATGACTTGATTCTCAGGGTCTATTTCTCCTTGTGTCCTGCATTGCTTGTATTTATGACACTCTTCCTGCCTCCTCTCCTGTGGACTTCCCAGAGATCTGAGGGGAGGGAGAATTCAGTGGAAATCCCATTTTGAGCTGGGTGTTTTAAGGACTCTCTCTGCATAATAATGGACTCTGTGTCTCTATAAAATTCCATTTAATGCAGAAGGAAGCTTCTCTTTGGATGCAAGAACATGGCACTGATACATGAGGTGATGACAAAGAGCAACATATTTTAATAACAATAGCCAGAGTTGCTTGAAATTTTCCATGTGATTCTCTGACACAACTCAATTAACTGACACCCAATCTCCTTAGTGGAAGACTTGTTTGTTCCCCACAAATGACATATTGGAACTTTATCCCCCACTATTAGTAGACCTCCTAATAAGGAATACATAGCATATTTATCTTTCTGCATTTAAGTTACTTTGCCCAGGATGATTTTTCCTGGTTTGATTTCCCTGAAAATAACACAATGTCATTTTCTTAGCAGAATAATACTCCATAATGAAAATATTCCACATTTCCCCAAAGGAGATTGTCAGCTAGAAGTTTCTGGGACTTTAATCATTATGTTGAATGATAAACTATCAGGATAAGAACATTCTATTATCCTAAAAGTCCCTCGATCTTCTTCCACATCTTGGTGCTTTGAATTGCAATATCCCCTTGAAGCTCATGTATTTACTTGCAGAATCTCCAGTGAGGAAATAGTTGGGAAAGGGTAGGATGTATGAACTTTTTAGATAATATAATTCCTATTGGAGTTATATGATAGAAGGTATGCTTTGAGGTTGATATGCCAATGAAAGTGACCAGACAAAATGGATTCTCTCTCTAGGTCTCTGCCAATTTATATATTTGTTTCTCTTGGTCTTGGTCTATCTATTTCTGAATCTGTGTCTCCAGCTATTTTCTCTCTGTCTCCCTCTCTCTTCCTACCTCTCGTGGTTCAGTATGAAAAGCTTTCAGTTCTGCTGAAGGACTACAACTAGATGACTGCTTACAAATGTGAAGTCCTGGTTGGTCTCTGTAAAAATATAAGCAAAGTCCCAATTATACTCTTTTTTTTTCAAAGATTTACCTTGATAAGGTAGCATTTTCCCAGTAAGTAATTCACTGACAGAGGACATATCTATGCATTTAACAAATAATAATGGAATCTGTCATAATGTGAAACTCATATGTCAAGGAAATGTGACTTTATTAATAACCCCTTGAAAGAAATATGTGACACTTACACTGAACTAAGAGTCTCAGACATAGGAACTAACATTTCTGTGTTTTGTGCTTTCAGCTGCCCATATTGATGCATGTAGGGCTGCTCAGCATTTTCTCAATAAGGCTGTCCACTTGGCCCTTTTAATAACTGGCTCGTGAAACTCTTACTGGCTTTTACCTGTTTCATGACATCATTCTCCCTCTCAGCCAATCATCACCTGAGAGAATCTTGAGGTTTCCATGGAGATGAATAAACAAACTTCACTCACTGTCCATTATCTCTGATCCTGTGCATGTGTGAATTTTTCTCGTGAAAACCAAAAAGTATTTATTTCATTCCTTTATTCATGTTTACCTTTGTGACAATGTCAGGTAGAAAATGAAACTTTAATGTTCATTGAATTGAACTTTTTCCTAAGTAGGGAAGCTTCAAATGATTAAGGGGATTAAGGGGGATGTACTGAATGACAAGTGGTCTCCTACTGTGGTCTTGGATCTGAAATTTCCTAGGTTGTGACTTTGAACTAAGCAGTTACTCTTGTACTCACTAAATGAACCTTCACATTATTATTGATATAATAGGCTGGCAGGGTCTAGAGTTCCCTGGGTTATTGAGTCTTTAAGAACAGGGAAATTAGAAGGAAATCAGATAATTATGGGGACTGGTTAGTCTGAAACAGAGAAATTTCTGTGAGTGTAAAAGGAGACCAGAGGGGCAATAAAGTATTTGACAGCTAGGGTTATTCCTCACTAGTGTTGGCAACTCTCTATGAGCCCGGGTTGCCTTGGGTGACATGGCTGGATCAGCAGCTGTGTCCTATTCAGTGGTCAGGGAGGAAACCTCCTGGTCCTGTGATTTACAGTTAAAAATGGTCCTTGAGGACAGAGAAATAGTTCTGTGTTATATGCCTAGCTCACAGAGCAGATGTGTTTTCTTCTGTGACATTCCAGACAAACACTCTAAATGTAGACTTAGCGCAGGACTGCTTGTTTAGAAGTTCCACCTTATCTCATGTGGTCTGAGATAGCTGAGAAACCACTAGTTCATGGTTAATATTCTCTGGTACATAATGAAATCCTGGAAAGCATGCCTTACAGTGCCATACTCTGCCCTCCTTTAGCAGAATCTTTTCTACATGTTAAAAGTCATTGTAAAAGTTGTAAACATAATATTTTTATTGCTTATGTCAGAATTTCTTATAATATACATTATACTCCTTCTCTATTGATCCCAGGTCCAAATTCCTAACCATGTGTCACACTATTTTTTTTTCTTTCAAAAAATCAATTCAAATATGTGTTGTTCATATACTCATTGCAACATTATCAGAGTCTCAGTGGAAGTCCCTTAAAGGAAACTGAGTTCATCCTTGCTGCTCACCGGTACCACCCCCAAAAAGAAGCCATCATTCCTAAAGAGCTCTCCTAACTTCAAAATGTTGAGCAGTTTCCCTTTTGTATTTATTTATTATTATTTGTCCACACTGTATCCCTTCTGCTGCCCCCTCCCTCTTCTGCTTTCACTCCCACTGGCACTACTTCTTCCTCAATGTCCTTTCTCTAGTTCACTGATAGGGGAGGTCTTCCTTCCCCTTCTAACTGACCCTAGCTTATCAGGTCTCACCAGAGCAGGATGCATCATCTTCATCTGAGGCCTGATTCTCAGGACATTGTTCTCCTGTGTCCTCAATTCCCTCTACATACGAAACCTACTTGCCTCCCCTCCTGTAGGCTTCCCAGAGATTTGAGGGGAAAAGAATTTCATAGGGAAATCCCATTTAGAGCTCTCTGTTTTAAGGTCTCTCTGAATAATATCAAACTGTGTGCCTCTGTAGAAAATCTAATTTGATGCAGAAGGAAACATCTCTGTGGATTAAGAACATGACACTGATCTATCACTTAAGGGTAGAGAGCAACACATTTTAATAACAACAGCCTGGTTGCTTGAAATTTTATATAGGATGCCCTGAGGTCCCAACTCAATTAACTGCCACCCAAAATCCCTAGTGGTAGACTGGTTGGTCACAATAGATGGCCAAATGGAACTTTATCCCCCTCTATTAGGAGAACTCCTAATAAGTGAATACATAATGTATTTGTCTTTTTGCATTTTAGTCACTCACTCCAAGATGATTTCTCCTGGTTCTATGCATTTACCTTAAAATATCAAGATGTCATTTTCTTAGCTGAATAGTAATCCATTATGGAAATATTCCACTTTTTCCATGAATGAGATTGTCAGTCCTGTCTTTAGTCCTTGGAAGTTGCTGGGACTTTAATCATTGTATTGAAAGAAAAACTATCAAGATAACTATGTTCTTTTAGCCTAGAACTCCCTCCATTTTCTTCCATTCCTGGTGATTTGAATTGCAATCACCCATGTATTGAAGCCCATCTGTTTACATGTATAGGGCCCAGTGAGGAAATATCTGGGAATGTTTGGAGGTATGGCCTTGTTAGAAAACATAATTTCTTTTGTTTCTCTAAGTTTTTCTTGACCTTTTGGTCCTTTGTATATGGGAGGGCTTATTATTATTATTATTATTATTTTTATTATTATTATTCTTTAGTTAATTTTGTATCCAGCCCATTGCTGAAGGTGTTTATCAGTTGTAGGAGTTCCATGGTAGAATTTTGGGGGAACTCAGGCATACTATCATACCATCTGCAAATAGTGATATTTTGACTTCTTCCATTCCTATTTCTATAACCTTGATATTTTTCAATTGTCTTATTGCTCTAGCAAGAACGACTATAATTATGCTGAACAGATATGGAGAGAGTGGGCGGCCTTGCCTTGTCCCAGATATCAATGGGAATGCTTTAAGTTTCTCTACATTGCTTTTGATGTTAGCTAAAGGCATTCTGTATATTGCCTTTACTGTATTTAGTTATGTGCCTTGTATCCTGGATCTCTCCATATACTTTAAACATGTACAGATATTGGACTTTGTAAAATGCTTATTCAGCATCTAAGGAGATTTTCATGTCTTTTTTTTTTCTTTCAGTTTGTTACTATGGTGGATCATCTTGACGGATTTTCACATATTGAACCACTCATGCATATTTGGGTTGAAGCCTACTTGGTCATAGTGAATGATATCTTTGATGTGTTCTTGTATTCAGTCAAAGAAATAAAGTATCTTGGTGTGACTCTAACGAAGCATGTCAAGGACTTGTATGGAAAAAATTTCAATAATTTGAAGAAAGAATTAGAAGAAGATATCAGAGAATGGAAAGATCTCCCATTCTCATGGCATGGCAGAATTAACATAGTAAAAATAAATGGCCATCTTACCAAAAGCAATCTACAGATTCAATGCAATTCCCATCAAATTACCAACACAATACTTTACAGACCTTGAAAGAAAAATTTTCAAATTAATGTTGAAAAACAAGAAACCCAGAATAGATAAAACAATAGTCTACAATAAAAGATCTTCTGGAGGAATCTCCATCCATGATATCAAGCAGTAGAGAAACAGTAATAAAAACTGATGATTCTGGCATAGAAACAGAAAGGTGAATCAATGGACCTGAAGAGAAGACCCAGAAATAAACTTAAACACTTATGGACACTTAAATTTTGACAAAGATGCCAAAACCATATAATGGAAAAAGATAGCATCTTCAACAAATGGTGCTGGTTTAACTGGATGTCTACATGTAGAAAAATGAAATAGATCAATACATATCATCCTGCACAAAACTAAAGTCCAAGTGGATCAAAGACCTCAACATAAATCCAGATACATTAATTGGGTTAGAAGAAAAAGTGGAGAGGAGCCCTGAACTCATTGGTACAGGAGAAAACATCCTGAACAGAACATCAGCAGCACAGGTTCTAAGAGCATAAATTAATAAATTGGACCTCATGACACTGAAAAGCTTCTGTAAAGCAAAGGACACCATCATCAACACAAAATGAATGCCTACAGATTTTGAAAAAATCTTCAAGCCTCTATGTTACAGAGGTCTAATATCCAGTATATATAAAGAATTAAAGAAGTTGAAAAGCAACAAATCAAGTAAGCAAATTTAAAAAATGAAGAGCAGACTAAACATAGTATACTCAATAGAGGAATATCAAATGGCAGAGAAACACTTAAAGAAATGATTAATGTAATTAGTCATCAGGGAAATTCAAATCAAAACTACCCTGAATTTCACCTTACACTATCTCAATGGCTAAGATCAAAAACTCAAGTGACAACACATGCTAGAGAGGTTTTGGAACAAAGGGAATCCTCCTACACTTCTACTGGGAATGTAATCTTGTACAACCACTCTGGAAATCAACTGACGCTTTCTCAGATAACTAGGAATAGCACTTCCTCAAGATCCAGCATATATTCAAAAGAGGCTCAAGTACACAATAAGGACATTCGCCCAACCATGTTTGAAGAAACTTTATTTGTAACTAGCAGAACCTAGAAACAACACAGATTCCCCTCAACTGAAGAATGTATATAGAAATTGTGGTACATCTACACAATGGAATGATTACTCAGCCATGAAAAATAAGGAAATCATGGAAAAGATCTTCCTGGGTGAACTATCCCAGAAACAGAATGACACACAGAAATATACTCACACATATAGACACATAATATAGGATAAACCTACAAAAATCTATACACCTAAATAAAATAATCAAGAGGGGGGACTCTGGCTAAAATGCCCAATAATCATCCTGAAAGGCAAAAAAGAATGGACATCAAAAGAAATCAGGGAACAAAGTAGGAACCTTGCCCCAGAGAGCCTCTGAATGGCTCTGCTCTGCAGACAGTCAAAGAAGATGCTGAGATTTATGGCCAACTGTTGGGTGGAGTGTATGGAATCTAATGAAAGAAATGGGAAATACTTAGATATGAGATATGGAGAGGACAGGAGCTCCACATGGAGAGCAACAAAACAAAAATTCTGTACACAAGAGTCTTTCTTGAGACTATACTCCAAGGAAATACCATGCACGGAGATAGTCAGAATCCCTGCACAGAAGTAGACCATGGCACTTCATTGTTCAGGTAGGTTCCATAGTAACAGGAACAAGGACTGCCTCTGACATGAACTGGTTGGCCTACTCTTTAAAAACCACACCCTGAATGGTCAGCATCCTTAACAGGCCACAGAGAAGGACAATGCAGACACTCTTGATGAGATCTGATAGACTAGGATCAGAAAAAAGAAGAGGAAGACCTCCCCTATCAGTGGACTTGGGGAGGACCATGGGTAGACAAGGGTGAGATTGGGAGGAGAGGATGAAGGAGTTTATGGAGGAATACAAAGTGAATAAAATGTAATTAATAAAATTTAAAATGAAAAGTATTAAAATGTATAATTCCTTTGGGTGTTATTTATAGGAGGGTGTACTTGAAGGTTGATATGCCAATAAAAGCAGCTTGACAAAATGGAGTCTATTTCTGTCTCTGTCAATTTGTATCTTTGTTTCTGTCAGTCTCAGTCTTAATATTTCTGAATATGTTTCTCTGGGTATTTCTCTCTCTTGCTCTTTCTATCACCCTCTCTCTGCCTGCTTCTGTGGTTCGGTATGAAAAACTCTCATTCTGCTGAAGGACTTCAAGATTGTCAATGTGACATCCTGGATGGTCTCTGTAAAAATATAAGCAAGCAGCCAATTAAACACTTTTTCTTCAAAGATTATCCTTTCTTAGGGAGCATTTTTGCAGTAAGTAATTCACTGGCTGAGGAGATATCTGTGCATGTAACAAATAATAATGGAATCTGTCATAATGTAGAACTCACATGTTGAGCACTGGTGACTTTATTAAAGACCACTTGAAAGAAATATGTGACACTTTTCCTGAACTAAGAGTCTTGGAAACAAGAACTGTCGTCTCCAGGTTGTATGCTTTCAGCTACCCAGATTCAGGCACATAGGCCTGCTCAGCCTTTCTCTAAAGCAGGATGTCCACTTGATCCTTTTAATAACTAGCTCCTGAATCTCTTACTGGCTTTCACCTTTTGCATGGCATCATTCTACCCCTCAACCCATCAGTACCTGAGAGAATTTTGAGGTTTCCATGGAGATGAGCAAACAAACTTTCTTCAGTGCCCAGTATCTCTTTTTTTGTGTACACGTTACATTTTCTTGTGAATCCCAACAAGCTTTTATCTCATCCCTTTATCCAGATACCACATCTTTACTATTGTTTGCCTCTGTGACAACGTTAGCTAAGAAATGAAACTTTAATGTTTATTAAACTGGACATTTTCTTAAGCAGAGAAGCTTTAACGTGATGTGGGATTTAGGAGAATGTACCAAATGACAAGGTGGTCTCCTATGGTTGTCTTGGATTTAAGATTTCCTAGGTTGTGACTTTGAACTGAGCAGTTACTGTTGAACTCACTAAATGAACCTTCACATTCTTATTGATATAATAGGCTGGCAGGGACTAGGGTTCCCTGTGTTATTGAGTCTTTAAGAGTAGTAAAAAAGGAAGGAAAGCAGACAGTTCCTGGGACTTGTCCGGCTGAAACAGAAAATGATCTGTGTATGTAAAAGGAGAACTGAGAGGCAATAAACTATTTGACAACTGGTGCTGTTCTACCCTAGTTTTGCCAACCCCTTATGAGCATGGTTAACTTGAACAATTGGGCTGGATTTTCAGATTTATACTACTCAGTGTTCAGTATGGAACCCTCTTGGTGCTGTTGTTTACAGTTAAAACTGGGCCTTTAGGACAGAGTAATTGTTCCATCTTAAAAGCTTAGGACACGAGAGCAGCTGTATTTCTAGCAGTGTTCCTCCAGACAAAGCATCTAACAGTAGTGTTAGGGCCATGACTTCTGGTTCAGTGGTGCCAGCTGAGCTCATGCGATTTTTAGTAGCTGGCTCACCTGACTAGTTCATGGATAGAATTCTCTGCTACATATTGAGTTCCTGGAAAGCATGCCTTACAAATTCAAACTCTGCACTCCTTTAGTAGATTTTTTTCTCCATTATAGAGACATAATAAATATTGTCATCATATTACTTTTAATGATTATGTGGGAAATTCATACACTCCTTTTCCATTGCTTCCAGGTTGAAATTTCTATCCATGTGTCACATTATTTTATTTTTTGCATTAAAACATATCAATTGAAGTATGTATTGTTCATATACTCATTGAAACATGATCACTCATTGAAACATGATCAGATTCTCAGTGCAACGTTCCTTAAACAAAACTGAGTTCATCTTTGCTGCATGATGATACCACTCAGAAGAAGTGGTAGCCATCAGTCCTGAAGAGCTCTACAATTCATCACATTGATCAAAGTTTGTCTTATGTTTTTCCTTATTGTGATTTGTTCACTTTGTATCCCCGCTGCTACCACTTCCTTCTTCTCCTTGCAGTCTCACCCAGCCTCCTTCTTCTACCCCTATTCTTTTTCTCCAGTTTCCTGATAGGTGTGGTCCTCCTTCCCTTCTATCTAACCATAGCTTATCAGGTCTCAAGGCTGGCTGCATCATCTTCCTCTGGGGTCAAATTCTCAGGCCATTGTATACCTAGTGTCCTCAATTCTCTCTAATTATGACACTCTTCATGCCTCCTCTCCTTCAGGCTTCCCATGGCTCTTTTGGGAGGGAGAATTCCATAGGGAAATGCCTTTTAGAGCTGTTTTTTTTTTTTTTTTTTTTTTTTTTTTTTTTTTTTTTTTTTACGGTCTCTATCTTCATAATGTTAGTCTGTGGTTCTCTGGATACAATTCCAATACAAAATGAAGCATCTTTATGGATGCAAGAACATGGCACTAATCTCTTAATTAAGGGCAACAGCAACATATTTTAATAACAACAGCTTGGGTTAATTGAAAATTTTCATATGATGCTCTGGCCCCACAGCTCAATTAACTGCCACCCAATCCCATAGTCAAAAACTGGTTTTGTTACAGTGGATGGCCTATTGGTACTTTATCCCAGTTTTTAAGAGACTCTCTAATAAGTGAATACATACTATATTTGTCTTTCTGCATTTTAGTTTCTTCACCCAGGATGATTTTTCCTGATTACATCCATTTGCCTGAAAATACCAAGATGTCATTTACTAGCTGAATAATACATTGTTATGGAAATATTCCACATTTTCCCAAAAGGAGATTGCTGGTCCCTTTATTTAGTCTTTGGAAATTGCTAGGCCTTTAGTCATTGTATTGAATGAGAAACTTTCAGGATAACTATGTTCTTTTAGCCTAGAAGATCCCGCAATCTTTTTCCACTTCCTAGTAGTTTGAATTGCAATTTCCCCTTTAAGCTTTTCTATTTATAAGATTAGTCCCCAGTGAGGAAATGTCTGTGAAAAGTTAGATTGTATGGCCTTGTTAGATAATATAATTCCTTTTGGAGTTATATTATAGGATGTTGAGCTTTGAGATTGATATGCCAATGAAAATGACCAGACAGAAGGGAGTATCTGTCTATTGGTCTCTGTCACTTTATATCTTAGTTTTGTCTGTCTTGGTCTCTCTATTTCTGAATCTGTCAGTCTAGCTAATTCTCTCTCAGTCTCCCTCTCTCTGCCTACCAGTTATGATTCAGAATGAAAAGCTCTCAGTTCTGCTGAAGGAAAACAACAAGATGAATGCTTGCTGACATGACATCCTGGATAGTCTCTCTAAAATATAAGTAAGGTCCTTATTTAACGCATTTTGTTCAAAGAGTTGCTTGTTCAGAGAGCATTTTCACAGTAAATAATTCACTGAGAACATATCTGTGCATTTAACAAATAATAATGAAATCTGCAATAATGTGAAAGTCATAGGACTTTATAATGACCACTGGAAAGAAATATGTGACACTTTTCCTGAACTAAGAGTCTTGGACACAGGAACTGTCATCTCTGGGTTGTGTGCCTTCAGCTACCCAGACTGAGGCATGTAAGGCTACTCAGCCTTTCTCTCAAGCATGCTCTTCACTTGGTCCTTTATAATTACTGACTCCTGAAATTCTCACTGGTTTTCAACTGTTGCATGACTTTGAACTGAGAAATTACTCGCAATCTCACTAAGTGTACCTTCATATTCTTATTGATATAATAGGCTAGCAGAGTCTAGGGTTCCCTGGGGTATTGAGTCTTTAATAGCAGGAAAAAGAGAAGGAAAATGGGTAATTCCTGGGACTAGTTTGGGTGAAACAGAGAAAGAACAGTGAGTGTAAAAGGAGAAGTTAGGGGCAATAAACTATTTGACAGCTGGTTCTGTTCCACACTACTGTTGCCTTGGCTGACATAGCTGGATGGGCAGCTGTGTTATCCTCAGTGGTCAATGAGGAACCCTCTTGGTCCTGAGGTAAACAGTTAAAACTGGGTCTTCAGGACAAAGTAATGGGTCCGTGTTATATGAATAGGACACAAGAGCAGCTGTGCTTCTTGCTGTGGTCCTCCAGAAAAACCCTCCAGAATAGTTTAGCATCAGAACTGTTTGTTCAGAGGTGCCAGCTGAGCTCATGGTGTCTGAGGCTGGCTGGGTAACTACTAATTCATGGCTAGGATTCTCTGCTGCATAATGAGTTCCTGCAAGGCATGCCTTACAAAGTCAAAATCTGCTCTCCATTTGTGGAATCTTTTCTCCATGTTAAAAGTCATTGTAAAAGTGAACAAATTATTTTTACTGATTATATGGGAATTTCATATAATATACATTACAGTCTTTTTCCAATGATCTGGGGTTCAAATTTCTACCCGTGTGTCACATTTTTTTTTTCTTTAAAATACCTCAATTGAAGTATGTGTTGTTTATATACTCATTGGAACATGATAAGAGTCTCAGTGCCAAGTCCCTTAAAGAAACTGAGTTTATGCTTGCCACAACCTGGACTACTTCAAGAAGAAAGCATCAGTACTGATGAGCTCTTTATTTTATCACCATGATCACAGTTTTTCTTATGTATTTATCAAAATTTGTTCACTTTGTATCCCCTATGCTGCCCCCTCCCTCTTCTCCTTCATGTCCCCCATCCCCTTTAATTTAAGCCCCTATGCCCTTTCTCTAGTTCCCTGGTTTGAAAGGACCTCCTCCCCCTTCTATCTAACCTTAGCTTATCAGGTCTTATCAAGGCTGGCTGCATCATCTTCCTCTGCAATCTGATTCTCAGGGCATTGTTATTCTGTCCTCTACTTATCTCCTTCTTCCTGCCTCTTCTCCTACCACCTTCCAAGAGCTCTAAGGGGAGGGAGAATTTCATAATGAAATCCCATTTAGAGCTGGGTTTTTTAAGGTCTCTCTCTGCATAATATCAGATTGTGGGTCTCTATACATTCCCATTTGATGCAGAAGGAAGCATCTCTTTGTGTACAAGAGGATGCTACTAATCTATTAGTTGAGGGCAGAGAGCAATCTATTTTAATAACAACAGCCTGAGTTGCTTGAAAATTTTCGTAGGATGCCCTGGCCTCACAATTCAAGTCACTCCCACCCAGTCCCCTTAGTTGAAGACTGGTTTGGTCACATTACATGTCCTATTGGAACTTTATCCCCCATAATTAGGAAATGCCTTAATAAGTGAATACATACCAAATTTGTCTCTCTTCAATTTTATTTACTTCACCCATGATTTTTTTTTCCTGGTTCCATAAATATGCCTCAATTTCAATGTAATTTCTTAGCTGAATAATACTCCATTATGGAAACATACCACATTTTCCCCAAAGGAGATTGTGACTCCTGCTCTGTAGAACTTGGAAATTGCTGGGACATTAATCATTGTATTGAATGACAAATTAACAGAATGACCATGTTCTTTTAGCCTAGCAGTCCCTCCATCATCTTCTTCTTTCTGGTGATTTGAATTGCAATATCCTTTTGAAGCTCATCTATTTACATGTTGAGTCCTCAATGAGAAACCTTCTGAGAATTGTTAGGAAGTACGGCCTTGTTAGATAATATTATTCCTTTTGGAGTTATGTAATGGAAGGTTGTGCTTTGAGGTTGATATGCGAAAAGGACCAAGAAAATGGAATATCTTTCTCTTGGTCTCTGTCATTTATATCTTTGTTTGTGTTGTCTCATTCTCTCTATTTCTGAACTTGTCTCTCTAGCTCTTTCTCTGTCTCTCTGTCTCCCTCTCTCTGACTCTCTGTCTCTCTCTCTGCCTTCCCATCTCTGGATGCTGCATGTGGTTCATTATAAAAAGCTCTCAGTTCTGCTGAAGGACTATAAAAAGATGAGTGCTTGCTGACATGACATCATGGATGGTCTCTGTAAAAATATAAGCAAGGTCCCAATTAAACACTTTTCATTGAAATATTTGCATTGGTCAGGGAGCATATTCACAGAAAGTAATTCTCTTACTGTGGACATTTCTGTTCATTTAATCAATAATAATGGAATTTGTGATAATCTGAAAGTCACAAGTCAAGGACCCGTGACTTTATTAATAAACATTTGGAAGAAATATGTGACACTTTTCCTGAATTCAGAGTCTTGGATACAGGAACTGACATATCCAGATTGTGTATTTTCAGCAGCCTAGATTGAGGCATGTAGGGCTGCTCATCCTTTTCTCAAGCAGAATGTCTACTTGTCCCTTTTAATGACTGGCTCCTGAAAGGATTACTGGCTTTCACCTGTTTCATGATATCATATTACTTATCAGCCAATTAGCACCTGAGAAAATTTTGAGGTTTTCAAGGAGGTAAGTAAACAAACTTTCCTCAGTGTCGGGTATCTCTGATCCTGTGCACACTTTACTTTTATTGTAAAACCCAACAAGCCTTTATCTCATCCCTTTATCTAAGAGCCACAACTTTACTCCTCTTTGCGTCAGGACAATGTCAGGTAAAAAATGAAACATTTGTGTTTATTTAGTTGGACAGTTTCCTAAGTAGGAAAGCTTCAAAGTGATGTGGGATTAAGGGGAACGTACAAAATAACAATGTGGTCTCCTACTGTGGTCTTGGATCTGAAATTTCCTAAATTGTGACGTTGAGCTGAACAATTACTTGTGAACTCACTAAATGTAACTTCACATTCTTTGTGATATAATAGGTATGTGGTGTCTAGAGTTAGCTGGGATATTGAGTGTTTAAAAGTAGGAAAAAGAAAAGGAACCCTACCAATTCCTGGGACTGTTTTGGCTGAAATAGGGAAATATCAATGAGCATAAAAGGAAAACTGAGAGGTATAATGTATTTGACAGCTGGCATTGTTCAGCACTAGTGTTGGCAAACCACAAAGAGCATGGTTTCTTTAGCTGACCTGGCTGGATCAGGAGCTATGTACTACTCAGGGGTCAGTGAGGAACCCACCTTGTCCTGGGATTTAGTTTAAAATATGCCATCAGGACCGAATAATGGATCCGTGTTACATACCGATGACAGAGAGAAGCTGTGATTCCTGCTCTTGTCCTCCAGAAAAACTTTCTAAAGGTAGTGTCAGTGCTAGGATTGCTTGTTCAGATCTGCTATCTTAGCTAATGGGGTCTGAGATAGCTGGGTAACCACTAGTTCATGGCTACTATTCTTTGCTACATAAAGATTTCCTGGAAACATGCCTTATAAAGTCAAATTATGCCACCCTTTAGCAGAATCTTTTCTCCATGTTAAAAGTCATTGTAAAAGTTGTCAACATATTAATTTTATTTGATTCTGTGGGAATATCATAAAATATACATTACCGTCTTTCCATTACTCCCAGGTTCATATTCCTACCCATGTGTTACACTAAATTCATTTCCTTTAAAATATGCCAATTGAAGTATGTATTTTTCTTATAATCATTGGAACAAGATCAGAGTCTCACTGTCAAGTCCCTTAAAGAAAACTGACTTCATACTTGCTACACACTGTCACCACCACCATGAAGAATCCTCAGTCTTAAAGAGTTCTATACTTCATCAACTTGATCATAGTTTTATTATATATTTATTTATTATGATTTGTTCATTTGTATCTCCTTTGCTGCCATCAAAGAAAGCAAAGACTGTCATCAAAACAAAAGGAATGCCTACAGATTTTGAGAGAATCTCCACCAAGCTTCTATGTGACAAAGCACTTTTATCCAGTATATATAAAGAATTAAAGAAGTTGAAAAGCAATAAATAAAGTATTCCAATTTAAAAAGGGGAACAGAGAATTCTCTATGGAGGAATGTTGCATGGCAGTGAAACACTTAGAGAAGTGCTCAATGTCATTAGCCACCAGGGAAATGAAAATAAAAATGACCCGGAAATTTGCACACATCAAAATGGCCAAGTTCAAAAACTCAAGTGACAACACATGCTGGATTGATTGTGGTCAAAGGGGAACAGTCCTCATTGCTGGGAGGAATGTAAACTTGTATAACCACTCTGGAAATCAATCTAGTGCTTGGAAAAGTGCTTCCTCAAGATTCAGATATCCACCTCTAGTCATATATCCTAAAGAGACTCAAGTACACAATAAGGACATTTGCTCAACCATGTGTGTAGCAGCTTATTTGTAAAAGCCAGAATTTGATTAATTACAGTTGTGGGATCAAAGGGAACAGAAAGGAAGGTAGGTCAGCAGTGGCTAGCTCCTGAGGAAATTTCTAAAATGGGAGATATGAAAGTAGGAATGGTGAAAGAGCATAGACACTGGACAGGCAGCTCTATGCTGAGTTTCTAATGGAAGCATGGAAAGCACCAGCTGGAGAGTCTGTACCTATGTGTCAGCATGATTTATTCATGTCTTTATTTTCTGAAAAGCTTCACTTGGCTGTATGGAACTTATGAGTGGAATCTGCAACTCTCCTGACTATAGTTAGGTATTGTTTGTTATTCCGTCTTTGTTCAAAATTAGTGTAATGCTTTTATTTCTTTATATAAAAATACATTGTTGGCTACCTTGATTAGATAGAAGAAAGTGTTATTGGAGTCAGAGCCTCACTGTGTATGCCTTTGCATTGTAGGCAGCTCTAAAAAGAACAACAAAGATGCTAAGGGTTTCCTCAACAAAGGCGAGTACCAACAGGCATGAGATGATTCACCCTTGGAATCAGGGACGGGTGCTAAGTAGACAAGTAATTTGCAGTTTTCTTTGTAACTTGCATCTTCTCTAATATCAGCAGGCAAGGCCATCCATCATCTAGGGATAAAGTACATTATGTACCTTGCTCAAGCTGGCAGAGTTAATTAAAGGATGAACAGGGAATTGAACTCAACTCTGACCAAATGAAGGGCATCTTTTCTTCATGTCTCTTTGTTCAGCTTTTTTTGTGTTCAGAGAAAATGAAAAATGGGGAAAAAAAGGCAAAAGCCAAAATACAAAATGTACCCACCTTGCTACTTAATATAGCTATAATAATACTCCTTACTAATTTCTTTTTGTATTTCTGTCTTTGGTAGAGAGAATTGTTGCTGATCTTTGCATGTAAATTTTGTACTCTGAACTCAATGGCAGACTCTTTGACCTCCCCACGCCCCAAGGGAGAAGCAGCCCTGCTATGCCACAGAGGAGGACTTTGCAGACAGTCATAAAGATACCTGATAAAACAGGGTCAGATGAAAGGGGAGGAGGTCCTCCCCAATCAGTGGACTTGGAAAAGGGCAGGGAGGAGATGAGGGGGGTAGGGTGGGGATGGGAGGGAATGAGAGAGTGGGATACAGCTGGGATACAGAGTTAATAAAATGTAAATAATAATAATAATAATAATAATAATAATAAAATTGTACTCTGAAAAAAAAGCCAGAATTTGGAAAAAAACAGGATGCTCCCTCAACTGAAGAATGGATACAGAACTACTTCTGGAACATCTAAGCAATGGAATAATACTCAGCAATGAAAAACAAGGGAATCATGAAATTTGCAGGTAAATAGTGGGAACTGGAAAGTATCATCCTGAGTGAGCAATTCCAGAAGTAGAAAGACACATATGTAATAGACTCACTAATGCAAACATAAAATAAAGGATAAACCTACTCAAATATATACACTGAAAGAAACTAATGATAAGAGAGTACTCTATCTAAAATGCTCAGTCTCCATTCTAAAAGGCAAACATGATGGACATCAGAAGAAGCAGAAAATAGGGAACAATTAAGAGCCTGCCACAGAGGGCCTCTGAAAGGCTCTACCTTGCAGACTATCAAAGCAGAGGCTGACACTTATGGCCAACTGTTGGGCAGAGTGCATGGAATCTAATGAAAGAAGTAGGAAGTAATAAGATCTGAAGAGTACAGGAACTCCACAAGGAGAGCAACAGAACCAAAAAATCTGAGCACAGGGGTCTTTCCTGAGACTCTTACACCAACCAAGTACCATGCATGTTCATAACCTAGAACCCTTGCACAGGTGTAGCCCATGGATGTTCAGTGTCTAAGGAGCTTCCAAAGTAATGGGAACAGGGACTGTCTCTGACATGAACTGATTGTCTTGCTGTTGGTCAACTCACCCTAATGGGAGAGCAGGCTTACCAGTTCATAGAGGAAAACAATGCAGCCACATGATGAAATCTGATAGCCTAGGATCAAAAGGAAAGAGGAAGATCTCCACTATAAGTATACTTGTGGAAGGGCATGCTTAGAGAAGGGGGAGGAAAGATTGAAAGGAGGAAATGAAAGGAGTAACTATGAGGAAACAAATTTTCCTTGATGTGCAGTATCTCTGATCCTATGAACACTTAACTTTTTTTTTTTGTGAAACCCAACAAGCCTTTATCTCATCCCTTTATCCAGATCCCACACCTTTACTCCTGTTTACTTCTGTGACAATAGGAATTACAGAATGAAACTTTAATATTATTTAACTGGGCAGTTTCCTAAGTTGGGAAGCTTCAAAGTAATGTGGGATTGAGGGGAATGTCCTGAATGACAAGGTAGTCTCATAATGTGGTCTTGAATCTGAAATTTGAACTGAGCAGTTATTCATGCACTCACTAAATGTACCTTCACATTCTTGTTGACATAATAGGCTGGCATGGTCTAGGTGTTCTGGGGGTAGCTCACCTTTAAAAGCAGTGAAAAGACAAGGTAACGAGACAATTACTGGGACTGGTTTGGGTGAAACAGTGAAAGACCTGTTTATGTGAAAGGGGAACTGAGGGGCAATAAACTCTTTGACAGCTTGTGCTGTCCCACACTAGTGTTGGCAAACCTCTATGAGGAAGGTTGCCTTGGCTGACATGGCTGGATTGGCAGCTGTGACCTACTCATTGGAAAGTGAGCAATCCTTCTTGTCCTGGGGTTAACAATTAAAAGTGGTCATTTAGAACTGAGAAATGGTTCCCTGTTATATGCTGAGGACACAGGAGCAAAAGTGTTCCTTGATGTTGTCCTCTAGACAAGCCATCTAAATAAAATGTTAATACCAGAACTGCTTTTTCAGAAGTGCCACATGAGTTCATGGGAATCTGAAGTAGCTAGATAACCAATAGTTTATGGATAGGATTCTCTGCTGTGTAATTAGTTCCTGGAAAGTATTCCTTACACAGTCAAATTCTGCCATCCTTTGGCGGGATATTTTCTCCATGTTAAAAGTCATTGTAAAAGTGATCAATGTATTATTTTTATTGATGATGTGGGAATTTCTTATACTATATATTATTCTGCTTTTCCAATGCTCCCAGGTTCAAATTCCTACCCATGAGTCATACTAATATTTTTTTAATACACCAATGCAAGTATGTGTTATTCATATACTCATTGGAACATGATCAGAATCTCAGTGCCAACTCCCTTAAAGAAAACTGAGTTCATCCTTACCACACTCTGACACCAACCCAAAGAAGAAGCCATCAGTCCTAATGAGCTTTATACTTCACCACTTTCATAACAATTTTTTTAATGTATTTCTATATTATGATTTTTAAATTTTGTATCCCCTCCAGAGCCCCCTCCCTCTTCTCCTTCCAGTCCCACCCACAATCCCTCCTCTACCTCCATGCCTTCTCTCTAGTTCCCTGATAGGGGAGGCCCTCCTCCCCCTTCAAACTACTCTATCTTATCAGGTCTCAACAAGGATGGCTGCATCTTCTTCTATTGCCTGATTCTCAGGGCATTGTTCTCCTTGTGTCCTCTGTTGCCTCTAACTACGACACTTCCTGCCTCCTTTCCTCCAGGCTTCCCAGAGGTCTGAGGGGAGAGAGAAATTCATAGGGAAATCCCATTTATATCTGGGTGTTTCAAGGTCTCTCTCTCTCTCTGCCTAATATTGAGTCTCTGTATGCAATCACATTTCATGAAGAATGAGGAGTCACTTTGGATGCAAGAACATGATTCTGATCTATCATTTGAGGGCAGAGAGCAGCGTATTTTAAAATACGCTGTATTTTATTCTGTATTCTGTAGGGTGCCCTGGCACCTACTCAATCACCCAATCACCCTAGTAGAAGACTGGTTTGGTCACAATTAGATGGTTTATAGGAACTTTAACACCCACTATTAGGAGACCTCATAAAGTGAATACATACCATATTTGTCTTTCTGCATTTTAGTTACTTCACATTGGGCGATTTTTCCTGGTTCCATGCATTTACCTGAAAATATCTTGTAATTTTCTTAGATGAATAATACTCCCTATGGAAATATTCCTCATTTACTCCAAAGGAGATTGTGAGTCCTCTTCTTTAGTCCTTAGAATTTGCTGGGACTTTAATCATTGTATTGAATGAGAAACTATCAGGATAACTATGTTCTTTTAGCCTAGAAGTCCCTCAATCCTTTTCTACTACCTGGTGATTTCAATGTCAATGTCCTCTTGAAGCTCTTCTATTTACATGTTGAGTCCCCAGTGAGAAAATGTCTGGTTAGTGTTAGGAGGTATGGCCTTGTTAGATAATATAATTCTTATTGGAGTTATATTATAGGATGGTGTGATTTGAGGTTGATATGCCAATGAAAGAGACCAGACAGAATGGGTCTCTGTCTCTCTGTTTCTGTCATTTTACATCTTTGTTTCATATGTCTAGGTGTCTCTATTTCTGAATCTGTCTTTCTAGCTCTTTCTCTCTCTGTTTCTTTCAGGCTCCCTCTCTCTGCCTTCCACTTGTTGTTCAGTAGGAAAAGCTCCCAGTTCTGCTGTAGGACTACAACAAACTGTCTGCGTGCTGATGTGGCATCATGGATAGTCTGTGTTAAAATATAAGCCCGGTCCTTATTAATATCTTTGTTCCAAGATTTGCCATTTCAGGGAGTGATTCTCAGTAAGTCATTCACTGACTGAGGACATATATGTGCACTTAACAAATAATAATGGAATCTGTGATAATATGAAAGTCACATGTCAAGGAAAAGTGACTTTATTAATGACCACATGAAAGAAATATGTGACATATTTCTTGAACTAAGAGTCTTAGTCACAGAAACTGTCATCCCTGTGTTGTGTGCTTTCATCTACCCAAACTGAGTCATGTAGGGCTGCTCAGCCTTTCTCTCAAGCAGGCTGTTCACTTGGCCTTTTAAATAACTGGGTCCTGAAACTCTTACTGGATTTAAATTGTTTCATGACATTATTCACCCTCTCCATCAATCATTACCTATCCATTGTGATGTAATATTAGCATGGAGATATCATAATACCATTGTAAATTCAGAATACCATTGTGCAGTCATATTACCATTGTGAAGTCATAAGAGCATTGTTTAGCCATAACACCATTGTGATATCAAAATTCTATTGTGATGTCATACTACAAAAATGTCGTAATATGATTGTGCTATCATAATTACATTGGGATGGCATGATGAATTTTGATGTCATAATGCCTTTGTGATCTCATTTTAGCGTTGTGATGCCATCATAGCATTATGATGTCATCATAGCATTATTATGTCATAAAAGCATTGTGTTGTAGTAATAGCATTGTAATGTAATAATAGTTTTGTGAAGTCATATTAACATTGTGAAATCATAAAACCATTTGGATGTTATAACCTTGTGATATCATAATAGCATTTGGAGGTCAAAATACCTTTGTGATGATGTAATAGCAGTGTGAATTTGTATCATTGTGATGTCATAATATCATTTTTTTGGTCATAATAGTATTGTGATGTTAAAATAGCACTGAGGTGTCATAATAGCATTGTGATATCAAAATTCCATTGTGGTGTCATATCTCAATCATGTCTAAATAGAATTGTGCTTTCATAATAGCATTGGAATGCCATGATGAATTTTGATGTCATAATAACTTTTTGAAGTCATAATATCATTGTAATATCATACAGTTGTGATGTCATGATGACATGTCATAGCACCATTGTGATAGCAAAAAGTGCAGTATGATGTCATAACAACATTTTACAGTCATAATAGCATTGAGATGTCATAGTACCATTGTGCCCTTATATTACCGTTTTGTGGTTATAATAACATTGTGATGTTATAATAGCATTGTGATGTCAAAATCCTTTTGTGATGTAGTAATAGCATTCTGATTTCACATCATTGTTATGTCAAACTAGCATTGATATATCATCATTACATTGTAATATCATAATACCATTATGATGTCATATTACTCTTTTGCAGTCATAAACCATTGTAATAAAATAATAGCATTGTGATGTCATAATACCACTTTGAAGTTCTAATAGTATTATGAGTTCATAATAGAATTGTGATATCATAACATTTTAATGTCATGGTAACATTTTGAAATCATAACATCATTGTGATAACATAATAGCATTGTGTTTTCATAAAACCATTTTGTGGTCATAATGGCGTTTGATTTCATAATACTATTGTGATATCTTTATAGCATTGCAATATCATAATGACATTGTGATATCAATATTCTATTATGATGTCATACAACAATCATGTCTTTATTGCATTGTGATCTTATAACAGCATTAGAATGTCATGATGAATTTTGATGTCATAATGCCATTGTGATATCATCATACCATTGTGATGACATAACACCATTGTGCTTTCATAAAAGCAGTCATATCAATGTGAAGTTGACAAAACCTTTGTTTTGTCATAATAGATTTGTGATGTTAGATTTGTGATGTCATAATAGCATTGTAATGTCATAATAGCAATTTAATTTCATAAAAAAATTGTGATGTCATAGCATTGTGATATCGTAATAGAATTGTGATGTCATAGCACAATCATGTTGTAAAGCTTTTTGTTGTCATAATACCATTGGGGTACACTGATTAATTTTGATGTCTTGATGCCACTGAGAAGTCATTACAGCATTGGGATGTCATTACATTATTGTGATGTCCTATATGATTGTAAAGTCTTGCCGTTGTGAATTCATAATAAGTATTTGATGACAAAATTCAATTGTAATGTCATATGACAATCATGTCATAATGTCATTGTGATGTCATAATAGCACTATGAAGTCATAATAGAATTGGGATATCATAATATAATTGTGATGTCATATTGTGATGTCATAATAACATTTAGATGTCTTACCATTTTTATATCATATTGCATTTTTAAGTCATAATAACATTGTAATGTCTTAATAACATTGTGATGTCATATTACCATATTGAGGTCATAATAAAATTGTGATATCATAATATTGTGATGTAATAATATCATTGTGATGTCATAATAACATTATGATGTTGTAATAGCTTTGTGATGTCATAACAAAATTTTTGCAGTCATGATAGCATTGTGAGTCATCATAGCATTGTGATGGAGTAATACAATTGCAATGTCTTCTTAGCATTGTGATGACAAAATTACATTGTGATGACATACCAAAACCATGCATTAAGAACACTGTGATATCATAATAGCACTGTGATGTCATCCTAGCATTATGATGTCATGATGGCATTATGATGTCAGAACTTCATTGTGATTTCATAATAGCATTGATATGTCATACCTTTGTATTGGCATAATAGCATTGTTCTGTCTTAATAGCATGTGATTTCATAATTCCATTGTGATATCATATAAATATCTTATAGCTAATTGTATTGTGATATTGTTATAGAATTTTGATGTAAAAATTTGATTTTAATGTCATACAAAAATTATGTAATTATAACATTCAGTTGTCATACAATTGTGGTGTCATAATAGCTTTGTGATATCATAACATTAGGATGTCAGCATAGCATTAAGATGTAATCCCTTTACCGGATTCCTCCAAAACATATGAAGCAAGTCCTAAATATTTCCTCCTTCACATATATGTCTGTCAAGTATTCTGAGCCAGAAGGCTGAAGATGGTGCTCCAATGTTATAGACAGTTATGGGTGACTGTTCAGGTAACAATTTTTTTTTGTCAATTTTTTTTGGAAGCTGCTAACATGCAACTTACTATTTACTCACTTTACTTTTTTACTTAGTTTACTTCCTTTTTACTCTAGTAACTAATTTAATTTCTTCTCAAGTTTCTGATGGGGTTGAATACCAAATAGTTATAGTGCCACAAGAAAGATTAAGTTTTTTAGAAGTTAAGAAATGTTTTCATATAGGTAATACCAATGAGTATAAAAGCCAATTTAGGTATAGAACTCTAAACTTTTCAAAATAGGATAATTTGATACTGTTGCCTAATTTGCTAAATACACATGGACTGTACATTGAACATGTAGATTTTACCTAACAGTTTTCATAATTTCATAATTATTATTGTATTGAAATTAAAGGAGCCTTTTATTGGACTTTAAGGGGGAAAGGTTGGTAAAATGTACTTTTAAAATATATACAGCTTAGGCTTGTTCATTCAAATGCTGATTTCTACCCCTGACTATTTGGTTTCAATCTGGATATTGCATTTAGTACCTATTTTATGCATCCTGACTCAAGGCCAATATAAAGCAACTAGCCACAATGTTAAGCAAGGAGAGGGGAGGAGCCAGAATACAGGAAATGAATGGGAGAAAAAAGGGGGGGGGAGGGCAGACCAAGGAGAGATAAGCTGTGTGGGGAACTAGGAAATACATGGAGAATGAACCAGAATTAAGATTTCACAAAAAGTAAGTGAAATGGGTAAAATTTAAATGTTAGGAAACTATAAGGTTTTGGAGGTTTAGGAGGGAGTAACTATTGGCCAGCATTGTGTTCTAGGTTAACTAAATAAAACCAGAATCTGTGTGGTGATTTGGTTACACAGCTCCCTACTTTAACAGCAGCTTTTCCAGATGTTGTATCAAATGTAAATAAAATCGACACATACAACAGAGATGTCATACCATTGTGATATCGTACTAGCATTGTTATGCCATAATACCATTATGATATCATAATGCCATTGTGAAGTCATCATAGCACTGAGTACATGGAATCTAATGAAAGAAGTGGGAAATAGTAAGATCTGGAGAGGACAGGAGCTCCACAGAAGGGCAACAGAAGCAAAACTCTGAGCACAGGGGTCATTTCCTGAGACTTATACTCCAACCAAGTACTACGCATAGAGATAACCTAGAACTCCTGCACTGTTATTGCCCATGGCACTTCAATGTCCAAGTGGATTCCACAGTAATAGGAACAGGGACTGCCTCTGACATGAACTGATTGGCCTACTCTTTGATCACATTACCCTGATGTGGGAGTAGCCTTACCAGGCCACAGAGGAGTTCTGATAGATTAGGATTTGAAGTAAGGAGAGGAAGTCCTCCCCTATCAGTGCACTTGGGGAGAGGCAAGCATGGAGAAGGGCGAAGAAAGATGGGCTGGTGAGGGAAGATGGGGGTTATATGGAGAGATACAAAGTGAATAAATTGTAATTAATAAAAATTTAAATAAAAATGTTAATATAATTCCTTTTGGATTTATATTATAGGAGGGTGTGCTTTGAGTTTGATATGGCAATGAGATTGACCAGACAGAAGAGAGTCTCTATCTCTCGATTTCTGTCAATTTATATCTCTGTTTCTGTTGGGCTTGGTCTCTATATATTTTAATCTGTTTATCTAGCCCTTTCTCTGTCTTACACTCTCTGTTTCCCTCTCTCTGTCTGCTGCTTGTGTTTCAGTATGAAAAGCATTCAGTTCTGCTGAAGGAAAACAACAAGTTGACTGCTTGCTGACTTGAAATCAGGATGCTCTCTGTAAAAATATAAACAAGGTTCCAATTAAACACTTTTTGTTCAAAGACTTGCCTTGGTCAAAGAGCATTTTCACAAGAAGAAATTCACTGACTGAGGGCATATCTGTGCATTTAATCAATAATAATGGAAACTGTGATAATGTGAACGTCACCTGACATTATTAATGACCACTTGGAAGAAATATGTGACACTTTTCCTGAACTAATAGTCTTGGACACATGAATTGTCATCTCTGGGTTGTGTGCTTTCAGCTGCCCAGATTGAGGCAGGTAGGGCTTCTCAGCCTATATCTCAAGCAGGCTGTCCACTTGGCCCTTTTAATACTTGGCTCATGAAACTCTTGCTGGTTTTCAGCTGTTTCATGGCATCATTCTCCCACTCAGCCTGAGAGAATCTTGAAGTTTCCATGGAGATGAGTAAACAAACTTTTCTCAGTGTCCAGTGTCTCTGGTCCTGTGAGCATGGATTTTTCTTGTGAAACCGAAGAATCCTTTATCTCATCTCTTTATCCAGATCCCACACCTTTACTCCTGTTTACCTCTGTGACAATGTCAGGTTTGAAATGAACCTTCAATGTTTATTCAGTTGAACAGCTTCCTAATTAGGGAAGCTTCAAAGAATGTGAGATTAAGGGAAATGTACTGAATGACATGGTGGTTTGCTACTGTTGTCTTGGTTCTGAAATTTCCTAGGTTGTGACTTAGAACTGATTAGTTACTAGCATACTCACTAAATGTACCTTCACATTTTTATTGATATAATAGGCAAACCAGCCCTAGCACTACTTAGGGTATTGAGTCTTTAAGAATAGGGAAAAAAGAAGTGAATTTGACAATTCCTATGAATGGTTTGGCTGAAAGTGATAAAGATCAGTGAGTGTAAAGGGATAATTGAGGGCAAGCTATTTCTTGACAGCTGGTGCTGTTAAATACTAGTGATGCTGACCCTCTATTAGCAGGGTTGTCTTGGCTGACCTGGCTTTATGGGCAGTTGTGTCCTAACAGTGGTCAGTGAAGAACCCTCTTGGTACTGGGTTTTAAGGTTAAAACAGAGCCTTCAGGATAGAGAAATGGTTCCATGTTTTAGACCTAGGACACAAGAGCAGCTATGTCCTCCAGACAAACTCTCTAAATGTAGAATTAGTGCCAAGACTGAATGTTCAGAGGTGCCAATGAGCTATGGGGTCTGATGTAACCACTAGTTCATGGTTAGGATTCCCTGCTACATAATGAGTTCCTGGAAAGCATGCCTTACAAAGTCAAATTCTGCCCTCCTTTAGCGGAAAATTTTCTCCATGTTAAAAGTCAGTAAAAAAGTTGTCAACATAATCTTTTGTGGGACTTTCATAATGTTATATGTATGTTAACATTATGTTAACATTACACTCTTTTTCCATTGTTCCCAGGTTTAAATTCTTACCAATGTGTCACACTATGTTTTTCCCATCCATTAAAATACATCAAGTGAGGTATATATTTTTGATATACTCATTGAAACATGATCAGAGTCTCAGTGCCAAGTCCCTTAAAGAAAACTGAGTTCATCCTTGCCACACCCTGCCACCACTCCCAAGAAGAAGCCACCAATACTGAAGAGCTCTATACTTCATCACCTTGATCACAGTTTTTCTTATGTATTTATTTATTACGATTTGTTCACAGTTTATGCAGATTGCTGCCACCTCCCTGTTCTCCCTCCAGTCCCACAAACCCTCCTTCTTCTACCTCTATACCCTTTCTCTATTTCCCTGATAGGGGAGGTTCTCCTTCACCTTCTCTCTGACCCTATTTTAACAGATCTCATCAAGGCTAGCTGCATCACCTTCCTCTGCAGCATGATTCTCAGGGCATTGTTATCCTTGTGTCCTCAATTGCCAGTACTTACGAAACTCTTCTTACATTCTCTCCTTTAGGCCCTTCAGAGCTCTGAGGAGAGGGAGAATTTTATAGGTAAATTCCATTTAGAGCTGGCTGTTTTAAGGTCTCTTTTGTGCATAATATCGGACTGTGGGTTTCTGTATGCAATCCAATTTGATGCAGAAGGAAGCATTTCTGTAGATAGAAGAACACCGCAATGATCAATCAGTTGAGGGCAGAGAACAGCATATTTATTTTATTTTATTTTTATTTTTATTTTTCTCAATAGTTACATTTTGTTAATTCTACATTCCAGCTGTATCCCTCATTCCCTCCCAAATCCCACCCTGCCTCCCTTATCTCCTCCCTGCCCCTTTCCAAGTCCACTGATAAGGGAGGACCTCCTCCCCTTTCATATGACTCCCTTTTGTCAGGTATTTTCAGGACTGGCTGCAAAGTCCTCCTCTGTGGCCTAACAGTACTGCTCCTCCCTTGGGAGGTGGGCAGGTCAAAGAGCCAGTCATTGAGTTTCTGTTAGAAATAATCTTTGTTCCTCTTACTATGGGAAACCAATTGATTACTGAGCTATCACGGGTCACCTCTGAGCAGAGGTTCTAGGTTTTATCCTCTCATGGTCTTTGTTTGAGTGTCCATCTCAGAAAAGACCCTGTGCCCAGATATGCTTGGTCCTTGTGGAGCTCAAATCCTTTACACATCAAACTCCTCTTCTTTCATATGATTTCCTGCACTCTGCCGAAGGTTTGGTTATAAGTCTTAGTATCTACTTTGGAGCACTGCTAGGTAGAGTCTTTCAGATGCTTGCTGAGGTAGACTCCTGTCATAAGTTCAATGCATATTCCATTTGTCTTTCTAAATGAGGATAGATCATCATAACCCGTGTCTGCTTTCTTGATTATCTTCTTTAGGTGTATAGATTTTATTATGTTTATCAAATCTTTTAGGACTATATAAGCAAGTATATTCCATGTTTGTCTTTCTCCTTCTGGGATACTTCACTTAGAATGATCTTTTCTAGATGCCACCATTTGCCTGCAAATTTCATGACTTTCTCCTCTTTGATTGCTGAGTAGTATTCCATTGTGTAAAAATACCACAATTTCTGTATCCATTCCTCCATTGATGGACATCTGGGTTGTTTCCAGGTTCTGGCTATTACAAATAAAGCTGCTTCAAACATTGTTGAGCAAATGTCCTTATTGTGTACTTGAGCAAATTTTGGCTATATGCCTAGCAGTGGTATAGCTGGGTCTTGAGGAAAGGCTATTCCTAATTGTCTGAGAAAGCGCCAAATTGACTTCCAAAATAGTTGTACCAGTTTACATTCCCACCAGCAACGGAAGAGGGTTCCCCTTTCTCCACAACCTCTTCAGCATGTGTTGTCATTTGAGTTTTTCATCTTGGCCATTCTGATGGGTGTAAGGTGAAATCTCAGGGTCGTTTTCATTTGCATTTCCCTAATGGCTAATGAGGATGAGCATTTCTTTAAGTGTTTCTCTGCCATTCTATATTCCTTAACAGAGAATTCTCTGTTTAGCCCTGTTCCCCATTTTTTATTTGGATTAATTGGTTTGCTGCTTTTCATCTTCTTTAGTTCTTTATATATACTGGATATTAGCCCTCTGTCAGATAAAGGGTTGGTGAATATTCTTTCCCAATCTGTAGGCAATCGCTTTGTTTTGATGATGGTATTCTTTGCTTTACATAAGCTTTTCAGTTTCATGAGGTCCCATTTATTGATTGTTGTGAGAGGGCCCTAGGTGGAGTGTGTTTTCCTCTGACAGGTGGCGTTCAGCAGGTTGTTACTGCTCTCCACTGTAGCAGCGGGGTCTGGAGTCCTGCCTCTGCCTGTTGGACCCAGACACTGAGCTTTGTGTCTTTGGTATCCAGGAAGAATTGTATTGTGGATATGAGTCTCTGTGGTTAGTGCTCAGTGGTTGGAGCTCTGTGATTGGGCCTGTGCTCCTCCTGTGAGGAGGTTTCTGGGGTTATTGCAATCTGGCCGCTTGGGATGTGAGCTCTGCTGCACTTCCTGCTGCTGTCTAGCCTCGTGATCATGTCAGCTGGATGATGGAGGGGATGCTCCGAGGGTCCGGAGGGCCCTGAGTGTCCTGAGTTGGGCTGGGTGGGTTGTGTGTCCAAGGAGGGGACAGGTGTCCAACAGGTGGTTACAGCAGACCGCTGCTGTAAGGGGCCTGGAGCGCTGTCTCTGCTGCCTTGATCTCCTGGATGTGAGCTTTGTGCTCAGCTGCCTGGTGCTGTGTGTGGGTTTCCCGAGGGAGGCCTGGACAAGGGAAGCACCCTATTTCCTTCCCGGACCAGATCTAAATCTACAAGCACTCCACGCTTCTGTGGTGGCCCCTCTCTTTTAGAAAGCCCAAAAGTCCAAATTCTAGCTTTGATTGACTCTCCACTCACCAATTAAGGAGATCCATGTCTTCTGTCTCTCCAAAATGGTGCGCTCTGCTAGCTGCCATCTTGGAGTCCATGGCAGCATATTTTAAAAACAGCAGCCAGGGTTGCTTGAAAATTTTCGTAGGATGCCCTGGCCCTTACAGCTCAATTCACTGCCACCCAAACCCCTAGCAGAAAACTAGTTTGGTCACAATTAGAAGGCCTATTGGAACTTTTTCCAAAACTATTAGGAATCTTCTTAATAAGTGAATACATATCATATTTGTCTTATTGCATTTTAGTTACTTTACCCAGTATGATTATTCCTGGTTCCATTCTTTTGCCTGAAAATGTCATGAGGTCATGTTTTCAGGCGAATAATACTCCATTATGGAAATAACCCACATTTTCCCCAAAGGATATTGTCAGTCCTGTTCTTTAGAACTTGGAATTTGCTCGGACATTAATCATTGTATTGAATAACAAACTATCAGGGTAGCTATGATCATTTAGCCTAGAATTCCTTCCATCTTCTTCCATTTCCTGGTGATTTGAATTACAATGTCCTCTTGAAGCTCATCTGTTTACATGATGAGTCCCAGAAGGAAATGTATGGCAAGGGTTAGGAAGTATGGCCTTGTTAGATAATATAATTCCTATTGGAGTTATATTGTAGAAGGGTGTGCTTTGAAGGTGATATGCCAATGAAAGTGACCAGACAGAATGGGTCTCTGTCTCCCTGTCTCTGTCACTTTATATCTTTGTTTCTGTAGGCATTGGTCTCTCTATTTCTAAATGTGTCTCTCTAGTTCTTTCTCTCTCTTTCTCTCTGAGTCTCCCTCTCTCTGCCTGCTGCTTGTCATTCATTATGAAAAGCTCTCATTTCTGCTGAAGGATTACCACAAGTTGTCTACTTGCTGGTTTGACATCATGGGTAGTCTCTTAAAATATACGCATGATCCCAATTAAACGCTTTTTTTTCAAAAAGCTTCCTTGGTAAGGGAGTGTTTTCCCAGTCAGTGTTCTCACTGACTGAGAACATATCTCTGCAGTTAATAAGTAATATTGGCATCTGTGATAATATGAAAGTCACATGTTAGGGACATGGGACTTTATTAATGACCTCTTGAAAGAAATATGTGACAGATTAATGGAACTAAGAGTATTGGACACAGGGACTGTCATTTCTGTGTTGTGTGTGTTCAGCTGCCGAGATTGAAGCATGTAAGCAGCTCAGCCTTTCTTTCAAGGAGGCTGTCCACTTGGTGCTTTTAATAACTGGATCCTGAAACTCCTAGTGGCTTTCATTTTTTTCATGATATTATTCTCCCTCTCATCCAATCAGCATCTAACCATTCTGATATCATAATAGCACTGAGATATCATGATGAATTTTCATGTCATGATGCCATTGTGATGCCATAATTGTATTGTAATGGCATCATAGCATTCATTGGATGGTGTAATAGCATTGTGAAGTCTTAGAGTTGTGAAGTCATAATAGATTTTTGATTGCATAATTCCATTCTGTTGTCATAATAACATGATGTCAATCATGTCAATCATGTTGAAATACATTTTCAAACTCATAATAGCATTGTGATGTCATAATATTATTGTGAAATCATGATACTGTTGGGATGTTATAATATTGTAATGTCATAATAGAATTATGATGTCAAAATACCTTTGTGATGTCATAATAGCATTGTGATTTCATATCATTGTGATATCATGATAGCATTGTCATGTCTTAATAGCATGAGATATCACAATACCATTGTAAATTTATCATAGAATTGAGATGTTTTAATATCATTGAAAATTCATACTGTTGTGAAGTCAGAATAGCAGTGAAATTTTATTCCATTGTGATATCATAACACAATCATATTGTAAGAGCATTGTGATGTCATCAAGCATTGCAAAATCATAATATTGTGATGTCATAATATCATTGTGTTGTCATAATAACATTGTGAAATCGTAATACCATTATGGAATGTCATAACATTGTTATGTCATAATAGTATTATGAAGCCATAATACCTTCACGATGTAATAGCATTGTGATTTCATATCATTGTAATGTTGTAATAACATTGAGATATCAGAATAGCATCGTGAATCAATAATAGCATTGTGATGTCATAATTCCATTGTGATGTCATAATAACATTTTGAGGTTATAGTAGTGTTGTGATGTCATACTGTTATTATGACTGTCAAATTTCCTTTGTGATGTTATAAAACAATCATGGTGTAATAGTACGTTTATGTCACAATTCCATTGTGATGTCATGATGAATTTTGGTGTCTTAATGCCATTTTCATAGCATAATTGTACTGTGATGTCATCAGAGCATTTTGAAGTCATATAGTTCTAAAATCATAATATCATTTTGATATAAAAATTCCATTGTGATGTCATAGCACAATCTTGTAATACCACTGTATTAATAGCTTGGTGATTTCATAATACCATTTTGAATTCATAATACTATTGTGATGTAGACATAGCATTGTGATGTCATAATGGTCTTGTGATGCCATACCCTTGTGATGTCATCCTCATTGTAAGGTCATAATACCATTATGATGTCCTAATACCACTGTGATGTCATAATTTTTTAATCATCATATAATTGTGAAGTCATAAAACCATTTGAAATCATAATAGCAATGTGATATCATAATACTATTGTGATTTCATCATAACATTGTGATGTCATAATAGCATTTAGGAGTTTTATCATGGTGATTTCATGATTGCATTGATATGTCGTAAGACCTTTGTGAAGTTATCTTTCCTTTGTAATGTCATAATAGCATTTTGAGAACATAATACAATTTTGATGTTGTAATACCATTGTGAAGTCATAACACCATTGTGATGTTTCAATACCATTGTGAAGTCCGCATTAGAATGTCTTACCATTGTTATGTAATAATTCCATTAGATGTCATAATAGTCCTGTGATATCATAATAACATTTAGATATAATAATAACATTGGAATGTCTTACTATTGTGATGTCATAATAGCATTGTGATGTCATAATACCATTGGGAAGTCATGACACCGTTTTTATTTCATAATACCATTGTGATATCATAAAATCAGATATACGTGATAACACCCTTGTGATGACATGATACCATTGAGATGTCATAATAAAGTTCTAATGTGATTGTATCAATAAGGCATCATAATAGCATTGTGATGTCATAAAAGCATTTTTATGTTATAACACCATTGTAATGTCATAATTTGATTGGGATATCATAATAGAATTTTATGTAATATTAGCATTTTTTTTCTTTTACTGTTTTGTTTTTTTATCCTTTATTAATTATACTTTATTAACTTTGTATCACCCCTGTGGTTCTCTCCCTCATTCCCTCCCAATATCTCCCTTTCTCCACCCTCTGCATGCATGACCCTCCCCATGTCCACTGATAGGTGAGGTCTTCTTTTCCTTCCATCTGATCCTAGTCAATTAAGTCTCATCAGGGTTGGCTTCATTGTCTTCTTCTGTGGCCTGGTAATGATGCTTGCACCTCAGGGGGAGATAATTAAAGAGCAGGACAATCAGTTCATGTCAAAGAACCCACTTGGACACTGTGCTGCCATGGGCTAAATCTATGCAGGAATCTTAGGTTATATCAATGCATGGTCCTTGGTTGGAGTATCAGTCTAAGGAAAGACCACTGTGCTTCTTGTAGAGTTCCTGTCCTCTCCAGATCTTACTGTTCCCACTTCTTTCATAAGATTCCCTGCAGTCTGCCCAAACTTTGCCCATAAGTCTCAGCATCTGCATTGATATTCTTCAGATAAGAGCCTTTCAGAGGTCCTTGTGTCAGGCTCCTGATTTGTTCCCTCTTTTTGCTTTCTTCGATATCCATATTCTTTGCCTTTCTGGATAGAGATTGAACATTTTAGCAATAGTCCTCCCTCTTGATTAGTTTCTTTAGGTGTACAGATTGTAGTAGGTTTATCCTATATTATATGTCTATATGAGTGAGTATATTCCATGGGCATCTCCTGTTTCTGGGATAGCTCACTCAGGATGATCTTTTTAAGATCCCACCATTTACCTGGAAATCTCATGATTTCCTTGTTTTTTATTGCTGAGTAATATTCCATTGTGTAGATATACCACAATTTCTGCATCCATTCCTCCACTGAGAGGCATCTGGGCTCTTAACTCATTCACACAGGAGACAACTTCCTGAATAGAACACCAATAGCAGAGGCTCTAAGATCAACAATCAATAAATGGGACTTCAAGAAACGGAAAATTCTGTAAAGCAAATGACACTGTTGTCAGAACAAAATGACTTCCTACAGATTGGGAAAGGATCTTCACCAACCCTATATCTGATGGATGACTAATATCAAGTATATATAAAGAACTAAAGAAGTTAAACAGCAAAAAATCAAGTAATCCAATGAAAATGGAGTACAAAGCTAAAAACAGAATTCTCAATAGAGGAATATCAAATGGCAGAGAAACACTTAAATAAATATTCAACATCCTTAGTCATAAGGGAAATGCAAATCAAAATGACCCTAATATTTCACCTTACACCAATCAGAATGGCTAAGATCAAAAACTCAAATGACAGCATATGCTGGAGAGCTTGTGGAGAAGGGGGAACCCCCCTCTATTGCTTGTGGGAATGTAAACTTGTAAAACCACTCTGGAAATCAATCTGGCACTTCCTCAGACAAATAGGAATGGTGCTTCTTCAAGATCCAGCTATACCACTCCTAGGCATATACCTAAAACAGCCTCAAGTTCACAATAAGAACATTTGCTCAACCATGTTTGTAGGAGCCTTATATGTAATTTATAATAATAATATTTTGATGTCATAAAGCCATTGTGATATCATAATCGCATTGTGATGTCAAAATACAATTGTGATGTCATAATTGCATTGAAATGTCAAACTATTTTATGTCATAATATCGTTTTGATGCCATAATACCATTGTGATGTCATAATAGCATTTTGAAGCCATAATGCCATCATGATATCATAATAAGATTATGATGTCATAATACTCTTTTGAAGTCATAATGCCATTGTGAATTCAAAATTCTATTGTGATTACATACCAGAATCTTGTTGAAATACCATTGTAATATCATAATAGCATTATGATGTTCTAATACTATCGGTGTGTCATAATACCATTGGGATATCATGACACCATTGTGATGTCATAATACCATTGTGATGTCATGAGAACCCAGAGATGTCTTGAAACGAGTATGATGACATAAAACCATTGGGATGTCATAACAAATTTGTGATGTCATATTACATTGGGATGTCCTAATAGATTTGTGATGTCATAATATATTCATGCAGTCAAAATATCATTGTGAAGTCATAAAAGCCTTTTAAGTCATATTGCCATTGGGATGTAATAATAGTGTTGTGTTGTCATCATAGCACTGTGCTGTCATAATATCATTGTTAAGTAATTATGCCATTGGGATATCATAATACACTGTGATGCCATATCATTGTGAAGATATAATAACATTGTGATGTCATAAAAGTATTGTGATAAGAGCATTGTGATGATGTAATAGTATTTTAAGGTCATGATGCCATTGTAATGTCAAAATTCCATTGTGATGTCATACGACAATTGTGTCTAAGTATCATTATGAAGTCATAATAGCATTGTTATTTCATGAAAGCATTGAGATGTCATGACAATTTTGTGATGTTATGATAGCATTGTGATTTTTTAATACTATTGTAAAGTCATAATAGCATTGTGATGTTGTAATAGCATTGTGATGTCATAAAAATGTTGTGAAATGATAATACATTGGTTTTCATACCACTATGCTGTCATAATAACATTGTGATGTCAAAATTCCATTGTGATGTCAAAGAACAATCATGTCATAATAGCATTTTGGTGTCATAGTGACATTGTGATGTCATAATAGCATTGGGATGTCATGACACTATTGTGATATCATCATAGCATTGTGATATCATAATTCCATTGTGATGTCATACTATCAATGTATTGTCAAAATGCCATAGTGATACCATAATAGCATTTTGAGGGTATGATTCCATTGTGATGTCAAAATTCCATTGTGATGTCACAATAGCATTTTGAAGCTATTATACTATTGTGATGCCAGCATAGCATTGGGTTAGGATTAGGAAACACCCTCTGCCATGGCTTTTTTTTTAGAGGCTGTTTTAGGCCAAGTTCTATCTAAAGGTTTTTGTGCCTCCAGTTCCAGTTCCTGTCTTTCCAAACATGGCTGCAGAGTTGAGCTGAGCTGAGCCAGCCACAGTATAAGGAAGCCATCTGTATCCTCCTTTTAGACTGTAGCAACAGCCAGTTTTGTTATGTTGAGTCTGAGTTCTGTTCATAATAGGCTGTCTTTTGTTCCTGGGCCTGTTTAATACTCTCTTAAAAAGACAGTAATTGACCTGGGAGTTTTTATGTTTTAAGTTTGGGTTATTGGGCTTATATTACTGTGAGCTTATTCCTCCCACAAAATGAAGTTAAAGTATGATTTAAAGGGTGTGGATACTTAGATTAGTTGGTGGGCATTTATTGTACAGTTAGATTAGCTGGGCACCATTTGTTGATAGTTATTGATATTTACTATTGAAATATCTTTTAATTAAACAGCAGTTATTCCTAAACTAGCTCTATACCCCAATCATGACACAGAGATTGGGATTTATTTAATTAACCTGGAGCACACTGCTGGGCAATAGTTTTTCCATCCTAAACCTCCAAGATCTCATAGATTCCTACCATTCAGATTTCCCTCATTATATGTGCTATTAGTCATATCTTAGGTATGATTCATCTCTCAAAGTGGTTCCTAGACCTCTCCTCCTGATTCCCCACCTCTCTTCTCCTGCTTCTTTCATCTTCTCACTATCACCAGGATGCCTCACCCTATCTTTTCCATTGTCAGCATTGTAGCTGGTTGTTTTATTGAAAATACAAAGAACAAATGGTGGCATGTTTATACAAATTTGAGATGAGTTATGCATAGAATATGCATCACAGTGCAATTTCCTGATTGAAACCAGAGAGTGGGGAAAAGAAATCAGCATTTGAATGAACAACATTATATTGTATACATTCCAAAAGAACATTGTACCAACAATTTATTTACTTATTATATAAGTAAACATTGTGATGTTATAATACCTTGGTGAAATCATAATTCCTTTGGGATGTCATAATACTAATATGAGGTCATAATACCATTGTGATGTCATTAGTGCATTGTAATGTTATAATATTTATGTGTAATAAGACAAATGTGATTCATACTAGCACTGTGATGTCATGAGAGCCTTGTGATATCATCCTACATTTGTGGTGTCAAAATACTATTTTGATGTCATAATAGCACTGTGATGTAATCAAATTATTGTGATGAAATAATAGTATTGTTACGTCATCATAGCATTTTGATGTCATCATGTCATTTTAATGTCTTAATACCATTGTGAATTTATCTGGTTGTGAAATCATAATAGCATTGTGATGTCATCATAGCATTGTGATGTCAGGATAACATTGTAATCTCATACTATTGTGTCATATGTTCACTGTGATGTCATGAGAGCATTGTGATATCATCATAGAATTGTGGTATCATAATACCATTTTGATGTCATAATAACACTGTGTTTTCATCAAACTTTGTGATAAAATAATAGTATTGTGATGTCATGATAGCATTGTGATATCATCATTGAATTGTGATGCCATAATAGCACTGTGAAGTCAGAATACTGTTGTGATGTCATAATACCATTGGAATATCATACAATTGTGTCATAATACCATTGGGATATCATAATAGCATTGAGATGTCATCATAGGATTGTGATGTCATAAGTCCATTATGTTATTATACCACATGATATCATTTTAGAATTGTGATGTCATAATAGCATAGAAATATCATGCTACTTTTGTGATGTATGGATTCCATTGTGATTTCATCAGAAAATTGTGATGTCAGAATTCCATTGTGAAGTCATATCATTGTGAGGTCAAAAAGCATTTTGATGATAAAATAACATTGTGATGTCATTATGCCATTGTGATGTCATAATTCCATTGTGATATTATAAGTTATGATGTTATTACTTAGTCATGTCATAATATCATGTTTTTATCAAAATGTCATTGTGATGTCATAATAGCATTGTGATGTCATAACATTGGGAAGTCATCATAGCTTTGAAACATCATACTTTTACTGGACTCCACCAAGACTTGGTAAGCAAGTCCTAAATACTTCTTCTTCACATATATGTCTGTCAAATATTCTAAGCCAGGAGTTGAAGATAATGCTCCAATATTATAGAGAGTTATGGGTGACTGTTCCGGTAACAAATTATTTCTGTCATTTTTTTTTTTATTTTTTGGAAGCTGCTAACATGCACTTCCTATTTACTCTAGAACTAATTTAATTCCTTCTCAAGTCTCTGATGGGGTTGAAAACAAAATAGTTATAGTGCCACAAGAAAGCTTAAGTTGTTTAGAATTTAAGAAATGCTTTCATATAGGATACACCAATGAGTATAAAAGTCAATTTAGGCATAGAACTCTAAACTTGTCAAGATAGATAGGACAACTGGATACTTTCTTCCAAGCTAATAAATACACACGGACTGGATATTGAACATGTAAATTTTACCTAATAGTTTTCATAATTTCATAATTATTATTGTATTGAAATTAAAGGAGCCTTTTATTGTACTTAAAGGGGGAAAGTTTGGTAAAATGTACTTTTGAAATATATGCAGCTTTGGTTTGTTCTTTCAAATGCTGATTTCTACCCCTGACTCTTTTGTTTTAATCTAGATATTGCATTGTAATACTTATTTTATGCATCCAGTCTCAAGGCCAAAATAAAGCAACTAGCCACAATTTTGAGCAAGGGGAGGGGAGGAGCCAGGGTGCAGGAAATGAGCGGAGGAAAAAAAGGGGAGGGCAGAGCTAGGAGAGCCAAGATGGGAGGGGAACTAGAAACTAGGTGGAGAATGAATCAGACCTAAGATTTTACAAAAAAGCAAGTAAAATGGGTAAAATCTAAATGTTAGGAAACCGGAAGGGCTTAGAGGTTTAGGAGGGAATAACTATTGCCCAGCATTGTGTTCTAAGTTAAATAAATACAACCTGAATCTGGGTCGTGATTTGGTTATACAGCTCTATAGGATTAACAGCAGCTTTACCAGAAGATATGTCAAAAGTAAATATTAATCAAAAAGTACAACAGGGATGTCATACAATTGTGATGTCATAATATCAATGTGAAGTCATAATACAATTGTGATGTCATAATAGCATTGTAATGTCATAAAGCATTATGATGACATAGTAGAATTTTGAAGTCAGAATAGCACTAAGATGTCATGAATCCATTGTGAAATCATAATATCACTGGTATGTTTTCATCAAACATTATGATAAAATAATAGTATTGTGATGTCATCATAGCATTGGGATGTCATAATACCACTGTTAGGTAATAATAGACTTCAGATACCATACCATTGTGTTGTTATCATAGCATTGTGAGGTCATGATAGCTTGTGATGTCATAATAGCATTCTGATGTTATAATATAATTGTGATGTCATAATAGCATTTTAATTTCACCATATTACTGTGATGTCCTAATTCCATTGTGAAGCCATACCTTTGTGACATCATAATAGAATGGTCATAATACCATTGTGATGTCACAATATCATTGCAATGACATATAATTATGAAGTCATAAAACCATTGCTATATCATAACATTTTGATGTCATACTAGCATTGAGGTGACATAAATTTGTGAAGTCCTTATAGCATTTTGATGTCATAACACCACTGTGAAGTTATATTTCCATTGTGATGTTGTCAAAACAGAACTCTGAGGTCATAGTTCCATTGTAATATGATGATTGATGTCAGGATAGCATTGAGATGTCCTAATTGCATTGTTATGTTATATTATTATTATTGTGATATTATAAATCTATTGTGATATCATACCATATGATGTCATAATAGCAGTGTGATGTCCTAATAGCATTGTGAAGTCATAATAGCACTGAGATGTCATAACTTAATTGAGATGACATAATACCATTATTGAAAGATTAGAGTTAATTCCTGGGGCTGAGGCAGAATCACAAGACCACATTCCTTTCAGAGCAGAGGGCTAGCCCAGAGGCTAAGACAGAATCACAAGACCACATTCCTTTCAGATAATCAGCCAACAACAGTCCGCACCCACTATAGATACAGTTGCTAGGAAACTGGACCCTCCCCCTAGGGAGGGACACCTGTTCATTATGGTCTGGGAACCTTCCTATAGCCAATGGATTCAAAATGTAGCACCTTGACCAATAGATGCTTGCCACGCATGAATTGCCCCTGCCTTGGGCATGCTGGGATGAACCAGAATCTATATATCATCCCACTAACCTGGGTGAGGTACGCTCAGCTCCCACTGCTTTGGCGGGGGAGGGGGAGGACTGTGTAGGCCCAAGCTGCAGCTTGTAATTAACAATAAAAAGACCCTCATGTGTTTTGCAAGGGAGTTGATTCCTGGAGATCTTTTGGGGGCTCATGAACTGGGTATAACATTTGGAGGTTCCACTGAGATTGCAGGGCTCCCCAAGACCTCAGGTCTGATCCAGAGGGTTTCATACCAGCTGTGGTGTCTAAGTGTGGTGTCTGTGTCTCAGTATCCGTCATTGTCGCTGCCACGGACAGGCCCAGTCCGGCTCCCGTCGTCCTCGGGAGAACAAGGCTTTAGACAGGAAGACATGGTTTCGGGGAAGAATTGACAGACAGAGACACCTTGATGGTTTTGACTCTGCTGCAACTTTACTGAAGTCAAGCTAGTATTTTTATAGTAATCTCACAAGGAAGCACCTTAAAATTGGCATGCTTTCCAGAACATTCAGACTTTTACCAAGGATACAAAGTTTATGTTTTAACATAGGGCAGTGCTCACAAGAAATCTTTGCCTAGAAACTTTTTGATCAACGCAAACAAGAAACAAAAGCCTCAAACTATGGTTTTATTATCACTGACTAGTGAAGAGGAAAAGTCAGGAGTTGTAATAGTCCTCCAAGCCAAGTCGAATTCTTGCCAAAGTCTAAACACACCTTTGTCAACCATCCTCCCTTATGTTCTGTTAGAGATTTATGATCTTCCCTAGGAACAAGGCGCTGAAGGGAGGGTTAAAATCATGCCAGCTGTACTTCTCATGTTATTTTTTTAAGAAGGAGCCTATTATTATTTTACTATTCTTAATGCCTATTAATGCTAAATCTAATTCATTACCTTTCTTAAACTTATTATTTTTATTAAAGCCTTTAACAATCTACTAATAATAAATTTCTTTATAAAGTTAGTTGTGCTGTTTTAGGTGTCACAGAGAAAGATCAAAAAATTCACTATTCCAGCCCCAGAGCCACAACTAAAGAAGCATAAAAATCTCAAAACACGTCTCTTTTCCAAGTGGGATGAGTTTGCCAGGGACCTTCCAGGGGGCTTATTTTCGGGGTAATCATATCCCCCGCCCTGTAGCTTTTTGCTACTATGGCAACACTGGCGTAGGTGTGGCAGTTGCTTTGTGCGGTGTGCAGTGTTCCGTTGGCACCTATTTTCTGAATTCTGTTCTGCCTCGAGGCATCTCTATGAGTGACTAATGTGATTTGGACAGACGTGTCAGACAATCACAGTCACTGAAGTTGGAAGAGACGTCCCCCAAGTTACTCAGAAGCTTTGCTTTTGCGTGTTGACTGAGCTAGATGTAGCTGAAGAGGAAATGTTGAGAGGAAAACTGACTAGGAGCCAGAGATGACATTCCCTGAAGTCCAAAAAGCTGTGACCACAGCCATCAAAGACCAGTTACCTAACCCTTCTGAATTAAAGGAGCTTGTTGCCCAACATTGGGCGCTCAGCTCCCACCGCTTCGGTGGGGGGTGGGGGGGCTCTGTAGACCCAAGCTGCAGCTTGTAATCAACAATAAAAAGACCCTCATGTATTTTGCAATGGAGTCGATTCCTGGAGATCTTTTGGGGGCTCGCAAACTGGGTATAACAAGACCAAGACCAATGCAAACACAGAAAGTGACAGAGACCTAGTGATAGAGAATCCATTCTCTCTAGCCGTTTACATTGGCTATATTGACCTCAAAGAACATCCTCCTATAATATAACTCCAATATGAATTATATTATCTAACAAGGCCATACATCCTAACCTTTTTCCAAACATTTCCTTACTAGAGACTCCACCTGTAAATAGAGGAGTTTCAAAGGTATATTTCAATTCAAATCACCAGGAAATGGAAGAAGATGAAGGGACTTCTAGGCTAAAATAACATTGTTATCCGGATAGTTTGTCATTCAATACAATGATTAAAATCCCAGTAACTTTTAAGGACTATGAACAAGACTGAATCTCCTTTGAGGAAAATGTGGAATATTTCCATAAGAGAGTATTATTCAGCTGAGAAAATGATATCATGCTTTCTTCAGGCAAATTGATGGAACCAGGAAAAATCATCCTGGGTGAAGTAGCAAAGATGAAGAAAGGCACAAATAGTATGTATTCACTTATTAGGAGGTCTCCTAATGGCGGGGGGAGAGGTTAAAGTTCCAATAGATCCAGTTTTGACTTTAAACCCCAGGACTAGGAGGCTTGTTCACTGACCACTGAGTAGGATATAGCTGCCAATCCAGGCATGTCATCCAAGGCAAACTTGCTCATAGAGGATTGGCAACACTAGTGTGGAACATCTCCATATGTCAAAAAGTTTAATACCTCTCAGTTCTCCTTTTAAACTTACTGACTTTTGTCTGTTTCAGCCTAACCAGTTCCAGAAATTGTCAGCTTTCTTTCTCTTTTCCCTACTCTTAAAGACTCAGTACCCCAGGGAACCCTAGACCCTTCCAGGCAATTATATCAATAAGAATGTGAAGGTACATTTAATGAGTACCTGAGTAACTGCTCATTTCAAAGTCACAACCTATGAAATTTCAAATTCAAGACCACAGTAGGAGAGCACCTTGTCATTCTATACATTCCACTTAATCACACACTACTTTGAAGCTATCCTACTTAGGAAGGTGTCCAATTAAATGAACATTAAAGTTTTTTGTTTTTTGTTTTTTGTTTTTTTCCTACATGACACTATCACAGAGGGAAAAAACGAATACAGGGGTGGAGTCTGGATAAATGGATGAGATAAAGGTTTGTTGCATTTTACAAGAAAAAGTCACATGTGCACCAGATCAGAGATCTTGGACACTGAGGAAAGTTTGATTTCTAATATTCTTGGTAACCTCAAGATTTTCTCAGATGCTGATTGGCTGAGTTGGAGAAAGATGTCATGCAAGAGGTGAAAGCCAGTAATATTTTCGGGAGGCAGTTATTAAAAGGGCCAAGTGGACAGTTTGCTTGAGAGAAAGGGTGGAGAGCCCTACATGCCGCAATATGGGCAGCTGAAAGCAAAAAACCCAGAGATGACAGTTCCTGGGTCCAAGAATCTTAGTTCAGGAAAAGTGTCACATATTTCTTTCATGTGGTCTTGAATAAAGTCACTTGTCCTTGACATGTGACTTTCACATTATCACAGATTCCATTATTATTTGTTAAATGCACAGATATGTCCACAGTCAATGAATTATTTAGTGGGAAAATGCTCCCTGACCAAGACAATTATTTGAACAAAAAAGTGTTTAATTGGGACATACCTTCTATTTTTACAGAGACCATACATGATATCAGGTCAGCAAGCATTCAGCTTGCTGTACTCCTTCAGCAGAAGTGAAAGCTTTTCATACTGAACAACAAGAAGCAGGCAGAGAGCATATAGACAGAGACAGAAAGAGAAACCGCTAGAGAGACAGATTCAGAAATAGAGAGACCAAGGCCAAGAGAACAATGATTAAATGTGACATAGACTGAGAGACAATGACTCCATTCAGTCTGTCACTTTCATTAGAATATCAACTTCACAGCCCACTCTCCTGTAATATAATTCCAACTATATTATCTAATAAGACCATACCTCCTAGGCCTTCCCTGACATTTCCTCGCTGAGGAATAAACATGTAAATAGATGAAGTTCAAGGGGACATTGAAAATCAAATCACCAGAAAGTGAAAGAAGATGGAGGAACTTCTAGGCTAAAAGAACACAGTTATGCTGATAGCCTGTCATTCATTACAATGATTAAAGTCCCAGCAACTTCTAATATCTAAAGAACAGGACTGATAATCTCCTTTGGGGAAAATATGGATTAATCCGTAAGGAAGTGTTACTCTGCTAAAATAAAAATGACATCATATTATTTTCAGGTAAATGAATGGAACCAGAAAAAAAAAATCATACTGGGTGAAGTAACTGAAATTCACAAACACAAATATGGTGTGTACTCACTTATTAGGAGGTTTTCTGACAGAGGGGGATAAAGTTCCAATAGGACATCTATTGTAACCAAACCAGTTTTCAAACTAGTGGGATTGGATGGCAGTTATTTGAGTTTGGGTCAGGACATCCTTCAGAAATTTTAAAGCAACAAATGCTATTCTTATTAAAATGTTTCTCCCTGCCCTCAACTGATAGTACCATCTTCTTGGATCCAAAGAGATGCTTCCTTCTGCATCAAATGGTCTAACATACAGACCCACAGTCTGATATTACACAAAGAGAAACGTTAAAACACCCAGCTCTAAATGGGATTTCCCAATGAAATTCTCTCTCACCTCAGTCCTCTGGGAAGTCTGCAGGAGAGGAGGCAGGAAGAGTGTCATTAGTAGAGGAAATTGAGGACACAAGGAAACATTGCTCTGAGAATCAGGTCACTTAGGAAGATGATGCAGCCAGACTTGGTGAAACCTGATGAGCTGGGGTCAGATAGAAAGGGAAGGAGGTCCTATTCTATGCAGGATGTAGAGAAAAGGCATAGAGGTAGAAGAAGGAGTGTGGGTGGGACTGGAAGGAGAAGAGGGAGGGAACAGCAGTGGAGAAAAACAGTGAACAAATCATAATAAATAAGAAAACCTGTGATCAAGGTGATGAAGTATACAGCTCTTCAGGACTGATGGCTTTTTCTTGTGGTTGGTGACAGGTTGCTGCAAGGATGAACTCCTTGCAGTTGCCTTTAAGTGACTTGGCACTGAGTTTCTGATCATGTTTCAATAAAAATATGAACAACACATTCTTCAATTGATGTATTTATTTTAAAGATACAAAAAATTTAGTGTGTCATATGGGTGGAAATTTGAATGTGAGAGCTAAAGAAAAGCAGTGTAAAGTATATTATATGAAATTACATAATCAACAAAAATACTATGTTGACAACTTTTACAATGAATTCAACAGGGAGAAGTGATTCTGCAAAAGGAGAACAGATTTCTGACATTGTAAGGCATGCTTTTCAGAAACTTATTATGGAACAGAGAATCCTGGCCATGAACAAGTGGTTACCCAGCTACCTCAGACCCCATGAGTTTAGGTGACACCTCTAAACAAGGATTCCTAGAACTCACAATACTTTTACAGGGTTTGTCTGGAGGACAAATATGGTTTTTTGTCCTAGACATATAACAGGAAATAATTTCTCTGTCCTGAAGGCAAAATTTTAACTGTAAACTTCAGTAACAGGAGGGTTCCTGAATGACTACTCAGAAGGACAAAACTGCTGATCCAGCCAGGTCAGCCAAGGCAAGCCAGTATATAAAGAACTCAAGAAGTTAAACAGCAACAAAACAAGTTATCCAAATGAAAAATGGATCATAAAACTAAACAGAGAATTCTCAATAGAGGGATATCAAATGGCAGAGAAACACTTAAAGAAATGCCCAACGTCCTTAGTCACAAGGGAAATGCAAATCAAATCAATCCTATGATTTCACCTTACACCCATCAGAATGGCTAAGCTCAAATACTCAAGTGACAACACATGATGGAAAGTTGTGGAGAAACACTGCTGGTGGAAATGTAAACTTGTACAACCACTCTGGAAATCAATCTGGTGTTTTATCAGAAAACTAGGAATAGCACTTCCTCAAGATCCAGCTACACCACTCCTAGGCATATACCTGAAAAAGTCTCAAGTGCACAACAAGGACATTTGCTCAATCATGTCTGTAGAAGCCTTATTTGTAATGGCCAGAAGCTCAAAATAGCCCAGATGCTACTCAGTGGAGGAATGGAAAAAATTTGGTACATCTACATAATGGAATATTACTCAGCAATAAAAACAAGGAAATGATGAAATTTCCAGGTAAATGGTGGGATGTGGAAAAGATCATCCTGAGTGAGCTATCCAAGAAGCAGAAAGACACACATGGTATATACTCACTCATATAGACATATAATATAGGATAAACCTACTAAAATCTGTACACCTAAAGAAACTAATCAAGAGGGGGGACTCTTGTAAAAATGGTCAGTTCCTATCTAGAAAGGCAAAGAAGATGGACAAGTCAGGAACAAGTCAGGAACCTGACACAGAGGACCTCTGAAAGGCTCTGCATTGCATACTGTCAATGCAGATGCTGAGACTTATGGCCAACTTTGGGCAGAGTACAGGGAATCATAGGAAAGAAGTGGGAAACAGTAAGATCTGGAGAGGACAGGAACTCCACAAGGAAAGCAACAAACTCAAAATATCTGAGCACAGGGGTCTTTCCTGAGACTGATACCCCAAACAAGGAAGGAACATGCATGGAGATAAACTAAGACCCCTGCACAGAGGTAGCCCATGGCAGTTCAGTATCCAAGTGGGTTCCATTGTAATAGGAACAGGGACTGTCTGTGACATGAACTGATTGGCCTGCTCTTTAATTATCTCCCCCTGAGGGGGAAGCAGCATTACCAGGCCACAGAAGAAGAGAATGCAGCCACTCCTGATGAGACCTAATTGACTAGGATCAGAAGGAAGGAAAAGAAGAACTCCTTTATCAGTGGACATGGTGACTGCATGCATGCAGAGGATGGAGGAAGGAAGAGATTAGGAAGGGAGGTGGGATGGAAGCACAGAGAGGAAACAAATTGAATAAAGTGTTATTGATAAAAAATTTAAAAAAAAAACAACAGAAAAAAAAAGAATGTGAATGTTCATATAGTGAGTACATCAGGAACTGCTCAGTTCAAAGTCACAACCTAGGATATTTCCGATCCAAGACAACAGTAGGAGATCAACTTGTCATAGTGTATATTCCCCTTAATCTCACATCCCTTTGAAGCTTCCCTACTTAGGAAGCTGTCCTAATAAATAAGCATTAAAGTTTCATTTTCTACCCCACTTTGTCACAGAGGTAAAAAGGAATAAAGATGTGCTGTCTGGATAAAGAGATGAGATAAAGGCTTGTTCGGTTTCTAAGAAAAAGTCCCAAGTGCACAGTATCAGAAGTACTGGACAGTGAGGAAAGTTTGTTTACTCATCTCCATGGAAACCTCAGGATTCTCTCAAGTGCTTATTGGCTGAGCTGGAGAATGAAGTCATGATACAGGTGGGAGCCAGTATGAGTTTTAGAGCCAGTTACTAACTGGGCCAAGTGAACAACATGCTTGAGAGAATTGCTGAGCAATACATGCCTTAATCTGGGCAGCTGAAAGCACACAACACAGACATGGCAGTTCCTGTGTACAAGAGTCTTATTTCAATAAAAGTATCACATATTTCTTTCAAGTGGTCATTGATAAATACACATTTCCTTGACATGTGAGTTTCACATTATCACAGATTTCATTATTATTTGTTAAATGAACAGATATGTCCACAGTCATTGAATTTTACTTACTGTGAAAATGCTCTCTGACCAAGGCAACTTTTTGAACAAAAAGCATTTAATTTGGACCTTGTTCATCTTTTTACAGAAACCATCCAGGTTATCAAGTCAGCAAGCAATCCGCTTGTTGTAGTCCTTCAGCAGAACCGATGACTTTTCAAACTTAACCACAAGTGGCAGGAACAGAAAGGGAGACTGACAGATACAGATAGAGAAAGGGCTAGAGAGACAGATTCAAAAATATATAGACAGAGAACAACAAAATCAAATATAAAAAGTGACAGATCCTGAGAGACAGACTCCATTTTGTCTAGTCACTTTCATTGGCATATCAAATGAAAGCACACCCTCCTATGATAACTCCAAAAGAAATTATATTTTTTCAATATTTTCATTTTAATTTTTATTAATTACATTTTATTCACTTTTAATTCTCCCGTATATCCCTTCCGATCCCACTTTCCCTCACCCTTCTTCACACATGTCCCTACCCAAATACACTGATAGGGGAAATCTTCCTCTTCTTTGTGATCCTAGTCTATCAGATCTCATCAGAAGTGGCTGCACTGTCTTCCTCTGTGGACTGGTGAGGCTACTCCCTCATCAGGGTGAGATGATCAAAGAGAAGGCCAATCACTTCATATCAGATGTGGTCCCTGTACCCATTTCTATGGAACCCCTTGTACACTGAACTGCCATGGGCTATCTCTGTGCAGGGGTTTAGGTTATCTCCATGCATGGTACTTGCTTAGAGTATGAGTATCAGGAAAGAGTCCTGTTCTCAGATTTTTTGGATCTGTTCCTCTCCTTGTGGAGTTCCTGTCCTTTCCAAATCTTACTATTTCCCACTTCTTTCATTAGATTCCTTGCACTCTGTCCAACAGTTGGCCAAAAGTCTCAGCATGTGCTTTGAAAGTCTGCAGGCCAGAGCCTTTCAGAGGCATTCTGTGGCAGGCTCCTAATTTGTTCCATTTTTTCTCCTTCTTCTGATGTCATTCCTTTTTGTCTTTCTGGATGGAGATTGAGCCTTTTACCCAAAGTCTTCCCTATTGATTAGTTTCTTTAGGTATACAGATTTTAGTAGTTTTTTTTCCTATATTATATATGAGTGAGAGTATACAGTGTCTTTCTGCTTCTGGGATAAATCACTTACAGTTTCCACCATTTACCTGCAAATTTTATGATTTCCTTGTGTTTTTTTTTTTTTAATTGCTGAGTAATACTCCATTGTGTAGATGCACCACAATTTCTGTATCTATTCTTCAGTTGGGGGTCATCTGGGTTATTTCCAGGCTGTGGCTATTACAAATAAAGCTGCTACAAATATGGTTGAGCAAATGTCTTTATTGTATACTTGAGCCTCTTTTGGATATATGATTAGGAGGGGTATAGCTGAATCTTGAAGAGGCACTATTCCTAGTTGTCTGAGAAAGCATCAAATTGATTTCCAGAGTGGCTGTATAAGATTACATTCCCACCAGCACTGGTAAATGTTTACATTCCCACCAGCAGTGCAAGAGGGTTCCCCTTTCTCCACAACCTTTCCAGCCTGTCACTTGAGATTTTAATCTTGGCCATTTTGATGGGTGTAAGGTGAAATCTCAGGGTCATTTTGATTTGCATTTCCCTGATGGTTAATGACATTGAACATTTCTTTAAGTGTTTCTCTGCCATTCCTCTATCCAGAATTCTCTGTTTTATTCTGTTCCCCATTTTTTTTTTTAATTTGATAATTTGAATGTTTTTTTTTTCACCTTCTTTAGTTCTTTATTTGTACTTGATATTAGTCCTCTGTCACATAGAGGCTTGGTGAAGATTTTTCACAATCTAGGAAATTGTGTTGTTTTGTTCACAGTGTCCTATGATTTAGAGGAGCTTTTCAGTTTCATGCAGTCCCATTTATCAAATTATTGCTCTTAAGCCTGTGCTGTTGGTGTTCTGTTCAGGAACTTGTGTCCTGTGCCACTAAGTTCAAGGCTCTTCCCCACTTTTCTTCTAACTGATTTAATATGTCTAGTTTTATGTTGACATCTTTGATCCACTTGGACTTTAGTTTTCTGCAGGGTGATAAGCATGCATCTATTTGCCTTTTTCTACATGTAGATATCCAGCTAGATCAGCACCATTTTTTGAAGATTCTATCTTTTTCCATTGAATGGTTTTGGCATCTTTGTCAAAACTCAGGTGTACATAAGTATGTGGGTTTATTTCAGTTTCTTCTATTCTGGTCCATTGATCCACCTTTCTGTTTCTTTGCTAGTACAATGCAGTTTTCATTAGTGTTACTCTATAATACAACTTGAGTTCAGGGATGGAGATATCTCCATAAAGTCTTTATTGTAGAGGATTGTTTTAAGCATTCTTGGTTTCTTGTTTTTCCATATGAAGTTGAGAATTTTTCTTTCAAGTTCCTTAAAGAATTGAGTTGGTAATTTGATGGGAATTGTATTGCGTCTGTAGATTGCTTTTGGTAAGATCACCATTTTTTAATGATAACCCTGCAAAGCCATGAGCATAGGAGATCTTTCCATCTTCTGATATCTTCTTTAATTCTTTCTTCAGAGACTTGATTTTTTTTTTCACACAAGTCTTTGACTTCCTTGTCTAGGGTCATCCCAATATACTTCAGGTTTTTGACTGAATACAAGAACACATTAAAGTTATCATCCAGTATGACTAAGTAGGCTTCATCCCAGGTATGCAGGGGTGGTACACTATATAGAAAAAAACTTCAATGTGATTTGCCATAATATGAAAAAAAGAAAGAAAAATAAAACCACATGAAAAATCTCCTTCGTTGCTGAAAAAGAATTTGATGAAATCCAATATCCAATCATGTTTAAAGTATTATAGAGATCAGGATACAAACATCAAACTAAACGGAGAGAAACCAAAAGCAATCCCACTGAAATCAGGGACAAGGCAAGGCTGCCCACTCTCTCCATATCTCTTCAGCATAGTTCTGGATGTCCTTGCCAGAACAATAAGAAATTTGAAGGAGATCAAGGGGATATGAATCAGATATAAACATGTCAAAGTATCACTATTTGCTGATGATATGATACTAGACCTGAGTGACCCCAAAAATTCTACCAGGAATTCCTTCAGCTGATAAACACCTTCAGCAAAGTGGCTAGATACAAAATTTAAAAAAAAAGAAATCAGGAGCCCTCCTGTATACAAAAGATAAAAGGACTCAAAAAGAAATTAGGGAAAGAAAATGAATTATATTATCTAACAAGGCCATATGTCCTAACACTTTCCAGACATTTCCTCAACATGTAAACAGAAGAGCTTCACATGGACATTGCAATTCAAATTACCAGGAAGTAGAAGAAGATGGAGGGACTTATAGGCTAAAAGACACAATTATCCCGATAGTTTGTAATTCAACACAGTGATTAAAGTCCCAGCAAATTCCATGGACTAAATAACAGGACTGACAGACTCTGTGGAGAAAATATGGAACATTTCCATAACAGAGTATTATTCAGCTAAGAAAATGACATCATGATATTTTCAGGCAAATGCATGGAACCAGGAAAAATCACCTAGGTGAAGTAATTAAAATGCAGAAAGACAAATATGGTATGTATTCTCTTATTATGAGATATCCAAACAGTGGCAGATAAAGTTTCAATAGTCCATCTATTTTCATGAAACCTGTCTTCCACTAGGGTACTTGGGTGGCAGTTAAATGAGTTTGTGCCAGGGCATCCTACAGACATTTTAAAGCAATGCATGCTGTTGTTATTAAAATATATTGCTCTCTGCCCTCAACTGATAAATCAGTGCCAAGTTCTTGCATCCACAGAGATGCTTCGTTCTGCATCAAATGGAAATGCATACAGAGATCCACAGTCGGATATTGTGCAGAGACGTTAAAACACCCAGCACTAAATTCTTCATCCCCTCAGACTCTGGAAAACCTGCAGAAGAGGAGGCATGAAGGCTGTCATAAGTAGAAAGAATTGAGGACACAAGAAGTACAATACCCTGGGAATCAGGACACAGAAGATGATAATGCAGATGTCCTTGGTGAGACCTGGTAATCTAGCATCAGATAGAAGTTGTAATAGGCCCTCCCCTCTCAGGGAACTAGAGAAAGGCCATAGTGATAGAAGAAGGAGGATGGGAAGTATTGCAAGGAGAAAAGGCAGGGAGCAGCAGAGGGGATTCAATGTAAAAATATCCTAATAAATAAATACATAAGAAAAACTGTGATCAAGGGGATGAAGTATAGACCTCTTTAGGACTGATAGCTTCTTCTTGGGGGTGGTGTCAGGGTGTGGTAATGATGAACTCAGTTTTCTTTAAGGGACTTGGCAATGAGTCTGTAATCATGTTCCCATGAATATATGAACAACACATATTTGAACCGATGTATTTAAAAAAAAAAGTTTAGTGTGACACATGGGTAGGAATTTGAACCTGGGAACAATGGAAAAGGAGTGTAAGGTAAATTATATGCAATTACCACATAATAAAAAATAATATGTTGATATCTTTTACAATGACTTTAACACGAAGAAAAGACTACATTAAAGTAGGTCAGAGTTTGACTGTGTAAGGCATGCTTTTGAGGAATTTCATTAAGTATCAGAGAATGCTAGCCATGAACTAGTGGTTACCCCACCTACCTCGGACAGCAAGAGTTTATGTGGCACATCTGAACAAGCAGTCCTAGCACTAACACTACATTTAAGTGTTAGTATGGAGCATGACAGCTGCTCTTGTGTCCTATGAATATAAAACAGATGCATTTCACTGTCCTAAAGACCCAGTTTTAAATGTAATCACCAGAACTAGGAAGATTCCTCACTGGTCTATAGATTTGGTTCAGCCAGAATAGTCTATTTTTGGTGAGGGCTACAGGTTAAGTTTAGTTCTCTGTTTAACGTTAAATATAACTTTTGTCCTTTAATTTTTTGCTATGAAGTTTTAATACAGTATGATAGGATTAATAATATTTGCTAGTCCCATTAAAAATTAGGTTTAATTGAAAGTTTTTGCTTTGATTTCAGTTTCAAAAGAGCAGGTTTAAAGTTATGCTAATTATTATAGTTTAGTACAAGATTGAGTTTTACCTAGTCTCTTTGTTTAGGTTGTTTTGTTTTAAGGTTAAATCTAAATTTGGTAACCATAAAGTTTGCCTATACAGATCTACCTAAAATTTTGTTGTAAAATATACATTTGAAACATATGCCAAAATTGAGATTATAACATAGTGTTTTATAGGATGAAGTTCAGAGCAGATGATAAAAGTAGACAAAGAGTAACAAAAATGCTGGACCACAGACTTGTCAGAGATCTGATAAATATGGCATTTTAACATATGTAGGCTTATTATGACTTAGTCCAACCTGTTGAAAAAAATACAAATTAATTCAGTTTTTATAGGTACAACTTACAGTTTTTCCATTTAAAAGAGAAGGCAGCCCAATTGTTGATAATTTAATGGTATTTACTGAAGGTTCATTATCTGGTGTTGCTGCCTATGCTTATAAAAGAAAAACATTATCTTTTCAAGTGTCTAACATATCTGCACAAAGAGCAGAGTTATCTGCAGTATTGGCTGTGTTTCAAAGTTTTAAAAAGCAGTCTTTGAACATTTTTACGGAGAGTGCATACAGATAGTGCTCAGTCTTTGCCTAGGTTAGAGACTGCAGGTCAAATTCAGACATCTTCTGTTGGAATTTTATTCTAGAAAAGATCATTCTGAGTGAAATATCCCAGAAGGAGAAAGACAAACATGGGTATACTCACTTACATAGACCTATAAGATATGATAAACATAATGAAATCTATACACCTAAAAAAAGATAATCAATTGAGCGGACATGGGGTAAGGTGATCAATCCTCGTTTAGAAAGACAGATGGGATGACAGGAGTCTACTGAGCGCATCTGAAAGACTCTAACTAGCAGTGTTTTCAAAGCAAAGACTCATGACCAAACCTTTGGCAGAGTACAGGGAATCATAAGAAAGAAGGGGAGTTAGTCTGATGGGGAAAGGATAGGAGCTCCACAAGGACCAAATATATCTGGGCACAGGGTCTTTTCTGAGACTGACATTGAACCAAGGACCATGTATGGATATATCCTAGAACCTCCACTCAGATGTAGCCTGTGGTAGCTCAGTAACCAATTGGTTTCCCAAAGTGAGGGGAACAAGGACTATTTCTAACAGGAACTCAATGACTGGCTCTTTGGTCTCCCCGCCTCTGAAGGGAGGAGGAGTCCTGTTAGGCCACAGAGGAGGGCTTTGCAGCCAGTCCTGAAGATACCTGATAAAACAGGATCAGATGAATGGGGAGGAGATCCCCCCTATCAGTGGACTTGGAAAGGGGCATGGTGGAGATGAGGGAGGGAGGGACTGGGAGGGAATGAGGGATTTATTACAGAGTTAATAAAATGTAACTGATAAAAAAATAATAATAAAGAAAAAAACAAATTCAAAATTTGATACAAAAAAAAACTTTCCTTTTTTTTTTTTTATAGGACATTTTAGGGCTCATTCTAATTTGCCAGGACTGCTGTCTAAAGAAAATAAATTGGCAGATAAAGTCCCTTAAGTTTATTGTTTACATTTAAAAAGATTCCAGGATGCCCATAAAATGCATCATTTTAATAGTCAAACCATGAGATTTAATATGGATTTACTAAGGAACAGACCTGTAGTATAGTCAAGGCTTGTGGTATGTCCTCAATTTCTGCCTGTTCCTCATTTGGGAGTCAATCCTGGAGAATTGGCTCAAAATCAAATTTGGCAAATGGATATTCCTCATATTCCTGAATTTAAACAATTAAAATATGAATATGTTTGCATAAATACATATTCTGGATTTATTTATGCGTTTCCTCAACTAGGAAATGCTGCAAAGTATGCTATTGCTTCTTCTCTACAGGCTTTTAGTGTTCTAGGAGTTCCTATGCAATTAAAAACTAACAATGGATATACTAAGAAATCTTTTAAAAGATTTTGTCAACAGTTTCAAGTTTCACATATAAGTAAAGTACCTTACAATCCTCTAGAAAACAGCAAGGTAGAGCATGCCCATTATACAATTAAGATAAGATTTATTAAAAAAAAAAAAAGTTGGGGGAGATACTTCCCTGGACACCTAAGAATCATCTTAATCATGTAATTTTTATTCAGATTTTTTTTTTAATTTAGATGAGCATGGTAAATCTGCAACAGGTAGATTTTGGAATACAGAAACCAAGAAAACTTTTGCTAAAGTAAAAATAAGGGATCATTTAACATGTCAATCACATAGACCGGACCCTGTATTCATATGCTAATGAGGTTCTGTCTGTGTTTTTCTGCAGGAAAATGATGCAGCTTGATGGCTACTGGAACACCTGGTGTGACAAGTGAATGAGGAGTTTTCTCCTGACAATGATATGATGTCAATGAAGACCCCTTCAGTCAATATGACTGTTTATTGGGCATATGTTCCTAATTCACCTCTACTATATCCAGTTTCCTGGGATGATCCAGAAATCCTTGTTTATGGCAACAACATTTGATTGTTGAGTTTTCCTGCTTTTGAACGAACACAAGTAAAACAGGCACTCAACACTTCAGGAATAGACAGAGGTCATCCTCTTTGCTTTGACAGAGAGAGTATTCATCAGGACTGCTTAACAGTCTCCCTTATCCATTTCATAGGTCAGAATGCCTATTGCTCTAAAATTGGAGTAGCAGCTCAAGCCTCCCTTTGCAAACAGACAATGTAGAACATTAGAGGGATATTATTGTCCCTTCCTACAGGAGTTAATTTTGACAGTCTTATATCTCCAATGAGTTAAGCACCCTGTGGGAAAAGGGATCAACACACTTGTCCTTAACTGATGGTTACTTGGACAAGATGCTTTGGAGAAATGCCCACCATATACTCCTGAGAAAATTAAGCTGCATTTATAGTCGTGGACTAGACTGGACTATTGCTAAAGGTATTAAAAACTTGGCTTCTGTTATAGGCAGTCAAAATTCCTGTTTTAGAAAAAGCTGTTCATGGTGGACTTTGAAGGACTTCAAATAAAAACTGGTTAACCTATGTACGGAATTTGGTGGCTGCCTTGGGATATACATAGGCTTTTTCTCTGGGAATGCAAGAAGCTCTCCTACATTAATCAAGTATACCTCTGTTTTGGCAAGTGTTAATCCTCTTTATTTACTGCTAATTGGAAACATTGTAGTAAGACATTATAAGAACAAAGATACGTAGTCAATTGAATGTGTGTATTACAATCTTCCTAACTGTGTTAGTGCTGATAATAATGCTCCTTCAGTATTAGTTGTTAAGCACCCAGCTTTTGTTTTGATTCCTGTGAGGGTTTCTGACTCTTGGTATGATGAAACAAAATTTAACTGGATTCAGGTTCAGAATCATCTTGCTGGTTTTTGGTCTAGCAAAAAATTCTCATTGGACATGTTAATGATGAGAAATAAGATCCATGATATAGAATAAGCCAAGAAACCTATGTTAGAATTAGTCAATACAGCCTGGGATATATTTATACTAGCCTTAGGAGGTGATTTCCATCCTTTGACTCTGAGCTTAATTGTGGACTGAAACTTGCAGGTCTGGCAGGTATGGGTTTTTTGGCCTGAGCCTGCCTTTCTTGTGTGTTACATTTCCTTCTTTAACAACTTCAATGCATGCATTTAATTGAAATTAAAGATCTCTAACAACCCCATTTGATATGGAGGTAAGTAAATGATGCATAAGAGTAAAATTGTGTTTTGTTTTGTTTTTTTCAACCTAAGACAGAGTCTCATTAAAATCACATTTGAGACCTAGATGACAAATAAGGAAAAGTGCACACTTAGCCAACCTAAGACAGGCTCTCCATAAAACAAAGAAAGGGGAACTGAAGGAGTCTGGTAATTGAAATTCTGTCTCATAGACATTGCAAATTCAGGTCTTTTTAAAGTTCCATGTCTCAGATACTGTCCTTGCCGGTCTCTGCAAGCAAGGTGTTCTGAGCCTGAGAAGTAGAAAGCAAGCTCCATGCAATCTTTGGAACCAGACAGCAAACTTTTTGTAACTTGAGTGAATTTCTGGATGCTTTGCTAGGTGGAACAGTTATGTTGCTTATTTGAAAAAAAAATTACTTGTACCCTTTGCTTTATAAATGTTGTTTGCATGTTCATTAAACTGAGACTTGAACAGGAAACTGTCTTATATCCATTCTTCACATGTCTCTCCCCGCATTTACAGACCTTCTTTTTAGTGCACCATGTTAGACTAGACTGTAGGACTGTCAGGTTACCTTTCCTTTTCCCTACTCTTAAAGATTCAACACCCCAGAGAAACCTAGACCATGTCATCCTATTATATTGATAAGAATGTGAAGGTACATTTATTCAGTATGCCAGTAACTGCTCAAAGTCACAACCTAGGAAAATTGAGATTGAAGACCACAATAGGAGATCATCTTTTAATTCAGTGCATTACCCTAAATCCCACACCACTATTAAGCTTTCCTACCTAGGAAACTGTCCAATTAAATAAACATTAAAGTTTCATTTCCTACCTAATATTGTCACAGAGGTAAACAGGAGTAAAGGTGTGAGATCTGGATAAAGGGATGAGAGAAAGGCTTGTTGAGTTTCAAAAAAAAAGTCACATACACAGGATCAGAGATCTTGGACACTGAGGAAAATTTGTTTACTCATCACAATGGAAACCTCAAGATTCTCTCAGGTGATGATTGGCTGTGAAGGAGAATGATGTCATGAAACAGATAAAAGCCAGTAAGAGTGTCAGGATCCAATAATTAAAAGGGCCAAGTAGACATCCTGCTTGAGAGAAATGCTAAGCAGCCCTATAAGCCTCAATCTGGGCAACTGAAAGCACACAACCCAGAGATGACAGTTCCTGTTTCCGAGACTCTTACTTCAGGAAAAGTGTCACATATTTCTTTAAGTGGTCTTTAAGAAAGTCAGCAGTCTTTGACATGTGAGTTTCACATTATCACAGTTCCATTATTATTTGTTAAATACAGAGATATGTCCTCAGTCAGTAAATAACTTACTGGGAAAATGCTCCCTGACCAAGGCAACTCTTTGAACAAAAAGCGTTTAATTGGTACCTTGTTTTATTATTACAGAGACCATCCACGATGTCATGTCAGCAAGCAGTCACCATGTTGTAGTCTCCTAGCAGAACTGAGAGCTTTTCATACCAAACCACAAATGGCAGGCCAAAAGAGGGAGACCGAGAGAGACAGAGAGAGATAATGGCTAAAGAGACAGATTCACAAATAAAGAGATGGAGAACGACAGAAAAAATATATAAAGTGACATACACAAAGAGACAGAGACTCAATTTTGTCTGGTCACTTTCATTCCCATATCAACTTCAATGCACACCCTCCTATACTATAACTCCAATAGGAAATATTTTATCTAAGAAGGCCATATCTCCTAACCGTAACCAGACATTTCATCACTGGGTACTTCACATCTAAATAGACGGGCTGTGAGGGGACATTACAATTCAAATCACGAGGAAGTAGAAGAAGATGAAGGGACTTCTAGGCTAAATTAAAATATTTACCTGATATTTTGTTATTCAATACAATGATTAAAATCCCAGCAACATCCACGGAAAAGAAGACAACTGACAATTTTCTTTGGGGAAAGTGTGGAATATTTCCATTACAGAGGGTTCTTCACCCAAGAAAATAACATCATGATATTTTTAGGCAAGTATATGGACTTAGGAAAAATAATCCTGGTGAAGCAACTAAAATGCAGAAAGAAAATATCAGTATGTAGTCACTTACAAGGAGGTCTATTTATACTTGTGGATAAAGTTCCAATTGGCCATGCACTGTGTCCAGACCAGTCTTCCATATGGGGTATTGGCTGGCAGTTAATTGAGTTGTCTGGCCATGGCATCCTACAGAAATTTTAAAGCAACCCAGGCTGTTGTTATAAAAATATGTTGCTCTCTGCCCTCAGATGATTGATCATTACCATATTCTTGGATCCACAGAGGTGCTTCTTTAGGAATCAAATGGAATTGCATACAGAAACCCATAGTCTGATATTATTCACGGAGAGACCTTAAAACACACAGTTATAAATGGGATTTCCCTATGAAATTCTCCCTCCCATCAGAGCTCTGGAAAGCCTGCAGGAAAAGTGGAAGGAAAACTGTCATAAGTACAGGAAATTGATTACACAAGGAGAAAAATGTCTTGAAAATAATGCCACAAAGGTAGATGATGCACCCAATCTTGATGAGACCTGATTAGCTAGGTTCAGATTGAAAGACAAGGAGCGCCTCCCCTATCAGAGAACTAGAGAAAGGGCATAGGGGTAGAAAAAGCAGGGTAGGTTGGACTGAAGGGAGAAGAGTGAGGGGACAGCAGAGTGGATACAGAGTGAACAAATTGTAATAAATAAATACATAAGAAAAACTGTGATCAAGGTGATGAATTATAGAGCTCCTCAGGACTGGTGGCTTCTTCTTCTGAGTGATACCAACATGCAGCAATAAAGAATTGAAATTTCTTTAATGGACTTGGCACTGAGTTTCTGACCATGTTTTAATAAGTATATGAACAACACATACTTCAATTGATGTATTTTAAAGACAAAAAATTTTAGTGTGACATATGGGTAGAAATTTGAACCTGGGAGCAATGGAAAAGGAGTACAATGTATATTATATAATATTCCCACATAATCAATAAAAATAATATGTTGACAACTTTTACAAAGACTTAAAATGGAGAAAAAAATTCACTGAAGGAGGGTAGAGTTTGACTTTGTAAGGCATGCTTTCCAGTAACTCAATATGTAGCAGAGATTCCTAGCCATGAACTAGTGGTTACCTCAGACCCATGAGCAAAGGTGGCACCATTGAACCAGCAGTCATGGTCCTAACTATCTTTTGAGTGTTTGTTTGGAGGACAACTGCAAGATACCAGCTGCTCTTTTATTCTACGCATATAACTCAGACACATTTCTCTGTCCTGAAGGCCCAGTTTTAACTATAAACCCCAGGACCAGTAGAGTTCCACAATGACCATGGAGTAATACATATCTGCCAATCAGGCCAGGTTAGCAAAGGCAACCCTGTGAATATAGGTTTGGCAACACTAGTGTGAATCACCAGCAGTTGTCAAAGAGTTTATTGCATCTCAGTTCTTTTTTATATACACTGATATTTCTCTCTTTCAGGCAAACCATCCCCAGGAACTGTATGGTTTCCTTCTTTTTTCCCTGCTCTTAAAAATCTCAATACCCCAGGTAACCCTAGACCCTGCCAGCCTATTATATCAATAAGAATGTGAAGGTAAAATTAGTGAGTACATGAGTAACTGCTCAGTTCAAAGTCACAACCTAGGAAAATTCAGATCCAACACCACAGTAGGAGACCAACTTTTCATTTGGTACATTCCTCTTAACCCCACATCATTTTGAAGCTTGCCTACTTAGGACACTGTCCAGTAAAATAAACATTAAAGTTTCATTTCCTAGCTGACATTGTCACACATGTAAACAGTAGTAAAGGTGTGGAGTCTGTATAAAGGGATGAGATAAAGGTTTGTTGGGATTCACAAGAATATGTCACAGGATCAGAGATACTGGACACTGAGGAAGGTTTGTTTACTCATCTCCATGGAAACTTCAAGATTTCTTCAGGTGCTGATTGGCTAAGATGGAGGATGATGTCATGAAACAGGTGAAAGAGACTGTTTCAGGAGCCAGTTACTAAAAGGGCCAAGTGAAGAGTGTGCTTGAGAGAAAGTCTGAGCCGCACTTCATGCTTCAATTTGGCATCCTAAAAGCACACAACCCAGAGATGACAGTTCCTGTATCCAAGACTATCAGTTCAGGAAATGTGTCACATATTTCTTCATGTTGTCTTTAAGAAAGTCAACAGTCCTTGACATGTGAGTTTCACATTATCACAAATATCATTATTATTTTTTTAAATGCATCGTTATGTCCTCAGTCATTGAATTACTTACTGGTAAAATGCTCCCTTACCAAGGCAAATCTTTGAACAAAAAGTGTTTAATTGGGATCTTGCTTATAGTTTTACAGATACTATCTAGGATATCATATCAGCAAGCAGTTGTAGTCATTCAGCAGAAGTGAGAGCCTTTCGAACTTAACCTCAAGCAGCAGGAAGACAGAGGGTGACAGAGAGCAAGAGAGAGAAAAAAAACAGAGAAACAGATTCAGAAATATTAATACAGAGACTGACAGAAACAAAGATATAAAATGACAGAGATGGAGAGACAGAGACTCCATTTTCTTTAGACACTTTTATTGGAATATCAAACTCCAAGCACACCCTCCTATAATATAGCACCAAAATGAATTGTATTTTTTTAATATTTTTCATGTTAATTTTTATTAATTACACTTCATTCACTTTGTATACCCCATAAACTCCTTCCCTCCCAATCCCAACATCTCTTCCACTTGTCCACTCTTGCCCCTACCTAATTCCACTGATAGGGGAGGTCTTCTTCTTACAACTCTATCAGATCTCATCAGGAGTGGCTGCAGTTTCTTCCTCTGTGGCCTGGTAAGGCTGTTCCATGCATAGTAATTGGTTGGAGTATGATTCCCAAGAAAGACCCCTGTGCTTTGTATTTTTTGTTTCATTCATTAGATTCCATGCACTCTGCTCAACAGTTGGCCATAAGTCTCAGCATCTGCTTTGATAGTGTGCAGGGCAGAGCCTTTCAGAGGCACTCTCTGGCAGTCTCAAAATTTGTACCATAGTTTCTCTTATTTCTGATATCGTCCTCTTTGCCTTTAGGGATGGGGATTGAGCATTTTAGCCAGTCCTCCCTGTTGATTATTTTATTTACATGTATAGATTTTAGTAGTTGTATTCTATATTATATGTCACTATGAGTGAGTATATATTGTGTCTGTTTTTCTGCTTCTGGGATAGCTCACTTCCCATGTTAACCATTTACCTACAAATTTTATGATGTCCTGGTTTTTATTGCTGAGTAATATTCTATTGTAATATAACAGAAGCAGCAGGCTGAGAGATAGTGAGACAGAGAGAGTAAGTGATAGAGTGACTGATTCAGAAATACAGATATTGAGACTGACAAAAGACAAGTTAGAAAATAAGAGAATGAGAGACACAGACTCCATTGTTTCTGGTCCCTTTCATTGGCATATCAACCTCAAAGCATACCCCCCTATACTATCACTCCAATATGAATTATATTATCTAACAAGGCCATACCTCCTCACCCTTCTCAGGAATTTCCTCAGTGGCAACTAAATATGTAAATAAATGGGCTTCTAGGGGACATTGCAATTCAAATCACCAGGAAGTGGAAGAAGATGGAGGGACTTTTAGACCAAAAGAACATAGTCATCTTGATAATTTATCATTCAATAAAATGATCAAAGTTCCAGCAACTTCCAAGGACTAAAGAACAGGACTGAAAATCTCCTTTGGGGAAAACGTGAAATATTTCCATAAGGAAGGGAGTATTATTCAACTTAGAAAATGACATCATGATATTTTCAGGTAAATGGTTGAAACCAGAAAAAAGCATCCAGGGTGAAGTAAAATGCAGAAAGACAAATATGGCATGTGTTCACTTATTAAGTTGTTTTCTAATAGTAGGGGATTAAGGGATTAAGTTTCAATAGGCAATCTAATTGTGACCATACCACTCTTCTACTAAAAGGACTGGGTGGTAGTGAATTAAGCAAGGGCATCCCACAGAAATTTTCAAGCAACCCAGGCTGTTGTTATTAAAATATGTTGTTCTCTGCCTTCAACTGAAACATCAGTGCCATGTTTTTGAATGCATAGAGATGCTTCTTAAAGTATGAAAAGTTATTGCTTATAGAGACCTGGAATCCAATATTATACAGAGAGAGACCTTAAAACACAGTTTTAAATGGTATTTTCTTATGAAATTCTCCCTCCCCTCAGAGCTCTGCGAAACATGCAGGAGTGGAGGCAAGAAGAGTGTCATAAGTAGTGGGAATTGAGGACACAAGGAGAACAATGACCTAAGAATCATGCCACAGAAAAAGATGATAAAGCCAGTCTTGACGAGAACTGATAAGCTAGGGTCAGATAGACCTGGAAATAGTACCTCCACTGTCAGGGAAGTTTTAGAAATTATAAAGGTGGAAGGGACAAGATGTTGGAGCCAGGAGAACACAGCATCTGAGGAGTAGGACATTTTCAGTACAGTGACCAAGAGACTGAACTCTGGGCCCTAAATCAACAACTATCATGTTTCCCTGGTGAGAGGAAACACAGCATGGGAATCATTCGGGTCCACTCTCAGGTCACCCAGCCAAAACAGGGAAGAGATCCTGGGTCACCCAGGCACTAGATCACCAGACCAAAACCACATGCCTGTGTGTCCTCTCACCTTCCTGGGCTGAACAGTGGGTACAAAGACACCAGAGACTGGGAGTCCCAGTTGTTATAAAAACCCATAGGGAAGGAAGGCAGCGTGACTGGCCAATAGTCACCCAGTCTTTACCTGGAAAAGGTCTCACAGATTGGCAGCTATGAGCCGCCATCACTGAACTGTACTAAATCCACCAGCATAGAGATTTGTTGTGCACCCAGCTCTCAGGCACAAACAGAGGTGTGTGTCCCAGTGCAACAGATACTAGAAGTCCCTGTCGGGAATAAACCCCACAGGAAAAAAAAAGGAAACGAGGACCCGAATTAGGTCATTCATTATATCCCTGGAAAAAAAACCCCTCAGACCAGAGGGCAGGCAAAAGACCTGCTCTGTACCAACTATTCCTCACAAACATAACTTAGTGCCCCAGGACACCAGAGACTTGGAGTCACTGTTGGGAGAAATCCTCACAGGGAACGAAGCAAAGGGGATGGATTTGTCCACGCTGTATATCCCTGAAAAAAGTCCCACAAACTGACCCAACTCAGGGACCTGCTGTGCACCCAGATAGCCTGCTGTTACCAAGAGGGCATTACTGACCCACCACATATTACTGCTTGGGTACTGGGGCACAGAGCCCCAAACTCAGACCTACAAAACCTAGGATCCCTGAGATCAACCCCCACATACTGCTCCAAGGAGCAACCATTTATCCCTATCCAAACTGACCAAACCACAGGATACACAACTTTCAGCAGCAGCTTACTAAATTTACAGCAAAAAACTCAGAAGCAGTGCAGCTGTCTCCAAAACTTCTCTGGGTGAGAGGAGAGCACTCTTGACTGACAAGAACCACAGTTACCACTCAGGTCTCTATGACTGAAGTGAGCTGTGGCAATTCCTGAAAAACACCGGACATACAGTGACTATACCCAAAAAGCTAAGGAGGCTTCTTTCAGGAAAAAACTTATTCCCGCCAAGGGGATTCTCTCCAACACAGGATTGGAGGAACCACCAGAAACTAACTCAAAACACCTAAGATATTCCAATGGGTAGAGGCCAGGGTAAAAGCTCAACCAAAAAGACAAAGCAAGATAGCATCTCTAGAACCCAGTTATCCAAGGGCAAGTAGCCCTCCACAACCCAGCATAATTGAAATTCAAGAAGATGACCTAATATCTATGCTCATGAAGAGATAAAAGAGGAAACAAATAAAATGTTTAAAGATCTGGAGGAAGATAAACTCAAACAGATTATGGTCATTTGTAAAGAAACAGAGAAAGAAAAGCAAAACAAAACAAACAAACAAACAAACAAACAAAAACAGATTATGGCCATCTATGAAGAAATACAGGAAGTTGCAGCCAAACAGTTTGTGGCCTTTAGAGAGGAAATACTTAAATCACTAAAAGAAATAAAAGAAACAAAGGATTATTCAAACAAACAACTGAAGGAATAGAAGGAAAAACAGGTAAATACAGTCAGACAGGTGAAGAAAATCAACAAAATGGCACAAGACCTGAAAATAGAATTGGAAAATTAAAGAAAACACAAATGGGGATATTGTGGAGGAAAACAGGAAATACAGAGGAAAGCATAACCAATAGACTACAAGAAATGGAAGAAAGAATCTAAGGTGTGGAAGATACAATGGAAGAAATAAATGTATCTATCAAAGAAATTGTTACATCTAAAAAAAAATCCTGACACATACAAGAAATTCAAGACAATATAAAAAGACAAAACTTAAGAATAATATGTGTAGAGGAAAAAGAAGATTCCCTGCTCCAAGGACCAGAAAATATTTTCAACAAAATCACTGAAGAAAATTTCCCCAACTTAAAGGAGAGGCCAATAAGAATACAAGAGGCCTACAGAACACCCAATAAATTAGACCAGAAAAGAAAACCTCCTACAACATAAAATCAAAACAGTAAGTAACCAGAACAAAGAAAAAATACAAAAAGCTGCAAGAGAAAAAAGGCCAAGTAACATATAATGGCAAACCCATTAGAAGCACACCTGACTTTTCAACAGAGACTATGAAAGTAAGAAGAGTCTGGATGGATATCATGCAGACCCTAAGATAACTCAGATATCAGCCCGGGCTACTATACCAAGCAAAAATCTCAGTCCTCATAGATGGAGAAAACAAGATATTCAATGACAAAAACAAATTTCAACATCACCTATACACAAGTAAAGTGTTACAGAAGACACTAGAACGGAAACTACAACCCAAGAAAACTAGCTACTTTCAGGAAAATACATGAAATAATTAACCTAACTAGCGTAAAACAAAAAGCAACCAAGCACACAAACTTACTGTCACAGCCAACATCAAACACAAAGGATCTAATGGCCACTGGTCATTTAATCTCTCTCAACATCAATGGAATCAATTTTCCAATAAAAATACACAGATTAACTGCAATCTCTTGCATACAAGATGCACAACTAAGTCACAGAGATAGACATTATCTGAGGATAAAGAGTTGGCCTGCGGGTTGATGCCCCAGGTCCCGCCTCTGAGAAAAAGTGTCAGACGGGTCTGATGCTCTTTGGATGGATGACACCTAAATGAACATCGGTACAAAGTCCCAATTTATTTCTAATATCAGAGATCAGACCTATACTCTTGCCTGATGCGTCTAAAACAAAAAGGGGGAACTGTAGAGAGCTGCGGAATGCTATGCCTTAAAGATGGAGCTGGTTTCTGCCTTCCACCTTCCCAATGGTGAGTGCTCTCTGTCACGAACAATTCCACATTTGGCTAAGTCTGAGGATCTGGCTTGCTTCCATGTATGTGGACCTATCTGCATTGCCCACGTGGCACGCTTGGGTTGGCTACCCAGAGGCTATTTAAGCTGTGGGCTGGCTTTCCCCAGGGTCCGAGGATTGTTCAAGGTTCCTGAATAAACTGCATTGAAAAAAAAAAAAAAGAGTTGGAAGACGGCTTTCCTAGCAAATGAACCCAAGAAGAAAGCAGGAGTAGCCATTCTAATATCTGATAAAATAAACTTTCAACCAAAATTAATCAAAAGAAATGGGGAAGGACACTTCATACTCATCAAGGGAACATTCCACGAAGACGACATCACAATCCTAAACATCTATGCACCAAATACAAGGACACCCACATTTGTAAAAGAAACATGGATAAAACTTAAACCACACATAGATCTCCACACATTAATAGAGGGACTGCCTCTGACATAATCTGATTGGCCTGCTCTTTGATCACCTCCCCCTGGGGGGGAACAGCCTTACCAGGCCATAGTGGAGGACAATGCAACCACTTTTGATGTGAACTGATAGACTAAGATCAGAAAGGAGAGGAGAAACTCCCCTATCAGTGGACTTGGGGAGGGGCATGGGGCATGCATGCAGAGGGAGGAGGGAGGGTGGGATTGGGAGGGGAGGAGGAAGGGGCTTACGGGGGGATGCAGAATGAATAAAGTGTAATTGATGAAAAAAATTTATGAATAAAAAAATAGTAGGAGACTTCAACATCCCACTCTTAGCAAAGGACAGGTCAACAAAACAGAAATTAAACAAAGAAACAATGTCTCTGACAGAGGTCATGAATCAAATGGATCTGACAGACAATTAGAGAACCTTACACCCAAACACAAAAGAATTTACCTTCTTCTCTGCAACTCAAGGAACCTTCTCTAAAATAGACCATATAGTTGTTCACAATGTGATCCTCAACAGGCATAAGAAGTTTGAAATATTCCTTGTATTCTAACTGATCCCCACACACTAATAGTGGGAGACATCAACACCCCACTCTCAACAAAGGACAGGTGAACAAAACAGAAATTAAAAAAGAAACAATATCTCTAACAGAGGTCATGAATCAAATGGACCTAACATACATTTACAGAACCTTACACCCAAACACAAAAGAATTTACCTTCTTCTCAGCACCTCATGGAACCTTCTCCAAAATAGACTACATAGTTGGTCACAAAGCAAGCCTCAACAGGTACAAGAAGATTGAAATAATCCCTTGTATCTTGTCTGATCACCATGGAATAAAGCTGGACCTCAACCACAACAGAAAAAGCAAAAAGCCTACACACACATGGAAACTGAACAACTTGCTACAAAATAACAGCTGGGTCAGGAAAGAAATAAAGAAAGAATTTAAAGTCTTCCTAGATTTCAAGGAAAATGAAGGCACAACACACGCAAACTTGGGACAAAATGAAAGCAGTGTTAAGAGGAAAGTACATAGAACTAAGTACTTTGAAGAAGAAATTTGAGACAGCTCATTCAAGCAACTTAATGGCTCACCTAAAAATACTAGAAAAAGAAAAAGCAGACATACAAAAAAAAAGAGTAGATGGCTAGAAATAATCAAACTCATGGCTGAAATTAACCAAATAGAAACAAATAAAAAATTCAAAGAATCAATGAGAATAAGAGCTGTTTCTTTGAGAAAATCAACAAGATAGACAAACTGTTAGTGAATCTAAATAAAAGGCAGAGAAACACCATTCACATCAACAATCTCAGAAATGAAAAGGGGGACATAACTACAGACGCTGAGGAAATCCAAACAATCATTAGGACTTACGTCAAAAGTCTATAGGCCGCAAAATTTGAAAATCTAAATGAAATGGACAATTTTCTTGATCGATTCCAAATAATAAAACTGAATCAAGACCAGATAAATTAATGAAATAGTACTATATCCCCAGAGTAAATAGAAGTAGTCATCAACAGTCTTCCATGAAAAAAAGAAAAAAAAAAGAAAAACAGGACCAGATGGTTTCAGCGCAGAATTCTACCAGACCTTTAAAGAAAAACTAACTCCAATTCTCTTCAAACTATTCCACCAAATAGGAACAGAAGGAACACTAGCAAATTCATTCTATGAAGCTGCATTCACCTTGGTACCTAAACCACACAAAGATGCAACAAAAAAAGATAATTTCAGGCCAATCTCCCTAATGAACGTTGATGCAAAAATACTCAACAAAATACTTGCAAACCAAATACAAGAACACATCAAAGATATCATCCACTATGACCAAGTAGGCTTCATCGCAGGTATGAAGGGGTGATTCAATATATGAAAATCCATGAATGTTATCCACCATATAAAAAAAATCACATGATAATCTCCTTAGATGCCAAAAAAGCATTTGACAAAATCAAACATCCATTCGTGTTTAAAGTTGTGGAGAGATCAGGGATAAAAAGCACATATCTAAGTATAGTAAAGGCAATATACAGTGAGCCTATAGCCAACATCAAACTAAACAGAGAGAAACTTAAACAAATCCCATTGAAACCAGACAGAAGGCACAGATAACCACTCTCTCCATATCTCTTCAACATAGTTCTGGGAGTCCTTTCTATAGCAATAAGACAGTTGAAGGAGATCAGGGGGATACAAATTAGAAAGAATTAAGTCAAATTTTCACTATTTGCAGATGATATGATAGTATATATGAGTGACCCCAAAAATTCTACCAAGGAACTCCTACAGGTGATAAACACCTTCCACAAAGTGGCCATGTACAAAATTAATGCAAAAAAATCCGTAGCCCTTCTTTATACAAATGAAAAAAGGGCTGAGAAAAAAATTATGGAAACAACACCCTTCACAATAGCCAAAAATGACATAAAGTAACATGATGTAACCCTAACTAAGCAAGTCAAAGACTTGTACATAAAAAAAATTCAAGTATCTGAAGAAAAATTAGAAGATACCAGAAGATGGAAAGATCTTCCATGCTCATGGCTTGACAGGCTTAGCAGTGTAAAAATGGCCATCTAACCAAAAGCAATGTACAAATTCAATGAAATTCCCATCAAAATACCAACACAATTCTTTACAGACCTGGAAAGAAAAATTCTCAATTTCATATGGAATAACAAAAAAACTCAGAATAGTTAAAGCAATCCTCTATAATAAAAGATCTTCTGGAGGTATCTCCATCACTGATCTTAAGCTGTAATTTAGAGCAACAATAATAAAATTGCATGGTACTGGCATAGAAACAGAATGGTAGATCAATGTAAACAAACAGAAGACCCAGAAATAAACCCACAAATTTATGGATACCTGATCTTTGACAAAGATGCCAAAACCAAACAATGGAAAAAAAGACAGTATCTTCAACAAATGGAGCTGGTCTACCGGCATGTCTACATGTATAGAAATGAACATAGATCCATGATTGTCACTGTGCACAAAACTAAGGTCCAAATGGATAAAGACCTCAATATTAACCACAACACATTAAGTCCATTAGAAGAAAAATTGGGTAAGACCCTAAAACTCATTGGTAGAAGAGACAACTTCCTGAACAGAACACCAACAGCACAGGCTCTAAAAGCAACACTCAATAAATGGGCCTCATGAAACTGAAAAGATTCTGTAAAGCAAAGAACAACTGTCATTAAAACAAAATGAGTGCCTACAGATTGTGAAAGAATCTTCACCAACCCTTTATCTGACAGAGAGCTAATAACCAGTATATATAAAGAATTAAAGAAGGTGAAAAGCAACAAACCAAGTAATCCAATTAAAAAAAATAGGGAACAGAGCTAAACAAAGAATTCTCAATAAAGGAATATTGAATGGCAGAGAAACACTTAAAGAAATGCTCAACATCATTAGCCATTAGGGAAATGCAAATGAAAACAATCCTGAGATTTCACCTTACATCCATCAGAATGGCTTAGATGAAAAACTCAAGTGACAACACATGCTGGAGAAGCTGGGGAGAAAGGGGAACCCTCCTCCACTGCTGGTAAGAATATAAGCTTGTACAACCACTCTGGTAATCAATCTGATGCTTTCTCAGACAACCAGGAATAATGCTTCCTCAAGATCCAACCATACCACTCCTAGGCACATATCCAAAAGAAGCTCAAGTACACAATAAGGACTTTTGCTCAACCATGTTTGTAGCAGGTTTATTTGTAATAGCCATAAGCTGGAAACAACCCAGATGCCCTTCAACTGAAGAATGGATGGAGAAATTGTGGTACATCTATGCAATTGAATATTACTTAGCAATGAAAAATGAAAAATAAGAAAATCATGAAATTTGCAGGTAAATGGTGGAATCTGGAAAGGATCATCCTCAGTGAGCTGTCCCAGAAGCAAAAAGACACAAACGGTATGTACTCACTCACATAGACATGTCATATAGGATACATTTACTAAAATCTGTACATCTAAAGAAACTTTTCTAGACAGAGGATGCTGAATAAAATGCTCAATCATCATCCCAATAGGCAAAGAAGATGGGCATCAGAAAGAGGAGAAAACAGAGATTATGTTAGGAGCCTGCCACAAAGGGCCTATGAAAGGCTATGCCCTGCAGACTATCAAAGCAGATGCTGTGACTTATGGCCAACTGTTGGGCAGTGTGCATGAAAACTTTTGTAAGAAGTGGGAAATAGTTAGATCTGGAAAGGACAGGAACTCTACAAGGAGAGTAACAGAACCAGAAAATTTGAACACAGGGAACTTCCCAGAGACTCATACTCCAACCTAGGACTATTCATGGAGATACCCTATAACCCCTGCACAGATAAAGCCCATGGCAATTCAGTGTCCAAGGGGATTTCATAGTAATGGGAAGAGGGACTACCTCTGACATAATCTGTTTATCCTAATCTTTGATTACCTCACCCTGTGAGGGGGAGCAGCCTTATCAGACCACAGAAGATGAAAATACAGCTACTCCTGCTGAGATCTGATAGACTAAGATAGGAAGGAAGGTAAAAAGGACCTCCCCTATCAGTGGACTCTGGGAGGGGTATGCATAAAAAAGGGGGATAAATGGTGGAATCGGGAGGGAAGGAGGCAAGGGCTTATGAATGCATACAACGTGAATAAAGTGTAATTAATAATTTTTAAATGAATAAATTAAAAAAAGAAATTATAAAGGTGAAGAAGAATGAGGCTTGGTGGGTCTGGTTGGAATTGAGTGATGGGGTAGCAGAGGGGATACAATGTAAATAAATCATAATAAATAAATACATAAGGAAAACTGTGATCAAGTTTATGAAGTATAGAGCTCTTCAGGACTGATGGCTTCTTCTTTGGAGTAGTTTGAGGGTTCAGCAAGGATGAACTCAGTCTTCAATAATGGACTTGGCCCTGAGACTCTGATCATGTTCCAGTGAGTGTATCAAGGACACATACTTGAACTGATGTATTTTAAAGTAAAAAAAAAAAAAAAATAGTGTGAAACAGGGATAGGAATTTGAACCTGGGAGCAATGGAAAAGGAGTGTAATGTATATCATATTAAATTCTCATATATGCAATAAAAATAAGATGTTGACAACTTATACAATGACTTTTGAAATGGAGAAGGGATTAAGCTAAGGAGGGATATTTTGAGTTTGAGTCATGATTTCTGGGAACTCGTTATGCAGCAGAAAATCCTAGCCATGAACTAGTGATTAGCCAGCTACCTCAAACATGAGATAAAGTGGCACTTCTGAACAACCAGTCCTGGCACTAACAGTACATTTATACAGTTTGTCTGGAGGACCACAGCAGGAAACACAGAGGCTCTTATGTCCTAGCGATATAACACAGGCCCATTTCTCTGTCAGGAAGTCCCAGTTTTTACTGTAAACCCCAGGAGCAGAAGGGTTCCTCACTGACCACTGAGTAGGACACAACTGAGTATCCAACAAGGTAAGCCAAGGCAACCATGATCATAAAGTTTGGCAAAACTAGTGTGGAATAACACCACACTAGTGATGCTATTCCTGTGAAATAATATCTTGCCCCTCAGTTCAACACTCACCTATCCCTCGCTGTTTATTCCAGTCCAAGGAATTGTCTGGTTTTCTTCTCTTTTTCATTCTCTTCAAGAGTCAGTACTCCAGGGAACACTAGACCCTGCCATCCTGTTAGGAGCCAGGTGGATAATAAAAGGGCCAAGTGGATAGCCTGCTTTTTAGAAAGGTTGAACAGCCCTACATGCCTCAATTTGGGCACCTGAAAGCACAGATCCCAGAAATGACATTTCCTGTTTCAAGACTCTTAGTTCAGTAAAAGTGTCACATATTTCTTTTAAGTAACTTTTAATAAAGTCATGGGTCCTTCACATGTTACAGTCACATTATCACTGATTCCATTATTATTTGTTAAATGCACAGATATGTCCTCAGTCAGTACTGGGAAAACGCTCTCTGACCAAGGCAACTCTTTGAACAAAAAGCATTTACTTGGTACCTTGCTTATATTTTTAGACACCATCTAGGATGTCATGTCAACAAGGAGTCATCTTGTTGTACTCCTTCAGCAGAACTGAGAGCTTTTCATACTGAACTACATGTGGCAGGCAGAGAAACAGACTGAGAGGGACAGAGAAAGAAAGAGAGATAGATTCAGAAAGAGTTATACTGAGACCAACAAAAACAAAGATATAAATTGACAAAAATGAGAGACAGAGACTCCATTCTGTCTGTTCCATTTCCTTGGGTTATCAACCTCAAAGAACAACTTCCTATAATATAACTACAAAGGAATTATAATTTTTTATATTTATTTTTTTTATTAATTACACTTTGTTCACTTTGTATCCCACAATAACACCTTCACCCCTTTCAAATCCACCTTTCCCCAACTCTTCACCATTCTGCTCCCAAAGAAAACTGATAGGAGAGATCTTCTTCTCCTTCCTTCTGATGCTAGTCTATCAGATCACATCAGGGGTGGCTGCATTGTCTTCTTCTGTGGCCTGGTAAGGATGCTCCCACATTAGGGTGAGATGATCAATGAACAGGCCAATCTGTTCATGTCAGAGGCAGTCCCTGTTCCCATTATTATGCCCACTTGGACAAAGGAGTGCCATGGGCTACATCTGTGCAGGATTTCTATGTTACCTCCATGCATAATACAGGGTTGGAGTATTAGTCTCAGGAAAAACCCCTGTGCTCAGATTTTTTTGGTTCTGTTTCTCTCCTTTTGGAGCTCCTGTCTTCTCCAAATATTACTATTTCCCACTTCTTTCATTAAATTCCTTGCACTTTGTCCAACAGTTGGCTAAATGTCTCAGCATCTGCTTTGATAGTGTGTAGGGCAGAGCCTTTCAGAGGCCCTCTGTGGCAGGCTCCTAACTTGGTCCCTGTTTTCTGCTTCTTCTTGTTTCCATCCTCTTTACCTTTCAGGGTGGGGATTGAACATTATAGCCAGAGTCCTCCCTCTTGATTAGTTTCTTTAGGTGTACAGTTTTTAGTAGGTGTATCGTATATCATATGTCTGTATGAGTGAGTGTATAATACAGTGTGTGTTTTTATGCTTCTGGGACAGCTCACACAGGACGATCTTTTCAGTTCCCACCATTTATCTGCAAATCTCATGATTTCCATATTTTTTTTTATCACTGAGTGGTATTCTTTTGTGAAGATGTACCATAATTTCTCTACCCATTCTTCAGTTGGGTGGCATCTGGTTGTTTCCCGATTCAGGCTATTACAAATAAAGCTGCTACAAACATGGTTGAGCAAATGTCTTTATTGTGTCCTTAAGCCTCTTTTGGATATATTCCTAGGAGTACAATAGTTGGATCTTGAGGAATCCCTATTCCCATTTGCCTGAGAAAGCGCCAATATTAATTTCCAGAGTAGTTGTATAAGTTTACATTCCCACCAGCAATGGAGGAGTGTTCCCCTTTCTCCAAAACCTCTCCAGCATATGTTGTCACTTGAATTTTCGATCTTGGCCATTTTTATAGGTGTAAAAGTGAAATCACAGGGTCGTTTTTGGGTTGCATTTCCCTGATGGCTAATGTCATTGAGCATTTCTTTAAGTGATTTTCTGCCATTCAATATTCCTCTATTGAGAATTCTCTGTTTACCTCTGTTCCCCATTTTTTTATTGGATTACTTGTTTTGATGCTTATAAACTTGTCTAGTTGTTTGTATATACTGGATATTAGTCCTCTGTCACATAAAGACTTGGTGAAAAGTCCTTCCCAATCTGTAGGCATTTGTGTCTTTTCTTTTGATGACAGTGTCCTTTGCTTTACAGAAGCTTTTCAGTTTCATGAGATCCCATTTATTGATTGTTGCTCTTAGAGCCTGTGATGTTGGTGTTCTATTCAGGAAGTTGTCTCCTGTGCCAATGAGTTCAAGGTTCTTCCCCAGCTTTTCTTCTGATTTAAACTTTCTGGTTTTATTTTGGGTTTTTTTCTTCTGCTTGGACTTCAGTTTTGTGCAGGCTGATAAGTACGGATTTATTTTCATTTTTCTACATGAAGACATCCAGTTAGACCAATACCATATGTTGAAGATGCTAACCATGCAGTTTTTATTACTGTTGCTCTATAGTACACCAGAAGATCTTTTATAGTAGAGGATTGTTTTAACATTTCTGTGTTTCTTGTTTTTCTATATGAAGTTGAGATTCTTTTTTTTCTTTTAAGGTCTGTAAAGAATTGTGTTGGTAATTTCATGGGAATTGCATTGAATCTGTAGATTGTTTTTAGTAAGATGGTCATATTTATTATTATATTCTGGCAAGATCTTTCCAACTTCTGATATCTTTTTCTAATTCTCTCTTCAGAGAATTGAAATTTTTTCATACAAGTCTTTCACTTGCTTGCATAGGGTCATACCAATTTACTTTATATCTTTGACCAAATATAAGAACACATCAAAGACATCATCCACTATGTCCAAGTTGCTTCATCCCAGTTATGCAGGGGTGATCCACCATATTAAAATAAATGAAAGAAAAAAAAAAAAACACATGATACTCTACTCAGATACTGAAAAAGAATTTGACAAAATCCAACATCCATTCATGTTTAAAGTATTGGAGAGATAGGAGATAGAAGGCACATATCTAAATATAGTAAATAAAATATACAGCAATCCTATAGGCAACATTAAACTAAATGAAGAGTATCTTAAAGAAATCCCACTGCAATCAGGGATAAGGCAAGGCTGCCCACTCTCTCCATATATCTTTAACATAGTTGTAGAAGCCCTTGCAAGAGCAGTAAGACAATTGAAGGAGATCAAGAGAATATAAATTGGAAAGGGAGAAATCAAAGTAGCACTGCTTGCAGATGATATGATAGTATTCCTGAGTGTGATCCCAAAAATTTGACCAGGGAACTCCTATACCTGAGAAACATATTCAGCAAAGTAGCTGGATAGAAAATTAACTTTAAAAAAAATCAGTAGCCGTCTGGTATACATAAGATAAAAATGCTGAAAAAGAAATTAGGGGAAAAATATTCAATACAAGGCCATAACTCCTATCACTAACCAGACAATTCCTCACTGGGAACTCCATATGTAATTAGATGGGCTTCCAGTGAACATTACAAATCAAATCACCAGGAAGTGGAAGACTGTAAACCCCAGCATGAGGAGGTTTCCTCGCTGACCACTGAGTAGGACACATCTACCAATCCAGCCATGTCAGCCAAAGCAACTGTGCTCATTGAGGTTTGCAAACACTATCATTGTGCTGCACCAGGTGTCAAATACTTTATGCCCCTCAGTTCCCCTCTTACACCAACTGATATTTTGCTAGTTCAGCCAGAATAGTCCTAGGAATTGTTACATTTTCTTCTCTTTTCCCTGCTCTAAACACTCAATATCCTAGGGAACTCTAGACCATGCCTACCTATTATAACAATAAAAAATGTGAAGGTACATTTAGTGAGTACAGGAGTAACTGCTCATTTCAAAGTCACAACCTAGGAAATTTCAGATCCACTACCACAGAAGAAGATCACCTTGTCATTCAGTACATTCCCTTTAATCCCACATCATTTTGAAGCTCCCTACATAGAAAGCTGTCCAGTTAAATAAATATTAAAGTTTCATTTCCTACCTTAGATTGTCACAAAGGTAACAGGGGTAAAGGTGTGGGATCTGGATAAAGGGATGAGATAAAGGCTTGTTGAGTTTCACAAGAAAAAGTAAATTCTTCACAGGATCAAAGATACTGGACACTGAGGAAAGTTTTTTTCTACTAATCTCCATGGAAAACTCAAGATTCTCTCAGGTGCTGATTGGCTGAGAGGGAGAATGTCATGAAACAGGTGAGAGCCAGTAAGATTTTTAGGAGCCATTTATTAAAAGGGCCAAATGTACAGCCTGCAGGAGAAATGCTGTGCAGCCCTACATGCCTCATTCTGGGCAGCTGAAAGCACACAACACATTGACAACAGTTCCTGTTTCCAAGACTCTTAGTTCAGGAAAAATGTCACATATTTCTTTCAAGTGCTTATTGATAAAGTCATAAAGTGTCTTTGACATGTGACTTTCACATTATCACATATTCCACTATTATTTGTTAAATGCACAGATAAATCTTCAATCAGTGAATTATTGGAAAATGCTCCTTGAACAAACAAATCTTTTAACAAAAAGCTTTTAATTTGGACCTTACTTATAGTTTTACAGGGAAAATCCATGATATCACTACAGCAAGCAGTTATTGTGAAATCAAAAGATTAAAAATCAGCAGTTCTTATTAAAGTATAAGGCCTGAACTAGCTGGGTGAGGTCCATTAATGCCCTGAGGGGCAGTACCTGTCATATTGCATTCTTTCCCCACTCACTAGAGATATAGTTGCTAGGAAACTGGCCCATCCCCCTAAGGAGGGACACCAGATCATTAATGGTTTGGGGACCTTCCTATAGCCAATTAATTCAAGATGCAGCATTTTGATCAATAGATGTTTGCCAGGCAGTATTTGTCCCTGCCTTGGTAATTCTGGGAGGGACCAGAATCTTCAAATCACACAACTAACCTGAGCATGGGGTTCTTGCTTTTGTGGTTTTGGATGTGAGCCCAAGATGCAGCTTATGATGATTTATAATAAATAGATCCTCATGTGGTTTGAAACGAACTCAGCTCCTGGTGGTGGTATTTGGGGGTATCACGATTCAGGAACAACATAATTTGGGGGCTATCTGGGATCCCCAAGACCTCCCAGGACTCCTGAGCTGGAGGGTCAGAAGCTTAGATAAGCTCATTTTTCTTGGCCAAGTTCTATGTCTCTACTCCTTTTAATTTGTGTTTTTTTGAAATCTCAAGGTAGTATATAGTGAGTGGGCAGTGACTGGTAGTGTCACAGTACACTGGCTGAAAAGCCAGCAGATTGAGGCCACACGGATCTTTGGAGACCTCTCAGATCCTGGCAGGAAAGTGCTCCCCAATAGCACTGTGATGGACACGGGTTCCCAAATCTGTTTGATAGTCCTAGAAAGTGGGTTGCTCCCATGGAGACAGGAAGTACTGGTGGAATCTCTTGTTTTTTCTCTGTGTTTCTGGCTGTCTAGACACTGTGGAGTTGTTTTGCCCAGTTCACAAACCCCAAAAGACAGGAATAAACAGACTTCACTGTAAATACATGAGTTTCTTTTTATTGTAAATTACAAGTTGCAGCTTCGGCCCACACAACCCACTGCCAAAGTGGTGGGAGCTGAGCCCACTGTGCCCAGGTTAGTTGGGTAATTCAAAGATTCTAGTCCCTCCCAACATCCCCAAGGCAGGGATGATTCCTGCCTGGTAAGCATCTTTTGGTCAAAATGCTACATTTTCAAATGATTGGCTATAGGAAGGTCCCCAACCATTAATGATCTGGTGTCCCTCCTTAGAGGGATGGGCCAGTTTCCTATCAACTGTATCTCTAGTGAGCGTAGAAAGAATGCAGTATGGCAGGTTCTTCCCCTCAGGGTATTAATGGACCTCACCCAGCTAGTTTAGTCCTTAAACTTTAATAGTAATTGCTGATTTTTAATCTTTTGTTCTCTTATTCCCCCCTTCCATTATTATTTTGAAGATCCAATCTTGGGTCTTCCATATATAACCCCTTGAATCCTATAGATTTACTTTTTTTCAGTTGGATCTAAGTACCATTAGTGTATTGCTCCCAAACATTTTTTCCAGACCAAATAACACTCTAGATCTTTATGATCTAAACTTCTATATCCTCAGAGCCTACATAAGGTTCATATTTTTTATCTGTTTATTTATCTTAAGACACATTGAACTGACATAAATTCTGTGAGCAAGACAAACCTGTTTTTCTTTTTAAATAAGAGATCTAGTACCTAGTAGTATATATTGGCTAAGGAACTGATCAATGAGCAAACAGAGGATCTAATTGTCTGCTCTCTAGCTGCAAAGCTATCATAAGCTTAGCTTAGCCTAGCTGTCAAAGTAATCAGAGACCTGAGAAGGATAAATTATAAGATAAATAAATATACCAATCCATGTGCCAATCAAAATGACAGAGATGTCTAGTTAGTCCATCCACTAGGAAGTGTCCTTGGCTCCTATGGTCTGGCATCATGAGCAGAGGCAGTCCAGCCAGGCACATATGAGAGACTGCCTCTGCGGAAAGAGGAGCATGAGAGATTGACCTTACCTTGCCTCTCACAATATGAAATAATGACTCTTCAGGTGTCCACGGTTTTGTCCACAGTTTAGGCTGGGCCATAGAAGTGGGCCAGTTGAGGCAATATTGTCCAGTGTTTAACATACTACAAATCAGAGTCAACATCATCAGTTATGCCCAAATCTTCTCAGAGACCTTGGTGGAGCTACTGCCAGGATTTGGGGACTCTGTCAAAATACACTGACACATGATAAAATGCCAGATTCATCAGGTCTCTGACAAGCTTGAGGGCCAGCATATCTGAGTTACACTTTGTCTTTATCATCTGCTTTAAACTTTGTCCTATAAAACAGAATGCTGTAATCTCTAATTCTTGCATATTCCTAAAATGTATATTTAGAACTATATTTTAAGTAGCCTAGGCTTAACTTTAAAAAAAACCTAAACAAAGTGACTAGATAAGGCTCAACTGCAGTGTTTAGCGTAACTTATCTAACTTAGAATAGTAATCTGCTCTTTCTGAACTAAAATTAAAACAAGACTTTTAATCAGGTACAGTTTATAAAGAGGCTAGCAAATCTTGCACTAAAATTGAACAGTAAAAAGCTTTGCACTTAGCACTAAGTGCACTTAGTTCAGATGACTGATCATAACTGAGAGACCTAAACAAAGATAATCACAAACTCATGGCTCTATCCTCTTTATCTCTGTACCAGCATGGCAGCTGGCCACCTGTAACTGAATTCAGCTGGGAGCCTAAAACAAATATGGCAGCAAAAATACAGTTCCACCCTCTATCCCTGAACCATCATGGCAGCTAGATATGTGTTAGCATAGGCTGTGACTGACAATACCAAACATAGCCATTAAGGGTTGCTGATGGCATTACCTCCCATAACCAAAAGTCATAACATTATGATCAAATAAATTTTAAAACCAACAGCTTAAAAGAATAGTACTAACCTTCTGTAACATTCTATATATACCTTCAGGTTCCTAGCCTCATTCTTCTGGTTTAACCAGACATTCTTATTTTAGACAACTTATTATTTATTTTTTTAAATATCACTTGTTTTTTCCCTTGCTTTCATAAAACATAAAACCTCTCACCAAAATCCTTTCCATTCTGACATAATCATGCTGGAGCCCAGCGACCACAATTTATTTTTTATAGGCAAAGCAAAACCAAATTACATTAATATAAAAAGAAGTTCTGAAGCTGCCAAATTCTTTTCTACAATTACTTTCCTATAGCAGATATGGTAGTCCAAGTTCACATAAACAAACTCTAAGGAATTTAGAACAAGTTTTAAGAAACTTGGTGAAACTTACTTATTTCTCTGTATCAAGGTGAAGACCAGGTGGGAACATATTTTCCCATAAACAAAGCAGCTTAACAAGCAAACAGCCCTCCACAAGATACATTGTAATACTGCAATTTTCTCAATTAGTGCAAACCATATGGCTTAGTTTCATTTAGTAAAATAAATAAATACCAATGTTTTTTTGTTCTCCCCCAAAGGATCAAGAAACTTTTAAAAATTCTGTTAGACTACCCAAGATCATTGTCATACCCAAATGCCTGATAAACTTTAAACGTTTTATAGCCTTAAACATTTAAACATTTTCTATAATCTGTTTTTGCTATATTAAAATTAAGTACCCCTTTTGTAGGAGAGAAATGTCAGAAAATATGACCATAATTTTAAAGATCAAAACCAGATTTTAATACCAGAATTCACCAGTGAAAACAATCCAATCTCTAAAGCCAATGCCAATTTAAAATAACCCTTCCTTTTAACCTAGAAGGAAACATGTGGCTACCAAGATGGCAGAGCCATACCACATGGCAGCTATATTGTTGCCTTTAAACATATGCATTTATTAACCTTATAAGTATAAAGCACACATATTTATTTTTAAACAAGTTTGAATTTAACCTTTAAACATACCCAATTATTTTTGATCATGATAGCCATGACCCACAGAGCATAAGATTAATCAAAGACAGACATGATGGCCATACATAGAAAAACAAACAAATACTGCATAGACATTGAAACAAACAAACAAACAAAAAAAAAAACACCAGCTGGCCAAATTTCCCGGAACCAAAACTTATTCTTCTGAGGCAGGCCCAACATACTGATTCCTCCTGCTGCTACACCCCAGTGGGTGCAGGAGGCATGGGCCCTGCTACCCCGGGAGACACCTAGTGGTGCTCACTGGGACCAGGCAGTCTGGACCTGTGAGAGCAGGCCTTGCAGAGTTTACAGTGTGGAGGGGTGACTATGCCCTGCCCTGGAGCCGGGAGTGCAAGCTCACCATGCTCCTCCACGTTGGAAGTGTGTCTGGCAAAGGTCTAAAAATTTCACTCCCAACAGACACACTAAAAAAAAAAAAAAAAAAAAAAAAACAAAACAGACTAGACAGATTACCCACCAAAATACTGATGAGCCAGAGGCGTCACCCTGAACTTCGGTAGCTGTGACCACCAGTTTGTTCACATTGATCATGTCTTGCTACCCAGATACTGAAACCCAGAGCTCTGAGAAATTTTCAGAATAGAGAACAGAAAGTACTGAACATACAGACATTGCACAGAGACATTTAGACACTTAAGGCAGGCATAAAAAAACTCCAGGTCAGGTTCCTGGAGTCTTGGTATCCCAGATGTGCCCCCAAAATGTTCTGCCCACTTCATGAACCCCAAAAGACCAGGAATAAACAGACTCTGATGTAAAAACATGAGGTTCTTTTTATTATAAATTACAAGCTGCAGCTGGGGCCCGCACACCCCCAACACTGAATCAGTGAGAGCAGAGCGCTCTGTGCCCAGGTTAGTTGGGTTATTCAAAGATTCTGGTCCCTCCAAACATGCCCAAGACAGGGAGATCTCTGCCTGGCAAGCATCTTTTGGTCAAAATGCTACATTTTGAAATGATTGGCTATAGGAAGGTCCCAAATTAAAGATCTGGTGTCCCTCCTTAGGGGATGGGCCAGTTTCCTAGCAACTGTATCTCCAGTGAGAAAATAAAGCACTTAAAAAGAAGTGCTGGAGGAAGTTTTGTCTTTCTGTTTAAATGCATGTATGGCCATCATGTTGTTTTTGACTAATCTTATGCTCTGTAGGTCATGTTTAATTGATCAAAAATAATTGGGTATGTTTAAAGTTTAAATTCAGACTTGTTTAAAATATATATATGTAACTAAGTGTTTATGAGGTCTATGAACGAATATGTTTAAATAGCAACTTATAGGTTGCCAGCTGGTACATGATGTGCCTCACCACCATCTTGAGATAGCCAAGTGTATTGCAATATGATCTTGATGGTCATGTGGTTTGGGTGTGAAAAAAAAAGAGAACCTTAGTCAAATAATTTTTGTTTCATTCTAGATTAACGAGTTATTTTATGTTGGTATTAGTTTTAAAAATTAAATAGTTTGCACTGGTAAATTCTGGCTTTAAAATCTGGTTTTGACTTTTAAAATTATGCCTTGAGACTTCTGTCCTACAAAAAGGGGTACATTATTTTGATATTGCAAAAACAGGTTTTAGAAAATGTTTAAATGTTTAAGGCTATAAAATGTTTAAAGTTTATCAGGCATTTTAGACAATGATCTTGGGTAGTCTAACAAAAAATTTGAAACAGTTTCTCAATCATTTTGGGGAGAAAAAAATGGTATTTATTTTATTAATTATACTATATGAAACCAAGCCATATGGTTTGCACTAATTGAGAAAATTACAGTTTTCACAGTGTATTGTGGAGAGCTGTTTGTTTGTTAAGCTGCTTTGTTTGTTGAAAAAAAAAAAATGTTTCCACCCTGGTCCTCACCTTGAGTCAGAGAAAAAAAAAGAAGTTTAGTCAAGTTTCTAAAAATTTGTTCTAAATTCCTTAGAGTTTGTTTATGTAACCTTAGACCACATCTGCCACATGGAAGTAATTTTAGAAAAAGAATTTGGCAGTTTCAGAACTTCTTTTGTATTAATATGACTTGTTTTTGCTTTGCCTATAAAAAACAAATTGTGGATGCTGGGTTCCAGCAGGATCATGTCAGGATGGAAAGGATTTTCATGAAAGTTTTTTATGTTTTCTAAAAACAAGAAAGAGAGCAAGAGGTATTACAGAAAAGAATAGCTTGTCTAAAGTAAGAATGTCTGGTTAAGCCAGAAGAATGAAGCTAGGAACGTGAAGTTACATAGAATATTGCAAAAGGTTAGTATATGTATAAATAATCAGAGAGTAAATATGATTTGAGAAAGAACTGTATTTAAAAATATGTTGTACTTCATTTAAAAGGCTGGTGATTCTGCATTGCAAAATGTTTTCTTATGCTCTTTTAAGGGGGAAGAATTCTGGCTGATCAGTTTGGTGTGGCCAAAATACTTAATACAGTTTAAAATTTTGTTATGTGGTTGGGTCTGGGGCTTGTTTAGTTACCATGTTAGAACCTTTGGTTATCAGGGATTATGGAGGCTCCACAGTTTTTGCTTTAAGTACCTAATGGTATGTTTTATTTTGCCAGCCAGAGTGTGGCATCAGGTGGCTAAGCCACCATGTTGGTTTAGAGATAAAGGGAGTAGAACCATTATTGTTTTGGTGCCATCTTTGTTTAGGGCAGCTAGCTGTATTCAGTTACCTGTTTAGTGCTAAGTACAACTTTTGTCCTTTAAGCTTTATACTGTTCACTTTTATTGCAAGTGGTAGGATCCGCATGAATTGCTAACCTCTCTAGAAACTGATTAAAAGGTTTGCTCTGATTTTAGTTCAGAAAGAGCAGATTTATAGTTATGCTAACAACTGTAGTTGGTTAAGATGTTGACCTTTAACCTAGTGTCTTTGTTTAGGTTTTTTAAGGTTAAACCTAAGATGGGTAACCATAAAGTTTGCCTATGTAGATTTACTTAAAATATATAGTTCTAAAACATGCATCTTAGGAATATGCCAGAATTAGAGTATAGCACTCTGTTTTATAGGACGCAGTTTAGAGCAGTTGATAAAGATAGACAACGAGTAACTCAGACATTCTGCCCCTCAAGCTTGTCAGAGATCTGATGAATTTGGCATTTTAACATGTGCAAGCTTATTGTGACAGAGTCCCAAAATCCTGGCAGTAGCTCCCCAAGACCTCTAAGAAGATTTGAGTATGACAGATGATATCGACACTGGATTGTGCTATGCTAACCATTGGGCGATACTGCCTCAACTGGCCCACTGCTAGAGCCCAGCCTAAACTGTGGACAAAGCCATGGACACCTGCAGAGCCATTATTTCACAATGCAAGAGGCAAGGTGAGGTCCATCTCTCATGTTCCTCTTTCCACAAAGCAGTCTCTCATCTTTTGTGTCAAACAACTGGACTACCTCTACTCATGATGCCAGGAGACCACAGGAGCCAGGGACACTTCCAAGGGGATGGACTAACTAGACATCTCAGTCATTTTGATTGGCACATAGATTGGTATATATAATTTATCCTTCTCAGGTCTCTCATCACTTTGAAAGCTATGCTAAGCTAATGGTAGCTTTGCAACTAAAGAGCAGACAATTAGATCCACTGTTAGCTCATTGGTCAGTTCATTAGCTAGCTACACTACTAGGTACAAGATCTCTTATTAAAAAAGAAAAACAGCAGCCTTACCAGGCCACAGAAGATGACAATGCAGCCACTTCTGATGTGATCTGATAGACTAAGATCAGAAGGAAGGAGAAGAGGCCCTCCCCAATTAGTGGACTTGGCGAGGAGCATACATGAAGAAGGGAAAGGGAGAGTAAGATCAGGAATGGAGAAGGGAGGGGCTTATGGGGTGATACCAAGTGATTAATGTGTAATTAATAAAAATTAAATAAAAAAGAAAACATAAGAAAAACAGGTTTGCCTTGCTCACAGAATTCATGTCAGTTGCCTTTGTCTTAAGATATATAGCTGGATAGAATGATAAGGAGTTTAATGTTTTAAGGTCTATAAATATGAGGTATAAATACAAAAATAATTTAAAGCATATTAAAATTTTGAGATACTTTATATTCCACACCCCCCTTACTCCTGTTGTACTTATACAATTTCAGAAGTTCAAAATTTTGGCATTGATCAATAGAGTTCTGATAAGTTAATTGAGCACTAACTGCTTACTTTTCAGTCACCAACTTGAGATTTTAATTTTCTTTGGTAGTTTTCTAAACATAGATTTAAAGGTGTTTCTCATCATGCTAAAAACATCTGTTTAATGTGTATATCTGACCCCAAAGCCATAGCCTTTACTATAGTATTCTTAATATCTGCCATTTCTGAGGTAGACAGGATTTAGGAATATCTTAAACATATTTCTTCTCTTGCTTTGTTAAGGAAAGTCCAAGCATCCAGGGTTTAGCAATAAATCCATGAATGTATTTTCGCTTGACTTCCCATGTGAACATAGAGATGGGGGCAAAAGTAGATACTGAGTGTACAAAAAATGGACTAGCTCCATTACTGGCTGATTTCCAACAGCTGTGCCCACAGAAGAAGTGTTAGACTTCCAAACTTTGGACATCATTAAGTTGTTTATAAAGGTTATAAAACAAAGAGCTAACTGATACTCATTCAGTGGGATGCAGTTTTACCCATTACTCTCAGAATGTTGTCATATTAGATTTGCTGACATGTTACTTTTCTGAGATTGTTTTTTTTTTTTTGTTTTTTTTTTTAATATATATTTCCTTTTGTGTACCAAAATATTCATATGAGGTTCAGGAAATCAAAAAGTTGTATGACCTGGATCTGGCAGAGGAGTTTTTCCCTGGTCTTGGAATTCCTCACTTTTCACATTTAATATGAAGATTTTAACTTCTGTCTCCCGTCTAAATCTAGCAGATTTCACCTGTTTGACTCTGTTCCAGGATCAGCTATGGACTGCAAGCTGAAATCTGGACTTCCTGAAATCTGACATTTTTGCTCCTTGCCTCTTCTGGTGGATCAACTAACCAGATTCTTCTGAGGAATGCCCATTGCCCAGCCTTTGACTGGCATTTCAGCCTTCCTACCCCTGATGCCAATGGTCCTACATTAGCACTTAAGCAATTTCAAAAGAGGAGACCCTCAGCCCAAAACACCACCTAGCAGGCTTAAATGCTAAGTCAAAAGGAGCTCCCTGACATTAGTTATTATCTTGGGCATCTGCTTAGGTGAAATGGGAACTAATATTGTAGCAATTAGACCAAAAGCCTAGAGAAACCCTAGAAAGAAAGGATGATAATTCTCCTTGGCTTACTACTCATATATCCACCCTGAAGGGACCATTACTTATTTTGAATTTTATCTGTGGGCTTTGTATTTTAAATTGCTTGATGGCTCTCATGAAAAAATATTTGAGAGTAATACACTAATGGTACTCAGATCCCAATGTAGAATGTTTAATATATAAGATACAAGGGGTCATATCTGGAAGACCCAAGATTGGGTTTTCAAATGATCATTGGAAGGGGGGAATGAGATACCAAGAAATTAAAAATCAGCAATTATTATTACACTTTAAGACCTGAACTAGCTCAGTAAAGTCCATTAATGCCCTGAAGGGAAGAACCTGCCTTACTGCAATCATTCCCACTCACTTAAAGATACAGTTGCTAAGAAACTGTACATCCCCCTAGAAAGGGACCTTCCTATAGCCAATTAATTCAAAATGCAGCATTTTGACCAATAGATGCTTGCCAGGCAGGAATTGCCCCTGCCTTGGTCATGCTGGGAGGGACCAGATTCTTTAAATCACCCAACTAACCTGAGCACCAGGCTCTTGGCCTCACTGCTTTTGTGGTGGGAGATATGAGCTGCAGCTTATAATGATGTATAATAAAAAGAAACTCATGTTGTTTTCGAGGGACTGAGCACCTGGTTGTGATCTTTTGGGGTATCATGATTCAGGCACATCATCATCTTGTTATAATCCTTCAGCAGAACTGAAAGTTTTTAACCTGAACCAAAAGCCACAAGTAGACAGTGAAAGAGAGACCAAGAAAGAGCTAGAGAGACAGATTCAGAAATAGAGAGACAGAGGCATACAAAAACAAAGATATAAAGTGAAAGAGACAGAGATAAAGAAGTTACTGTTCTCTCTGGTCATTTTCATTGACATATTGATCAATCTCAAAGCACACCATCTTATAATATAACTCTAATTGGAATTATATGATCAAACTAGGCACACCTCCTAATTCTTTCCAGATATTTGCTCACTGGGGACTAAATATGCAAATAGATGAGCTTCAGGGGATATTATAATTCAAATCACCAGGAAGTAAAGAAGATGTAGGGACTTCTAAGCTAAAAGAACATAGTTATGCTGATAGTTTGTTATTAAATACAATGAATATAGTCTCAGTAATTTCTAAGGTATAAAGAACAGGATTGCCTTTTTCCTTTGGGAAAAATGTGGAATATTTACATAAATCTAAGAAAAATGACATCATGAAATTTTTGGCAATTGGATGGAACCAGAAAAAATCATCCTGGGTGTAATAACTGAAATTCAGAACGACAAATATGTTATGTTTTCACTTACTAGGCGGTCTCCTATTAGTGGCAGAAAAAGTTCCAATAGGCCACTTATTGTGACAAAACCAGGTTTCCACTAGGGAGACTGCTGGCAGTTACTTGAGTTGGGGTCCCAGGAATCCTATCAAAAAATTTCAAGAACCCCATGTTGCTCTCTGCCCTCAAATGATAGATCAGTGCTAGGTTCTTGTATCCAAGGATATGCTTCCTTCTGCATCAAATAAGGTTGCATATAGAGACCAACAGTCCAATAGTATGCACAGAAAGACCTTAAAACACACAGTTCTAAATGAGATTTCCCTATGAAATTCTCCCTCACCTCAGAGCTCTGAAAGGCTACAGGAGATGAAGCAGGAAGAGTGTCATCAGTAGAGGGAATTGAGGACACAGGAGAAAAATGACCTGAGAATCAGATTGTAGACTAAGTTGTTGCAGCCAGCCTTGGTGAGTCCTGATAAGCTAAGGTCAGCTAGGAGATGGAGGAGGACCTACCCTATCAGGGAACTAGAGAAAGGGCATAGGAACAGAAGAAGGTGGGTAGGACCAGAAGGAGAAGAGAGAGGGGCAGCAGAGGGGATACAATGTAAACAAATCATAGTAAATAAATATATAAGAAAAACTGTGCTCAAAAGGATGAAGTATAGATCTCTTTAGGACTGATGCCTTTTTATTGGGGATGGTACCAGATTGTGGCAAGGATAAACTCAATTTTCTTTAAGGGACTTGGCACTGAGACTTTGATCATGTTCCAATGTGTGTATGAACAACATATACTTCAATTGTTGTATTAAAACAATAGTGTGACACATTGGTAGGAATTTGAACATAGGAGCAATGGAAAAGGAGTGTAATGTGTATTATTTGAAATTCCCATATAAGCAATAAAAAGATAGGTTGACAACTTTTACAATGACTTTTAACAGAGAGAAGAGATTCCACTAAAGGAAGGCAGAGTTTGACTTTGTATGGCATTCTTTCCAGGAACTCATTATGTAGCAGAATATCCTAGCCATGAACTAGTGTTTACTCAGCTACCTCAGATGCCAGGAGCTCAGGTGGCACCTCTTTATACACAGTCCTGACACTGCCACTAGGTTTAAAGGATTTGTCTGTAGGACGACAGCAAGAAATACAACTGCTTTTCTGTCCTAAGAAATACAACACCGAAACTTTCCTCTGTCCTGAAGACCCAGTTTTAACTGCGAAACCCCAGGATGAGGAGGAATGCTCACTGACTACTGAGTAGCACACAGCTGCAGATTCAGCCAGATCAGCCAAGGCAAACAAGCTCATAGAGGGTTGGCAACACTATTGTGAAACAGGACCAGCTGTCAAACCCTCAGTTCTCAATTTACATATAAAAATATGTTTTGCAGTTTCCACCAATGATGACCCAGGAATTGTCTTGTTTCCTTCTCTTTTTGCTGTTTCTAAGGACTCAGTATCACAGGGAAACCTAGTCCCTGTCAGCCCATTATATCAATAAGAATGTGAAGGTACATTTAGTGATTACATGAGTAACTGCTCAGTTCAAAGGCACAACCTAGGAAATGTCAGATCCAAGACAATAGTAGGAGACCACCTTGTCATTCCACACATTCCGCTTAATCACACATCACGTTGAAGCTTTTTCATTTAGGAGGCTATCCAATTAAATAAACATTTATCCAATTAAATAAAGTTAAGTAAAATATCTTTTCCTACTTGATATTGTCAGAAAGGTAAACAGGAGTAAAAAGTATGTGATCTGGATAAAGGCATGAGGTAAACTCTTGCGAAGTTTCAAAAGAACAAGTCATGTATGCACAGGATCAGAGATACAGGACACTGAGGAAAGTTTGTTACTCACCTTCATGGAAACCTCAAGAGTCTCTCATGTGCTGACTGGCTGAGAGGAAAAATGATGTCACGAGAGAGGTGAAAGGCAGTAAGATTTTCAATAACTGTTTATTAAAAGGGCCAAGTAGACAGCCTGCTTGAGAGAAAGGCTGATTGACCCTAAATGCCTCAATCTGGGCAGCAGAAAGCACTCAACCCAGAGATGTCAGTTCCTGTGTCCAAGAATCTTAGTTCAGTAAAAGTGTCACATATTTCTTTCAAGTGGTCATTAATAAAGTAACTTGTCCTTGATATGTCAGTTTCACATTATCACAGATTCCATTATAATTTATTAAATGCTAAGATATCTTTACAGTCAGTGAATTAATTACTGGGAAATTGCTGCCTTAACAAGGGAAATCTTTGAACAAAACATGTTTAATTGAGAACTTGCTTATATTTTGAAAAAGACCATCCCCGATATTATGTCAGCCAGCAGTCACCTTGTTGCAGCCTTCATCAGAACTGTAAGATTTTCATACTAAACCACAAGTGACAGACTGAGAGAGAAAAAAACTAGAGGGACAGATTCAAAATACAGAGACCAAGAACAATAGGATCAATAATATAAAGATACATAGACGCCTTTCAGTTTGGTCACAATCATTTGCATATCAACCTCAAAGCACATCCTCCCACAATATAACTCCAATAGAAATTACATTAACTGACAAGGCCAAACCTCCTAAACCTTTCCTTACTGCTTACTCCACATGTAAATAGATGAGCTTCAAGGGGACATTGCATTTCAAATCACGAGGAAGTGGAAGAAGATGGACTTCTAGGCTAAAAGATCATAGATATTCCTGATAAATTGTCATTTAATACATTGATACAGTACCAACAACTTAAAGGATTAAAGAACAAGACTGACAATTTCCTTTGAGAAAAGTGTGGAATATTTCCATAATGAAGTATTATTCAACTAAGAAAATGACATCATGGCATTTTCAGGCAAATGGATGGAACCAGGAAAAAAACATCCTTGGTGAAGTAACTAAATTGCAGACAGACAAATATGGAATGTATTTGCTTATGAGGTGGTCTCCTAATAGTGGGGGTTAAAGTTCAAGTAGGCCATTGATTGTGACCAAACCAGGGTTCTACTAAGGGATCTGGGTGGCAGTTAATTGAGTTTTTGGGTCAGGGCATTCTATGGAAATTTTCAAGTAACCCACACTGTAGTTATTAAAATATATTGCTCTGTGCCCTCAACTGATAGATTAATGTCATGTTCTTGGATTCATAGAGATGCTACCTTCTGCATCACATCAGATTGTATACAGACACCCATAGTCTGATATGCAGAGAAAGACCTTAAAATAGCCAGCTCTAAATGGGATTTTGAAATGAAATTCTCCATCCACTCAGAGATATGGTAAGCATGCAGGAGAGGAGGTAGAAAGTGTCAAAAGTAGAGGGAATTGAGGACACAAGGAGAACAATGACCTGGTGGGAATCAGGCTCTAGAGGAAGATGATGCCACCAGCCTTGATGAGAACTGAGAAGCGCAGGTCAGCTCAGGTCAGATAGAAGGGGTAGGAGTACCTCCCTGTCAGGGAACTAGAGCAAGGGCCTAGGGGTACAAAAAGAAGGGGGGTGGTAATGGAAGGAGAAGAATGAGGGGGCAGCAGAGAAAATAAAATGTGAACAAATCATAATAAATACATACATAAAAAAAAACAACTGTGATAAAGATGATGAAGTGTAAAGCTCTTTAGGACTGATGGTTTGTACTTGGGGGTGTGCCAGAGTGCAGCAAGAATGAACTCAGTTGGCCATAAGTGTCAGTGTATGCTTTGATAATCTAAAGGGCAGAGCCTTTCTGAGGCCCTCTGTGGCAAGCTCCTAACTTGTTCCCTGTTTTCTCCTTTTTCTGATGCCTATTCTCTTTGCCTTCCAGGATGTGGATTGATCATTTTAGCCAGAGTCTTCCCTCTTGATTAGTTTCTGTATGTGTAAAGATTTTAGTAAGTTTATCCAATAGTATATGTTCATATGAGTGAGTATATACCATGTGTGTCTTTCTGCTTCTGGGATCACTCACTCAGGATGATCTTTTCCAGTTCCCACAATTGACATGCAAATTTCAAGATTTCTTTGTTTTTTTAACTGCTGAGTAATATTCCATTGTGTAGATATACCACAATTTCTGTATCCATTCTTCAGTCATGGGGCATCTGGGTGGTTTCCAGGTTCTGGCTGTTACAAATAAACATGTTTGGGCAAATGTCCTTATTTTGTACTTGAGCCTCTTGGAAATATGCCTAGAGGTGGATAGCTGAATCTTGAGGAACTGCTATTCTTAGTTGTCTGATAAAGCACCAGATTGATTTTCAGAGTGGTTGTACAAGTTTACACTCCCACCAGCAGTGTAGTAGGGTTCCCCTTTGTCCACAGTTTCTCCAGCATGTGTTGTCACTTGAGCTTTTGATCTTGACCATTCTGATGGGTGTAAGGTGAAATCTCAGGGTTGTTTTGATTTGCATTTCCCTGATGGCTAATGATGGTGAGCATTTCTTTCAGTGTCTCTGCCATTCAATATTCCTCTATTGAAAATTCCCTGTTTAGCTCTGTTCCCCATTTTTTAATTGGATTAATTGATTTGTTTCTTTTCAACTTCTTTAGTTCTTTATATATACTGGATATTAGACCTCTGTCACATAGAGGCTTGGGAAATATTCTTTCCCAATCTGTAGGCATTCCTTTTATTTTGATGACAGTGTACTATCCTTTACAGAAGCTTTTCTGTTTCATGATGTCCCATTTACTCATTGTTGCTCTTGGAGCCTCTGCTGTTGGTGTTCTATTCATGAAGTTGTCTCCTGTCAAAATGAGTTCAAGGCTCTTTCTCACTTTTTTCCTAACCAATTTAACATGCCTGGTTTTATGTTGAGATCTTTGATACACTTAGACTTTAGTTTTGTGCAGGGTGATAAGTATGGATCTATTTGCATTTTTCTACCTGTAGACATCCAATTATACCAGCAGCATTTTTTGAAGATGATATCTTTTCCCATTGTATGGTTTTGGAATTTTGTTAAAAATCAGGTGTCCATAAGTTTGTGAGTTTATTTTTGGGTCTTTTATTTGTTTCCATTGAACCACCATTCTGTTTCTATGCCAGTTCTGTGCAGATTTTATTACTGTTGCTCTATACTACAGCCTGAGATCATGGATGGAGATAGGTCGGATGATCTTTTATTGTAGAGGATTGTTTTATCAATTCTGGCTTTGTTGTTATTCCATATGAAGTTGAGAAGTATTCTTTCAAGTATCTAAAGAATTGTGTTGGTAATTTGATGGGAATTGCATTGAATCTGTAGATTGCTTTTGGTAAGATGACCATTTTCACTATATTAATTCTGCCAAGCCATGAGAATGGGAGATCTTTCCAACTTCTGATATCTTCTTCTAATTCTTTCGTCAAAGAATTGAAAATTTTTTATACAACTCTTTGACTTGCCTGCTTAGGGTCATACCAAGGTACTTTATGTCTTTGACTGAATAGAAGAACACACTGAAGATATCATCCAATATATCCAATAGGCTCCATCCCAGCTATGCAGGGGTTGTTCAATATATGGATATTCTTCAATGTCACCCAACATATTAATAAAATGAAAGAAAAAACCCCACAATCTCTTTAGATGCTGAAAAAGCATTTGTCAAAATCCAACATCCATTCATTTAAAATATTGGAGAGATCAGAGATACAAGGCACATATGTAAACATAGTAAAGGCAATATAGAGCAAGCTTATAGCCGACATCAAACTAAACAGAGAGAAACTTACTATAATCCCACTGAAATCAGAGACAAAGCAATGCTGCCCACTCTCTTGGTATCTCTTCAACATAGTTCTGGAAGTCCTTGCTAGAGCAGTAAGACAAATCAAGGACATCAAAGGGATAAAATCGTAAAGGAAGAAGTCAAACTGTCAAATATTTTATTTTCCCTCAGTTCTCTTTTTACACTCAGTGATCTTTCTCTGTTTCAGCCAAACCAGTCCCAGGAATTGTCTGGTCTCTCTTCTATTTTTCCCTGCTCTTAAACTCAATACCATAGGGTACCCTAGTCACTGCCAGCCTAGTATGTCAATGAGAATGTGAAGGTACATTTAGTGAGTCAAGAGTATCTGCTCAGTTTAAAGTCACAACCTAGCAAATGCTAGATCCAAGACCACAGTCGGAGACCACTTTGTCTTTGGGTACTTCCCTTTATTCCAAAATCACTTTGAAGCTTCCCTACTTAGGAAACTCTCCAATTAAACATTAAGTTTTCATTTCCTAACTAACATTATCATAGAGTTAAAGATTAGCAAAGTTTCAGGATCTGGAATAAAGGAAGAGATAAAGGCGTTTGGTTTGCACAAGAAAATGTCACATGTGCACAGAATAACAGATACAGGACACTGAGGAAATTTTGTTTATTCATCTCTGTGGAAACCTCAAGATTCTCTCAGGTACAAATTGGCTGAGAGGGAGAATGATGTCATGAAACAGGTGAAAGCCAGTAAGAGTATCAGGAACCAGTTATTAAAAGGACCAAATAGACAGTCTGCTGGAGAGAAAGGTGGTCAGCATTACATGACAGTAATGGACAGTTTGGACAGATAAAGGCAGCAACAGAGAGATGACAGTTACTGTGTCCAAGACTAACTGTCATATATTTCTTTCACGTGGTCTTTAATAAAGTCATCTGTCCTTGACATGTGATTTTCACATTATCATAGATTCCATTATTGCTTGTTAAAAGCAGAGCTATGTCCTCAGTCAGTGAATTGCTCACTTGGAAAATGTTCTCTGATCAAGGCAACACTTTGTACAAAAATGTTTCATTTGGGCCTTGCTTATGTTTTGACAGGGGATGATGTATACAGCTCTTCATGACTGATGGCTTCTTTTTTGGGGCAATGCCATGATGTGGCAAGTATGACCTCAATTTTCTTTAAGGGACTTGGCACTGAAACTCTGATCATGTTCCAATGAGTATATGAAGAACACATACTTCAATTGATATATTTTTAAAAAATGACACATGGATAGTAATTTGAACATGGGAACATTGGAAAAGGAGTGTAATGTATATAATATGAAATTCCCATATTAGCAATATGGGAATATAACAAAATAATATGTTGACAACTTTTACAATGACTTTTAACATGTTGAATAAATTTCTGCTAAAGAAGGACAGAGTTTGACTTTGTAAGGCATGCTCTCCAATAACTCATTTTGTATCACAGAATCCTAGCCATGAACTAGTGGTTAGGCAACTCACTCAGACCCCATGAGCTTAGGTGGCACCTCTAAACAAGCATTCCTGGCACTAACATTACATTTAGAGGGTTTGTCTGGAGGACCATAGCAAGAAACAGAGCTGCTCTTGTGTCCTAGACATATAGCACAGACATATTTTATTGTCCTGACTGCCCAGTTTTAACTGTAACCCCCAGGAACAGGAGGGTTCCTCATTGACCACTGAGTAGGACACAACTGCCAATCTAGCCAGGTCATCCTAGGCAACCCTGCTCAACACTAGTGTAGAACAGCACCGGCTGTCAAATAATTTATTGCCCATTAGTTCTCAGTTACACACATCAATCTTTCTGTTTCAGCCAAACCAGTCTCAGAAATTTTCTGGTTTCCTTCTTATTTTCCTCAAGATTTTCTCAGGTACAGATTGGCTGAAAGGAAGAATGATGTCAAGAAACAGGTGAAGGCCAGTAAGAGTTTCAGGAGCCAGTTATTAATGAGGCCCAGTGGACAACATGCTTGTGAGAGAGGCTGAGGAGCCCTGCATGCCTTATTCAAGGCAGCTGAAAGGAAAAAAGCCAGAGTGGTTGTACAAGTTTACATTCCCACCAGCATTGGAGGAGCGTTCCCCTTTCTCCACAACCTCTTCAACATGTGTTGTTTTCATCTTGGCCATTCTTATGGGTGTAAGGTGAAATTGCAGGGTTGTTTTGATTTGCATTTCCCTAATGGCAAATGATGTTCAGCATTTCTTTAAGTGTTTCGCTGCCATTCAATATTCCTCTACAGAGAGTTCTCCATTTGGCTCTGTTCCTCATTTTTTAATTGGATTACTTTGCTGATTTTCAGCTTCTTTATTTCTTTATATATACTGGACATTAGCCCTCTGTCATACTGGAAATCAATCTGGCACTTTCTCAGACAACTAGGAATAGTGCTTCCTCAAGATCCAGTCATTATTCCACTCCTAGGCAAATATCCAAAAGAGGCTCAAGTACACAATAATGACATTTGATCAACCATGTTTGTAGCAGCTTTATTTTTAATAGAAGCTGGAAACCACCCAGATGCCCCTCAACTGAGGAATGGATGCAGAAATTGTGGTACATCTACCCAATGGAATATTACTCAGCAATGAAAGATAAGGAAATTATGAAATTTTCAGGTAAATGGTGAGACCTGGAAAGGATCATCCTGAGTGAGCTGACCCAGAAGGAGAAAGACGCACATGGTGTATAATCACTCATATAGAAATATAATATAGGATAAACCTACTAAAATTGTACATCTAAAGAAACTAAGCAAGAGAGAGGACCCTGACAAAAATGTTCAATCTCATTCAGAAAGGCAAAAAGGATGGACATCAGAAGAAGAAGAAAACAGGAAACAAGTTAGTAACCTGCCACAGAGGGCCTCTGAAAGGCTCTGCCCTTCCGACTATCAAAACAGATGCTGAGACTTATGACAAACTTTTGGGCAGAGTGCATAGAATCTTAAGTAAGAAGTGGAAAATAGTAAGATCTGGAGAGGACAGAAACTCTACAAGGAGAGTAACAGAACCAGAAAATTTGAACACATGAGTCTTCACCAAGAGTCATACTCCAACCAAGAATTATGCATGGAGATAACCTAGAACCCCTGCACAGATGTAACACATGTCTGTTCAGTGTCCAAGTAGCCTCCATAGTAATGGGAACAGGGACTGCCTCTGACATAATCTGATTGGCCTGATCTTTGACCACCTCCCCCTGAGGAGGGATCAGCCTTACCCAGGCCACAGAAGATGACAATGCAGCCACTCCTGGTGTGTTCTCATAGGCTAAGATCAGAAGGAAGGAGAGAAGGACCTCCACTATCAGTGGACTTGGGGAGGGGCATGCGTGAATTTAGGGAGGGAGGGTGAAATTGGGATGGGAGGAGGAAGGGGCTTTATGGGGTGATACAAAGAGAATAAAGTATAATTTAAAAAATATTTTAAAAAAAAGAAAGCACAAAACTCAGAGGAAAGATCCTGTGTCCAAACTCTTAGTTTTGGAAAAATGTCGTGTATGTCTTCAAGTGATCATTAAAAACTCATGTCTTTGACCTGTGAATTTCACCCTATCACAGTTTCCCTTAGTATTTGATAATGCACACGTATGTCCTCAGTCAGTGAATTACTTACTTTGAAAATTCTTTCTGAACAAGTCAACTCTTTGAACAAAAATAATTTAATTGGAACCTTGCTTATATCTTTGCAGAGACCATCCATGATGTCACGTCAACAAGAAGTCATCTTGTTGTTGTCCTTCAGCAGAACTAATAGCTTTTCATAATGAACCACAAGCAGCAGGCAGAGAGAGGGAGAAAGACAGAGACAGAGAAAGAGATAGACAGATTCAGAAATAGAGAGATTGAGACCAACAGAACAAAAGATATAAAACGACAGAGACCCAGAGACAGAGACTCCATTCTGTCTGGTCACTTTCATTGGCATATCAACTTCAAAGGACACCATCCTATATTATAACTCTAATCGAATTATATTATCTAACAAAGCCATTATTCCTAACCTTTGCCACACATTTCTTCACTGGGGAGTAACATATAAATAGTTGAGATTCAGAGGTACATTGCAATAAAAATCACCATGAGGCAGAAGATGATGGAGGGACATCTATGCTAAATGAACATAGTAAATAGTTTGTCATTCAATACAAAGATTAAAGTCCCAACAACTTCCAAGTTCTAAAGAACAGGACTGACAATCTCCTTTGGGGAAGATGTGGAATATTTCCATAAGAAAGTATTATTTTGCTAAGAAAATGACATCATGATATTTTCAGGAAAATTGATAGAACCAGGAAAAATCATGCTGGGTTAAATAAATAAATGTAAAAAGAAAAATATGTTATGTATTCACTGTTTAGGAGGTCACCTAATGGTACTGAATAAAATTCCAATAGGCTATCTCTTGTGACCAAACCCCTGGGTCAAGAGGGTTGCTTACTGACTACATAATAGGACAGAGCTGCAAATCCAACTAATTCAGTTGGCAACAATAGTGTGGAACATCACAAGCAGTCAAAGAGTTTATTGCCCCTTAGTCCTACTTTTATGTACACCGATCTTTTTTTTTTTTCTTTTCTATTTCAGCTAACAATTCCCAGGAATTTTCTGGTTTGCTTCACTTTTCCTGCTCTTAAAGACTCAATACCTCAGGGAACCCTAGACACTGCCAGACTAATATGTCAATAAGAATGTGAAGGTACATTTAGTAAGTGAGTAACTGTTCAGTTCAAAGTCACAACCAAGAATATTTCAGATCCAAGAACACAATAGAAACCACCTTGTCATTCAGTACATCCCCCTTAATCCCACATCACTTTAAAGCTTCCACTTAGGAAGCTGTCCAATTAAATAAACATTAAAGTTTCATTTTTTACCTGACATTGTCACAGAGGTAAATAGGAGTAAAGGTGTGGAATTTCAATAAAGGGACAAGATAATGGCTTGTTGGGTTTCACAAGAAAATGTCACATGTGCACAGGATCAAAGGTACTGGACACTGAGGAAAGTTTGTTTACTCATCTCCATGGAAATCTCAAGATTTTCTCAGGTACAGATTGGCCGAGAGGGAGAATGTTGTCAAGAAATAGGTGAAAGCCAGTTAGAGTTTCAGAAGCCAGTTATTAATGAGGCCAAGTGGACAGTGTGTTTATGAGAAAGGATGAGCAGTCATACATGGCTCAATCTGGGAAGCTGAAAGCATAGGTCAGAGAGATGATAGTTACTGTGTCTAGGACTCTTAGTTCAGGAAAAGTGTGACAGATTTGACAAGTGTCAAAGACTAAGTTGTCTTTGACATGTTAGTTTCAAATTTTCACAGATAATATTATTATTTCTTAAATGCACAGATATGTCCTCAGTAAGTGAATTCCTTACTGGGAAAATACTCCCTGATCAAGGCAACACTTTGTACAAAAAGCGTTTAATTGGAACCTTGCATATATGTTTAAAAAGACCATTAACAATGTCATGTCAGTAAGCAGTCATCTTGTTGTTGTCCTTCTTCATAACTGAGAGCTTTTCATACTGAACCACAAGCTGCAGGCAGAGAAAGGGAGACAGAGAAAGAGCTAGAGAGACAGAATCAGAAATAGAGAGACAGAGATCAACAGAAACCAAGATATAAAGTGGCTGAGACTGAGAGATCTCTATCACTCCATTCTGTGTGCTCACTTTCATTGGCCTATCAAACTCACAGCAAACCCTTCTATAATATAACTACAATAGGAATTACATTATCAAACAAGGCCATAAATCTTAACCCTTCCCAGACATTTCTTTACTGGAGACTCTACCTGTTAATAGAGGAGCTTAAAAGTGGCATTGCAATTAAAATCACCAGGAATGGAAGAAGATGGAGGGACTTCTAGGTTAAAAGAACATAGTTATATTGATAGTTTCTCATTCAATACTAGGAGTAAAGTCCCAGCAACTTCCAAGGACAAAAGAACTGGACTGACAATCCCCTTTGGAGAAAATGTGAAATATCTCCATTAAGGAGTATTATTCAGCTAAGAAAATGACATCATGATATTTTCAGGCAAATCAATGGAACCAGGCACAATCATCCTGGGTAACTAAAATGCAGAAAGACAAACATGGTATGTAGTCACTAATTAGGTCTCCTAATAGTAGGGGATAAAGTTCCAATAGGCCATCTATTATGACTAAACCAGTCTTCCACTAGGGGGACTGGGTGGCAGCTAATTGATTTGTTGGGCCAGGGCATCTTACTGGGCTGTTGTTATTAAAATATGTTGCTCTCTGCCATCAACTGATAGATTGGTGTGATATACTTGTTTACACAGAGATGCTATCTTCTGCCTTAAATGTGATTGCATACAGAAACTCAAGTACAATAGTATGCAGAGAAAGGCCTTAACACACCCAGCTCTAAATGGTATCTCCCTTCCCCTTATAGCACTGGGAAGCCTGCAGGAGAAGAGGCATGAAGAATGTCAGAAGTAGTAAAGGGAACTGAGAATACAAGAAGAACAATGCCATGAAAATCAGACTGCAGAGGAAGACAATTGAACAAGCTTTGATGAGACCTGATAAGACAGGGTCAGCTAGAAAAGGGATAAGAACCTCCATTATCAGGGACCTGGAGAAAAGGCATAGCAGGGACCTGGAGAAAAGGCATAGCTGTAGGAAAGGGAGCCTGGGTGGTAATGGAAGGAGATGAGGGAGGAGGCAGCAGAGGATATACAAAGTGAACAAATTGCAATAAATTAATTTTACATAATAACAACTGTGATCCATGAGATGAAGTCTAGAGCTCTTCAGGACTGATGGCTTCTCCTTTTGGGGATGTTAAAACGGTGTGGCAAGGATGAACTCAGTTTTCTTTAAGGGACTTGGCACTGAAACTCTGATCATGTTCCAGTGAGTAGACAAACAATACATACTTGAAGTGAAGTGATTTAAAGAAAAACAAAACAAAACAAAACAACAACAACAAAAAAAACTTTTTATTGTGACACATGGGAAGGATTTTGGACCTGGAAGCAGTGGAAAAGGATTGTGATGTATATTACATGAAATTATGACATAATTGATAAAAAATAGTATGTTGACAACTTTTACAGTGACTTTTAACGTGGAGAAAACATTCCCATTAAAGAGGGCAGAGTTTGACTTGTAAGGCATGCTTTCCAGGAATTCATTATGTAGCAGAGTACCCGAGCCATGAACTAGTGTTTACCCAGTGACCTCAGACCCCATGAGCTCAGGTGGCACCTCTAAATTATCAGTCCTTGCACTAACACTACATGCAGAGGGTTTGTCTGGAGAACCACAGCAGGAAATACAGCTACTCTTGTGTCCTAGGCATACAACACAACATGACACATTTCACTGTCCTGAAGGCTCAATTTTAACTCTAAAACCCAGGACCAGGAGGATTACTCACTGATCACTGTGTACAGCACAGCTGCCAATCCAGTCAGCCAAGGCAACCCTGCTCATAGAGGGTTGCCAACACTAGTGTGGAATAACACCATCTGTCAAAGAGGCTATTGCCCCTCAGTTCTCCTTTTACATACATTGATCTTTCTCTCTTTCAGCCAATCCAGTGCCAGGAATAGTCTGGTTTCCTTCTCTTTTCCATGCTCTTAAAGACTCAATACACTAGGGAACCCTGAACCCTGAGGTCCTATTATACCAATAAAAATATGAAGTTCCATCTAGTGATTTTGCAAGTAACTGCTCAGTTCAAAGTCACAACCTAGGAAATTTCAGATCCAAGATTCCACCTTGTCATTTGGTACATTCCCCTTAATCCAACATCACTTTGAAGCTTCCCATTTAGGAAGCTATCTAAATCAATAAGATACACAGGAGTAAATGTGTGGGATCTCAATAAAGAAATGAGATAAAGGCTTGTTTGGGTTTCACAAGAAAGAATCACATGTGTACAAGACCAGAGATACTGGAAAATGAGGAAAGTTTGTTTATTCAAGTCCATGGAATCCTCAAGATTGTCTCAGGTGCTGATTGGCTGAGAGGGAGAATGATGTCATGCAACAGGTGAAAACCAGTAAGAGTTTCAAGAGCCAGATATTAAGTGGGCCAAATAAACAATGTGCTCGAGAGAAAGGCTGAGCAGCCCTACATGCCTCAGTCTGGCTAGCTGAAAGCAGACAACCTAGAGATGACTGTTCCTTTGTTGAAGACTTAGTTAAGGAAAAATGTCTCATATTTCTTTAAAGTGGTCATTAAAAAAGCCACGTGTCCATGACTTGTGGATTTCACATTATCACAAATTCCATTATTATTTGTTAAATTCATAGATATGTCCTCAGTCAGTGAATTACTTATAGGGAAAACCATCCCTGACCAAACCAAATTTTTGAAGAAAAAGCATTTAATTGGCACCTTACTTATATGTTTACAGAGGCCATCTAGGATGTCTAGTCAGCAAGCATTCATCTTGCTGTAGTCCTTCAGCAGAACTGAAAGCTTTTCATAATGAAACTGAAAGTGGCAGGCAAAGAGAGGGAGACAGAAACAGAGAAAGAGAGAAAGAGATAGATAGATAGATTCAGAAATAGACCAAGACCAACAGAATCAAAGTTATAGAGTGAAAGAGACCAAGAGACTTTATTAGGTCTGATCAATTTTATTATCATATCAACCTCAAAGCACACCCTAATATATAACTCCAAAAAGAATTATATTATCTAACAAGGCCATAACAAGACATTTCTTCTGTGGGAACTCCACTCTTAAATAGATGAGCTTCAAGTTTACATTGTATTTCAAATCACCAGGAAGTGGAAAAAGATGGAGGTACTTCTAGAGTAAAAGAACATAGTTATCCTGAATATTTGTCATTCAATACAATGAATAAATTCACAGCAACTTCCAAGGAATAAAGAACAGGACTGACACTCATCTTTGGGAAAAATGTGCAATGTTTCCTTAACGGAGTATTCTTCAGCTAAGAAAATGACAACATATTTTCAGGCAAAAGGATGGAACTAAGAAAAATCATCCTGGGTAAAGTAACTAAAATGCAGAAAGACAAATATGGTATATATTCACTTATTAGGAGGTCTTCTAATAATGGGGGAAAAATTCAAATAGGCCATCTATTGTGATCAAAACAGTCTTCAACTAGGGATATTGGTTGGCAGTTAATTGAGATGATGGGCCAGGGCATCCTTTGGAAAATTTCAAACCACAGATGCTGTGGTCATTAAAATATGCAAAATGCTGTGCTGAAATCATTTGGCCCTGGGCTCTTTTTGGATGGGAGACTTTTGATGACCACTTCTATTTCCTTAGGGGGTATTGGACTCTTTAATTGATTAACCTGTTCTTGATACAGCTTTAGTAAGTGGAATTGAACAAGAAAATTTACTATTTCTTTTAGATATTCAAATTTTGTGGCATATAGGCTTTTGAAGTAAGTCCAGATGATTGTTTGGATTTCCTCAGTGTCTGTAGTTATGTCTCCTTTTCATTGCTGATTTTGATGGTATCTCTCTGATTTTTAGTTAGTTTAGCAAAGGGTTTCTCTATCTTGTTAATTTTCTCAAAGAACCAGGTCGTAATTTCATTGATTCTTTGAATTGTTTTCTTTGTTTCTAATTTATCGATTTCAGTCCTGAGTTTGATTATTTCCAGCCATCTACTCCTCTTTGGTGTGTCTGCTTCTTCTTTTTCTAGGGCTTTTGAGTGAGTCATTAAGTTGCTTGCATGAGATGTTTTGAATTACTCCTTGAAGGCACTTCAATGCTATGAACTTTCCTCTTAGGAATTCTTTCATTTTATCCCATATTATGATTTCACAATGTTATTATGATATCAAAATGTTATTATGACATCACAATGATATTATAAAATAATTGTGGTATGACATCACAAAAATATTATAACATCATAATGTTATTTTGACCTCACCAGGCTACTATGACCTCAAAAAGAATTATGATCTCGACATGGTATTATGACACCCCAAAGGTATTATGACATCACAATTTTATTATGATATCACAAAGCTATCACGACATCACAATGGGATGACATCTAAATGATATTATGAAAACACAATCATATGACATCACAGTGGTGTATTATTTCATAATGGTATGATGACATTCCGATGGTTTGGGGATTTCACAATGCAATCATGACCTCAAAATGGTATTATGACATCACAATGCTGTTATCACATCATAAAGACATCATGACATCAATATTCATCATGACATTCCAATGCTATTCTGAAACAACAATGCTAATATGACATCAGAATGCTTATAATGACATCACAAAAGTATTATGTCATCACAATCTTGTTAAGATGTCACAATGCTATGATTACATCAAAATGGTGTCATGACATACCAATGGTATTATTACAAAGCAATGCTATTATAACATCACAATGCTATTATGACTTCACAACAGGGTGAGTTCACAATGATATTATGACATCATAATGCTATTATGATATTATGTTATTACGACATGATTGTGTTAGGACAACACAATGGAACTTTGATATCACAATGCTATTCTGACATCACAGTGCTATTATGACCTCAAAAGGATATTATTACTTCAAAATGCTGTCATAATATCACAATGTTATTACGACATCACAATGCTCTATGACTGCAAAATGGTATTAAAACATCACAATACGATCATGATGTCACATTGTGTTATGACTTCACAATTCTATTATGACATTACAATGCTATTATGATATGGCAATGGTATGACATGTCAATTCTGTAATGATATCACAATGGTAATATGACATTAGAATTCTATTATGATTTCACAATGCTATTATTATATCTCAATGCTATTATAACATCAGAATGATATGATGTCACAATTGCATATGACATAATTGTGTTATGATATCACAATGGAATTAGGACATTACAATGCTATTATGACTTCACAGTATGAATTTACAATATTAGGACATCTCATTTCTACGATTATATCACAATGATATTATGACCTCAATAATTAACAATGACATCGTAATGCTATGACATATATATGCTAATTTTATAATGATATCACAAAGCTATTTTGACCTCAATAATAAATTATGACATCAAAATGCTATATCTATATGCTATTTGACATCACAATGATATAATAATCACAATAGTGTTGATATCACAATGTTATTATGACTTCACAAAGCTATTATGATATCTCAATGGCATTACAAATTCACAATTATATATCACAATGCCATTATGACATCACAATATTATGATGACATCACAATGCTATTACATCATTTTTGATAGGATATTACAATTCTAGTATGACTTCTCAAAGGTATGACTTTACAATGGTTTAGAACATGTCAATGCTATGAAGATCTCACAATGCTATTATGACACTATCACAACAGTGTTATGACTTCACTATGCTATTATGACATTACAATACTACTATGACATCACTATGGTATTATGACTTTATAATGGTATTTTGACATCACCATGCTATATCACAATGGTATTACAACGTGAATGTGGAATGTCATCAAAATGAAAATATGATGAAATCCCAAAGCTATTACTTCACAATGCTCTGATGACATCCCAATGCTACTATGAAATCACAATGGCATCATGCCATCATATGGCATCATATCAAAATTATTCATGACTTCCCAATGATATCATGACATCACAATACTACTACGACATGATTATGGTCTGACATCCCAATGTAATTTTGACATAACAATGATATTATGACATAAGAAAACTATTATGACAAAGCAATGCTATTATAACATCACAATGCTATTATGACTTCACAAACGGATGAGATCATAATGGTATTATGACATCACAATTGTATTATGACATCACAATGCTATTATGACATCACAATGCTATTATGATATCACAATGCTATTATGATATCACAATGCTATTATGATATCACATGGTATAATGACATTACAATGTTTTTATAATATCATAATTGTATGACATCTCTGTTGTATGTGTCAATTAATATTTACTTTTGATATATCTTATGGTAAAGCTGCTGTTAATCCTGTAGTGTTCTATAACCAAATCACCACACAGATTCTGATTTTATTTAGTTAACCTAGAACACAATGCTGGCCAATAGTTACTCCCTCCTAAAAGTCCAAACCCTAATAGTTTCCTAATTTAGATTTTACCCATTTCACTTACTTTTTTTCACTTACAAAAATTAAGATTTTTGTAAAATCTTAATTCTGGTTCATTCTCCATGTATTTCCTAGTTCCCCTCCCAGCTCAGCTCTCCTAGTTATGCCCTTGCCTTTGTATCCTCCCACTCATTTTCTGCACTTTGGCTCCTCCCCTCTCTTTGCTCAACATTGTGGCTAGTTGCATTATTTTGGCCTGTTTACCCAAAGTTGAGACAGGATTCTTAGAATAAGTATCAAAATGCAATATCCAGAATGAAACCAGAGAGTAGGGGGTAGAAATCAGCATTTGAATGAACAAATGAATATATTTCAAAAGTACATTTACCAACATGTCCCCCTTTAAGTCCAATAAAAGACTCCTTTGATTTCAATACAATAATAATTATGAAATTATGAAAACTTTAAGGAAAAATCTACATGTGCAATGTCCAGTCTGTGTGTATTTAGCAACTTAGGAGAAAGTATCCAATTGTCCTATCTATGTTGACAAGTTTAGAGTTCTATACCTAAATTGACTATATAATTGGTATATGAAAGCATTTCTTAACTTCTAAACAACTTAAGCTTTTTTGTGGCACTATAACTATTTGGTCTTAAACAGTATCAGAGACTTGAGAAGGAATAAAATTAGTTACTAGAGTAAATAGTAAGTAAAGTAAGTAAGTATGTAAAGTAAAGTAAAATAAGTAAATAGTAAGTTTCATGTTAGCAGCTTACCAAAAAAAAAAAAAAAATTCAGAAACAATTTGTTGCCTGAACAGTCACCCATAACTCTCTGTAACATTGGAGCACCATCTTCACCTTTTGGCTCGGAATATTTGACAGATAAATATGTGAAGGAGGAACTATTTAGGGCTTGTTTAATGTTTCTTGGTGGAGTCTGGTAAAGGTATGATAACTTAATGCTATGATGACATCCCAATGTTATGACATCACAATGCTATTATGATATCACAACTGAATGACACCTCAATGCTATTATGACATGATTTTTGTATGACATAAAAATGGAATTTTGACATCACAATGCTATAACAACATCACAATACTATTACGATAAGATAGTTTCATGAAATCACAATAGAATTAGGAAATGGTGTTATGACACAATGATATTATGTGATCACAAAGGTATGTCATCTTAATGCTATTATGAAATCACAATAGTATTATGATGTAAAATGGTATTATTATATCACAATGGCATTTTGATGTCACAATGCTATAATGACCGCAAAATGGTATTATGACAACACAATGCTTTTATGCTATCACAATAGTGTTATGACTTCACAATGATATTATGATATCACAATGCTATTATGGCATCACAATTCTATTACGATGTCATAATGCTATTATGACCGCAAAATGGTATTATAACATCACAATGCTGTTATTACATCACATGTTATTATGACCACAAAAGAGTATTATGATATCACAATGGTATTATCACATCACAAGGCTATTATGACTTCAAAAAGATATTAAGACATCACAATGGTATGATATCCAAATGCTGTTATGACATCACAATGATATGACACTGCAATAGTATTTTGACATCACAATCCTATTTTGATCGTAAAATGGTATTATGACAACATATGTGTGTTATGACATCACAGTGGTATTGTGACATCACAATGGTGTTATTAGTTCACAACGTTATCATGACATCACAATGCCATTATGACTTTACAATGATATCATCACTTTACAATGATATTAGGACATCTCAATGCTATGATGACATCACAATGCTCTTATGCTATCACAATGGTATTATGACTTCACAATGCTCTTATGATATGACAATGGTAGTATGACTTCATAATGTTAATATTACATCAGAATGCTATTATGACATGACAATATTATGACATGATTGTGTTATATATTCAACAATATATCCCAATGCTCTTATAGCATCACAAAGCTATTACGACATGATTGTGGTATGACATCACAATGCTATGATGATCACAATGTTATTTGGACATCATGATACTATTATGACACCACAATGGTATGATATATAAATGCTTTTATGACAAAACAATGATCTGATATCAAAATAGTGTTATGACATCACAATTGTATTATAACATTATAATCCTATTATCATATTTCAATGATATTATGATTTCAAAAAGATAAGAAATCACAATGCTATTATGACCTGATAATTCTACTATGACAACAAAATGCTATTATGATATCACAATGGTATCACAACATGATTATAGTATGACATCACAATGGAATTTTGACATCAAAATGCTAGTATGACTTCACAATGATATTAGGACATCACATTGCTATTATGAAATCACCATGGTATCGTGACATCCAAATGTTATTATGACAGCACAATTCTATTAAGATATGATAGTGGTATAACATCACAATGGAATTTTGATCTCACAATGGTATGCTATCACAATAGTGTTATGACTCACAATGCTATTTTGACATTTAGTGACATCATAATGATATAACATCACAATGCTATCATGACATCACAATCCTATTATGATGTGACAATGTTATGATATCATCAAAATGCTATAATGATATCACAATGTCATTATGACATCAAAATTTATCATGACATCCCAATGCCATTATGATAGCACAATGCAATTACAACACAATTGTGGTATGATATCACAATAGAATTTTGATATCAAAATGGTATTATGCTATCACAATACTGTTATGACATCACAATGCTATTTTGACATCACGATGGGAATATGACATCAAAATGAGAATATGACATCACAATGGCATTATGAATTCACAATAGTATTATAACATCACAAAGTTATTATATCACGATGCTATTATGACACCAAAAATTTAAGGAATATGAGCTAAAGAAGATTGGGACCAGGGCTGGAAATGTGGCTCAAAGGTTAAGAGCAAGCCTATAGCCAACATCAAGCTAAACGGACACAAACTTAAAGCAATGCCATTGAAATCAGGAACAAGGCAAGGCTGCCCACTCTCCATATCTTTACAACATATTTCTGGAAGTCCTTGCTAGAGCAATAAGACAATTTAAGGAGATCAAGGGAATACAAACCAGAAAAAAAAAAGAAGTCAAAGTATCACTGTTTGCAGATGAAATGATAGTATACCTGAGTGAAACCAAAAATTCTACCAGGGAACTCCTACAGCTGATAAACACATTCAACACAATGGCTGGATACAAAATTAACTCAAAAAAATCAGTAAGTCTCCTATATACAAAAATAAAAGGGCTGAGAATGAAATTAGGGACACAAAAGGAATTATATTATTTAACAAGACCATAGCTCCTAACCCTACCCAGACATTTCCTCACGGAGCACTCAACATGTAAATAGATGGGCTTCAAGGGGACATTGCAATTCAATTCACCAGGAAGTAAAAGATGGAGGGATTTCTAGGCTAAGAGTACATTGTTATTCTCAAAGATCTTCATTCAATACAATGATTAGGATGTGTCGTAATTGTGGGGGATTAAGTTCCAATAAGGCATCTATTATTACCAAACCAGTCTTCCACTAGATGAATTAGATGGCAGCTAATTGAGTTGTTGGGCCAGGGCATTCTACAGGAATTGTCAAACAACCTTTTCAAAATATGTTGCTCCTTGCCCTCAAATGATAGATCAGTGCCATTTTCACTGCATCCACAGATGCTTCCTTCTGCATCAAAGGGATTGCAAACAGATACTCACAGTCCGATATTATGCACAGGCTCTCTGATCACATCCTCCTCAGGACTGCAGCCTTGCCAGGCCACAGAGGAAGATGATGAAGCAAGTCCTGTTAATACTGGTAAGCTAGGGTCAAAAAGAAGTGTAGGTGGACCTCACTAACAGTGGACTATGGGAGGAGATGAGGGAGTGAACATAGGATTAGGAGGGGATGAGAGAGGGAGTCACAACTCGGATAAAAAAGTGAATAAATTGTAACAAATAATAAAAATTTTATTAATTGTAAAAAAATACATAAAAATAATATGTTGACAACTTTTTTTTCCTTCTGCAGCAAGCGTTTATTACAATGGAAAGAGGAAGACCCCTAGCCCCGAAAAGGCATGGTTTATATATGCTTTAGGGCGGCGTGTACCCTCCTGATTGGCTGTCGGCTCATCACTCCAATATGATGCCCAGGGCTGGGCAGTGACTTGGCGTGCCTTTGCCTTAGCACATGTGCAACTCCACGTGTTTACCAGGATGAGAGCCGGATGCCAGCGCCATCTTGTAATGGCGACTTTACTCTGGGCTCTCTACAACTATTGACCAGCATTATGTTCTAAATTAACTAATTAAACCCAGTCTCTGTGTGGTGAATTGGTTATACAGCGGTTTAGGATTAACAGCAAGCTTTAGTAAATACAATTATCAGAAAATATTAATCTCACATACAACACAATGTGTTATGACATCATAATGGTATTATGATATCACAATGGCTTTATGACATCAAAATACTATTATTACATCAAAATACTCTTATGACATCTCAATTGTATTTTGACATCAAAATCATATTATGACATCACAAATTTATTATTGCACCTCAAAGGTATTATGTCATCACAAGGGTGTCATCACATATAAGTGTTTTTATGACATCAAAATGGTGTTATGAAATTAAAATGGTGTCATGAAATCTCAATGGTATATGACATCATGGTGCTATCATGACATCACAATATTATGACATTCCAATGCTATGGTATTATGATATCACAATGCTATTATGACATCTAATATAATTATTACATGACAATGGTAAAACATCCCAATGCTATTATATACTAACAGTGATATGATATTACAATAGTATTGTAATGTCAGAATGGTGTTATAACTTCACAATGGTATTATGACATCACAATGGTATTATGACCTCACAATGGTATTATGACATCATAATGATATTATTACCTCAAATTCTATTAAAACATTACAAAGGTATTATAACTTTACAGTGGTCTTATGACATATTAATGCAATCATGACATTACCATGATATAAAACATACATGCTATTATGACATCAATGCTATAATGTCTTCAAAATGATATATCAAAATGCTATGTTGACATCAAAATGCTATTATGACTTCAAATGATATGACTTCACAAAGCTATGATGACATCATAATGGCATTATGAAATCACAATGCAATTATGACATCATAATGCTATTACAATAATATGAAATCACATCACAGAGGGTTTTTTGTTATAACAATGCTATTATGACATCACAGTATCATGATAGCACAATGATATTATCCTTTCACAATGTTCTTATGTCACCACAATGCTTTTATGATAGCATGTTTCCATTATGACATCACAATGCTTGATGACATATAATTCTTTTATAACACGATTGTGTTATGATATCACAATGGAATTATGATATTACAATGACTTTACAATGATATTAGGTCATCTTAATGTTATTAGGACATAAGAATGCTCTATGACCCCCAAAGGTATTTTGACATCACAATGCTATTATGATATTGAAATATTATGACATCTCATTGTTATTATGATTAAACAATGTTATTATGACATGACAATGCTTTTATGACTTCACAATGGTATTTTGACATGATTGTGTTATGACATCACAATGGAATTTTGAAATAAAAAAGCTTTTATGACTTCGCAATGATATTACAACATTTAATGCAATGATGTCATCAAAATGCTATTATGTCATCACAATGGCATCACGACATGAAAATTCATCATGGTGTCCCATTGCTATTATGATATCACAATGTTTAGGTGCTGTTTGCTGTGAGGGAGAATCAGGAAAGGGTGAAAGCCTGTAAGATTTTCTGGACCCAGTTATTAAAAGGGCCTTTCTTTCAGCCTGCTTGAGAGAAAGGCTGAGCAGCCTCCATGCCTGCATCTGTCAATCTGAAACCATACAACCCAGGGATGACAGTCCTGTATGTTGACAACTTTTACAATGACTTTTTACATGGAGAAAATGTTCCGTTAAGGAAGGCAGATTTTGCATTTGTAGGTTATGCTTCCCAGGATCTCATTATATAGCAGAGAATCCTAGCTATGAACTAGTGGTTAGCCAGCTACCTCAGATCCCATGAGATCAGATGGCATCTCTGGAAAAATAGTCCTGGCACTAACATTATGTTTAGAGACTTTGTCTGTAGGACACAGTAGGAAATACAGCTGCTCTTGTGTAGTAGGCATATAAAACAGACCCATTTCTCTGTCCTGAAGTTCCAGATTTAAATGTAAACCACAGGATCAGGAGGGTTCCTCACTGACCACTGAGTAGGACACAACGCCGAGCCAACCAGGTAAGCCAAGGCAAACCTGCTCATAGAGGGTTGGCAAAACTAGTGTGGAATAGGACCAGATGTGAAATTATATCTTGCCGGTCAGTTCTCCTTTCACAAACACCAATCATTCTCTGTTTCACCCAAACAATTACCAGGAATTGTGTGGTTTCCTTCTCATATTCCTACTCTTAAAGACCCACTGTGCCAGGTAACACTATTCATTGTCAGCCTATTATATCAATATGAATGTGAAGGTACATTGAGTGAGTACATGAGTAACTGCTCAGTTCAAAGTCACAACCTCAGAAATTTCTTATCCAAGATGGCAGTAGAAGACCACGTTATCATTCTGTACATTCCCCTTAATCCCACATCACTTTGAAGCTTCCCTACTTAGGAAGCTGTCCAATTAAATAAACATGAAAGTTTTATTTCCTATCTGACATTGTCACAGAGGTAAACAGGAGTAAAAGTGTGGAATCTGAAAAAAGGTGATTTCTTGTTGGTTTCACAAGAAAAATTTACATGTGCACAGGATCAGAGATACTGAGCACTGAGGAAAGTTTGTTTACTCATATCCATGGAAACCTCAAGATTCACTCAGGTGCTGACTGGCTGTGAGGGAAATGATGTCCTGAAACAGGTGAGAGCAAGAAGAGTTTCAGGAGCCAGTTATTAAAATGGCCAAGTGGAAAGATTGCTTGAGAAAAAGGCTGAGCACCCCTACATGCCTCAATCTGGGCAGCTGAAAGCACAGAAATTAGAAATGTCAGTTCCTGTGTCCAAGACTTTCAGCTCAGAAAACAAGTGTCACACATTTCTTTCATGTGGTCATCATGAAAGTCACATGTCTTTGACATGTGAATTTCACATTATCACAGATTTTATTCTTATTTATTAAATGCACAGATATGTCAGTCAGTGAATTACTTACTGTGAAACACTCCCTGACCAAGGCAACTCTCTGAATAAAAAATGTTTAATTGGGATCTTGTTTATATTTTTACAGAGACCATTCATGATGTCAAGTCATTACCCAGTCATCTTATAGACCTTCAGCAGAACTGAGAGATTTTCATACTGAACAACAAGCTGGAGCCTGAGAGATAGAGAGTGAGAGACAGAGAGAGAGAAAGAGCTACAGAGAGATAGATTCAGATATAGAGATACTGAGACCAACAGAAACAAAGATATAAAGTGACATAGACTGAGAGATAGAGACTCCATTTTGTTTGGTCACTTTAATTTGCATATCAACCTCAAAGCACACCTTCCTATAATATAAATACAAAAGGAACTTTATTTTTTATATTTTTTAAATATTTAATAAAATAATATTTAATTATTTTTATTAGTTACACTTTATTCACTTTGTAGTCCTCCAACCCCCACCCTTCCAATCTAACCTTCCTTCTGCTTTGTCCTCCATATCCTTCCCCAAGTTCACAAATAGGGGTGGTCTTCCTCTCCTTCCTTCTGATCCTATTCTATCAAACCTCATCAGGAGTGGTGTCATTCTCTTACCCTGTGTCCTGGTTAGGCTCTTCCCCTATCATGATGAGGTGATCAAAATGCAGGCCAATCAGTTTCTGTCAGAGGCAGTCCCTGTTCCCATTACAATGGAAGCACCTTAGATACTGAAATGCCATGGGCAACATCTCTGCAGGGGTTCTATTTTCTCTCCATGCATGGTACTTGGTTGGAGTATGAGTGTCAGGAAAGACTCCTGTGCTCAGATTTTTTTTTTGTTCTGTTGGTTCCTTTTGGAGCTCCTATCCTCTCCAGATCTTACTATTTCCTTATTCTTTTATTAAATTCTATGAACTGTGCCCAACAGTTAGCTATAAGTCTCAGCATCTGCTCTGATAGTCTGCAGGGCAGAGCATTTCAGAGGCCCTGTTTGGCAGACTGCTAACTTGCTCCCTATTTTCACCTTCTTCTGATGTCCATCCTCTTTGCCTTTTGGGATGGGGATTGACTATTTTAGCCAGAGTCTTCCCTTTTGATTGATTTCTCTAGATTTTAGTAGGTTTATCCTATTTATATGTCTATATGAGTGAGTATATACCATGTGTGTCTTTCTGTTTCTGAGATAGCTCATTCAAGATGATCATTTCCAGTTGCCACCTCTGACTTGAAAATTTCATGATACTTAGCAATAAAAATAAGGAAATAATTTTTTATTGCTAAGTAATATTCAATTGTGTAGATTTTCCACAATTTCTGTATCCATTTTTCAGTTGGGGTCATCTGCTTTGTTCCCAGGTTACGCTATTACAAATAAAGCTGATACAAACATGGTTGGGCAAACGTGTACTTGAGGCTATTTTGGATATATGCCTAGGAGTGGTATAGCTGGACCTTGAGGAAGAGCTATTCCTAGTTGTCAGAGAAAGCACCAGATTGATTTCAAGAGCAGTTGTACACGTTTACATTCCCACCAGCAGGGTAGGAAGGTTTTACTTTCTGCACAACCTCTCCAGCATGTGTTGTCACTTCTGTTTTTGATCTTGAACATTCTGATGGATGTAACATGAAATCTCAGGTCGTTTTGAATTGCATTTCCCAAATGGCTAATGAAGGTGAGCATTTCTTTAAGTGTTTCACTACCATTCTATATTCTTCTATTGAGAATTCTTTGTTTAGCTCTGTTCCCCATTTTTAAATTGAATTACTTGATTTGTTGCTTTTCAACTTGTTTAGTTCTTTATATATATACTGGATATTGGCTCTCTGTCACATAGAGGCTTGGTGAAGATTTTTTTTGAATGTGTAGGCATTCGTTTTGTTTGGATGACAGTGTCCTTTACATTACAGAAGCATTTCAGTTTCATGAGGTCCCATTAATTAATTGTTATTCTTAGAGCCTATGCTGTTGATGTTCTATTCAGGAAGTTTTCTCCTGTGCCAATGAATTCCAGGCTCTTCCCCACTTTTTCTTCTAACTGGTTTAATGTGTCTGATTCTATGTTGAGGTCTTTGATCCACTTTGACTTTAGTTTTGTGCAGGCTGATAAATATGGATCTATTTGCATTTTTCTACTTGTAGACATCCAGTTACCCCAGCAGAATTTGTTGATGATGCCATCTTTTATCCATTGTATGGTTTTGGCATCTTTGACAAAACTCAGGTATCCATAAGCATGTGGGTTTACTTCTGGATCTTCTCTTCAGTTCCATTTATCTACCATCCTATTTCTATGCCAGTACCATGCAGTTTTTATTACTGTTGCTCTATAGTACAGCTTGAGAACAGGGAAGGAGATACGTCCAGAAGATTTTTTATTGTAGAGGATTGTTTTAGCAATTCTGGGTTTCTTGTTTTTCCATATGAAGTTGAGAATTTTTCTTACAAGGTCTGTAAAGAATTATATTGGTAATTTTATGGGAATTGCATTCAATCTGTAGATAGGTTTTGGTAAGATGGCCATTTTTATTACATTAATCCTGCCAAGACATGAGCATAGGAGATCTTTGCATCTTGTGATATCTTCTTCTATTTCTTTCTTCAGAGACTTGAAATTGTTTTTCATACAAGTCTTTGACCTCCTTGGTTATGGTCACACCAAGGTACATTATGTCTTTCACTAAATATAACAAAATATCAAAGATATCTTCCAATATGACCAAGTAGGCTCCATCCCAGTTTCAATATATGGGTTTCCATCAATGTCATCCACCATATTAACAAACTGAAAGAAAAAAAATCACATGATAATCTCCTCAGATGCCGGAAATCATTTGACAAAATCCAATATCCATTCATGTTTAAACTATTGGAGAGGTCAGGATATAAGGCACATACAGGAAGCCTATAGGCAAGAACAAACTAAACAGAGAGAAACTTAAAGCAATCCCACTGAAATCAGGGACACGGCAAGGCTGCCCACTCTCTACATATCTTAGATCTGGAAGGCCTACCTAGAGCAATAAGACGATTAAAGGAGATCCAGAGGATACAAATTGCATAGGAAGGAGTCAAATCATCATTTTTAAAGATGATAAGATAGTATACCTGAATAAACCCAAAAATTCTACTAGAGAAATCCTACAGGTAATAAACACCTTCAGCATAGTGGCTGTATACAAAATTAACTAAAAAAAAAAATCAGTAGACCTCCTGTATGAAAAAGCCAAAAGGCCAAGTAAGAAATTAAGGAAACAAAAGGAATTATATTATATAACAAGCGTTCCTCCAAAACATTCCCAGACATTTCCTCACTAGGGATTAAACATGTAAATAGATGAGCTTCAAGTGGAAGTTTCGATTTAAATCACCAGGAAGTGGTAGAAGATGGAAGGTCTTCTACGAAAAAAGAACACAGTAATCCTGATACTTTGTCATTCAATACAATGATTAAAGTCCCAGCAACTTCTAAGGACTAAAGACAGGACTGACAATCTAATTTGGGGAAAATGTGGAATATTTCCATAAGGGAGTATTATTCATCTAAGAAAATGACATCATTATATATTCAGGCAGATGAATGAAACAAGAAAAAATCATCATGGGTGAAGTAACTAAATTGCAGAAATGCAAATACGGTATGTATTCAGTTATTAGCAGGTCTCCTAATAGTGGCAGATTAAGTTCCACTAGGACATCTATTTTGACCAACCCATTTTCTAACTAGGAGGATTTTGTGGCAGTTGAATTGTGGGACAATGACATCCTATGGAAAATTTCAAGCAATCCATGTTGTTGATGTTAAATATGTTGCTCTCTAACCTCAAATGGTAGATCAGTACCATGTTCTTGAATCCATAGAGATGGTTCCTTCTGCATCAAATGGGATTGCATATAGAGACTGACAGTCCAATATTATGCAGAGATAGACCTTAAAACACCCAGCTCTAAATGAGATTTCCCCATGAAATACTCTCTCCTCTCAGAACTCTGGGAAACCTGCAGGAGAGGAGGCAGGAAGAATGTCATAAGTAGAGGGAACTGAGGATATGAGGAGAACAATGCCAAGAGATTCAGGCCTCCTAGGAAGGTGATGCAGCCAGCCTTGGTGAGATCTGATAAGCTAGTGTCAGATAGAAGGTAGAACAGGACCTCCCCTATCTTTCCCTATCTGCCCTAGAGAAAGGGCATAGGGAAAGAAAAAGGAGGGCAGGTGGGACTGAAAAAAGAAGTGGGGTGGGGCAGTGAGTAGATACAAATTATGAACAAATCATAATATATAAATAGATAAGTAAAACTGTGATCAAGGTGATAATGTATAGAGCTTTTCAGGACTGATGGCGTCTTTTGGGGATGGTACCAGCATGCAGCATGGATGAACTCAGTTTTCTTTAAGGTACTTGGAACTGAGAGTCTGATCATTTTGCAATGAATATATGAACAAAACAAAATGGAGAGCTTTTCATACTGAATCACAAGTGGCAGGCAGAGGGAGGGAGACAGAAAGAGAGAAACAGCTAGAGCAACAGATTCAAAAATAGAGTGACAGAGACAAACAGAAACAAAGATATAAAGTGACAGAGACTGAGAAACAGAGACTCCATTCTGATGGTCGCTTTCATTGGCATATCAACCTCAAAGCACACAGTCCTATAATATAACTCCAAAAATAATTATTTTATCTGACAAGGCCGTACCTCCTAACACTTCCCCAACTTTTCCTCACTGGAGATTCCACATGTAAATAGATGAGCTTCTATCTCTCCTCAGAGCTCTGGGAAGTCTCCAGGAGAGGAGGCAAGAAGTGTGTCATAAGTAGAGGAAATTGAGGACACAATGAGAACTATACCTTGAGAATCAGACTGCAGAAGATGAAGATGCAGCCAGCCTTGATAATACCTGATAAGCTAGGGTCAGTTAGAATGGGGAGGATGACCAAGCCTATATGGGTAATTAGTGATAGGCATAGGGGTAGAAGAAGCATGGTAGGTGGGACTGGAAGGAGAAGACTGAAGGGACAGCAGAGGGGATACAAAGTGAACAAATAATAATAAATAAATACATAAGAAATTCTGAGATCAAGGGGATGAAGTATAGTGCTCTTCTTCAGGGAGGTTCCAGGGTGTGGCAACGATGAACTAAGTTTACTTTAAGGGACTTGGCACTGGGACTCTGATCATGTTCCTCACAGACCACTGAGGAGAACACAGCTTGCTTGAGAGAAAGACTGAGCAGCCCTACATACCACCATCACGGCAGCTGGTAGCACACAACCCAGAGGTGACAGTTCCTGTGTTCAAGACTCTTAGTTCAGGAATATTGTCACATATTTCTTTCATAATGACATTAATAAAATCACCTAATATGGCAGCATAATGGAATTTTGATATCGCAATGGTATTATGACATCACAATGGTATTATGACATCACATGGGTTTATAACCTCAATATTCTATTACTATTACTATTACTATTACTATTATTCTATTACTATTACGACATATTGATATTATGACATCACTGTGGAATTATGACATCACAATGCTATTATGATCTCTCAATGCTATTATGATCTCATATGGTACGATATCACAGTGGAATTATAACACCAAAATAATATAACAGAACAATGCATTTATGAAATCACAATGCTATGATTTCATTCACATTATTGTTATCATATCACAATTGTGTTATGACATCACAATTCGATTACATCATAATTGTGGCATGACATCACAATGGAATTTTGAATTCACAGTTGCAGCATTACCTCAAAACACTGTTATATCATCACAATGCTTTTATGATAGCCCAATGGTATCCTGATATCACAATGGTGTTATGACATCACAATGTATGATGACATCCCAATTGTATTATGACATCACCCAATTGAATATGACAACCCAATACATTATAACATCACAATGCTATTATGACATCACAAAGCTATTATTACATCACAATGCTTTTATATCTTCAAAATGTTATGACATTGAAATGGTGCTATGACATCATAATAGTATAATGACTTTAAAATTGTATGTTGTAGGTGATGCTTAATATTTAATATTGGTTTATCTTTTATTAATGTTTGTTGTTAATCCTAAACAGCTGTATAGCCAATTCACCACACAAAGACTCATTTCCTGCCCTCTGGCTCCTCACATTGTTCAACAAAGTGGCTGGTTGCTTTATTCTGGCCTGTTTACACAAAGTTGAGACAAGATGCTTAGAATAAGTATCACAATGCAATATCTGGATTGAAACCAAAGAGTGCGGGCATTTGAATGAATATTTGAATGAACAAGGGTAAGGTGTATGCATTTCAAAAGAACATTATAACAACAATGGTTGACAACAACACAATACTATGATGACATCACAACACTATTATGACATCACAATGGGGTTACAACCTTAATATGCTATTGTGTCATCACATTGATATTCAGATATCAAAATGCTATCATGACATTACAATGGTATTATTAATTCACAATGCTATTATGATAACTCAATGGTATTATGCCATCATAACTACATTATCACATCACAACTTTATTATAACATCTCAATGTTATCAAGGCATCACAATTGTGTCATGACATCGCAGTGCTATTATGATATTACAACATTACTATGACATCTCAATGGTATGTCATCAAAATGTTGTCATGATATCCCATTGCTATTATGACATCATAGTGGTATTATGACATTACTGTGGTGTCATAATAGTACAATAGTATTATGACATCACAATTCTATTATGACTTCAAATTATCATTATGACATCACATTGAAATTTTGGATATCACAGTTCATTATGACCTCAAAATGCAATTATGATACCACAATACTTTTATATATCAATTATATTATGATATCACAATTTTATTATAACATCACAATGCTATTATGATAGCAAAATGGTATTATGACTTCATAATGGTAATAAGACTGACTGGGGTATGACTCAAAATGGATTTTTTATATCAAAATGCTATTATGACTTCACAATGATTTTAGGACCTCACAAGGGTTTCATGAAATCACAATGTTATTATGACATCACAATAGTAATACGACGTCAAACGCTATTATGAACACAAAATGTTATGACATCACAATGGTACTATGACATGATTATTAGACATCACAAAGGAATTATTACATTACAATGCTATTATGACTTTACAATGATATGACCTTTCAGTGATACTAGGACATCCCAATACTGTGATAACATCAAAATGGTCTTCTGACCTCAAAATGGCATTATGACATCTCATTAGTACTATGATTTCACAATACTATTATAACATCACAAATCTATAAACAATTCATAATCATATGACATCTAAATGCTATTATAACTTCACAATGATATATTACAATGCATTAGAACATCACAAAGCTATTTTGATATCACAATACTATGATGACAACACAATGTTATTATTATATCACAATGGTTTTATGACTTCACAATGCATTATGACATTACAATCTTATTATGACATCACAATGCAATTATGACATAACAATGCTATTTTGACATTACAATTGGTTTATGAGAACAATATGCTATTATGACATAACAAATGCTTTATAACATCAAAATGTTATGATGATATCACAATGCTATTATGACATCACAATTCTATTTCAACATGATCATTGTATGACATCGCAATGGAATTTTGACATCAAATTAATATTATGACATCCCAATGTTAATATGACATCCCAATTGTATTATTACTTCATAGTGCTCTTATGACATCACAATGCTTTCATGACATCACCATGTTATGATGACATCACAATGCTATTATCACATTGCAATGCTACTATGAGAGATTGTGGTATGACATCACAATGGAATTTTGACATCACCATGGTATTATGATATCACAATGAAATGATGATATCATAATGTATAATTTCACAATGGAATTATGACATCACAATGGTATAATGACATCACAATATTATTTTATCATCACAATGCTTTTATGACCTCCCAATGGTATTATGACATCACAATATTTTTATGTTATCACAATGGTGTCATGAATTCAAAATGCTAACATGACATTCCAATTATATTATGATATCTCAGTGGTATTACATCCCAATGGTATTTTTACATCCCAAGTGTATTATGACATCACAATTGTGTTATGACTTCACAACTCTAGTCTGACTTCACAATGGTATTATTACATCTCAATGGTCTGATGACATCCCAATACTATTATTTCCTCATTATGGTATGATGAAATCACAGTGCTTTTACAACCTCAAAATGGTATTACAACAACACAAGACTATGATGATATCACAATGCTCTTATGACATCACAATGATATTATGACATGATATTATGACAACACAAGATTATGACATTACTATGCTATGATAACATCTCATTGGTATTATGACATCATAATAGTATTATGATATCACCATACTATTATTATATCACAATAAAATAATGATATTAAAATGGTATTATTACATCACAATGGTATCACCTCACAATACTTTGATGACATCACATAGGTATTATGACGTCTCGATATTATTATAACATCACATTGGTTTTATTTGATCACAATGCTATTATGACAGCACATGATGTAATACAAAGGTTGTATGACATCATAACGTTATTATGACATTACAATAGTATTATATCACATTAATATCATGACATCCCAATGGTTTTATGATTTCACAATGCTATTATGACATCACAAAATTATTATGATACCACAATGCTAATATCACACAACAAATTTAAGGAATATGAACTAAAGAAAATTGGGACCAGGGCCAGAGACAGGGCTCAGAGGTTAAGAAGATTGGTAACTATAAGAGATGTCCTTCTTCAATTCCCAGCAACCACACTGTGGCTCACAACAATCTATGAATCTATAATGAGATCTGCTGCCCTCTTTCGGCATGCAGGCAAAACATTTATATGTGTGTGTGTGTATACATATATATATGTACAGATATAGTGTTGTATGTATTTTACATAAATTATTATATTATATTAAATAAATTGTCTTTACAAAGTTCTTTTAGAATGTATACAATTTACCCTTGTTCATTCAAATGCTGATTTCTGTCCTGCACTCTCTGGTTACAATCTGGAAATTGCACTGTGATGCTTATCTACTCATCACCTGTATCAAGTTTGTGTAAACATGCCACCATTTGTTTTCTGTATTTTCTTTTTTTAAATATTTTTTATTTTTTATTAATTACAGTTTATTCACTTTGTATCCCCCTATAAGCTCCTCCCTCCTCCCCTCCCAAGCTCACAGTACTTCCCCCTTCTTCTTGCTTGCCTCTCCCAAGTTCACTGATAGGGGAGTTCCTCCTCTCCTTCCTTCTGATCTTAGTCTATCAGAACCCATCAGAAGTGGCTGCATTGTCATCTTCTGTGGCCTGGTAGAGCTGCTTTCCCCTCAGGGGGAAGAGATCAAAGAACAGGCCTATCAGATTATGTCAGAGGCAGTCCCTTTTCCCATTACTATGGAACCCACTTGGATACTACACTGTTATGGACTACATCTGTACAGGGGTTTTAGGTTATCTCCATCAGTGTTCCTTGGTTGGAATATGAGTCCCCAGGGAGACCCCTGTGTTCAAATTTTCTGGTTCTTTTGCTCTCCTTGTGGTGATCCTGTCCTCTCCACATCTTACTATTTCCCACATCTTACTTAAGATTCCATGCACTTTGCCCATCAGTTGGCCTTAAGTCTCAGTGCCTGCTTTGATAATCTGTAGGGCAGAGCCTTTCAGAGGCCCTCTGTGGCAGGTTGCTAGGTTGTTTTCTGTTTTCTTCTTCTTCTGAAGTCTATCCTCTTTGCCTTTCTGGATGGGGATTTAGTGTTTTAGTCAGGGTCCACTCTCTTGATTAGTTTAGATGTTCAGGGTTTTAGTAGGTTTATCCTATGTTATATTTCTTTATGAGTGAGTATATACCATGTGTGTCTTTGTGCTTCTGGGACAGCTCACTCAGGATGATCCTTTCCAAGTCCCACCATTTACCTGCAAATTTCATGATTTTCTTATTTTTCATTGCAGAGTAATACTCCATTTTGTAGATGTACCACAAATTCCTGCATCCATTCTTCAGTGAAGGGGCATCTGGGCTGTTTCCAACTTCTGGCTATTACAAATAAAGCTGCTACAAATATTATTGAGCAAATGTCTTTATTGTGTACTTGAGCCCCTTTTGGATATATGCCTAAGAGTGGTATGGCCTGATCTTGAGGAAGTGCTATTCCTAGTTGTCTGAGAAAGTGCCAGATTGATTTCCAGAGTGGTTGTACCAGTTTACATTCCCACCAGCAGTGGAGGAGGGTTCCCCTTTCTCCACAGCCTCTCCAACATGTGTTGTAACTTGAGTTTTTCATCATGGCCATTCTGATGGGTGTAAGGTGAAATCTCAGGGTGGTTTTGATTTGCATTTCCCGAAAGTCTAATGACTTTGAGAATTTCTTTAACTGTTTCTCTGCCATTCTATATTCCTCTACAGAGAGTTCTCTGTTTAGCTCTGTTCCCCATTTTTTAAGTGGGTTACTTGATTTCCTCTTTTTCAACTTCTTTAGGTCTTTATATATACTGGATATTAGCCCTCTGTCATATAAAAGGTTGGTGAAGATTCTTTCCTAGTCTATAGGCAGTCATTTTATTTGATGATTGTGTCCTGCGCTTTACAGAAGCTTTTCAGTTTCATGAGGTCCCATTTATTGATGCTCTTAGAGCTGTTGGTGTTCTGTTCAGGAAGTTGTCTCCTGTGCCAATGAGTTGGAGGGTACTCCTCACTTTTTTTTCTAACTGATTTAGAGTTTCCAGTTTTATGTTGAGGTCTTTGATCCACTTGGACTTCAGCTTTGTGCATGGTGATAAGTATGGAACTATTTTCATTTTTCTACATGTAGACATCCAGTTAGACTAGCACCATTTGTTGAAGATGCTATCTTTTTTCCATTGTTTGGTTTTGGCATCTTTGTTACAGATCAGGTGGCCATAGATATGTGGTTTTATTTGTTGGTCTTCCATTTGGTTCTGCCATTCTGTTTCTATGCAGTTCCATGCAGTTTTTATTGCTGTTACTCTATAGAATAGCCTGAGTTCAGGGATGAAGACACCTCCAGAAGATCTTTTATTCTAGAGAATTGTTTTAGAAATTCTGGGTTTCTTATTATTCCATATGAAGGTGAGAATTTTTCTTTCCAGGTCTGTAAAGAATTGTGTTGGTAATTTGATGGGAATTGCATTGAATCTGTAGATTGCTTTTGGTAAGATGGCCATTTTTACTGTTAATCCTGCCCATCCATGAGCATGGGAGATCTTTCCATCTTCTGACATCTTCTATTTATTTCTTCAGAGACTTGAAATTTTTTTTCATACAAGTCTTTGTCTTGCTTGGCTAGGGTTACTCCAAGGTACTTTATGTCATTTGTGGCTATTGTGAAGAGTGTTGTTTCCCTAATTTCTTTCTCAGCCCTTTTGTCTTTTTTATACAGGAGGGCTACTGATTTTTTGGAGTTAATTTTGTATCTGGCCACTTTGCTGAAGGTGTTTATCAGCTGTAGGTGTTCTCTAGTAGAGTTTTTAGGGTCACTCATGTATACTATCATATCATCTGCAAATAGTGATAATTTGACTTCTTCCTTTCCAATTTGTATCCCCTTGGTCTCCTTCAACTGTCTTATTGCTCGAGCAAGGACTTCAAGTACTATGTTGAAGAGATATGGAGAGAGTGGGCAGCAGTGTCTTGTCCCTGATTTCAGTGGGATTGCTTTATGTTTCTATCCATTCAGTTTGATGTTGGTTGTAGTTTTGCTGTATTTAACTTTTACTATGTTTAGATATGTGCCTTGTATCCCTGATATCTGCAATACTTTAAACATGAATGGATGCTGGATTTTGTCAAATGCTTTTTCACCATCTAGAGAGATCATCATGTGTTTTTTTTTCTTTCAGTTTGTTAATATGGTGAATCACATTGTTGGATTTCCATATATTGAACCACCCCTGCATGCTTGGGATGAAGCCCACTTGGTCATAGTGGATGATATCTTTAATGTATTCTTGTATTCGGTTTGCAAGTATTTTGTTGAGTATTTTTGCATCAATGTTCATAAGGGAGATTGGCCTAACATTCTCTTTCTTTATTGGGTCTTTGTGAGGACTGAGAGTTTTGTAGGATATAGTAGCCTGGGCTGATATCTGTGTTCTCTTAGGGTCTGTATGATATCCCTTCAGGCCCTCCTGGCTTTCATAGTCTATGTTGAAAAGTCAGGTGTGATTCTAATGGGTTTGCCATTATATATTACTTGGCCTATTTCCCTTGCAGCTCTTAGTATTTTTGTTGTTGTTATTGTTATTCTGTATACTTACTGTTTTGATTATTATGTGGCGGGAGGATTTTCTTTTCTGGTCTAATTTATTTGGTGTTCTGTATGCCTCTTGTGTTCTTATTGGCCTCTCCTGTAAGTTGGGGAAATTTTCTTCAATGATTTTGTTGAAAATATTTTCTGGGCCTTGGAGCAGGGAATCTTCTTTTTCCTCTATTCCTATTATTCTTATATTTTCTCTTTTTATGTTGTCTTGAATTTCTTGGATGGTCTGTGTCAGGAATTTTTTAGATTTAACATATATACATAGAAATATATACATCTATTTCTTCCATTGTATCATCCACACCTGAGATTCTTTCTTTTATCTCTTGTAGTCTATTGGTTAGGCTAACCTTTGTACTTCCTGTTTTCTTTCCTAAGATAGTTCTCTCTGCAATTTCCTCCATTTGTGTTTTCTTTAAATTTTCCAATTCTATCTTCAGATCTTGAGCCATTTTGTTGATTTCCTTCACCTGTCTGACTTTATTTTCCTGTTTTTCCATCACTTCTTTCAGCTGTTTGTTTGAACCAACCTCTGTTTCTTTTATTTCATTCAGTGCTTTAAGCATTTCCTTTCTAAAGGCCATAAACTATTTGGCTGCAACTTCCTCTATTTCTTTAGGGATGGTAATATTCTGTTTGAGTTTATCTTCCTCTATGTCTTTACATATCTTATTTGTTTCCTGTGTTATCATCTTCATGAGCATAGTTGTTAGGTAATCTTCTTGGATTTCAGTTATGCTCTGGTATCCAGGGCTACTTTCCCCTGGGTAACTGGGTTCTGGAGATGCCATATTGCTCTGTCTTTTGTTGCTTTTGCTTTTATTCTGTCCTCTACCCATTGGGCTATCTTAGGTGTTTGGGGTTAGTTTCTGGCAGTTCCTGGGGATCCTGTGGTGGATAGAATCCCCTTGGCAGAAAGCTGTTTTTTCTTGAAGAAAGTCTCAGCTTTTTGGGTATAGTCCCTGGATGGCTGGCACTTTTTCAGAAGTTGCTGCTGCTCACATCAGGAATAGAGACCTGAGTGGTAAGTGTGGTCTTTGTTAGTTGAGAGGGTTCTTCTCTCACCCAAGGAAATCCTGAAGACAACTGTCCAGTTTCTGGGTTTCTTGCTGTAAATTTAATGATCAGCTGCTGTGACACAGTTAGATAGCTGTTGCGCAGCAACTGTTTGTGCCTGTGTCTAGAGCACAACTCAGTGATGGCAGCTCGGCCCCGCTGGTATGCGAGACATTTTCCAGGGAAGGACTGGGTGATTTAAGTCAGTACAGCTTCTTTCCTTCCTTGTCGATTCTCTCATGACAGGGACTCCCAATCTCTGGTGTTTTTGTGCGGGCAGGTGATCAGGACATGCAGACTTGTTGCGCTGGTCTGGGGACCTAGTGCCTGTGTGACCTGGGATCTCTTCTGGGTTCTGGCTGAGAGTTGTCCAGACCGATACCCATGCTGTGGGGTTTTCCTCTCACCTGAAAACACGATCACTGTTGTTTAGGGCCCAGGGTTTAGTCTCTTGGTCACTGTACAGAAAATGTTGTCCAGCTCCTCAGGTGCCCTGTTCTCCTGGCACACCCATCTTTTCCTGCCCACCTTTTCTGTATTTTCAATAAAACAAACATCTATAATGCTGAGCCATGGAGAGGATAAAGCGGGACATCCTGGTCCATAATGGGAGGAAGAGGAAGGAAGCAGCGGAGGAGAGGTGGAGAATCAGGAGGAGAGGGCTTGGAACCACGTGGAGAGATGGACTGTTCCTAAGATATGACTAAAAGAACATATAATGAAGGAATTTTGAATGGTAGGAATCTATGTGATCTTGGAGGTTTAGGATGGAATAACTATTGCCCAGAATTATGCTATAGGTTAATTAGATAAATCCCAGTTTCTGTGTTGTAATTTTGATATATCTGGTTTAGGAATAACCACTGCTTAACTAAAACATATTTCAATAGCAAATATTAATAACTATCAACAAATGGTACCCAAATAATCTAACTGTACAATAAATGGCCACCAACTTCTCTAAGTACCCACATCCTTAAAATCATACTTCAAAATAATTTGGTTGGGGAAATAAGCTTGCAGTAATACAACCCCAATAACCCAAACTTAAAACCTAAAAACTCTCAGCTCAATTACTGTCTCTTAAAGAGAGAGTCTTAAAAAGGCCCAGGAGCAAAAGACAGCCTATCATGGACAAACTTGAAACTTAACATAACAAAACTGGCTTCTGCTACAGTCTAACAGAAAGAAACACAAGCATGGCTCCTTTAAACTGTGACTGGCTCAGCTCAGCTAAACTCAGCAGACATGTCTGGAAAGAAAGGAAATGGAGGCAAACAGACCTCTCTTCAGAACTTGGCCTAAAACTGCAATTTAAAAAATTGAAAAAAAAAAAAAGCCATGGTAGAGTGTTTTAATCCACTTTGGCTTTATTTTGTTTGTCATAGTCATGGATCTGTTTGCAATATCTTTAATGATGGTGGCTCTTCTGGAGGAATTCTCCAAGCAATTGGAAGGAGAAAATGGGGAAAACAACCAAGGAATAGAATACTAAGTTACAGAAAACACTTTGAAAGGACATTCTCCCTAATAAAAATTAGATTAATAATGGCTAAAATTCAAAGCTCTCTGGCTGCAAGATACTTGTCAGCTCTTTCTGGTAAGGGTCCACCAATTCACTAAAATGTCAACTAAATTCCATAAAACAACCAACTGGGCTTTGCTTGTTTCAGTGTAACAACTCATCCAAAGCTTAAAATTGTCTTGTCTGAAAAGAAAGGAACTGGAGGAACACAGACAGAGCTTGACCTATAACTGCACCTAAACTAAAATAAAAAGAAATGCCATGGCAGAAGGTGTTTTAATTCACTTTTGCTTTGTTTTGGTTCTTGTATTCATGGATCTGGTTGCAACATATTTAATGGTGATGGCTCTTCTGGAGGACTTCTCCAAGGAGGAACTGGGGAAAATAACCAATGAATGGAATACTAAGTTACAGAAAATAGAAAGGGCACTCTCCCTAATAAAAATTAGATTAATAATGTTTAAAATTCAAAGCTCTCTGGCTGCAAGATACTTGTCAGCTTTTTTGGGTAAGTGGGTACCAATTCACTAAGACATCAACTAAATTCCATAAAAAAAAAAAAAAAAAAAAAGCTGGGCTTTCCTTTTTACAGCGTAACAACTAACCCAAAACTTAAAATTTTCTTATCTCTTTGCTTAATTTTCATTTAAAGGTTTTGAGTTATAATTATATTGATTTGAGAAAAAAAATATTGGAACAAATTGATGAAGGCACATGCCTTTAATCCCAACACAAAGTAAAAAGAAACAGGCAGAACGGTGAGTCCCTGATCATCCAAATTTACATAATAAAACCCAGGATGGCAACTCCTGCACTTTATCTACTTGCAGATATAGTCTAAGATTCAAAATTACAAAATTTTCCTTAAGGTTATCATGTCATTTCTTTTTTCTTAATGATAGCTGTTATGTCCTTACTGTTTTAAAGATTGAATTCACATCAATTTTAGATTTATATGAGGAGAGATGATGTCACAATGCTCTAAAAATGCCAGCCAATTTCAGAAACTGGGACTTCCACAGAAGAACTCGTACCAAAGGGCATTTTGGCTTTAGAGATATGTTCTGTTTGTCAATGGAAAGACCTAAAATAGGCTGGGAGACAAACATGCAAACTGCATGCCTGTCATGTCAAAAAATTTTTAAATGCTGACTAAATGCTGGAAGCTGACTTTTCTCCTTTCAACATGAGATACTTTAAAGGGGATAAATATTGCTCTTGCCTAATGCAAGATAGACAAAGGAGGCTTACAGCTGGCAAGTACATACCAGCCTAGTTAAGTACTAAAAACTCAAAACTTATACTTCATATGTGTAAAAGGCAAAACTGTCCATCCCATATCAAAACGGGCACAAACAAAAAAATAGCCAAAACAAATGTCAAAACCCAGGTACAAGATGCCTAACCCTAACTAAAACCCTAACCCTATGCTCTGCTGACATAACAATGGTATATTGGCTTCAAAATGCTATTATGATACCACAATGGAATTTTGAAATCACAATTGCAGTATAACCTCAAAATGCTATTATAATATCATCATGGCATTTTGACATCACAATGATATTATTACATCACAAAGGAATGATGATATCACAATGCTTTGATGACATCACAATAGTGTCATGTCAGCCCAATGTTATTATGACATCACAAATTTATTATGACACCAAAATGCTATTATGACTTGATTGTTGTATGATATTACAATGGGATTTTGACATCACAAAGCTATTATGATAGCACAATGCTATTAGGACTTTACAATTTAATTATGACATGATTGTCATATGAAATCACAATGGAATTTTGACATCACAATGGCATTATGACCTAAAAATAAGATTAAATCGGTACAATACTCTTATAACATCACAACAATAATATAATACCCCAATGCTATTATGAAATCACAAGTATATAACATCAAAATACTATAACAACATCTCAATGGTATCATGATTTCACACTGGTATTTCGACATAACATTTGTGTCATGTTATCTAAAAGGCATTATGATATCCCAATGCTATTATAACATGACAATACTATTATGATATGACAATGCTCTTATGTCTTCACCATGATACATCTCAATGGTATTATAACATCACAATGACATAATCACTTTACAATGGTATTACACAATGCTATGATGACAACACCATGGTATTATGTCATCAAAAAGGCATTATGACATCAAAATGCTATTATGGCATCAAAATGATATTATTACATTACAGTTTTATTATAGCATCTCAATGTCATTACATCATAACAATGGTGTCATGACTTCTCATGTCCTTTATTGCATCACAATAGTATTATGAAATCACAACAGTTTCATAATATCCTAATGATATGAAATCAGAGCTATTTGGAAATGATTGTGGCATGAAATCACAATGGAATTTTGAAATCACAATGGCATTATTACCTCAAAATGCTATTATGACATCACAATCTTATTAAGATATCATGATGGTATTTTGACTTCACAATGATGATATCACAAAGTTATTATGACATCAAAATATTATTATTACATCAAAATAGTGTGATATTTCAAAATAATTATGACATCACAATGGTATTTTGACAGCACAATGATATTATAAGATCACAATGCTATTATGACATCACAATGGTATGACATTTGAATGCTATTATGACATCATAATTGTAAGAATCACAATGGTGTTATGATATCACAATGTTATTATGATACCTTATTGATACAATCAAATCACACTGATATTATGACATCAAAACTTTATTATGACATCTCAGTCGTATTATGTCATCACAAGGGTATCATCACATATACATGGTTTTATGACATCACATGATCTTATGAAATAAAAAAGGTGTCATGAAATAGCAAAGTTATTATGACATCACAATGATATTATGATATTACTCCAATGCAGAATGGCATTATGATATCACAATGCTATTATGACATCTAATGGAATTATTACATGACAATGGTAAAACATACCAATGCAATAATATCCTTACAATGATCTGACATCACAGTGGTGCTATAATGTCACAATCATGTTATGACTTCACAGGGGAATTACAACATCACTATGCTATTATGACCCAAAATGCTATTATAATAATACAAAGATATTATAACTTCACAATGGTCTTCCCATATCAATGCAATCATGATATCAACATAATATAACACCTGAATGCTATTATGATATCTGAATGGTATAATGACATTACAATGGAATATGACATCACACTGCTATTATGACTTCCCAATAGCATTATGACATATCAGTTTTATGACATCACACTGGCATTAGGACATCATAAAACTATGATGACATAATAATGGTATTATGATATCACAATTGTATTATGGCATCACAATGATCTTATGACTTAGAAAAGGAAAATGACACCACAATGGTATGACACTTAAATGCTTTGATAATATCACAATGATATGACATCAAAATGCTATTATGACATCATAATGCTATTGTGACCTCAAAATGTTATTATGGCATCACAATGATATGAAATTACAATCATATGTTGACATCACAATGGTATTATGACTTCTAAATAGTATTATGACATCACCATGATATTTATATAGTGGTGTTATAAGATTGTGCTATGACATCACAACAAATTTTGACATCAAAATGCTACTATGATTACACAAAGGAATTAATTTGCAATGCTCTGATGATATTAGAATGGTATTATGACATCACAATGCTTTGATGACATCATAATTCGATTTTTCTATCACAATGGCATTATGACATCAAAATTCATCTTGTCATCCAAATGCTATTTTGACAATGAAATGCTATTACGATATGTTTTATGATATCCCAGAGGAATTTTGACAATAACAATGACATTATAACATTATAATGTCATAATGACCTCACGATGCTATTATGACCTCGAAATGTTATTATGGTGTTACAATGAAATGACATCACAATGATTTTATGATATCTCAATGCTATTATATTATAATGATATGAAATCACACAGCCATTACAACATCACAAAGGTATTATGATATCATAATTCTATTATGACATCACAATATTATGACATCCAACATTATTATATCACAATGCTATTTTGATATCACAATTCTATTATGACATCACAATGTTTGATGACATCACAATGCTTTTAAAACATGGTTGTATTATGATATCATAGTGGATTTATGATATTACAATGACTTTACAAAGATATTAAGACATCTCAATGTTATTATGATATTAAATGATTTTCTGACATCATAATGTAATTATGATATCTCAATGCTATTAGGACATCACAATGATAAGAAATCACAATGCTATTATAATATCACAAACATTTTGATATCACAATGTTATTATGACATTAAAATATGACATCCAAATGGTATTATGGTTAAACAATGTTAATATAGCATCAAAATGCTATTATGACTTCAAAATGATACTTCAACATGATTGTGTTATGTCATCACAATGGAATTTTGAAATGAACCTATTATGTCTTCACAACATTAGAAGTTCACAATGATATTAGGAAATGCAATGATATGATGATATCACAATGTTATTATTTCAACACAATGGCATCATGACATGAAAATTCATCATGACATTCCCCATGCTATTATGATACCACAATTGTTAGATGCTGATTGGCTGAATGGGAGAATGATACCATGAAATAGCTGAAAGCCATTAAGAGTTGCTAGAGCCAGTTATTAAAAGGGCCAAGTGGACAATGTTCTTAAGAGAAAGGCTGAGGAATCCAACATACCTCAATCTGGGCAGATGAAAGCACACAACACAGAGATGAGAGTCCCTGAGTCCAAGACTTTTATTTCAGGAAAAGTGTCACATATTTTTTTCAAGTGGTCATTACTAAAGACCTGTGTCTTTGACATGTGATTTTCACATTATCACAGATTCCTTTATTATTTGTTAAATGCACAGCTATGTCTTCAGTAAGTGAATTGCTTACTGGAAAAATGCTCCTGGACAAATGTAACTCTTTGAACAAAAGCTGTTTAATTGGGACCTTGCTTCTATTTTTACAGAGACTATGCATGATGCCACATCAGCAAGATGACAACTTGTTGTAGTCTCTCAGCAGAACTGACACTTTTCATACTGAACCATAAGCAACAGGCAGAGATAAGGAGACTGAGAGAGATAGAGAAAGAGCTAGAGAGACAGATTCAGAAATAGAGAGACCTAGACCTACAGAAACAAGACATAAAGTGTCTGAGACAAAGAGAAAGACACCCATTCTGTGTGTCTTTCACTTTCATTGGCATATCAACCTCAAAGCACACCCTCCTACAATATAACTCCAAAAGGAATTACATTATCTCAGAAGGCCATACCTCCTAACCCTTCCCAGATATTTCCTCACTGGGGACTCATAATGTTGATGAGCTTCAAGGGAACATTTTAATTCAAATCACCAGGAAGTGGAAGAACACTGAGTGACTTCTAGGCTAAAATAATATAGTTATCCTGATAGTTTGTCATTAAATATAATGTTTTAAGACCCAATTACTTCTAAGTTCTAAAGAACAGGACTGACAACCTCCTTTGGGGAAAATGTAGAATATTTCCATAACAAAGTATTATTCAGCTAAGAAAATGACATCATGATATTTTCAGGCAAAAGAATGGAACCAATAAAAATCATTCTGGGTGAAGTAACTAAAATGCAGAAAGAAATATGGTATGTATTCATTTGTTAGTAGTTCTCCTAATAGAGGGAGATAAACTTTCATTTGGCCATTGTTTGTGACCACACCAGTCTTTCACTAGGTGGATTGGGTGGCAGTGAATTGAGATAATGGGCAAGGGAATCCTATGGAAATTTTCAAGAAACCCAGGCTGTTGTTTTTAAAATATGCTGCTCGATGCCCATAACTGATTGATCATTGCCATGTTTTTGGATCCACAGAGATGCTTTCTTCTGTATCAAATCGGTTTGCATACAAAGACCCATCACCCGATATATGCACAGAGAGACCTCAAAACACCCAGATCTAAATGGGATTTCCTATAAAATTCTCCCTCCCCTCAGAGCTCTGGGAAGTCTGCAGGAGAGGAGACATGAAGAGGCTCACAAGTAGAGGGGATTGAGGACACAAAGAGAAAAATGTCCTCAGAATCAGACTGCAGAGGAAGCTGATGCAACAAGCCTTGTTGTACATGATAAGCTAGGTTCAGATAGAAGGACGAGGAGGTCCTGCCCTATCAGGGAACTACAGAAAGTTCATAGGGGTAGAAGGAAGGTTGGTAGGACTGCAAGGAGAAGGGGAGAGGGCAACAGAGGAGATACAAATTGAACAATATGTAATAAATAAATATATAAGAAAAATGTGATCAAGATGATGAATTATAGAGCTCTTCAGGACTGATGGCATTTTCTTGGGGGTGGTACCAGCATGCAGCATGGATTTACTAAGTTTTCTTTAAGAAACTTGGCACTGAGACTCCGATCATATTTCAATGAGTGTATGAACCACAACACTTTAATTGATGTATTTTAAAGACAAAAATTTTAGTGTGACACATGAGTAGGAATTTTAATGTGGGAGCAATGGAATAGGAGTGTAATGCATAGTATATGAATTTTCCACATAATCAATAAAAATGATATGTGGACAACTTTTACAATAAACTTTAAGCTAGAGAAAAGATTCTGCTAAAGGAGGACAGAATTTGACTTTGTAAGGCTTTCCAGGAACTAATTATGTAGCAGAGAATCCTAGCCATGAACTAGTGGTCACCCAGCTAACTCAGACCCCATGAGCTCAGGTGGCACCTCTGAACAAGCAGTCCTGCACGATAACACTATGTTTGCAGGGGTTGCCTGGAGGACCACTGCAGGAATCATTGTTGCTCTTGGGTCCTAGGCATATAACATGGACATATTACTCATTCCTGAAGGACTAGTTTGAACTGTAAACATAGACAATGAGCATTGCTCAATGACCAATGAGTAGGACACAGCTGCAGATCCAGCCAGGTCAGCCAACTCAACCCTTCTCATAGATGGTTGGCAAACCTAGTGTGGAACCACATCAGCTGTCAAATCCTTTATTGCCCCTCAGTTCTCCTTTTAAACTCACAGATCTTTCTCTGTTTCAACCAAACCAATTCCAGCAATTATCTGGTTTCCTTTTTTTTTTCCTGCTTAAAAGTCTCAATAGCCTAGGCACAGCCTTCCTATAATATCAATATGAATGTGAAGGTTCATTTAGTGAGTACGCCAGTAAATGCTCAGTTCAAAGTCACAACCTAGGAGATTTCAGATCCAAGACCACAGTAGCAGACCTCCTTGTCATTTGGTACATTCCCCTTAATCCCACAGCACCATGAAGCTTCCTAATTAGGAAGGTAAATAAACAGTAAAGTTTCATTTCCTACCTGACATTGTCATAGAGGTAAATAGGAGTAAAGATGTGGGATCTGGATAAAGGGATGAGATAAACGCTTTTTGGGTTTCACAAGAAAAAGTCAAGTGTGTACAGGATCACAGAAATTGCACTGTGATGAAAGTTTGTTTATTCTCCATGGAAACCTCAATATGCTCTCAAGTGCTGATTGGTTGAACAGAGAATAATGTTATGAAACAGGTTAAATACAGTCAGGACCCAGGTTTTAAAAGGGCCAAGTTGAAAGCCTGCTTGAGAGAAAGGCTTAGTATGTTTCAATGTGTCCAGCTGAAAGTACACAACCCAGAGATGTCAGTGTCTGTGTCCAAGATTCTAGTAGGAAAAGTGTCAAATATTTCTTTCAAGTGGTCATTACTGAAGTCACTAGTCCTTGACATGTGACTTTCACATCATCACAGATTCCATTATTATTTGTTAAATGCACAGGTATGTCCTCAGTCAGTGAATTACTTTCTGTAAAAAAGCTTCCTGAGAAATCCAACTCTTTGAACGTAAAGCATTAAATTGGCACCTTGCTTATATTTTTACAGAGACCATCATGATGTCACATCAGCAAGCAGTCATCTCATTGTAGTCCTTCAGCAGGACTGAGAGCATTTCACAAGCCACATTCAGAGAGAGGGAGACAAAGGGACAGAGAGAGAGAAGGAGCTAAAGAGGTAGATTCAGATGGAGAGATAGAGAATGACTGAATCAAAGAGATAAAGTGACATAGACCAAGAGACAGAGACTTCATTTTTCTGGTCACTTTCATTGGCATATCAACAGAAAGCACACCCTCCCATAATATAACTCCAGTAGGAATATTATTATCGAGCATGGCCATTACTCCTAACCATTCTCAGACATTTCCTTACTGGAGACTCCACGTAAATAGATTAGCTTCAAGAGGAAATTGAAATTCAAATCAAGAGGAAGTGGAAGAAGACTGAGGGAATTCTAGGCTAAAAGAACATAGTTATCAATAGCATATCAACAGAAAGCACACCCTCCCATAATATAACTCCAGTAGGAATATTATTATCGAGCATGGCCATTACTCCTAACCATTCTCAGACATTTCCTTACTGGAGACTCCACGTAAATAGATTAGCTTCAAGAGGAAATTGAAATTCAAATCAAGAGGAAGTGGAAGAAGACTGAGGGAATTCTAGGCTAAAAGAACATAGTTATCAAGATAGTTTGTTATTTAATAAAATGAATACAGTCCCAGCAACTTTTAAGTTTTAAGAATAGGACTGACAATCTCCTTTGGAGAAAATGTGGAATATTTCAATAACCAAGTATTCTTCAGCTAAAAAAAAAAATGATATCATGATGTTTTCAGGCAAATGGATAGAACCAGGAAAAATCATCGGTGTGAAGGAACTGAAATGCAGAAAGCCAAATATGACATGTATTGACTTATTAGCATGTGTCCTAATAGTGGGGGATAAAGTTCAATTAATCCATCTATCATGACCAAACCAGTCTTCCACTAGGAATGAATAGGGTGGCAATGAAGAGAACTGTTGAGCCAAGTCATCCTATGGAAATTTTTAAGCAACCCAAGCTGTTGTTATTTAAATATGTTGCTCTCTGCCCTCAACTGATAGATCAGTGCTATGTTCTTGGATCCACAAAGATGATTCCTTCTGCATCAAATGTGATAGCATACAGAGACCCGCAGTCCAATATTATATACAGAAAGTCCTTAAGACATGCATCTCTAAATGGGATTTCCCTGTGAAATTCTCCTTATCCTCAGAGCTCTGGGAAGCCTGCAGGAGAGGAGGCAGGGAGAATGTCATAAGTAGAGGGAATTGAGAACACAAAGAGAACAATGCCCTAAGAATCAGGCCTCAGAGGAAGAAGATAAGCCAGCCTTGGTGAGACCTGATAAGCTAGGGTCAGATAGAAGCTGGAGAAAGACCTTCCCAATAAGGGAACTAGAAAAAGTACATAGCAGTAGAAGAAGGAGGCTGGGTGGGACTTGAAGAAAATGAGGGAGTATACAGCAGAAGGAATTCAAAGTAAAAAAAAATCATAATAAATAAATACATAAGAAAAACTGTGATCAAGGGGATGAAGTATAGAGCTCTTCAGGACTGATTGTCTTCTTGAAGGTGGTGTCTGGGTATGGCAAGGACAAACTCAGTTTTGTTTAAGTAACTTGGCCCTGAGACTCTGATCATGTTTTGGTGAGAATTTGAATAACACATACAACTGGTGTATTTTAAAGAAAAATAATTTATGTGCGACACATGGGTAGGAATTTGAACCTGGAACAATGGAAAAGTAGTGTAATGTATATGAAATATGCAAATAAAAAATAATATTTTGACAATTTTTACAATGACTTTTAATATGGAGAATAAATTCCTCTAAAGGAGGGCAGAGTTTGACTTTGTAAGGCGTGCTTTCCAGGAACTCATGTAGCAGAGAATCCTAGCCATGAAGTAGTGGTTTCCCAGCTACCTCAGACAAAATGAGGTCACATGTCACCTTTGAACAAGCAGTCCTGGCTCTAACACTACATTTAGAGGGTTTGTATGGTGATCACAGGAAACACAGCTCTCTGTTCTGAATGCCCAGTTTTAACCGTAAACTGCAGGAACAGGAGGATTGCTCACTGAGAGGAGTAGGACACAGTTGACAAACCAGCCATGTCAGCAAGGCAACATTGCTCATAGAGGTTTGGCAACATTAGTATGGAACAGAACCAGCTGTCAAACAATTATCCCTTTTACATACACAAATTTTTCTCTGTTTCAGCCAAACCAGTCCCAGGAATAGTATGGTTTCCTTCTTTTTCCCTTCTCTTAAAGACTCAATACTCCAGGGTAACCTTGACCCTGCCAGCCTATTGTATCAGTTAGAATCTGAAGGTAAATTTGGTGAATACATGAGTAACTACTCAGTTCAAAGTCACAACCTAGTAAATTTCTTGGACCACCTTGTCACTGTGGACATTTCCCTGAATCCCACATCACTTTGAAGCTTCCCTACTTAGGAAGAACTACAATTAAATAAACATTAAAGTTTCAATTACTACCTGACATTTTAAACAGAAGTAAGGTGTAGGATCTGGATAAAGGGATGAGAAAAAGTCATGTTGGTTTTCACAAGAAAAAAGTCATAGGTGCACAGGATCAGATATACTGGACACTAAGGAAAGTTTGTTTACTCATCTCCTTGGAAACCTCAAGATTCTCTCATGTGATGATTAGCTTAGATGCAGAATGATGTCATGCAAGAGGTGAAAGCCAGTAAGTGTTTTAGGAGTCAGTTATTAATAGAACCATGTGGACAGCCTGCTTGACAGAAAGCCTTAGCAGTCCTCTATGCTTCAATCTGGGCAGCTGAAAGCACACAACCCAGAAATGATAATTCCTGTGTCTAACACTCTAAATTCAGGAAAAATGGCACACATTTATTTTTTTTAAATTTTTATTGAATACATTTTATTCACTTTGTCTCACATGTCTTCCACTCCCAATCCCCTTTCCCTCCCCCTTCTCCAGGCATGCTCCTCCACAATTCCAATGATACATTGGTCTTCCTCTCCTTTCTTCTGATCCTAGGCTATCAGATTTCATCAGGTATAGCTGCATTGTCTTCCTCTGTGGCCTGGTAAGGCTGCTCCCCCATCAGGGTGAGGTGATCAAAGAGTAAGCCAATCAGTTTATGTCAGAGGCAGTCCCTGTTCCATTATTATGGAAGCACCTTGGACACTGAAATACCATGGGCTACATCTGTGAAGTATTTCTAGGTTGTCTCCATGCATGGTACTGGGTTGGAGTATGAGTCTTAGGAAATACCCCTGTGCTCAGATTTCTTTCTTTTTTAGTTTATTTATTTATTATTTTTTATTTTATTATTATTATTTTTTTTTATTTTGCTCTCCTTGGGGAGCTATTGTCCTCTCCAGATCTTCCTATTTTCCTCTTCTTTCATTAGATTCCATGAACTCTGCCCAACAATTGGCCATAAGTCTCAACATCAGCTTTGATAGTCTGCAGGGCAGAGCCTTTCAGAGGGTCTCTGTGGCAGGCTTCTAACTTGTTTCGTGTTTTCTCCTTCTGATGTCCATCTTCTTTGCCTTTTAGTATTGGGATTGAGCATTTAGTCACAGTCCTCCTTCTGGATTAGTGTGTTTAGGTGTACAGATTTTATTAGGTTTATCCTATATTATATGTCTACATGAGTGAATCTATGCCATGTATGTCTTTCTGCTTCTAGTATAGCTCACTCAGGATGATCTTTTCCAGTTAACACCATTTATCTGCAAATTTCACAATCTGCTTGTTTTTAATTGCTGAATAATATTCCATTTTTCAGATGTATCATAATTTCTGTATCCATTCTTCAGTTGAGGGGTATCTGGTTGTTTCCAGGTTCTGGCTATTAAAAATAATGCTGCTACAAATATGGTTGAGCAAATGTCCTTATTGTGTACTTGAGCCTCTTTTGGATATATTCCTAGAGGTGGATAACTGAATCTTTAGGAAGCATTATTTGTAGTTGTCTGAGAAAACACAAGATTGATTTCCAAACTGGTTTTATAAGTTTAAACCCACCAACAGTAGAGGAGGGTTTCCCTTTGTACACAATTGCTCCAGCATGTTTTGTCACCTGAGTTTTTGATCTTGGCTTTTCTGATGGGTGCAATGTGAAAGCTCAGGGTCATTTTGATTTGCATTTCCCTGATGGCTAATGACTGTGAGCATTTCTTTCAGTTTTTCTTGGCCATTTGATATTCCTCTGATGAAAATTCTCTGTTTAGCTCTGTTCCCCATTTTTAAAATGGATTACTTGATTTGTTGCTTTTCAACTTCTTTAATTTTTTATATATAATGGAGAATATCCCACTGTCACATAGAGGGTTGGTGAAGATTCTTTCCCAATCTGTATGCTTTTGTTGTGCCTTGATGGCAATGTCCTTTGCTTTACAGAAATGTTTCCATTTCATGAGGTCCCATTTACTGATTCTTGCTCTTCGAGCCTGTGCTGTTGGTGCTGTGTTCAGGAAGTTGTCTATTGTGCCAATGAGTTCAAGGCTCTTCCCCACTTTTTCTTCTAACTTATTTTAATGTGTCTGGTTTTATATTGAGGTCTTTGATCCACTTGGAATTTGCTTTTTTGCAGGGTGATAAATATGGATCTATTTGCATTTTTTCTACATGTAGTCATCAGTTACCCGAGCACCATTTGTTTTTAATCATTGTATTGTTTTGGCATCTTTGTCAAAACTCAAGTGTCCATAAGTATTTAAGTTTATTTCTGGGTCTTCTCTTCATTTCCATTGATCCACCATTCTGTTTCTGTGTCATTACCAGGCAGTTTTTACTGCTGTTGCTCTGTAACACAGCTTGGTATCAGTGAAGGAGATGCCTCCAGAAGATCTTTTATTGTAGAGGATTGTTTTTGCAATTCTGGGTTTCTTGCTATTCCATAAGAAGTTGAGAATTTTTCTTTCAAGGTCTGTAAAGAATTGGGTTGTTAATATGATGGGAATTGCATTGAATCTGTAGATTTCTTGTGGCAAGACGGCCATTTTTACTATGTTAATCCTGCCAAGCCATGAGAATGTGAAATCTCTCCATCTTCTGATATCTTCTTCTAATTCTTTCTTCATAGACTTGAAATGTTTTCATACAAGTCTTTGACTTGTTTTCATAGGGTCATACAAAAGTACTTTGTTTTTGACCAAATACAAGATCACATCATAAATATCATCCACTACAACCAAGTAGGCTTCATCCCAGGTATGCAGAGGTGGTTCAATATATGGAAATCCATCAATGTGATTCACTACATTAAACAAATTAAAGAAAACACACAAGATAATATCCTTAGGTGCTGAAAATGCTTTTGGCAAATCCAGCATCCATTCAGGTTTAAATTATTGGAGAGATCAGGGATACAAGGCATATATCTAAATATAGAAAAGACAATATACAGCAAGCCTATAGCCAACATCAAACTAAACAGAGAGTAACTTAAAGCAATTTCACTGAAATCAGAGACAAAAACAAGGCTGCTCACTCTTTCCATATCTCCTCAGCATAGTTCTTGAAGCACTTTCTAGAGAAATATGTCAATTGAAGGAGATAAAAGGAATACAGACAAAAAGGAAGAAGTGAATTCATAACTATTTGCAGATGATATGACAGTATACCTGAGTGACCCCAAAAATTCTACCAGGGAACTCCTAAAGCTGATGAACACCTTCATCAAAGTGGGTGGATACTAAATAAACTAAAAAACTTCAGTAGACCTCCAGTATACAAAAAACAAAAGTCCTGCAATAGAAGTTAGGGAAACAAAAGGAATTATATTATCTAAGAAGTCCATACCTTCTAACCTTAACCAACATTTTCCCACTGGGGACTCCACATAAAAAATAGATGGGCTTCAAGGGTTCATTGCAATTCAAGTCATGAAGAAGTAGAAAAAGATGGAGGGGATTCTACTCTAAAAGAACATTGTTATCCTGAAAGTTTGTCATTCAATACAATGATTAAAGTCCCAGCAACTTCCAAGGACTAAAGAAACAGTACTGACAATCTCCTTTAGGGAAAACATGGAATATTTCTATAATGGAGAATTATTCAGCTAAGAAATGACAACAAGATATTTTCAGGCAAATGGTTGGAACCAAGAAAAATCATCCTAAGTGAAGTAACTAAAATGTAAAAATGGTATGTATCACTTATTAGGAGGTCTCCTAAGAGTGGGGGATAAAGTTTCAATAGGCCATCTATTGTGACCAAACTGGTCTTCCACTAGAGGGATTGGGTGGCAACTAAATGAGTTGTTGGGCCAGGGCATCCTATGAAATTGTCAAGCAACCTAGACAGTTGTTATTAAAATATGTTGCTCTCTGCCCTCAACCGATATATCAGTGCCATGTCCTTGTACCAAAGAGATTAATCCTTCTCTGCCACGGACCTGCCCAGTCGGGCTCCCATTATCCATGGGAGAACAAGGCTTTAGACAAGAGGACACGGTTTTGGTGAAGAATTAACAGACAGAGACACCTTGATGGTTTTGACTCTGCTGCAACTTTATTGAAATCAAGCTAGTATTTTTATAATGATTTCACAAAAGGCACCTTAAAATTGGCATACTTTCCAGAACATTTAGACTTTTACCAAGAATACAAAGTTTACATTTTAACTCAAAATGCAGTCAAACATAATGCAGTACCCACAAGTAATCTTGGCCTAAAAACTTTTTGATCAGAGCAAACAAAGGAAAAGAAACCTCAAATATAGTTTCATTATTGCTAATCAATGAAGAGGAAAGTCAGGAGCTAAGTCAGATGCCTGCCAAAGTCCCTCTCTATATCAAAATCTAACTACACCTTTGTTAACCCTCCTCCCATATGTCCTGCCCAAGATTTATGATCTTCCTTAGGAACAAGGCACTGAAGGGAGGGGGAAACTCCCGCCACCTGCACCTCTCATGCTATTATTTCTTAAGAAGGAGCCTATTATTATTTTACTATTTTTAATGTCTATTAATAATAAATCTAATTTACTACTTTTTAATTTTATTTTTATTAAAGCCTTTAACAATCTACTAATAATAAATTTCTTTATAAAGTTAGTTGTGCTGTTTCATGTGTCACAGAGAAAGATCAAAGAATTCATTATTCCAGCCCCAGAGCCAAAACTGAAGAAGCGTAGAAATCTCAGAACACGTCTCCTTTTAAGTGGGATGAGTTTGCCAGGGACCTTCCAGAGGGCGTATTTTTGGGAAAATCATATCCCCCCACCCTGTAGCTTATGCTACTATGGCGACACTGGCATGGGTGTGGCACTTCTGCATTAAATGGGATTGCATACAGAGATCCACAGTCTAATATTATGCAGAGAGAGCCCTTAAAACACCCAGCTCTAAATGCAGATTTACCTATGAAATTCTCCCTCCTCTCAGAGCTCTGAGAAGCCTGCAGTAGAAGAGGTAGGAAGAGTTTCAAAAATAGAGGGAATTAAGGACAAAAAAAGACAATGCCCTGACAATGAGGCCTCAGAGAGAGATGATGCAGCCAGACTTGATGAGACCTGATAAGCTAAGTTCAGATAGAAGGGGGAAGAGTACCTTGCCTATCAGGGAACTACAGAAATGGCATAGGGGTAAAAGAAGGAGGGTGGTTGGGACTGGAAGAAGAGGTAGGAGACAACAGAGGGGATACAATGTGAACAAATCATAATAAATAAATACATGAGAAATTTGTGATTAAGGGGATGATGTATAGAACTCTTCAGGACTGATGGCTTCTTCTTGGGGGTGGTACCAGAATGTAGCAAGGATGAGCACAGTTTTATTTAAGGGAATTTACACTGAGACTCAGACTCTGATCATGTTCCAATGAATATATGAAGAACACATACTTGATGTATTTTAAAGACAAAAAAAAAAAATTAGGGTGGCTCATGGTTATGAATTTGAACCTGGGAGCAATATAAAAGGTGTGTAATGTATATTATATGATATTCACACATAATCAATGAAACTAATATGTTGACAACTTTTAAAATGACTTTTAACCTGGAAAAAGATTCAGTAAAAGACGGCAGAATTTGACTTTGTAAGGCATGCTTTTCAGGAAGTTATTATGTAGCAGAGAATCCTAGGAATGAACTAGTAGTTACCCAGCTACCTTAGACCCCATGAGCTCAGGTGGCACCTCAAAACAAGCAATCCTGGTACTACCATTACAATTAGTTTGTCTGGAGGACAAGAGAAGGAAGCACAGCTTCTCTTGTGTCTTTGGCATATAGAACAGACCCATTTTTCTGTCATGAAGGTACATTTTTAACTGTAAAACCGAGGATGAGAAGGGTTCCTCACTGAACATTGAGTAGGACAGAGCTTCAGATCCAGCAAGGTCCACCAAAACAAATGCATTCATTGAGGTTTGCCAACACTAGAGTTAAACAGCACTAGCTGTCGAACAGTTTATTGCCCCTCAGTTCTCCTTTTACACTCACAGATATTTCTCTGTTTTAGCCAAAATAGTCTCAGGAATGGTTAGGGTTTCTTCTTTTTTTCCCGGCTCTTAAATACTAAATATCCCAGTGAGCCCTAAACCCAAAACGACTATTGTATATAAGAATGCAAAGGTACATTTAGTGAGTACATGAATAACTGCTCATTTCAAGGTCACAAGCTAGGAAATTTTAGATACAAGACCACGATAGGAGACCTTATTTTTATTTGGTACATTTCCCTTAATCCTGCATCATTTTGAAGCTTCCCTACTTCTGAAACTATCCAATTAAATAAACACAAAAATTTAATTTCTTATCTGATATTGCAGGAGTAAAAGTGTGGGATCTGGATAAAGGAATTGAGATAAAGGCTTGTTGAGTTTCACAAGGAAAGGCCATGTGTGCATAGGATCAGAGATACTGGACTCTGAGGAAGTTTGTTTACTCACCTCCATGGAAACCTCAAGATTCTGTCAAGTTCTGATTGGCTGAGAAGGGGAATGATATCATGCAACAGGAAAAAGCCAGTAAGAGTTTCAGGAGCCAGTTATTAAAAGGGCCAAGTGGATAGAGAGAAAGGCTGAGCAGCCCTACATGCCTCAATATGGGCAGCTGAAAGCACACAACCCCAAGATGACAATTCTTGTGTCCAAGAATCTTAGTTCTGGAAAAGTGCCATATATTTCTTTGAAATGGACATTAATTAAGTTAAATGTCCTTGACATGTGATGTTCACATCATTACATATTCCATTATAATTTATTAAAAGCACAGTCCTCAATAAGTGAATTACTTACTGGGAAAACGTTAACTAAACAAGGCAAATCTTTGAACAAAAAGCATTTAATTAGGAACTTTCTTAAATTTTTACAAAGAAACCCAGTACATCATGTCAGCTGGCAGTCTTCTTATTGTGGACCTTCAGCAGAACTGAAGGTTTATACATAAACACAAGCACAAGCGGCAGGCAGAGAGTGAGACAGAGAGAAAGAGGTAGAGAGACAGAGACAGAGACAAAGATAGAAAGTGACAGAGACTGAGAGACAGAGACTCCATTCTATCTGATCACTTTTATTGGTAATCACCCTCACAGCACACCTTCCTATAATATAACACCAATAGGAATTATATTATCTAACAAAGCCATACATTATGACACTTCCCTGACATTTGCTTACTGGGACTAAACATGTAAATAGATGAGCTTCAAGGGACCATTGTAATTCAAATCACCAGGAAATGGAAGAAGATGGAGGGACTTGTAGGCTTAGAGAACATAGTTATCAAGATATTTTTTTCATTCAATACAATGATTAAAGTCATAGCAACTTCCAAATTCTAAACAACAAGAATGAAAATCTCCTTTGGGGAAAATGTGGAATATTTCAATAACAGAGTTTTGTTCTGTTAAGAAAATAACATCATTATATTTTCAGCTAAAAGGATGGACCCAGGAAAAATCATCCTGGGAGAAATAACTAAAATGTTGAAACACAAATATGGTATGTATTCACTTTTTAGGCGGTCTCCTAAGAGAGGGAGATAAAGTACCAATAGGCCAACTATTTTGACCCAACCAGTGTTTCAGTAGGGGATTGGGTGGCAGTTAATTGAGTTGTTGCGTCAGGGAATCCTATGGAAAAATTTAAGCCACTCAGGCTGTTGGTATTAAAATACGTTACTCTTGACCCTGAGATAATAGATTGGTGCAATTTTCTAAGATCCACAGAGATGGGATTCAGAGACACACAATCCAATATTATGTGCAGAGAGACCTTAAAACACCCAGCTCTAAATGGGATTTCCCCATGAAATTCCCTCTCTCCTCAGAGCTCTGGGAAGCCTGCAGGAGAGGAGGCAAAAGAGTGTAATAAGTAGAGGTAACTAAGGACACACAGAGAACTATACCCTGACAATCAGGCCACAGAGGAAGATGATGCATCCAGCCTTGAAGAGTCCTGATAAGCTAGGGTCAGATTGAAGGGGAAGGAAGAACTCTCTTATCAGAGAACTACACAAAGGGTATAGGGTTAGAAGAAGGGGGGTGGGTGCAACTGGATAGAGAAGAGGGTGGGGGCAGCAGAAGGGATGCAAAGTGAACAAATAGTAATAAATAAATACATAAGAAAAACTATAATCAAGGTGGTGAGGTATAGAGCTCTTCAGAACTTGATTGCCCCTTCTTGGAGGTGGTACCAGGATGCAGCAAGGATGAGCACAGTTTTCTTTAAGGGACTTGATACTGAGACTCTGATCTCATTCCAATAACTATATATGAACAACACATTCTTAAATTGGTTTATTTTAAACAAAATAATTTAATCTGAGACACGGTTATAAATTTGAACCTGGGAGCAATGTAAAAAGAGTGTAATGTATTTTATATGAAATTCCCACATAATTGATAAACTAATATATTGACAACTTTTACAATGACTTTTAACATGGAGAAGAGATTTTGTTAAAGTAGGAGAGATTTTTGACATTGTAAGGCATGCTTTCAAGGAACTGATTATGTAGCAGAGAATTCTAGCTATGAACTAGTGTTTATCCAGCTACATCAGAACTTATGAGCTCAGGTGGCAACACTTAGCAAGCAGTCTTGGTCCTAACACTTTATTTAGAGGATTATTCTGGTGGACAATAGCAGGAAACACAGTTGCTCTTGTACCCTAGGCGTATTACTGTCAGGAGCCGGCAAAGCCCCAGACTCTGATTTGTCCTGCCGGACAAACAACAGAGGTCTGTGAATCATACCTTTCAGTTAATAGCCCTGCCGGACAAACAACAGATGTCCGAAACCATAGATGTTGTTTTTAGTGACTGTATAACCTTGTGAGCCTCCACTGTAACAATCACATGAATCAAGTGATTTCTTACAATAGTCTTGGTGATTTTCCACTGTTATTTCCTCCTCCTCGAAACCCCCCTCCCTGCCAGAACTGCCCTATAAAAATAAAACTGCTGCACAATAAAGTTAGCACTTGAAAGGCATTCGTCTACTTGTGCTCATTTCTCTCTCTCCCTCATCTCCTACAGGTACGACCCCCTTCGCCCCCACAAATAACTAGGTCCCGCGGGTCGGGACAGAGTGGTGCCCAACGTGGGGCTTGAAGTACGGGTCGACCCTGATGGACCCTCTATAAAAGAGCAGGCCTGCAACATCAATAGATTGGTCACACTCCTCTGGCCCGGAGAAGACTGCATGACCTGGAGAGTTTTTACGCTTCCGTCTTATCGAGATGGGGCATTCTTTGTCTAAGGAGGCGTCCTTCATTAAGGATCTTAAAGCCTCCCTTCGAGAGAGAGGAATTAGGGTCAAGAAAAAAGATTTAATAAATTTCTTTATTTACATTGACAAGGCCTGTCCTTGGTTTATGTTGGATGGCCCTACCATTCATCCCCCAAAATGGCAAAAGGTAGTACGTGAGCTCAATCAAAAATTAACTGAGGAAGGAGATCAATCACTCTCCCCTACAGTCTTTTCCTTTTGGGGCATTATAAGAGATATTGTTGAGGATGCCGACAATGATGCTGGCAAACGACAGTTACTTTCGGTTGCTGAATATTGTCTTTCTTCATCCAAGCAAAATTCACCCGCCACTTCTCGTCCTCCCTCTCGTGCTTCTGATTCCTTCTCTTTGGCTAATGCCTCTCCTCTTCCTAGCCTCCCTCGACTTTATCCGCCTCTTCCCACTGCTGATGTCCCGCCACCATACTCTGGGACGCCTAATCACAAAGAATCTTTAAAATCCCTTGGCCCACCCGTCTCTTTTGCACAAGATCCTGAACCCCTAGATCCTGGAGATGCTGCCACGCTCGAGGACAAGGCCGCTCAATATCATAATGATGATGACCCTCTACTCGCCTCCGCACCTCCGCCATCTGCTCCTTTTGTCCTCCCATCCTTCCCTACACTGCCTACAGATATCCTCTCCGAGACCCGGTCTCGTCTTTCTGCCCAAGTCCGTGACCTGACCGAGATCCTCCATCTCCAATGACAACTTTCGCGACTTACAACTCGCTGTTCTGCCCTCCCTACATCCAATCCTGCCTCTGCTATTCCTGAGCGTTCTCCTCTATCCAACTCTCCGCTCATAAATCCGCTTCCTCTGTCCACCCTGTCTCAACTTACTTTTCCTGTTACTACTCGCTCGCAGGCAAGCCGTATTTCTGACCCTTCTCAATCCACGCCTACTCGCCCTGATCATGTGAGCATTAGAATCCTTGACGATGAGGCCTCCGATGAACAAAATAGTGAAAGTGATAGCGAAGAGGAGCCCCAGGCTCCCAACTCCTCTAGAGCCCCTGCTAGTTCTTCCGCTAAAGGCAGAACAAAATCCTCCTCTGAGGAGCCTGGTCACTTTCATCCCCTTCGCTTCAAAAAATTAGAAAAACTTAACTCAGCCATCCGCACCTATGGCCCTAATGCTCCTTTTACTGTTTCCCTCCTTGAAAGTATGGCTGGGGGCGGATTCCTGACACCCAGTGAGTGGCTTACTGTTGTCCAATCGGTTCTCACAAGAGGCCAATTTCTCTCATGGCAGGCTGACTGGTATGACCGCTGCCGCAATCTGGCTAATAACAATTTAAAAAGTCCTGACAAAGCCTCAACAATATGGACATTTAATAAATTAACAGGACAGGGAAAATATGCTCCAGAACAAGTACAGCATGCTTTCCCTGTCGGGCTCTTAGCTCAAGCCCATGGGGCTGCCCTTGCTGCGTGGCAGGCAATTCCAGTCAAGGGGTCTGTTCTTTCACCCTTAACAAAGATTATCCAAGGCAATAATGAGGACTATTCAGAATTTGTGGGACTATTCGGAATCCTTGAGGCGGCGGAGCAATCATTGGGATCCGATAAAATAGAACAAAAAGAAAGTAAACTCCTTAAACAGCTGGCCTTCGAAAATGCTAACTCTGCCTATAAGGCAGCCTTGCGGGGCAAACATAAAGATAAGGATCTTCCTGAGATGATCCATATCTGCTCAGATGTTGACACCTTTACTCATAAGATGTCTCAGGCCATAAGTCTAGTCATGGGAGCCGCACAAGGCCGCAGTTCAAAATTTTCTTGTTTTAAATGTGGACAAGTGGGACATTTTGCACGGCAATGCCCTCAACAAAATTCTTCCCCTTCGGGACAAAATGGAGGGCTTCCTCGTCCCTTGCCCACTACTGTTTGTCCACGTTGTTGGTGGGGCAAACATTGGGCCGCTGCCTGCTGCTCCAAAACGGATGCCGCGGGAAATCCTCTCCCTCCCCCACAGGGAAACATGAGGAGGGGCCAGCCCAGGGTCCCTCAGCCTATCAACTTCATGCCGGCCTCGCGGGTAAGCCAGCCATGCCACAATCAGACCCTAACACAGCCAGCGCCAGACCAACAGCCTGCCTTCGCAGGGCCACCCCCCCCCCCCGGGAGCGCAGGATTAGACCTCTGTGCCTCCACCGACTCAATTCTAACCCCTGAAGACGGGGTACAAATTATCTCCACAGGAATTTTTGGGCCACCTCCCCCACAGACTTACTATTTAATTTTGGGTAGGGCATCTAGTACATTAAAAGGCATTAATGTCTTCCCCTCTTTAATTGATAATGATTATACTGGGGAAATAAAAATTTTGGCTAGCAGCACGCGGGGACCCCTCCCAGTTACTAAGGGACAGCGATTGGCTCAAGCACTCCCCCTACCCCTAGATTTAACTGCTCCCGCTTTAGGCCCTCCTCGAGGACCATCTACTTCCGGATCCTCGGACATTTTCTGGATTCACCAAATGACTCAAGAGCGACCCACTCTAAAACTTAAACTCAATGGAAAAACATTTGAGGGCCTTTTGGATACAGGAACAGATTCCACAGTAATTTCTCAAAGAGCATGGCCTTCTTCCTGGCCCTCCCAGCCAACTTTAACTCAGCTACAAGGCATAGGTAAATCTCTTAATACCCTACAGAGTTCCCAATTGCTGACCTGGGAGGACCCTGAGGGAAATAGCGGACACGTGCGTCCATTTATAGTCCTTGGGCTCCCTGTTAATCTCCGGGGGAGAGATATTCTTTCTTAAATGGGAGTCCTCATGTTTAGCCCCTCAGAGGCAGTCACCCAACAAATGCTTAAACAAGGCTTTATACCAGGAAAAGGATTAGGAAAAAATAATCAAGGACCACCCAAACCTATTTCGGTTGTTCCAAAATTTTCATGTACAGGACTTGGTTATGAATCACATTTTTCTTAAGGGCAATTGCTCCCCCTGCACTCCAGGCAGATAAAATAACATGGAAAAGTGACTCCCCTGTCTGGGTTGACCAATGGCCCCTTCCTCAGAAAAAATTAGCAGCAGCCATGCAGTTGGTGCAGGAACAGCTTTTGGCTGGACATATTGTACCCTCCACTTCCCCGTGGAATACACCCATATTTGTTATTCAAAAGAAAGGGGGAAAATGGAGACTTCTCCAAGACCTCAGAGAAATTAATAAGACTATGGTACCAATGGGGGTACTCCAACCAATACTCCCCTCTCTGGCTGCCATTCCTAAAGGCTATACAAAATTGGTTATTGATTTAAAAGATTGTTTCTTTTGTATTCAGCTCCATCCTGATGACTGTAAGCGCTTTGCTTTCAGCGTTCCTGTTGTTAATTGTATTGGTCCGTCACCCCGCTTCCAGTAGAGAGTGCTGCCCCAAGGGATGGCCAACAGTCCCACCCTTTGCCAAAAATATGTTGCCCAAGCTATTGACCCTTTTAGACTAAAATACCCCAAAATATATTTCATCCACTATATGGATGATATTTTATTGGCAGGACCCGATGCTACCGAACTACAGGCTATTAGACAGAACCTAATTATTTCACTCCAACAACTGGGACTTCAAATAGCCCCCAAGAAAGTGCAGCTTCACCCTCCCTATCTCTTTCTCGGTTTTGAACTCCTTCCCAATAATATCCTGTCTCAAAAGATACAACTCAGACGAGATTCACTTTCTACTTTAAATGATTTCCAAAAGCTTCTGGGAGATATTAATTGGCTTAGGCCTTATTTAAAGCTTACTACTGGGGAACTTAAACCTCTCTTTGATATTTTGCGAGGGGATCCTGACCCGGTGTCCACCCAACAGCTCACCCCAGAAGCCATTGAGTCCTTAGGTATAGTTGAAAAAGCTATACAAAATCAAAACGTTGGATATTTTTCCCCAGACCTGTCACTTTGGCTATTAATTCTCCCCACAGCCTTTACTCCTACTGAACTTTTATGGCAAACTAAGCCCTTGTTCTGGATTCATCTCCCAGCGTCCCCCTCTAAAATACTTCCCACATATCCCTCATTGGTTGCTCAAATCTTCAAATTAGGAAGGGAGGCATCTCTCAAACTTTTTGGAAAGGACCCAGATATCGTCTGTACACCATGTAATTCCTCTCAAGTACAGTGGTTAATTCAGACTTCAGATGATTGGGCTGTTAATAGCATTTCCTTTCAGGGACAACTTGATAATCATTATCCTGCTGATAAACTTATTCAGTTTTTGCATAAACAATCTATCTTTTTTCCAACGCGAACCAAGACTTCTCCCATTCCCGGAGCTACATTGGTTTTTACTGATGGTTCCTCTTCAGGAATTGCTGCTTTTAGTATTCAGGGGCAGATTTTTCAATCTCAGACAGATCTCTCGTGCGCTCAACTGGTGGAGCTGGTTGCAGTCATAAAAGTCTTCGAGACTCTCGCAGGCTAAGCATTTAATCTTTACACTGATAGTGCTTATGTTGCTACTTCTGTTCAGCTACTTGAGACTGTCCCTTATATTAGGCCTACCAATGCTTCTCCTCTTTTTGCCAAATTACAAGCTTTAATACTAAGACGCTTAGAACCCTATTTTATTGGACACATTCGAGCTCACTCCAGCCTTCCAGGACCCCTGAGTGAGGGAAATGACTTGGTAGACCAGGCCACCCAGCCTAATTTAGCCCTTTTTATGACATCTGTTGAACAACCTGACCCCCTGATACAAGCCCAAGAAGCTCATCACTTACACCATCTCAATGCCCAAACGCTTCGTCAGATGTTTTCTATTACAAGGGAGCAGGCTAGACAAATAGTCCGCCAATGCCAAAATTGCTTAATAATTTTGCCCGAGCCTCACCTAGGAGTCAACCCTCGAGGTCTGACACCGGGAGAGCTCTGGCAGATGGATGTTACACATTATTCCTCTTTTGGAAAATTAAAATACATTCATGTGTCTATAGATACCTTCAGTGGATTCATTTTTGCCTCTCTCCAATCGGGAGAAGCTACTAAACATGTTATAAGCCATATTCTTGCATGTTCTGCCTGCATGCCTTTACCTAAAATCATAAAGGCAGACAATGACCCTGGATATACCAGTAATAACTTTAAACAATTTTGTGCTCAATTAAAAATTAAACATATCACAGGGATCCCTTACAACCCACAGGGCCAAGGCATTGTAGAAAGAGCACATCAAACCCTTAAAAATATGCTTCAAAAATTACAACATTCTGGAGGAATTTTATACACACCAACAGGAAACTACAAAACCCTTTTAAATCATGCTTTAAATTTTCTTACTCTTGATAATAATGGCAAGACTGCAGCTGACAGATTCTGGCATCCTTCCACATCGGATACCTATGCCCAAGCAATGTGGAAAGACCCATTGACTTACAAGTGGTCTGGTCCGGACCCCATATTAATTTGGGGAAAAGGACATGCATGCATATTTGACTCCAAGCAACAAAATGCCAGATGGCTCCCTGAAAGATTAATAAAGTTAATTAATCCCCCCAGGGAAACCCCTGAGGAAAAATCTAACTGTGTTTAATTACAGAAGGATGTTCGGCCTTGCCATTCTTTCGCTCCTGCTTGTAGTCCGGCTGATGGTAAGTGCCCCCCCCTTATCAGATTTATAATTATACCTGGGTTATTGAAAATCAGGCCAGATATATTGTTAATTCTAGTTCTTCGGTCGGAACTCAGCCTCATTGGCCAGATTTAGAAGTGGACCTTTGTGCCCTTGTCCTTGGTGCACACCCTGATTGGGGTGTTGCTGAGATTCTTTGGCCTCGGCCCGGAGGTATAGCACCTGAGTCTCCGCATTTTCTTCCCAATCCTGGCTGTGCAAATGCTCTTGATAGAAGGATTCTTCAAAACCAGCATGGTATTTATGTCTGTCCAGGGGCCCATAGGGACCAATCTCTCAACTATAAATGCGGATGGGCAAATGATTATTTTTGTGCTTCATGGGGCTGTGAGACTACCGGAGATACCTACTGGAAGCCCACTTCCAGTTGGGATTATATTACTGTTAAACAAAAATACACCCCTCCAGAAAGGACTCTTACCTATGCTTGCCCTTCATTGGGCTGTGTTCCCTCCACCTATTCTGAACTCAATCCTCAGACATTGCCCTTATCATGTAAAATTAATGATCCTATTACTAAAGGATGGTGTAACCCCCTGCTAATTCAATTTACTTCCCAGGCCAAGCAACAAACTTGGACTGGTCAGGGGTTTGAATGGGGACTTAGGTCCTATAAAACACATATTGGGCTCACCTTCAAAATTAAGTTACTTAAAACCATTCCCCATAAAACTCCTGTTGCTGTTGGACCTAATCCCGTCCTCCAACCAGCAAAACATAAGCTCCCTGCTGTTTCCAGTTTTACCACCCCTAGTTCTACCCTGTCGCCCCCTTCTGGAGCAACTCTTTTTCAGCCTACTCTCCCAGAGGGATATATGAGTTCCACAGATCTCATCATTTCTTTGGTTAATGCTTCTTTAGAGGCAATTCGTAACACCAGTAACCCTGCCTATGAGGAATGTTGGATCTGCTTTTCTCCCACTCCTCCATTTTATGAAGGCATAGCAATAATGGGTGATCCTGTTCCCACCAATGACTCTAAGTCCCTGCTTTGGCATGCTTCCCCTGAGGGAGGACATACTCTTAGCTCAGTCTCGGGTTTTGGCCATTGCCTCCTGGGACCCAATATGATTCCCCCACGACCATTACAGATGATCTGCAACCAGATATCTATTATTAATCAAACATTTTTATTCATTAAAGCTCCCAATAATACTTATTTTGCTTGTTCTACTGGACTTACTTCCTTTATTACTAATAAGGATTTTTTAGAAAAAAGAGACTACTGTATTATTGTTGTTATTCTTCCCTGGTTTTTTATTCATGATTCTGACAGCTTTCTGTCCTTTTATGATGGTGGTATTCCTATTCAAAAAAGAGAACCTATAACGGCCATTACTCTTACTGTGCTTTTGGGCTTAAGTGCCGTGAGGGCTGGAACCAGTACTGCTTCCATGGTCACTTCTCAACAACATTTTTCTCAGCTCCAAGCAACCATTGATAAAGATTGGAGTGAGCTCCGAGAAGGAGTACAAAATCTTAAAGACTCTGTGGCTTCCCTTTCCGAAGTAGTTCTTCAAAACCGGCAAGGCCTTGACTTAGTTTTTATAAAAGAGGGAGGCCTTTGTGCCACCCTTAAAGAGGAATGCTGTTTTTATTCTGACAAGACTGGATTGGTACAAAACAGCTTAGATAAGGTCAAAAAGAACCTGGAAGAGCATAAAAAGGCTCGAGAACAACAGGAGTCTTGGTACCAAAATTGGTTTGCCATCTCTCCTTGGCTTTCCACTCTTCTTGGGCCATCTTATGGGTCTGTTTCTGCTCCTCTCCTTTGGCCCTTGGGCCTTTAATCATCTCTCAAGTTTTATTAAAAGACAAGTGGATTCTGCAATCAAGCCCATCCAAGTCCACTACCATTGCCTGGCTGGGAAAGAAGAATTTGCCATAGAGCTTCCACCTGATGCCCCAGCCTCCCGCCCCCTAGATTTTTCCTCTCTGTTCTCCCCTGCCCTGAGATGGAAGTTTTGGGGCCATCCTCACAGCTAAATTTGGACTTTTACAACTCTCACAATTGGCTGACCAAAAATAAAATTTCTTCATTAGTTAACTAAGACAGATTTAACCGCTGCCTTCTAGTCATTAGGGTACACCCTCATAATTCTCTTCCTTACAAGTCTTTGGGGAGGATTAATGCGTTACAATTCCACAAAGTGAGTGGTCTGGTAAGTCAGAGACAGAATGAGTGGGTAAGTCTCGCCCACCTAAGACAGGATGACCTCGCCTAGAGGAGGCCGATCCAATGACGAGTAAGGGTCCAGCACTGCCCTTCCAACAGGCTCAGACCCCGTTTGTGCCCCTGTTTTTATAAGGACTCTTGCCTCTCCTTTCTGTTGATTCAACTCGTCTATGGCCTTTGCACTCTGAGGGCTTTGTCCCATTGCACCAAAAATGGCATAGACCTATCAACAAAGTAATGATGTCCTTAAGTCTCTCTGGGGAATGCAACCTCCATGGCTTGTTTATGTGGGTTACCCAGGTAGGCTACAAAAATTGGCTGATCAAAATTATTCTTTACATGTTCATTGAGAGTCTTAAAAGTCCCCTTGCTTCTAAAAAGATAAAAAGGGAGGAGATGTCGGGAGCCGGCAAAGCCCCCAGACTCTGATTTGTAATATCCTGCCGGACAAACAACAGAGGTCTGTGAATCATACCTTTCAGTTAATAGCCCTGCCGGACAAACAACAGATGTCCGAAACCATAGATGTTGTTTTTAGTGACTGTATAACCTTGTGAGCCTCCACTGTAACAATCACATGAATCAAGTGATTTCTTACAATAGTCTTGGTGATTTTCCACTGTTATTTCCTCCTCCTCGAAACCCCCCTCCCTGCCAGAACTGCCCTATAAAAATAAAACTGCTGCACAATAAAGTTAGCACTTGAAAGGCATTCGTCTACTTGTGCTCGTTTCTCTCTCTCCCTCATCTCCTACAGGTACGACCCCCTTCGCCCCCACAAATAACTAGGTCCCGCGGGTCGGGACATATAACATGGAACCATTTATTGGTCCTGAAGGCCCAGGTTTATCTGTAAACCCCAGAACGAGGAGGGTTCCTCACTGACCACTCAGTAGTACAACCTGCTGATCCAGCCAGGTCAGCCAAGAGAACCCTGCTTATAGAGGTTTAGCAACAGTAGTGTGGAACAGCACCAGCTGTCAGATACTTTATTGGCTTTCTATTCTCCATTTACACAAACCAATATTTCTCTGTTTCAGCCAAATCAGTCCCATTAATTGTCTGGATTCCCTCTCTTTTCCTTGCTCTTAAAGACTCAATACCTCAGGGAACCCTAGACCCTACCAGCCTCTTATATAAATGAGAAAGTGAAGGTACATTTAGTGAGGACTCGAGTAAATGCACAGTTCAAAGTCACAAACTAGGAAATTTCATATCCATGCCAGAGTAGGAGACCACCTTGTCATTGAGTACATTCCCCTTAATCCCACATGACTTTGAAGCTTCCAAATTTGAAAGCTGTCCAATTGAATCAATATTAAACTTTCATTTCCTGCCTGACATTGTCACAGAGGTAAACAGGTGTAAAGGCTTGGGATGTGGATTAAGGGATGAGATAAATGCTTGTTGGGTTTTGCAAGAAAATGTCACGTGTGCACAGGAAAAGGGATACTGGACACTGAGAAATGTTTGTTTACTCATCTCCATGGAAACCTCAAGATTCTTTCAGGTGCTGATTGGCTGAGAAGGAGAATGATGTCATGAAACAGGTGAAAGTCAGTAAGAGTTTCAGTAGCCACTTATTAAAAGTGTCAAGTAGACAGTCTGCTTAAGAGAAATGATGAGCAGACAGAGAGAGACAAAGAAAGAAAGAGCTATAAAGACAGATTCAGAAATAGATATACCAAGATCAGCAGAAACAAAGATATAAAGTAAGAGAGTCCGAGAGACACAAACTCCATTCTGCCTGGTCACAGCAACCCTTCTATAATATAACTCCAATAGAAATTATGTTATCTAACAAGGTCATGCCTTCTAACACCTCCCAGACTTTTCCTCACTGAGGATTAAATGTGTAAATAGATGAGCTTCATGGGACAATGCAATTCAAATCATCAGGAAGTAAAAGAAGATAGAGACACTTATAAGCTAAAAGAACATAGTCTATCATTCAATACAATGATTAAAGTCCTAGAAAATTGCAAGGACTGAAAATCTCCTTGACAAAAATGTGGAATATTTCCATAACAGAGTACGATTCAGCTAAGAAAACGACATCACAATGGTGTTTTTTCATCACAATGCTATTATAACATTACAGTGCTATTAGGAAAATACAATGCTATTATAACAACATAACGATATGTCCTCACAATGCTAATATGACATCACAATCCTATTACGAAATCATAGTGTAGAACAGAACAATGGTATGATGACATCACAGTGCTATGATGGCTTCACAATGCTTTTATGACATCAGAATGGTATCATGACATCAAACTTCATCAAGACATTCCAATGCTATGATGACATTACAAGGGTATTATGACATCACTATCACATTATCACATTAATAGGCTATTATGACATTAAAATGGGTTTATGCAATCAATATGCTATTATGACCTAACAATGCTGTTATGACATAATAGTTCTATTACAACATGCTATGTGTTATGATATCACAATGGAATTATGATATTACAATGCTATTATGACTTTACAACAGTATGACTTTAGAATGATATTAGGACATGTCAATGATATGAAGACATCACAGTGCAATTATTTCATCACAATGTTATCATGACATCAGATTTCTATGATGACAACACAATTCTATTATGTATCACAATGGTGTTAGACATCATAATGCTATTATGACAATACAATGCTATTTTGACATCATGACTATATTATCACATCACAATGTTTTATTACATCACAATGTAATGATGAATTCACAACTAGATGACTTCATAATAGTATTAGGACATCCCAACTGTATTAGGACATCACAGTGGTATGACATAACAAATCTATTATCCTATCAAAAAAGGTAGTAGGATATCACAATTCTAATATGACCTCAAAATGATATTTTGACATCACAATGGTATTGTGACATCACAATTCTCTTATGATATCACAATGTTATTATGACATGATAATGCTATTATGACATCACAATTCATCCTGACATCCATTGCTATTATGACAGCACAAAGCTATTATGATATCACAAAGCTAATATCATATCACAATGCTATTATGTGACATCACAATTCTATTATGATATTACAAAGCTATTTTGATATCATAAAATTATTGGGACATCACAGTACTTTAATGATATCACAATGGTTTTATGACATGATTGTGGAATGACATCACAGTGGAATTTTGACATTGAAATGCTATAATGATTTCTCAGTGCTATGACTTCACAATGATATTACAACACAATGCTATACTGACATCACAGTGCGATTATGACTACACAATTATATTTTGATATCAAAATGCTACTATGACAGCAATGAAAGGACATCTCAATTTTATTATGACGGCACAATGCTGTTATGAAAATAGAATGGTGGTATGACTTCACAGTGCTATTATAGTATTATAATATTACAATCACATTATTATTTCAATAGGTTATTATGATATAACAATGCTCTTATTATATCTCAATGCTATTACTACATTAAAATGATAAGAAATCACAATGCTGTTATGATTTCACCATGTTATGAATTAACAATGTCATTATGACTTCACCATGCTATATCACAAGGATATTATGGCATGGTTGTGGTATGACATCACAATTGAGTTTTGAATTCAAAGTGTTATTATGACTTCACAATGGAATTTTGAAATCATAATGTAATTATTACATCACAATGATACTATAACATCACTAAGCTATTATTACATCACAATGTTATTACATCTAAATGCTATTATGAAATCACAATGATATACCATCACAACGGTGTTGTGAAATCCTAAATGCTATTATGATAATCTAAATGCTATTAGGATATCACAATTCTATTATGTCATCACAATGCTATTGAGACTTCAAAATGATATGATGACATCACAATGCTATTATGCTATCATAATGGTATTAAAGAATTTACAATGGATTATGAAATCACAATGATATAACACCACATTGCTATGATGACATCACAATAGTTTTATGACATCACAATGGTATTATAACATCACAATGGCATCATGACATCAATATTCATTATTACATCTCAATGCTATTATGACAATACAATGCTCTTAAGACTTGGCAATGATATGAGGTCTCAATGCTACTATGACATCACAATGATATGACATTACAATGTCATTATGATCTCACAATACTGTTATGATATCACAGTGGTGTTATGACTTCACAATGCTTTTATGACATCAAAATGTTATTTTGACATAAAAATGATATGACATCACATTGCTTTGATGACATCACAGTGGTTTTATGACATCACAATGGCATCAAGACATCAAAATAAATCATGACATTCCAATGACATCAGAATATCACAATGCTATTATGACATGATTATGGTAACACAGCAAAATAGAATTATGACATTATACTGCTATGATGACTTCACAATGGTATGACATTACAACGATACTGGAACATCACAATATTATGTTAACATCACAATTCTGTTAGGACATCCCAATGCTGTTACAATATGATTGTGTTATGACATCAGAATGGAAATTAAAAAACAGAATGATATTATGTTTCACATCACAATGCTATTATGACATCAAAATGTTATTCTGACCTCAAAATGGTAATATGATGTCACAATAATAGGACTTCACATGATATTAGGATATCATAATGCTGTGATGACATCACAATGTAATTATTTCATCACAGTGGCATCAAGACTTCAAAATTGATCATGAAAAACTAGCACTATTATGACATCACAATGATATTATGAGTTCATATTGCAATGCTTTTAGGACATCACAATGCTATTATAACATTATAGTGTATTTATGACATCGTAAAGCTAATATGACATGGCAATGGTATGCCCTCTCAATTATAATATAATAATAATATAATGCTATTATGACAACACAATGGTGTTTTAAATTCACAATGGTATGATGACTCCATAACGGTATTATGCCATCACTATGCTAGTAAGACATCACAATGGTATTGTATTTTAAGAATGATATTGTATTTTAATATCACAATGCTGTGATAACATCATGTTATGATTGTAGTATGACATCACAATGGAATTATGACATCAAAATGCTAATATGAATTCACAACAGTATGCTATCACAATTATATTTTGACATTGCAATGATAAATGATATTAAAAATGCTATTATGATATCACAATTCTATGATGACATCAAAATGCTATTATGATATCACCATGCTATTACGACATCACAATGCAATAAAGACATATCATATAATATCTCCATAAAATAATGACATCACAATGGTATAATGATACCACAACATTATTTTATGATCAAATGCATTTATGACATCTCAATGGTATTATGAATTCAAAATGGTATTCTTATATCACAATGAAATTATGATGTCACAAAAGTATTATGATATCACAATACTATTATGACATCACAATGCAAATAATTACATTCTATGTTATAATATCATAATGGAATTATAATATCACAATCCTATGATGACATCCCAATGCTATTATGACATCACAATTGTATGATATCCCAATGGTATTATGAGATCATAATGGTATTCTGACTTCACAATGTTATTATGATGTCACAATGCTATTATGACATCGCAATACTATTATGACATCACAATACTATGAAGACAGCACAGTGGTATAATAACATCACAGTGGTTTAATAACATCACAGTGGTGTTGTGACATTACAATGATATTCTGATATCCCAATGATATTAAGACATCACAATGAGGTTATGACATCCAATGCTTTTATGACATCACAGTGCTGTTAGGGTATCACAATGCAATAATGACATCACATGGAAAATATCATAATGGAGGTTTGAAATCACAATGATATCATGACCTCATAATGCTATTATGACTTCACAATGCTTTTATAACATCACCATGTTGCCATGACTTCACAATTCTGTTATGAAATTTCAATGTTATTATGACTCACTGTGGTATAAAATTTCAATCTTATTATTACATGCCAAATGTATTATGACATCACAATTTTGTTATGACTTTACAAAGGTTTTAGGACATAACAATGCTATGATGATATCACAATGCTGTTATGACATCACAAAACTATCATGACATGGCAATGGAATGACCTCTCTATGAAATTATGACTTCACAATGCTATTATGACTACACAATGGTGCTATGACATCCTAATTATATGACATCACAATGGTATTATGACATCATATTGCTTTTATCAAATCACAAAGGTGTTATGTCATCACAATGGCAAGATGACATCAAAATTCATCATGACATCCCAATGCTATTATGACAGCACTATGCTATTAAGATTTGATTGTGGTATGACTTTAAAATGGATTCATGACATCACAATTGTGTTATTACATCACATTATTTTTTATGACTTCACAATGGTATTTAGGACATCACAATAGTATTAGGACATCACATTAGTATTATGACATCTGAATGTAATTATGATTTCACCATGGTATAATAACATCACAAAATTATTATGGTATCACAGTGCTATTATGACAACAAAAATTTAAGGTATATGAACTAAAGAAAATTCAGACCAGGGATGGAGATGCAGATCAGAGGTTAAGAGCATTGGTTACACTTACAGATGTCTTTCTTAAATTCCCAGAAACCACACACTGGCTCACGACAATCTATAATGAGATCTGGTGCCCACATTCGGCATTCAGGTAGAACACTGTATATATAGTATATTTACTTGTACAATAAATAAGTAAATAAATTGTTGGTAAAAGTTATTTTGTGATGTATACCATTTACCCTTGCTCATTCAAAAGCTGATTTCTGTCTCCCACTCTCTGGTTTCTATCCTGAAATTACACCATTAAGCTTATTCTATGCATCACCTCTATCAAGTTTGTGTAAACATGCCACCATTTGTTCTCTGTATTTTCAATAAAACAAGCAGCTACAATGCTGAGCAATGGAGAAGATAGAGTGGGACATCGTTGTCCATAAGGGAGGAAGAGGAAGGAAGCAGGGGGAGAGGTGGAGAATCAGCAGGAGAGGTCTTAGAACCATGTGGAGAGATGGACTGTACCTAAGATATTACTAAAAGCACATAAAATGAGGGAAATCTGAATAGTAGGAATCTATGCAGTCTTGGAGATTTAGGGTGGAATAAATATTGCCCAGCATTGTGCTCTAGGTTAATTAAATAAATCCTAATCTGTATGCCTGATTGGGGTATACATACAGCTGGTTTAGGAATAACAGCTGCTTCACTAAAAGATATTTCAATAGTAAATATTAATAACTATCAACAAATGGTACCCAAATAATCTAATTTTACAATAAATGGCCACTAATTAACCTAAGTATCCATATCCTTTAAATTAAACTTTAACTTAATTTGGTTGTGGGAATAGCTGGCAGTAATACAACCCCAATAACCCAAATTTAAGACCTAAAACCTCCCAGGTCAATTACTGTCAGGTCAATTAACAGGAGCAAAAGACAGTTTACTGTGGACAGACCTAAGACTTAACATAGCAAAACTGGCTGCTGCTACACTCTAACTGGAGGATACACAAGCATGGCCTCCTTAAAATGTGGCTGGCTCAGCTCAGCTAAACTCAGCAGCCATGTCTGGAAAGAAAGGAAATGGAGGCAAATAGACATCTCTACAGAACTTGGCCTAAAACTGCAATTTAAAAAATTGAAAAAAAAAAAAAAAGCCATGGCAGAGGGTGTTTTAAACCACATTGGCTTTATTTTGTTTGTCATAGTCATGTATTTGTTTGCAATATAGTTAATGGTGGTGGCTCTTCTGGAGGAATTCTCCAAGCAATTGGAAGGAGAAAATGGGGACAACAACCAAGGAATAAAATACTAAGTTACAAAAAACACTTTGAAAGGACATTCTCCCTAATGAAAATTAGATTAATAATGGCTAAAATTCAAAGCTCTCTGGCTGCAAGATACTTGTCAGCTCTTTCAGGTAAGTGTATACCAATTCACTAAAACATCAACTAAATTCCATAAAACAACCAACTGGGCTTTGCTTTTCACAGCATAACAACTGACCCAAAACTTATAATTTTCTTATCTCTTTGCTTAATTTTCATTTAAATGTTTTGAGTTATAATTAAATAGATTTGAGAAAAAAATATTGGAACAAATTGATGAAGGCATATGCCTTTAATCCCAACACACACACACAAAAAGAAACAGGCAGAACTGTGAGTCCCTGAACATCCTAATTTACAAAATAAAACCCAGGATGGCAACTCCTGCAGTTTAGCCACTTGCAGAAATAGTCTAAGATTCAAAATGACAAAATTTTTCTTAAGGTTACCATGTAAGTTCTTTTTTCTTAATGATAGCTGTTATGGCCTTACTGTTTTAAAGATTGAATTCACATCAATTTTAGGTTTATATGAGGAGAGATCATGTCACAGTGTTCTAGATATGCCAGCCAATATCAGAAAGTGGGACTTCCACCAAAGAAATGTTGCCAAAAGTCATTTTGGCTTAAGAGATATGTTCTGTTGGTCAATATAAGGACATAAAATTAGGCTTGGAAACAACCATGCAAACTGCATGCTTGCCATTTAAAAAAATACTTTTAAATGCTGACTAAATTAACATGTCACACTGCTCCGGAAGCTGACTTATCTTTTCAACATGAGATATTTTCACAGGGGATAAATATTTGTCATGACTAATGCAAGATACACACAGGAGGCTTGCAGCTGGCAAAGTACATACCAGCCTAGTTAAGTATTAAAAACTCAAAAATTATACTTCAAAGGCAAAACTGTCCTTCCCATATCAAAATGGGCTCAAACAAAAGATAGCAAAAACAAATGTCAAAACAAAAGTACAAGATGCCTAACCCTGACCCTAAACCTAACACTTAATCCTAACTGTCACCGTTACCCTAAACCTAACCCTATGTTATGCTGGCCTCACAATGATATAGTGACTTCACAATATAATTATGATATCACATGGAATTTTGACATCCCAATGACAGTATGACCTAAAAATATTTATTACATCATCACAATGCACTTATCACATAACAATGATATTATGATATCACAATGGCATCATGACCTCAAAAGTCTATTATGACATCACAATGGTCTGACATCTCAATGATATTATGACATCACACTGCTACAATGACATCACCATGATATTATGATATCATAATGGTATTATCACATCAAAATAGTATGACATACAAATAATATTATAATATCACAATGATATCATGATATCATAATTGTATTATGATATAACTTTTGTGTCATGACATCCCAATGACATTATGACATCCCAATGCTATTATAACATCATAATACTATTATGACATCACAATGCTATTATGTCTTCACAATGATATGACATCACAATGGTATTATGATATTACAATGTCATAATCGCCTCACAATGCTATTACATCACAGTGCTATGACAACACAATGCTATAATGACATCACAATGCTAATATGACATCAAAATGCTAGTATGATTACACAATGCTATAATGACATCATAATGCTAATATGACATCAAAATGCTACTATGACTACACAATGGTATTTTGACTTCACAATGATATTATGATGTTACAACACTATTATGACATCACAATGGCAATATGACATCACAACTTTATTATGACATCTCAAGATTTTCATTTCATCACAATCGTTTCATGACATCTCAGGGCTGTTATGACACTGGTATTATGACATCACAATGGTGTCATGACATCCCAATGGTATTATGACACACCAATGGAATTATAACATTACAATGCGATTATGACATTACAATGGTATTTTGACATCACAATGGTGTTATGATATTGCAATGATATTACAACACACCAATGCTATTAAAATATCACAATGTATTATGACATCACAATCGCATTATGACATCCCAATGGTCTGACATCTAAATAATACTATGATATCACAATGCTATAATAACGTCACCATGGTATTATGATATCATAATGGTATTATGACATCATAATATTATGAAATCTAAATACTATTATAACATCACAATGGTATCATGATATCAGAATGGTATCATAATATAATTTTGTGTTATGATATCCCAATTGTATTATGATATCCCAATGATATTATAACACCACAACACTATTTTGACATCACAATGCTAACATGTCTTCACCTTGATGCAACATCACAATGGTATTATGACATTACAATGGCATAATCACTTCATAATTGTATTACATCACAGTGATATGATGACAACACAGGATATTATGATATCACAATTAGAATATGACATCAAAATGCTATTAGGACATCACAATTATAACATGACATCACAATTTTATTATGAAATCTCAAAGCTTTTATGTCATCACAACTGTGCAATGACATCTCAGTGCTCTTATGTCATTACCATGGTATTATGACATCTCAATTATATTATGGCATCACAATAATACTATGACATCTCAATGGCTTTATGTCATCACAATTGTGTTATGGCCTCTCAGTGCTCTTATGACATCACAATGCTCTTATGACATCACAATGGTATTTTGAAATGATTTTTGTTATGTAATCACAATAGAATTTTGATGTCACAATGGCATTATGACCTCAAAAGGCTATTATGACCTCACAATGGTCTGACATCTCACTGGTATTATATCACAATGATAGGACATCAATGGTGTTGTGACATCACCATGGTTTTATGATAACACAAAGGCATTATGATATCAAAATTCTATTATGACATCAAAATGCTATTATGATTTCACAATGGTATTATGACATTGTTTGATGGCATTATAATGGTATTATAACATCATAATAGTATTATGAATTCACAATGCTATGCTGACATCACAAACATATGACATTACAAAAGTATTTAGACATCACAAGAATATGATATCACAAATTATGTTGACATCATATTGTCATAATAACTTCAAAATGGTATTATGTCATCACCAATTTATTAACACAGGAGTATTACAATAAGATCATACTATGACATCAAAACACAATTTTGACACCAAAATGCTATTATGACTTCACAATGGTGTGACTTCATAATGCCATGTTGACAGCACAATGTTTTTATGATATCACAATGCTCTGATGACATCACAATGCAATAGTTCTATGACAATATCATTATGACATCAAAATTCATCATGACATCCCAATGTTATTCTGACATCAAAATGCTATTACAACATTCCTGTTTTATGACATCACAAATGAAATTTGACAATCACAATGACATTAGAACATCACAATGCTCTTATGACATCACAATACTATTATGAAATAAAAATGTTATAATGACATCACATTGATATGACATCACAATGGTATATTATCACAATGTTATATGGCTTCAGAATGATATTATGATATCTCAATCCTAATACAACTTGACAATGATATGCAGTCACAATGCTATTAAAACATCACAAAGGTATTATAACATCATAATACAATTACTTCATCATAATGTTATGACATCCCAATGATATCAACATTTCACAATGTTATTTTGACTCAACATGTAAAGAGATGAGTTTCAAGGGGATATTGCAATTCAATTCACCAGGAAGTGAAAGGAGATGGAGGGACTTCTAGGCTAAAAGAGTATAGTTATACTGATAGTTTGCCATTCAATACAATGATTTAAGTCCCAGGAAATACCATGTTCTAATGAACAGCACTGACAAACTCCTTGGGGAACATATGATATATTTCCATAGTGGAATATTATTCAGCTAAGAAAATGACATCATGATATTTTCAGGCAATTAGTTTCATCTATTTCCCTGAAAATATTTCATCCTAGGTAAAGTAATTAAAATGAAGAAAGACAAATATGGTATATATACACTTATTAGGATGTCTCCTAATAGTGGAGGATAAAGTTCAAATAGGCCATCTAAATGTGATGAAACCAGTCTTCTACTAGGGGGATTGGGTGGCATTGAATTGAGCTGTCAGGCAAGGCATCCTACAGAAATTTTCAAGCAACCCAGGCTGCTGTTATTAAAATACACTGCTCTCTGCCCTCAACTTATTGATCATTGCCATGTTCTTGGATCCACAGAGATGCTACCTTCTGTATCAAATGTGATTGCATATAAAGACCCACAGTCCAATATTATTCACAGAGAGACCTTAAAACACTCAGGTATAAATGGGATTTTCCTATGAAATTCTCCCTCCTCTTAGAGCTCTGGGAAGACTTCAGGAGAGGAAGCAGGAAGAGTGTCACAAGTAGAGGGAACTAAGGCCACATGGAGAACAATGTTCTTAGATACAGACTGCAGAGGAAGATGATGCTTCCAGCTTTGATGAGACCTGATAAGCTAGGTTCAGATAGAAGGGGAGAAGGACCTCACCTATCAGGGAATTGTAAAAGGGTCATAGGGGTAGAAGAAGGAGTATGAGTGGGACTGGAAGGTGAAGGGGAGGGGGCAGCAGAAAGGATACAAATTGAACAATATGTAATAAATAAATATATAAGAGAAACTGTGGAAGAGGCAGGGGGACAAAATGGCAGCACCAGGAGAACACTGTGTCTAAGGAATAGGAAAACATTTTTCATAGAGCGACCAAGAGATTGAAATCTGGGCCCTAAAACAACAGCGATCATTTTTCCCAGGTTAGATGAAACTCCCACAGCGTGGAAATCGGTTTGGTCCACTCTCAAGTCCCTCAGCCATAATCAAAAAGAGTTCCCAGGTTGTGCAGGCTCAAGATTGCCATATCAGAGCCACATGCCTGTGTGTCCTGATCACCTTCCCAGGCTGAACAGTGGGCATAAAAACACCAGAGACTAGGAGTTCCAGTCATGAGAAAAAACACAGGGAAGGAAAGAAAAGTTAGTGTCCACAAGTCACTCAGTCTTTCCCTGGAAAAGGTCTCAAAGAATGATGGGTGTGGAACCCCATCACTGAACTGTGCTCCAGCTGTGAGCACAGAGACTTGCTGTGCGCCCAGCTCTCTGGCACAGACAGAAATTTGACATCAGAGACTGGGAGTTCCTGTCAAGAGATAATCCCACAGGGAAGGAAGGAAATGGGATTGACTTAGGGTTACCCAATCTTTTTCTGGAAAAGGCCTCGCAGAAAGGCATGTACAAGCCTCAATCACTGAATTGGGCTCTAGCTGACAGCACAGAGACTTGCTGTGTGCCCAGCTCTCTGGCACAGAGAGAGCTTTGTGCCCCAGGACAACAGAGAATGGGGGTCCCTGTTGGGAATAAACTCCAGAGGGAAAGAAGGAAAGAGGGATGGACTTAGGCCACCCAGTATATATGTGGAAAAGGTCCCGCAGACTGGCCCAACCCAAAGAACTACTGTGCACCAGCTACACTGTTGCTAACAGGAGAGTGTAATCACCTGCCACAGATTACCTTGGGTACTGGGGCACAGAGCCCCAACCTCAGACCTACAGAGGCTTGAGATCCCGAGATCAACCCCCAGATACTGCTCCAAGGAGCAACCAGTTATCCCTAACAAAACTGACCAAACCATGGGACATGCAGGTTACAGCAGCAGCTCAATAAATTTACAGCAAAAAACCTGGAAGCAGGGCAGCTGTCTCCAAGACTTCTCTGGGTGAGAGTAAAGCCCTCTCACCTAACCAGGACCACTGTCTTTATGCCTGAGGTGAGCTATGGCAACTCCTGAAACACACCAGCCATACAGTGACCATACCCAAAAAGCTGAGGAGGCTTCCACCAGGACAAAAAATCTTCCTGCCATAGGGATTCTCTCTACCACAGGATTCCAGAAACCACCAGAAACTAACACACAACACCTAAGAAAGCCCAATGGGTAGAGGCTTGGATAAAAGCTCAAGATCAGAAAGGAGAGGAGAACCTCACCTATTAGTGGACTTGGGGAGTGGCATGCAAGCAGAGGGAGGAGGGAGGGTGGGATTGGGAGGGGAGGAGGGAGGGGCTTATGGGGGGATGCAGAATGAATAAAGTGTAATTGATGAAAAATTAAAAAAAAAGCAAAGTAGAAGGCACCTGAGAAATGGCAAAAAAAAAAATAAAATAAAATAAAAATAAATTCTAAAAAAAAAAAAAAAAAAGCTCAACCAACAAAACAGTGCAAAATGGCTTCTCCAAATCCCAGTTATCCAGGGGCAAGTAGCCCTGGATACCACAGCATAATTGAAATTCAAGAAGATGACCTAACATCTATGCGCATAAAAAGGATAACAGAGGAAACATATAAAATGCATTAAGATTTAGAGGAAGATAAAAACAAACAGATTATATCCATCTGTAAAGAAATAGAAGAATATAAAGAAAAACAGAGTATGGCCATCTTTAAAAAAAATACAGGAAGTTGCAGCCAAACAGTTTTGTGGCCATTGGAGAGGAAATACTTCAATCACTGAAAGAAATAAAAGAAACAGGATTGTTCAAACAACAGCTGAAGGAATTGAAGAAAAAACAGGGAAATACAGTTAGACAGGTGAAGGAAATCAACAAAATGGCTCAAGATCTGAAGATAGAATTGGAAAAAAATAATGAAAAAAATGGAGGATATTGAAGAGAGAAAGATCCTAGGAAGAAAACAGGAACTATAGAGGTAAGCATAACCAATAGAATACAAGAGATGGAAGAAAGAATCTCAGTGTGGAAGAATCAATGGAGGAAATCAATGTATCTGTCAAAGAAAATGCTAAATCTAAAAAATCCTGACACAGACCATCCAAAAAAATTCAAGAAAACATAAAAAGACAAAACCCAAGAATAATAGGAATAGAGGGAAAGAGTACCTCCTCCAAGGCCCAGAAAATATTTTCAACAAAATCATTGAAGAAATTTTCCCCAACTTAAAGGAGAGGCCAATAAGAATACAAGAGGGAAACAGAAAACCCAGTAAATTAAACCAGAAAAAAAAAATCTTCCCACTACATAATAATCAAACAGTAAGTATACAGAAAAAAGGAAATATACTAAAAGCTGCAAAGTGAAAAAGGCCAAGTAACATATAATGACAAAATTATATGAATCACACCTGTCTTCTTAACAGAGACTAGGAAAGCCAGAAGAGACTGGGCAGATATCATTCAGACCCTAAGAGAACACAGATGTCATTCCAGGCTACTATACCCAGCAAAACTCTCAGTCCTCATGAATGGAGAAAACAAGATATTCAATGACAATAACAAATTTTAACAATACCTACACACAAATCTAGCATTACAAAAGACACTAGAAGGAAAAATACAAGCCAAGAATACTAGTTACTTTCAAGAAAACACAGGAAATAATTAACCTCACTACAGTGAAACAAAAGCAACCAAACATACAAACTTACTACCACAGCCAACATCAAAATCAAAGGCTCTAACAGTCACTGGTCATTAATCTCTCTCAGCATCAATGAACTCCATACTCCAATAAAAAGACACAGACTAACAGAATGGATGTGTAATCAAGACCCAGCAATCTGTTGCATACAAGAAACGAACATAAGTCACAAAGATAGACATTATATGAGGGGAAAGGGCTGGAAGACGGCTTTCCAAGCAAACAGTGCCAAGAAGCAAGCAGGAGTAGCCATTCTAATATCTGATAAAATAGACTTTCAACCAAAATTAATCAAAATAAAATGGGCAACAACAGTTCATACTCATCAAGGGAAAATTCCACCAGGAAGACATCACAATCCTGAACATCTATGCCCAAATACAAGGGCACCCACATATGTAAAAGAAACATTGATGAAACTTAAACCACATGTAGATCCCCACACATTAATAGCGGGAGTGGTCAACACCCCACTCCAAAAAAAAAGAACAGGTTAAGAAAACAGAAATTGTACAAAGAAACAATGTGTCTAACAGAGGTCATGTATCAAATGGACTTAACAGATATTTACAGAACCTTACACCCAAATAGAAATGAATTTGCCTTCTTCTCAGCACCTCATGGAACCTTCTCCAAAGCAGAACATGTGTTTGGTCACATAGCGAGCCTCAACAGGTACAAAAAGATTAAAATACTCCCTTGCATCCTATATGATCACCATGGAATAAAGCTGGACCTCAACAATAACAGAAATAGCAAAAAGCCTACACACATATGGAAACTGAACAGCTTGCTACTAAATGATAGCTGGGTCAGGGAAGATATAAAAAGAAATTAAAGTCTTTCTAGAATTCAATGAAAATGAAGGCACAACATACCCAAACTTGTGGGACATGATATTATTTCCAGCCAATAGTGCTAAGAGGAGAGTTCATAACACTAAGTGCCTTGAAGAAGAAATTTAGAAATTTGAGACAGCTCATTCAAGCAACTTAATGGCTCACCTAAATACCTGGGGGGGAGAAGTAGACACACCAAAGAGGAGTAGATGGCTAGAAATAATCAAACTCAGGGCTGAAATCAATAAATTAGAAACAAATAAAGCAATTCAAAGCATGAATGAAACCAAGAGCTGGTTCTTTGAGAAAATCAACAATATAGACAAACCCTTAGCCAAACTGACTAAAAGGCAGAGAGACACTATCCAAATCAACAAAATCAGAAAAGAAATGGGGGACATAACCACAGACACTGAAGAAATCCAAACATCAATTAGGTCTTACTTCAAAAGCCCATTTGCTACAAAATTTGAAAATATAAATGAAATGGATGATTTTCTTGATGAATTCCACTTACCAAAGCTGAATCAAGACCAGGTAAATCACTAGTCCTATATCCCCTAAGGAAATAGAAGAGGTTATCAAAAGTCTTCCATCCAAAAAAAGTCTAGGACAAGACGATTTCAGCGCTGAATTCTACCAGAATTTCAAAGAAGACCTAAGTCCAGTTCTCTTCAAACTATTCCACAAAATAGAAACAGAAGGAACACTATCAAACTCATGAATATTGAGGCAAAAATACTCAACAAAATACTTGCAAACCAAATACAAGAACACATCAAAGATATCATCCATTATGACCAAGTAGGCTTCATCAATGTTCATAAGGGAAATTGGCCTGAAATTCTCTCTTTTTTCTTGGGTCTTTGTGTGGTTTTGGTAGCAAAGTGACTATGGCTTTATAGAATTAATTTGGTAGTGTTACTTCTCTTTCTATTTGGTCAAATAGTTTGAAGAGAAGTGGATGTAGCTATTCTTTGAAATCTGCTAAAATTCTGATCTGAAACCATTTGGCCCTGGGCTTTTTTGGATGGGAGACTTTCGATGATGGCTTCTATTTCCTTAGGGGATATAGGACTCATTAATTCACCTGGTATTGATTCAGCTTTGGTAAGTGGAATCGAACAAGAAAAACGACCTTTTATTTTAGATTTTCAAATTTTGTGGCATATAGATTTTTGAAGTAAGTCTTAATGATTGTCTGGATTTCCTCAGTGTCTGTGGTTATGTCCTCCTTTTCATTTCTGATTTTGTTGATTTGGATGGTGTCTCTCTGCCTTTTAGTTAGTTTGGCTAAGGGTTTGTCTATCTTGCTGATATTCTCAAAGAACTAGATCTTGGTTTCATTCATGCTTTGAATTGTTTTGTTTCTAATTGATTGATTTCAGCCCTGAGTTTGATTATTTCTAGCCATCTACTCCTCTTTGGTGTGTCTACTTCTTTTTTCTTCTAGAGCCTTTAAGTGAGCCATTAAGTTGCTTGCATGAGATGTTTTGAATTTCTTCTTGAATCCACTTACTGCTATGAACTTTCCTCTTAGCACTGTTTTCATTTTTTCCCACAAGTTTGGGTATGTTGTGCCTTCATTTTCATTGAATTCTTAGAATTCTTTAATTTCTTTATTACTTATTCCATGACCCAGCTATTATTTAGTAGTGAGTTGTTCAGTTCACATGTGTGTAGAGTTTTTGCTATTTCTGTTGTTGTTGAGGTCCAGCTTTATTCCATGGTGATCATGTAAGATGCATGGAATTATTTCAAACTTCTTGTATCTGTTTAGGCCCCCTTTGTGACCAATCATATGGTCTATTTTGGAGAAGGTTCCATGAGGTGCTGAGAAGAAGTAAAATTCATTTCTGTTTGGGTGTAAGGTTCTGTTATTTATTTTAGGTCCATTTGATACATGACCTCTGTTAGAGACATTGTTTCTTTCTTTAATTTTTGTTTTTTTGACCTGCCCTTTGTTGAGAGTGGGGTGTGAAAGTCCATTAATGTGTGGAGATCTATGAATGGTTTAAGTTTTATCAGTGTTTCTTTTACATATGTGGGTGCCCTTGTATTTGGGGCATATATGTTCAGGTTTGTGATGTCTTCCTGGTGGAATTTCCTGATGAGTATGAAGTGTCGCTGTGCATTTTTTTATTAATTTTCGTTGAAAGTCTAATTTTATCAGATATTAGAATGGCTACTCCTGCTTGCTTCTTGGCACCGTTTGCTTGGAAAGCAGTCTTCCAGCCCTTTCCCCTCATATAATGTCTATGTTTGTGACTTATGTGTGTTTCTTATATGCAACAGATTGCTGGGTCTTGATTACACATCCATTCTGTTAGTCTGTGTCTTTTTATTGGAGTATGGAGTTCATTGATGCTGAGAGAGATTAATGACCAGTGACTGTTAGAGCCTTTGATTTTGATGTTGGCTGTGGTAGTAAGTTTGTATGTTTGGTTGCTTTTGTTTCACTGTAGTGAGGTTAATTATTTCCTGTGTTTTCTTGAAAGTAACTAGTATTCTTGGCTTGTATTTTTCCTTCTAGTGTCTTTTGTAATGCTAGATTTGTGTGTAGGTATTGTTGAAATTTGTTATTGTCATTGAATATCTTGTTTTCTCCATTCATGAGGACTGAGAGTTTTGCTGGGTATAGTAGCCTGGAATGACATCTGTGTTCTCTTAGGGTCTGAATGATATCTGCCCAGTCTCTTCTGGCTCTCCTACTCTCTGTTGAGAAGTCAGGTGTGATTCTGATGGGTTTATCTTTATATGTTCCTTGGCCTTTTCCTCTTGCAGCTTTTGGTATATTTCCTTTGTTCTGAATACTTACTGTTTATTATTATGTGGCAGGAAGATTTTTCTTTTTCTTTTTATGTAGTCTTGAATTTCTTGGATGGTCTGTGTCAGGAATTTTTAGATTTAACCATTTTCTTTGACAGGTACATTGATTTCCTCCATTGTATCTTCCACACCTAGATTCTTTCTTACATCTCTTGTAGTGTATTGGTTATTCTTACCGTTATTTTCTTCCCTAAGTTCTTTCTCTCCACAATTTCCTTTATTTGTGTTTTCTTTATTTTCTCAAACAATATGGACAACTACTCAAATTTTCCTGTTATCCTTGTACAGGGGCCATGCAAACTTCTCTGTATAATTCCAATTTCAGTATATGTGCTACAGAAACAAGCACCACATATTTCTTTCTAGTGGTCATTAATAAAGTCTGTGCCCTTGACTTGTGAGTTTCACTTAATCACAGATTCAATTATTATTCATCAAATGCAAATATATGTTCTCACTCAGTGAATTATTTACTGTAAAGTGCTCCCTTACCAAGGCAAATCATTGAACAAAACGTGTTTACTTGGGATATTGCTTTTATTTTTAAAGAAATGATCCATGAAATCATGTCATCAAGCAGTCATCTTGTTGTAGTCATTTATCAAAACTTATAACTTTTCATAATGAACCACAAACAGCAGGCAGAGATAGGGAGAATGAGAGAAACAGGGGAAAAACTAGGGAGACAGATTCAGAAATAGAGAGACCGAGACAGACAGTAACAAATACATAAATTGATAGAAACCGAGCCACAGAGATTCCATTCCCTCTGGTCACTTTCTTTGGCATATCAGCATCAAAGCACACCCTCCTATAATATAAATACAAAGGAACTATATTTTTTTAGTATTTTTTTATTTTAATTTTTATTACTTACACTTCATTCACTTTGTATACCACCATAATCCCCCTTCTCACAATCCCTCCCCCATCTCCATGCATGCCCTTCCTCGAGTGCAGTGATAAGGGAGATCTTCCTCTCATTCCTTCTGATCCTAGTCTATCAGATCTCATCATGAGTGGCTGCATTGTCTTCAACTGTCTTCATTGCAAGGCTGTTCTCCCATCAGAGTGAGGTGATCAAAGGACATGCAAATCAGTTCATGTCAGAGGCAGACCTTATTCCCATTACTGTGGAACTCCCTTGGACAATGAACTTCATTGGGCTATATCTGTGCAAAGTTATAGGTTATCTCCATGCATGGTCCTTGGTTGGTATAAGAGTCTCAGCAAAGACCCCTGTGCTCAGATTTTTTTGTTGTTGTTGTTGCTCTCCTTGTGGGGCTCCTGTCCTTTCAAGATCTTCCTATTTCATACTTCTTTCATTAGATTCTATGCTTTTTGCCCAATAGTTGGCCATAAATTTCAGCATCTGCTTTGATAGTCTGCAGGGCAGAGCCTTTTAGAGGCCCTCTGTGGCAGGCTTCTAACTTGTTCTTTATTTTCTCCTTCTTCTTATTTCCATTCTGTTTGCCTTTTGGGATGTGGAATGAACATTTTTGCCAGAGTCTACCTTTTATTTAGGTGGTTGGGATTTCAGTAGGTTTATCCTATATTATGCATCCGTATGAGTGAGTATATATATTGTTTGTATTTCTTTTTCTGGGATAGCTCACTTAGGATGATATTTTACAGTTCCCACCATTTACCTGCAGATTTTATGATTTCCTTATTTTTTTTTAATTGCTGAACAATATTCCATTGTGTAGCTGTATCACCACATCTGTATCCATTTTTCAGTTGGGGGGCATCTGGATTGTTTCCAGGTTCTGGCTATTATAAATAAATCTGCTACAAACATGGTTGTGAAAATGTCCTTATTACTTGAGCTACTTTTGGATATGTGCCTAGGTGTGGAATAGCTGTATATTGAGGAAGCACTGTACCTAGTTTTCTGAGAAAGCACCAGATTGATTTCCAGAGTGGTTGTACAAGTTTACCTTCCTACCAGCAGTGGAGGAGGGTTCCCTTTATGCAGAACATCTCCACTATGTGTTGTCACTTGAGGTTTTGATCTTGGCCATTCTGATGGATGTAAGGTATAGTCTCAGGGATGTTTTCATTTGTTTTTCACTGATGGCTAATAACTTTGAGTATTTCTTTAAGTGTTTCTCTGCCATTCAATATTCCTCTATTGAGAATTCTCTCTTTAGCTCTGTTCCCCATTTTTTAATTGGATAACTGACTTGTTGCTTTTCAACTTCTTTAGTTCTTTATATATACTGGATATTATCCCTCTGTAACATCGAGGCTTGGTGAAGATTCTTTCCCAATCTGTAAGCGTTCATTTTGTTTTGAAGACAGTGTTTGCTTTACAGAAGCTTTTCCATTCCATGAGGTCCCATTTACTGATTCTTGCTCTTAGAGCCTGTGGTGTTGGTGTTCTGTTCAGGAAGTTGTCTTCTAGTCCAATCAGTTCAAGGTTCTTCCCCACATTTTCTTCTAACTGATTTAATGTGTCTGGTTTTATGTTGAGGTCTTTGATCCACTTGGACTTTGCTTTTGTGCAGGGTGATAAGTATGGATCTATTTACGTTTTTTCTACATGTAGACATCCAGTTAGACCAGCACCATTTGTTGAAGATCTGTCTTTTTTCCATTGTATGGTTTTGGCATCTTTGTCAAAACTCAGGTGCCCATATGTGTGTGGGTTTATTTGTGGGTCTTCCATTTGGTTCTGCCATTCTGTTTCTATACAGTTCCATGCAGTTTTTATTGCTGTTACTCTATAGCACAGCATGAGTTCAGGGATAGTGATATCTCCAGAAGAACTTTTACTCTAGAGGATAGTTTTAGCAGAGAAACCTAGCCATGAATTAGTGGTTACACAACTACCTCCAACCACATGAGCTCATGTGGCACCTCTGAACAAGCAGTCCTGGAATAAACTATTTTTAGAGGGATTGTCTGTTGGACCACAACAGGACACACAGCTGCTCTTGCATCCTAGGCATATAACCCCAAACCCATTTATTTCTCCTGAAGGCCCAGGTTAACTGCAATCATCAGGATTGGGGTGTTCCTCACTGATCACTGAGTGGGACACAGGTGCCAATCCAGACACATCAGTGAAGTCAACTGTGCTCATAGAGGGTTGGTCAAACAATCAGCAGCAGCTGTCAAAAAGTTTACTGCCCCACACTTCTCCTTTTATATTCACTGATCTTTCTTTCTTTCAGCCAACCACTCCCAGGAATTGTCTGGTTTCCTTCTTTTTTCCATGCTCTTAAAGACTCATTACCCCAGGGAACCCTGAACCCTGAGAACCTATTATACCAATAAGAATGGGAAGATACATTCAGTGAGTTCACAAATAAATGCTCAGTTGAAAGTCACAACCTAGGAAATTTCAGATCCAAAAGCCCAGTAAGAGACCACCTTGTCATTCTGTACATTCCCCTTAATCCCACATTACTTTGAAGTTTCCTTACTTAGGAAGCTATCCAACTAAATAAAGTAAAATTAAAGTTTTATTTCCTACCTGACATTGTCACAGAGATAAAGAGAAGAAAAGGTATGGGATCTGGATAAATTAATAAGAAAAAGGCTTGTTGTGTTTCACAAGAAAAAGTCAAGTGTGCACAGGATCAGACATACTGGACACTGAGGAAAGTTTGTTTACTTATATCCATGGATTCCTCAAAAGTTTCTCAGGTACTGATTGGCTAAGAGGTAGAATGATGTCAGTTAACAGCTGAAAGCCAGTAAGATGTTCAGGAGTTAGGTATTAATGAGTCCAAGTGGGCAGTGTGCTTGAGAGAAAGGATGAGCAGCCTTACATGCCTAAATCTTGGCAGCTGAAAGCACACAAACCAGAGTGACAGTTCCTGTGTCCACATCTCTTAGTCAGGAAAAAAAAATGTCACATATTTCTTTCCAGTGATCATTAATAAAGTCACCTGTCCTTGACATAAGATTTTCACATTATCACAGATTCCATTATTATTAAAGGTACAGATATGTCCTCATTAAGTGAACTATTTACTGGGAAAATGCTCCTTGACCAAGACAAATCTTTGAACAAAAACAGTTTTATTGGTTCTTTGCTTATATTATCACAAAGAACACCAACATGCCACATCAACAAGCAGTCATCTTGTAGAAGTCCTTCAGCAAAACTGAGAGATTTTCATAGTGAACCACATGTAGCAGGCAGAGAGAGGGAGATATAGATAGAAGGAGCTAAAGAGTCAGACACTGAAATACACAGACCAAAACAGAAAGAGACAAAGTTATAAAGTGACAGAGAATGAGAGACAGAGATTCCATTCTGTCTGGTCACTTTCACTGGCATATCAACCTCAAACCACACCCTCCTATAATATATCTCCAATAGCAATTATATTATTTGACAAGGCCATACCTCCTAATGTTTCCCAGATATTTACACAATGGGGAATACACATACAAATAGATGAGCTTCATGGGGATATTGCAATTCAAACCACCAGGAAGTTGAAGAAGATGGAGTGACTTCTAGACTAAAAGAACATAGTTATCCAAATAGATTGTCATTCAATACAATGATTAAAGTCCCAGCAACTTCCAAGTTCTAAAAAACAGGACTGACAATCTCCTTTGTGGAAAATGTGTAATATTTCTTAAAAGAGTATTTTTCCCCTAAGATAATGACATCATGATATTTTCAAGGAAAATGGATGGAACAAGGTAAAGGGTGAAGTAAATAAATGTAGAAATACAAATATTGTTTGTATTCATTTATTAGGAGGTCGCCTATAAAGTTCCAAAGGGCCATCTATTTTGAGAAAACCAGTCTGGCACTATGGGTTTGATAGCAGTTATTTGAGTTGTTGGGCATGGCATCCTACAGAAATTTTCAAACAATCCAGGCTGTTGTGAAAAAAAATATGTTGCTCCTTGCCCTCAATTAGAGAACAGGGCCATGGTCTTGGATCCACAGAGAAGCTTCCTTCTTCATCAATGAGGATTATATACAGAGACCCACAGTCTGATATTATGTAGACAGAGCACCTAAAACACACAGCTTTAAATGGGATTTCCCTGTGATATTCTCCCTTCCCTCAAGGCTCTTGGAAACCTGCAGGAGAGAAGGGAGGAAGTGTGACATATGTAGAATGAATGGAGGACACAAGGAGTACAATGCTTTGAGAATCAGGCCACAGAGGAAGATGATTTAGCCAGCCTTGAGAAGCTATGGTCAGACAGAAGGGGAGGAGGACCTCTCCTATCAGGGAACTCAAGAAAGGGCATAGGGGTAGAAGAAGAGGCTGGGTGAGACTTAAAGGAGAAGAGGGAGGGGACAGCAGGCCAGGATACAAGTGAACAAATCAAAATAAATAAATACATAAGAAAAACTGTGATCATGGGTATGAAGTATAGAGCTCTTCAGGACTTATGGCTTCTTCTTGGGGATGGTACCAAGGTGCATCAACGATGAACTCTGTTTTCTTTAAGGGACTTGGCACTGAGACTCCGATGTTGTGCCAATGAGTACATGAACAACACATACTTCAATTTAGGCATTTAACAAAATTAATTTGGCACATGGGTAGGAATTTAAACCTAGGAGCAATGGAAAAGGAATGTAATGCATATTATACGAATTCCCAAATAATCATTAAAAATAATATAGTGAAAAATTTACAGTAACTTTTGACTTGGAGAAAATATTCTGCTAAAGGAGGGCATTGTTTGCCTTTGTAAGGCATGCTTTCCTGGAACTCACTATGGAGCAGAGAATCCTAAACATGAACTAGTGGTTAACCAGATACCTCAGACCACATGATCTTAGACACCACCACGAAACAAGCAGTCTTGGCACTAACACTATGATTAGAGGGTTTGTCTGGAGGACCGCAGCAGGAAACACGGTAGCTCTTGTGTCCTAGGCATATAACAAGAAACCATTTATCTCTCCTGATGACCTAGTTTTAACGGTGAATCCCAGGACCAGGAGGGTTCCTCACTGAACCAAGAGTAGGACAGAGCTGCCCATCCAGCCATGTCAGCCAAGGCAATGCTGCTCAAAGAGAGTTGGCAACACTAGTGGGTAAGAGCATCAGCTGTCAAATAATATTTTGCCCCTCAGTTCTCCTTTTACTCTCACCGATCTTTCTCTGTTTCAGCCAAACTAGTCCTAGGATTTGTCTAGCTCCTTTTTTCGCTGCTCTTAAAGACTCAATACCCCAGGGAACCTTATACCCTACCAGCCTATTATATTAGTAAGAATGTGAATGTACATTTAGTAAGTATTTGAGTAACTGGCTAGTTCAAAGTCACAACCTGGGAAATTTTAGAACCAAAACCACAGTAGTAGACCTCCTTGTCATTCAGTACATTCCTCTTAATCTCACATCACTTTTCCTTAGTTAGGAAACTGTCCAATTAAATAAATATTAAAATTTCATTTTCAATCTGTCATTGTCACAGAGGTAAACAGGAGTAAATGTGTGGGATCTGGATAAAGAGATGAAATAAAGGCTTATTCAGTTTCACAAGAAAAGTCACAGGTGCACAGGATTACTGTACATTGAGGAAAATTTGTTTATTCATCTCCATGGAAACCTCAAGATTCTCTCAAGGTGCAGAAGGAGTGAGAGGGAGAATGATGTCATGCAAAGGGTGAAAGACAGTAAGATTTTCAGGAGCCAGTTTTTTAAAAGAACCAAGCAGGCAGTTTGCTTTAGAGAAAGGCTGATTAGCTCTACATGCCTCAATCTGGGCGGGTGATAGAACAAACCCAGAGATGACAGTTTCTGTATTAAAGGCTTCTAGTTCAGGAAAATTGTGGCATATTTCTTTCAAGTGGTCATTAATAAAGTTATATTTCCTGGACATGTGACTTTCACATTATCACAGATTCCATTATTATTTGTTAAATGTACAGATATGTCCTCAGTCAGTGAGTTACTTACTGTGAAAATGCTCCTTGACCAAGACAAATCTTTGTACAAAAAGCATTTAATTTGGACCTTGCTAATATTTTTATAGAGACCTTCCATCATGTCATGTCAGCAAGCAGTCAACTTGTTGTAGTCCTTCACCAGAACTGAGACCTTTTCATACTTTCACACAAGTGGCAGGCAGAGTATTGGTGGTCAGAGTGAGCATGAGAGATAAAGAGCTAGATAGACATATTCAGAAATATTGAGATAGAGACTGAGAGAAACAGAGATATAAATTGACAGAGACTGAGAGACAGGGACTACCTCTGTCTGGTCACTTTTATTGGCATCTCAACCTCCAAGCACACCCTCCTACAATATAAATCCAAAGGGAATTATGTTTTTTAATTTTTATTTTTATTAATTACAATTTATTTACTTTCTATCTCCCTATAAACCCCTCTTTTATCCTATCCGCATCTTACCTTCCTTCCCCCATCTTCATGCATGCCTCTCCCCAAGTCCACTGATAGGAGAGGACTTCATCTCCTTACTTCTAATCCTAGTCTATCAGATTTCATCAATAGTTAGTGCATTGATTTCCTCTGTGGCCTGGTTAGGCTGCTTGCCCATCAGGGTGAGGTGATCAAAGATCAGACCAATCAGTTCATGTCAGAGGTGTCCTGACATGTCCCTGTTCCCATTACTATGGAACCCATTTGGACACTGAAGTGCCGAGGGCTGCATCTCTGCAGGCATTCCAGGTTATCTCTATGCATGTTACTTTGTTGGAGTATGAGCCTCAGGAAAGTTCCCTGTGCTCAGAATTTTTTTTTGGGGGGGGGGTTATGTTGCTCTCCTTGTGGAGCTCCTGTCATCTCCAGATCTTTCTATTTCCCACTTCTTTCATTAGATTCCATGCTCTCTGCCCATCAGTTGGCCATAAGTATCAGTATCTGCTTGATAGTTTGCATACAGAGTCTTTCAAAGGTCTCTGTGGCGAGCTCCTAACTTGCTCATTGTTTTCTCCTTCTTCAGATGTACATTCTCTTTGCCTTTCAGGATGGGGATTGAGCATTTTAGCCACAGTCTTTCCTCTTGATTATTTTCTTTACAAAGTATAGACTTCATTGTTTTTATCTCATATTATATGTCTATATGAATTATTATATACCATGTGTGTCTTTCTGTTTTTGAGATAGCTCAGTCAGGATTATCTTTAAGATTTCCAACAATTTACTTACAAATTTCATGAATCACTTGTGTTTTTTATTGTAGAGTAATATTGATGACTGAGCAAGCAATCATCCTGTTGTAGTCCTTCAGCATAACTGAGAACTTTCCATGCTGAACCACAAATGGCAGGTAGAGAAAGTGAGACAGACAGAGACAGAGAGAGAAAGAGCTAGAAAGACAGATTCAGAAATAGAGAGGATGAGACCAACAGAAACAAAGATCTAAAGTGATAGAGACTGAGAGACTGAGACTCCATTCTGCTGGTCACTTTCATTGGCATATCAAACTCACAGGAAACCCTTCTATAATATAACTACAATAGGAATTATATTATCTAACAAGACCATATCACCTAACCTTTCTGAGACATTTCCTTTCTGAGGACTCCACATGTAAATAAATGAGCTTCAAGGGAAAATTGTAATTCAAATCACAGGACTTAGAAAAAAATGAAGGGACTTGTAGCCTAAAAGAACATAGATATCCTGATAGTTTGTCATTCAATACAATGATTAAGTCCCAGCAATTTCTAAGGACTAAAGAATAGGACTGACTATCTCCTTTGTGGAAAATGTGGAATATTTCCATAATGGAGAATTATTCAGCTAAGAAAATGACATCATGATATTTTCAGGCAAATGGATGAAACCAGGAAAAATCATCCTGGGTGAAGTAACATGCAGAAAGACAAATATGGTATGTATTCACTTCTTAGGAAGTCTCCAAATAGGAGGAAATAAAAGTCCACTAGGGCATCTATTGTGACCAAACCAGTCTTCCACTAGGGCGATTGGGTGCCTTTAATTGAGATGTAGGGCCTGGGCATTCGACAGAAATTTTTAAGCATTGGAGGCTGTTGTTATTAAAATAAGTTGCTCCCTGCCCTGAAATAAGTGATTATTGGCATGTCCTTCCATCCATGGAGATGCTTCCTCCTGCATCAAATGGGATTGCATACAGAAACCCACAATCTGATAGTATGGAGAGAAAGACCTTAAAACACCCAGCTCTAAATGGAATTTACCTATGAAATTCTCCCTCCCCTTAGAGCTCTGGGAAGACTGCAGGAGAGGAGGGAGGAAGAGTGTCATAAGTAGAGGAAATTAAGGACACTAGGAAAAAAATGCCCTGAGAATCAGACTACAGAAAATGACGATGAAGCCAGCCTTGATGAGCCCTGATAAGCTAGTGTCAGATAGAAGGGGGAGGAGGACCACCCTATCTGGGTATTTAGAGAAAGGCATAGGGGTAGAAGAAGGATGGTGGTTGGTACTGGAAGGATAAGTGAAGTGGGCAGCAGAGGGGATACAAAGTCAATAAGTCATAATAAATAAATACATAAGAAAAACTGTCATCAAGGGTATGAAGTGCAGAGATCTTCAGGACTGATGACTTCTTCTTCAGGGTGGTTCCAGGGTGTGGCAACAATGAACTCAGTTTTCTTCAAGGGACTTTGCACTGAGACTCTAATCATGTTCCCCACTGACAACTGAGTAGGATACAGATTGTTTGAGAGAAAGCCTGAGGTGCCCTAAAATCATTGAGGGCACTTAGTAGCACACAGCCCAGAGATGACAGTTCTTGTGTCTAAGACTCTTATTTTGGGAATATTGTCACATATTTCTTTCAAGAGGACATTAATAAAATCACCTGGTATGACAGCAGAATGGAATTTTGATATCACAATGCTATGATGACATCATAATGCTATTATGACATCAAAATGTGGTTATGACCTCAATATGCTACATCACATTGATATTATGATATAACAATGAAATCATGACATCACAATGCTATTATAATATCACAATGCTATTATGACCTCATATGGTATGATAACACAATGTATTATAAAATCACAATAATAACAGAACAATGCAATTGTGACATTACAATGCTTACATGACATCACATTATTGGTATCATATCACAATTGTATTATGACATCACAATACTCTTATGCATGAGAGGACAGAGGAAGACTGTCGTAAGTGTCATATCATTGTGGTATGACATCACAATGGAGTTTTGACTTCACAGTGGCATTATTATATCAAAATGCTATTATATCATCACAATGATTTTATGGCATCATAATGAAATCATGATATCACAATGGAATTATGACTCACCATGGTATGATGACATGATAATGTTGTGATGATAACCCAGTGTTGTGACATCCCATGTTATTATAATATCACAATGCTATTATGACTTCACAATGTTATTATGACATCACAAAGCTATTATAGCTTCACAATATTATGACATTGCTATGGTGTTATGATATCACAATCATATAATGTCTTCACAATGGTATCTTGTAGGTGATGATTTTTATTTACTATTGGTTTATGTTTTATTAATGCTTGCTCTTATTCCCAGACAGCTGAATAACCAATTTACCACACAGAGACTAGCTTTATTTAGTTAACTTAGAACACAGTGCTGGTCAATAAGTACTCCCTTCTAAAACTTCAAGCCCTCATAGTTTCCTAACAGTTAGATTTTACCCATTATACTTGCTTTTAGTGAAGTGTTAGATCTGATTCATTCTTTTCATGCTGTTCCAAGATCTCTCCCCCTGTTCTGCTCTCCAAGCTCTTCTCCCTCGCCCTTTCTCCTCCCACTCATTTCCTGCCCTCTGGCTCCTCCCTTCCCTCAATATAGTGGCTAGTTACTTTATTCTGTCCTGTTTACACAAAGTTGACAGTTGCTTATAATAAGTATCACAATGCAATATCCGGATTGAAACCAGAGAGTGAGGGGATAGAAATCAGCATTTGAATGAATGAGGGTAAGGTGTATACATTTCAAAAGAACATTATAACAACAATGGTATTACAACATCACAATGCTATGATGACATCACAATACTATTATGATATCATAATGGGGTTATGACCTCAATATGCTATTAGGACATCACATTGATATTATGACATCAAAATGCTATTAGGACATCACAATGGTATTATTAATTCACAATGCTATTATGACTTAACAAAGGTATTATAAGATCGCAATGCTTCTATGACATCCCATTGATAATATGACATCACAAGTATATTATGTCATTATAACTTTATTATGGCATCTTAATTGTATCATCTCATCACAAATTTGTCATGACATCTCAGTGCTATTATGACATAACTATGGTATTATGACAAAACAATGTTGTCATGATAGTCCAATGCTATTATGACTTCAATATTCAAGTAGGACTTCAAATTGTCATTATCATATCACAGTGGAATTTTCATCTAACAGTCGCATTATGACTTCAAAATGCAATTATGATGTCATAATATTTTCTGACATCTCAATGATATTATAATATCACAATTGTATTATGACATCACAATGCAATTATGATCTCAAAATGATATAACTTCATAATGGTATTATGACATAAATGGGGTATGATATCACATTGGATTTTTGATATCTAAATGTAATTATGACTACACAGTCATATGACTTCACATGCTATTAGAACATCACAATGGTATTATGACATCACAAAGCAATGATGACATCACAAGCTATTATGACATCAAAATTCATCATGACATCCCAATGATATTATGACATCATAATAGTATTATGATTCACAATGATTTTATGATATTACCATGCTATTAAGACATTACAGTGCCATTATGATATGATTGTGGAATGGCATCACAATAGAATTTTGACATCAAAATGCTATTATGAATTCTCAATGCTGTTATACCATCATATATTATAGTGACATCACAATGCTATTACGACATGATTGTTTTATGATATCACAATTGAATTATGACTTTACAATGCTATTATGACTATGTAATATTAGAACATCTCAATGCTATGATGACATCACAATGCTATTATGACCTCAAAATGGTATTATGACGACAATGGTATGACACCTAAATATTATTATGACATCACAATGATATGACCTCACAATGTTATTATGAAATCACAATGGTGTATGATATCACAGTGATATGACATCTAAATGCTATTATGAATTTACAATAACATTACATTAAAATACATTAGGACATCACAAAACTATTTTGACATCCCAATGCAATTAAGACATCACAATACTCTGATGACAACACCATGCTATTATTCTATCAAAATAGTTTTATGATTTCACAATGCTACTATGACATATACTGCTATTATGTCCTCACAATGCTATTTGGACATCACAATGCTATTTGGATATAAAAATGCAATTATATGCAATTATAGTTATTATAGAATTTTGACATCACAAGGCTTTTATGATATCACCATGCTATTATGACATCACAATTCTATTATCACATCACAATTGTATTATTACTTCATAATGCTATTATGACATCTCAATGTTATGCTATAACAATGCTTTTATCATATCACAATGCTATTATGACATGATTGTGGTATGACATCATAATGGAATTTTGACATCACAATGCTCTTATATCAGCATGCTTTTATGACATCACAATTCAATGATTATATCATATGGCATAATTTCACAATGGAATTATGACATCACAATGGTATAATGACTTCACTATGTTATTTTATCATCACAATGCTTTTATGTTATCACAATGGTGTTGTGACTTCACAGTGCTATTATGACATTTCGAATGGTATTATTACAACACAGTGGTAGGACATCCAAATGGTATTGTTACATCCCCATTGTATTATGACATCAAAATTGTGTTATGACTTCACAATTGTATGCTGAATTCACAATGGTATTATAGCACAAAGTTATGATGACATCACATACTATTATTTTATCAAAATGCTATGATTATATCACAGTGCTCTTATGTCATCAAAATAGTACTACAACATCACAATACTATGATGATATCATAATGCTTTTATGACATCAAAATGGTATTATGATGTCAAAATGGTCTTATGACATGTCAATAGTATGACATTACTATGATATGACTTCACTTTAATATTATGACATCACAGTAATATTATGATATCACCATACTTTTATGATATCACAATGATGACTTCAAAATGGTATTATAACATCACAATGATATGACATTGCAAATAATTTAGGACATCATAATGTTAGTATGACATCACAATAGTATAATTACATCACATTAATATCATGACATCCTCTATTTTTATTATTTCACAGTGGTATGATGATAGAAAAATGGTATTATGATTTCACCATGGAATTATAATATCACAAAGTTATTATGATATGACTATGCTGTTAGGACACCAAAAATTTAAGTAATATGAACTAAAGAAAATTGGGGCTGAAGATGCGGCTTAGAATTTAAGAGCATTGGTTACTCTTACAGAAGTCCTTCTTCAATTCCCAGCAACCATAGGGTGGCTCACTTCCATATATAATGAGATCTGGTGCCCTCTTTCAGTATGCAGGCAGAACAGTGTTATATATATATATATATATATGTGTGTGTGTGTGTGTGTGTGTGTGTGTGTGTGTATAAATTATATATATATGTATGTATATATATATAAATTACATATATATATATAATAAATTGTTGGTACAAAGTTTGTTTGGAATGTATACATTTTATGCTTTTTCATTCAAATGCTGATTTCTGTCCCCACTCTCTGGTTTCAATCCGGAAATTACACTGTGATGCTTATTCTACGCATCACCTGTCTTAAGTTTGTATAAACATGCCACTATTTGTCCTCTCTATTTTCAATAAAACAACCAGCTACAGCTCTGAGCAATGGAGCGGATAAGGTGGGTCATCCTGATCCATAGCAGGAGGAGGAAAGGTTGAGAATCAGGAGAAGAGGTCTTGGAACCATGTGGAGAGATGGACCCTATGTAAGATATGACAAAGCACTAAAGCACATATGATGAGTGAAATCTGAATGGTAGGAATATATGTGGTCTTTGAGGTTTAGGATGAAATAACTATCTCCCAGCAGTATACTCTAGGTTAATTAAATAAATCCCAGTCTCTGTGTCGTGATTGGGGTAAACAGCTGGTTTAGGATTAACTGCTGCTTAACTAAAAGATATTTCAATAGTAAATATTAATAACTATCAACAAATGGCACCCAGCTAATCTAACTGTACAATAAATGGCCACCAACTAATCTAAGTATTCACACTCTTTAAATCATACTTTAACATAATTTGGTGGGGGGAATAAGTTTGCAGTAATACAGAACTTAAAACCTAAATAACTAGAACTTAAAACCTAAAAACTCCTAGATAAATTACTGTCTTTTTAAAAGACAGTCTTAAACAGGGCCAGGAGAAAAAGACAGCCTATTGTGGACAGACCTGAGACTTAACATAACAAAACTGGCTGCTGCTACAGTCTAACAGAAGGATACACAAGCATGGCTTCCTTAACATATGGCTGGCTCAGCTCTACTAAACTCAGCAGCCATGTCTGGAAAGAAAGGAAATGGAGGCATACAGACCTCTCTACGGAACTTGGCCTAAAACTGCAATTACAAAAATAAAAAAAAAAAAAATATGCCATGGCAGAGAGTGTTTTAATTCACTTTGGCTTTATTTTGTTTGTCATAGTCATGGATCTGTTTGCAATGTATTTAATGGTGGTGGCTCTTCTGGAGGAATTTCTCCAAGAACGTGGAAAGAGAAAATGGGGAAAACAACCAAGGAATGGAATACTAAGTTACAGAAAATAGAAAGGGCACTCTCCCTAATAAAAATTAGATTAATAATGTTTAAAATTCAAAGCTCTCTGGCTGCAAGATACTTGTTAGCTCTTTCTGGTAAGGGTCCACCAATTCACTAAAACATCAACTAAATTCCAAAAAGCAACCAACTGGGCTTTGTTTGTTACAGCATAATAACTGACCCCAAACTTAAAATCTTCTCATCTCTTTGCTTATTTTTTCATTCAAAGGCTTTGAGATACAATTATATTGATTTGAGAAAAAATATTTGAACAAGTTGATGAAGGCACATTCCTTTAATCCCAACACAAATTAAAAAGAAACAGGCCAGTCTCTGAATTCCTGGTCAGCCTACTGGTATTCTATCATCACAATTGTGTCATGACCTCTCAGTGCTATTATGACATTACAATGATATGACATCACAATGGTGTCATGATATCCTGCCACGGACCAGCCCAGTCAGGTTCCCTGCGTCCTCAGGAAAATCAGAGTTTTGGATATCAAGAAGGCACAGTTTCAGGCGAGTTGACAGAGACAACACCGAGATAGCTTTGACTCTGCTGAAATTTTACTGAAGTCAGGCTAATAATTTTATAGTGATTTCATTAGGAAGCACCTTAAAGTTGGCATGCTTTCTAGAACATTCAAACTTTTACCAAGGATACAAAGTTTGTTTTAGCTCGAAAGTGCAGCTAAGTATAAAGCATAGCCCACAAGAAATCTTGGCCTAGAAACTTTATGATCAACGCAAACAAAAACCAAAAACCTCAAAGTGTGGTTTCATTATCACTGACTAGAGAAGGGGAAAGTTAGGAGCTGTAAAAGTCCTCTGAGCCAACTCAAATACCTGCCAAAATATTTTTCTACATTAAAGTCTAAATTCATCTTGGTCAACCATCATCCCATGTGTCTTGCTAAAGATTTATAATCTTCCTTAGAAACAAGTTGCTAAAGGGAGGCATGCTTAAGCCTGCTCTACGTGCTTATGCTATTTTTTCCTAAAAGGGAGCCTATTATTTCTTTTTCTATTCTTATAATGCTTTCTGATACTAAATCTGATTCATTACTTATTTTCCTTTTACTCTATTTTTGCTAAAGCTTCTAATAATCTATCAAAGATATATTTTCTTAAGTAGTTAATTGTGCTGTTCCAAAAATCACAAAGAAAAAACAAAAGGCTCATTAATTCAATCCTTCATCTGAGAAAGCAGAATTTTCAGAGTATGTCTTTTTGGTGTAGATGGCCAGGGAGAATATCCAGTGACTTCCAGGGAGTGGATTCCCGTAGGAAAAGTGTCTCTTAATTTTAGCAGCATAATTTTCTGCTTATATAGCACATTTGTATGCTCACATAGACTCTGGAGTTAGTGTGGCAATATCCCAATGGTATTATGATGCACCAATGGCATTTTGACCTTACAATGGTACTATGACATAAAGATGGTATTTCAACATGTTTGTGGTATGTAATCACAATAGAATTTTGATGTCACAATGACATTTTGACCTCAAAATGCTTTTTTTTTTCAATGCAGTTTATTCAGGAACCTTGAACAATCCTCAGACCCTGGGGAAAGCCAGCCCACAGCTTAAATAGCCTCTGGGTAGCCAACCCAGGCGTGCCACATGGGCAATGCAGATAGGTCCACATACATGGAAGCAAGCCAGATCCTCAGCCTTAGCCAAATGTGGAATTGTTCGTGACAGAGAGCACTCACCATCGGGAAGGTGGAAGGCAGAAACCAGCTCCATCTTTAAGGCATAGCATTATGCAGCTCTCTACAGTTCCCCCTTTTTGTTTTAGACGCATCAGGCAAGAGTAGAGGTCTGATCTCTGATATTAGAAATAAATTGGACTTTGTACCAATGTTCATTTAGGTGTCATCCACCCAAAGAGCATCAGACCTGTCCGATACCTTTTTCTCAGAGGCGGGACCTGGAGCATCAACCCGCATGCAATCAGACATGCTCTTCTCTGGGTCGAAAGCGGCTGACCCTGAGTGCAGTGCTTAGCCTCGCATCCTGAGCGTATCATTTTAGCTTTTTATGGTATCCAACCATGCTTGGGGAGAATGTCCTGCTTCAATGGCTGTAAAGGCCTGAATGATCGACATCACAATGGTCTAACATCTCAATGCTATTTTGACATCACAGTTATAGGACAACACAATGGTGTTATGACATCACAAAGGCATCATGACATCAACATGGAATTATAACATTAAAATGCAATTATATCATCACAATGGTATGATGTTACAAATTTTTTATGTCATCTCAATGGTATTATATCATAATACCATTGTGTATTAGTTTCATGACATTTCATTGCTTTTATTGCATCACAATATTATTAGAAAATATGAACATGTCACGATATCCTAATGGAAATATGACATCACAAAGCTATTTCGACATGACTGTGGGATGAAATTACAAAGGAATTATGTATTCGCCATGGCATTATGACCTCAAATTACTATTATGACATCTCACTCTTTTTATGATATCATGGTGATGTTATGACTTCACAATGATATAATGACATCAAAAAGCTATTTTGACATCAAATTAATATGACATTCCATTACAGTTATGACACCACAATATTATTGTGACATTCACAATGTTATTACTAGATCACAATACTCTTATGACATCACAATGGTATGACAAATAATATGATATTTCAATGCTTTATGACATCATAAATACAAGACATCACAAAGGTGTTATGACATCACAATAGTATTATGATATCACAATGGTTTATGCCATCAAAATTCTATGGTTACGTCAAAATAGTGTTACGATGTCACAATGGTATTATGACATGACAATGGTATTATGACATCACAATAGCATTGTGACATCAAAATGATATTATGATATAATAATGCTGTTATAACATCACAATAGTATTAGGACATCACAATGCTATGTTGATGTCACAATAGTATTAAGATTTCAAAATGGTATTATAATATTACCATGCTATTGAGACATCACAGAGGTATTACAACATGATTGTGCTAAGACATCACATTGGAATTTTGACAACAAATGCTATTATGACTTCACAATGGTATTATGACATCACAATGATATGATGACATCAAAATGTGATTATGCTATCACAATGGCATTATTACATCAAAATTCATCATGATAACCCAATGCTATTCTGATGTCAATATGATAATACTACATGATTGTTTTCTAATATCACAAAAGCATTTTGACATCACTATGATATTATGACATCAAAAATTATTATGATATCACAATGCTATTATGACATTACAATGCTGTTATTACATCACAATGCTATGATGACATTATAAAGCTATTAAGACTTCGTAATTTTGATATAACATAACAATGCTCTGATTTTATCATAATGAATTGATGAAATCACAAAGGCATTATTACATCAAAATGGTATTATGACATTACAGTGATATGACATCACAAATCTATAATGACATCACAATGGTGTTATGAGTTCACAATGCTATGATGCAATTACAATGATATTATTAATTCATAATACTATTATGATATCTCAATGCTATTAGGACATCACAATCCTATGATGACTTCACAATGCTATTATGCTATCATAATGGTGTTATGACATCACAAATCTATTATGACGTTACAATGATATTATGGCATTTTTGACATCAAGATTCACATGACATACCAATGGTATTATGACATTAGAACTTTTTCATATCATTACAATTCTATTATGGCATAAAAATGCTATTATGACTTCACAACCAGATGACTACACAATGGTATTAGGACATCACAAAGCAATTATGACATAACATTGAGCTTATGTCCTCAATATGCTATTATGATATCACAATGCTAATATGATATCACAATGGTGTATAGAAAACACAATGGTATTATGACATCTCAAAGCTCTTATGACATCACAATGTTATTTTGAAATCATAAAGGTACTATTACATCACAAAGCTATTATGAATTCAAACATGCATTATGACATTACAATGGTATTATCACATTAAAATGGTATGAAATCTCAATGCTATTATGATATGATAATGCTATTATTACCTCAAATATGATGACATAGAATGCTATTATGCAATCCCAATGGAATTATGACATCACAATGCTATTACAACATCACAATTGTGTTATAACTTCACAGTTCTATTATCACTTCCCAGTGTTCTGATGACATCAGTAAGTTATTGTGATATCATAATGGTATTGTTACAACAAAATTCAACATGACATCACAATGCTATTATGTTAGCACAATGCTTTTTAGACATGATTGTGGTATGACATCACAATGGAGTGTTGATGTCACAATAGAATTATGACATCACAAGTCTATTATGATATCACATTGGTACTATGATATCACAATAGTATTAGGATATCACAATGCTATGATTACTTCAAAATGTAATTATGACATCACAATGGTATTATAACATCACAAAAGTATTAGGATATAACCAAACTATGATGGCTTCAAAAAATTGTCATTACATCACAAAGGTATTGAGATCCCTATGCTATTATAATATCCCAATATCATCATGATATCTTTATTTTATTAGGACATCACAATGCTATGATGGCATCTGAATGCAATTATGCTATCAAAATGGTGTTATGATTTCACAATGACTTTATGACATCACAAGGCCATTATTATATCACAATGGCATTATGACATCAAACTTCATCATTCCATCCAATTGTTCTTAGGACATTACAATGTTATTATAACATGCTTGTGGTATGCCATCACAATGGAATTATGACATTAAAATGCTATTATGACATCACAACGGTATGACTTTACAATGATATTAGGACATCTCAATGCTATTATGACATTACAATGCTCTTTTGTCATCACAATTCTATTATGACATCACAATTATATTATGACATCACCATGGTATTATGATTTCAAAATGGTATTAGACAGGATAGTGGTATGAGAGCACAATAGAATTTTGACATCAAAAAGCTATTATGACTTTACAACAGTAAGACTTTGCAATGATATTAGGACATCCAATGCTATGATCACATCACAATGCTTTTATGACATCACAGTTGTATCATGACATCAAATTCATTATGATATCCAAATGCTTTTATGATATAACAGTGGGTAGGTGCTGATTGCCTGAGAGGGTGAATAATGTAATGAAACAGTAAGAGTTTCTGGAGCCAGTTATTAAAAGAGCCAAGTGAGCAGCCTGATTGAGAGAAATGCTGAGCAGCCCTACATGCCTCAATCTGGGCAGCTGAAAGCACACAAACCAGAGATGAGAGTTCCTGTGTCCAAGATTGTTAGTTCAGTTAATCTGTCACATATTTCTTTCAAGTGCTCATTAATAAAGTCCTGTGTCCTTGACATGTCAGTTTCCCATTATCACAGATTCCATTATTATTCATTAAATTCAGAGATATGTTCTCAGTCAGTAAATTACTTACTGGGAAATTATTCCCTGAGCAAGGGAAATCTTTGAACAAAAAGTGTTTAATTAGGAGTTTGTTTATATTTTTACAGAAATATATATTTTACATGATGTCACATCAGCAAACAGACAACTTGTTAAAGTCCTTCAGCAGAACTGAGAGGTTTTCCTTCTGAACCACCAGCACCAGGCAGAGAGGGGGAGACTGAGAGAGACAGAGAGATAAAGACCTAGAGAGATAGATTCAGAAATAGAGAGATGGAGACCAACAGAAAAAAAGATATAAAGTGACAGACACAGAGAGGCATTCTGTCTGGTCACTTACATTGGCATATCAACCTCAAAGCACATCTTCCTAGTGAATTCTAGGCTAAAAGAACATAGTTATCCTGATAGTTTGTCATTCAATTCAATGATTAAAGTCCCAGCAACTAGCAAGGACTAAAGATCAGGACTGACAATTTTTCTTTGAGGAAATTGTAGAATATTTCCAAAAGAGGGTATTATTCAGTAAAGAAAATAAGATCATGATATATTTAAGGCAAAAAAAAAAAAATGGAACCAGGAAAAATCATCCTGGGTAAAGTAACTAAAAGGCAGAAAGACAAATATGGTATATATTCACTTATTAGGAGATTTTCTAATAGTGGAGGATAAAGTTCAAATAGGCCATCTAATTGTGACCAAACATTCTTCTACTAGGGAGATTGGGTGGAGTCAATCAAGCTGTTGGGCAAGGGCATCCTACAGAAATTTTCAAGCAACCCAGTCTGTTGTTATTAAATTATGCTGGTCTTTGTTCTCAACTGATTGATAGTTGCCATGTTCTTGAAACCACAGAGTTGCTTTCTTCTGCATCAAATTATATACAAAGACCCACAGTCAGATATTATGCAGAGAGAGACCTTAAAACAACCAGCTCTAGATGGGATTTGCCTATGAAATTCTCCCTACCTTCAGAACTTCAGGGAAGCCTGCAGGAGAGGAGGCATAAAGAGTGTCCTAAGAAGAGTAATTTGAGGACACAAGCAGAACTGCCTTGATAATCAGGCTGCATAGGAAGATGATGCTATCAGGTTTGATGAGATCTGATAAGGCAGAGTCAGATAAAAGGGGAGGAGGACATGCCCTATCAGGGAACTAGAGAAAGGGCATGGGGTAGAAGAAGGAGGGTGGTTGGGCTTGCAAGGAGAAAAGGGAAGGCAACAGAGGGAGTACAATGTGAACAAATTATAATGAATAATTATGTAACAAATGCTGTAATCAAGGTGATGAAGGACAGAGCTACTTCAGGAGTGGTGGTTTCTTCTTTGAGGTGCTGCCTGGGAGCGGCAAGGAAAAGCTCAGTTTTCTTTTCTTTTCTTTTTTGTATTTTATTAAAAACATTAAGTGCTTGGAATGTGAGGCAATCAACAAATAATTCTAAATATTAAATTTTTTGTTTTTTTTTTAATTTTATTTTTTTCTTATCAGTTACATTTTATTAACTCTGTATCCCAGCCATGTCCCCCTCCCTCATTCCCTCCCAGAACTTCCCTCCCTCCCTCAACTCCACTGTACCTCATTCTAAGTCCACTGATAGGGGGGACCTCCTCCCATTCATCTGATCCTGTTTTATCAGGTATCTTCAGGACTAGCTGTAAAGCACTCCTCTGCGGCCTAACAGGACTGCTCCTCCCTTGGGGGCTGGGGAGGCCAAAGAGACAGTCATTGAGTTCCTGTTAGAAATAGTCCTTGTTCCCCTCAGTTTGGAAAACCAGTTGGTTACTGAGCTAACAAAGGCTACATCTGAGCAGAGGTTCTAGGTTATATCCATACATGGTCCTTGGTTGAATGTCAGTCTCAGAAAAGACCCTATATATTTGGTACTTGTGGAACTCCTATCCTTTCCCCATCAGACTAACTCCCATTCTTTCTTATGATTCCCTGTACTCTGCCAAGCTTTTGGTCATGAGTCTTTGTTTTGAAAATACTGCTAGTTAGAGTCTTTCAGATGTGCTCAGTAGACTCCTGTCATATGTTCAATGCACATCCCATCTGTCTTTCTAAATGAGGATTGATCATCTTACCCCATGTATGCTCTCTTGATTATCTTTTTTAGAAGTATAGATTTCATAATGTTTATCATATCTTATAGGTCTATATAAGTGAGTATATACCGTGTTTGTTTTCTCCTTCTGGGATATTTCACTCAGAATGATCTTTTCTAGATCCCACCATTTGCCTGCAAATTTCATGATTTCCTCCTTTTTGATTGCTGAGTAGTATTCTATTGTGTAAAAATACCACAATTTCTGTACCCATTCCTCCATTGAAGGACATCTGGGTTGTTTCCAGGTACTGGCTATTAAAAATAAAGCTGCTATAAACATGGTTGAGCAAGTATCCCTTTTGTGTACTTAAGCAAATTTTGGGTATATACCTAGGAGTGGTATAGCTGGGTCTTGAGGAAGCACTATTCCTAATTGTTTCAGAAAGAACCAGATAGATTTCCAAAGTGGTTGTACAAGTTTACATTCCCACCAGCAGTGGAGGAGGTTTCCCCTTTCTCCACAACCTCTCCAGCATGTGTTGTCACTTGAGTTTTTCATCGTGGCCATGGCCATTCTGATAGGTGTAAGGTGATATCTCAGGGTCGTTTTGATTTGCATTTCCCTGATGGCTAATGAGGTTGAGCATTTCTTTAAGTGTTTCTCTGCCATTCAATATTCCTCTGTCTAGAATTCTCTGTTTATCTCTGTTCCCCATTTTTTAATTGGGTTACTTGTTTTGCTGCTTTTCAGCTTCTTTGTATATACTGGATATTAGCCCTCTGTTAGATAAAGGGTTAGTGAAGAGTCTTTCCCAATCTGTAGGCAGTCGTTTTGTTTTGATGACAGTGTCCTTTGCTTTACAGAAGCTTATCAGTTTCATGAGGACCCATTTATTGATTGTTGCTCTTAGAGCCTGTGCTGTTGGTGTTCTGTTCAGGAAGTTGTCTCCTGTGCCAATGAGTTCTAGGCTGTTCTCCACTTTTTCTTCTAACAGATTTAGAGTATCTGGTTTTATGCTGAAGTCTTTGATCCACTTGGACTTTAGTTTTGTGCAGGGTGATAAATATAGATCTATTTTTATTTTTCTGCAGGTGGACATCCCGTTGGACCAGCACCATTTGTTGAAGATGCTGTCTTTTTTCCATTTAATGGATTTGGCTTCTTTGTAAAATTTGAGTATTCATAGCTGTGTGGGTTTATTTCTGGGTCTACTAGGTGGTTCCATTTATCCTCATTTCTGTTTTCATGCCAATACCATGCAGTTTTTATTACTATTGCTCTGTAGTACAACTTGAGATCAGGGATGGAGATACCTCCAGATGATCTGTCGTTGTACAGGATTGTTTTGGAGATTCTGGGTTTTTTCTTTGTCCAGATGAAGCTCAGAATCTTTTTTTCAAGGTCTGTAAAGAATTGAGTTGGTATTTTGATGGGAATTGCATTGAGTCTGTAGATTGCTTTTGGCAGGATGGCCATTTTCATAATGTTAATCCTACCAATCCAGGAGCACAGGAGATCGTTCCATCTTCTAATATCTTATTCAATTTCTTTCTTCAGAGACGAAGTTTTTCTCAAACAGGCCTGTCACTTGCTTGGTTAATGTCACCCCAAGGTACTTTATGTTATTATGGCTATTGTGAAGGGTGTTGTTTCTCTTAATTTCTTTCTCAGCCCTTTTGTCTTTGGTATACAGGAAGGCTTCTGGGTTTTTTTTGAGTTGATTTTGTATCCTGCCACTTTGCTGAAGGAGTTCTCTGGTTGAATTTTTGGGGTCGTTCATGTTTACTATCATATCATCTGCAAATAGTGACACTTTGACCTCTTCCCTTCTGATTTGTATGCCCTTGATCTCCTTTAGTTGTCTTATTGCTCTGGCTAGGACTTCAAGTATTATGTTGAAGAGGTATGGAGAGAGTGGGCAGCCTTGTCTTGTCCCTGTTTTCAGTGGGATTGATTTAAGTTTTTCTCCTTTGAGTTTGATGTTAGCTATAGGCTTGCTGTATATTGCCTTTAGTATGTTTAGATATATGCCTTGTATCCCTTATCTCTCCAGGACTTTAAACATGAATGGGTTTTGGACTTTGTCAAATGCTTTTTCAGCATCTAAAGAGATGATCCTGTCATTTTTCTCCTTCAGTTTGTTTATGTGGTGGATTACATTGATGGATTTCTATATGTTGAACCACTCTTGCATGCCTGGGATGAAGCCTACTTGGTCATGGTGGATGATATCTTTGATGTGTTCTTGGATTTGGTTTGCAAGTATTTTATTGAATATTTTTGCATCAATGTTCATAAGAGAGATAGGTCTGAAGTTCTCTTTTTTTTGTTGGATCTTTGTGTGGTTTAGGTATCAGGGTGACTGTTGCTTCATAGAATGAGTTTGGTAATTTACCTTCTGTTTTTATTTTGTGGAATAGTTTGTGAAGAATTGCTGTTAGTATTTCTTTGAAGGTCTGGTAGAATTCCCGCTGAATCAATCTGGCCCAGGGCTTTTTATTTTTTGGATGGGAGACTGTGAATGACTGCTTCAATTTCCTTGGGGGAATATAGGGCTATTCAGTCTTTCTACCTGATCTTGACTTAATGTTGGGAGATGGAATCTATCAAGAAAATTGTCCATTTCATTTAGGTATTCAAATTTTGTGGCATATAGGCTTTTGTAGTATGACCTAATAATTGTTTGAATTTCCTCAGTGTCTGTAGTTATGTCACTCTTTTCATCTTTGATTTTGTTGATTCAGATAGATTCTCGCTGCTTTTTAGTTAGTTTGGCTAAGAGTTTGTCTATCTTGTTGATTTTCTCAAAGAACCACCTTTTTGTTTCATTGATTCTTTGAATGGTTTTATTTGTTTTTAATTGATTGATTTCAGCCCTGAGTTTGATTTTTTCCAGCCGTCTGCTCATCTTGGGTGTGTCTGCTTCTTTTATTTTTCTAGGGTTTTCAGTTGTGCCATTAAGATGTTTGTATGTGATGTTACGAATTTCTTCTTGCAGGCACTTATTGCTATAAATTTTCCCCTGAGCACTGCTTTCAATGTGTAGATAAATTTGATTATGTTGTGCTTCATTTTCATTGAATTCTAGGAAGTCTTTAATTTCTTTCTTTAACCCAGTTGTCATTGAGTAACAAGTTGTTCAGTTTCCATGTGTGTGTCAGCTTTTTGTTATTTCTGTTGTTGTTAAGGTCGAGCTTTAGTCCATGGTGGTCAGATAGAATACAAGGGATTATTTCAAACTTTTTGTATCTGTTGAGGATTGCATTATGACCAACTATATGGTCTACTTTGTAGAAGGTTCCATGTGGTGCTGAAAAGAAGTTATACTCTTTTCAGTTTGGATGAAAAGATCTGTAGACATCTATTAGGTCCATTTGATTTAGGGTCTCTGTAATTGTTTTTATTTCCCTATTTGTTTTCTGTCTAGTTGATTTGTCCCTTGGTGAGAGTGGAGTGTTGAAGTCTCCCACTATTAGGGTAGTAGGATCAATGTGTGATTTAAGCTTTAATATTGTTTAATTTATGAATGTAAGTGTTCTTGTATTTGGGGCATAGGTATTCAGATTTGTGATGTCCTCTTGGTGGAATTTTCCTTTGATGAGAATATAGTGGCCCTCCTTATCTTTTTTGATTAACTTGGGTTGAAAGTCTATTTTATTAGATATTAGGGTGGCCAGTCCAGCTTGTTTTCCAGAACCATTTGCTTGAAACACATTTTTCCAGCCTTTCACTCTGAGGTAGTGTTTATCTTTGTTACATAGGTGTGTTTCTTGGATGCAACAGAATATTGGATCCTGTTTCCCCAACCATTGTGTTAGTCTGTGTCTTTTTATTGGGGATTTGAGTCCGTTGATATTGATAGAAATTAGTGACCAACAGTTGTTGCTTACTTTAGATGTGGGGTTGGTGGTGTCACTGAGTTTCATTGCTTGTATTCTTTTGGTTTTGTTGTTGTTGTGTAGTTATCTATTTCTTCTGTTTCCTTAGATGTAGTGGTTTTCTTTGGTTTGGAGTTTCCTTTCTAGTAACTTCTGTAGAGCTGGGTTACTATGTAGATATTGTTTAAATTTGGTTCTGTCTTGGAATAGTTTGAATTCTCTGTCTATGTTGATTGAAAGTTTTTCTGGATATAGTAGTCTGGGTTGGAATCTGTGGTCCCAGGACTGTAATATTTTTGTCCAGGCATTTCTGGCTTTCATAGTTTCTGTTGAGAAACCTGGTGTGATTCTGATAGGTCTACCTTCATATGTTACTTGGCCTTTTTCCCTTGCTGCTTTTAGAATTTTTTCTTTGTTCTGTAGGTTCAGTGTTTTGACTATGATGTGACATGAAGAATTTCTTTTCTGGTCTAGTCTACTTGGTGTTCTGTAGGCCTCTTGTATGTTTATGCCATCTCCTTCTTTAAGTTGGGAAAGATTTCTTCTATAATTTTCTTGAAAATATTTTCCAGACTTTTGAGCCTGATATCTTCTTTTTCTTATACTCCTATTATTCTTAGGTTTTGTCTTTTCTTTTTTTTTTCTTTTTTTGTTATTTTTTTTTTATCAGTTACATTTTATTAACTCTGTATCCCAGCCGTGTCCCGATCCCTCATTCCCTCCCAGTCCCTTCCTCCCTCCCTAATCTCCACCGTGCCCCTTTCCAAGTCCACTGATAGGGGGGACCTCCTCCCCATTCATCTGATCCTGTTTTATCAGGTATCTTCAGGACTGGCTGCAAAGCCCTCCTCTGTGGCCTAACAGGACTGCTCCTCCCTTCGGGGGTGGGGAGACCAAAGAGCAAGTCATTCAGTTCCTGTTAGAAATAGTCCCTGTTCCCCTCACTTTGGGAAACCAATTGGTTACTGAGCTACCACAGGCTACATCTGAGTGGAGGTTCTAGGTTATATCCATACATGGTCCTTGGTTGAATGTCAGTCTCAGAAAAGACCCTGTGCCCAGATATATTTGGTCCTTGTGGAGCTCCTATCCTTTCCCCAGAAGAAGAAGAAGAAGAAGAAGAAGAAGAAGAAGAAGAAGAAGAAGAAGAAGAAGAAGAAGAAGAAGGTTTTGTCTTTTCATGGTATCCTTGATTTCTTGGATGTTTTGTGTTTGGAACTTTTCTGATTTTATTTTTTCTTTGAGAGACTTGTCAATTTCCACAAATGTATCTTCAGCTCCTGAGATTCTTTCTTCCATCTCTTGTATTCTGTTGGTGATGCTTACCTTTGTATTTCCTGATCTTTCCTCTATCTTCTCCAGCTCCTGGGTTTTCTCTATTTGTGTTTTCTTTATTGATTCTAATTCTGCTTTCATGTCTTGCACCATTTCCTTCATCTGTTTGAGTGTGGAGTCCTGCTTTCAATGACAGCTTCTATTTTTTGTCTGTTTCCTCTCTATGTATCACTAATTGTGCCTCTATTACTTTGGGTATAATTGCCTGTATTTCTATGAGAACTTTGTTTATTCTTCTTTATTTGCCTTCATATGTGTGGAAATTTCTTTGAGAGCTTTGTCCATTTCTTCTTTGTTTGCCACAATTTTCATGGTCATTTTTCTGAGAGCATGATTTGTTTCCTCTTGGTTAGTCTAGATTTCTTTGGCTTTTTCTCTGAGAGCTTTGTTCATTTCATCTTTATGGGCCTTTAATAGCTGGAGAAACATAGTTTTGAGGACGTTTTCTTGTATATCTAGTGAATTGAAGTGTCCATTTTTTTGTGGGGTTGCTGGTGAGGTCATTATGTCCTGATTTTTGTTGGGGGTGTACTTACATCTGCCTCTAGTCATCTGGTTATTTATAATCCCTACTGTTTGTTCCTTGAGATTGTAGTTCAGGCTCTGATCGTCTCTTTCTGTTTTTTTGGACTGTTTTTTCGGGAAGATGAGAGAGGTTCACTGGTTTGGGAGTGTGCACTCTGGTTTCAGTTTTGCCTAAGTAAGGCAATGTTATGGCAGTGTTTGGGAGAGTGCTCTCCCACTCCTCAGACACAATATTCTCTCAGCGCTGGCATCTTGCCACCCCCCCAGCTCAGTTTTCTCTAAGGGACATGGCAGTGAAACTCTGATCATGTTCCAATGAGTATATGAACAACACATACTTCAACTGATGAATTTTAAAGAAAAACAATATTCTGACATTTTAAAATTTTTATTAATTACACTTTATTTACTTTATTTATCCCCCCAATAAAGCTCTTTCTTCTCCCCTCCTAATCCCACCTTCAACCCCATACCATAACATATAATCTGCCATGAAACCTCTCTTAGAATTTGCCAATACAGCCTGTGATATATTTCCTAGCCTCAGGAGATGTTTTTGATCCTTTGACTCTGTGCTAAAGTGGGGCCTGACATTTGCAGGCCTGGTAGGTAGAACTTTTTGCCTTTGCCTACCTTCCTTTTGTGTTACAGATCCTTCTTCAAAAACTTCAAAGCATGCAAGTAAAATTGCATGAATTTAACTTAATGATCTCTAATGACCCCATTTGATATGGAAGCAAATCAATGACATATGAGAGTAAAATTGTGGGTTTTCCAACTTAAGACAGAGGCTCATAAAAATCATATCTGAGAGCTTGATGATGAGTAAAGAAAAAGGCACATTTTTGCCAACATAAGACAGGCTCTCCATAAAACAAAGAAGGGGGAACTGAAGGAGTCTGGTAATTGAAATTCTGCCTTATAGCCATGGCAGATGCGGGTCTTATCTAAATTCCATGTGTCAGAGAAAGTCCTTGATGGTCTCTGCAAACTGTGTTCTGAGCCTAAGAAGTAGATAGCAAGATCCCTGCAACCTTGGAAACCAGAGAGCAAAATTTGAGTAGCCTTGAGTGACTTCTTAGATGCCTTGCCAGTTGGAACAAATGTGTTGCTACTGTAAAAAAATTTTTTTTGCATTTACCCTTTGCTTTATAAGTGTTGTTTGTTCCTCCAATAAACTGACTTGATCAGGAATCTGTGTTGTCTCCATTCTTCATGGCTCTGTCCCCCCAATTATACTCCCTCTTTCAGGTGACCTCTGTTAGAATAGCTCAAAGGACTGTCAGGTTACCTACTCTTTTCCATGCTCTTAAACAATGAATAACACACCCTGCAGCCTATTATATCAATAAGAATGTGAAGGTACATTTAGTCAGTACATCAGTAACTGCTTAGTTCAAAGTCAACCCTAGGAAATTTCAGGTCCAAGACCACAGTAGGAGACCACCTTTTCATTTGGTACCTTTCCCTTTATCCCATATCACTTTGAAGCTTCCCTACCTAGGAAGCTGTCCAATTGAATAAACATTAAAGATTCAATTCCTATCTGACATTGACACAGAGGTAAACAGGAGTAAATGTGTGGGATCTGGAGAAAGGGATGAGATAAAGGCTTGTTGGGTTTCAGAAGAGTCAAGTGTGCACATTATCAGAGATACTGGACACTGAGGAAAGTTTATTTACTCATCTACAAGGAAACTCCAAGATTTTCTCAGGTACTAATTGGCTGAGAGGGAGAATGATGCTATGCAAAATGTGAAATCCAGTAAGAGTTTCAGGAGCCAGTTAGTTAAAGGGCCAAGTTGACATTCTGCTTGAGAGAAAGGCTGAGCACCCATGCATGCCTCAATCTGGGAAGCTGAAAGCCCACAACTGAGAGATGTCAGTTCCTATGTCCAAGAATCTTAGTTCAGGAAAAGTGTCACATATTTCTTTCAAGTGGTCACTAATAAAGTCATGTGTCCATGACATGTGGGTTTCCCATTATCACAGATTCCATTATTATTTCTTAAAGGCACATGAATGTCCTCAGTCAGTGAATTACTTACTGGGAAAACACTCCCTGGCCAAGGTAACTCTTTGAACAAAAAGTGTTTAACTGGGACCTTGCTTATATTTATACAGAGTACATCCATGATGTTACATCATCAAGCAGTAATCTTGTTGTTATCCTTCAGCTGAACTGAGGGATTTTCATAATGAACCACAAGCAGCAGGCAGAGAGAGGGAGACAGAGACAGAGACAGTAAGTGCTAGACTGACAGATTCAGAAATAGAGAGAAATCAGGAACAGAAAACAAGTTATAAAGTGAGAGACTGAGAGACACAGACTCCATTTTGTATGGTCACTTTCATTGGCATATCAACCTCAAAGCACACCCTCCCATAACATAAATCCAATAGGAATTATATTATCTAACAAGGCCATATTGCCTATCCCTTCCCAGACATTTTCTCTCTGGGGACTGCATATGTAAATAGATGAGCGTCAAAGGGACATTGCAATTCAAAACACCAGGAAGTGGAAGAAGATTGTGAGACTTCTAGGTTAAAAGAACATAGTTATCATGAGAGTTTGTTATTCAATACAATGATTAAAGTCCCAGAAACTTCCAAGTTCTAAAGAACAGGACTCTTAATCTCCTTTGGGAAAAATGAGGAATATTTTCATAAAGGAGTATTATTCAGCTAAGAAAATGACCTCATGATATTTTCAGGCAAAAGGGTAGAACCAGGAAAAATCATCCTGGGTGAAGTCATTAAAATGCAGACAGACAAATATTTGATGTATTCAATTATTAAGGAGTGTCCTAATAATGAAGGATACAGTTCCAATAGGCCATCTATTGTGACCAATCCAGTTTTCCACTAGAGAGATTGGGTGTCAGTTAATTGAGTCCTGGGGCCAGGGTATCTTAGGAAATTTTCAAGTGACCCAGGCTGTTGTTAGTAAAATATGTGCTCTCTGCCCTCAACTAATCAATCAGTGCAGTGTTCTTGTATCCTCAGAGATGCTTCCTTCTGCATCAAATGGGATTACAAACAGAGACCTACAGTCTGATATTATACAGAGAGAGGCCTTAAAACACCCAGATCTAAATGGAATTTCCTTATGAAAGTCTCCCTCCCCTCAGACCTCTGGGAAGCCTGCAGGAGAGTAGGCAGTAAGACTGTCATAAGTAGAGGAAATTGAGGATACAAAAAGAACAATGCCTGAAAATCAGGCCACTGAGGAAGATGATGCTGCCAGCCTTGATGAGAACTGGTAAGCTAGATTCCGATAGAAGGGGGAGGAAGACCTCCTCTCTCAGGGGAATTTTAGAAATGGTATAGGGTAGGAGAAGGAGAGTGGGTGGGAATGGAAAGAGAATAGGATGGGACAGCAGAGGAAATACAATGTGAAGAAATTGTAATAAATAAACACAGAAGAAAAACTCTGATCAAGGTGATGAAAGATAGAGCTCTTCAGGACTGATGGCTTTTTATCAGTGGTGATGCAAGGTTGTAGCAAGGATGAACTCATTTTTCTCTAAGAGTCTTGGCACTGAGACTCTGATCTTGTGCCATGGATTAGATGAACATCACATAATTCAATTGATTTGTTTTAAAGAAAAAAAAATTAGACTGGCACATGTGTAGGAATTTGAACCTGGGAGCAATTGAAAAGGAATGTAATGTATATTATATCAAATTCCCACATAAGCAATAAAAATGATATTTTGACAACTTTTTCAATGAGTTTTACATGGAGAAATGATTCCACTAAAGGAGGGCAGAATTTGACTTTGTAAGGCATACTTACCAGGATCTCCTTCTGGAATTTGTAGCACTTGTTCCAGTAGCAGCTGGTCAAGTTTTGGTATTTGGGTATTCTGGTTACTCCAAGGTGACAATGTCAGTTTTCTGTGTTCCTCATGTGTCTCTCTCTTTCTGTGTATGTTTATCTATAGACTTGGATATTTTTAGACATGAGAGTATTTGAATCAACAACTTTGAGTTTGGTCCTGGATCATCAGAGTTAAATTCTTTAAAACATTTTAAAATTTATCAGGTCTTTTAAAATAGCAACCCTTGGACAGTCTAAAAAAGAACTCAATACAGTTTCTCAACCATTTGGGAGAAATAATAAACCCTGGTATTTATTTTGTTAAGTTTACAAAGTAAAATCAAGCCATGCTGTTCAATCCATTTAAACAAAAACTGAAGTTATTACAACATATTCATGTAAAAAATACAAAAAAAAATGTTGTTCTTCATTTTAAAAGGCTTGAGAATCTTCAATGCAAAATGTTTGCTTATTCTCTTTTATGGAAAACAAAAAGGACTACAGTTCATGTGAGCCCAGGGTTATGAAGGGTTATATTCAGATCATTGTTAACCATTATATAAAATATATACCAGGCTGCCAGAACCTCAATAAATGATTTAATGCTGTTTCTTTCTGGCCTATAGGTTTGGTATGGCCAGAATAGTCTATTTTTGCTGAGAGCTATAGGCTAAGTTTAGTTCTCTATTTAATGTTAAATAAAACTTTCATCCTTTACTTTTTTGCTGTTAAATTTTAATGCAACATGATAGGATTAATAAGATTTGCTAGCCCCTTTATAAATTAGGTTTAATTAAAAGTTTTGCTTTGATTTTATTTTAAAAAGAGCAGATTTAAAGTTATGCTAAAGATTACAGTTGAGTATAAGATTGAGTTTACCTAGCCTCTTTGTTTAGGATTTTTTTAAGGTTAAATCTAAAATTGGTAATCATAAAGTTTTGCCTATATAGATCAACCTAAAATTTGGTTGTAAAACAAATATTTGAAAAATATGCCAAATTGAGAATATAACATCGTGTTTTATGGGATGAAGTATAGAGCAGTTGATAAAGGAAGACAAAGAGTAACTCAAATATGCTGGCACTCAGACTTGTCAGAGATTTAATAAATATGGCATTTTAACATATGTAAGCTTATTATGACAGAGTCCAACCTGTTGAGACATAAAAAACAAATTAATTCAGTTTTTACAAGTATAACCTATAGTTTTTTTTTTTAATTTAAAATAAAAATAGCCCAATTTTCAACACTTTAAAGGTATTTATGGTTCATTATGTGGTGTTGCTGTGTATGCTTATAAAAGTAAAACAATATCTTTACAAGTGTCTAATACATATGCATAAAAGGCAGAGTTATCTGCAGTAATGGCTGTGTTACAAAGTTTTATTAAGCAGTCTTTGGACATTTTTACACATAGTGCAAATGTAGCTCAGTCTTTTTTTCTAGGTAGTCAAATTCAGACATCTCTCCTGCTGAAATTTTATGTTTACAAATTCAAAATTTGATTAAAATAAACTTTCCTTTTTTATAGGACATTTGAGGGTTCATTCTAAGTTGCCAGGACCCCTGTCTAAAGGAAATGCACTGGCAGATAAAGTCACCAAAGTTTATTGTTCACAGTTAAAAAGAGGCCAGGATGTCCATAATATGCATCATCTTAATAGTGAAACCTTGAGACTCAAATGTGGATTGACAAAGGAAAGGCCCATAGTATAGTCAAGGCTTGCAGTATTTATCCTCAATTTCAGCCTCTTCCTCATTTGGGAGTCAATGTTAAAGGACTGCTTCCACATCAGATTTGGCAAATGGGTATTACTCATATTCTGGAATTTAAACAATTAAAATATGTACATGATTGCATAGATACCTATTCTGGATTTATTTTTGCCACTCCTCAACCAGGAAAACGTATAAGGAAGTTATTGCTCATTTTCTATAGGCTTTTAATGTTCAAGGATCTCCTAAGCAATTTAAAACCGACAATGGAACAGGATATACTAGCAAATCTTTTAAAAGATTTCAACGGTTTCAAGTTTCTCATATAACTAAAATACCTTACAGTCCTCAAGGACAAGACATGGTAGAGCATGCCCACTAAAGAATTAAGATTTATTTGCAAAAAAATAAAATACAAAGAAAGGGGATCTACTCCCCTGGACACCTAAGAATCATCTTAATCATTTTCTTTTCATTCTGAATTTTTAAAATTTGGATAAACTTGGTAAATCTGCAGCAGATAGATTTTGGCATTCAGAAACTAAGAAAACTTTTCCTAAACTAAAATGGAGGGATCCTTTAACAAATCAATAGCATGGACCCGACCCTGTACTCATATGAGGAAGAGGATCTGTGATTTTCCATGGGAAAAATGGTGCAGTTCGATGGCTACAAGGGTGTCTGGTGAGACAAGTGATTGAGGAGTTTTCTCCTAACAATGATAATGATATCAATGAAGACCCCTGAAGTCAAGGTGACTGTTTATTGGGCGTATTTCCTAATCTACCTCTAAGACATCCAGTTTCCTGGAATAGTCCAGAAGCCCTTGTTTTTGTCAACAACACATGTTTGCTGAGTTTTCCTGCTTTTGAAGCAACACAAGTAAAACAGACTCTTAAGTTACAGGAATAGGAAGAGGTTATCATCTTTGCTTTAAAAGAGAGACTATTCATCAGGACTACTTACCAGTCTCCCCTGTCCAGGTCATAGTTCGGAATGTCTACTGCTCTAAAGTTGGGTTGGCTTTTCAAGCCTCTCTTTGCAACAAGGCAAAGTGGAACATTGGAGGGATATTATTGTCCCTTCCTATGGGAGTTAAGAATGATAGTCTTATATCTCCAATGAGTTACCCACCCTGTGAGAAAGGGGATCAAAAAACTTGTCCTCGACTGATGGTTCCTTGGACAAAATGCATTGGAGAAATGCCCACCATCTACTCCTGGGACAATGACCCTGCATTTACAGCTGTTGGCTGGACTTGTCCATCCTTAAGGGTATTAAGAACTTGACTCCTGTTAAAGGCAGTCAAAATTCCTTTGTTTTAGAAAAATCTTTTTGTGTTGCACTTTGGAGGACTTCAAATAAAAAAGTGGCAAATCTATGTATGGAAATTGGGGGCTGCATTGGGACATATAGGCATTCTCTCTGGAAATGCAAGGAGATTTGCTAAAGTAATCAAGTATAATTCTGTTTTGGCATGTGTTAATCTTCCTTATTTCCTGCTAATTGGAAACATTGTAGTAAGACATTTTAAGAACAATGATACTATTCAATTTGTATATTACAATCATACTAATTATGTTAGTACTGATAATAATGCTCTTTCAGTATTAATTGTTACACAACCTGCTTTTGTTATGATTCCTGATGGGGCTTCTGATTCTTGGTATGGTGAAAGAGAATTTAATTGGACTCAGGTTCAGAATCAACTTGCTGGTATTTGGATTAGCAAAACCTTCTCATTGGACATGTTAACAATGAGAAATAAGATCCATGACATAGAATCTGCCAAGAAACCTAGGTTATAATTTGCCAATACAGTCTGGGATATATTTACTAGCCTCCGGAGGTGTTTTTGATCCTTTGACTCTGTGCTTAAATGGGGACTGACAATTGTGAACATGGCAGGTATGGGTTTGTTGGCCTGTGCCTGCCTTCCTGGTGTGTCAGTTTCTTCTTCAACAACTTCAACACATGCAAGTGTAGTTACATGAATTTATATTTAATATCACTAACAATCCCCTTTAATATGGATGAAAGACAATGACTCAGTGATGTGTAAGAGCAAAATTGTGGTTTCTCCAACATAAGACAAAGGCTCGTAATACTGCATTCTACACCTTGATGAAAAATGCACATTTTGCCAACCTAAGACAGGCTATCCATAACACAAAGAAGGAGGAACTGAAAGTGTCTGGTTATTGGAATTCTGTACTCTGGCCATGGCAGATGTGGTTTTATGTAAGTTCCATGTCTCAGAGACAGTCCTTGGCAGTGTCTGCAAATAGGGTGTTCTGAGCCTGCAACCTTGGGAACCAGCGAGCAAAATTTGTGTAACCTTGAGTGGATTCCTGGATGCCTTGCCAGGTGGTACAGATATGTTGTTACTATGAAAATAAATTTTTGCTTGATCCCTTTGCTTTATGTGTTGTTTGAAAGTTCTGTAAACTGAGACTTGATCAGAAATCTTTCTTATCTCCATTCTTGTGTCTTTGTCCCCACATTTCCACTTCCTCTTTCAGGTGGACTCTGTTTGACTAGTCTGCAGGACTGGTCAGGTTATATTCTCTTTTCCCTGCTCTTAGTGACTCAATTTCTCAGGGAAACCTAGACGCTGCCAGCCTATTTTGTCAATAAGAATATGAAGGTACTTTTAGTCAGTATGCCAATAACTGCTCAGTTCAAAGTCACAACCTAAGAAATTTCAGATCCAAGAACACAGTAAGAGACCACTTTGTCATTTGGTACATTACCTTTAATACTACTTCACTTTGAAGCTTTCCTACATAGGAATCTGTCCAATTGAATATACATTAAAGTTTCATTTCCTACCTGGCATTGTCACAGAGGTAAACAGGAGTAAAGGTGTGATATCTGGATAAAGGTATGAGAAAAAGGCTTGTTGGGTTTCACAAGAAAAAGTCACTTGTGCCAAGGATCAGAGATAATGGACACTGAGGAAAGTTGATTTATTCATGTCCTTTGAAACTCAAGATTCTCTCAGGTGCTGACTGGATAAGAGGGAAAATGATGTCATGCATAAGATAAAATCAGTAAGTGTTTCAGTAGCCAGTTATTAAAAGGGCTAAGTGGATAGATAGCCTGCTTGATAGACAGGCTAAGCAGCTCTACCTGTTTCAATCTGCGCTGCTGAAAACACACAGCCAGAGATGACAGTTCCCGTGTCCAAGACTCTTAGTTCAGGAAAAGTGTCACATATTTCTTTCAAGTGGTCATTAGGACATGTGACTTTCACATAATCACAGATACCATTACTATTTGTTAAGTGCACAGATATCTCTTCAGTCAGTGAATTACTTACTGTGGAAATGCTCCCTGACCAAGGCAACTCTTTGAACAAAAAGCTTTTAATTGGGACTTTATATTTTTTTTAAAGAGACCATCCATGATGCCACGTCAGCAAGCAGACAACCTGTTTTAATCCTTCAGCTGAACTGAGAGCACTTCAAACTAAACTACATGTGGCAGGTTGAAAGAGAGAGACTGAGAGAGACAGAGAGCTAAGAGCTAAGAGCTAAGTACAGATTCAGAAATGAGAGAGAGACCAACAAAAATAAATATATAAAGGGACATCGACCAAGAGACAGAGATTCCAGTGTGCCTGATCACTTTTATTGGCATATCAACTTTAAAGCACACCCTTATATAAAATAATTCCATTAGGAATTATATAACAAGTTATCCTAACACATACCAGACTCACTGGGGACTCAACATATAAATAGCTGAGCTTCAAGTGGACATTTCAATTCAAACCACCAGGAAGTGGAAGAAGATTGATGGAATTCTAGAGTAAAAGAACATAGGTATGCTGATAGTTTGTCATTCAATACAATGATTAAAGTCCCAGAAACTTCAAAGTTCTAAAGAAGAGGACTGACATTCTCCTTTGGGGAAAATGTGGAATATTTCCATAACAGACTATTCTTCAGGGAAGAAAATTACATCATTTTTTTATTCAGGTAAATGGATGAACCAAATAAATATAATCCTGTGTGAAGCAAATAAAGTAGCTAAAACAGAAAGAAAATATGGTATGTATGAACTTATTAGGGGTATAAAGTTTCAGTAAGCTATCTATTATGACCAAACCAGTCTTCCACTAGGGGGATTGAGTGGCAATTAATATATTTTTTGAGCCAGAGCATCCTAGGGAAATTTTCATGCACCCAGGCTGTTGTTATTATGGTATGTTACTTTCTGCCCTCAACTGATAGATCAGTGCCATGTTCTCCAGAGAGGTTTACTTCTGCATCAAATGGGATTGCACACATAGACCCACAGTCTGATATTATGCAGAGAGAGACCTTGAAATACCCATCTGTAAATGGGATTTCCCTATGAAATTCTCCCTCTCCTTAGAGTTCTGGGTAGCCTGCAGGAGAGGACACAAGAAGAGTGTCATAAGAAGAGGTAATTGAGAACACAAGGAGAAAAATTTCCTGAGAATCAGGCCACAGAAGAATATGATACAGTGAGCCTTGGTGATACCTTACAAGCCAGAATCATATAGAAGGGGGAGGAGGACCTCTCTTATCAGAGAACTAGAGAAAGGGCATATAGAGCTCTTCAGGATTGTTGTTTTCTTCTTAGGGGTGGTGCCAGGGTGTGGAAACTGTGAACTCAGTTTTCTTTAAGGGCCTTGGCACTAAGAATCTGATCAAATTCCAATGAGTATATGAACCACACATACTTCAATTGAAATATTTTACAGTAAAACAATTTTTTTAGTCTGACACATAGGCAGGAATTTGAATTTGGGAGCAATGGAAAAGGAGTGTAATGTATGTTATATGATAATTCCACATAATCAATTAAACTACTATGTTGACAACTGTTACAATGACTTTTTTTTTTTACAGTGACTTTTAATATGGAGAAAAGATTCCGCTAAAATAGGGCAGAGTATGACATTATAAGGCATGCTTTTCAGGAACTTATTATGTTGCAGAGAATCCTAGCCATGAACTGGTGGTTACCCAGGTACTTCAGACCCCATGAGCTCTGGTGGAATCTATGAACAAGCAGTCCTGGCACTAAAACTATGTTTAGAGTGTTTGTCTAGAGGTCCTCAGCAGGAAACACTGCTCCTATTGTGACCTATGTATATAACATGGTCACATTACTCTGTCCTGATGGACCAGTTTTTACTCTAAACCCCAGGACCAGGAGGATTTCTCACTGACCATGGAGAAGGATACGGTTGCCATTCCAGCCATGTCAGCCAAGGCATCCCTGCTTGTAAAGGGTTGGCAACAGTAGGTTTCTACAGCACCAACTGTCAAAGAGTATACTGTCCCTCTTTTCTAATTTTCCATACACTGACTTTTTTTCTATTTTAGCCAAACTAATCACAGGACTTTTCTGTTTCCTTCTCTAGACCCTGCCAAATATTATATCAATAAGAATGTTAAGTACATGAGTTACTGCTCAGTTAAAAAACACAGCCTAGGAAATTTCAAATCCAATACCACAGTAGGAGACTACTTTGTCATTCAACACATTCTCCTAAATCCCACATCTTTAAGACACTTCCCTACTTAGGAAGCTGTCAAATTAAATAAACTTTAAAGTTACATTTCTTACCTGACATTGTCACACGGGTAAACAGGAGTAAAGGTGTGGATCTGGATGAAGGGCTGAGATGAAGGCTTGCATGTTTTCACAAAAAAAAGTCACATGAGCACAGAATTAGAGATACTGGACTCTGAGCAAAGTTTCTTTACTCATCCCCATAGAAATTTCAAAATTCTCTACGTTGCTGATTGGCTGAGAGAGAGAATGATGTCATGAAATGGGTGAAAGCCAGTAAGAATTTCAGGAGCCAGTTGTTATAAGTGCCAAGTAGACAGCCTGCTTGAGAGAAAGCCTTAGAAGCTCTACATGTCTTAATCTGGGCAGCTTAAAGCACAAAACACAGAGATGACATTTCCTGTGTCCAAGACTCTTAGTTCAGGAAAAATGTCACATATTGGTTTCCAGTGCTCATTAGTAAAGTCATGTATCCTTGACATGTGAATTTCACATTATCACAGATTCCATTATTAATTGTTAAGTGCACAGATATGTCCTCAGTCAGTGAATTACTTACTTGGAAAATGCTCCTTGACAAAGGCAACTCTGAATAAAAAGCACTTAATTTGGGGTTTTCTTATATTTTTACAGAGACCATCCATGATGTCAGGTCAGCAAGCAGTCATCTTATTGTAGTCCTCCAACAGATCTGAGAGTTGTTCATACTGAACCACCAGTGGCAGGCTGAAGGGGAAAGAGATAGAGAGACAGATTCAGAAATAGAGAGACTGAGACCAACAGAAACAAAGAAATAAAGTGACAGAGGCTCCATTCTGTCTGGTCACTTTCATTGGCATATCACCCTCAAAGCACACCCTCCTAAAATATAACTCCAAAAAGGAATTACATTATCTAACAAGGCCATACATCCTAACACTTTGCAGACATTTCCTCACTGGACGCTCAACATGTAAAATATTAAGCTACAAGGAAACATTGAACTTCAAATCACAAGGAGGTGAAAGAAGATGGAAGGTACTTCTAGGCTAAAAGAACATAGTTATCCTGATAGTTTATCATTCAATACAATGATTAAAGTCCCAGAAAATTCCAAGGACTAAAAACAGGACTGATAATCTTCTTAGGGGAAAATGTGGAATATTTCTATAACAGAATATTACTCAGTTAAGAAAATGACATCATGATATTTTCAGGCAAACGGAACCAGGAAAAATCATTCTTGAAGTAAATAAAATGCAGTAATACAAATACAGTATGTATTCATTTATTAGGAGGTCTCCTAATAGTGAGGTATAAAGTTCAAATGGGCCCTCTATTGTCAAAAAACCAGTATTCCACTAGGGGTATTGGGTGGAAGTTAATTGAATTCAGGACCAGGGCATCCCATAGAAATTTTCAAAAAACTGAGGCTGTTGTATTTAAAATACGTTGCTCTCTGCCCTCAACTGATAGTCAATGCAAATGTTCTTGCTTCCACAGAGATGCTTCCTTCAGCATCAAAAGTGCTTGCATAAGAGACTCACAATTTGATATTGTGCAGAGAGGCCTTAAAACACCCAGATCTAAATGAGGTTTCCCTATGAAATACTCCCTTCTGTCATATCTCTGGGGAGCTTGCAGGAGAGAAGACAGTAAGAGTGTCATAAGTAGAGGGAATTTAGGACACAAGGAGAACAATACCCTGATAATCAGACCCTAGAGGAAGATGCTGCAGCCAGCCTCAATGACACCTGATAAGCTAGGGCAGATAGAAGGGAAGGAGGACCTCCCCTATCATGTAACTAGAGAAATGGCCTAAGGGGAAGAGAAGGACTGTGGGTGGGACTGGTATCAGAGGAGGGAAGGGGCAGGAGAGGGGAAAAAAAGTGAACAAATCATAATAAACAAATACATAAAAAAATCAGTGATCAAGGTGATAATGGATAGAGCTCGTCAGGACTGATAGCTTCTTCGTGGGGGTGGTGCCAGGGTATGGCAAGGATGAAATCAGTTTTCCTTAAGGCACTTGGTACTGAGAATCTGACCATGTTTCAATGAGTATATGAAAAACACATTCTTCAATTGATGCATTTTAAAGAAATAAAATTTTACTGTGATGAATGGGCAGGAATTTCAACCTGGGAACAATGGAAAAGGAGTGTAATATATGTTACATGAAATTCCCACATAATCAATAAAAAAATACGTTGACAACTACTGCAATGACTTTTAACAGGGAGCAAAAATTCTACTGAAGGAGTGCAGAGTTTGACTTTGTAAGGCATGCTTTCATTATGTAGCAGAGATTCTTAGCCATGAACTAGTGGTTACCCAAATACCTCAGACCCCATTAGCTCAGGTGGCACCTAAAACAAGCAGTCCTGGCACTAATAATAAGTTTTGAGCATTTGTCTGGAGGACATATGCAGGAATACACAGCTGCTCTTTTGTCCTAGGCATATAACACAAACCCATTTCTCTGTCCTGAATTCCCAGTTTTGACTGTAAACCCCAAGACCAGGAGGGTTTCTCACTGACCCCAGAGTAGGGCACAGCTGTGATTCAGCCTGGTCAGCCAAGGCAACCCTGCTCATAGAGAGTTGTCAACACTTGTGTGGAAAAGTACCAGCTGTCAAAGATTATTGCCTCTCAGTTCTTTCATATACACCAATCTTTCTCTGTTTCACCCAAAACAGTCCCAGGGATTGTATATGGTTTCTTTCACACTTCCAGCTCTTAAAGACTTAATAATCCAGGGAACTCTAGACCTTGCCAGCCTATTTTATCAATAAGATTGTGAAGGTACATTTATTGAGTACAGGAGTAACTGGTTAGTTCAAAGTCAAAACATAGGAAATTTTAGATCCAAGACCACAGTAGAAGACCACCTTGTCATTTAGCACATTCACCTTAATCCCTCATCACTTTGAAGCTTCCCTACTTAGGAAGGTGTCCAGTTAAACAAGCATTAAAGTTTCATTTCCTACCAGATATTGTCACAAAGGTAAACAGGAGTAAAGGTGTAGGACCAGGATAAAGGGATGAGATAAAGACTTGTTGGGTTTCACAAGAAAATAACTTGTGCCCAGGATCAGTGATACTGGACACTGAGAAATGTTTGTGTATTCATCTCCATGGAAAACTCAATATTCTCACAGGCCCTGATTGGCTGAGAGGCAGAATGATGTCATTAAACTGGTTAAAGCCAGTAAGAGTACCAGGAGTCAGTTATTAAAAGAGCCAAATGGACAGCCTGCTTGAGATAAAGGCTGAGCATCCCTACATGTTTAAATCTGGGCAGCTGAAAGCACACAACCTAGAGATAACAAGACTATTATTTCATCAAGTATCACATATTTCTTTCAACTGGTCATTAATTAAGTCATGTATCTTTGACAGGTGACTTTCACATCATCACAAATTCCACTATTATTTGCTAAATGCACAGATATGTTCTCAGTCAGTGAATTACTATCTGTTCAAATGCTCCCTAACCAAGAAAATCTTTGAACATAAAGAATTTAACTCAGAATTTGCTTATATATTTACAGAGACCATCCAGGTGTCTGTAAATACAGACATACATACAGAGACCATCTGATGTCATGTCAGAAAGCAGACAACTTGTAGTCCTTCAGAAGAACTGGTAGATTTTCACACTAAATCATAACCCCTTTGACACTGAACTGCCAAGGGCTACATCTGTGCAGGGGTTGTAGGTTATTTCCATGCATAGTATTGGTTGGAGTATGATTCTCAGGAGAGACCCCTGTACTCAAATTTTTTGGTTCTGTTGCTCTCCTGCGGACCTCTTGTCTTCTCCAGATCTTACTATTTCCCAATTCTTTTATTAGATTCCATGCACTCTGCCCAACAGTTGGCCATAATTCTCAACATCTGCTTTGGCAGTCTACAGAGCAGTGCCTTTTAGAGAGACTTTATGGCAGGCTCCTAACTTGTTCCCTGTTTTCTCCTTCTTTTGATGTCCATCCTCTTTGCATTTCAGGATGGGGATTGAACATTTCAGCCAGAGTCCTCCCTCTTGATTAGTTTATGAAGGTGTACAGACTTTTGTAGGTTTATCTCATATTTTATGTCTATATGAGGGAGTATATACACGTGTGTCTTTCTGCCTCTTGGATAGCTCACTCAGGATGATCTTTTCCAGTTACCACCATTTATCTGAAAATTTTCTGATTTCTTTTCTTTTTTGTTATTTGCTGACTAATGTTCTACAGTGTAGAATTACCACAATTTCTGTAACCATTCTTCAGTTGAGGGGGCATCTGGGTTTTTTCCAGGTTCTGGGTATTACAAATTAAGCTGCTACAAACATGGTTGAGCAAATGTATTATTGCGTACTGGAGCCTTTTTTGGATATATGACTAGGAGTTGCATAGCTGGATCTTGAATAAGCAATCTTCCTGGTTTTATGAGCAAGCACCAGATTGATTTCCCGAGCAAGTTTACATTTCCAACAGCAATGGAGTAGGGTTTTCCTTTGTCCACAACCTCTTCAGCATGTGCTGTCACTTGAGTTTTTGATCTTGGCCATTTTGATGGGTGTAAGGTAAAATCTCAGGGTTGTTTTGATTTGCATTTCCCTGATGGCTAATGAGGTTGAGCATTTCTTTAAGTGTTTCTCTGCCATTCGATATTCCTCTATCAAGAATTCTATGTTTAGCTTGGTTCCCCATTTCTTTATTGGATTTCTTGACTTGTTGCTTTTCAACTTCTTTAGTTCTTTATATATAGTGGACTTTAGCCCTCTGTCACATAGAGGCTTGGTGAAGATTCTTTCTCAATCTGTAGGCATTCATTTTGTTTTGATGACAGTGTCCTGTGCTTTACAGAGCCTTCCAGTTTCATGATGTCCCCTTTACTGATTCTTGCTCTGTTCAGGAAGTTGTCTCCTGTGCCAATGGCTCTTCCCCAATTTTTCTTCTAAGTGATTTAATGTGTCTGATTTTATTTTGAGTTCTTTGATCCACTTGGACTTTAGTTGTGTGCTGGTTGATAATTATGAAACTATTTGCATTTTTCTACCTATAGACATCCAGTTAGACCAGCATCATTTGTTGAAGATGCTATCTTTTTTTCCATTATGTGGTTTTGGCATCTGTTTTTAATCTTAGGTGTCCATAAATGTTTGGGTTTATTTCTGTGTCTTCTGATTGATTCCATTGATCCACATTTTGTTTCGGTGCCATTGCCATGCACTTTTTTATTACTGTTGCTCTATAATATGGCTTGAGATCAGGGATAGAGATACCTTCTTTATATCTTTTATTGTAGAGCATTGTTTCAGCAATTCTGGGTTTCTTGTTATGAAGTTGAGAATTTTTCTTTCAAAATTTGTAAAGGATTATGTTGATAATTTGATGGGAATTGCATTGAATCTGTAGATTGCTTATAGTAAGATGGCCATTTTAACAAAGTTAGGCTTGCCAAGCCATGAGCATGGGACATCTTTGCATCTTGTGATATCTTCTTCTAATTCTTTCTTCAGAGACTTTGACTTGCTTGGTTAGGGTCATAATAACCTAGTTTCTGTCTTTGACTGAATGTCAGAACACATCAAAGATATCATCCACTATGACTAAGTAGACTTCATTCACATAAGCAGGGGTGGTTCAATATACAGAAATCAATGGATGTTATCCACCATATTAAAAAAATGAAAAAAAAAACATGATAATCTCTTTGAATGCTGAAAAAGCATTTGACAAAATCCACTATCCCTTCATGTTTAAAGTATTGGATAGATCAGGGATACAAAGCACATATCTAGATATAGTAAAGGCAATATACATCAAGCCTATAGCCAATATTAAACTAAACAGAGAGAAAATTAAAGCAATCCCAATGAAATCAGGGACAAGACAAAGCTGCCCACTCTCTCCATATCTGCTCAACATAGTTCTGGAAGTCCTTGCTAGAGCAATAAGACAATTGGAGGAGATCAAGGGGATACAAATTGGGAAGGAAGAAGTCAAAGTATCACTGTTTGCAGGTCATATGATACCTGAGTAAAATCCAAAATTCTACCTGTCAATTCTTACACCTGCTAAACACCATCAGCAAAGTGTCAGATAAAAAAATTAACTCAAATAAAATCCGTAGCCATCCTGTATACAAAAGATAAAAGGGGTGATAAAGAAATTAGGGAAATAAAAGGAATCATATTATCTAAGAAGGCCATACCTCCTAACCCTAAGCAGACATCTTCTCACTATGGATCCACATATAAACAGGTGTGCTTCGAAGGGATATTGCCATTCAGTTCACCAGGAATTAGAAGAAGATGGAGGACCAGCCCTATATGGGTAATTAAAGAAAGGCATAGGGGTAGAAGAATGATGGTGGGTGGGACTAGTAGGAAAAGACTGAGGGGGCAGCAGAGAGTATACAAATTGAACAAATCATAATAAATAAATACATAAGAAAAATTTAGATTTTACCCATTATACTTGCTTTTTGTGAAGTATTAGTTCTGGTTCATTTCCTCAACCCTGTTCCAAGATCTCTTTTCCTGTATGCTCTCCAAGCTCTGCTCCTTTGCCCTCTCTCCTTCCATCAATGGAAGAATGGGTAAAGAAATTGTGGTATTTCTACACTATGGAATACTACTCAGCAATCAAAAGGAGGAAATCATGAAATTTGCAGGCAAATGGTGGGATCTAGAAAAGATCATTCTGAGTGAAATATCCCAGAAGGAGAAAGACAAACAGGGTATACACTCACTTATATAGACCTATAAGATATGATAAACAGAATGATATCTATATACTTAAAAAAGATAATCAAGAGAGTGGACATGGGGTAAAATGATCTATCCTCATTTAGAAAGACAGATAGGATGTGCATTGCACATATGACAGGAGTCTACTGAGCACATCTGAAAGACTCCCACTAGCAGTGTTTTCAAAGCAAAGCCTCATGACCAAACCTTTGGCAGAGTACAGGGAATCATAAGAAAGAAAGGGAGGTTGTCTGATGGGGAAAGGATAGGAGCTCCACAAGGACCAAATATATCTGGGCCCAGGGTCTTTTCTGAGACTGACATTCAACCAAGGACCATGTATGGATATAACCTAGAACCTCAGCTCAGATGTAGCCTGTGGTAGCTCAGTAACCAATTGGATTCCCAAAGTGAGGGGACCATGGACTATTTCTATCAGGAAACTCAATGACTGGCTCTTTGGCCTCCACATCCCCCAAGGGAGGAGCAGTCCTGTTAGGCCACAGAGGAGGGCTTTGCATTCAGTCCTGAATATACCTGATAAAACAGGATCAGATGAATGGGGAGGAGCCCCCCCCCCTTCAGTGGACTTGGTTAGGGGCACAGTGGATATGGGAGGGAGGGAGGGACTGGGAGGGAATGAGGGATCCGGACACTGCTGGGATACAGAGTTACTAAAATGTAACTGATAAGAAAAAAAAATAAAATTCAAAAAATAAAGAAAGAAATAAAGTTATGCTAAAGATTATAGTTGGGTACAAGATTGAGTTTTACATACTCTCTTTTGTTTCAGTTGTTTCCTTTTTTTTTAAGGTTAAAACTAAAATTGGTAACTATGAAGTTTTCCTATATAGATCTACCTAAAATTTGGTTCTAAAACATACATTTAAAAAAATGCCAAAATTGAGATTATAACATTATGTTTTATATGATGAAATTTAGAACATATGATAAAGGTAAAAAATGAGTAACTCAATTATGCTGGCCTTCAGACTTGTCAGAGATCTGATATTATGACATTGTAACATACGTAAGCTTATTATGACAGAGTCCAACATGTTGAGGCACAAAAAACAAAACAAAACAAAACAAAAACAAATTAACACCATTTTTATATTTGCAATCTATAGTTTTTTTTCTATTTAAAACAGAAGTTAGCCCAATTGTTGATAATTTAACAGTATTTACTGGTGGTTCATTATCTGGTGTTGCTGCCTATACCTATAAAAGAAAAAACATATATTTTCAAATGTCTAACACATCTGTGCAAATAGCAGAGTTATCTACAGTATTGCCTGTGTTTCAAAGTTTTAATAAGCAGTCTTTGAACATTTTTACAGATAGGGCAAATATAGCCCAGTCTTTGCTTATGTTAGAAACTGCAGCTCAAATTCAGACATCTTCTGCTTGAATTTTTTTTACAAATTAAAAATTTGATGCAAAAAAAAAAAAACTCTTTCATTTTTTAGGACTTGTGAGGGCTCATTTCAATTTGCCAGGAACTCTGTCTAAAGGAAATGTATTGGCAGATAAAAATCACCAAAGTTTATTGTTCACAGTTAAAAAGAGCCCAGATTCCCATAATATGCATCATCTTTATAGTCAAACCTTGATAATTAAATATGGATTGACATATTTAGGAACAGGCCCATAGTATATTCAAGGCTTGCAGTACTTGTCTTCAATTTCATCCTGTTCCTCATTTTGGAGTCAATCTGATGGTTGCACATCAGACTTGGCAAATGGATATTGCTTATATTCCAGAATTTAAATGATTAAAATATATACATGTTTGCATAGATACCTATTCATGATTTATTTTTGCCACTCCTCAAACAGGAAAAGCTGCAAAGAATGTTATTGCTCATTGTCTACTGACTTTTAATGTTCTTGGACTTACTAAGCAATTTAAAACTGACAATGGAACATGATATAGTAGCAAATCTTTTAAAAGATTTTGTCAACAGTTTCAAGTTTCTCATATAACTAAAATACCTTACATTGTAATACTGTTGTGATCACAGTGCTATTATGACATCAACAGGGTATAGTGACACAACAATACTAAGAGAGGCCCTCTGTGGCAGACTTCTAAATTGTTCCCTGTTTTCTCCTCCTTCAGATGTCCATCCTCTTTGCCTTTCAGAATGGAGATTGAACATTTTAGTCAGGGTCCTCCATCTTGATTAGTTTTTTAGGTGTACATATTTTAGTAGGTTTATCCTATATCATATGTCTATAAGAGTGAGTATATACGATTTGTCTTTCTCCATCCGGGATAGCTCACTCAGAATGATCCTTTCCAGTTCCCACCATTTATCTTCAAATTTCATGATTTCCCTGTTTTTTTAAGGCTGAGTAATATTCCATTGTGTAGATGTTCCTCAATTTCTGTATCCATTCTTCATTTGGGGGTGGGATCATCTGGGTTGTTTCATTCTTGGGTGAAGTAATGAAAATTCAGAAAGGTGAATATGGTATATATTCATTTATTAGGATGACTCCTAATAGTGGGAGAGAAAGTTCCAATAGGCCTTCTATTGTGATCCAGCCAATCTACCACAGGGAGATTAGGTAGCAGTTAATTGAGTTATTGAACCAGGGCATCCTATGGAAAATTTAAAGCAACCCAATCTGTAGTTATTAAACTATCTTGTTCTCTGCCCTCAACTAATAAATCAATGCCATGTTCTTGGATCCACAGAGATGCATCCTTCTGCATCAAACGGGATTGCATATAGAGACCTACTTTTTTATATTATACAGAGATAGAGACCTTAAAACACTCAGCTTTAATGGGGTTTCCCTATGAAATTCTACCTCCACTCAGAGCTCTGGGAAGAATGCAGGAGAGAGGCAGGAAGAGTGATATAAGTATTAGGAATTTAGGGTACAAGGAGAGCAATGCTCTGAGAATCAGGCCACAAAGGAAGATGATAGAGCCAGCCTTGCTTATACTTGATGAGCTAGAGCCAGATAACCCCTTATCAGGTAACTAGGAAAGGTCATAGGTATAGAAGTAGGAGTAGGAGTGAAACTGGAAGGAGAAGATGGAGATGGAAGCAGAGGAAATAGAACAAATCATAATTAGTAAATACAAAGAAAAACTGTAATCAAGGTGATGAATTGTAGAACTCTTCAGGACTGATGGCTTCTTCTTGGGAGTGGTGCCCAGGTGGGGCATGGATGAACTCAGTTTTCTTCAAGGGACTTGGCACTGAGACTCTGATCAAGTGCCAAAGAGTAGATGAAGAATGCATACTTCAATTGATATATTTTAAGGAAAAAAAATTAGTTTGAATCATGGTTAGGAATTTGAACCTGGGAGCCATGGAAAAGGAGTGCAATGTATGTTATATGAAATTCCCACAAAAACAATAAAAATAATATGTTAACAACTTTTTTCCTTATTAAATTATACTTTATTTACTTTGTATCCCCCTCTAGTTCCTTCCCTCCTTCCCCCGCAAATCCCTCCTTCCTCCAACCTCTCCATGCATGCCCTTCCCCAAGTCCACTGGTAGAGGAGGTTTTCTTTTTCTTCCTTCTGATCATAGGTTGTTAATTCTCATCAGGAGTGGCTGCATTGTCTTCTGCTGTGGCCTGGTAAGGCTGTTCCCCTTTCAGGGGTAGGTGATGAAAGAGCAGGCCAATCAGTTCATGTCAGAGACAGTCCCTGTTCCCATTACTATGGAACCCACTTGGACACTGAACTGCCATGTGTGCAGGGGTTCTAGGTTATCTCCATGCATGGTACTTAGTTGAAGTATACAACTTTTACAATGATTTTTAACATGTAGAAATGATTCCGCTCAAGGAGGGTAGAGTTTGACATTATAAGGCATGATTTCCAGGAACTCATTATGTAGCAGAGAATCCCAGTCATGAACTAGAGGTTACTCAGCTACTTCAGACCAAATAACCTCTGGTAGCACCTCTGAACAAACAGTCTTGGCATTAACACTACCCTTAGACCATTTTCTGGAGGACTCAGCTGCTCTTCTGTCCCAGTCATATAACAGGGACCCATTTCTCTGTTCTGAAAGCACAGTTTTAACTGTAAAACCCAGGACCAAGAGGGTTCCTTCCTGACCTCTGACACAGATGCATATCCAGGCAGATCATCCAAAGCAACCCTGCTCATAGAAGGTTGCCAACACTAGTGTGGAACAGCATCAGCTGTCAAATAGTTTATTGCCCCCAGTTCTTCTTTTACACTCACCATTCTTTCTCTGTTTTAGACAAAACATTCCCAGGAATTGTCTGGTTTCCTGATCTTAAAGAATCAATATTGCCGGAAATCCAAGGCCCTGCAACCTTATTATATCGATAAGAACATGAAGGTAGATCAGTGTGTACATGAATAACTACTCAGTTCAAAGTCACAACATAGGAAATTTCAGAACCAAGGCCACAGTAGGAGACTACCTTGTCATTGGGTACATTCCTGTTAATCCACATTACTTGGAAGCTTCCCTACTTAGGAAACTCTCCAATTAAATAAACATTAAAATTTCATTTCCTACCTTACATTATCACAGAGGTAAACAGGAGTAAAGGTGTGGGATTTGGATAAATGGATGAGATAAATGCTTGTTGGGTTTCACAAGAAAAAGTCAAGTATACACAGAATCAGAGATTTTCGACAGTGAGGAAAGTTTGTTTACTCATCTCCTTGGAAACCTCAAGATTCTCACAGGTACTGATTGGCAGAGAGGGAGAATGATGTCATGAAACAGATGAAAGCCATTAAGAATTCCAGGAGTCACTTATCAAAATGGCCAACAAAACAGCCTGCTTGAGAGAAAGGGTGAGCAGCCCTACATGCCTCAATCTGGGCAACTGAAAATACTCAACCCAGAGATGACAGTTCCTGTGTCCAAGAATATTAGTTCAGGATCAGTGTCACATATTTCTTTCAAGTGGTCTATAATAAAGTCATGTGTCCTTGACATGTGAGTTTTACATTATCACAGATTCCATTATTATTTGTTAAACACATTGATATGTCCTTAGTCAGTGAATTACCTACTGTGAAAATGTTCACTGACAAAAGAAACTCTCTGAACAAAAAACATTTAATTGGCTCCTTGCTTATAGTTTTACAGAGACCATCAAGGAAGTAACATTAGGAAGCAGTAATCTTGATGTAGTCCCTCAACAGAACTGAGAGCATTTTATAGTGAACCACAGTGGCAGGTAGTGAAAGGGAGACTGAGAAAAACAGATAAAGATTAGAGAGACAGTTTCAGAAATGGAGAGACTGAGACCAACAAAAACAAAGATATAAAGTGACAGAGACTGAGAGACGAAACTCCATTCTGTCTGGTCACTTTCATTGGCATATCAACCTCACAGCACATCTTCCTACAATATAACTCCAATAGGAATTATATTATCTAATAAGGCCATACCTTTTAACTTTTCCCAGACATTTCCTCACTGGGGACTCCACATGTAAGTAGATGAGCTTCAAGGGGACAGTGCAATTCAAATCACCAGGAAGTAGAAGAAGATGGAGGGACTTCTAGGCTAAACGAATATACTTATCCTGAATGTTTGTCATTCGATACAATGATTAATGTCCCAGCACCTTCCAAGTACTAAAGGACAATCTCCTTTGGAGGAAAATGTGGAATGTTTCCATAATGAAGTATTATTCAACTAAGAAAATGACATCATGATATTTTCAGGCAAATGGATGGAACCAGGAAAAATCATCCTAGGTGAAGTAACTAAATTGGAGAAAAAAAATTATGGTATGTATTCACTTATTAAGTGGTCTCCTAATAGTGGGGATAAAGTGCCAATAGATCATCTATTGTGACCAAACTAGTGTTCCACTGGGGGAGGGGGGCTGGATGGCAGTTATTTGAGTTGTTGATCCAGGGCATCCTAAGAAAATTCAAGAAATTTAGGCTGTTGTTATTAAAATATGCTGCTTTCTGCACTCAACTGATTGAACAGTTCCATGATCTTGTATTCACAGATATGCTTCTTTCTGCATCAAATGGGAATATATATATATATATATATATATATATATATCCACAGTCCAATATTATGCAGAGAGAAACCTTAGAAAAACCAGTGCTAAATGGGATTTTCCTATGAAATTCTCCCATCAGATCACTGGGAAGCCTGCAAGAGAAAGGCAGGTAGAGTGTCATAAGCAGAGGGAATTGAGGACACAAGGAGAACAATTCCCTGATAATCAGGACACAGAGGAAGATGATGCAGAGAGTCTTCATGAGACCTGATAAGCTAGGGTCAAATAGAAGCGGGAAGATTACCTCCCTTAACACGAAACTAGTGAACGGCAATAGGGGTAGAAGAAGGATAGTGGCTTGGAATGAGAAGAGAGATTAGGCTGCAGATGGGATAAATAAAATTATTTTTTTATTTTATTATTATTTTTTTATCAGTTACATTTTAGTAACTCTGTATCCCAGCAGTGTCCCGATCTCTTGTTCCCTCCCAGTCCCTCCCTCCCTCCCTCATCTCCACCGTGCCCCTTTCCAAGTCCACTGATAGGGGGGACCTCCTCCCCATTCATCTGATCCTTTTTTATCAGGTATCTTCAGAACTAGCTGCAAAGCCCTCCTCTGTGGACTAACAGGACTGCTCCTCCCTTTGGGGGTGGGGAGACCAAAGAGCCAGTCATGGAGTTCCTGTTAGAAATAGTCCTTGTTCCCCTCACTTTGGGAAACCAATTGGTTACTGAGCTACCACAGGCTACATCTGAGTGGAGGTTTTAGGTTATATCCATACATGGTCCTTGGTTGAATGTCAGTCTCAGAAAAGACCCTGTGCCCAGATATATTTGGTCCTTGTGGAGCTCCTATCCTTTCCCCAACAGACTAACTCCCCTTCTTTCTTATGATTCCCTGTACTCTGCCAAAGGTTTGGTCATGAGTCTTTGCTTTGAAAACACTGCTAGTTAGAGTCTTTCAGATGCGCTCAGTAGACTCCTGTCATATGTTCAATGCACATCCCATCTGTCTTTCTAAACGAGGATTGATCATCTTACCCCATGTCTGCTCAATTGATTATCTTTTTTAGGTGTATAGATTTCATTATGTTTATCATATCTTATAGGTCTATATAAGTGAGTATATCCCGTGTTTGTCTTTCTCCTTCTGGGATATTTCACTCAGAATGATCTTTTCTAGATCCCACCATTTGCCTGCAAATTTCATGATTTCCTCATTTTTGATTGCTGAGTAGTATTCCATTGTGTAAAAATACCACAATTTCTGTACCCATTCCTCCATTGATGGAGATCTGGGTTGTTTCCAGGTTCTGGCTATTACAAATAAAGCTGCTATAAACATGGTTGAGCAAGTATCCCTTTTGTGTACTTGAAGGAACTTTGGGTATATACCTAGCAGTGGTATAGCTGGGTCTTGAGGAAGCAGCTTCATATGGAGAAACAAAAAAACCAGAATCTCTAAAACGATCCTGTACAAGAACAGATCATCTGGAGGTATCTCCATCCGTGAACTCAAGCTGTACTACAGGGCAACAGTAATAAAAACTGCATGGTATTGGCATAGAAACAGAAAGGAGGATCAATGGAACCACATAGAAGACCCAGAAATAAATCCATACACCTATGAATACTCGATATTTGACAAAGAAAATTCTTAATAAATAAAAACATAAGAAAAACTATGGTCAAGGTAATGAAGTATAGGCTTTTAAGGCCTGATGGCTTGTCCTTGGGGGTGATGCCAGGGTATGGCAAGGATGAACTCTGTTTTTTTTTTTTAAGGAATTTGGCACTGAGTCTCTGATCATGTTCCAATGAATATATGAACAACACATACTTCAATTGATGTATTTTAAAGAAAAAACATTTTTGTGTGACAAATGGGTAGGAATTTGAACCTGAAATCATTAGAAAAAGGAGTGTAATGTAGAATATATGAAACTCCACATAATCAAGAAAAATAATATGTTAACAAGTTTTACAATGACTCTTAACATGGAGAAAAGATTCAGCTAAAGAAGGGCAGAGTTTTACTTTGTAAAGAATGCTTTCCAGAACTCATTATGTAGCAGAGAATACTAGCCATGAACTAGTGGTTACACAAATACCTCAGACCCCATTAATTCAGGTTGCACTCTGAAAAAGCTGTCCAGGCAGTATAACTATGTTGAGAGGTTTTATCTGAAGTACTACAGCAGGATGCACAGCTTTTCCTGTGTGGAAGGCATATAAGATGGACACATTTCTCTGTCCTGAAGGCCCAGTTTTAACTGTAAACTCCAGGGCCAGCAGGATTGCTTACTGACCACTGAGCAGCACACAGCTGCTGAACTGGACAGGCCAGTCAGGGCAACCCTCTATGCCAAACCTGGTGTGGCACATCCCCAGCTGTCAAATAGTTTATTGCCCCTCAGTTTTCTTTTTGCACTCACTCCTTTTACATGTTTCTCTTTTTCAGCCAAACTAGTCCCAGGAATTGTCTGGTTTCCTACTGTTTTCCCTCTTCTTAAAGACTCAATACAGCAAGAATACCTAGGCCCTGCCAGCCTATAATATCAATAAGAATGTGAAGGTATATTTAGTGATTACACTAGTAACTGCTCAGTTCTAAGTCACAACCTAGGAAAGTTCATATCCAAGACCACATTATAAGACCACCTTGTCATTTGGTACATTCCCATTGATCCCACATCACTATGAAGCTTCCCTACTTAGGATGCTTTCCAATTAAATAAAAGTTAAAATTTCATTTCCTATTTGACATTGTCATAGAGGTAAACAGGACTTAAGGTCTGGGATCTGAATAAATGGATGAGATAAAGCATTAATGGTTTTCACAAGAAAAAGTCAAGTATGCACAGGATGAGAGATATGGACACTGAGGAAAGTTTGTTTACTCATCACCATTGAAACCCCGAGATCCTCTCAGGTGCTGATTGTCTGAGAGGCAGAATGATGTCATGAAACAGGTGAAATCCAGTAAGAGTTTCAGGAGCAAGTTATAAAAACGTCCAAGTGGACAGCCTGCTTAAATGAAAGGCTGAGCAACCCTACATGCTTTGTTGTGGGCATCTGAAAACACACAATCCAAAGATGACAGTTCCTGTGTCCAAGTCTTTTAGTTCACAAAAAGTGTCACATATTTTTTTCAACTGGTCTTTAATAAATTTCACATTATCACAGATTCCATTAGTATTAGTTAAATGCACAGATATGTCCTCTGTCATGGAAATATTTACTGGGAAAATGTTTCCTGACCAAGGCCACTCTTTGAACAAAGAGTGTTTAATTAGGACCTTACTTATATTTTTACAGTAACCATCGAGGATGTCACATCAGCTGGCATTTGTCTTGTTGTAGTCCTTCATCAGATCTAAAAGCATTTCATATTTAACCACAAGAGGCTGGCAGAAGGAAGGAGAGTGAGAGAGACAGAGAGAGGAAGTGCTAGAGAGACAGATTGAGAAATAGAGAGAATGAGACAGAAACAAAGTTATAAACTGACAGAGACAGAGAGACAAGACTCCATTCTGTCTGATCACTTCCATTGCCATATCAACCTCGAAGCACACGCTCCTAAATTATCACTCCTAAAGGAATTATATCATCGAACAAGGCCATACCTCTGAACACTTCCCAGATATTTCCTCACTGAAAACTAACATGTAAATAGATGAGTTTCTAGGAAACATTGCAATACATATCACCAGGAAGTGGAAGAAGATGGAGGGAATTCTAGGCTAAATAAACATAGCTATCCTGATAGTTTGTCATTCAATACAATGTTTAAACACCCAATTACTTTCAAAGAAAGTAATTTTTCAAACCTATTCTATTCCAAAGAATAGGTTTGAAAAACACCTTTGGGGAAAATGTGAAATATTTCCATAATGGAGTATTATTCAGCTAAGAAAATGACATCATGATATTTTCAGGCTAATGGATAGAACCAGGAAAAATCATCTTGGGTGAAGTAACTAAAATGCAGAAAGAAGTATGGTATTTATTCAGTTATTAGCAGGTCTCCTCATAGTGGGAGATAAAGTTCCATTTGGCCATCTTTTTTGATCACACAAGTTTTCCAGTAGAGAAATTTGGGTGGCATTTTTTGAGTTGTTTTGCCAGGGCATCCTACAGAAATGGTTATATCAACCCAGGATGTTGTTATTAAAATATGTTACTCTCTGCCTTCAACTGATAAACAGGTGTGCTTCGAAGGGATATTGCCATTCAGTTCACCAGGAATTAGAAGAAGATGGAGGACCAGCCCTATATGGGTAATTAAAGAAAGGCATAGGGGTAGAAGAATGATGGTGGGTGGGACTAGTAGGAAAAGACTGAGGGGGCAGCAGAGAGTATACAAATTGAACAAATCATAATAAATAAATACATAAGAAAATTTAGATTTTACCCATTATACTTGCTTTTTGTGAAGTATTAGTTCTGGTTCATTTCCTCAACCCTGTTCCAAGATCTCTTTTCCTGTTTGCTCTCCAATCTCTGCTCCTTTGCCCTCTCTCCTTCCACTGATTTCCTAAAATCTGGCTCCTTCCACTCATTTCCCACCCTCTGGCTCCTCCCATCACTCACCATTGTGGCTAGTTGCTTTATTCTGGCTTGTTTACACAAAGTTGAGACAGGATGCTTAGAATAAATATCACAATGCAAAATTTGGTTGGAAGCCAGAGAGTGGGAGGTAGAAATCAGGATTTGAATGAACAAGGGTAGGTGTATAACTTTCAAAAAAAAAAACATACGAACAATGGTATGACATCACAGTGCTATGATGACAACACAATGCTATTATGACATCACAATGGCATTATGTCATCAAAATGTTGTTATGACATCATAATGGTATTATTAATTTACAATGCTCTTAAGATTTCAAAGTGGTATTATGAGATCACAATGCTATTATGACATAATAGTGATATTATGACATCACAACCTTCTTGTGACATCTCAATTATATCATGCCATCACAATGGTGTCATGACTTCTCAGTGCTATTATAACATAACAGTGGTATTTTGACATAACTGCTATTATGATATCAGAATGCTATTATGAAATGATTGTTGTATGGCATCTCAATGGAATTTTGGCTTTATGATTTCAAAATGCTAGTATGCTCTCACATTGGTATGTTAACATCACAATGATAATATGATATCACAATTTAATTAGGATATCACAGGACTATTATTACATTATATTGTAATATATCACAATGAAATTATAACATAACAATGCATTTATAACATCACAATGCTATTCTGAGAGCACAGTGGTATGATATCCAATGGGATTATGACATTGCAATGGTAATATGATATCTAAATGCTATTACGACATCCGAATAGTATGACATTCCAATAGAATTATGACATCACAACAGTATTATGAGATCATAATTATATTATGACATCACAATAGTCTGAGATCTCAGTGCTATCTGACATCACAATGATAGGATATCACAATGATGTTATGACTGCACAATTGTAAAACAACATCACAATGCTATTATGACCTTACAATGATGAAATCCAAATTCTATTATTACATTACAGTGATATAATGACATCACAATTCTATTATAACATCTCAATGGTATTTTGAATGACTGTGGTATGTAATCACAATAGAATTTTGACATCACAATGGCATTATGATCTCAAAAGGCAATTATGACATCACAGTGGTATTATGACATTACAATGGCATATTATGACATTAAAATGTTATTTTGAAATCACAATGCTATCTTGACATCACAATTATATTACATCACAATGCTGTTATGAAATCTCATTGACACAATCACATCACAATACTATAATGATATTACAATGGTATGACATTTCAAGGCAATTATGAAAACACAATATGACAGCACAAAGTTTTTATGACATTTCAATATTATTATGACATCAAAATTCTATTATGACATCCAACTTTATTATGGCATCTTATATTATGTCATCAAAATGGTATGATATCTCACTACTATTATGATATCACAAAGGCATTATGACATCACATCACTATGTAACAACAGAATGCTATTATGATATCAAAATGGCATTATGACATAAAAATTGTATGACATCATATTTTATGATGATATCACACTTTCATTATGACATCAAAATGCTATTGTGATATCACATTGATATAATTTCATAAAAATTGTTACATGACATCTCAGTGCTTTTTTGACATCACAATCGTATAATATAATAACGGTGTCAAGATATCCCAATGGTATTATGACATCACAATATTATGACATTAAAATGCTATTATAGTGTCACAATGGTATTATGACATCACAGTTCTCTTATGACATATAATGGAATTACTACATAACAATGGTAAGACATCCTAATTCTATAATAGCCACACAATGATATGATATCACAATGGTATATGACATCACAATGGTATTACGTCATCACAATGCTATTATAACATTAAGACATCACAATAACATTTTGACATCAAAATGCAATTATTTCTCCATCTATGTTCATTGAAAGCTTTGCAGGGTTGGCATCTTTGGTCTCTTAGAGTCTGCATGACACCTTCCTAGGCCCTTTTGGCTTTCATAGTTTCTAATGAGAATTCTGGTAAGATTCTGGTAGGTCTACCTTCATATGTTACTTAGCCTTTTCCCTTGTTGCTTTTAATATCTTTTTTTGTTGTTGTTCTTTAGATTTAGTGTTTTCACTATGTGTTGTGATGTAATTCTTTTCTGGTCTAGTATATTTGGCATTCTGTGGGCCTCTTGTATATTTATGGATATCTCTTTAAGATGGCAAAATTTTCTTCTATGATTTTCTTGAAGATATTTTCTGGACCTTGGAGCCTGAAGTATTCTTTTTCATAGATTTCTATTATTCTCAGATTTCATATTTTCATGGAGTCCTTGATTTCTTGGATATTTTGTTTTTGGGACTTTTCTCATTTTACTTTTTCTTTGAGAGAAGTATGAATTTCTGTGAGAATATCTTCAGCCCTAGAGATTCTCTCTTCCATTTTGTGTATTCTGTTGGTGAGGCTTACCTTTGTGGTTCCTGATCTTTTCTCTAAGTTCTCCAGGTACAGAGTTAATAAAATGTAACTAATAATAAAAAGAAAAAAAATGCTATTATGATATTACCATGATATAAAAACTCAATGCTATTATCATATCACAGTAGTTATAACATCACACCACTATTATGATTTCACAATGGTGTTATGACTTCACAATTCTATTATGAAATCACAATTGTATGACATCACAATGGTATTAGGTCAACATAATGCTGTTATGAAACCATAATGGCATTATGACATCACAATTGTATGACATATCAATGCTATTATGACAACACAATGATATGACCTCACAATGGTATTAAGATATCACAATGCTAATATGACATCACAATATATTATGACATCACAACAACAATACATCCCAATTTTATGATTTCACAATGGTATTATGACATCACAATTTTATTATGACATCTCAATGTTTTGTAATCTCAATGATATCATAACATCTGAGTGCTATTATGATTTCACAAAGCTAATATGACATCATATGGTATGATATAACAATGAAATTACAACATCACAATAATATAACATAATAATGCAATTATGACATCACAATGATATCCTGACATCACATGTATATTATCATATCACAATGGTATTATAACATCAAAGTGGTATTATGACATCAAAATGCTATAATTATATCACAATAATATGTCATCTCAATGCTATTTTGACACTACAATGTTTTGACATTTCAATGGTTTTATGACTTCAGAAAGATAAGACATCACAGGTGCTATTATGATAGCATAAAGCTATTATGGCATTCACAATTGTATCACTCATATCATTATGAAATTATGATTTCACAATAGTATTCTAGAATGCTATTATGACATCACAAAGGTATTATGAGATCACAATGCTATGATGACATCACAAAGGTATTATGACTTCACAATTTTATTATGACATCAAAATGGTATTTCCACATCACACTGATATTATGATATTACGATACCATTATGAATTCATAATGGTATGACCAGTATGACTTCACAATGGTATTAGGACATCACAATGATTTGATGACATTACAAAGCTGTTATGACCACATAATTTTATTATGGTATCCCAATGCAGTTATGACATCACAATGATATGACCTCACAATGCTATTATGACATCCGAATGCTATTATGAAATCATAATGGTGTTATGACATCACAATGATATTATGCTATCACAACAATGTTACTACTTTACAATGCTATTATAACATTAAAATGTTATTATGACATTGCAATTGCATCATGAGATAAAAAATCATCATGACATCCCAATGCTATTATGACATCCAATGCTATTACATGATTATAATATGATATCACATTGGAATTTGCACATTACAATGTAATTATGACATCGTAATACTGTTATGACTTCACAGTGATATGACCATAAAAAGATATTATGATATCTCAGTGGTATGAGACATGTCAATGCTATTATGATATCATAAGCTATTATGACATCATAATTTTACTATGACAACACAATGCTATTATGATACCGCATTGTATTAATGGCATCACAATGGTAATATAACATCACAATGCTATTAAGGAATTACAATGATGTTATAACATCATAGTGCTATTATGACATCTCAATTTTATTACAACATGATTATTTGTTATTAGATCACAATGGAATTATGACATTTCAGTGTTATTACATTTCAGTGTTATTACTTCATAACAGGATGACTTTATAATGATATTAGTATATCTCAATGCTATGATGACTTCACAAGGCTATTATTCCATAGCAATGGTGTTAGGACTTCACAATATTATTATGACATTACAATATTATGACCTCACAATGTTTTACAACTTCACAATGTTATTATGACATAACAATGGTATTATGACATCACAATTCTGCTATGTCATCACAATGGTGTTGTGACATTACAAAGGTGTCATGAGCACTGATGACATCACAATGCTATTATGACATCACCAAGTTATTATGACTTAAAAATATTATTTTGACATTCCAAAGGTATTATTAATTCACAATACTATTATGACATCTCAAAGCTATTATGATATCACAATGGTATATTACAATGCTATTATGAATACACAAAGATATGACTTTACAATGATTAGGACTTCTCAATCCTATGATGACTTCACAATGTTATGCTATCACAACAATGTTATGACCACAAGGCTATTATGACAGTACAATGCTCTTATGAAATCACAATGGTATTATATCACTCTGCTATTATGATTTAATGGTATTACGGTTTGATTGTGGTATCATATTACAATGGAAGTTTGACATCAAAGTGCATTTATGGCTTCACAATGGTATAACTTCACAATGATATAAGGAAATCACATGCTGTGATGACATGATAGTTCTATTATGAAATTACAATGGCATCAAGAAATCAATATTCATCATGACATCCCAATGCTATTCTGACATCACAAAGCCATTATGACATGATTGTGGTATGACATCACAATGCAATTTTGATATCATAAATTTTTTTATGATATCACAATGCAATTATGACATCACAATAATATGAAAACATAATGGTGTTATGACATTTAAATGCTAATATGAAATTACAATGGAGTTAAGTCATCACAATTGGTATGATAAAATCACAATGAATGATGACATTTGAATGGCGTCATGACATCAAAATTCATCATGACATCCCAAAGTTATGATGAAATCACAATGCTATTATCACATTAAAATGGGTTCATGAGATTAATATGCTATTAATATATCACAATGCTATTATGATACCACAATTCTATTATGACAATACAATGTTATGATGACATCACTATTAGGACATGGTTGTCTTATGACAATACAATGGAATTATGACATTATATGCTATTATGACTTCAGAAAGGGATGACATTTTGATAATATAAGGACATCTCAAAGCTAGGATGAAATTACAATACTACTGTGCTATCACAATAGTGCTATGACCTTACAATGTTTATATGATATAACAATGCTATTGTGACATTACAATGCTGTTATGACATCATAATGGTATAATGACATCACAATGCTATTTTGACAGCAAAATGGTATTATGCCATCAAAATACTATTATGATATCACAATAGTATAACATCTAAATGCTGTTATGAGATCACAATGTGTTATTAATTCACAGTGCAATGATGACATTACAATGGCACTATAATATCACAATGGTATTATGATGCTATGATTAAATCATAACGCTTTTACGTATCACAGTGGTCTTATGGCTTCACAATGCTGTTATCATATTATCATGCTCTTTTAATTTCTAGCATTTATTTTATTTTATTTTTTATTAATTACACTTTATTCACTTTGTATTCCCCCATAAGCCTCTCCCTCCTCCCCTTCCAGCCCCACCCTCTCTCCCCCTTCTTCACCCATGCCGTTCCCCAAGTCTCCTGATAGGGGAGGTCCTACTCTCCTTCCTTCTGATCTTAGTCTATCAGATCATATCAGGAGTAGCTGCATTGTTATCTTTTGTGGCCTGGTAAGGAAGCCGTCCCCTCAGGGGAGAGGTGATCAAAGAACAGGCCTATGAGATTGTGTCAGAGGCAGTCCCTCTTCCCATTACTATGTAACCAACTTGGACACTGCACTGCCATGGACTACATCTGCTCAGGGGTTCTAGGATATCTCCATGCCTGGTACTTTTTTGAGTATGAGTCTCTGGGAAGTTGCCTGTGTTCCAATTTTCTGGTTCTGTTCCTCTCTTTGTGGGGTTCCTGTCCTCTCCAGATCTTACTGTTTTCCACTTGTTACATAAGATTCCCTGCACTTTGCCCAACAGTTGGCTTTAAGTCTCAGTGTCTGCTTTGATAGTCTGCATGGCAGAGCCTTTCAGAGGCTCTCTGTGACAGGTTAATAGGTTGTTTCCTGTTTTCTTCTTCTTCTGATGACTATCCTCTTTGTCTTTCGGGATGGAGATTGATTATTTTAGTCAGGGTCCTCCCTCTTAATTAGTTTTATTAGTTGTTCAGGTTTTACTAGGTTTATCCTATTTTATATGTCTTTATGAGTGAGTATATACCATTTGTGTCTTTCTGCTTCTGGGACAGCTCACTAAGAATGATCCTTTCCAGGTCCCACCATTTACCTTCAAATTTCATGATTTCTTTATTTTTCTTTACATGGCAGTACTCCATTGTGTAGATGTACCACAATTTCTGTATCCATTCTTCAGTTAAGGGGCATCTGGGCTGTTTCCAACTTCTGGCTATTACAAATAAAGCTGCTACAAACATTGAGCAAATGTCTTTATTGTGTACTTGAGCCACTTTTCAATATGTGCGTAGGAGTGGGATGGATGGATCTTGAGGAAGCCTTAATCCAAGTTGTCTGAGAAAGTGCCAGATAGCTTTCCAGAGTGGTTGTACAAGTTTACATTCCCACCAGCAGTGGAGGAGGTTTCCCCTTTCTCCACAACCTCTCCAGCATGTGTTGTCACTTGTGTTTTTGATCTTGGCCATTCTCATGGGTGTAAGGTGAAATCTCAGGGTTGTTTTGATTTCCATTTCCCTAATGGCTAATGATGTTGAGCATTTCTTTAAGTGTTTCTCTGCCATTAGATATTCCTCTACAGAGAGTTCTCTATTTAGCTCTGTTCCCCATTTTTAATTGGATTACTTGTTTTGCTGTTTTTCATCTTCTTTAGTTCTTTATATATACTGGATATTACCCCTCTGCAGATAAAGGGTTGGTGAAGATTCTTTCCCAGTCTATAGGCAGTTGTTTTGTTTTGATGATGGTTGCCTTTCCTTTACAGATGATTTTCAATTTCATGAGGTCCCAATTACTGATTGTTACTCTTAGTGCCTGTGCTGTTTGGAATTCTGTTCAGGAAGTTGTCACCTGTACCAATGAGTTTGAGGGTATTCCCCACTTTTTTTTTCTAACTGATTTAATGTATCCAGTTTAATGTTGAGGTCTTTGATCTACTTGGGCTATAGTTTTGTGCAGGGTGATAAGTATAGATTTATTTTCATTTCTTTACATGTAGACATCCAGTTAGACCAGCACCATTTGTCGAAGATGCTATCTTTTATCCATTGTATGTTTTTGGCATATTGGTCAAAGATCAAGTGCCCGTAAGTATGTGGGTTTCTGAGTGCCCTGTTCAGTTCCATTGATCCACCATTCTGTTTCTGTTGCTCTATAATACAGCTTAAGATCACAGATGGAGATACCTCCAGAAGATCTTCTTTGTAGAGGATAATTTTAACAATTCTGTTTTTCTTGTTATTCCATATGAAGTTCAGAATTGTTCTTTCCAGGTCTGTAAAGAATTGTGTTGGTAATTTGATGGGAATTGCATTGAATTTGTAGATTGCCTTTGATAAGTTGGCCATTTTTACTATGTTAATCCTGCCAAGCCATGCGTATGGGAGATCTTTTCACCTTCTGATATCTTCTTCTATTTCTTTCTTTAGAGACTTGAAATTTTTTTCATACAAGCCTTTGACTTCCTTGGTTAGGGTTACTCCAAGGTGTTTTATGTCATTTGTGGCTATTGAGAAGGGTGTTGTTTCACTAATTTCTTTCTCAGCCCTTTTGTCTTTTCTATACAGGAGTGCTACTGATTTTTTTGAGTTAATTTTGTATCTGGCCACTTTGCTGAAGGTATTTATCAGCTGTAGGAGTTCCCTGGTAGAGTTTTTGGGGTCACTCACATATACCATCATATCATCTGCAAATCGTGATAATTTGACTTCTGCCTTTCCAATTGGTATCCCCTTGATCTCGTTCAAATGTCTTATTGCTCTAGCAAGGACTGTCAGCACTATGTTAAAGAGATATGGAGAGAGTGGGAAGCATTGTCTTGTCTCTGATTTCAGTGGGATTGCTTTAAGTTTCTCTCCAATCAGTTTGATGTTGCCTATAGGCTTTTTTTTTCTTTCAGTTTGTTAATATGGTGAATCACATTGATGAATTTCCATATATTGAACTACCCTTGCATACCTTGGATGAAGCCTACTTGGTCATTGTGGATGATATCTTTGATGTATTCTTGTATTTTGTTTGCAAGTATTTTGTTGAGTACTTTTGCATCAATGTTCAGAAGGTAGATTGGCCTGAAATTCTCTTTCTTTGTTGGGTCTTTGTGAGGTTTTGGGACCAAGGTGACTGTGGCTTCATAGAATGAGTTTATTAGTGTTCCTTATGTTTCTAATTTGTGAAATACTTTGAAAAGAACTGGAGTTAGCTCTTTTTTGAATGTCGGTAGAATTAGGCACTGAAATCAACTGCTCCTTGGCTTTTTTTGGATGGGAGACTTTGGATGACTGCTTCTATTTCCTTGGGGGATATGGGGCTATTTAATCAATTTACCTGCTCCTGATTCAGCTTTGGTAAGTCAAATTGATCAAGAAAATTGTCTATTTCATTTAGATTTTCAAATTTTGTGGCATATAGACTTTTGAAGTGAGTCCTAATGATTGTTTGGATATCCTCTGTGTCTGTGATTATGGCCCCCATTTCATTTCTGATTTTGTTGATTTGGATGGTGTTTCACTGCCTTTTAATTAGCTTGGCTAAGGGTTTGTCTATCTTGTTGATTTTCTCAAGAACCAGCTCTTGGTTTCATTGATTCTTTGAATTGTTTTATTTGTTTCTAATTGATTGATATCAGCCCTGAGTTTGATTATTTCCAGCCATTTACTCTTTGTTAGGGTGTCTGCTTCTTCTTTTTCCAGGGTTTTTAAGTGAGCCATCGAGTTGCTTGAATTCACTGTCTCGAATTTCTTCTTGAAGGTACTTAGTGCTATGAACTTTCCTCTTAGCACTGCCTTCATTGTTTCCCACAAGTTTGAGTATGTTGTGTCTTCATTTTCATTGAGTTCTAGGATGACTTTGATTTCTTTCTTTATTTCTTCCCTGACCCAGCTGTCATTTCTCAGCAAGTTGTTCAGTTTCCATGTGTGTGCAGGCTTTTTGCTATTTCTGTTGTTGTTGAGGTCCAGCTTTATTCCATGGTGATCAGACAGGATACAAAGGAATTATTACAATCTTCTTGTTACTGTTGAGGCTTGCTTTGTGAACAACTATGTGGTCTATTTTGGAGAAGGTTCCATGAGGTGCTGAGAAGAAGGTAAATTCTTTTCAGTTTGGGTGTATGATTCTATAAACGTTTGTTATGTCCATTTGATTCATGACCTTTTTCAGAGACATTGATTTTTTGTTTAATTTCTGTTTTGTTGACCTGTCATTTGTTGAGAGTGGGGTGTTGAAGTCTCCCCCTATTAATGTGTGGAGATCTCTATGTGTTTAAATTTTATCAATATTTCTTTTACAAATGTGGGTGCCCTTGTATTTGGGTCATAGATGTTCAGGATTGTGATGTCTTCCTGGTGGAATTTTCCCTTGATGAATATGAAGTATCCTTCCCCATTTCTTTTAACTAATTTTGGTTGAAAGTCTATTTTATCAGATATTAGAATGGCTACTCCTGCTTTCTTCATGGGTCCATTTGCTTGGAAAGCTGTCTTCCAACCCTTCGCCCTCAGGTAATGTCTATCTTTGTGACTTAGGTGTGTTTCTTGTATGCAACAGATTTCTGGGTTTTGTTTATGCATTCATTCTGTTAGTCTGTGTCTTTTTATTGGAGAATTGAATCCACTGATGTTGAGAGAGATTAATGACCAGTGGCTGTTAGATCCTTTGATTTTGATGTTGGCCGCAGTCATAAGTTTTTGTGCTTGGTTGCTTTTTGTTTTACCTTAGTGAGGTTAATTATTTCTTCTGTTTTCTTGAAAGTAAATAGTTTTCTTGGGTTGTATTTTCCCTTCTAGTGTCTTCTGTAATGCTGGATTTGTGTGTAGTTATTGTTGAAATTTGTATTTTTTATTGAATATCTTGTTTTCTCCATCTATGAGCACTGAGAATTTTGCGGGGTATAGTAGCATGGGCTGACATCTATGTTTTTTTAGGGTCTGCATGATATCTGTCCAGGCCCTTCTGGCTTTCATAGATTCTGTTGAAATGTCAAGTGTGATTCTAATGGTTGTGCTATTATATCTTACTTGGCCTTTTTCCCTTGCAAGTCTTAGTATTTTTTCTTTGTTCTGTATACTTACGGTTTTTATTATCCTGTGGCGGGAGGATTTTCTTTTCTAGTCTAATTTATTCAGTTTTCTGTAGGTCTCTTGTATTCTTATTGGCTTCTCCTTTAAGTTGTGGCATTTTTTTTTTCAATGATTTTGTTGAACATATTTTCTGGCCTCGGAGCAGGGAATCTTCTTTTTCCTCTATTCCTATTATTCTTAGGTTTTGTCTTTTTATGTTGTCTTGAATTTCTTGGAAGGTCTGTGTCAAGAATTTTTTAGATGTATCATTTTCTTTGACAGATACATCTATTTCTTCCATTGTATCTTCCACATCTGAGATTTTTTCTTCCATCTCTTGTAGACTATTGGTTATGCTCACCTCCGTAGTTCCTGTTTTCTTCCTTAAGTTCTTTCTCTCCACAATTTCCTCCATTTGTGTTTTCTTTAAGTTTTCCAATTCTATCTTCAGATATTGAGCCATTTTGTTGATTTCCTTCACCTATCCGACTGTATTTTCCTGTTTTTCCGTTAATTATTTCAGCTATTTGTTTGAGGAAAACTCTGTTTCTTTTATTTCATTCAGTGATTTAAGCATTTCCCTTCTAAAGCCTACAAACTGTTTGGCTGTAACTTCCTCTATTTCTTTACAGCTGGCCATATTCTGTTTGAGTTTATTTTCCTCTAGTTCTTTACGTTTTTTATTTGTTTTCTCTGTTATCATCTTCATGAGCATAGTTGTTAGGTCATCTTCTTGGATTTCAGTTATGCTGGGGAGTCCTGGGCTACTTGCCCCTTGATAACTGGGTTATGGAGATGCCATATCACTCTGTCTTTTGTTGGTTGAGCTTTTACACTGGCCTCTATCCATTGGGCTACCCATTGGGCTTAGATGTTTGTTGTTAGTTTCTGGTGGTTCCTATGGATCTTGTGGTGGAGGAATCCCCTTGGCAGAAAGCTGTTTTTTTTTTTTTCTTGAAGGAAGTCTTCTCAGCTTTTTGTGTATAGTCACTGGATGGCTGTCGTTTTTCAGGAGTTGCCGCTGCTCCCCTCAGGGATAGAGACATGAGTGGTAACTGTGGTCTTTTTTAGTCCAGAGGATTCTCCTCTCTCCCAGGGATGCCCTGAAGACAGCTGCCCTTCTTCTGTGTTTCTTGCTGTAAATTTAATGATCTGCTGCTGTGAACTGTGGTTTGATCAGTTTTGTTAGGGATAACTAATTGTCCCTTGGAGCCTTATCTGCAGGTTGATGTTGGGGATTCTTGTGCTTTTGTAGGTCTGAGTTTGGAGCTCTGTGTCCCAGTCCAAAGCAGTAATCTGTGGTGGGGTGGGTACAGCTTTCCTGGTAACAGCAGGCTATCTGGTGCACAGCAGGTCCCTGGGTTGGGCCAGTCTGTGTGACCTATTCCAGGGATAATACTGGTGGCCTAAGTCTGTCCTCTTTGCTTAGTTCCCTGTGAGGATTTCTCCTGACAGTGACTCCCAGTCTCTGTTGCCCTTGGGCACACAGTTGGAGAGTTGGCGCAAAGCGACTCTTTGTGCCTGCTGCTGGAGCCCAGTGCAGTGACGGCCACTTGGACCCTCTGGTCTGTGAGACTTTTTCCAGGAAAGGACTGGGTGGTTTAAGTCAGTACAGTTTCCTTCCTTCTCTGTGGATTCTCTCGCAACAGGGACTACCAGTCTCTTTTTTTGCCCTGGGACACACAGCTCAGTCTGTGCCAGATAGCTGGAGCACAGAAACTGTGCCTGTGTTTGGAGCACAACACAGAGATGGCTTCTAGGACCCACCGGTCTGCGAGACAAAGATGACCCAAGTCAGAGCCATTTCTGTCCTTCCCTGTGGATTCTCTCAGGACAGGGACTCCTGGTCTATGTTGTTTTTGTGCCCACAGATCAGCCTGGGAATATGATCAGGACTCGAAGGCCTGTAGCTCTGGTCTGGGGACCTAGTGTTTGAGCAACCCAGGATCTCTTCTGGGTTCTGGCTGGTTACCTGAGAGTGGTCCAAACTGATTCCCATGCCGTGGGGTTTTCCTCTCACCTGGGAAACAAGATTGTTGTTGTTTTAGGGCCCAGAGTTCAGTCTCTTGGTAGCTGTACAGGAAATGTTGTCCTGCTCCTCAGGTGCCCTGTTCTCCTGGCACTGCCATCTTGTCATCGACTATAATTTCTCTTATGACATCGCAATGCTATTATGACATCTGAATGCTATGATGAGATCACAAGGCAAATATTTCATCACAATGGTATTATAACATCACAATTAATCGTATTATGACCCCTCAATGGTGTTATGGCATTACAATGCCACATGCCAATGGTGCTATGAGTTAACAATGCTATGATGACATCACAATGTTATTATGACATCATAATGTTATGAATACATCACAATGTTATTACGACAGCACAATGATATGAACTGACAGTGCTATTATGACTTCACATAGCTATGATGACATCACAATGCTCTTACAGCATAATTGTGTTATGACATCACAATGGAATCATGCCATTATGATGCTATTATTACTTCACTATGGTATGCCTTTAAAATGATATTAGGACATCTCAAATCTATGATGATATCACAATGGTATTATTTATTAACAGTTGCATTATGACATCTCACTGCTATTATGACATAACAATTGTATTATGACTGATTTTGGTATGACATCACGATGGTGATAAATTATAGAGATCTTCAGGACTGATCGCTACTTCTTGGTGATGGTACGAAAGTGGCACCAAGGATGAGCTCAGTTTTATTTAAGGATTTGGCATTGAGGCTCTGGTCATGTTTCAATGAGTATATGAACAACACATACTTTAATTGATGTATTTTAAAGGAAAATTTGTGTGACACATGGTGGGTAGAAATTTGAACCTGGGAGTAATGGAAAAGGAGTGTAATGAATGTTATATGAAATTACCACATAATCAATAAAAATAATATGTTGAGAACTTTTACAATGACTTATCATAGATAATAGAGTCTGCTAAAGGAGGGCAGAGATTTAATTTGTCAGACATGCTTTCCAGGAACTCAATATGTAGCAGAGAATCCTAGTTATGAACTAGTGGTTACCTGCTACTTCAGACCCCCTGAGCTCATGTGGAACCTCTCAACAAGTACTTCTATAGTACACTACCTTTAGAGGGTTTGTCTGGATGAACACAGCAAAAAAAAACCCAGCTGCTCTTTTGTCCTATGCATATAAGACAGTCTCAGTTTTAACTGTAAATCCCAGGATGAGGAGGGTTCCTCACTGACCACTGAGTAGGCTACATCTGCCAATCCAGCCAGATTATACAAGGCAAACATGGTAATAGAAGGTTGGCAACACTACTGTGGAACAGCACCAGCTGTCAATTAGTTTATTGCCCCTCAGTTCTCCTTTTACATACATTGATCTTTCTCTGTTTCAGCTAAACCACTCCCAGGAATTGTCTGCTTTCTTTCTCTTTTTTCTGCTCTTAAAGACTCAATACCACAGGAAACTCTAGACACTGCCAGCCTATTATATAAGTAAGAATGTGAAGGTACATTCAGTGGGAAATTTCAGTTCCAAGACCACAGTAGGAGACTACCTTGTCATTTGGTACATTCCTATTAATCCCACATCACTTTGAAGCTTCCCTACTTATGAAAAATATTGTTAAATAAACATTAATGTTTCATTTCCTACCTGACATTGTCAGAGAGGTAAAAAGAAGTAAAGGTGTGGGATGTGTTTTCAGTGATGAGATAACGGCTTCTTGGGTTTCACAAGAAAAAGTCACATGTACACAGGATCAGAGACACTTGAAACTAAGGAAAGTTTATGTACTCATCTCCATGGAAGCCTCAAGGTTCTCTTAAGTGCTGATTGGCTGAGAGGGAGAATGATGTCATGAAAGCCAATAACGGTTTCAGGAGCCAGTTATTAAAAGGACCAAGTGGACAGCCTGTTTGAGCATTCCTAAATGCCTCAGTAGTGGCAGCTGAAAGCACAGAACCCAGAGATTACACTTTCTGTGTCCCAGACTTTTAGTTCAGGAAAAGTGTCACATAATTTTTTCAAAAGGTCATTAATAATGTCATGTGTCTTTGATATGTGAGTTTCATATTATCACAGACAACACTTTTATTTGTTAAATGCATAGATATGTCCTCCATCAGTTAATTACCTATTGTGAAAATGCTCCCTGACCAAGGCAACTCTCTGAGCAAAAAAGGTTAATTAGCTACTTGTTTAGATTTTTACAGAGACCATCCACCATGTAAGGTCAGCAAGCAGCCATCTTGATGTAGTCCTTCAGCAGAACTGAGAGCTTTTCACACTGAACCCCAAGCAGCAGGTAGAAATAGGGAGACTGAGAAAGATGGACAGAGAAAGAACTACAGAGACAGATTCAGAAATAGAGAGACCAAGACCGAAAGAAACAATGATATAAAGTGATAAAGACTGAGAGACAGAGACTCCATTTTCTCTGGTCACTATCACACAGATATGTCCTCAGTCTGTGAAGTTCTGCCTTGAAAAATGCTCCCTGACCAAGGCAACTCTTTGAACAAAAAGGGTTTTATTGGGACCTTGCTCATATTTTTATGGGGAATAATGTCACATCAGCAAGCAGTCATCTTGTTCTAGTCCTTTAGCCGAACTGAGAGCTTTTCATACTTAACCACAAGGGGCAGGCAGAGAGAAGGTGACACAGAGAGAAAGAGCTAGAGAAATACATTCATATAGAGACAAAGACTGACAAAAATATTTAAATTGACAGAGACAGAGAGAGAGACTCCATTCTGTCTGCTCACATTCATTGGCATATCATCCTCAAGGCATACCTTCCTATAATACAATTTCAGGAATTATATTATCCCACAAGTCCATATATCCTAACACTTCCTAGACATTTACTCAATGGGGACTCCACATATAAATAAATAAGCTTCAGGGAAACATTGCAATTCAAATTATCAGGAAGTAGAAGATGAAGTGGTTTATATGCTAAAAGAATATAGTTATCCTGATAGTTTGTAATATAGCACAATGATTAAAGTCCCAGCAACTTCTAAAGACTAAAGAACAGGACTGAAAAATTCCTTTTGGGAAAACATGAACATTTCCATAACGGAATGTTCTTAAGCTAAGATAATGATATTGAAAGGGTTAGAATAACTTTGTAACCTATATGTCTTCTAAAGCCTATAGTTTTGAGTTTTAGATCCAGGTTAAGCTAAAGCCTCTTAGTACCTTTCCAGAGAGTGAAGGAATGTGACCCTATCTGTGAGGACAGATATAAAAAAAAAGGGCAAGCAAGCAATGACCTTCACTCAGCAAAAGAAGGACCAGACCCTGGTCCTTGAGATAGCATTTCTTAGCAACGAACCTAGACTTCTTCTGAGTAGCTTTTGACCTCCAGCCAAAAGTCTGTAGCCCCTAATCTTCAAGGATGAGCTAACCCCTAGCCACTTAAATTGCAGCTGCATCCACACTTGGCAGGACTGGCCAAGCTTGAACACCCAAGGCTAACCAATTATCTTACTTTATAACTTCCTTGTCCAATCCTAAATTGCCAAAACTGCAACTTCAAATTCCCCGCAATTTTTCTTTTAAAAACCTAAAGGCCTTTGTCTCCCTGTGGAGAGCCGGGGTTTGGTTGCCATGGCGCTGGCTTCCGCCCTTCTAAACTGGTAAACAAGTCCTAGAGCGCATGACCGTTATGACCGTTTTTTGACCATTGGGCAACCGTCCTCACGAGCCCAGCCCGGGTGTCATATGGGGTGATGGGTGAGCAGCCAATCAGGGGATGATACGTCATCTCACACCACTTTGGTGCAAGCAGGGCTTATATAAACAGCGCCACTTCAGGGACTCGGGGTCTTCCTCCTTTCATCGTTTGACTGCAATAAAGCTTGCTGCAGAAGGATCCTGTTGTTGGCGTGCGTTCTTGCTGGTGAGACGAACACGCGGCTCGCAACAAGGGTTCCCTGAGATATTAAGTTATTAAGAACAGGGAAACGAGAAGGAGTCCACGTAATTCCTGGGAAAGTTTCGGATGATACAGAGAAAGTTCTGCAAATTTAAAATGAAAACTGAGGGGCAACATATTATTTGCCAGCTGTTGATATTCCACACAAGTGATGGTTGCATAGGCTGTCCTGACTAGATTATCAGCTGTGTCCTACTCAGTGCTCAGTGAGCATTCCTCCTGGTCCTGGTGTTTACAGTTCAAACTGGTCCTTCAGGACAGGGAAATGAGTCCATGTTTTATGCCTAGGACACAAAAGCATCTGTACTAACTTCTATGGTCCTCCAGTCAAACCCTCAAAAGTTAGTGTTAGTACGAGGACCTCTTATTCAGAGGTACCACCTGACCTCATGTGGTCTGAGGAACCTAGGTAACCACTAGTTCATGGGAATGATTCTCTTCTACATAATGAGTGCCCTGAAAGCATGCTTTACAAAGTCAAACTCTGCCCTCCTTTAGCTGAATCTTTTCTCCATTTTAAAAGTCATCGTAAAAGTTGTCAACATATTATTTTTATTGATTATGTGGGAATTTCATATAACATGCATTACTCTCTTTTCCATTACCCCCAGGTTCAAATTCCTACCCATGTGTCATACTAATATTTTTTTTTCTTTAAAATAAATCAATTTTAGTATGGGTTGTTCATACACCCATTGGAACATGATCAGAGTCTCAGTACCAAGTCCCTTAAAGAAAACTGAGTTCATCCGTGCCACACACTGTCACCACCCCCCCATCTGCTTTTAGTTCCACCCACCCTCCTTCTTCTATCCCATGCCTTTTCTCTAGTTCCATGATTGGGGAGTTCCTCCCCTCCTTAATACTGATCCTAGCTTATCAGGTCTCATTAAGGCTGGCTGCATCATCGTCATCTGTGCACTGATTTACAGGGCATTGTTCCCTTGTGTCCTCAATTGCCTCTACATTACACTGCTATGGGCTATATCTGTGCAGGGGTTCTAGGTTATCTCCATGAAGAGTCCTTGCTTGGAGTATGAGTCTCTGGGAAGGTCCCTGTGTTCAAATTTTCTTGTTCTGTTGCTCTCCTTGTGGAGACCCTGTCCTCTCCAGCTCTTACTATTTCCCACTTCTTACATAAAATTCCATTAGGAAGCATCAGTTGAGCAGTGTGTTTTAATAATAATACCCTGGGTTACTTGAAAATTTTGTAGGGTGCCCTGCAGCCAAACTCAATTAATTGCCACCCCGTCTTCCTAGTGAAAGAGAGGTTTAGACAAAACAGATGGCTTATTGGGATTTTATCTTCCACTATTAGGAGACCTCCTAATTAGTGAATACATACCATATTTGGCTTTCTGAATTTTGGTTACTTCACCCAAAATAATTTTTTAACAAAAAACTCTTTTTGTTCAAAGAATTGCCTTGGTCAGGGAGCATTTTAACAATAAGTAATTCACTGACTGAGGACCTATCTGTGCATTTAACAAATAATAATGGAGTCATTGATAATGTTGAATTGAAAATCACATATCAAAGACAAGTGACTTTATTTATGACCAATTGAAAAAAGTATGTGACACTTTCTGAACTAAGAGTCTTTGACACAGGACTCTCTCTCATCTCTGGGTTGTGTGCTCTCAGCTGCCCAGTTTGAGGCATGTAGGCCTGCTCAGCCTTTCTCTCAAGTTTGTTGTTCACTTGTCACTTATAGTTACTGGTTCCTGATACACTCACTGGCTTTCACCTCATGCATTGCAGTATTCTGCCTCTCACAATCAGCACCTGAGAGAATCTTGAGGCTTCCATGGAGATGAGCAAACTTTCCTCAGTTTCCAGTATCTCTGATCCTGTGCACATGTGACTTTTTCTTATGAATCCCAACAAGTCTTTATCTCATCCCTTTATCCAGATCCCACACCTTTATTCCTGTTAATGTCTGTGATAATCTCAGGTAGGAAATGAAACTTTAATGTTTATTATTTGGACAGCTTTCTAAGTAGGGAAGCTTGAAAGTGATGTGGGATTAAGGGGATGTACCTAATGACAAGGTTTTGACTTTGAAGTGAGCAGTTACTCACATCCTTACCTGCAGGATCTAGGGTTCCCTGGGGTATTGACTCTTTAAGAGTGGGGAAACAGAAGGAAACCTCAAAATTCCTGATACTGGTTTGGTTGAAACAGAGAAAGATTCGTGAGTGTAAAGGGAAAAGAGGGACCATAAACTATTTAACAGCTAGTTCTATTCCACAATAGTGCTGGCATCCCTCTATGAATACATCTGCTTTGGATGAACAGGTTGATTCTACAGGTATGTCCTGCTCAGTGTTCAGTGAGGAACACTTCTGGTCCAGGGGTTTTCATTTAAAAATGTTACTTCAGGTCATATAATTGGGTACATGTTAAAGGCCTAGGATACAAGAGCAGGTGTATTTCCTGCTATGCTCCTGCAGTCAAACATTCTAAATATAGTGGAAACCAAGACTGCTAGGTCTGTGGTGCCACCTGAGCTCATGGGGTCTGAGGTAGGTGAGTAACCACTAGTTCATGGCTGAGATTTTGTTACATAATGAGTTTCTGGAAAGCATGCCTTACAAAACCATACTCTACCCTCCTTTAGCCAAATCTTTTTTCCATGTTAAAAGTCATTGTAAATGTTGTCACCATATTATTTCTATTGATTATGTGGGAATTTCATATAATATACATCACACTCCTTTTCCATTGCTCTCATGTTCAAATTCCTAACTTATTGTCAAACTAATTTTTTCTTTAAAATACATCAATTGAAGTATGTGTTGCTCATCTATTCATTGGACCATGATCACAATCTCAGTACCAAGTCCATTAACGAATACTGAGCTTATCCTTGCTGCACCCTGGCACCACCTCTAAGAAGTCCTGAATAGCTTCATATTTCATCACCTTAATCACAGTTTTTCTTATGCATTTATTTATTTATTAAGATTTGTTAAATTTGTATCCCCTTTGCTTCCTCCTCCCTCTTCTCCTTCCATTTCCACCCAGCCTCTTTCTTTTACTCCTATGCCATTTCTCTAGTTTCCTAATAGGGGAGGGCCTATTTCCCCTTCTATCTGACATTAGCTTATCAGGTCTCATTCAAGGCTACCTACATCACCTATATCTGTGGCCTGATTCTCAGGGCATTGTTCTCCATGTGTCCTCAATTCCTTCTACTTGTGTCACTCTTCCTCCCTACTCTTTGCAGGTTTTCCAGAGGTCTGAAGGGAGGGAAAATTTCATAGTAAATCCCATTTAGGTCTGGGTGTTTTAAGGTCTCTCTCTCTCTCTCTCTCTGTCTGTCTAATATTGGAATGTGTTTGTCTGTAACCAATCCCATTTGATTCAAAAGGAAACATCTCTGTGGATGGAAGAACATGGCACTGATATATCAGTTGAGGGCAGAGAGCAACATATTTTAATAACAACATCCTGGGTTGCTTGAAAATTTCCATAGGATGCCCTGACCCACCCAATCCCCCTAGTGGAAGATGACCTATTGGAACTTTATCCCCTAACACCAGGAAACCTCTTAATGAGTGAATACATACTATATTTGTCTTTCTGCATTTTAATTATTTCAACCAGGATGATTTTTCCTGGTTCTATCCATACCTCTGAAAGTATCATGATGTCATTTTCATAGCTTAATAATATTCTGTTATGGAAATAATGCACAATTTTTTTCCAAGGAGATTGTCAGTCCTGTTCTTTCTTTCTTTCTTTCTTTCTTTCTTAATTTTTATTTTTTCTTATTAGTTACATTTTATTACCTCTGTATTCCAGCTGTATACCGCTCCTTCAGTCCCTTTCAATCTCACCCTCCCTCCCTCATCACTACCCTGCCCCTTTCAAAGTCTACTGATAGGAGGGACCTCCTCCCCATTCATATGACCCTGTTTAATCAGGTCTTCAAAGTCCTCCCCTGTGGCCTAACAGGACTGCTCCTCCCTTGGGGGTAGGGGAGGTCAAAGAGCCAGCCATTGAGTTCCTGTTAGAAATAGTCTTTGTTCCCCTTACTATGGGAAACCAATTGGTTACTGAGCTACCGTGGGCTACATCCGAGCAGAGGTTCTAGGTTATATTGACACATGGTCCATGGTTGAATGTCAGTCCCAGAAAATATCCTGTGCCCAGATATATTTGGTCCTTGTGGAGCTCCTATCCTTTTTCCATCATTCTTTCATATGATTTCCTGTACTGTGCCGAAGGTTTGGTTATGAGTCTTAGTGTCTGCTTTGAAACACTGCTACGTAGAGTCTTTCAGATGCCTTCTGCGGTAGACTCCTGTCATAAGTTCAATCCACATCCCATCTGTCTTTATAAATGAGGATTGATCATCTTACCCTGTGTCAGTTCTCTTGATTATCATTTTTAAGTGTATAGATTTCATTATGTTTATCATATCTTATAGGTCTATATAAGCGAGTATATAACATGTTTTTCTTTTTCCTTCTGGGATATTTCACTCAGAATGATCTTTTCTAGATCCCACCATTTGCCTGCAAATTTCATGATTTCCTCCTTTTTGATTGCTGAGTAGTATTCCATTGTGTAAAAAAAAAAGACACACACACAGTATATACTCACTCATATAAACATACAACATAGGATAAACCCACTAAAATCAGTACATCTAAACAAACTAAGCAAAAGAGAAGACCCTAACTAAAACGCTCAATCCCCATCCTGAAAGGCAAAGAGGATAGACATCAGAAGAAGAAGAAAACAGGAAACAACCTAGGAACCTTCTACAGAGGGCCTCTGAAAGCCAGAAGAAGAAAACAGGAAACAACCTAGGAACCTGCCACAGAGGGCATCTGAAAGGCTCTGCCATGCAGATTATCAAAACAGATGCTGAGCCTGATGGCCAACTGGTGGGCAGAGTGAATAGAATTTTATGTAGGAAGTGGAAAATAGCAAGAACTGGAGAGGGCAGGAACTCCACAAGGAGAGCAACAGAACAAGAAAATTTGAACAGAGGGAACTTTCCAGAGACTCATACTCCAACCAAGGACTGTTCATGGAGATAATCTAGAACCCCTGCACAGATGTAGCCCATGGCAGTTTAGTGTCCAAGTGGCTTGCATAGTGATGGGAAGCAGGACTGCCTCTGACATAAACTGATTGGTCTGCTCTTTGATTACCACCCCCTGATGGGGGAGCAGCCTTACCAGGCCACAGAAGAAGACAATGCAGCCATTCCTGATGTGATCTGATAGACTAAGATCAGAAGGAAGGAGAGGAGGACCTCCTGTGTCAGTGGCCATGAGGAGGAGCATGCACGCAGAAAGGGAAGGTAGGGTGTTATCAGGAGCAGAAGGAGGGAGGAGCTTATGGGGGAATACAAAATGAATAAAATGTAATTAATAATAATAATAATAATAATGAAAAAATACCACATTTTCTGTATCCACTCCTCCATTGATGGACATCTGGGTTGTTTTCAGGTTCTGGCTATTACAAATAAAGCTGATTTAAACATGGTTGAACAAATATCCCTGTTGTGTACTTGAGCAAATTTTGGATATATACCTAGCAGTGGTATACCTGGGTCTTGAGGAAGCACTATTCCTAATTGTCTGAGAAAGTGCCAGATAGACTTCCAAAGTGGTTGTACCAGTTTACATTCCCACCAGCAGTGGAGGAGGGTTGCCCTTTCTCCACAACCTCTCCAACATGTGTTGTCATTTGAGTATTTCTGTTGTTGTTGAGGTCCAGCTTTAGTCCATGGTGATCAGATAGAATACAAATGATTATTTCAATCTTTTTGTATCTGTTGAGGCTTGCTTTATTACCAACTATATGGTCTATTTTGGAGAAGGTTCCATGCGGTGCAGAAAAGAAGGTATACTCTTTTGAGTTTGGGTTAAAAGATCTGTAGGAGTCTATTAGGTCCATTTGATTTAGGGACTCTGTTAGTGTTTTTATTTCCCTATTTGTTTTCTGTCTAGTTGATCTCTCCCTTGGTGAGAGTGGAGTGTTGAGGTCTCCCACTATTAAGGTATTAGGATCAATGTGTGATTTAAGCTTTAATATTGTTTCATTTACGAATGTAGGTGCTCTTGTATTTGGGGCATAGATATTCAAAATTGTGATGTCCTCTTGGTGGATTTTTTCTTTGATGAGAATATAGTGTCCCTCCTTATCTTTTTTGATTAACTGGGGTTGAAAGTCTATTTTATTAGGTACTAGTATGGTTACTCCAGCTTCTTTTCTGGAACCATTTGCTTGAAAAACGTTTTCAGGCCCTTTACTCTGGGGTAGTATTCATTTTTGTTGCATAGGTGTGTTTCTTGGATGCAGCAGAATGTTGGATCTTGTTTCTGCAACCATTCTATTAGTCTGTGTCTTTTTACTGGGGAGTTGAGTCCGTTGATGTTGATAGAAACTAGTGACAAACAATTGTTACTTACTTTAGATGTGGGGTTGGTGGTGTCACTGAATTTCATTGCTTGAATTCTCTTGTTTTTTTTTTTTGTTTGTTTTGTTTTGTTTTGTTTTGTTGTGTAGTTATCTATTTCCTCTGTTTGCTTAGATGTAGTTGTTTTCTTTGGTTTGGAGTTTCCCTTCTACTAACCTCTGTAGAGCTGGGTTACTATGAAGATATTGTTTAAATTTGGTTTTATCTTGGAATATTTTGAATTCTCTGTCTATGTTGATTGAAAGTTTTGCGGGGTATAATAGTTTGGGTTGGAATCTGTGGTCCCTTAAGAACTGCATGATTTCTCTCCAGGCCTTTCTGGCTTTCATAGTTTCTGTTGAGAAATCTGGAGTGATTTTGATAGGTCTACCTTCATATGTTACTTGGCCTTTTTCCCTTGCTGATTTTAGAATTTTTTCTTTGTTCTTTAGGTTCAGTGTTTTGACTATGATGTGCCTTGAAGAATTTTTTTCCTGGTCTACTCTATTTGGTGTTCTGTAGGCCTCTTGCATGTTTATGGACATATCTTTCTTTAAGTAGGGAAAATTTTCTTCTATATTTTTCTTGAAAATATTTTCTGGACCTTTGAGCCTATGTCTTCTTTCTCTTCTACTCCTATTATTCTTAGATTTTGTCTTTTCAAGGTGTCCTTGATTTCTTGGATGTTTTTTGTTTGGAACTTTTCTGATTTTATTTTTTGTTTGAGAGACATGTCAATTTTCGCAAGTGTATCTTCAGCTCCTAAGATTCTTTCTTTCATCTCTTGTATTCTATTGGTGACGCTTAACTTTGTAGTTCCTGGTCTTTTCTCTATGTTCTCCAGCTCCAGGTTTTTCTTTATTTGTGTTTTCTTCATTGATTCTATTTCTGTTTTCATGTCTTGCACCATTTCCTTCATCTGTTTGAATGTGGAGTCCTGTTTTTTAATGACAGCTTCTGTTTTTTTTTTTTTTTTTTTTTTTTTTTTTGTCTGTTTCCTCTCTATATAATACTAATGGTGCCTCTACTTCTCTGTATGTGATTGTATTTCTATGAGAGCTTTGTTTATTTCTTCTTTATTTGCCTTTATTTGTGTGGACATTTCTTTGAGGGCTTTGTTCATTTCCTGTTTGTTTGTCTCAACTTTCATGGTCATTTCTCTAAGAGCTTTACTTATTTCCTCTTTGTTCCCCTCAATTTCTTTGGCTATTTCTATGAGGGCTTTGTTCATTTCATCTTTATGGGCCTCTAATAGCTGGAGAAACATAGTTTTGAGGTCATTTTCTTGTATATCTAGTGAATTGAAGTGTCCATTGCTTTGTGGGGTTGCTGGTGAGGTCATTATGTCCCTATTTTTGTTGGGAGTGATCTTACGTCTGCCTCTAGACATCTGGTCATTTATAATCCTCACTGTTTGTTCCTTGAGGTTGTAGTTTGGGCTATGATCGTCTCTTTCTGTTTTCCGGACTGTTTTTTCCGGACTGAGGATGAGAGAGGTTCACTGGTTTGGGAGTATGCACTGTGGTTTCAGTTTTGCCTAAGTAAGGAATGTGATGCTGGCACTATTCGTGTGAGCTTTTAGCAAGCTCAGTGTGCATGTATGGATTCTCTGTCAAGGACACATGAACTTAGTAATGAAGACTTGAAAGAACTATTTGACACTTTTCTATGAGCAAGGGTTGCCTTGACTGATCTGGCTCTATCAGCAGCTGTTTCCTACTCTTGGGTCAGTGAGGAAACCTCCTGGTCTTGGGGTTTAGAGTTAAAATAGGGAATTCAGGACAGATAAATTGGTTTGTGTTATATAGCTAGGACAAAAGAGTGGCTGTGTGTTCCTGCCAATATGTTCTCTAGAAAAATACTCTAAATGTATTGTTAGTGCCAGGAATGCTTTTTCAGAGGTGCTACCTGAGTTCACGGGGTCTGAAGTAGTTGTATAAATAGTTCATGGCTATGATTCATATCCCTAACCTAATTCATAATAGCATTGTGAAGTCATCATAGCATTGTGATGTCATAATATCATTGTGAATTCATAACACAATTTTCATGTCATAATAGCATGTTATGTCATAATACCTTTCTGATGTCATATAACCATTGTAATGTCATAATACTATTTTAAGTTACTATAGCATTGTGATGTCATAACACCATGTGATGTCATAATTCCATTGTGATTTCTTAATAGCATTGAGTTATCATTGTTTTCTGATGGCATAATAGTGTTGTTGTATCATAATAGCATTGTGATTACATAATTCCTTTGTGATGTCATAAAACTATCTTAGTGTAATAGTATTGTGATGCTATAATATCAATGTGATGTCAAAATTCCATTTGGATATCATACCAAAATTATATCATAGTAGCATTGCAGTGCCAAACAATTGTTATGTCATAACACCATTGTGATGTCATAATAGCATTGTGAAGTCATAACACCATGTGCTGTCATAATAGTAGCATTGTAATGTCATAATAGCATTGTGATATCATAATTCCATTGTCATTTCTTCATATTATTGAGATGTCATACTTTTGTGATGGTATAATAGCATTGTTGTGTCATCATATCAACGTGATTTCATAATTCCCTTGCAATGCCATAAAACTATCTTATCATAAGAGTATTGTGATGATTTTATAGCATTGTAATCCAAAAATTCCATTTTGATGTCATACGAAAATTATGTCATAGTATCATTAGGTGTCATACAATTGTGATGTCATAATAGCATTGAGATGTCATAACATTCAGAAGTCATCATAGCATTAAGATTTCATACCTTTGCTGGATTCCGCCAAGACACAGTAAGCAAGTCCTAAATAGTTCCTACTTCACAAATATATCTATCAAATATTCTGAGCCAGAAGGCTGAAGATGATGCTCCAAAGTTACAGAGAGTTATGGGTGACTGTTTAGGCAACAAAATGTTTCTGTTATTTTATTTTATTTTATTTTTGGAAGCTGCTATCATGCACTTCCTATTTACTCTAGTAACTAATTTTATTCCTTCTCAAGTCTCTGGTGGGGTTGAAGACCAAATAGCTATAGTGCCACAAAAAAGCTTAAGTTCTTTTAAGAAATGCTTTCATATAGGTAATACCAGTGAGGAAAAAAGTTAATTTAGGCATATAATTCTAAACTTGTCAAGATAGATATGATAATCAGATACTCTCTTCTAATTTGCTAAATACACATGGACTGGACATTGCACATGTAGATTTTACCTAACAGTTTTCATAATTTTCATTGTATTGAAAGAAAATGAGTCTTTTATTGGACTTAAAGGGAGAAATGTTGGTATAATGTTTTTTTGAAATGTATACAACTTATCCTTGTTCATTCATACACTAATTTCTCCCACCCCCTCTGGTTTCAACACAGATATTGCATTGTGATACTTATTCTCTGCATCCTGTCTCAACAGGCAAAAATAAAGCAACTAGCCACAATGTTGAGCAAGGAGAGGAGAAGAGCCAGAGGACAGGAAAGAGGGTAGGATCCAGAGTACAGGAAATTAGTGGGAGGAAAAAAGAGTGAGGGCAGAGCTAGGAGAACCAAGCTGGGAGGGGAACTAGGAACTACATGGAGAATGAACCAGACTTAAGATTTCACAAAAAAGCAAGTAAAATGGGTAAAATCTAAATGTTAAGAAAATATGAGGTCTTAAAGGTTTAGGAGGGAGTAACTATTGGCAAGCATTGTGTTCTAGGTTAAATAAATATAATTGATTTGGTTATGCAGCTCTATAGGATTAACAGCAGCTTTAGCAGAAGACATATCAAATATAAATATTAATCGATACATACAACAGAGCTGTCATACAATTGTGATGTCATAAAAACATCGTAAAGTCTTAATAGCATCATAAAATCATAAAACCATTGTGAAACCATAATACCACTGTGATGTCATAAAAGCCGTATTATGTCATAACAGCATTGTGAAGTCATAATTGCACTGAGAAGTCAGTATACCATTGTGAATCAAGATACCATTGGGATGTGATACCACTGTGATATCAACATAGCATTGTGATGTCATAATACCATTGTAATGCCATATCATTTTTAAGGTATAATGGTATTGAGATGTCTTAATAGCATTGTGATGTCATACTACCACTGTTATGTCATAATAGAATTGGGATGTCATACCATTTTGATGTTATCAAACCATTGTGAGGTCAGGATAGCATTATGATATAATTGCATTGTGATGTCATAATAAAAGTATGATGTCATAATATTTCAATGTCATCATATCACTGTGATGTCCTAATAACAATGTGATGTCATATGGTTGTGTTTTCATAATGGCATTGAGATATAATACCATTGTGATGTCATTATAGCATTGTGATGTCATAATACCATAGTGATTTCATTATGCCATTGTGATATCATAATATTCTGATGTCATTATAGCATTGTGATGTAATAAAAGCATGTGGCATCATATTATAATGTCCTAAATTCATTCTTAACTCATACTACTATGTAGTCATAATAGCATCGTGACATCATAATATCAGTGTGATGTCAAAATAACATTGTAATGTCATAATAACATTGTGAAGTCATAAGAGCATTGTGATGTCATAGTTTCATCATGATATAATACCATTGTGATGATATAATACCATTGTGATGTCATAATAGCATTGTGAGGTCATACCATTGTGAAGTCATGATAGCTTTGTGATGTCATAATAGCTTTGTAATATCATAATAGCAGTTGGTTCTCATAAAAGCATTGTGATGTCCTACTACCTTTGAGAACTCATACCATTAGAAATCAAAATAGCATTGTGACATCCTAATATCATTCTGATGTCAAACTACCATTGTAATGTCATAATAGCACTGTGATGTCATAATAACATTCTGAAGTCAGAAAACCATTGTGAAGTCATAATTCCATTGAGACGTCATAATAGCATTTTGATGTCATAATAGCAATGTGATAGCTTAATAGCATTGTGATATCAAAATAGGATTATTGTGTCATATCATTATAATGTAATTATACCGCTGTGATATCATAATAGCTTTGTGATGTTATAATAGTATTGTGATGTCATAATACCTTTGTGACATCATAATATCATTGTGATGTCATAATACCAATCTTAAGTCAAAAAAACATTGAGTCACATTACCATTGGGATGTCATACCATTTGGATGTCATAATAGCATTGTGATGTCATAATAGCATTGTGGTGTCATATCATTGTGATGTAATTATACCCTTGTGATGTCATAGTAAAATTTTGCTGTCATAATAGTATTGTGATGTCAAAATAGCATTGGGATGTCCTATCATTGTGAATTCACAAAATCACTATGATGTCATAACATTGTGATGTCCTAATAGCATTGAGGTGACATACCAATATGAGTCATATAGCATTTGGTGTCATAAAACCACTGTGACATTATAATACAATTTTGATGTCAAAACAGCATTGTGATGTCATAATACCATTATGATAAGATAATTCCGATGTGATGTCAAAATAGCATTGTGATATCATAATTGGATTGTTATGTTATAAAATCATTGTGATGTTATAATTCCACTGTGCTATCATATAATATGATGTCATAATAGCAGATGTCCTTATAGAATTGTGAAGTCAAAATAGCACTGAAATATTTTGACACCATTGAGATGACATAACTATATTGAGATGTCATAATACAATTATGAAATCATAATATAACTGAGATGTCATAAAAGTATTGTGATATCATATCCTTGTGTTGTCATGATACTGTTGATATGTCATACACTTTACTCCTGTTTACCTCTATGACAATCGCAGTTAGGAAATGAAACATAATGTTTATTTAATTGGACAGCTTCCTAAGTAGGGAAGCTTCAAAGTGATGTGGAATTAAGGGGAATGTACCAAATGACAAGGTGGTCTCCTACTGTGGTCTTGGATCTGAAATATACATGGTTGTGACTTTGAACTGAGTAGTTTCTATTGTACTCATTAAATAGACCTTTTCATTCTTATTGATATAATTGGCAGGCAGAGTCTAGGGTTCCCTGTGGTATTGAGAGTATAAGAGCAGGAAAAGAGAAGCAAACCAAAAAATTAAGGATACTATTAGCTGAAACAGAGAAAAATGAGTGTATATAAAAGAGGAACTAATTGGCAATAAAGTCTTTGACAGCTGGTGATGTTCCACAGCATTATTACCAAACCTCTATGATCATGCTTGCCTTAGTAACCTGGCTTTATTGGCATCTCTGTCCTGCTCAATAGTCACTCAGCAATCTTCCAGATCCAGGGGTTTAAAGTTAAAACTGGGCCTTCACAACACAGAAATGTGTCTGTGTTATATAACTAAGACACAAGAGCAGCTGTGTTTTTGCTGTGGTCCTCCAGACAAACCATCTAAATATAGTGTTAGTGCCAGGACTGTTTGATCATAGGTACCACCTGAGCTCATGAGGTTTGAGGTAGCTGGGTAACACTAGTTCATGGTTAGGATTCTCTGCTACATATTGAGTTCCTGGAAAGAATGCCTTACAAAGGAAACAGCCCAGATGCCCCTCAACTGAATGGATGCAGAAATTGTGGTACATCTACACAATGGAATATTACTCTGCAAAGAAAGATAAGGAAATCATTAAAATTTCAGGTAAATGGTGGGACCTGAAAAGGACCATCCTGAGTGAGCTGTCCTGGAAGCAGAAAGACACAAATGGTATATACTCACTCATATAGACATATAATATGATAAACCTACTAAAATCTGTACATCTAAAGAAACTAATCAAGAGAAAGGACCCTCAATAAACGCTCAATCCCCATCCCAAAAAGCAAAGAGGATGGACATCAGAAGAAGGAGAAAACAGGAAACAAGCTAGGAACCTGCCAGACAGGGCCTCTGAAAGGCTCTTCCCTGCAGAATATCAAAGCATATACTGAGACTTATGGCCAACTATTGGGCAGAGTGCATGAAATCTTATGTAAGAATTGGGAAATAGCAAGATCTGGAGAGGACAGGAACTCCACAAGGAGAGCAACAGAACTAGAAAATTTGAACAAAGGGGTCTTCCCAGAGACTCATACTCCAACCAAGGACTGTTCATGGAGATAACCTAGAATCCCTGCACAGATGTAGCCCATGGAAGGTCAGTGTCCAAGTGGGTTCCATAGTAATGGGAAGAGGGACTGTCCCTGACATAAACTGATTGGCCTGCTCTTTGATCACTTCCTACGGGAGAGCAGCCTTGCCAGGCCACAGAAGATGACAATGAAGCCACTACTGATGTGATTTGATAGACTAAGATCAGAATGAAAGAGAGGAGCACCTCCCCTATCAGTGGACTTGGAGGGGGGCATGCATGAAGAAGGGAGAGAGAGGGTGGGATTAGGAGTGGAGGAGGGTGGGGACTATGGGATGTACAAAGTGAATAAAGTGTAATTAATAAAAAAATATTGTAAAAAAAGTCAAACTCTGCCTTACTTTAGCAGAATTTTTTCTCCATTTTAAAAGTCATTGTAAAATTTTTCAACATTATTTTTATTGAATCTGTGGGAATTTTATTTAATATAAATTACGCTCATTTTCCATTATTAGCAGGTTCAAATTCCTACCCATGTGTCACACTACTTTTTCTTTAAAATACATCAATTTAAGCACATGTTGTTAATATAGTTATTGGAAGATGATCAGATTCTCAGTGCCAAGTTCTCTAAAGAAAACTGAGTTCATCCTTGCCACACCCTGATAGCACTACCAAGAAGTCATCAGTCCTGAAGTGCTTCATATTTCATTGCCTTGATCACAGTTTTCATTATTTATTTATTTATTACAATATGTTTACAACATATCTCCTCTGCTGCCCACTGCCTCTTCTTCTTCCAATCCCACCCACACTCCTTCTTCTACCCCTATGCCCTTCTCTAGTTTCAGGATAGGGAAGGTCCTCCTCCCGCTTCTATCTGACCCTAGGTTATCAGGTACCAACAAGACTGGCTGCATCATCATCCTCAGTGGCCTGATTTTCAGGGCATTATTCTCTTTGTATCCTCAATTTCCTCTACTTATGATACTCTTCTGGCCTCCTCTCCTGCAGGCTTCCCAGAGCTCTGAGGGGATGGAGAATTTCAAAGGGAAATCCCATTTAGAGCTAATTGTTTTAATTTCTCTCTCTCTGTGTAATATCATAATGTGGGTCTCTGTAGCCAATCCCATTTGATGCAGAAGAAAGCATCTCTGTGGTTTGAAGAACATGGCACTGAACTATCAATTGCGGGCAGAGAGCAATATATTTTAATAACAACAGACTGGGTTGCTTTAAAATTTTTGTAGGGTGACCTGGTCTAAGAAATCAATTAACTGTCCCCAATCACACTAATAGAAGGTTGGTTTGGTCACAATGGGTGGCCTATGGAACTTTACTTCCCACTATTTTGAGACCTCCCAATAAGTGAATACATACTATATTTGCCTTTCTGAATTTTAGTTACTTCACCCAGGTTGATTTTTCCTGATTCCATCCATTTTCCTGAATATATCATGATGTCATTTTCTTAGCTGAATAATAATCTGTTAAGAAAATATTACACATTTCCCCGAAGGAGATTCTCAGTCCTGTTGTTTAGTCCTTGGAATTTGCTAGAATTTTAGTCATTGTATTAAACTCAGGATAAATATGTTCTTTTAGCCTAGAAATCCCTCCATATTCTTCCACTTTCTGGTGATTTGAATTACAATGTCCTTTTCAACCTTATCTGTTTACATGTTGAATCCCCAGTGAGGAAATATCTGGTAAGTGTTCGGGGGTATGGCCTTGTTAGATAATATAATTCCTATTGGAGTTATGACATAGGAGAGTGTTCTTTCGAGGTTGATAAGCCAATGAAAGTGAACAACAGAATGGAATCTCTCTTTCTCAGTCTCTGTCACTGTATGTATTTGATTTTGTTGGACTCAGTCTATCTGAATCTGTCTAACTCTCTCACTCTCTCTTTCTGTCTGCCTCTCTCTGACTGCTGATTGTGGGTCTTATGAAAAGCTCTCAGTTCTGCTGAAGGACTACAAGATAACTGTTTACAGACATGTACCTAGATCTTCTCTGTAAAAATATAAGCAAGGTTTGAATTAAACATTTTGTGTTCAAAGATTTGCCTTTGTTAAGGAGCATTTCCCACTAAGTAAATCATTGACTGAGGAAACATCTGTGCTTTTAACAAAAAATAATGACATATGTGATAATGTGAAACTCACATGTCAAAGAGACTAGACATTATTAATGACCACTTGAAAGAAATATGTCACACTTTTCTTGAACTAAGATTCTTGGATACAGGAACTGACATCTCTCTGTTGTGTGCTTTCAGCTGCCAAGATTGAGGTACACAGGGCGTGTCAGACTTTCTCCCAAGCAGACAATCCACTTCACCCTTTTAATAACTGGCTGATGAAACTGTTACTGGCTTTCACCTGTTTCATGACATCATTCTCCCTTGCAGCAAATCAGCACCTGAGAGAATCTTGAGAGTCCCATGGAGATGAGTAAACAAACATTCCTCAGTGTCCATATATCTGATTCTGTGCACAAGTGACTTTCTGTTGTGAAAACCAACAAGCCTTTATTTCATGCCTTTGTCCAGATACCACACCTTTACTCCTGTTTACTTCTATGACAATGTCAGGTAGGAAATGAAACTTTATTGTTTATTTAATTGAACAGCTTCCTAAGTGGGGAAGCTTCAAAGTGATTTGGGATTAAGGCGAATGTACAAAATGACAAGGTGGTCTCATAATGTGGTCTTGAATCTGAAATTTCCTAGGTTGTGACTTTGTACTCCTGTATCTACTAAATGTATCTTCACATTCTTATTGATATAATAGGCTGGCAGGGTCTACAGTTCCCTGTGGCATTGAGTCTTTAAGATTAGGGAAAAGAAAAGGAAACCAGACAAATCCTGGGACTGATTTGGGTGAAACAGAGAAAGACTGGTGTATGTAAAAGGAAAACTGAGGGGCAATAAACTCTTTCACAGCTGGTGCTGTTCCACACTAGTTTTGGCAACTCTATATGAGCAGAGTTGCATTGGGTGACCTGCCTCGATTGGCAGATGTCTCCTTCTCAGTGGTCATTGAGAAATCCTCCTGGTCCCAGGGTTTACCATTAAAACTGGTCATATCAGACAGAAAAATGGGTCCCTATTATATGCCTAGGATGCAAAGCAGAAGTGTTTCTTGATGTTGTCCTCCAGACAAACTATCCAAACATAGTGTTAGTGCCAGAACTGTTTGTTCAGAAGTGAAACCTGATCTCATGGGGTCTGAGTAGCTGTGTTAATGTAGTAGGTAGTTAATGGCAAGGTTTCTCTGCTACATTATGATTTCTGGGGAATCATGCCTTGCACAGTCAAACTCTGCCCTTCTTTAGTGGAATGTTTTCTCTATGTTAAAAGTCATTATAAAAGATGTCAACATATTATTTTATTGATTATGTGGGGATTTCATATAATATACATTATACTCCTTTTCCATTGCTTCCAGGTTCGAATTCTACTCATGTGTCACACTAAAATATTTTCTTTCTTTAAAGTGTGTGTTGTTCATATACTCATTGGAACATGATCAGAATCTCAGTGCCAAGTCATTTGAAGAAAACTGTGTTTATCATACCCACTCCCAGACACCATCCCTTAGAAGAAGCCATCAGTCTTGAAGAGCTTTATACTTCATTACCTTTATCACAGTTTTTCTTATGTATTTATTATGAATTTTTCACTTTGTATCCCGTCTGCTGCCATCTCCCTCTTTTCTTTCCAATCCCACCCACCCTCCTTCTTCTACCCCTATGACCTCACTCTAGTTACCTGACAGGGGAGGTCCTTTTTTCACTTCTCTCTGACCCAGCTTGTCATGTTTCAATAAGGCTTGCTGCATCTTCTTCTTCTGTAGCCTGATTCTCAGTGCATTGTTCTCCTTGTGTCCTCAATTTCCTCTTCTCATGACACACTTCCTGCCTCCTGTCCTGCAGGTTTTCCTGAGCTCTAGGGGGATGGAAAATTTCATAGGGAAATCCCATTTAGAGCTGGGTTTTTTAAGGTCTCTCTCTGCATAATATCATACTGTCAGTCTCTATATGCAATTCCTTTTGACCCTGAAGGATGCATCTCTGTGGATCCAAGAACATGACACTGATCAGTTGAAGGCAGAGAGTAACATATTTTAATAACAACATCCTGGGTTGATATAACCATTTCTGTAGGATGCCCTGGCAAAACAACTCAAAAAATGCCACCCAAATTTCTCTACTGGAAAACTTGTGTGATCAAAAAAGATGGCCAAATGGAACTTTATCTCCCACTATGAGGAGACCTGCTAATAACTGAATAAATACCATACTTCTTTCTGCATTTTAGTTACTTCACCCAAGATGATTTTTCCTGGTTCTATCCATTAGCCTGAAAATATCATGATGTCATTTTCTTAGCTGAATAATACTCTATTATGGAAATATTTCACATTTTCCCCAAAGGTGTTTTTCAAACCTATTCTTTGGAATAGAATAGGTTTGAAAAATTACTTTCTTTGAAAGTAATTGGGTGTTTAAACATTGTATTGAATGACAAACTATCAGGATAGCTATGTTTATTTAGCCTAGAATTCCCTCCATCTTCTTCCACTTCCTGGTGATATGTATTGCAATGTTTCCTAGAAACTCATCTATTTACATGTTAGTTTTCAGTGAGGAAATATCTGGGAAGTGTTCAGAGGTATGGCCTTGTTCGATGATATAATTCCTTTAGGAGTGATAATTTAGGAGCGTGTGCTTCGAGGTTGATATGGCAATGGAAGTGATCAGACAGAATGGAGTCTTGTCTCTCTGTCTCTGTCAGTTTATAACTTTGTTTCTGTCTCATTCTCTCTATTTCTCAATCTGTCTCTCTAGCACTTCCTCTCTCTGTCTCTCTCACTCTCCTTCCTTCTGCCAGCCTCTTGTGGTTAAATATGAAATGCTTTTAGATCTGATGAAGGACTACAACAAGACAAATGCCAGCTGATGTGACATCCTCGATGGTTACTGTAAAAATATAAGTAAGGTCCTAATTAAACACTCTTTGTTCAAAGAGTGGCCTTGGTCAGGAAACATTTTCCCAGTAAATATTTCCATGACAGAGGACATATCTGTGCATTTAACTAATACTAATGGAATCTGTGATAATGTGAAATTTATTAAAGACCAGTTGAAAAAAATATGTGACACTTTTTGTGAACTAAAAGACTTGGACACAGGAACTGTCATCTTTGGATTGTGTGTTTTCAGATGCCCACAACAAAGCATGTAGGGTTGCTCAGCCTTTCATTTAAGCAGGCTGTCCACTTGGACGTTTTTATAACTTGCTCCTGAAACTCTTACTGGATTTCACCTGTTTCATGACATCATTCTGCCTCTCAGACAATCAGCACCTGAGAGGATCTCGGGGTTTCAATGGTGATGAGTAAACAAACTTTCCTCAGTGTCCATATCTCTCATCCTGTGCATACTTGACTTTTTCTTGTGAAAACCATTAATGCTTTATCTCATCCATTTATTCAGATCCCAGACCTTAAGTCCTGTTTACCTCTATGACAATGTCAAATAGGAAATGAAATTTTAACTTTTATTTAATTGGAAAGCATCCTAAGTAGGGAAGCTTCATAGTGATGTGGGATCAATGGGAATGTACCAAATGACAAGGTGGTCTTATAATGTGGTCTTGGATATGAACTTTCCTAGGTTGTGACTTAGAACTGAGCAGTTACTAGTGTAATCACTAAATATACCTTCACATTCTTATTGATATTATAGGCTGGCAGGGCCTAGGTATTCTTGCTGTATTGAGTCTTTAAGAAGAGGGAAAACAGTAGGAAACCAGACAATTCCTGGGACTAGTTTGGCTGAAAAAGAGAAACATGTAAAAGGAGTGAGTGCAAAAAGAAAACTGAGGGGCAATAAACTATTTGACAGCTGGGGATGTGCCACACCAGGTTTGGCATAGAGGGTTGCCCTGACTGGCCTGTCCAGTTCAGCAGCTGTGTGCTGCTCAGTGGTCAGTAAGCAATCCTGCTGGCCCTGGAGTTTACAGTTAAAACTGGGCCTTCAGGACAGAGAAATGTGTCCATCTTATATGCCTTCCACACAGGAAAAGCTGTGCATCCTGCTGTAGTACTTCAGATAAAACCTCTCAACATAGTTATACTGCCTGGACAGCTTTTTCAGAGTGCAACCTGAATTAATGGGGTCTGAGGTATTTGTGTAACCACTAGTTCATGGCTAGTATTCTCTGCTACATAATGAGTTCTGGAAAGCATTCTTTACAAAGTAAAACTCTGCCCTTCTTTAGCTGAATCTTTTCTCCATGTTAAGAGTCATTGTAAAACTTGTTAACATATTATTTTTCTTGATTATGTGGAGTTTCATATATTCTACATTACACTCCTTTTTCTAATGATTTCAGGTTCAAATTCCTACCCATTTGTCACACAAAAATGTTTTTTCTTTAAAATACATCAATTGAAGTATGTGTTGTTCATATATTCATTGGAACATGATCAGAGACTCAGTGCCAAATTCCTTAAAAAAAAAAAAAACAGAGTTCATCCTTGCCATACCCTGGCATCACCCCCAAGGACAAGCCATCAGGCCTTAAAAGCCTATACTTCATTACCTTGACCATAGTTTTTCTTATGTTTTTATTTATTAAGAATTTTCTTTGTCAAATATCGAGTATTCATAGGTGTATGGATTTATTTCTGGGTCTTCTATGTGGTTCCATTGATCCTCCTTTCTGTTTCTATGCCAATACCATGCAGTTTTATTACTGTTGCCCTGTAGTACAGCTTGAGTTCACGGATGGAGATACCTCCAGATGATCTGTTCTTGTACAGGATCGTTTTAGAGATTCTGGTTTTTTGTTTCTCCATATGAAGCTGCTTCCTCAAGACCCAGCTATACCACTGCTAGGTATATACCCAAAGTTCCTTCAAGTACACAAAAGGGATACTTGCTCAACCATGTTTATAGCAGCTTTATTTGTAATAGCCAGAACCTGGAAACAACCCAGATCTCCATCAATGGAGGAATGGGTACAGAAATTGTGGTATTTTTACACAATGGAATACTACTCAGCAATCAAAAATGAGGAAATCATGAAATTTGCAGGCAAATGGTGGGATCTAGAAAAGATCATTCTGAGTGAAATATCCCAGAAGGAGAAAGACAAACACGGGATATACTCACTTATATAGACCTATAAGATATGATAAACATAATGAAATCTATACACCTAAAAAAGATAATCAATTGAGCAGACATGGGGTAAGATGATCAATCCTCGTTTAGAAAGACAGATGGGATGTGCATTGAACATATGACAGGAGTCTACTGAGCGCATCTGAAAGACTCTAACTAGCAGTGTTTTCAAAGCAAAGACTCATGACCAAACCTTTGGCAGAGTACAGGGAATCATAAGAAAGAAGGGGAGTTAGTCTGTTGGGGAAAGGATAGGAGCTCCACAAGGACCAAATATATCTGGGCACAGGGTCTTTTCTGAGACTGACATTCAACCAAGGACCATGTATGGATATAACCTAAAATCTCCACTCAGATGTAGCCTGTGGTAGCTCAGTAACCAATTGGTTTCCCAAAGTGAGGGGAACAAGGACTATTTCTAACAGGAACTCCATGACTGGCTCTTTGGTCTCCCCACCCCCAAAGGGAGGAGCAGTCCTGTTAGTCCACAGAGGAGGGCTTTGCAGCTAGTTCTGAAGATACCTGATAAAAAAGGATCAGATGAATGGGGAGGAGGTCCCCCCTATCAGTGGACTTGGAAAGGGGCACGGTGGAGATGAGGGAGGGAGGGAGGGACTGGGAGGGAACAAGAGATCGGGACACTGCTGGGATACAGAGTTACTAAAATGTAACTGATAAAAAAATAATAATAAAATAAAAAAATAATTTTATTTATCCCATCTGCAGCCTAATCTCTCTTCTCATTCCAGGCCACTATCCTTCTTCTACCCCTATTGCCGTTCACTAGTTTCGTGTTAAGGGAGGTAATCTTCCCGCTTCTATTTGACCCTAGCTTATCAGGTCTCATGAAGACTCTCTGCATCATCTTTCTCTGTGTCCTGATTATCAGGGAATTGTTCTCCTTGTGTCCTCAATTCCCTCTACTTATGACACTCTACCTGCCTTTCTCTTGCAGGCTTCCCAGTGATCTGATGGGAGAATTTCATAGGAAAATCCCATTTAGCACTGGTTTTTCTAAGGTTTCTCTCTGCATAATATTGGACTGTGGATATATATATATATATATATATATATATATATATATTCCCATTTGATGCAGAAAGAAGCATATCTGTGAATACAAGATCATGGAACTGTTCAATCAGTTGAGGGCAGAAAGCAGCATATTTTAATAACAACAGCCTAAATTTCTTGAATTTTCTTAGGATGCCCTGGATCAACAACTCAAATAACTGCCATCCAGCCCCCCTCCCCCAGTGGAACACTAGTTTGGTCACAATAGATGATCTATTGGCACTTTATCCCCACTATTAGGAGACCACTTAAGTGAATACATACCATAATTTTTTTTCTCCAATTTAGTTACTTCACCTAGGATGATTTTTCCTGGTTCCATCCATTTGCCTGAAAATATCATGATGTCATTTTCTTAGTTGAATAATACTTCATTATGGAAACATTCCACATTTTCCTCCAAAGGAGATTGTCCTTTAGTACTTGGAAGGTGCTGGGACATTAATCATTGTATCGAATGACAAACATTCAGGATAAGTATATTCGTTTAGCCTAGAAGTCCCTCCATCTTCTTCTACTTCCTGGTGATTTGAATTGCACTGTCCCCTTGAAGCTCATCTACTTACATGTGGAGTCCCCAGTGAGGAAATGTCTGGGAAAAGTTAAAAGGTATGGCCTTATTAGATAATATAATTCCTATTGGAGTTATATTGTAGGAAGATGTGCTGTGAGGTTGATATGCCAATGAAAGTGACCAGACAGAATGGAGTTTCGTCTCTCAGTCTCTGTCACTTTATATCTTTGTTTTTGTTGGTCTCAGTCTCTCCATTTCTGAAACTGTCTCTCTAATCTTTATCTGTTTTTCTCAGTCTCCCTTTCACTACCTGCCACTGTGGTTCACTATAAAATGCTCTCAGTTCTGTTGAGGGACTACATCAAGATTACTGCTTCCTAATGTTACTTCCTTGATGGTCTCTGTAAAACTATAAGCAAGGAGCCAATTAAATGTTTTTTGTTCAGAGAGTTTCTTTTGTCAGTGAACATTTTCACAGTAGGTAATTCACTGACTAAGGACATATCAATGTGTTTAACAAATAATAATGGAATCTGTGATAATGTAAAACTCACATGTCAAGGACACATGAGTTTATTATAGACCACTTGAAAGAAATATGTGACACTGATCCTGAACTAATATTCTTGGACACAGGAACTGTCATCTCTGGGTTGAGTATTTTCAGTTGCCCAGATTGAGGCATGTAGGGCTGCTCACCCTTTCTCTCAAGCAGGCTGTTTTGTTGGCCATTTTGATAAGTGACTCCTGGAATTCTTAATGGCTTTCATCTGTTTCATGACATCATTCTCCCTCTCTGCCAATCAGTACCTGTGAGAATCTTGAGGTTTCCAAGGAGATGAGTAAACAAACTTTCCTCACTGTCGAAAATCTCTGATTCTGTGTATACTTGACTTTTTCTTGTGAAACCCAACAAGCATTTATCTCATCCATTTATCCAAATCCCACACCTTTACTCCTGTTTACCTCTGTGATAATGTAAGGTAGGAAATGAAATTTTAATGTTTATTTAATTGGAGAGTTTCCTAAGTAGGGAAGCTTCCAAGTAATGTGGATTAACAGGAATGTACCCAATGACAAGGTAGTCTCCTACTGTGGCCTTGGTTCTGAAATTTCCTATGTTGTGACTTTGAACTGAGTAGTTATTCATGTACACACTGATCTACCTTCATGTTCTTATCGATATAATAAGGTTGCAGGGCCTTGGATTTCCGGCAATATTGATTCTTTAAGATCAGGAAACCAGACAATTCCTGGGAATGTTTTGTCTAAAACAGAGAAAGAATGGTGAGTGTAAAAGAAGAACTGGGGGCAATAAACTATTTGACAGCTGATGCTGTTCCACACTAGTGTTGGCAACCTTCTATGAGCAGGGTTGCTTTGGATGATCTGCCTGGATATGCATCTGTGTCAGAGGTCAGGAAGGAACCCTCTTGGTCCTGGGTTTTACAGTTAAAACTGTGCTTTCAGAACAGAGAAATGGGTCCCTGTTATATGACTGGGACAGAAGAGCAGCTGAGTCCTCCAGAAAATGGTCTAAGGGTAGTGTTAATGCCAAGACTGTTTGTTCAGAGGTGCTACCAGAGGTTATTTGGTCTGAAGTAGCTGAGTAACCTCTAGTTCATGACTGGGATTCTCTGCTACATAATGAGTTCCTGGAAATCATGCCTTATAATGTCAAACTCTACCCTCCTTGAGCGGAATCATTTCTACATGTTAAAAATCATTGTAAAAGTTGTATACTTCAACTAAGTACCATGCATGGAGATAACCTAGAACCCCTGCACACATGGCAGTTCAGTGTCCAAGTGGGTTCCATAGTAATGGGAACAGGGACTGTCTCTGACATGAACTGATTGGCCTGCTCTTTCATCACCTACCCCTGAAAGGGGAACAGCCTTACCAGGCCACAGCAGAAGACAATGCAGCCACTCCTGATGAGAATTAACAACCTATGATCAGAAGGAAGAAAAAGAAAACCTCCTCTACCAGTGGACTTGGGGAAGGGCATGCATGGAGAGGTTGGAGGAAGGAGGGATTTGCGGGGGAAGGAGGGAAGGAACTAGAGGGGGATACAAAGTAAATAAAGTATAATTTAATAAGGAAAAAGTTGTTAACATATTATTTTTATTGTTTTTGTGGGAATTTCATATAACATACATTGCACTCCTTTTCCATGGCTCCCAGGTTCAAATTCCTAACCATGATTCAAACTAATTTTTTTTTCCTTAAAATATATCAATTGAAGTATGCATTCTTCATCTACTCTTTGGCACTTGATCAGAGTCTCAGTGCCAAGTCCCTTGAAGAAAACTGAGTTCATCCATGCCCCACCTGGGCACCACTCCCAAGAAGAAGCCATCAGTCCTGAAGAGTTCTACAATTCATCACCTTGATTACAGTTTTTCTTTGTATTTACTAATTATGATTTGTTCTATTTCCTCTGCTTCCATCTCCATCTTCTCCTTCCAGTTTCACTCCTACTCCTACTTCTATACCTATGACCTTTCCTAGTTACCTGATAAGGGGTTATCTGGCTCTAGCTCATCAAGTATAAGCAAGGCTGGCTCTATCATCTTCCTTTGTGGCCTGATTCTCAGAGCATTGCTCTCCTTGTACCCTAAATTCCTAATACTTATATCACTCTTCCTGCCTCTCTCCTGCATTCTTCCCAGAGCTCTGAGTGGAGGTAGAATTTCATAGGGAAACCCCATTAAAGCTGAGTGTTTTAAGGTCTCTATCTCTGTATAATATAAAAAAGTAGGTCTCTATATGCAATCCCGTTTGATGCAGAAGGATGCATCTCTGTGGATCCAAGAACATGGCATTGATTTATTAGTTGAGGGCAGAGAACAAGATAGTTTAATAACTACAGATTGGGTTGCTTTAAATTTTCCATAGGATGCCCTGGTTCAATAACTCAATTAACTGCTACCTAATCTCCCTGTGGTAGATTGGCTGGATCACAATAGAAGGCCTATTGGAACTTTCTCTCCCACTATTAGGAGTCATCCTAATAAATGAATATATACCATATTCACCTTTCTGAATTTTCATTACTTCACCCAAGAATGAAACAACCCAGATGATCCCACCCCCAAATGAAGAATGGATACAGAAATTGAGGAACATCTACACAATGGAATATTACTCAGCCTTAAAAAAACAGGGAAATCATGAAATTTGAAGATAAATGGTGGGAACTGGAAAGGATCATTCTGAGTGAGCTATCCCGGATGGAGAAAGACAAATCGTATATACTCACTCTTATAGACATATAATATAGGATAAACCTACTAAAATATGTACACCTAAAAAACTAATCAAGATGGAGGACCCTGACTAAAATGTTCAATCTCCATTCTGAAAGGCAAAGAGGATGGACATCTGAAGGAGGAGAAAACAGGGAACAATTTAGAAGTCTGCCACAGAGGGCCTCTCTTAGTATTGTTGTGTCACTATACCCTGTTGATGTCATAATAGCACTGTGATCACAACAGTATTACAATGTAAGGTATTTTAGTTATATGAGAAACTTGAAACTGTTGACAAAATCTTTTAAAAGATTTGCTACTATATCATGTTCCATTGTCAGTTTTAAATTGCTTAGTAAGTCCAAGAACATTAAAAGTCAGTAGACAATGAGCAATAACATTCTTTGCAGCTTTTCCTGTTTGAGGAGTGGCAAAAATAAATCATGAATAGGTATCTATGCAAACATGTATATATTTTAATCATTTAAATTCTGGAATATAAGCAATATCCATTTGCCAAGTCTGATGTGCAACCATCAGATTGACTCCAAAATGAGGAACAGGATGAAATTGAAGACAAGTACTGCAAGCCTTGAATATACTATGGGCCTGTTCCTAAATATGTCAATCCATATTTAATTATCAAGGTTTGACTATAAAGATGATGCATATTATGGGAATCTGGGCTCTTTTTAACTGTGAACAATAAACTTTGGTGATTTTTATCTGCCAATACATTTCCTTTAGACAGAGTTCCTGGCAAATTGAAATGAGCCCTCACAAGTCCTAAAAAATGAAAGAGGTTTTTTTTTTTGCATCAAATTTTTAATTTGTAAAAAAAATTCAAGCAGAAGATGTCTGAATTTGAGCTGCAGTTTCTAACATAAGCAAAGACTGGGCTATATTTGCCCTATCTGTAAAAATGTTCTAAGACTGCTTATTAAAACTTTGAAACACAGGCAATACTGTAGATAACTCTGCTATTTGCACAGATGTGTTAGACATTTGAAAATATATGTTTTTTCTTTTATAGGTATAGGCAGCAACACCAGATAATGAACCACCAGTAAATACTGTTAAATTATCAACAATTGGGCTAACTTCTGTTTTAAATAGAAAAAAAACTATAGATTGCAAATATAAAAATGGTGTTAATTTGTTTTTGTTTTGTTTTGTTTTGTTTTTTGTGCCTCAACATGTTGGACTCTGTCATAATAAGCTTACGTATGTTACAATGTCATAATATCAGATCTCTGACAAGTCTGAAGGCCAGCATAATTGAGTTACTCATTTTTTACCTTTATCATATGTTCTAAATTTCATCATATAAAACATAATGTTATAATCTCAATTTTGGCATTTTTTTAAATGTATGTTTTAGAACCAAATTTTAGGTAGATCTATATAGGAAAACTTCATAGTTACCAATTTTAGTTTTAACCTTAAAAAAAAAGGAAACAACTGAAACAAAAGAGAGTATGTAAAACTCAATCTTGTACCCAACTATAATCTTTAGCATAACTTTATTTCTTTCTTTATTTTTTGAATTTTATTTTTTTTTCTTATCAGTTACATTTTAGTAACTCTGTATCCCAGCAGTGTCCGGATCCCTCATTCCCTCCCAGTCCCTCCCTCCCTCCCATATCCACTGTGCCCCTAACCAAGTCCACTGAAGGGGGGGGGCTCCTCCCCATTCATCTGATCCTGTTTTATCAGGTATATTCAGGACTGAATGCAAAGCCCTCCTCTGTGGCCTAACAGGACTGCTCCTCCCTTGGGGGATGTGGAGGCCAAAGAGCCAGTCATTGAGTTTCCTGATAGAAATAGTCCATGGTCCCCTCACTTTGGGAATCCAATTGGTTACTGAGCTACCACAGGCTACATCTGAGCTGAGGTTCTAGGTTATATCCATACATGGTCCTTGGTTGAATGTCAGTCTCAGAAAAGACCCTGGGCCCAGATATATTTGGTCCTTGTGGAGCTCCTATCCTTTCCCCATCAGACAACCTCCCTTTCTTTCTTATGATTCCCTGTACTCTGCCAAAGGTTTGGTCATGAGGCTTTGCTTTGAAAACACTGCTAGTGGGAGTCTTTCAGATGTGCTCAGTAGACTCCTGTCATATGTGCAATGCACATCCCATCTGTCTTTCTAAATGAGGATAGATCATTTTACCCCATGTCCACTCTCTTGATTATCTTTTTTAAGTATATAGATATCATTCTGTTTATCATATCTTATAGGTCTATATAAGTGAGTGTATACCCTGTTTGTCTTTCTCCTTCTGGGATATTTCACTCAGAATGATCTTTTCTAGATCCCACCATTTGCCTGCAAATTTCATGATTTCCTCCTTTTGATTGCTGAGTAGTATTCCATAGTGTAGAAATACCACAATTTCTTTACCCATTCTTCCATTGATGGAAGGAGAGAGGGCAAAGGAGCAGAGCTTGGAGAGCATACAGGAAAAGAGATCTTGGAACAGGGTTGAGGAAATGAACCAGAACTAATACTTCACAAAAAGCAAGTATAATGGGTAAAATCTAAATTTTTCTTATGTATTTATTTATTATGATTTGTTCAATTTGTATACTCTCTGCTGCCCCCTCAGTCTTTTCCTACTAGTCCCACCCACCATCATTCTTCTACCCCTATGCCTTTCTTTAATTACCCATATAGGGCTGGTCCTCCATCTTCTTCTAATTCCTGGTGAACTGAATGGCAATATCCCTTCGAAGCACACCTGTTTATATGTGGATCCATAGTGAGAAGATGTCTGCTTAGGGTTAGGAGGTATGGCCTTCTTAGATAATATGATTCCTTTTATTTCCCTAATTTCTTTATCACCCCTTTTATCTTTTGTATACAGGATGGCTACGGATTTTATTTGAGTTAATTTTTTTATCTGACACTTTGCTGATGGTGTTTAGCAGGTGTAAGAATTGACAGGTAGAATTTTGGATTTTACTCAGGTATCATATGACCTGCAAACAGTGATACTTTGACTTCTTCCTTCCCAATTTGTATCCCCTTGATCTCCTCCAATTGTCTTATTGCTCTAGCAAGGACTTCCAGAACTATGTTGAGCAGATATGGAGAGAGTGGGCAGCTTTGTCTTGTCCCTGATTTCATTGGGATTGCTTTAATTTTCTCTCTGTTTAGTTTAATATTGGCTATAGGCTTGATGTATATTGCCTTTACTATATCTAGATATGTGCTTTGTATCCCTGATCTATCCAATACTTTAAACATGAAGGGATAGTGGATTTTGTCAAATGCTTTTTCAGCATTCAAAGAGATTATCATGTTTTTTTTTTTCATTTTTTTAATATGGTGGATAACATCCATTGATTTCTGTATATTGAACCACCCCTGCTTATGTGAATGAAGTCTACTTAGTCATAGTGGATGATATCTTTGATGTGTTCTGACATTCAGTCAAAGACAGAAACTAGGTTATTATGACCCTAACCAAGCAAGTCAAAGTCTCTGAAGAAAGAATTAGAAGAAGATATCACAAGATGCAAAGATGTCCCATGCTCATGGCTTGGCAAGCCTAACTTTGTTAAAATGGCCATCTTACTATAAGCAATCTACAGATTCAATGCAATTCCCATCAAATTATCAACATAATCCTTTACAAATTTTGAAAGAAAAATTCTCAACTTCATAACAAGAAACCCAGAATTGCTGAAACAATGCTCTACAATAAAAGATATAAAGAAGGTATCTCTATCCCTGATCTCAAGCCATATTATAGAGCAACAGTAATAAAAAAGTGCATGGCAATGGCACCGAAACAAAATGTGGATCAATGGAATCAATCAGAAGACACAGAAATAAACCCAAACATTTATGGACACCTAAGATTAAAAACAGATGCCAAAACCACATAATGGAAAAAAAGATAGCATCTTCAACAAATGATGCTGGTCTAACTGGATGTCTATAGGTAGAAAAATGCAAATAGTTTCATAATTATCAACCAGCACACAACTAAAGTCCAAGTGGATCAAAGAACTCAAAATAAAATCAGACACATTAAATCACTTAGAAGAAAAATTGGGGAAGAGCCATTGGCACAGGAGACAACTTCCTGAACAGAGCAAGAATCAGTAAAGGGGACATCATGAAACTGGAAGGCTCTGTAAAGCACAGGACACTGTCATCAAAACAAAATGAATGCCTACAGATTGAGAAAGAATCTTCACCAAGCCTCTATGTGACAGAGGGCTAAAGTCCACTATATATAAAGAACTAAAGAAGTTGAAAAGCAACAAGTCAAGAAATCCAATAAAGAAATGGGGAACCAAGCTAAACATAGAATTCTTGATAGAGGAATATCGAATGGCAGAGAAACACTTAAAGAAATGCTCAACCTCATTAGCCATCAGGGAAATGCAAATCAAAACAACCCTGAGATTTTACCTTACACCCATCAAAATGGCCAAGATCAAAAACTCAAGTGACAGCACATGCTGAAGAGGTTGTGGACAAAGGAAAACCCTACTCCATTGCTGTTGGAAATGTAAACTTGCTCGGGAAATCAATCTGGTGCTTGCTCATAAAACCAGGAAGATTGCTTATTCAAGATCCAGCTATGCAACTCCTAGTCATATATCCAAAAAAGGCTCCAGTACGCAATAATACATTTGCTCAACCATGTTTGTAGCAGCTTAATTTGTAATACCCAGAACCTGGAAAAAACCCAGATGCCCCCTCAACTGAAGAATGGTTACAGAAATTGTGGTAATTCTACACTGTAGAACATTAGTCAGCAAATAACAAAAAAGAAAAGAAATCAGGAAATTTTCAGATAAATGGTGGTAACTGGAAAAGATCATCCTGAGTGAGCTATCCAAGAGGCAGAAAGACACACGTGTATATACTCCCTCATATAGACATAAAATATGAGATAAACCTACAAAAGTCTGTACACCTTCATAAACTAATCAAGAGGGAGGACTCTGGCTGAAATGTTCAATCCCCATCCTGAAATGCAAAGAGGATGGACATCAAAAGAAGGAGAAAACAGGGAACAAGTTAGGAGCCTGCCATAAAGTCTCTCTAAAAGGCACTGCTCTGTAGACTGCCAAAGCAGATGTTGAGAATTATGGCCAACTGTTGGGCAGAGTGCATGGAATCTAATAAAAGAATTGGGAAATAGTAAGATCTGGAGAAGACAAGAGGTCCGCAGGAGAGCAACAGAACCAAAAAATTTGAGTACAGGGGTCTCTCCTGAGAATCATACTCCAACCAATACTATGCATGGAAATAACCTACAACCCCTGCACAGATGTAGCCCTTGGCAGTTCAGTGTCAAAGGGGTTATGATTTAGTGTGAAAATCTACCAGTTCTTCTGAAGGACTACAAGTTGTCTGCTTTCTGACATGACATCAGATGGTCTCTGTATGTATGTCTGTATTTACAGACACCTGGATGGTCTCTGTAAATATATAAGCAAATTCTGAGTTAAATTCTTTATGTTCAAAGATTTTCTTGGTTAGGGAGCATTTGAACAGATAGTAATTCACTGACTGAGAACATATCTGTGCATTTAGCAAATAATAGTGGAATTTGTGATGATGTGAAAGTCACCTGTCAAAGATACATGACTTAATTAATGACCAGTTGAAAGAAATATGTGATACTTGATGAAATAATAGTCTTGTTATCTCTAGGTTGTGTGCTTTCAGCTGCCCAGATTTAAACATGTAGGGATGCTCAGCCTTTATCTCAAGCAGGCTGTCCATTTGGCTCTTTTAATAACTGACTCCTGGTACTCTTACTGGCTTTAACCAGTTTAATGACATCATTCTGCCTCTCAGCCAATCAGGGCCTGTGAGAATATTGAGTTTTCCATGGAGATGAATACACAAACATTTCTCAGTGTCCAGTATCACTGATCCTGGGCACAAGTTATTTTCTTGTGAAACCCAACAAGTCTTTATCTCATCCCTTTATCCTGGTCCTACACCTTTACTCCTGTTTACCTTTGTGACAATATCTGGTAGGAAATGAAACTTTAATGCTTGTTTAACTGGACACCTTCCTAAGTAGGGAAGCTTCAAAGTGATGAGGGATTAAGGTGAATGTGCTAAATGACAAGGTGGTCTTCTACTGTGGTCTTGGATCTAAAATTTCCTATGTTTTGACTTTGAACTAACCAGTTACTCCTGTACTCAATAAATGTACCTTCACAATCTTATTGATAAAATAGGCTGGCAAGGTCTAGAGTTCCCTGGATTATTAAGTCTTTAAGAGCTGGAAGTGTGAAAGAAACCATATACAATCCCTGGGACTGTTTTGGGTGAAACAGAGAAAGATTGGTGTATATGAAAGAACTGAGAGGCAATAATCTTTGACAGCTGGTACTTTTCCACACAAGTGTTGACAACTCTCTATGAGCAGGGTTGCCTTGGCTGACCAGGCTGAATCACAGCTGTGCCCTACTCTGGGGTCAGTGAGAAACCCTCCTGGTCTTGGGGTTTACAGTCAAAACTGGGAATTCAGGACAGAGAAATGGGTTTGTGTTATATGCCTAGGACAAAAGAGCAGCTGTGTATTCCTGCATATGTCCTCCAGACAAATGCTCAAAACTTATTATTAGTGCCAGGACTGCTTGTTTTAGGTGCCACCTGAGCTAATGGGGTCTGAGGTATTTGGGTAACCACTAGTTCATGGCTAAGAATCTCTGCTACATAATGAAAGCATGCCTTACAAAGTCAAACTCTGCACTCCTTCAGTAGAATTTTTGCTCCCTGTTAAAAGTCATTGCAGTAGTTGTCAACGTATTTTTTTATTGATTATGTGGGAATTTCATGTAACATATATTACACTCCTTTTCCATTGTTCCCAGGTTGAAATTCCTGCCCATTCATCACAGTAAAATTTTATTTCTTTAAAATGCATCAATTGAAGAATGTGTTTTTCATATACTCATTGAAACATGGTCAGATTCTCAGTACCAAGTGCCTTAAGGAAAACTGATTTCATCCTTGCCATACCCTGGCACCACCCCCACGAAGAAGCTATCAGTCCTGACGAGCTCTATCCATTATCACCTTGATCACTGATTTTTTTATGTATTTGTTTATTATGATTTGTTCACTTTTTTTCCCCTCTCCTGCCCCTTCCCTCCTCTGATACCAGTCCCACCCACAGTCCTTCTCTTCCCCTTAGGCCATTTCTCTAGTTACATGATAGGGGAGGTCCTCCTTCCCTTCCATCTGCCCTAGCTTATCAGGTGTCATTGAGGCTGGCTGCAGCATCTTCCTCTAGGGTCTGATTATCAGGGTATTGTTCTCCTTGTGTCCTAAATTCCCTCTACTTATGACACTCTTACTGTCTTCTCTCCTGCAAGCTCCCCAGAGATATGACAGAAGGGAGTATTTCATAGGGAAACCTCATTTAGATCTGGGTGTTTTAAGGCCTCTCTGCACAATATCAAATTGTGAGTCTCTTATGCAAGCACTTTTGATGCTGAAGGAAGCATCTCTGTGGAAGCAAGAACATTTGCATTGACTATCAGTTGAGGGCAGAGAGCAACGTATTTTAAATACAACAGCCTCAGTTTTTTGAAAATTTCTATGGGATGCCCTGGTCCTGAATTCAATTAACTTCCACTCAATACCCCTAGTGGAATACTGGTTTTTTGACAATAGAGGGCCCATTTGAACTTTATACCTCACTATTAGGAGACCTCCTAATAAATGAATACATACTGTATTTGTATTACTGCATTTTATTTACTTCAAGAATGATTTTTCCTGGTTCCATCCGTTTGCCTGAAAATATCATGATGTCATTTTCTTAACTGAGTAATATTCTGTTATAGAAATATTCCACATTTTCCCCTAAGAAGATTATCAGTCCTGTTTTTAGTCCTTGGAATTTTCTGGGACTTTAATCATTGTATTGAATGATAAACTATCAGGATAACTATGTTCTTTTAGCCTAGAAGTACCTTCCATCTTCTTTCACCTCCTTGTGATTTGAAGTTCAATGTTTCCTTGTAGCTTAATATTTTACATGTTGAGCGTCCAGTGAGGAAATGTCTGCAAAGTGTTAGGATGTATGGCCTTGTTAGATAATGTAATTCCTTTTTGGAGTTATATTTTAGGAGGGTGTGCTTTGAGGGTGATATGCCAATGAAAGTGACCAGACAGAATGGAGCCTCTGTCACTTTATTTCTTTGTTTCTGTTGGTCTCAGTCTCTCTATTTCTGAATCTGTCTCTCTATCTCTTTCCCCTTCAGCCTGCCACTGGTGGTTCAGTATGAACAACTCTCAGATCTGTTGGAGGACTACAATAAGATGACTGCTTGCTGACCTGACATCATGGATGGTCTCTGTAAAAATATAAGAAAACCCCAAATTAAGTGCTTTTTATTCAGAGTTGCCTTTGTCAAGGAGCATTTTCCAAGTAAGTAATTCACTGACTGAGGACATATCTGTGCACTTAACAATTAATAATGGAATCTGTGATAATGTGAAATTCACATGTCAAGGATACATGACTTTACTAATGAGCACTGGAAACCAATATGTGACATTTTTCCTGAACTAAGAGTCTTGGACACAGGAAATGTCATCTCTGTGTTTTGTGCTTTAAGCTGCCCAGATTAAGACATGTAGAGCTTCTAAGGCTTTCTCTCAAGCAGGCTGTCTACTTGGCACTTATAACAACTGGCTCCTGAAATTCTTACTGGCTTTCACCCATTTCATGACATCATTCTCTCTCTCAGCCAATCAGCAACGTAGAGAATTTTGAAATTTCTATGGGGATGAGTAAAGAAACTTTGCTCAGAGTCCAGTATCTCTAATTCTGTGCTCATGTGACTTTTTTTTGTGAAAACATGCAAGCCTTCATCTCAGCCCTTCATCCAGATCCACACCTTTACTCCTGTTTACCCGTGTGACAATGTCAGGTAAGAAATGTAACTTTAAAGTTTATTTAATTTGACAGCTTCCTAAGTAGGGAAGTGTCTTAAAGATGTGGGATTTAGGAGAATGTGTTGAATGACAAAGTAGTCTCCTACTGTGGTATTGGATTTGAAATTTCCTAGGCTGTGTTTTTTAACTGAGCAGTAACTCATGTACTTAACATTCTTATTGATATAATATTTGGCAGGGTCTAGAGAAGGAAACAGAAAAGTCCTGTGATTAGTTTGGCTAAAATAGAAAAAAAGTCAGTGTATGGAAAATTAGAAAAGAGGGACAGTATACTCTTTGACAGTTGGTGCTGTAGAAACCTACTGTTGCCAACCCTTTACAAGCAGGGATGCCTTGGCTGACATGGCTGGAATGGCAACCGTATCCTTCTCCATGGTCAGTGAGAAATCCTCCTGGTCCTGGGGTTTAGAGTAAAAACTGGTCCATCAGGACAGAGTAATGTGACCATGTTATATACATAGGTCACAATAGGAGCAGTGTTTCCTGCTGAGGACCTCTAGACAAACACTCTAAACATAGTTTTAGTGCCAGGACTGCTTGTTCATAGATTCCACCAGAGCTCATGGGGTCTGAAGTACCTGGGTAACCACCAGTTCATGGCTAGGATTCTCTGCAACATAATAAGTTCCTGAAAAGCATGCCTTATAATGTCATACTCTGCCCTATTTTAGCGGAATCTTTTCTCCATATTAAAAGTCACTGTAAAAAAAAAAAGTCATTGTAACAGTTGTCAACATAGTAGTTTAATTGATTATGTGGAATTATCATATAACATACATTACACTCCTTTTCCATTGCTCCCAAATTCAAATTCCTGCCTATGTGTCAGACTAAAAAAATTGTTTTACTGTAAAATATTTCAATTGAAGTATGTGTGGTTCATATACTCATTGGAATTTGATCAGATTCTTAGTGCCAAGGCCCTTAAAGAAAACTGAGTTCACAGTTTCCACACCCTGGCACCACCCCTAAGAAGAAAACAACAATCCTGAAGAGCTCTATATGCCCTTTCTCTAGTTCTCTGATAAGAGAGGTCCTCCTCCCCCTTCTATATGATTCTGGCTTGTAAGGTATCACCAAGGCTCACTGTATCATATTCTTCTGTGGCCTGATTCTCAGGAAATTTTTCTCCTTGTGTTCTCAATTACCTCTTCTTATGACACTCTTCTTGTGTCCTCTCCTGCAGGCTACCCAGAACTCTAAGGAGAGGGAGAATTTCATAGGGAAATCCCATTTACAGATGGGTATTTCAAGGTCTCTCTCTGCATAATATCAGACTGTGGGTCTATGTGTGCAATCCCATTTGATGCAGAAGTAAACCTCTCTGGAGAACATGGCACTGATCTATCAGTTGAGGGCAGAAAGTAACATACCATAATAACAACAGCCTGGGTGCATGAAAATTTCCCTAGGATGCTCTGGCTCAAAAAATATATTAATTGCCACTCAATCCCCCTAGTGGAAGACTGGTTTGGTCATAATAGATAGCTTACTGAAACTTTATACCCCTAATAAGTTCATACATACCATATTTTCTTTCTGTTTTAGCTACTTTATTTGCTTCACACAGGATTATATTTATTTGGTTCATCCATTTACCTGAATAAAAAAATGATGTAATTTTCTTCCCTGAAGAATAGTCTGTTATGGAAATATTCCACATTTTCCCCAAAGGAGAATGTCAGTCCTCTTCTTTAGAACTTTGAAGTTTCTGGGACTTTAATCATTGTATTGAATGACAAACTATCAGCATACCTATGTTCTTTTACTCTAGAATTCCATCAATCTTCTTCCACTTCCTGGTGGTTTGAATTGAAATGTCCACTTGAAGCTCAGCTATTTATATGTTGAGTCCCCAGTGAGTCTGGTATGTGTTAGGATAACTTGTTATATAATTCCTAATGGAATTATTTTATATAAGGGTGTGCTTTAAAGTTGATATGCCAATAAAAGTGATCAGGCACACTGGAATCTCTGTCTCTTGGTCGATGTCCCTTTATATATTTATTTTTGTTGGTCTCTCTCTCATTTCTGAATCTGTACTTAGCTCTTAGCTCTTAGCTCTCTGTCTCTCTCAGTCTCTCTCTTTCAACCTGCCACATGTAGTTTAGTTTGAAGTGCTCTCAGTTCAGCTGAAGGATTAAAACAGGTTGTCTGCTTGCTGACGTGGCATCATGGATGGTCTCTTTAAAAAAAATATAAAGTCCCAATTAAAAGCTTTTTGTTCAAAGAGTTGCCTTGGTCAGGGAGCATTTCCACAGTAAGTAATTCACTGACTGAAGAGATATCTGTGCACTTAACAAATAGTAATGGTATCTGTGATTATGTGAAAGTCACATGTCCTAATGACCACTTGAAAGAAATATGTGACACTTTTCCTGAACTAAGAGTCTTGGACACGGGAACTGTCATCTCTGGCTGTGTGTTTTCAGCAGCGCAGATTGAAACAGGTAGAGCTGCTTAGCCTGTCTATCAAGCAGGCTATCTATCCACTTAGCCCTTTTAATAACTGGCTACTGAAACACTTACTGATTTTATCTTATGCATGACATCATTTTCCCTCTTATCCAGTCAGCACCTGAGAGAATCTTGAGTTTCAAAGGACATGAATAAATCAACTTTCCTCAGTGTCCATTATCTCTGATCCTTGGCACAAGTGACTTTTTCTTGTGAAACCCAACAAGCCTTTTTCTCATACCTTTATCCAGATATCACACCTTTACTCCTGTTTACCTCTGTGACAATGCCAGGTAGGAAATGAAACTTTAATGTATATTCAATTGGACAGATTCCTATGTAGGAAAGCTTCAAAGTGAAGTAGTATTAAAGGTAATGTACCAAATGACAAAGTGGTCTCTTACTGTGTTCTTGGATCTGAAATTTCTTAGGTTGTGACTTTGAACTGAGCAGTTATTGGCATACTGACTAAAAGTACCTTCATATTCTTATTGACAAAATAGGCTGGCAGCGTCTAGGTTTCCCTGAGAAATTGAGTCACTAAGAGCAGGGAAAAGAGAATATAACCTGACCAGTCCTGCAGACTAGTCAAACAGAGTCCACCTGAAAGAGGAAGTGGAAATGTGGGGACAAAGACACAAGAATGGAGATAAGAAAGATTTCTGATCAAGTCTCAGTTTACAGAACTTTCAAACAACACATAAAGCAAAGGGATCAAGCAAAAATTTATTTTCATAGTAACAACATATCTGTACCACCTGGCAAGGCATCCAGGAATCCACTCAAGGTTACACAAATTTTGCTCGCTGGTTCCCAAGGTTGCAGGCTCAGAACACCCTATTTGCAGACACTGCCAAGGACTGTCTCTGAGACATGGAACTTACATAAAACCACATCTGCCATGGCCAGAGTACAGAATTCCAATAACCAGACACTTTCAGTTCCTCCTTCTTTGTGTTATGGATAGCCTGTCTTAGGTTGGCAAAATGTGCATTTTTCATCAAGGTGTAGAATGCAGTATTACGAGCCTTTGTCTTATGTTGGAGAAACCACAATTTTGCTCTTACACATCACTGAGTCATTGTCTTTCATCCATATTAAAGGGGATTGTTAGTGATATTAAATATAAATTCATGTAACTACACTTGCATGTGTTGAAGTTGTTGAAGAAGAAACTGACACACCAGGAAGGCAGGCACAGGCCAACAAACCCATACCTGCCATGTTCACAATTGTCAGTCCCCATTTAAGCACAGAGTCAAAGGATCAAAAACACCTCCGGAGGCTAGTAAATATATCCCAGACTGTATTGGCAAATTATAACCTAGGTTTCTTGGCAGATTCTATGTCATGGATCTTATTTCTCATTGTTAACATGTCCAATGAGAAGGTTTTGCTAATCCAAATACCAGCAAGTTGATTCTGAACCTGAGTCCAATTAAATTCTCTTTCACCATACCAAGAATCAGAAGCCCCATCAGGAATCATAACAAAAGCAGGTTGTGTAACAATTAATACTGAAAGAGCATTATTATCAGTACTAACATAATTAGTATGATTGTAATATACAAATTGAATAGTATCATTGTTCTTAAAATGTCTTACTACAATGTTTCCAATTAGCAGGAAATAAGGAAGATTAACACATGCCAAAACAGAATTATACTTGATTACTTTAGCAAATCTCCTTGCATTTCCAGAGAGAATGCCTATATGTCCCAATGCAGCCCCCAATTTCCATACATAGATTTGCCACTTTTTTATTTGAAGTCCTCCAAAGTGCAACACAAAAAGATTTTTCTAAAACAAAGGAATTTTGACTGCCTTTAACAGGAGTCAAGTTCTTAATACCCTTAAGGATGGACAAGTCCAGCCAACAGCTGTAAATGCAGGGTCATTGTCCCAGGAGTAGATGGTGGGCATTTCTCCAATGCATTTTGTCCAAGGAACCATCAGTCGAGGACAAGTTTTTTGATCCCCTTTCTCACAGGGTGGGTAACTCATTGGAGATATAAGACTATCATTCTTAACTCCCATAGGAAGGGACAATAATATCCCTCCAATGTTCCACTTTGCCTTGTTGCAAAGAGAGGCTTGAAAAGCCAACCCAACTTTAGAGCAGTAGACATTCCGAACTATGACCTGGACAGGGGAGACTGGTAAGTAGTCCTGATGAATAGTCTCTCTTTTAAAGCAAAGATGATAACCTCTTCCTATTCCTGTAACTTAAGAGTCTGTTTTACTTGTGTTGCTTCAAAAGCAGGAAAACTCAGCAAACATGTGTTGTTGACAAAAACAAGGGCTTCTGGACTATTCCAGGAAACTGGATGTCTTAGAGGTAGATTAGGAAATACGCCCAATAAACAGTCACCTTGACTTCAGGGGTCTTCATTGATATCATTATCATTGTTAGGAGAAAACTCCTCAATCACTTGTCTCACCAGACACCCTTGTAGCCATCGAACTGCACCATTTTTCCCATAGAAAATCACAGATCCTCTTCCTCATATGAGTACAGCGTCGGGTCCATGCTATTGATTTGTTAAAGGATCCCTCCATTTTAGTTTAGGAAAAGTTTTCTTAGTTTCTGAATGCCAAAATCTATCTGCTGCAGATTTACCAAGTTTATCCAAATTTTAAAAATTCAGAATGAAAAGAAAATGATTAAGATGATTCTTAGGTGTCCAGGGGAGTAGATCCCCTTTCTTTGTATTTTATTTTTTTGCAAATAAATCTTAATTCTTTAGTGGGCATGCTCTACCATGTCTTGTCCTTGAGGACTGTAAGGTATTTTAGTTATATGAGAAACTTGAAACCGTTGAAATCTTTTAAAAGATTTGCTAGTATATCCTGTTCCATTGTCGGTTTTAAATTGCTTAGGAGATCCTTGAACATTAAAAGCCTATAGAAAATGAGCAATAACTTCCTTATACGTTTTCCTGGTTGAGGAGTGGCAAAAATAAATCCAGAATAGGTATCTATGCAATCATGTACATATTTTAATTGTTTAAATTCCAGAATATGAGTAATACCCATTTGCCAAATCTGATGTGGAAGCAGTCCTTTAACATTGACTCCCAAATGAGGAAGAGGCTGAAATTGAGGATAAATACTGCAAGCCTTGACTATACTATGGGCCTTTCCTTTGTCAATCCACATTTGAGTCTCAAGGTTTCACTATTAAGATGATGCATATTATGGACATCCTGGCCTCTTTTTAACTGTGAACAATAAACTTTGGTGACTTTATCTGCCAGTGCATTTCCTTTAGACAGGGGTCCTGGCAACTTAGAATGAACCCTCAAATGTCCTATAAAAAAGGAAAGTTTATTTTAATCAAATTTTGAATTTGTAAACATAAAATTTCAGCAGGAGAGATGTCTGAATTTGACTACCTAGAAAAAAAGACTGAGCTACATTTGCACTATGTGTAAAAATGTCCAAAGACTGCTTAATAAAACTTTGTAACACAGCCATTACTGCAGATAACTCTGCCTTTTATGCATATGTATTAGACACTTGTAAAGATATTGTTTTACTTTTATAAGCATACACAGCAACACCACATAATGAACCATAAATACCTTTAAAGTGTTGAAAATTGGGCTATTTTTATTTTAAATTAAAAAAAAAACTATAGGTTATACTTGTAAAAACTGAATTAATTTGTTTTTTATGTCTCAACAGGTTGGACTCTGTCATAATAAGCTTACATATGTTAAAATGCCATATTTATTAAATCTCTGACAAGTCTGAGTGCCAGCATATTTGAGTTACTCTTTGTCTTCCTTTATCAACTGCTCTATACTTCATCCCATAAAACACGATGTTATATTCTCAATTTGGCATATTTTTCAAATATTTGTTTTACAACCAAATTTTAGGTTGATCTATATAGGCAAAACTTTATGATTACCAATTTTAGATTTAACCTTAAAAAAATCCTAAACAAAGAGGCTAGGTAAACTCAATCTTATACTCAACTGTAATCTTTAGCATAACTTTAAATCTGCTCTTTTTAAAATAAAATCAAAGCAAAACTTTTAATTAAACCTAATTTATAAAGGGGCTAGCAAATCTTATTAATCCTATCATGTTGCATTAAAATTTAACAGCAAAAAAGTAAAGGATGAAAGTTTTATTTAACATTAAATAGAGAACTAAACTTAGCCTATAGCTCTCAGCAAAAATAGACTATTCTGGCCATACCAAACCTATAGGCCAGAAAGAAACAGCATTAAATCATTTATTGAGGTTCTGGCAGCCTGGTATATATTTTATATAATGGTTAACAATGATCTGAATATAACCCTTCATAACCCTGGGCTCACATGAACTGTAGTCCTTTTTGTTTTCCATAAAAGAGAATAAGCAAACATTTTGCATTGAAGATTCTCAAGCCTTTTAAAATGAAGAACAACATTTTTTTTTGTATTTTTTACATGAATATGTTGTAATAACTTCAGTTTTTGTTTAAATGGATTGAACAGCATGGCTTGATTTTACTTTGTAAACTTAACAAAATAAATACCAGGGTTTATTATTTCTCCCAAATGGTTGAGAAACTGTATTGAGTTCTTTTTTAGACTGTCCAAGGGTTGCTATTTTAAAAGACCTGATAAATTTTAAAATGTTTTAAAGAATTTAACTCTGATGATCCAGGACCAAACTCAAAGTTGTTGATTCAAATACTCTCATGTCTAAAAATATCCAAGTCTATAGATAAACATACACAGAAAGAGAGAGACACATGAGGAACACAGAAAACTGACATTGTCACCTTGGAGTAACCAGAATACCCAAATACCAAAACTTGACCAGCTGCTACTGGAACAAGTGCTACAAATTCCAGAAGGAGATCCTGGTAAGTATGCCTTACAAAGTCAAATTCTGCCCTCCTTTAGTGGAATCATTTCTCCATGTAAAACTCATTGAAAAAGTTGTCAAAATATCATTTTTATTGCTTATGTGGGAATTTGATATAATATACATTACATTCCTTTTCAATTGCTCCCAGGTTCAAATTCCTACACATGTGCCAGTCTAATTTTTTTTTTCTTTAAAACAAATCAATTGAATTATGTGATGTTCATCTAATCCATGGCACAAGATCAGAGTCTCAGTGCCAAGACTCTTAGAGAAAAATGAGTTCATCCTTGCTACAACCTTGCATCACCACTGATAAAAAGCCATCAGTCCTGAAGAGCTCTATCTTTCATCACCTTGATCAGAGTTTTTCTTCTGTGTTTATTTATTACAATTTCTTCACATTGTATTTCCTCTGCTGTCCCATCCTATTCTCTTTCCATTCCCACCCACTCTCCTTCTCCTACCCTATACCATTTCTAAAATTCCCCTGAGAGAGGAGGTCTTCCTCCCCCTTCTATCGGAATCTAGCTTACCAGTTCTCATCAAGGCTGGCAGCATCATCTTCCTCAGTGGCCTGATTTTCAGGCATTGTTCTTTTTGTATCCTCAATTTCCTCTACTTATGACAGTCTTACTGCCTACTCTCCTGCAGGCTTCCCAGAGGTCTGAGGGGAGGGAGACTTTCATAAGGAAATTCCATTTAGATCTGGGTGTTTTAAGGCCTCTCTCTGTATAATATCAGACTGTAGGTCTCTGTTTGTAATCCCATTTGATGCAGAAGGAAGCATCTCTGAGGATACAAGAACACTGCACTGATTGATTAGTTGAGGGCAGAGAGCACATATTTTACTAACAACAGCCTGGGTCACTTGAAAATTTCCTAAGATATCCTGGCCCCAGGACTCAATTAACTGACACCCAATCTCTCTAGTGGAAAACTGGATTGGTCACAATAGATGGCCTATTGGAACTGTATCCTTCATTATTAGGACACTCCTTAATAATTGAATACATCAAATATTTGTCTGTCTGCATTTTAATGACTTCACCCAGGATGATTTTTCCTGGTTCTACCCTTTTGCCTGAAAATATCATGAGGTCATTTTCTTAGCTGAATAATACTCCTTTATGAAAATATTCCTCATTTTTCCCAAAGGAGATTAAGAGTCCTGTTCTTTAGAACTTGGAAGTTTCTGGGACTTTAATCATTGTATTGAATAACAAACTCTCATGATAACTATGTTCTTTTAACCTAGAAGTCTCACAATCTTCTTCCACTTCCTGGTGTTTTGAATTGCAATGTCCCTTTGACGCTCATCTATTTACATATGCAGTCCCCAGAGAGAAAATGTCTGGGAAGGGATAGGCAATATGGCCTTGTTAGATAATATAATTCCTATTGGATTTATGTTATGGGAGGGTGTGCTTTGAGGTTGATATGCCAATGAAAGTGACCATACAAAATGGAGTCTGTGTCTCTCAGTCTCTCACTTTATAACTTGTTTTCTGTTCCTGATTTCTCTCTATTTCTGAATCTGTCAGTCTAGCACTTACTGTCTCTGTCTCTGTCTCCCTCTCTCTGCCTGCTGCTTGTGGTTCATTATGAAAATCCCTCAGTTCAGCTGAAGGATAACAACAAGATTACTGCTTGATGATGTAACATCATGGATGTACTCTGTATAAATATAAGCAAGGTCCCAGTTAAACACTTTTTGTTCAAAGAGTTACCTTGGCCAGGGAGTGTTTTCCCAGTAAGTAATTCACTGACTGAGGACATTCATGTGCCTTTAAGAAATAATAATGGAATCTGTGATAATGGGAAACCCACATGTCATGGACACATGACTTTATTAGTGACCACTTGAAAGAAATATGTGACACTTTTCCTGAACTAAGATTCTTGGACATAGGAACTGACATCTCTCAGTTGTGGGCTTTCAGCTTCCCAGATTGAGGCATGCATGGGTGCTCAGCCTTTCTCTCAAGCAGAATGTCAACTTGGCCCTTTAACTAACTGGCTCCTGAAACTCTTACTGGATTTCACATTTTGCATAGCATCATTCTCCCTCTCAGCCAATTAGTACCTGAGAAAATCTTGGAGTTTCCTTGTAGATGAGTAAATAAACTTTCCTCAGTGTCCAGTATCTCTGATAATGTGCACACTTGACTCTTCTGAAACCCAACAAGCCTTTATCTCATCCCTTTCTCCAGATCCCACACATTTACTCCTGTTTACCTCTGTGTCAATGTCAGATAGGAATTGAATCTTTAATGTTTATTCAATTGGACAGCTTCCTAGGTAGGGAAGCTTCAAAGTGATATGGGATAAAGGGAAAGGTACCAAATGAAAAGGTGGTCTCCTACTGTGGTCTTGGACCTGAAATTTCCTAGGGTTGACTTTGAACTAAGCAGTTACTGATGTACTGACTAAATGTACCTTCACATTCTTATTGATATAATAGGCTGCAGGGTGTGTTATTCATTGTTTAAGAGCATGGAAAAGAGTAGGTAACCTGACAGTCCTTTGAGCTATTCTAACAGAGGTCACCTGAAAGAGGGAGTATAATTGGGGGGACAGAGCCATGAAGAATGGAGACAACACAGATTCCTGATCAAGTCAGTTTATTGGAGGAACAAACAACACTTATAAAGCAAAGGGTAAATGCAAAAAAAATTTTTTTACAGTAGCAACACATTTGTTCCAACTGGCAAGGCATCTAAGAAGTCACTCAAGGCTACTCAAATTTTGCTCTCTGGTTTCCAAGGTTGCAGGGATCTTGCTATCTACTTCTTAGGCTCAGAACACAGTTTGCAGAGACCATCAAGGACTTTCTCTGACACATGGAATTTAGATAAGACCCGCATCTGCCATGGCTATAAGGCAGAATTTCAATTACCAGACTCCTTCAGTTCCCCCTTCTTTGTTTTATGGAGAGCCTGTCTTATGTTGGCAAAAATGTGCCTTTTTCTTTACTCATCATCAAGCTCTCAGACTACTCAGACATACAAAAGCCCGGGATCCCCAAGACCAACCCTCAGATACTTCTCCAAAGGACAACCAGTCATCCCTAACAAAACTGACATAACCACAGGACACACAGGTTATAGCAGCAGTTCACTAAATTTACAGCGAGAAACCCACAAGCCAGGCAGCTGTCTTCAGGACTTCTCCCAGTGAGAGGAGAGTCCTCTTGCCTAAAAACAACTACAGTTACCACCCAGGTCTCTATGCCTGAGGTGAGCTGTAGCAACTCCTGAAAAACATCAGCAATCAAGTGATTATACCCAAAAAGCTGAGAAAGGTTCCTTCAGAAAAAATCACCTCCCTGCCAACTGGATTCTCGCCTCCACAGGAGTACAGGAACCACCTAAAACTAATCTCAAACACCTAAGATAGCTAAGTAGGTAGAGGCCAGTGTAAAAGTTCAACCAACATAAGCCAGAGCAATATGGCATCTCTAGAATCCAGCTATCCAGGGGGAAGTAGCCCTAGACATCCCAGCATAATTGAAATTCAAGAAGATGAACTAACATCTATGATCATGAAGAAGATAACAGAGGAAACAAATAAAATATGTAAATAAAGAGAAGAATTTGCAGCCAAACAGTTTGTGGATTTAGAGAGGAAATGCTTAAATCAATGAATGAAATAAAAGAAACAGAGGATCATTCAAACAAACAGCTGAAAGAAATGATGGAAAAACATGAAAATACAGTCAGACAGATGAAGGAAATCAACAAAGGGGCTCAAGATCTGAAGATAGAATTGGAAAAAAATTAAAGAAAACACAAATGGAGGAAATTGTGAAGAGAAAGAACTTAGGGAAGAAAACAGGAAATACAGAGGTTAGCATAACAAATAGACTACAAGATATGGAAGAAAGAAGCTCAGGTGTAGAAGATACAATGGAAGAAATAGATGTATCTGTCAATGAAAAGGTTAAATCTGAAAAAATAAAATCCTGACACAGACTGTCAAATTCAAGACAACATAAAAAGACAAAACCTAAAAATAATAGGAATAGAGGAAAAAGAAGATTCCCTGCTCCAAGGCCAAGAAAATATTTTCAACAAAATCGTTTAAAAAAAATTATCCCTACTTAAAGGAGAGACCAATAAGAATACCAGAGGCCTACAGAACACCCAATAAATTGGACCAGAAAAGAAAACCCTCCTGCCACATAATAATCAAAACCGTAAGTATACAGAATGAAGAAAAAAATACAAAAGGCTGTAAGGGAAAAAGACCAAGTAACATATAATGGCCCAATAGAATCACACCAAAGCCAGGAAGGCCTGGACATATATCATGCAGACCCTAAGAGAACAGAGATGTCAGTCCAGGTTACTATATTCAACAAAGCTCTCAGTCCTCATAGATGGATAAAACAAGATATTCAATGACAAAAACAAATTTCAACAATACCTACATGCAATTCCAGCATTACAGAAGATACTAGAAGAGAAAATACAACCCCCCCAAAAAAGTAGCTACTTTCAAGAAAACACAGGAAATAACTAAACTCACTACAGTAAAACAAAATGCAAGCAAGCACACAAAATTATGACCACAGCCAACATTGAAATTAAAGGATCTAACAGCTACTGGTCATTAAACTCTCTCAATATCAATAGACTCAATTCTCCAATAAAAAGACACAGACTAACAGAATGGACGTGTAAACAAAACCCAGCATCTGTTGCATACAAGAAACACACCTAAGTCACAAAGATAAACATTATTGAGGGTAAAGGGTTGGAAGACAGCTTTCCAAGCAAATGGACCAAGAAGCAAGCAGGAATAACCATTGTAATATCTGATAAAATAGACTTTCAACCAAAATTAATAAAAAAAATATGTTTCTTTTACAAATGTAAAACTTAAACCACATGTAGATCCCCACACATTAATAGTGGGAGAATTCAATACCCCACTCTCAACAAAGGACAAGTCAACAAAACAGAAATTAAAGAAACAATGTTCCTGATAGAGGTTATGAATCAAATAGACGTTATAGACATTTACAGAACCTTACAACCAAACACAAAAGAATTTACCTTCTTGTCAGTACCTCATGGAACTTTCTCCAAAATAGACCATATAGTTGGTCACAAAGCAGGACTCAACAGATAAGAGAAGATTGAAATAATCCCTTTTATCCTGTCTGATCATCATGGAATAAAGCTGGACCTCAACAACAACAGAAATAACAAAAAGTCTACACACATGGAAACTGAACAACTTGCTACTAAATGACAGCTGGGTCAGGGAAAAAAATACGGAAAGAAATTAAAGTCTTTCTAGAAATCAATGAAAATGAAGGCACAACATACCCAAATTTGTGGAACACAATGAAAGCAGTGCTAACTCTGCCCTTCAGACTATCAAAGCAGATGCTGAGCCTGATGGGCAACTGTTGGGCAGAGTGAATGGAATTTTAGGTAAGAACTGGGAAATAGTAAGAGCTGGAGAGGACAGGGTCTCCACAAGGAGAGCAACAGAACAGGAAAATTTGAACACAGGGAACTTCCCAGAGACTCATACTCCAACCAAGGACTATTCATGGAGATAACCCAGAACCCTTGCACAGATGTAGCCCATGGCAGTTCAGAGTCCAATTGGGTTACATAGTAATGGGAAGAGGGACTGCCTCTGACATAATCTGATTGGCCTGCTCTTTGATCACCTCCCCCTGGGGGGGGAGCAGCCTTACCAGGCCATAGTAGAGGACAATGCAGCCACTTTTGATGTGAACTGACAGACTAAGATCAGAAAGGACAGGAGAACCTCCCCTATCAGTGGACTTGGGGAGTGGCATGCAACCAGAGGGAGGAGGGAGGGTGGGATTGGGAGGGGAGGAGGGAGGGGCTTATGGGGGGATGCAGAATGAATAAAGTGTAATTGATGAAAAATTTAGAAAAAAAGGGAAAAAATAATTTAAGAACCCTAAATGACTTTCAAAAGTTGAGGAAAACATGGAGTTAGTCAATTGGCATGGAGCACGTCTTGCCCCTGGGGGCAATGGTCTCCTGAAATTACTCAGACCTCGGACACTACCACTGCTAGTTCTAGAACTGATGCAGGAAGTTCCAACGAGGGGGTTAAGGCTTCTCATAATATTTCCTATAAGCCCACACCTGTTTGTCTATATCCCCCATTTTTATTCATTATTAGCCAGATAGAGCCAAGTAATTGTGGTGATGATACTTGCTTTTTTGCCCAATGCTGGAATGCTAGTAAATTTAGGTATGCCCTGGTTACTCGCATGCCTCACTGCGTACCTGTGCCCGTTGATGCCCCTCACGCTATGACTCTCTTCAGACAGAAAAGGGATCTTGGAACTACAGCCACCATTGTTACTACCATCTCATTGGCAGCTGTTGGAGCTACCACCGGGGCACTAGCCATGAGTCATACTGGGCAGACTGCTCAGACCCTGAACAATCATTTAGCCAATGTAGCTCATGCCTTAGTTGTACATAAAGGAATTAATGCTCAACTAAAAGGAAGCTTGATGGTGTTCAATCAGAGGATTGCCCTCGTGCAGGAGCAAATTGATACCCTATGGCAAATCGCTCAACTTGGCTGTCAATGAAAATATGCTGGACTTTGAGTCACTAGCATATAACATGAGAAATTTTCCTGTGCTGCAAATCTGTCTAAACAATTGTCGAGCTATATTTTAGGTAATTGGACTGGAGAATTCGATACTACGATGGAGCAGCTGAAAGTGGCCATTGTCACAGTAAATTCTACCAGAGTGGACGCAGGACTAGCCGCAGGATTATCATCATGGATTGCTGCAGCCATGAATCATCTGAAGGAATGGGCGGGCATGGGAGCGTTAGCAGGCCTTCTGGTGTTGGTCTCCTTGGTTTGCCTGTGGTATATATGCAAGATTAGAGTCTCACAACAGTGTGATGCAGCCTTGATCATTCAGGCCTTTACAGCCATTGAAGCAGGACATTCTCCCCAAACATGGTTGGATACCATAAAAAGCTAAAATGTTACGCTCAGGATGCGAGGCTAAGCACTGCACTCAGGGTCAGCCGCTTTGGACCCAGAGAAGAGCATGTCTGGTTGCATGCGGGTTGATGCCCCAGGTCCCGCCTCTGAGAAAAAGGTATCGGACAGGTCTGATGCTCTTTGGGTGGATGACACCCAAACGAACATCGGTACAAAGTCCCAATTTATTTCTAATATCAGAGATCAGACCTCTACTCTTGCCTGATGCATCTAAAACAAAAAGGGGGAACTGTAGAGAGCTGCGGAATGCTATGCCTTAAAGATGTAGCTGGTTTCTGCCTTCCACCTTCCCGATGGTGACTGCTCTCTGTCACGAACAATTCCACATTTGGCTAAGGCTGAGGATCTGGCTTGCTTCCATGTATGTGGACCTATCTGCATTGCCCACGTGGCACGCCTGGGTTGGCTACCCAGAGGCTATTTAAGCTGTGGGCTGGCTTCCCCCAGGGTCCGAGGATTGTTCAAGGTTTCTGAATAAACTGCATTGAAAAAAAAAAAAAAAAGAAAGCAGTGCTAAGAGGAAATCATAGCACTAAGTGCCTTTTAAGAAAAAATTTGAGACAGATCATTCAAACAACTTAATGGATCACTTAAAAACCCTAGAAAAAGAAGAAGCAGACACATCAAAAAGAAGTAGACTGCTGGAAATAATCAAACTTGGGGCTGAAATCCATCAATTAGAAACAAATAAAATAATTCAAAGAATCAATGAAACCAAGAGCTGGTTCTTTGAGAAAAGCAACAAGATAGAAAAACCCTTAGCCAAGCTAACTAAAAGGCAGAGAGGCACCATCCAAATAAACAAAATCAGAAATGAAAAGGGGGACATAACCACAGACACTGAGGAAATCCAAACAATCATTAGGACTTACTTCAAAAGTCTATATGCCACAAAGTTTGAAAATCTAAATAAAATGGACAATTATCTTGATAGATTTGACTTACCAAAGCTGTATCAGGACCAGGTAAATCACTTAAATAGTCCTATATCCCCCAAGGAAATAGAAGTGGTCATTGAAAATCTCCCATACAAAAAAAAAAAAAAAACAGCCCATGAGCAGATGGTTTTAGCGCAGAATTCTTCAAAGAAGAGCTAACTCCAGTTCTCTTCAAAGTATTTCACAAATAGAAACAGAAGGAACATTACCAAATTCATTCTATGAAGCCAAAATGACCTTAGTACCTAAACCTTAAAAAGACCCAACAAAAAAAGAGAATATCAGGCCAATCTCCCTTATGAACATTGATGCAAAAATACTCAACAAAATACTTGCAAACCGAATTCAAGAACACATCAAAGATATCATCCACTATGCCAAAGTAGGCTTCATTCAAGGTATGCAGGGGTGGTTCAATATATGGAAATCATTCAATGTGATCCACCATATAAACAAACTGAAAGAAAAAAAATGATAATCTCCCTAGATGCTGAAAAAGCATTTGACAAAATCCAACATCGATTCATGTTTAAAGTATTGGAGAGATCAGGGATACAAGGCAAACATAGTAAAGGTGATATACAGCAAGCCTATAGGCAATGTCAAACTTAATGGAAAGAAACTTAAATCAATTCCACAAAATCAGGGACAAGACAAGGCTGCCCACTCTCTCCATATTTCTTCAACATGGTGCTGGAAGTCTTTGCTGGAGCAATAAGAAAGTTGAAGGAGATCAAGGGAATACAAATTGGAAAGGAAGATGTCAAATTATCACTATTTGCAGACTATATGATGGTATACCTGAGTGATCCCAAAAACTCTACCAGGGAACTCCTACAGCGGATAATCACCTTCAGCAATGTGGCCAGATACAAAATTAACTCAAAAAAAAAAAAAAATCAGTAGCCCTTCTGTGTATAAAAGACAAAAGGGCTGAGAAAAAAATTAGGGAAACACCACCCTTCACAATAGCCACAGCTGACATAAAGTAACTTGGAGTAACCCTAGCCAAGTAAGTCAAAGACTTGTATGAAAAATAAATTCAAGTCTCTGAAGAAAGAAATAGAAGAAGATATCAGAAGATGGAAAGATCTCCCATGCTCATGGCTTGTCAGGATTAACATAGTAAAAACATCTTACCAAAAGCAATCTACAGATTCAATGCAATTCCCATCAAATTACCAACACAATTCTTTACAGACGTGTAAAGAATAATTCTCACCTTCTTATGGAATAACAAGAAACACAGAATTGCTACAACAATCCTCTACAATAAAAGATCTTCTGGAGGTATCCCTGATCTTAAGTTGTACTATAGAGCAACAGTCCTAAAAACTGCATGGTACTGGCATAGAAAGAGAATGGTAGATCAATGGAACTGAACAGAAGACCCAGAAATAAACCCACACACTTATGGACACCTGATCTTTGACAAAGATGCCAAAATCATACAATGGATAAAAGATAGCATCTTCAACAAATGGTGCCGGTCCAACTGAATGTCTACATGTAGAAAAATGAAAATAGATTCATACCTAATATCCTGCACGAAATTGAAGTCCAAGTAGATCAAAGACCTCGACATAAAACCAGACACATTACATTTGCTAGAAAAATAAGTGCGGAATATACTAGAACACAGTGGTACAGGAATAAACTTCCTGAACAGAATATCAACAGCACAGACTCTAACAACAACAATCAATAAATTGGACCTCATGAAATTTAAAAGCTTCTGTAAAGCAAAGGACACCATCATCAAAATAAACGACTACCTACAGATTGGGAAAGAATCTTCACCAACCCTTTATCTGACAGACGACTAATATCCAGTGTTTATAAAGAACTAAAGAAGCTGAAATGCAGCAAACCAGGTAATCAACTTAAAAAATGGGGAAAAGAGCTAAACAGAAAAACTCTCTGAAGAAGAATATCAAATGGCAGAGAAACACTTAAAGAAATGTTCAATGTCTTTAGCCATTAGGGAAATGCAAATCAAAACAACCCTGAGATTTCACCTTACACACATCAGAATGGCCAAGATGAAAAACTCAAGTGACAACACATGCTGGAGAGGTTGTGGAGAAAGGGGAACCCTTCTCCACTGCTGGTGGGAATGTAAACTTGTACAACCACTCTGGAAAGCAATCTGGTGTTTTCTCAGACAACTAGGAATAGACTTCCTCAAGATCCAGCCATATCATATATCCTAAAGAGGGAATATATCCAAAAAAGGCTCAAGTATACAGTAAGGACACTTGCTCAACCATGTTTGTAGCAGCTTTATTTGTAATAGCCAGAAGTCGGAAACATCCTAGATGCCCCTCAACTGAACAATGGATACAGAAATTGTGGTAAATCTACACAATTGAGTATTACTTAGCAATGAAAAATAAGGTCCTGAAAGAGAGTGAGTGAGCCTTATAAGGAGACTTTGCCCCAGACCCAGGGCCTCTGGACAGAAGCAACCAGAAGAAATCCCAACCACCCACACCCCTAGTATGGGCATCATAGGGATTCTTGGGATAGTGACTGCAACGTTGAAGCCTCTGTCTTGTGTGTCCACCAGTGTAATCCAGGCAAACAATCCCTGGATCTCAGACAGAACTGTGTAATAGTGGCCTGCAGGCCACTGCAATTGTCAGAGAATCTGCGCATGCACAATGCGCCCACTAAAAGCACACGCAAATAGTGCCAGCTTCACATTCCTTACTTAGACAAAACAGAAACCACAGTGTAAACTCCCAAACCAGTGAACCTCTATCATCTTCCTGAAAAAACAGTCCAGAAAACAGAAAGAGATGATCATAGCCCAAACTACAATCTCGAGGAACAAACAGTAAGGATTATGAATAACCAGATGGCTAGAGGCAGATGTAAGAACACTCCCAAAAAAGATCAGGACAAAATGACCTCACCAGCAAACCCACAAAACAATGGACACTTCAATTCACTAAATATACAAAAAAAACATGTTTGATATACCTCAAAACCATGTTTCTCCAGCTATTAGAGGCCCATAAAGATGAAATGAACAAAGCCCTCAGAGAAATAGCCAAAAAAATCGAGACTAACAAAGATGAAACAAATCGTGCTCTCAAAGAAATGACCACGAAAATTGAGGCAAACAAACAAGAAATGCACAAAGCTCTCAAAGAAATTTCCACACAAATGAAGGCAAATAAAGAAGAAATAAACAAAGCTCTCATAGAAATAAAGGCAATTTTACCCAAAGAAGTAGAGGCACAATTAGTGATACATAAAGAGGAAATAGACAAAAAAATAGAACCTGTCATTGAAAAGCAGGACTCCACATTCAAACAGACGTAGAAAATGGTTTAAGACATGAAAACAGAATTAGAATCAATAAAGAAAACACAAATAGAGAAAAACCAGGAGCTGGAGAACATAGAGAAAAGATCAGGAACTACAAAGGTAAGCATCACCAACAGAATACAAGAGATGGAAGAAAGAATCTCAGGAGCCGAAGATACACTTGCAGAAATTGACGTCTCTCAAAGAAAAAATAAAATCAGAAAAGTTCCAAACACAAAACATCCAAGAAATCAAGGACACCATGAAAAGACAAAACCTAAAAATAATAGGAGTATAAGAAAAATAAGACAACAGGCTCAAAGGTCCAGGAAATATTTTCAAGAAAATTATAGAAGAAAACTTTCCCAACTTAAAGAAGGTGATGGCCATGAACATACAAGAGGCCTACAGAACACTAAGTAGACTAGACCAGAAAAGGAATTCTTCACGTCACATCACAGTCAAAACACTGAACCTACAGAACAAAGAAAAAAATTCGAAAATCGGCAAGGGAAAAAGTTCAAGTAACATGAAGGTAGACCTATCAGAATCACACCAGATTTCTCAACAGAAACTGTGAAAGCCAGAAAGGCCTGGACAAAAATCATACAGTCCTGGGACCACAGATTCCAACCCAGACTACTATAACCAGCAAAACTTTCAATCAACATAGAGAGAGAATTCAAAATATTCCAAGACAAAACCAAATTTAAACAGTATCTTCATAGTAACCCAGCTCTACATCTAAGGAAACAGAAGAAATAGATAACTAAACAATAAAAAAAAAAAAAAAAAAAAAAACAAAAGAATACAAGCAATGAAACTCAGTGACACTACCAACCCCACATCTAAAGTAAGTAACAATTGTTGGTCACTAGTTTCTATCAACATCAACGGACTCAACTCCCCAGTAAAAAGACAGAGACTAACAGAATAGTTGCAGAAACAAGATCCAACATTCTGCTGCATCCAAGAAACACGACTATGCAACAAAGATAAACACTACCCCAGAGTAAAGGGCTGGAAAAATGTTCTTCAAGGAAATGGTTCCAAAAAACAAGCTGGAGTAGCCATCCTAATATCTAAAAAAATAGACTTTCAACCCAAGTTAATAAAAAAAGATAAGGAGGACAATTATATTCTCATCAAAGAAAAAATCCACCAAGAGGACATCACAATTTTGAATATCTATGCCCCAAATACAAAAGCACCTACATTCATAAATGAAACAATATTAAAGCTTAAATCACACATTGATATTACTACCTTAATAGTGGGAGACTTCAACACTCCACTCTCACCATAGGACAGATCAACTAGACAGAAAACAAATAGGAAAATAAAAACACTTAAGGAGACCCTAAATCAAATGGACCTAAGAGACGTCTACAGATCTTTTCATCCAAACTCAAAAGACTATACCTACTTTTCAGCACCACATGGAACCTTCTCCAAAATAGACCATATAGTTGGTCACAAAGCAAGCCTCAACAGATACAAAAAGATTGAAATAATCCCTTGTATTCTATCTGACCACCATGGACTAAAGCTGGACCTCAACAACAACAGAAATAACAAAATCCGACACACACATGGAAACAGAACAACTTGTTACTCAATGACAGCTGGGTTAAGGAAGAAATAAAGAAAGAAATTAAAGACTTCCTAGAATTCAATGAAAGGAAGGCACAACATACCCAAATTTATGGGACACAATGAAAGCAGTGCTCAGGGGAAAATTTATAGCACTAAGTGCCTACAAGAAGAAATTCATAACATCACATACAAACAACTTAATGGCCTAACTGAAAGCCCTAGAAAAAAAAAGAAGCAGATACACCCAAGAGGAGCAGACAGCTGGAAATAATCAAACTTAGGCCTGAAATCAATCAATTAGAAACAAATAAAACTATTCAAAGTATCAATGAAACAAAAAGCTGGTTCTTTGAGAAAATCAACAAGACAGACAAACCCTTAGCCAAACTAACTAAAAAGCAGAGAGAATCTATCCAAATCAACAAAATTACTACAGACACTGAGTAATTCAAACAATCATTAGGTCATACTACAAAAGCCTATATGCCACAAAATTTGGAAACCTAAATGAAATGGACATTTTTTTTGATAGATTCCATCTTCCAACATTAAGTCAAGAGCAGGTAGAAAGACTGAATAGCTCTATATCCCCCAAGGAAATTGAAGAAGTCATTAACAGTCTACCCTCCAAAAAAAAGCCCTGGACCAGATGGTTTCAGCACAGAATTCTACCAGACCTTCATAGAAGTGCTAACACCAATTCTCCTCAAAATATTCCACAAAATAGAAACAGAAGGACAATTACCAAACTCATTCTATGAAGCAACAATCACCCTGATACCTAAACCACACAAAGACCCAACAAAAAAGAGAACTTCACACCTATCTCTCTTATGAACATTGATGCAAAAATATTCAATAAAATACTTGCAAACTGAATCCAAGAACACCTCAAAGATATCATCCATCATGACCAAGTAGGCTTCAACCCAGGCATACAAGGGTGGTTCAACATACAGAAATCCATCAATGTAATCCACCACAAAAACTAACTGAAGGAGAAAAACCACATGATCATCACCTTAGATGCTGAAAAAGCATTTGAAAAAGTCCAACACCCATTCATGTTTAAAGTCTTAGAGAGATCAGGGATACAAGGCACATATCTAAACATAGTACAGGCAATATACAGCATGCCTATAGCCAACATCAAACTCAATGGAGAGAAACTGAAATCAATCCCACTGAAATCAGGGACAAGACAAGGCTGCCCACTCTCTCCATATCTCTTCAACATAGTACTTGAAGTCCTAGCCAGAGCAATAAGACAACTAAAGGAGATCAAGGGGATACAAACCAGAAAAGAAGAGGTCAAAGTGTTACTATTTGCAAATGATATGATAGTATATATGAGCGACCCCAAAAATTCAACCAGAGAACTTCTCCAGCTGATAAACACCTTCAGCAAAGTGACAGGATACAAAATCAACTCAAAATAATTAGAAGCCCTCCTGTATACCAAAGAGAAAAGAGAAAGAATTTAAGGAAACAACACCCTTCACAATAGCCACTAATAATAGAAAGTACCTTGGGGTGACACTAACCAAGCAAGTGAAAGACCTGTTTGAGAAAATCTTCAAGTCTCTGAAGAAAGAAATTGAAGAAGATATCAGAAGATGGAAAGATCTCTGGTGCTCTTGAATTGGTAGGATTAACATTGTAAAAATGGCCATTCTGCCAAAAGCAATCTACAGATTCAATGCAATTCCCATCAAAATACCAACACAATTCTTTACAGACCTTGAAAAAAATATTCTCAGCTTCATATGGAGAAACAAAAACCCCAGAATCTCCAAAACAACCCAGTACAACAACAGATCATCTGGAGGTATCTCCATCCCCTATCTCAAGTTGTACTACAGAGCAATAGTAATAAAAACTGCAGGGTATTGGCATAGAAACAGAAAGGAGGATAAATGGAACCACATAGAAGACCCAGAAATAAATCTACACACCTATGAATACTTGAATTTTGACAAAGAAGACAAAACCATTTAATGGAAAAAAGACAGCATCTTCAACAAATGGTACTGGTCCAACTGGATGTCCACATGCAGAAAAATGAAAATAGATCTATATCTATCACCCTGCACAAAACTAAAGTCCACGTGGATCAAAGACCTCAGCATAAAACTAGATATTCTAAATTTGTTAGAAGAAAAACTGGGGAACAGCCTAGAACTCATTGGCACAGGAGACAACTTCCTGAACTGAACACCAACAGCACAAGCTCTAAGAGCAACAATCAATAAATGGGACCTCATGAAACTGAAAAGCTTGTGTAAAGCAAAGGACACCATCATCAAAACAAAACGGCTGCCTACAGATGGAGAAAGAATCTTCACTAACCCTTTATCTGACAGAGGACTAATATCCAGTATATACAAAGAACTAAAGAAGCTGAAAAGCAACAAACCAAGTAATCCAATTAAAAAATGGGGAACAGAGCTAAATAGAGAATTCTAGACAGAGGAATATCGAATGGCAGAGAAATACTTAAACAAATGCTCCATCTCATTAGCCATCAGGGAAATGCAAATCAAAACGACCCTGTGATATGACCTTATACCCATCAGAATGGCCAAGATGAAAAACGCAAGCAACAACACATGCTGGATAGGTTGTGGAGAAAGGGGAACCCTTCTCCAGTGCTGGTGGGAATGTAAACTTGTACAACCACCCTGGAAATCTATCTGGCGCTTTCTAAGAAAATTAGGAATAGTGCTTCCTCAAGACCCAGCAATAGCACTGCTAGGTATATACCCAAAGTTTGCTCAAGTACACAAAAGGAATACTTGCTCAACCATGTTTATAACAGCTTTAATTTTAATATCCAGAAACGGGAAACAACCCTGATGTCCATCAAAGGAGAAATGGGTACTAATATTGTGGTATTTTTACACAATGGAATACTACTCAGCAATCAAAAAGGAGGAAATCATGAAATTTGCAGGCAAATGGTGGGACCTAGAAAAGATCATTCTGAGTGAAATATCCCAGGAGGAGAAAGACAAACACGGTATATACTTACTCATATAAACCTATAAAATATGATAAACATAATGAAATCTTTACACCTAAAAAAGATAATCAAGAGAGCAAGAGAGCAGACATGTGGTAAGATGATCAATCCTCATTTAGAAAGACAAATTGGATGTGCATTGAACATATGACAGGAGTCTACTGAGCTCATCTGAAAAACACTGAAATACCAGTGTTTTCAAAGCAAAGATTCATGACCAAAGCTTTGGCCGAGTACAGGGAATCATAAGAAAGAAGGGGAGTTAGTCTGATGGGGAAAGGATAGGAGCTCCACAAGGACCAAATATATCTGGGTACAGGGTTTTTTTTGAGACTGACATTCAACCAAGGACCATGTATGGATATAACCTAGAACCTCTGCTCAGATGTAGCCTGTGGTAGATCAGTAACTAACTGGTTTCCCAAAGTGAGGGGAACAAGGACTATTTCTAACAGAAACTCAATGACTGGCTCTTTGGCCTCCCCACACCTCAATGGAGGAGCAGTCCTGTTAGGCCACAGAGGAGGGCTTTGCAGCCAGTCCTGAAGATACCTGATAAAACAGGATCAGATGAATGGGGAGGAGGTTCCTCCCTATCAGTGGCCTTTAGAAAGGGACATGGTGGAGATGAGGGAGGAAGCGAGGGACTGGGAAGGAATGAGGGAGGGGGACAGGGCTGGGATACAGAGTTAATAAAATGTAACTGATAAGAATAAAATAAAATTAAATTAAAAAAAAGTTGGAAGTAAGTGGGTCTTTAAACATTGTATTGAATGACAAACTAATAGGATAACTATGTTCTTTTAGCCTAGAATTCCCTTCATTATCTTCTACTTCCTGGTGATTTAATTGCAATTTCCCCTGGAAGCCTCATCTATTTACATGTTTAGTCCCCATTGAAGAAATGTCTGTGAAGGGTTAGGAGTTATGGCCTTCTTAGATAATATAATTCCTTTAGAAGTGATATTATAGGATGGTGTGCATTGAGGTTGATATGCCAATGAATGTGACCAAACAAAATGGACTCTTTTTGTCCTCGTCCTGTAATTTTATATCTTTTGTTCTGTAGGTCTCATTTACTCTATTTCTGAATCTGTCTCTCTAGCACTTTTTTTTCTCTCTCAGTCTCTGTCTGCCTGCCACTTGAGCATCAGTATGAAAATTTCTCTGTTCTGCTGAAGGACTAGAACAAGATGAATGCTTGTTCATATGACATCCTGGATGGTCTCTAAAAATATAAGCAATAAAACACTTTTTATTCAAAGAGTTGCCTTGGGCAAGGAACATTTTCCTAGTATAGTTATATGACAGAGGACATATCTGTGCTTTTAAAAACTACTAATGGAATCTGGGATAATTGTTAAGGACACTTGACCTTATTAATGACCACTTAAAAGAAATATGTGGCACTTTTCCTGAACTAAGAGCCTTGAACAAAGGAACTGTCTGTCGTCTCTGGGTTGTGTTCTTTCAGATGTCCAGATTGAGGCATGCAGGACTGTTGAGCCTTTCTCTCAAGCACACTTTCCAGGTAGCCCTTTTAATAAGAAGTGACTCCTGAAACTCAATGGCTTTCACCTGTTTCATGTCATCATTCTGCCTCTCAGCTAATCAGCAATTGAGAGAATCTTGAGGTTTCAATGGAGAAGAGCAAACAAACTTTCCTCAGTGTCCAGAATCTCTGATCTTATGCATACTTCTCTTTTTCTTGTGAAACCCAACAATCCTTTTTCTCATCTCTTTATCCACATTTTTACTGCTATTTACCTTTGTGACAATGTCAGGTAGGAAATGAAACTTTAATATTTATTTAATTGGAATATTCCTAAATAAGGAAAGCTTCATAGTGATATGGATTGACAACGTGGTCTCATAATGTTGTCTTGGAACTGAAATTTTGTAGGTTGTGACTTAGAACTAAGCAGTTACTCCTGTACTCACTAAATGTACCTCCGCATTCTTATTGACATAGTAGGCTGGGAGAGTCTAGGGTTTCCTGCTGTGTTGAGACTTTAAGAGCAGCGAAAACAGTAGGAAACCAGAGAATTCCTGGGACTGTTTGGCTGACATAAAGAAAGATGTGTGAGTGTAAAAGGAGAACTGAGGGGCAATAAACTATTTGACAGATGGGGTAGTTCCACACTAGGATTGGCAAAATAGAGGGTTGCCTTGACTGACCTGTCCAGCTTGGAAGCTGTGTCCTACTCAGTGGTCTCTGAGCAATTTTCATGGCCTTGAAGGTGTTTATAGTTAAAATTGGGCCTTCAGGAAAGAATAATGTGTCCATGTTATATGCCTAGGATAGAAGAACAGCTGGGTTTCCTGCTGTGGCCCTCCAGACAATCCATCTAAATGTACTTATAGTGACAGGACTGCTTTTTGAGAGTGCCACCTTAGCTCATGGGATGTTACGTAGCTGGATAAAAACTAGATCATGCCTAGGATGCTCGGCTACATAATGAGTTCCTGGAAAGCATGCCTTACAAAGTCAAACTCTGCCCTCCCTTAGCAGAATCTTTTCTCCATGTTAAAAGTGATTGTAAAAGTTATCAACATATTATTTTTATCGCTTATGTGGAATTTCATTTATCATATATTACTCTCCTTTTCCATTGATCCCAGGTTCAAATTCTTACCCATGTGTCACATTAAAGTATTTTTAAATACATCAATTGAAGTATGTGGTGTTCATTTATTCTTTGGAACATGATCAGTGTCTCAGTGCCATGTACCTCAAAGAAAACTGAGTTCATTCTTGCAGCAACATGGCAAAAACCTCAAAAGAAGCCATCAGTCCTGAAGAGTTCTATACTTCATCACTTTCATCATAGTTTTTCTTATGCATTTACTTATTAGGATTTGTTCACATTGTATCCCCTGTTGCCTAATCTCCACATTGCAGTTCAACCCACTCTCTTTTTTCTACCCCTATTCCTGTTCTCAATTTGCCTGATAGGGAAGGTCCTCCTCCCTGTTCAGTCTGAACCTAGCATATATGGTCTCATCAAGGCTCCCTGCATTATTTCCCTCTGTGGCCTGATTCTCAGAGCATTGTTCTCCTTGTATCCTCAATTCCCTCTACTTTTGACACTCTCCATGGCTCCTCTCCTACAGGCTTCCCAGAGCTCGTAGGGGAGGGAGAATTTCATAGGAAATCCCATTTAGTCCTAGGTGTTTTATGATCTCTCTCTTCATAATATAGGACTGTGGTTCTCTATATGAAATCCCATTTGATGAAGAAGTAGGCATCTTTGTGGATCCAAGAACATGGCAATCATCTTTCTGTTGAGGCAGAGAGCAACATAAGTTTAATAACAACAGGCTGAGTGCTTGAACATTTCCATAGGATGCCCTGGCCCAACAAATCAATCAACTGACACCCAATCCCCCTAGTGGAAGCCTGGTTTGGTCACAGTAGATGACCTATTGGTACATTATTCCCTGCTAAAATGAGACCTCCTAATAAGTGAATACATACAATATTTTTTTCTGCATTTCAGTTGCTTCACCCAGCATGATTTTTCGTGGGTTCAGCCATATACCTGAAAATATCATGATGTCATTTTCTTAGCTGAAGAATACTCTGTTATGGAAATATTCCATATTTTCCCCATAGGAGAATATCAGTCCTATTCTTTAGAACTTGGAAGTTGCTGGGACTGTAATAATTGTATTGAATGAAAAACTTTCAGGAAAACTATGTTCTTTTAGCCTAGAAGTCCCACCATCTTCTTCTACATCCTGGTAATTTTAATTGAATTGTCCACTTGAAACTCATATATTTAGGTGTTGAGTTCCAGTGAGGAAATGTCTGGTATATGTTAGGAGGTATGGCCTTGTTAGATAATATAATTCCTATTGAAGTTATATTATAGGAGGCTGTGCGTTGAGGTTGATAAGCCAATGAAAATGTCCAGTCCAGTGGAGTCTCTGTTCCTTTATATACTTGTTTCTGTAGGTCTCGGTGTATCTATTTCTGAATCCATTTCTCTGGCTCTTCTATCTCTCTGTCTCACTCAGTCTCCATCTTTTGGCCTGCAGTTTGTTGTTTAGTATGAAAAGCTCATAGTTCTGCTGAAAGAAAACAAGAAGTTGAGTGCTTGCTGATGTGACATACTGGATAGTCTCTGTAAAAATAAAAGCAAGGTCCTCATTAAACACTTTTGATTCAAAGAGTTGCCTTTGTTAGGGAGCATTTTCACAGTAAGCAATTCACTGACTACGGATATATATATGCATTTAACAAATAATAAAGAATTTGTGATAATGTGAAAGGATATGTGGCTTTTATTAATTACTCTTGAAAGAAATATGTGAAACTTTTCCTGATCTAAGAGTCTTAGAAACATAAACTGTCATCTCTGGGTTGTGTGCTTGCTGCTGCCCAGATGGAGGCATGTAGGACTGATCAGCCTTTCTCTCAAGCAGGCTGTCTACTTGGCCATTTTAATAAGTGGCTCCTGAAACTCTTATGGCATTCACCTGTTGCATGGCATCATTCCCCCTCTCAGCCCATCAGCACCTGAGAGAATCTTGAGATTTCCTTGGAGATGAGTAAACAAACTTTCCTCAGTGTCCAGTATATCTAATCCTGTGAGTATGTGGCTTTTTTTTTTTTTATGAAACTCAACAAGCCTTTATCTTATCCCTTTATCCAGATTCCAACCTAAACTCCTGTTTACCTCCTGTCAATATCAGGTAGGAAATTAAACTATAATGTTTGTTTACTTGGATAGTTTCCTAAGTATGGAAACTTCAGTGTGATTTAGGATAAGGTGAATGTCCCAAATGACAAGGTGGTCTCCTTCTGTGGTCTTCAATCTGAAATTTCCTAGGTTGTGATTTTGAACTATGCAGTGATTCCTGTACTCACAAAGTGTACCTTCACATTCATATTGATAAAATAGCCTGGCAGGGATAAGCTTCCCTGGGGTATTGAGTCTTTAAGAGCAGGGAAAGAGAAGGAAAACAGACAATTTCTGGGACTTGTTCCTTGAAATAGTAAAATATCTGAGAGTGTTAAAGGAGAACTGAAGGGAAAGATATTATTTGACAGCTAGTAATGTTCCACATTAGTGTTGCCAAATCTCTAAGATCAGGATTACCTTGGCTGATCTGGGTGGATAGGCAGCTGTGTTATACTGAGTGGTCAGAGAGGAACCCTCCTTGTCCTGGAGTTGCAGTACAATTGGGTCCTTGTTATATGCCTAGGAATCAAGAGCAGCTGTTTCCTGCTGTTTTCCTCCAGACAAACACTCTAATCACAGTGTTCATGCCAGGACTGCTTCTTCAGTGGTGCACCTGAGCTCATGGAGTCTGAGGTAGCTGGGTAACCACTAGTTCATGGCAAGGGTTCTCTGCTACATAATGAGTTCCTGGAAAGCATGCCTTACATAGTCAAAAATTGCCCTCCTATAGCAGAATATTTTCTCCATGTTAAAAGTCATTGTAAAATTTATCAACACTTTAGTTTTATTGAATATGTTGGAATATCATATAATATACATTACACTACTTTTCCTACCCATGTGTCACATTAAATTATATTTTCTTTAAAACACATCAACTGAAGTATGTGTTGTTCATATACTCAGTGGAACATGATCACAGTCTCAGTAGCAAGTCCCCTAAAGAAAACTGAGTTCATCCTTGCCGAACTCTGGTACCACCCCCCAAAACAATCCATCAGTCTTGAAGAGCTCACCACCTTGATACTTCATCACCTTGATCACAGTTTTTTTTATGTTTTTTTATATGTTTTTTCCCATATTTAATATGATACATTCACTTTGTATCTTCTGTGCTGCCCCCTTCTTATTCTTCCATTACCACTTCCTTCTTATACCCCTATGCCCTTTCTCTAGTTCTCTGACAGTGGAGATCATCTTCCCCCTCCTATCTGACCCTAGCTTATCAGTTCTCATCAAGACTGGTGGCATCTTCACCTTTGCAGCCTTATTCCCAGGGCATTGTTCTCCTTGTGTCCTCAATTCCCTCTACTTATGACACTCTTCCTGCCTCTTCTCCTGCATACATTCCAGCGCTTTGAGGAAAGGGAGAATTTCATATATATATGAATATACATATATATATGTATATATATATATACATATTTAATTTTATTTTTTCTTGTCAGTTACATTTTATTAACTCTGTATCCCAGCCGTGTCCCACTCCTCATTCCCTTCCAGTCCCTCCCTCCCTCCCTCATCTCCACCGTACCCCTAACCAAGTCCACTGACAGGGGAGGACCTCCTCCCCATTCATCTGATCCTGTTTTATCAGGTATCTTCAGGACTGGCTGCAAAGTCCTCCTCTGTGGCCTAACAGGACTGCTCTTCCCTTGGGGGTGGGGAGGCCAAAGAGCCAGTCATTGAGTTCCTGATAAAAATAGTCCTTGTTCCCTTCACTTTGGGAAACCAATTGTTTACTGAGCTACCACAGGCTATATCTGAGCGGAGGTTCTAGAGAATTTCGTAGGGCAATCCCACTCAGTGCTGGGGCTCTTAAGGTCTCTCTGAATATTATCAGGCTGTCTCTCGATGTATGCAATCCCATTTGATGTAGAAAGAAGTATCTCAGTAGATACAAGAACATGGCACTGATCTATCAGATGAGGGCAGAGAGCAAAATATTTTTATAAAAACAGCCTGGGTTGCTTGAAAATTTCCATGAAATGCCCTGGCCCAACAACTCAATTAACTGCCACCCAATTTCTCTAGTGGAAGCCTGCTTTTGTCACAATAGAAGGCCTATTGGAACTTTAAACCCCACTATTGGGAGACAGCCTAATAAGTGAACACATACCATATTTGTCTGTCTGCAACTTAATTACTTAACACAAAATGATTTTTTTTTCTGGTTCCACCCATATACCTGAAAATATCATCATGTCATTTTCTTAGCTGAATAATACTTCATTATGGAAATATTCCACATTTTCCCCACAGTAGTTTGTTAGTCCTGTTCTTTAATCCTTTAAGTTGTTGGTACTCTGCTCATTGTATTGAATGACAAACCATCAGGGTAACTATATTCTTTAGCCTAGAAGTCCCTCCATCTTCTTCTACTTCCTGGTGATTTGAATTACAATGTCCTCTTGAAGCTCATCTTTTTCCATGTGGAGTCCTCAGTAAGAAAATGGCTGGGAAGGGTAAGGAAGTATGGCCTTGTAAGGTGACATAATTGCTATTGGAGTTATATTGTAGGAGGGTGTGCTTTGAGGATGATATGCAAAAGGCACTGACCACACTGAATGAAGTCCCTCTCTCAGTCTCTGTCACTTTTTTATATTGTGGTTCCTGTTGGTTTTGGTCTCTCTATTTGTCTAGATTTTCTCTCTCTGTCTCTCTCAGTCCCCCTCTCTTAGTCAGCCACTTGTGATTCAGTATGAATATCTCACTTTCTGCTTAAGGCTACAAAAACATGACTGCTTGCTGACATGATGTCAGGGATGGTCTTTGTATAAATATAAACAAGGTCATAAATAAATGCTATTTGTTCAGAGTTGCCTTGGTCAGGGAATATTTTCACAGTAATTAATTCACTGACTGAGGACATATCTGTGCATTTAACAAATAATAATGGAATCTGTGATAATGGGAAACTCACATGTCAAGGACAAGTGAACTTATTAAAGAACACTTGAAAGAAATATGTGAGACTTTTCCTGAATTAAGATTCTTGGACACAGGAACTGACATCTCCGGGTTGTGTGCTTTAAGCTGCCCAGATTGAGGAATGTAGGGTTGCTCAGCCTTTCTCTCAAGCAGAATGTCAACTTGGCCATTTTACTAACTGGCTCCTGAAACTATTATTGGATTTCAACTTTTACATGGCATCATTCTCCCTCTCAGCCAATTAGTTCCCAAGAGAATCTTGAGGTTCCCTTGTAGATGAGTAAACAAACTTTCCTCTATGTCCAGTATCTCTGATACTATGCACACTTGACTCTTCTAAAACCCAACAAGCCTTTATCTCATTCCTTTAACCAGATCCCACACATTTACTCCTGTTTACCTCTGTGTCAATGTCAGATAGGAATTGAATCTTTAATGTTTATTTAATTGGACAGCTTCCTAGGTAGGGCAGCTTCAAAGAGATGTGGGATAAAGGGAAAGGTATGTAATGACAAGGTGGTCTCCTACTGTGGTATTAGATATGAAATTTCCTAGGTTGTGACTTTGAAGTGTGCAGTTACTCCCATAGTAACTAAATGGACCTTCACATTCTGACTCATATAATTGGCTGGCATGGTCTAGGGTTCCCTGTGGTATTGAGTCTTAAAAGCAGGGAAAAGAGAAGGAAACCAGGTAATTCCTAGGACTGTTTTGGCTGAAACAGAGAAAGATCCATTAGTGTAAAAGGAGAACTGAGGGAAATGAAAAAAATTGATATCTGGTGTTGTTCCACACTAGTGTTAGCAACCCTCTGTGAGAAGGATTGCCTTAGTTGACCTGGATGGATGGGTAGCTGTATGTTACTCAGTGATCAGTGAGCAAGTTTCCTGGTCATGGAGTTTAGAGTGCCAACTGGGCCATCAGGACAGAGAAATGTGTCAGTGTTATATGCCTAGGATATAAGAGCAGCTGTGTTTACTGCTGTGACTCTCCAGACAAACCCTCCAAAAGTAGTGTTAGTGTCAGAGGTTCCACCTGAGCTCAAGGGTTCTGATATGGCTAGGTAACCATTAGTTCATGGCAAGGATTTTCTGCAACAAAATAAGTTCCTGGAAAGTATGCTTTATACAATTAATCTCTACCCTCCTTTATGGGAATCTTTTCTCCATGTTAAAACTCATTTTAAAAATTGTCAACATATTATTTTTATTAATTATGTGGGAATTTCATATTACATTTATTACACTCATTTTTTCATTGCTCCCAGGTTCAAATTCTTACCTATGTGTCACACTAAAAAAAAATTTTTTAAACTACATCATTTGTTGTTCATATACTCATTGGAACATGATCAGAATTTCAATGCCAAGTCCATTAAAGAAAACAGTTCATCATTGTTGCACACTGGTACCACCACCAAGAAGAAGCCATCAGTCCTGAAGAGATCTATACTTCATCACTCTGTTCACAGATTTTCTTATGTAATTATTTATTGTGATTTGATCACTTTGTATTCCCTGTACTTCCCTCTCCCTCTTCCCTGTCCAGTCCCAACCACACCACTTCTTCTATCCCTATGCCATTTTTGTAGTTCCCTAATACGGGAGATCCTCTTTAACCTTCTCTCTGACCCAAGCTTATCAGATCTCATCAAGGTTGCCTGTATCATCTTCCTCTGCAGCCTGATTCTCAGGGCATTGCTCTCCTTGTGTCCTAAATTCCAACTACTTATGACACTCTTGCTTCCTACACTCCTGGAGGCTTAGCAGAGAAATGAGGGAGGATAGAATTTCACATGGAACCCTTTCAGAGTTTGGTGTTATAAGATCTCTCTCTGCAAAATATCAGACTGTGGGTCTCTGTATGCAAGTGCTTTTTTATGTAGAAGGAAGCACTTTGTGAATCCAAGAACATAGCATTGAGTTGAGGGCAAAGAGTAATATATTTTAATTTCAACAGCCTAGGTGCTTGACCATTTCCATAGGTTGCTGTGGCACAACAACTTAATTAACTGCCATCCAGTCCCCCAAGTAAGAGAATGGTCTGGTCAAAATAGATGGCCTATTTGAACTTAATCCCCCAATATTAGGAGACCTCCTAATAAGTGAATATATACCATATTTTTCTTTCTGCATTTTAGTTAATTCACTAGGATGATTTTTTGTGGTTCCATCCATTTACTATTTGTTATCATTTTTCTTAGCTGAACAATACTCCATTATGGAAATATTCCACATTTACCTGAAGGAGATTGTCAGTCATGTTCTTTAGTCTTTGAAAGTTGCTGGGATTTTATTCATTGTATTGAATGACAAACTTTCAGGAAAACAATAGTCTTTTAGCCTAGAATGCCCTCAGTCTTCTACTTCCTGGTGATTTGAATTGCAATGCCCCCTTGAAGCCCATCTATTTACAAGTGGAGTCCCCAGTGAGGAAATGTCTGGTTAGGGTTAAAAGGATGGCATTTTTGGATAATATACTTCCTTTCATTTCCCTAATTTCTCTCTTAGCCTTTTTATCTTTTCTATATAGTTGAGCTATGGTTTGTTTTTTATTTTTTTCTGTGTGTGTGTTAATTTTGTATTAACACAGCCACTTTGGTGAAAGTGTTTACCAGGTGTAGGATTTCTCTGGTAGAATTTTTGGGGTCACTCAGAAATACTGTCATATCATCTGCTAATAGTGATACTTTGACTTCTTCCTTTCCAATTTGTAGCCACTTAAGCTCCTTCAATTGTCTTATTGTGAAGAAAGGACTTCTACAACTATGTTGAAGAGATATAGAGAAAGTGGGCAACCATGCCTTGTCCCTGATTTTAGTGGAATTGCTTTAATTTTCTCTCAGTTTATTTTGATGTTGGCTATAGGCTTGCTGTATATTGCCTTTACTATATATATGTGCCTTGTATCCCTGATATTGCCAACATTTTAAACATGAATGGATGTTGGATTTTGTCAAAGCTTTTTCAGGATCTAAGGAGATTATCATGTGTTTTATTTTTTTTTCAATTTTTTACATATGGTGGATCACATTGAAGAATTACCATATATTGAACCACCCCTGCATACCTGGGATGAAACCTACTTGGTCATAGTGGATGATATCTTTGATGTGTTCTTGTATTCAGTCAAAGACATAAAGTACCATCATTTGACCCTAACCAAGCAAATCAAGTATGAAAAAATGTCAAGTCTCTGGAGAAAAAAAAAAAAAAAGAAGAAGATATCCCTAAATGGAAAGAGCTCTCATTCTCATGGCTTGGCAAGGTTAACATTTTCAAAATGGCCATTTTACAAAAAGCACTATAGAGATTCCTTGCAAATCCCATCAAATTACAAACACAATTCTTTACAGACGTTGAAAGAAAAATTCTCAACTTGATATGGAAAACCAAGAAACCTGAATTGCTAAAATAATCCTCTACAAGAAAAGATCTTCTGGAGGTATCTCCATCCCTGATCTCAAGCAATATTATAGACAAAAATTAATAAAAATTGCATGGCACTGGCATAGAAACAGAATGGTGGAGGAATGGAACCAGACAGAAGACCCAGACATAAACCCACACACTTCGGGAAACCTGAGTTTTGACAAAGATGCCAAAATCATACAATGGAAAAAAAGAGAGCATCTTCAATAAATAGTGCTGGACTAGCTGAATGTCTAAATGTAGAGAAATGCAAATAGATCCATACTTATAACCTTGCACAAAACTAAAGTCCAAGTGGATCAAAGATCTCAATGTAAAATCAGACATATTAAATGGTTTAGAAGAAAAAGTGGGGAAGAGCCTTGAACTCATTGGCACAGAAGACAACTTCCTGAACAGAACCCCAACAGCACAGGCTCCAAGAGCAACAATCAGTAAATGGCATGTCATGAAAATGAAAATCTGTAAAGGAAAGGACATTGTCATCAAAACAAAATTAATGTCTAGAGATTGGGAAAGAATCTTCACCAAGCCTCTGTGTGACCGGGGGCTAATATCCAGTATATGTAAAGAACTAAAGGAGTTAAAAAGCACAAATCATGTAATCTAATTAAATAATGGGGAACAGAACTTAACAGAAAATCCTCCATAGAGGAATATCGAATGGCAGAAAAACACTTTTAAAAATTGCTCAACATTGTTAGCCATCAGAGAAATGAAAAACAAAATGACCCTGAGATTTTACTTACTCCCATCATAACAGTCAAGATAAAACCTCAAGTGACAACACTTGAAGAGGTTGTGGACCAAGGGGAACCATCCTCCACTGTTGGTAGGAAGGTAAACTTACACAAGCACTCTGGAAATCAATCTTCTGATGTTTTCTCATACAACTAGGAATACTGCTTCCTCAAGATCTAGCTTTACCACTCATAGGCATATATCCAAATGAGGCTCATATACACAATAAGGACATTTACTCAACCATGTTTGTAGCAGCTTTATTTGTAATAGCCAGAAGCCGGAAACAACTCAGATGCAACCAACTTAAAAATGGATACAGACATTGTGGTACATCTCTACAATGGAATATTACTCAGCAATATAAAACAAGGAGATCATAAAATTTGCAAGTAAATGGTGGGAACAGGAAAAGATTATCCTGAGTGGGCTATTCCTGAAGCAGAAAGACACACATGGCATATACTCACTAACAGGCATGTAATATAAGATAAATATACTAAAATCTGTACAGCTAAAGAAACTAACCAAGAGGGAGGACTCTGGCTAAAATGCTCAATTCCCATCCTGAAAGCAAAGAGGATGGACATCAGAAGGAGAAAACAGGGAACAAGTTAGAAGCCTGCAAAGAGGGCGCTGAAAGGGTCTGCTATGCAGAATATCAAAGCAGATGCAGAGACTTAGGGCCAACTTTTTGGGCAAAATGGAATCTAATGAAAGAAGTTGGAAATAGTAAGATATGGAGAGGGCAGGAGCTCCACAAAGAGAGCAACAGTACCAAAAAAAATCTGAGAACAGGATTCTTTCCTGTGACATATACTTCAACCAAGTACCATGCATCTAGATAATCTAGAACCCCTGCACAGATTTAGCCCATGGAAGTTCAGTATCCAAGGGGCTTCCATAGAAATGGTAGCACGACTGCCTCTGACTTGAACTGATTGGCCTACTCTTTCCTCTGATGGGGAAAAGCAACCTTACCAGGCCGGAGAAAAACAATGCAGCCACTCCTGATGAGATCTGATAGACTAGCATCAGAAGGAAAGAGAAGAAAAACTCCCCTTTCAGTGGACTTGGGGAAGGATATGTGCGGAGAAAGGTGAGAGAAGGTGGGATTGCAAGGGGAGAAGGAGGCTCTTATGGGGTGATACAAAGTGAATAAATAATAATTATTAAAAACTTAAAAAATATTTTTGGGATTATATTAAAGGATGTATGCTTTGAGGTTGATATGCCAATTAAAGTGACCAGAAAGAATGGAGTCTCTGTCTCTCAATCTCTGTCACTTTATATCTTTGTTTCTGTTGGTCTAGGTCTCTCTTTTTCTGAATCTCTCTCTATACCTCTTTCTCATTCAGCCTCTCCATCCCCCTCTCCCTATCTTCTCTTGTGATTCATTATGAAAAGCTCTAAATTCTGCTGAAGTACTTCAACAAGATGACTGCTTGCTGACATGGTATCCTGGATAGTCTCTGTAAAAATATTAGCAAAGTCCTAATTACATACTTTTTGTTCAATGATTTGCCTTGTTCAAGGAGTGTTTTCACAGTAAGTAATTCACTGACTGAGAACATATCTGTGCATTTAACTAATAATAATGTAATTTGTGATAATGTGAAAGTCATGTGAATTTATTAATGCCCACTTGAAAGAAATATGTGACACATCTCCTGAACTAAGGGTCTTGGACACAGGAACAGTCATTTCTGGGTTGTGTGCTTTCAGCTGCCCAGATTGAGGCATGTATGGCTGCTCAGCCTTTCTCTCAGGCAGATGTCAACTTGGCCCTTTTAATAACAGACTCCTGAAACTCTTACTGGCTTTCAACTCTTGCATGATATCATTTTCTCTTGCAGCAAATCAGCACCTGATAGAATCTTGAGTTCTCCATGGAGATGTGTAAACAAACTTTCCTCAGTGTCCAGTATCTCTGATGCTGTGCACAAGTGACTTTTTTTGTGAAACCCAACAAGCCTTTACCTCATCCCTTTATCCAGATCCCACATCTTTATTCCTGTTTATTTCTGTAACAATGTCATTTAAGAAATGGCTTTGATATTAGTTTGTTTAATTGGACAGCTTCCTATATAGGGAAGCTTCAAAGTGAATTGGGATTAAGGGACATGTACCAGATGAAAGGTGGTGTTCTACTGTTTTCTTGGATCTGAAATTTCCTAGGTTGTGACTTTGAACTGTGCAATTGCTCCTATACTCACTAAATGGACCTTCACATTCTTACTCATATAATAGACTGGCAAGGTCTAGGGTTCCCTAGGGTATAAAGTCTTTAAGAGCATGGAAAATAAAAGGACACCTGATAATTCGTGGGACTGGTTTGGCTGAAACAGAATAAGATTGGTGTCTGTAAAAGGGCAACATATTATATGACAGCTGGTGCTCTTCCACACTAGTGTTGGCAAACCTCTATGAGCAGGCTTCCCTTGGCTGACCTGCCTGGAAGGGCAGCTGTATCCTCCACAGAGATCAGTGAGTAAGTATCCTGCTCCTGGATTTTATAGTTAAAACTGGGCCATCAGGACAGTGAAATAGGTAGGTGTTACATGCCTACAGTAAGGGAAGCTGTATTACCAGCTTTGGTCCTCCAGACAAACCCTCTAAATTTAGTGTTACTGCTAGGATTCCTTGTTCAGAGGTGGCATCTAAGCTCATGGGGTCTGATACAGCTGGGTAACCAGTAGTTCATACCAAGGATTATTTTATACATAATGAGTTCCTGAAAACAATGCCTTACAGAGTCAAACTCTGCCCTCCTTTATGGGAATCATTTCTCCATATTAAAATTCATTGTAAAAGTTGTCAATGTGTTATTTTTATTGATTATGTGGGAATTTCATATAATATACATTACACTTTTTTCCATTGATTGCAGGTTCAAATTCCTACCTATGTGTCACACTAATTTTTTATTTCTTCAAAATATATAAACTGAAGTAAGTGTTGTTCATATACACATTGGAACATGATAGAATCTCAGTGCCAAGTCCCTTAAAGAAAACTGAGTTCATCATTGGAACACACTGGCACCACCACCAAGAAGAAACCATTAGTCCTGAAGAGATTATACTTCATCACCTTGTACACAGATTTTCTTATGTATTTATTTATTGTGATTTGTTTACTTTGTATCCCCTTCGCTGATCCCTTCCTCTTCTTCTTCCAGTCCTACCCACCCTCCTTTTTCTATCACTATGCCATTTTCTAGTATCCTGATAAAGGAGGTCCCCCTCACCCTTCTATCTGACCCTAGCTTATCAGGTCCCATCATGTCTGGCTGCATCATGTCCCTCCTTAACCTGAGTCTCAGGGCATTGTTCTCTTGTGTTTCCTCAATTCCATCCATTTATAACACTCTTCCTTCCTCCTCTCCTCAAGGCTTAGCAGAGAACTGAGGGAAGGTAGAATTGCAGAGGGAAATTCCATTTAGAGCTGGGTGTTTTAAGGTCTCTCTCTGCATAATATCAGTCTGTGGGTCTCTGTATGCAATCCCATTTGATGCAGAAGAAGGCATCTTTGTGTATCCAAGAACATGGCACTGATTTATCAGTTTTTGCAGAGATCAGCATATTTAAATAACAACAGCCTGGCTTGACAATTACCATAGGATGCCATGGCACAACAACTCAATGAACTGCCATCCATTCCCCCAAGTAAAAGACTGTTTTATCCAGAAAAGATGGCCTATTGAAACTTAATAACCCACTATTAGGAGACCTCCTAATAAATGAATATATACCATATTTTTCTTTCTACATTTTAGTTACTTCATCCAGGATGATTTTTCCTTTTTCTATTCATTTGCCTGAAAATATCTTGTTGTCATTTTCTTAGCTGAATAATTTTCTGAAATGGAAATAGTCTACCTTTATCCTAAAGGAGATTGTCACTACTGTCTTTAGTCTTTGGAAGTTGCTGGGACTTTAATCATTGTATTGAATGACAAACTTTTAGGATAACAGAAGTCTTTTAGCCTAGATTTCCCTCCATCTTCTACTTCCTGGTGATTTGAATTGCAATGTCCCCTTGAAGCCCATCTATTTACAATTGGAGTCCCCAGTGAGGAAATGTCTAGGAAGGGTTAGGAGTTAAGGCAAGGTTAGATAAATTCCTTTTGTTTCCCTAATGTTTTTTCAGCCATATTGATTTTCTATACAAAAGGGCTACTGATTTTTTGAGTTAATTTTGCATCCAGCCAGTTTGGTGAAGATGTTTGTCAGCATGATTTCCCTGGTAGAATATTTGGGGTCACTCAGGAATACTATCATATCATCTGCTAATTATGATACTTTGACTTCTTCCTTTCCAATTTGTAGCCACTTAATCTCCTTCAATTTTCTTATTGCTGAAGAAAGGACTTAAACAACTATGTTAAAGAGATATGGCGTGAGTGGGCAACCATGCCTTTTCCCTGATTTTAGTGGAATTGCTTTAATTTTTCTCTCTGTTTATTTTGATGTTGGCTATAGGCTTCCTGTATATTCCTTTACTATTTAGATAAGTGCCTTGTATCCCAGATCTCACCAATACTTTAAACATGAATGGATGTTGGATTTTGTCTAATACTTTTTCAGAATCTAAGTAGATTATCATGTATTTTTTTTCTTTCAATTTCTTTAATATGGTGGATCACATTGAAGAATTACCATATATTGAACCATCCCTGCATACCTGGGATGAAGCCTACTTGGTCATAGTGGATGATATCTTTGCTGTGTTCTTGTATTCAGTCAAAGACATAAAGTGCCTCCCAGTGATCCTAAGCAAGCAAGTCAAGGATTTGTATGAAAATAATTTTAAGTTTCGGGAGAAAAAATTAGAAGATATCAGAAGATGGAAAGATCTCTCATGCTCATTGCTTGGTAAGATCAACATTGTAAAAATGGACATCTTACCACAAGCAATCTACAGATACAATGCAATTCCCATCAAATTACCAACACAATTCTTTACAAACCTTGAAAGAAAAATCCTCAACTTCATGTGAAAAACAAAAAATCCGATTGCTAAAACAATCCTCTAAAATAAAAGACCTTTTGGAAGTGTATCTCCATACCTGATCTCATGGTGGATTATAGAGCAACAGTAATTCTTGTGCATGGTACTGGCATAAAAACAGAATGGTAATTCAATGGAACCAAATAGAAGACAAACTTATGGACACCCAAGTTTTGAGAAAGATGTCAAAACCATATAAGAGAAAAAAAGATACCATTTTCAACAAATGGTGCTGGTCTAACTGGATGTCTACAAGTAGAAAAATGCAAGTTGATCCATACTAATTACCCTGCACAAAACTAAAGTCCAAGTGGATCAAAGATCTCAATGTAAAGCATATTAAATTGTTTAGAAGAAAAAGTGGGGAAGAATCTTGAACTCATTGGTACAGGAGACAACTTCCTGAACAGAACACCAACAGCACAGGCTCTAAGAGCAACAATCAGTAAAGGGGACCTCATGAAACTGAAAAGCATCTCTAAAGGATAGGACACTACCTTTACAACAAAAAGAATGTGTATAGATTGGGAAAGAATCTTCACCAACACTATATCTGACAAAGGGATAACATCCAGTATTTATAAAGAACTAAAGTACTTGAAAAGCAACAAATCAAGTAATCAAATTAAAAAAAAAAAGGGAACAGAGCTAAAGAGAGTATTCTCCATAGAGGACTATCAAATGACAGAGAAATACTTAAAGAAATGTTCAAAGTCATTAACAATCAGGAAAATGCAAATCAAAACAACCCTGAGATTTCACCTTACACTCATTAGAATATAAACTTGTAAAACCACTTTTGAAATCAATCTGGTGCTTTATCAGATAACTAGGAATAGCACTGCCTCAATATTCAGCTGTACCACTCCTAGGTATATATCCAAAAGAGACTCAAGTGCACAATAAGGACATTTACTCAGCCATATTTGTAGCAGCTTTATTTCTAATAGCCAGAATCCGTAAATAACCCAGTTGCCCCCCAACTGAAAAATGGATACAGATATTGTGGTACATCTGCCCAATAGAATATTACTCACCCATTAAAAATGAGGAAATCATACACTTTGCAGGTAAATGGTGGGAACTGGAAAAGATCATCCTGAGTGATCAGTATATCCTCACTCACAGAAAAATATAATATAGTAGAAACTTCCTAAAATCTGTACAATTAAAGAAATAATCAAGATGGAGGACTCTGGCTAAAAGGCTCAATCTCCATCATGAAAGGCAAAGAGGATGGACATCAGAAGAAGGAAAAAACAGGAAATAAGATAGGAGCCTGTAACAGAGGGCCTCTGAAAGGCTGTGACCAGCAGACTATGAAATCAGCTGCTAAAACTTATGGCCAACTGTTGGCAAAGTGTATGGAATATATTGAAATAAGTGGGAAATAGATCTGGAGAGGACAGGAGCTCCACAAGGAGAGAAAACAGAATGAAAAAATCTGAGCAAAGGAGTCTTTCCTGAGACTCATACTCTAACCCAGTACCATTCATGGAGGTACTGAACAGGTGTAGCCCATCGCAGTTCAGTGTCTAAGTGGGTTCCATAGTAATGGGAAAAGGGACTACCTCAGACATGAACTGATAGGCCTCCTCTTTGATAAAATCCCCCTGATGATGAACAGCCTTACCAGGCCACAGAGAAAGACAGTGCAGCCACTCCAGATGAGATCTGATACCCTAAGATCAGAAGGAAGGAGTGGAAGAGTTCCCCTATCAGTGGACTTGAGGAGGGACATATGTGGAGAAGGGCAAAGGAAGGTGGAATGGGTGAGTTATGGGGGAATTCAAAGTGAATAAAACATCAATCATAAAAATTAAATAATATTGAAAAATATAATTGATTTTGGAGTTATTTTAGGAAGTTGTGCTTTGAGATTGATATGCCAATCAAAGTGACTAGACAGAATGGAGTCTGTGTCAATCAGTCTCTTTACATCTTTTTTTTTGTCGGTTTTCGTCTATCTTTGAATCTGTCTCTCTAGCTCTTTCTTTCTCTGTATCTCTCAGTCTCTCTCTCTCTGCCTACAGCTTGAGGTTCAGTTATGAAAATCTTTGTGCATTTAACACATAATAATAAAATCTTTAATAATGTGAAAGTCACATGACCAGGACAAGTGACTTTATTATTGATCATTTGAAAGAAATATGTGACTGTTTTCTTGGACACAGGAAATGTCATCTCTGGTTTGTGATCTTTCAGGTACTCATATTGAGGCATGCAGGGTGGCTCAGCCTTTCTCTCAGGCTTGTTGTCCACCTGTTCATTTTAATAACTGGCTCTTGAAGTTCTCACTGGCTTTCACCTGTTGCATAACATCATTCTGCCTTTCTGAAAATCAGCAACTGAGAAAATCTTGAGGTATCCATGGAGATGAGTAAACAAACTTTCCTCAGTGTCCAGTATCTCATATCCTGTGCACACTGACTTTTTCTTTTGGAACTGGACAAGCCTCTCATTCCTTTAACCAGATCCCACACCTTTACTCTTGTTTATCTCTGTGATAAAATCAGGTTGGAAATGAGACTTTAATGTTTATTTAATAGGACAGTTTCCTAAGTCAGGAAGCCTCAAAATGATGTGGGATTAAGAGGAATGTACCCAATGACAAGGTGATTTCCTATTGTGGTCTTGGATCTGAAATTTTCTAGGTTGTGACATCTGAGCAGTTCCTGGTGTACTCACTATATGAATCTGCACATTCTTATTGATATAATAGGCTGGCAGGGTCGAGGGTTCCTTGGGGTATTGAGTCTTTAAGAGCAGGAAAATTAAAGGAAACCAGACATTCCTGAATCTAGTTCGGCTGAAACAGAGAATGACCAGTGTATGTAAAAGGAGAACTGAGCTTCAGTAAACTTTTGACAGCTGGTGCTATTCCACGCTAGTGTTGCCAAACCTCTATGAGTAGGCTTGCCTTGGCTGACTTGGCTGGATCAGTAGCTGTGTCCTACTGAGAGGTCAGTGTGGAATCATCCTGATCTTGGGGTTTACACTTAAAACTGCCTTCAGGAGAGAAAATTTTGCCCTTTTTCTATGCCTAGGACACAATAGCTTATGTGTCCTCCAGACAAACTCTCTGAAAGTATTGTTAGTGCCAGGACTGATTGTTCAGAGGTGCCAGCTGAGCTCATGGAGTCTCAGATAGTTGGGTAACCATTTGTTCATGGACAGTATTCTCTGCTTCATAATGGGTTCCTGGAAAGCACGCCATACAATGTCAAAAATCTGTCCTCCTTTACCAGAATCATTTCTCCATGTTAAAAGTCATTGTAAAAGTTTTTGACAAACTATTTTTATTGATTATGTAATTTCATATAATATATATTACACTCCTTTTCTGTTGCTCTGAGGTTCAAATTCCCAATCGTGTGACACACAAAAAAAATTGTCTTTAAAATACATCAATTGAAGTATGCTGCCCCCTCCCTCTACTATTTCCAGTCATTCCCATACTCCTTTTTCTACCCCTATGCCCTTTATCTATTTCCCTGATAGGATAGGTCCTATTTGCCCTTCTATCTGACCCTAGCTTATCATTTCTCATCATGTCTGGCTGCATCATCCTCCACAGTGGCCTGATTCTCAGAGCATTGTTCTGCTTGTGTTCTCAATTCTGTCAATTCCCTACTCTTCCTCAACTTGTTCATGCTTCCAAGAGAACTGAGAAATTGGGAGAATTTCTTACGGAAATTCCTTTTAGACCTGGTTGTTTCAAAGTCTCTCTCTGCATAATATCGGACTGTGGGTCTCTGTATGCTGTCCCACTTGATGCAGAAGAAAGCATCTCTGTGGATCCAAGAAGATGGTACTCATCTATCAGTTGAGGGCAGAGAGCAACATATTTTAATAATAACAGCATGGGTTGCTTTAAAATTTCCATAGGATACCCTGACCCAACAACTCAAAAAACTGCCAGACAATTCCCCTACTAGAAGACTGGTTTGGTTATAATTAGATGGCTTATTGGAACACTAACCCCCATTATTAGGAGACCTCAGATAAGTGAATACATAACACATTTTTCTTTTGGCATTTTAGTACTTCACCCAGGATGATTTTTCCTGGTTCCATCTATTTGCTTGAAAGTATCATGATGTCATTTTTCTTAGCTAAATAATACTCTGAAATAGAAATATTCCACATTTTCCCCAAAGGAGATTGACATTCCTGTTCTTTAGACCTTAGAATTTTCTGGGACTTTAATCATTGTATAGAATGACAAACTTTCAGAATAACTATGTTCTTTTAGCCTAGAAGTTCCTCCATCTTCCTCCACTTTGTGATTTGAATTGCAATGTCCCTTTGAAGCTCATCTATGTTTAGTCCCCAGAGAGGAAATTGTCTGGGAAAGCCTAGGAGGTATACAGGAGGGTGTGCTGTGAGGTTGATATGCCAATCAATGTGACCAGACAGAATGGAGTCTTTGTCTCTAGATCTCTGTCACATTCTATCATTGTTCCTGTCAGTCTTGGTCTCTCTATTTCTGAATCTCTCTCTCTCTCTCTCTCTCTCTCTCTCTCTCTCTCTCTCTCTCTCTCTCTCTCTGTCTCTCTCCCACTCTCTGCCTGCCGCCTGTTATTCATTATGAAAACCTCACAGTTCTGCTGAAGGAGTACAACAAGATGACTGCTAGATGACCTGATATCATGGATGGTCTCTGTAAAAATTTAAGCAAGGTCCCAATTAAATGCTTTTTGAGTTGTTTTCCTGTGGTAGTATTTTTCCAGTAAGTAATTCACTGACTGAGGACTTATCTGTGCATTTAACAAATAATAATGGAATTTGTAATAATGTGAACATCACACATGTGACTAATAAAAATGACCACTTGAAAGATATGTGACACTTTTCATGAACTAAGAGTCTTGGAGACAGGAGCTAACATCTCTGGATTGTGAGATTATATTTGCCCACATTGATGGGTATCTACATGTAATCACACTTGAGGCAGAAGAAAGCATCTCTGTGTAAACAAGTTTATCACACTGATCTATCAGTTGAGGACAGCGAGCAGCATATTTTAATAACAACAACCTGGGTTGTCTGAAAATTTTGGTAGGATGCCCTGGCCCAACAACTCAATGAACTGCTTCCCAGTCTCCCTAGGGGAAGACTGGTTTGGTCACAACAGATGGAACTTTATCATCCACTATTAGGAGAACTCCTAATAAATGAATGCACACCATAATTGTCTTTTTGCATTTTTGTTACCTCACACAGGATGATTTTTCCTGCATCTGTCCATTTAGCTAAAAATACCATAATGTCATTTTCTTAGCAGAATAATACTCCCTTATGGAAATATTCCACATTTTTCCTAAAGGAGATTGTCAAACCTGTTCTTTAGTCCTTGGAATTTGCTGGGACTTAACACATTGTATTGAATGAGAAACTATCAATGTAACTATGTGCTTTTAGCCTAGAAGTTCCTTCATCTTCTTCCACTCACGGGTGATTTGAATTTCAATGTCCCCTTGAAACTTCTGTATTTACATGTGGAGTTCTCAATAAAAATGTCTGGGAATGGTTAGGAGTTATGGCATTGTTAGATAATATGATTCTTATTGTAGTTATGTTATAGAAGGTTTTGCTGTGAGGTTGATATGTCAAAAAAAGTAACCAGATAGAATTGAGTCTCTGTCTCTCAATCTCTGTTACTTTATATCTTTGTTTCTCTCAATCTCCATCTCTCTATTTTTTAATATTTCGCTAGCTCTTTGTCTCTCTGCCTCTCTCTGCCTGCTTCTTGTGGTTCATTATAAAAATCTTTCAGTTCTGGTGAAGGACTACAGCAAGATGACTGTTTGCTGATTTGACATAGTGAATGGTCTCTCTAAAAATATAAGCAAGGTCCAAATTAAATGCTTTTTGTTCATAGATTTGCCTCGGTCAGGGAGCATTTTCCCAATAAATAATTCACTGACTGAGGACAAATCTGTACATTTAACATATAATAATGGAATCTGTGATAGTGTGAAACTTACATGTCAAGGACAAATAACTTTATTAATGACCACTTGAAAGATATATGTCACACTTTTCCAGAAATAAAAGTCTTGAACACAGGAACAGTTATCTCTGTGTTGGGGGCTTTCAGCTGCCCAGATTGAGGCATGTAGTGCTGCTCAGCCTTTCTCTCAAGCAGACTGTCAACTTGGCCCTTTTAATAACTGGCTCCTGAAACTCTTACTGGCTTTTTCCTGTTGCATGACATCATTCTCCCTCTAAGTCAATCAGCACCAGAGAGAATCTTGACGTTTCCACGGAGATGGGTAAATAAACTTTTGTCAGTGTCCTGTATCTCTGATCCTGTGGGGATGTGACTTTTTCTTGTGAAACCCAACAAGCGTTTATCTCATTACTTAATTCAGAACCCACACCTTTACTCCTGTTTACCTCAGTGACAATGTCAGGTAGGAAATGAAACTTTAATGTTTATTTAATGGGACAGCTTCCTTAGTAAGGTAGCTTCAAAATGATATGGGATTATAGGGAATGTACCCAATGACAAGGTGGTTCCTACTGTGGTCTTGGATATTAAATATACTTGTTTGTGACTTTGAACTGAGCAGTTACTCACATACTTACTATATGGTCCGTCACATTCTTGTTGATATAACAGGCTGGCAGGGTGTAGTGTTCCCTTGTGTATTGAGTTTTTACTAGCAGGAAAAGAGAAGGAAACCCGAGAATTCCTTGGACTTGTTAGGTGAAACAGAGAAAAATCAGTGTATATAAAAGGAGAACTAAGGAGTAATAAACTCTTTGACAGCAGGTCATGTTCCATACTGTTGTTGCCAATTCTCTATGAGTACTGCTGCCTAGGCTCACATTACAAGATTATCAGCTTTGTCTTACTCAGTAGTCAGTGAGGAATCCTCCTGATTCAGGGGTTTAAAGTTAAAACTGGGCCTTCAGGACAGAGAAATTGGTCCATGTTGTATGTCTAGGACACAAGAGCAGCTGTGTTTCCTGCTGTGGTCCCCCAGACAAACCCTCTGAGTGTAGAGTTAGATCCAGGACTGCTTGAACCAAGGTGCCACATGAGCTCATGAGGTTTGAGGTAGCTGGTTACCACTAGTTTATGACTAGGATTTTTTGCTACATATTGAGTTCCAGGAAAGCATGCCTTACAATATCAAATTCTGCACTCCTTGAGAGGAATCTTTTCTCTATGTTAAAACTCATTATAAAAGTTGTTAACCTAATATTTTTTTCCATAATTTTATTTTTCTCATTAGTTACATTTTGTTAATTCTGTATCCCATCTATATCCCTCATTCCCTCCCCAATCCCACCCTCCCTCCCTCAGCTCCTCCCTGCCCCTTTCCAAGTCTACTAATAGGGGAGGACCTCCTCCCCTTTCATATGACTCCCTTTTGTCAGGTATTTTCAAGACTGGCTGCAAAGTCCTCCTCTGTGGCCTAATAGTACTTCTCCTCCCTTGGGAGGTGGGGAGATCAAAGAGCCAGTCATTGAGTTCCTGTTAACCTAATATTTTTATTGATTGTGTTGCAATTTCATATAATATACTACTTTTCTATTGCTCCCAGTATCAAATTCTTTCCCATGTGTCACACTAAATTTTTTTATCCTTAAAACACATCAATTCAAGTGTGTAATACTCATTGGAACATGATCAGTGCAAAGTCCCTTAAATATAACTGAGTTCATCTTTGCCATACCCTAGGACTACCACAAGATGAAGCCATTAGTCCTGAGCAGCACTATACTTCATTCGCTTGATCAGCGATTTTCTTATGTATTTATTTATTATGATTGGTTCACATTGTATCCCCTCTCCTCCACCCTCGCTCTGTTCCTTCCAGTCTAACCTACCCTCCTTTTTCTAGCCCTAGGACCTTTCTCTACTGATAAGTGAAGTCCTTCTCCCCTTCTATCTAACTCTAGATTATCAGCTCTCATCAAGTCTGGCTGCATCATCTTCCTCTTTGGCATGATTCTCAGGGCATTGTTCTCCTTGTGTCTGCATTTCCCTCTACTTAGGACACACTTCTGACATCCTCTCCTGTAGGCTTCCCAGAGCTCTGAGGGGAGGGACAATTTTATAGGGAAATCTCATTCAGTACTGTGTGTTTTAAGGACTCTCTCTGCACAATAATAGACTGTGGGTCTCCTTATGCAACCCAATTTGATGTAGAAAAAAGCATCTCTGTGAATCCCAGAACATGGCATTGATCTCTCAGTTGAGGGCAGAGAACAACAATTTTTTTATTAAAAACACCCTGGGTTTCTTGAAAATTCTGTAGGATGCCCTTGCACAACAACTGAATTACTGCCACCCAATACCCCTAGTGGAAGACTGGTTTGGTTACAACAATGGCCTATTGGAATTTTATCCTCCACTATTAGGAGATATCCTCATAGGTGAGTATATACTATATTTGTCTTTCTGCATTTATTTACTTCACCCAGGATGATTTTTCCTGTTTCCATCCTTTTGTATGAAAATATCATATCATTTTCTTAGCTGAATAATACTCCATAATGGAAATATTCCACATTTAACCCAAAGGAGTTTGTCAGTCCTGTACTTTAGTCCTTGGAAGTTGCTGGTACTTTAATCATTACATTGAATGACAAACTATCAGGATAACTATATTCTTTTAGCCTAGAAGTTCCTCCATCTTCTTCCACTTCATGATGATTTGAATTACAATGTCCCCTTGAAACTCATCTATTTACATGAGTAGTCCCCAGAGAAGAAATGTCCAGGAAAGGTTAGGTGTAATGGCCTTGTTAGATAATATAATTCATATTCCAGGTATATTTTAGGAGGGTGTGCTGTGAGGTTGATATACCAAATAAGTGACCAGATAGAATGGAGTCTCTGTCTCTTGGTCTTTGTCAATTATATCTTTGTTTCTGTTGGTCTAGGTCTTTCTATTTCTGAATTTGTCTCTCTAGGTCTTTCTCCCCAGTCAGTAAATGTCTAGAAATGTGGGATTGAGGGGAATATACGAAATGACAAGGTATTCTCCTACTGTGGTCTTGGATCTGTAATTTCCTAAGTTGTGACTTTGAACTGAGCAGTTACTGGCATATTTACTAAATGTAATTTCACATTCTTATTGATATAATAGGCTGGCAGGGTATAGGGTTCCCTGGGGTATTGAGTCTTTAAAAGCAGGGAAAAGAGAAGGTAACCTGATATTCCTGCAGGCTAGTCTAACAGTGTATACTTGAAAGAGGGAGTGAAAATTGGGGGTGACAGAGACGTGAAGAATGGAGAAAAGACAGATTCCAGTCTTAGTTTATTGAACCTACAAACAATGATGATAAAGCAAAGAGTACAAGCAAATGTTTTTTTCAGAGTATCAACACATCTATGCCACCCTGCAAGGCATCCAGGAATTCACACAATGTTACACCAAGTTTGCTCTCTCATTCCCAAGGTTGCATAAAGCTTGCTATCTACTTCTCCGGCTCAAAACACCCAGCTTGCAGAAACCTACAAGGACACTCTCTGAGACACGGTACTTAGATAAGACCTGCATCTGCCATGGTCAGGACTTGGAATTCATTTCCCCCTTCTGTGTTTTATGGAGAGTCTGTCTTAGGTTCGCAAAATGTGCATTTTTCCTTACTTGTCATCAAGGTCTTACATGTGATTTTTTACGAGCCTCATTTTTAAGTTGGAATAACCACAATTTTATTCTTACACATCAATCACTTACCTCCATATCACATGAGGTTGTTAAATATCTTCAATTTAAATCCATTCAACTGCTTTTGATTGTGTTGAAGTTGTTGAAGAAGGAACTGTAACAAGGAAGTTGTAACAAGAAAGGCAGGCACAGGCCAACAAACCCATACCCACCAGACCTGCAAGTGTCAGTCCCCACTTAAGCACAGAGTCAAAGGATGGAAAGCAGTTCCTGAGTATAGGAACTGTATCCCAGGCTGTATTGGCCAATCATAACCTAGGTTTCTTGGCAGAGTCTATGTCATGGATCTTATTTCTCATCATTAACATGTCCAATGAGAAGTTTTGCTAGACCAAATACCAGCAAGGTGATTCTGAACCTGAGTCCAATTAAATTATTTTTCATTATACCAAGAATCAGAAACCCTAACAGGAATCATAACAAAAGTAGGTTGCTTAACAACTAATAGTGAAAGAGCATTACTATCAGCACTAACACACTTAGTAAGATTGTAATATACACATTCAGTTGAATAGATATCATTGTTCTTAAAATGTCTTACTACAATGTTTCCAATTAGCAGTAAACAAGGAGGATTAACACATGCCAAAAAGGAAGTATACTTGATTAATTTCGAAAAGCTACTTGCATTCCCTGAGAGAATGACTATATATCCCAATGCAGCCCACAATTTCCATATATAGGTTTGCCAATTTTTATTTGAAGTCCTCCAGCACTAAAAGATTTTTCTAAAACAAAGGCTTTTTGACTGCCTTTATCAGAAGCCAAGTTCTTAATATCTTTAAAGATAGACCAGGCCAGTACATAAGTGTAAATGCAGGCTCACAGTCCAAGGAGGTGGATGTTTCTCCGATGCATCTTGTGCAAGGAACAATCAGTTGAGGACAAGTTCATTGATCCTCTTTCTCACAGGGTGGGTAATTCACTAGAGTTGTAAGACTGTCGTTTTTAACTCTCATAGAAAGGGACAATAATATCCCTACAATGTTGCTTGGTTGCAAAGGAAGTCTTCAGATGCCACCCCAACTTTCAAGTACTAGCCATTCTGACCTATGACCAGGACCATGGAGACTAGTAAGCTATTAAGCTATCCTGATCAATACTCTCCCTGGTAAAGCAAAGAGAATGACTTCATCCTATTCCTGAAAGATTAAGAGTCTGTTTTACTTGTTTTACTTCAAAAGCAGAAAAACTCAGCAACCAAGTGTTGTTGACGTATCAAGGATTTCTGGATTATCCCAGGAAATTGAATAGAGGTGAGTAGAAACTGAATAGAAACTGAGTAGAGGTAGAATAGGAATGTACCCCCAATAAACAGTTATCATGACCAGAGGGGTTTTCATTGACATCATTATCATTGTCAGGGGCAACTCCTCATCCACTTGTTGCACCAGATATTCCAGTAGCCGTAGAGCTACATCATTTTCATGCGAAAAAACACAGGCAGATCCTCATCCCCATATGAGTACAGGGTTGGATCCATGCCATTTATTTGTTAAAGGATCCCTCCATTTTACTTTAGCAAAATTTTTCTTTGTTTCTGTATGCCAAAATCTATCTTCTGCAGATTTACCAAGCTTATCAGAATTTTAAAAATTCAGAGTGAAAAGAACATAATTAAGATGATTCTTAGGTGTCCAGGGGAATAGCTCCCCTTTCTTTGTTGTTTTGCAAATAAATATTAATTCTTTAGTGGGCATGCTTTACCATACCTTATTCTAGAAGATTATAAGGTATTTTTGTTATGAGAGAAACTTGAAGCTGTTGACAAAATATTTTAAAAGATTCGCCAGTATATCCTGTTCCATTGTCAGTTTTAAATTGTTTAGGAACTCCCCTAGAATATTAAAAGCCTACAGACAATGAGTCATAACATTCTTTGCAACTTTTCCTGTTTGAGGCCTGGCAAAAATAAATCCAGAATAGTTATCTATGCAATCACGTACATATTTTAATTGTTTAAATTCAGGAATATGAGTAATATCCATTTGCCAAATCTGATTTGGAACCAATACTTTATGATTGACTCCCAAATGAGGAAGATACTGAAAGTGAGGACAAGTAATGCAAGCCTTGACTATACTATGAGCTTTTTCCTTAGTCAATCCATATTTAATTCTAAAGGTTTGACTACTAAGAGCATGTATATTATGGGTATCCTAGGTTCTTTTTAACAGTGAACAATAAACTTTGGTGACTTTATCTGCCAATGCATTTCCTTTAGACAGGGGTCCTGGCAACTTAGAATGTGCACTCAAATATCCTACAAAAAAGTGAAAGTTATTTTTTAATCCAATGTTGAATTTGTAAAAATAAAATTCTAGCAGGAGAATATGTCTGAATTTGACCGGCATTCTCTAAACTAGGCAAAGACTGAGCTACATATGTACTAACTGTAAAATATTCAAAGACTGCTTATTAAAACGTTGAAACACAGCCAATACTGCAAATAACTCTGCTATTTGCACAGATGTGTTAGACACTTGAAAAGATATTGGTTTTCTTTTATAAACATTGGCAACAACACCAGATAATGAGCCATCAGTAAACACTGTTAAAGTATCAACAATGGGGCTAACTTTTATTTTAAATGGACGAACTGTAGGTTGTACCTATAAAAATTGAATTGATTTATTATTTGTGCCTCAGCAGGTTGGACTCTGTCATAATAAGCTTTACATATGTTAAAATGCCATATTTATCAGATTTCTGACAAATCTGAGGGCCAGTATATTTGAGATACTCTTTGTCTGCCTTTATCATCTGCTCTACATTTCATCCTATAAAACAGGATGTTATAATCTCAATTTTGGCATATTTTTTAAATTTTATTTTTAAATTTTAGAACCAAATTTTAGGGAGATCTATATAGGCAAACTTTACAATTACCAATTTTAGATTTAAGAAAAAAAAAACAACTAAACAAAGACTTGCTAAAACTTAATCTTGTACTCAACTATAATATTTAGCATAACTTTAAATCTGCTCTTTTCTCTGCAATGCAACTGTCAAAGCAGATGCTGAGCCTGATGGCCCACTGTCAGGAAGAGTGAATGGAATATGGAATTTTATGTAAGAAGTGGGAAATAGTAAGAGCAGGAGAGGACAGAAACTCCACAAGGAGAGCAACAAACCAAGAAAATTTGAACACAGGGAACTTCCCAGAGACTCATACTCCAACCAAGGACTATTCATGGAGATAACCTAGAACCCTGACAATGCAGACACTTCTGATGAGAACTGATACACTAAGATCAGAAAGGAGAGGAGGACCCCCCCTATCAGTGGACTTCGGGAGGGGCATGCATGCAGAAAGGGTGGAAAGGTGGAACCGAGAGGGGAGGAGGGAGGGGCTTATGGGGGATACAAAATGAATAAAGTGTAATTAATAAAAGTTAAATCAAAAATTAAAAATAAATAAAGAAAGAATGGATACAGAAATTGAGGTACATCTATACAATGGAATATTACTCAGCAATAAAAAATAAGGAAATTATGAAATTTGCAGGTAAATGGTGGGACTTGGAAAGACTCATCCTGAGTGAGTTGTCCCAGAAGCAAAAAGACACACACGGTATATACTCACTCATATAGACATACAACAAAGGACAAACCCATTAAAATCTGTGCATCTAAAGAAACTAAGCAATAGAGAGGACCCTAACTAAAATGGTCAATCCCCATCCTGAAAGGCAAAGAGGATGGACATTAGAAGAAGAAGAAAACAGGAAACAACCTAGGAACCTTCTACAGAGGGCTTCTGAAAGCCAGAAGAAGAAAACAGGAAACAAACTAGGAACCTAACACAGAGGGCCTCTGAAAGCCTCTGTCTGCAGACTATCAAAGCAGATGCTGAGCCTGATGGCCAACAGTTGGGCAGAGTGAATGGAATTTTATGTAAGAAGTGCAAAATAGTAAGAGCTTGAGAGGACAGGGTCTCCTCAAGGAGAGCAACAGAACAAAAAAATTTGAACACAGGGGACTTCCCAGAGACTCATACTCCAACCAAGGACTGTTCATGGAGATAATCTAGAACCCCTGCACAGATGTAGCCAATAGCAGTTCAGTATCCAAGTGGGTTACATAGTAATGGGAAGAGGGACTGCCTCTGACATAATCTGATTGGCCTGCTCTTTGATCACCTCCCCCTGATGGGGGAGCAGCCTTACCAGGCCACAGTAGAGGACAGTGCAGCCACTTTTGATGAGAACTGATAGACTAAGATCAGAAAGGAGAGAAGAACCTCCCTATCAGTGGACTTGGGGAGTGGCATGCATGCAGAAAGGGGAGGAAGGGTGGGATTGGAAGGGGAGGAGGGAGGGGTTTATGGAGGGATACAAAATGAATAAAATGCAATTAATAAAATAAAATAATAAAAAAGAAATATAAATAAATAAATAAAATCAAAGCAAAACGTTTAATTAAATATAATTTATGAAGGGGCTAGCAAATATTGATTCTATCATATTATATTAAAACTTGACAACAAAATTTAAAGGAGAAAAGTTTTATTTATCATTGAACAAAGAAATAAAGTTAGCCTGTAGTTCTCAGTGAAACTGGTCTATTCTGGCCATACAAAATCTATAGGCCAGAAAGAAACAGCATTAAATCATTTATTTAGGTACTGGCAGCCAGGCATATAATTTATATAATAAATAACAATGATCTGAATATAACCCTGCATAACTCTGGGCTAACATGGAACTGTAGTCATATTTTTCCTGTAAAAGAGCATAAACATTTGGCATTGAAGAATCTCCATCCTTTTTAAATGAAGAACAACATATTTTATAGATTTTTACATGAATATATTGAAATAACTGCAGTTTTTGTTTAAATGGATTGAACAGCATGGCTTGGTTTTACTTTGTAAACTTAATAAAATAAATACCGAAATTTTGTATTTCCCACAAAGGGTTGAGAAACTGTTTTGTTTGCTAGACTGCCCAAGTATTACTATTTTAAAATGCCTCATAAATTTTAAAGTATTTTATAGAATTTAACTCCAGGACCAAACTCAGAGGTGTTCATTCAAATTGTCTCATGTCTAAAAATATCCAAATCTATACATAAACATACAGCCACACAGAGATACATGAGGAACATAGAAATCTGATATCGTCACATTGGGAGTAACCAGAATAGCCAAATACCAGGACTTGACCAGACCCTACTGGACACATGTCCCACGGATTCCAGATCCCCTCATGGATCCCTTCCATTCACATAGATTCCAGAAGGAGCAGAGACACTATAGGCCTTTCCACAGCTTCCAGATGAAAAATAGATTCCAACAGCTCTCTTATCACACAGAATACAGTCCCAGTGAACCTTTCTCCTGGTCCCAAAAGGAATGGAACTTTTAGAGACCTCTTCCCAGAAATTGAAGTGTCCTCCAGATTCCCTAGACTAGATTGGAAACTCTCCAAGTTTCTCAGACCTGGCAAGCAAACCAAAACCTGAAACCAAAAGAGAAGCCAGCAGAAAAACACAAAGGAACAGAGACAAAGACATAAATCAACCATGGTATCTGCTCTTTAAACATTTAAATATTTTTAAACCTGTTTTTGTAATATTAAAACAAAGCAACCTCTTTAGGAGTGAAATCATAAAGCATATTTATAATTTTAAAAGTCAAAACCAGACTTTAAAATTTACCAGTGCAAACAATCCAATTTTATTATTATTGTTGTTGTTTTGTAATTTTAATTTCTCTAATTCCCTTAATAACTGAAATTTTTCCCTTTCTAATTGGGCTTTATCTCGGAGAACAGTAATATTCTCCTGCAGTGGTATTGTGTCTCCTGCACATGTGGTAGGGAAAGACATAGGGGCAGAGGGTGCAGGAAGACTATCTGAATTATGAGACTTGACAGAGGAGACATGTCTTCCTCTGTCTCCATTTCATCCTCACTATCTAGCTCTTAAATTATTTTCTGCTCTCAAATTACACAAACCTGATTGAGCTCCATTATGAACATTTGAAATAACCTTAGAAGTACTTTTTTCTGCCTGTTTGGCACTCTAATTTTCCCAAGTAACTCTTTAGCTTGTGAGATTCCTTTTCCCAAGCTTCCAGATTGATGGTACCTTCAATGAGGTACCAGATAAAAACTAAAGGTGGTAAGGGCATTTCTCCCAATTCCTCACTTTTATTAGCATTGACTTTAAAGTCCTCATTAACATCTCCCTGTTATTTTTCTGCCCCATGATTTAGCTGCCTACCTACTTTGTCTACCTTGTTGCAATGGGCCGTTATCACAAAGCACATTTTTTTTCCTTAGGCATCTGGAGCTTCAAAACCAGCCTTTCCCATGTTGCCCCTCATTTTGAAGATCCCTTGTTTTGACGCAACTGACCCATCCTTCAGGCTTGTCGAAAAGTGTTGTGTATGAGATTAATATTTACAAATAATTATCTTTATTTCTGTTTTATTTTAGTCTGTTTATCACAATGCAATACCTGTATTGAACCCTTAGCAAAGAATCAAAAACATACCCAACCCTCTTTAAGGAAAATTGGACATTGTTCTCATGGATTTCTTCTAGCTGACATTTTGGACATGCAGAAATCTTGTAGGGGGCCCAAATAAAATTGGGAAATATTGTTAATTAAGCAGGCAATAACATTTGTGGTCCAGTCTTTGAATGTTGAGAAATTTTAGGCTTAATAAAAGTTCTCTTTGGAACAGTCTAAAATGCTGGATCAATTATATCAATTATATCAATTAATAGCCTTCCTCAATGTTCTTTTGGGAGCAGGCTTTGATGAGAACCAGCAATTGAAGCAGTTGAGCAAGAAAAGGCAGAATGCTGGAACATGCAAGATGCTGGAACAGATGTGTCAATGTATCAGCATGCTGAAGAATGATTCTGTCAGGTTGGATCCAGCATCTCTGGTGTCTAGGTCTTTTGTTCTGTAAACATATAATTTCTCACAAGCATTATAGAGTTCTAAAATTATGAATGTAAGAAATGTGCAGGATGAAACTAAACTGTAAGGTAATTTAATCTATATCAATTAAAAGGTCAGCATAATACCTATTTGAGGGTATTATAGGCAAGGATTTATTGGCCAAGTATTGTTGAAATTTTGGCTGGAGACACATTTTTATTAGTCAGTTTTAGAGTTGTTCCCATGTAAAGGAATTAGCAATATAAGTGACCATTTTTATTGAACATACAATCATTATCATGTTGAAATAGAAACAAAGTTGAATAGATCAAAATATCTTTTTGGTTGCTTGCATGCCTGTTGTATTATGCCAAGCTGCTACCTATTTAAATAGAGAAGCCTCACACTAGGGAGACAAGCTGTTTACCTTGAGCAATAGAAAATGTATGTTTTAAGTAAACTTTACATAAACTCTTTTTGAATTTAGAATATAAGAATACTATAGGTATCTCATACCTGTTTTTAGATTTAGTCCTATATTTTTATATATATTGTAGCTATTTGTCCTATTCCCTTGTAATTTACTGGGGTTTTTAACTTTCGGTTTTTTCACTGGGAGTTTAATCCCCCTATCAATTTATGATAAAGTATGATTTAAGGGATGTGGATACTTAGATTACTTGGGCACCATTGGTTGTAAGGGACTATTAATATTTACTATTGATTTATTTTCTGATAAAGCTGCTGTTAGTCCTAAACAGCTTTATAACCAAATGACCACACAGAGACTGGGTTTATTTAGGTAACCTAGAACACAATGCTGGGCAATAGTTACTCCCTCCTAAACCTCCAAGCCCTCATAGTTTCCTAATATTTATATTTTACTGATTATACTTGCTTTTTGTAAAATATGTCCAGTCCATTTCCACATAGTTCCAAGATCTGTCCTCCAGCTCTCTCTCTCCAAACTCTCCCTTTTCTCCCACTCATTTCCTGCCCCTGGCTCTTCCCCTCTTTCCCGTCCTCTGGCTCCTCCCTTTGTACAACATAGCGGGTAGGTATTTTATTTTGATCTGTTTATCACAATGCAAAATCCGGATTGAACCCAGAGACTGAGGGAGAGAAATCAGCATTTGAATGAAAAAGGGCAAGGTGTATACATTTCAAAAGAACATTACATCAACTGAAAAGAGTCCACTTGAAAGAGGGAGTGTAAATAGGGGACAGAGACATGAAGAATGAAGACAAGACAGATTCCTGACCAAGTCTCAGTTTACTGAATGACAAATAACACATATAAAGCAAAGGGTACAAGCAATTTTTTTTCACAGTAGCAATACATCTGTACCACCTGGCAAGGAATCAAGAAATTCCCTCAAGGTTACACAAAGTTTGTAGTCTGGTTCTGAAGGTTGCAGGGAGCTTGCTATCTATTTCTCAGACACAGAACAGTCTGCTTGAAAAGACCAACAAGAACAGTCTCTGAGACATAGAACTTAGACCAGCATCTGCCAAGACCAGGAGGCAAGATTCCAATTACCACACTCCTTCAGAAACCAGACAATTCCTGGGACTGATTTGGTTAAAAAAGAGAAAATCTGTGAGTGTAAAAGTAAAAATGAGGGGAGATAAACTATTTGACACCTTGATCACAGGTTTTTTATGTGATTATTTACTACGATTTGTTTACAATGTATCATCTCTCCTGCAACCTCCCTCTTCTCCTTCCATTCCCACCCACCCTCCTTTTACCCCTATGCCCTTTCTCTAGTTCCCAGATAGGGGAGGACCTCCTCACCCCTCTATCTCAACCTAGCTTATCAGGTATCACCAATGCTGACTGCATCAGCTTCCTCTGTGGCCAGCATCTCAGGACATTTTTCTCCTTGTGTCATCAATTCCCTCTACTTATAACCCTCTCTGTGCCTCCTCTCCTGCAGGCTTAGCAGAGAACTGAGGGAACGTAGAATTTCAGAAAAAAAATCCCATTTAGAGATGGGTGTTTTAAGGTCTCTCTCTACATAATATCAAAATATAGGTCTCTGTATAGAATCCCAGTGGATGAAGTAGAAAGCATCTCTGTGGATACAAGACATGACACTGATCTATCAGTTGAGGGAAGAGAGCAACATCATTTAATAACAACAGCCTTGATTGATTGAAAAATTCTGTAGGATACCCTGGCCCAAAACCTCAATTAACTGACACCCAATTCCCCTAGTGAAAGACTTATTTGTTCACAATAGATGGCTCTTGAACTTTTTCACACACAGTTAGGACACCTCATAATAAGTGAATACATACCATATTTGTGTTTCTGCATTTTAGTAACTTCATCCAGGATGATTTTTCCTAGTTCCAACCATTTGCCTGAAAATATCATGATCTCATTTTCTTAGCTGAATAATACTCCATTATGAAAATAGTACACATTTTCCCCAAAGGAATTTGACAGTCCTGTTCTTTAGTCCTTGGAAGTTGTTGTGACTTTAATCATTGTATTTAATAACAAACTATCAGGATAACTATGTTTTTTTAATCTAGGAATCCCTCCATCTTCTTCCTCTTCCTGGTAATTTGAATTGCAAATCCCCTTGAAACTCATCTTTTAACATGTTTAGTCCCCAGTGAAGAAATTCTGGGAAGGGTGAGGTGTATGGCCTTATTAGATAATATATTTCCTTTTTGTTCCCTACTTTCTATTTCAGCCATTTTTGTCTTTTGTATACAAGAGGGCTACTGATTTTTTAAAATAAATTTTGGATCCAGTCATTTTCCAAGGGTGCTTATCAGCTGTAGGAGTTCCCAAAAGGAATTTTTGGGGTCAGTCAGCTACCATATCATCTGGAAAAGTGATACTATGACTTTTTAATTCCAAATTTGTATTCCCTTCATCTCCTTCAATTGTCTTATTGCTCTAGCAAGGACTTCCAGAACTATGTTGAATAGATATGGAGAGAGTGGGCAACCTTGCATTGTACCTGATTTCAGTAGAATTGCTTTCAGTTTCTCTTAGTTTAGTTTTATTTTGGCTATAGGTTTGCTGTATATTGCCTTTAGTATATTTAGATATGTACTTTGTATCACTGATCTCTCCAATACTTTAAATATGAAGAGATATCGGATTTTGTCAAATGCTTTTTCAGCATCTAAGTAGGTTATCATATGTTTTTTTTTTTGTTCTTTTTTTTACTATGGTAGATCACATTGATGGGTTTCTGTATACTTAACCACCTCTGCATACCTGGCATAAAGCCTACTTTGTCATAGTAGATGATATCTTTGATATGTTCTTATATTTGTTCAAAGATATAAATAACCTGGTATATCCCTAACCAAGCAAGTCAAAACTTATAAATGAAAAAAAAAATCAAGACTCTGAAGAAAGAATTAGAAGATGATATCTAAAGATTAAAAATCTCCCATGGTCACGGGTTGGCAGAATTATAATTGAAAAAGTGGCCACTTAAACAAAAGCAATCTACACATACAGTGTAATCCCCATCTAATTACCAACAGAATTCTTTGAACACCTTGAAAGAAAATGTTCAACTTCCTATCAAAAAACAAGAAGGCCAGAATTGCTAACACAATGTTCTACAACTAAAGGTCTTCTGGCAGTAGATCAATTCCAGATCTTAAGCTGTATTATCAAGAAACAGTAATAAAAACTGCATAGTAGTGGCATAGAAACAGAAGGGTGGATCCATAGAACAGAACAGAAGAACCAGAAATGAACTCACACACTTATGGACATCTGATCTTTGACAAAGATGCCAAAAACATACAATTCAAAAAAAAAATAGTATCTTCAACAAATGGTGCTTGTTTAACTGGATATTTACATGTAGAAAAATGCAAATAGATCCATAAATATCAGCCTGCACAGAACTAAAGTCCAAGTAGATCAAAGACCTCAACATAAAACCAGCTCCATTAAATCAGTTAGAAGAAAAAGTGGGGAAGAGCCTTGAACTCATTAGCAGAAGGAACAACTTCCTGAACAGAACACCAACAGCACAGGATCTAAGAGCAACAATTGATAATAGGGAGGTCATGAAAATGAAAATTTTCTGTAAAGCAAAGGACACTGTCATCAAAAGAAAACAAATGTCTATAGATTGGGAAAGAACATTCATCAAGCTTCTATGTGACAGAGGGCTAATATCCAGTACATATAAAGAACAAGGAGGTTAAAAAGTAACAAATCAAGTTATCCAATTAAAAAATGGGGAACTGAGCTAAAGAGAGAATACTCCATAAAGGAATATCGAATGTGGCAGAAAAATATTTAAAGAAATGTTCCAGCTCATTAACCATCAGGGAAATGCAAATCAAAACAACCCTGAGATTTCACCTAACACCCATCAGAATGGCAAAGATCAAAAACTCAAATGACAACATTTGCTGCAGAGATTGTTGACAAAGAGGAGACTTCCTCCCTTGCTAGTGGGAAGGGATCTTGTACAACCTCTCTGGAAATCAATCTGACACTTTATCAGACAATTAGGAATAGCACTGCCTCAAGATTCAACTATACCACTCTTAGACATATATCCAAAAGTGTCTCATGTACACAATAAAGACATTTGCTCAACCACGTTAGTAGCAAATTTATTTGTAATAGCCAGAAACTGGAAACAACCCAGATGGCCCCCAATTGAAGAATGGATAAAGAAATTGTGGTACATCTACATGGTGGAATATTATTCAAATATATAAGACAAGGAAATCATCAAATTTGCAGGTAAATGGTGGGAACTGGAAAGGATCATCCTGAGTGAGCTATCACAGAAGCAGAAAGGCACACATGGTATATACTCTCTCATATAGACATATAATATAGGAAAAACCTGCTAAACTCTGTACACTTAAAAAAATAATCAAGAGGGAGGACTCTGGCTAAAATGCTCAATCCCCACCCTGAAATGCAAAGAGGCTGGACATCAAAAGAAGGAGAAAACAGAGAACAAGTTAGACGCCTGCCATAGAGGGTCTCTGAAAGGCTCTGCCCTGCAGAATTTCAAAGCAGATGTTGAGACTTATGAGCAATTATTTGGCAGAGTTCATGGAATCTAATGAAAGAAGTAGTAAGTAGTAAGTTCTGGAGAGTATAGGAGCTCTACAAAGAAAGCAACAGAACCAAAATATCTGAGCACAGGGGTCTTTCTTGAAACACATACAGCAATCAAGAACAATGCATGGAATATAACCTAGAACCTCTGCAAAGATGTAGCCCATTACAGTTCAATATCCAAGTGGGTACCATAGAAATGGGAACAGGGACTATCTCTGACATGAACAGATTGGCCTCATCTTTGATCACCTCACTCTGATGGGGGAGTAGCCATACCACGTCACAAGAGAAAGAGAATGTAGCCACTTTGGATGAGATATGATAGACTAGAATCAGAAGGAATGAGAGGAAGTCCTCCCCTATATATGAAGAGGCATGTGTGAAGAAGGGGGAGGGAAAGTTGGGTTGGGAGGGAAGGAGTGTTATGGTGGCATACAAAGTGAATAAAGTGTAATTAATAAAAAATTAAAATAAAAATATTAAAAATATAATTCCTTTTGGATTTATATGATGGGAGGGTAGGCTTTGAGATTGATATGCCAAAGAAAGTGACCAAAGAGAATGGAGTCTCTGTCTCTAGGTCTCTTTCACTTTATATCTTTGTTTCTTTCTGTCTTCTCATATTTCTGAATCTGTCTCTCTAGATTTTTCTCTGTTTCTCTCAGTCTCCCTCTCTCTGCCTACCACATATGGTTAAGTATGAAAAACTTTAAGTTTTAGTGAAGGACTACAACAAGATGACTGCTTGCTGATGTGACACAATCAATTGTCTTTTTTAAAAACATAAGCAATGTCCCAATTAAATGCATTTTGTTCAAAGATTTGCCTTGGTCAGGGAGGGTTTTCACAGTAAGTAATTCACTGAATGTGGACATATCTGTGTATTTAACAAATAATAATGGAATCTGTGATAATGTGAAACTCACAAGGCAAGGACATGTGACTTTATTAATGATCACCCGAAGGAATTATGTGGAACTAGCTTTGGCAGCACGTATACTGAAATTGTAACAATACAGAGAAGATTACCATGGTTCTTGAACAAGGATGACATGCAAATTCCTGTAGTGTTCCACTTGTTTTCTTGAAATTAAAGACAACACAAGCAAAGGAAATTGTGGAGAGAAAGAACATAGGGAAGAAAACAGGAACTACAGAGTTAAGCATAATCAATAGGCTAAAAGAGATGGAAGAAAGAATCTCAGGTGTGAAAGATACAATGGAAAAAATCAAGGTATCTGTCAAATAAAATATTAAAACTAAAAATATCTGACACAGAGCATCCAAGAAATTCAAGACTTCATAAAAAGAAAAAAAAATTAAAGATAATAGGAATCGAGGAAAAAGAAGATTTCCTCTTCCAAGGCCCAAAAAATATTTTCAACAAAATCATTTAAGAAAATTTCCCCAAATTAAAGGAGAGGCCAATAAAAATACAAGAGGTATATAGAACACCCAATAAATTAGTCCAGAAAAGAAATTCTTCCGGCCAAAAAAATAATCAAAATATTAAGTATACTGAACAAAGAAAAAAATACTAAAAGCTGCAAAGGGAAAAGGCCAAGAAACATATAATGGCAAACCCATCAAAATCAGACCTGACTTCTCAATAGAGACCATGAAAGCCAGAAGGGCCTGGATGAATATCATGCAGGCCCTAAGAGAATACAGATGTCAGCGCAGGCTACTATACACAGCAAAACTCTTAGTCCTCACAGACAGAGAAAAGAAGATATTCAATGACAAAAACAAATTTCAACAATACCTACACACAAATCCAGCATTACAGAAGACACTAGAAGGAAAAATACAACCGAAGAAAACTAGCTTCTTTCAAGAAAACACAGGAAATAAGTAACCTCACTATAGTAAAACCAAAAGCAACCAAGCACACAAACTAACTACCACAGCCAGCATCAAAACAAAGGCTCTAACAGCCACTTGTCATTAATCTCTTTCAACATCACTGGACTCAATTCTCAATAAAAAGACAGAGACTAACAGAATGTATGCATGAACAACACTTGGCAATTTTTTGCATACAAGAAACATACCTAAGTCACGAATATAAACATTACCTGAGGGTAAAGGGCTGGAAGATGGCTTTCCAAGCAAATGGACCCAAGAAGCAAGCAGGAATAGCCATTCTAATATCTGATAAAATAGACTTTAAACCAAAATTAATTAAAAGAGATGGGCACTTCATACTCATCAAGGGAAAATTCCACCAGGAAGACACCACAATCCTGAACATCTATGTTCCAAATACAAGGGCACCCACATATGTAAAAGAAGCATTGATAACACTGAAACCACACATAGATCCCCAAACATTAATACAGGGAGACTTCAACAAAGGAAAGGTAAACAAAACAGAAATTAAACAAAGAAACAATGTCTCTAACGAAGGTCATGAATCAAATGAACCTAACAGACATTTAGAGAACCTTACGCCCAACACAAAATAATTTACCTTCTTCTCAGCACATCATGAAACCTTCTCCAAAATAGACCATATACTTGGTCACAAAGTGAGCCTCAACAGATATAAGAAGATTGAAATACTCCCTTGTGTCTTATCTGATCACCATGAAATAAAGGTAGAACTCAACATGAACAGAAATAGAAAAAAGCCTCCACACATATGGAAACTTACTACTAAATGAACACTGGGTCAGGAAAAAAATAAAGAAATTAAAGTCTTCCTAGAATGAAGATGAAAATGAAAATGATGGCACAATTTACCCAAATTTGTAGGACAGAATGAAAACAGTGCTGAGAGAAAAGTTCATAGCACTAAATGCCTTCAAGAAGAAATTTGAGACAGCTCATTCAAGCAACTTAATGGCTCACCTAAAGACCCTAGAAAAAGAAGAAGCAGACAGACCAAAGAGGAGTAGACAGCTTGAAATAATCAAACTCGGGGCTTAAATCAATTAATTAGAAACAAATAAAACAATTCAAAGAAACACTGAAACCAAGAACTGGTTCTTTGAGAAAATCAACAAGCTCGACAAACCCTCTGCCAAGCTAACTAAAAGGCAAAGAGACACCATACAAATCAAAAAAATCACATGAAGAGGGGGACATAACTACAGACACTGAAGAAATCCAAACAATCATTAGGACTTTCTTCAAAAGTCTATATGCCACAAATTTGAAAATCTAAATGAAATGGACAATTTTCTTGATCTATTCTCCTTACCAAAACTGAATCAAGACCAGGTAAATAATTAAATAGTTGTACATCCTCTAAGGAAAAAGAAGTAGTCATCGAAAGTCTCTCCTCAAAAAACAAAACAAAACAAAACAAAACAAACAAACAAACAAAAAAAAAAAAAACCATTTACGACCAGATGGTTTCAGCACAGAATTCTACCAGACCTTCAAAGAAGAGCTAACTCTAGTTCTCTTCAAACTATTTCACAAAATAGAAACAGAAGGAACATTACCAAACTCATTCTATGAAGCCACAATCACCTTGGTTCTTTAACCTCACAAAGACCCAACAAAGAAAGAGAATTTCAGGCCAATCTCCCTTATAAACATTGATGCAAAAATATTTAACAAAATACTTAGAAACTGAATACAAGAATACATCAAATAGGACCAACTACACTAGGACCAACTAGGCTTCATCCCAGGTATGCAAGTGTGGTTCAATATATGGAAATCCATCAATGTGATCCACCCTATATTAACTGAAAGAAAAAGATCACATGATGATCTCCTTAGATATTGAAAAAGTGTTTGACAACATCTAATACCATTCACGTTTAAAGTATTAGAGAGATCAGGGATAGAAGGCACATATCTAAACATAGGAAAGGTATATACAGCAAACTTACAGCCAACATCAAACTGAATGGAGAGAAACTTAAAGCAATCCCACTGAAATCAGGGACAAGTCATGGCTACTCACTCTCACCATATCTCTTCAACATAGTTCTGGAACTCCTTGCTAGAGCAATAAGACAGTTGAAGGAGATCAAGAGGATACATATTGGACAGGAAGAAGTCAAAGTATCACTATTTGCAGATGATATGGTAGTATACCTGAAAGACGCCCAAAATTCTACTAGTGAATTTCTGAACCTGATAAACACCTTCAACAAAGTGGCTGGATACAAAATTAACTCAAAAAAATTAGTAGCCCTTCTGTATACAAAAGACAAAAGGGCTGAGAAAGAAAAAAACAAAAACAAATAACAAAAAACAAACAAACAAAAAAACACCCTTCAAAATAGCCACAAATGACATAAAACACCTTGGTGTAACCATAACCAAGGAAGTCAAAGACGTGTATGAAAAAAATTTCCAGTCTCTAAAGAAAAAATTAAAAAAGATATCAGAAGATGGAAAGATCTACCATTCTCATGGTTTGGCAGGATTAACATAGTACAAATGTCCATCTTACCAAAAGCAATCTACAGATTCAATGCAATTCCCATCAAATTACCAACACAATTCTTTACAGACCTGGAAAGAACAATTCTCAACTTTATATGGAATAACAAGAAACCCAGAATTGCTAAAACAATGCTTTACAAAAAAATAAAAATAAAAAAAATAAAAAAAGGTATTCTGGAGGTATCTCCATCCCTGATCTGACTGAAGCTGTACTATAGAGCAACAGTAATAAAAAATGCATGGTATTGGCACAGAAACAGAAAGATGGATCAATGGAACCAAACAAAAGAACCAGAAATAAACCCACATACTTATGGAAAACTGATGTTTGACCAAGATGCCAAAAACATACAGTGATAAAAAGACAGCATCTTCATCAAATGGTGCTGGGTAACTGGCTGTCTAAATGTAGAAAAATTCAAATAGATCCATACTTATCATCCTGCACAAAACTAAAGTCCAAGTGGATCAAAGACCTCAACATAAAACCAGACACATTAAGTCAGTTAGAAGAAAAATTGGGGAAAACCCTAGAACTCATTGGTAGAGGAGACAACTTCCTGAACAAAACGCCAAGAGAACAGGCTACATCTAAGAGCAACAATCAGTAAATGGGACCTCATGAAACTGAAAAGCTTCTGTAAAGCAAAGGACACTTTGTCATCAAAACAAAACGAATGCCTATAGATTGGGAGAGAATCTTCACCAACCCTGGATCTGACAAAGGGCTAATATCCAGTATATATAAAGAACTAAAGAAGCTGAAAAGCAACAAACCAAGTAATCCAATTAAAAAATGTGGAACAGAGCTAAACAGGGAATTCTAGATAGAGGAACATCGAATGTCAAATAACACTTAAATAAATGCTCAACCTCATTAGCCATCAGGGAAATGCAAATCAAAATGACCCTGAGATGTCACCTTACACACATCAGAACGACCAAGGTCAAAATCTCAAGTGACAGCACATGCTGGAGAGGTTGTAGAGAAAGGGGAACTCTCCTCCACTGCTGGTGGGAATGTAAAATTGTATAACCACTATGGAAATCAATCTGGCACTTTCTCAGATAACTAGGAATAATGCTTCCTCAAGATCCAGCCATACCACCCCAGCATATATACAAAAGAGGCTCAAGTATACAATAAGTACATTTCCTCAACCATGTTTGTAGCAGCTTTATTTGTAATAGCAAGAAGTTGGAAACAACCCAGAAGCCCCTCAAATGAAGAATGGATACAGAAATTGTTGTACATCTACACAATGTACTCAGCAATGAAAAACAAGGAAATCATGAAATTTTCAGGTAAATGGTAGGACCTGGGAAGGGTAATCCTGAGTGAGCTCTCCCTGAAGGAGAAAGACACAAACGGTATATGCTCACTCATATAAACTTATGATATCGGATAAACCTACTAAAATCTGTACATCCATAGAAATTAATCAAGAGGAAGGACTCTGACTAAAATGCTCAATCCCTATCTCGAAAAGGAAAGAGGATGGGATATCAGAAGAAGAATTTGTTATTTTCTTATCTGAATAATACTCCATTATGGAAATATTCCACATTTTCCCTGAAGAAGATTGTCAGTCCTGTTCTTTAGTCATTGGAAGTTGCTGGGAGTTAATTATTGTATTGAATGACAAACTTTCAGGATAACAATGTTCTTTTATCTTAATATTCCCTCCATCTTCTACTTTCTGGTGATTTGAATTGCAATGTCCCCTTGAAGCCCATCTATTTACATGTGGAGTGCCCAGTGAGGAAATGTCTGGTTAGAGATTGGAGATATGGCCTTGTTAGATAATATAATTTTTCCCCTAATTTCTTTCTCAGCCCTTTTATCTGTTGTATACAGGAGGGATACTTAATTTTTTTGTGTTAAATTTTTATCCAGCCACTTCGGTGAAGGTGTTTGTCAGCTGTAGAAGTTCCCTGGTAGAATTTTTTGGTAACTCAGGTATCATATCATCTGCAAATAGAGATATTTGACTTCTTCCTTTCCTATTTGTATCCCCTTGATATCCTTCAATGGTCTTATTGCTCTAGGAAGGACTTCCAAAACTATGTTGAAGAGAAAAAGAGAGTGAGCAGCCTTGCCTTGTCACTGATTTCAGTGAAATTGCTTTAGTATTCTCTCTGTTTAGTTTTATGTTGGCTATAGACTTCGTGTATATTGTCTTTAGTGTATTTAGATATGTACCTTGTATCCCTGCTCTCTCCAATACTTTAAATATGAATGAATGATGGATTTTGTAAATTATTTTTCAGAATCTAAAGATCATCAAGTGTTTTTTTTCTTTCATTTTTTTAATATGATGCATCACATTGATGTATTTCTGTATATTGTTCCACCCTGCATACCTGGGATGGAGCCTACTTGGTCATAGTGGATGATATTTTTGATGTTTTCTTGTACTCGGTCAAAGACATAAAGTACCTTGGTATGACCCTAACCAAGCAAGACAAAGACTTGTATGACAAAAAAATTCATGTCTCTGAAGAAAGAAGACATTAGAAGATTGAAAGATCTCTTATTCTCATGGCTTGGCAGGATTAAAATTTTAAAAATGGTTATCTTAACAAAAGCAATCTACATTTTCAATGCAATTCCCATCAAATTACCAACACAATTCTTTACAGAACTTGAAAGAAAAATTTTCAAATTCATATTTTAGAAACCTAGAATTGCTAAAACAATCCACTAAAAGAAAAGATCTTCTGGAGGTAGCTCCATCCCTGATCTCAAGCTTTAGTATAGAGCAAAAGTAAGAAAAACTGCCTGGTTCTGGCATAGTAACAGAATGGTTGATCAATGGAAGTAAATAGAAGACCCAAAACTAAACCCACACACTTCTGACTTTTGACAAAGTTGCCAAAAACATGTAATGGAAAAAATATAGCATCTTCAACAAATGGTGCTGGTCTAACTGGATGTCTAACTACATGTAGAAAAATGCAAATAGATCCATACAGCCTGCACAAAACAGTCCAAGTGGATCAAAGACCTCAAAATAAAATCAGGCACATTAAATAGGTTAGAAGAAAAAGTGGGGAAGAGCCTTGAACTCATTGGCAGAGGAGATAACTTATTGAATGGAATACCAACATCACAGAGTCTAAGAGCAACTATCAATATATGGGTCCTCATGAAAGCTTCTGTACAGCAAAGGACAGTGTCATCAAAACAAAGAGACTGCCTACAGATTGGGAAAGAACCTTCACCAACCCTTTATCTGACAGAGGACTCATATCCAGTATATATAAAGAACTAAAGAAGCTGAAAAGCAGCAAACCAAATGATCCATTTAAAAAATGGGGAACAGAGCTAAACAGAGAACTCTCTGTAGAGGAATATTGAATGGCAGAGAAGCATTTAAAGAAATGCTCAGCCTCATTAGCAATTAGGGAAATGCAAATCAAAACAACCCTGAGATTTCACCTTACACCCATCAGAATGGCCAAGATGACAAACTCAAGTGACAACACATGCTAGAGAGGTTGTGGAGGTTAGAATGTAAACTTGTACAACCCTCTGGAAATCAGTCTGCCACTTTCTCCGACAGCTACAAATAGCACTGCCTCAAGATTCAGCTATACCATTCCTAGGCATATACCCAAGAGATTCTCAAGGACACAGTAAGGACATTTGCTCAACCATGTTTGTAGCAGCTTTATTTGTAATAGCCAGGAACTGGAAAAAATCCAGATGCCCCCAAACTGAAGAATGGATAAAGAAAATGTGGTACATCTACGCAATAGAATATTACTCAGCAATACAAAACAAGGAAATCATCAAATTTGCAGGTAAATGGTGGTAACTGGAAAAGATCATCCTGAGTGAGCTATTCCAGAAGCAGAAAGACACATACGGTATATACTCACTAACACATATATAAGATAAACCTAATAAAATCTATACACATAAAGAAACTAATCAAGCAGGAGGACTCTGGCTAAATGCTTAATCCCCGTTCTGAAAGTTAAAGAGGACGGTCATCAGAAGAAGGAGAAAAAAACATTACAATTTAGGAGCCTGCTACAGTGGGCATCTGAAAGGCTCTGCCCTGCAAACTGTCAAAGCAGATGCTGAGATTTATAGCCAACTGTTGAGCAGAGTGCCTGGAATCTAATAAAAGAATTGGGAAATAGTAAGATCTGGAGAGGACAGGAGCTCTACAAGGAAAGCAACAGAACCAAAAAATCTGAGCACAGGGGTCTTTCCTGAGACTCTTACTCCAAACAAAAACCATGCATGGAGATAACCTAGATCCCCTGCACAGATGAATCCCATGGCAGTTCAGCATCCAAGGGGATTCCATAGTAATGGGAACAGGGACTGCCTCTGACATGAAAAGATTAGCCTGCTTTTTGATCACCTCATCCTGAGGGAGGAGCAGCCTTCCTAGGCCACAGAGGAAGAGAATGTAGCCACTCCTGCTGATATTTGATAGACTAGGAACAAAAGTAAGCAGAGGAAGATGACACCTAACAGTGGACTTTGTGAGGGCCATGGGTGGAGAAGGAATAGGGAAGGTGGGATGGGTAGGGAAAGATGGAGGTGTTTGTTGGGGGATACAAAGTGAATAAAGTTTAATTAAGAAAAATTAAAATAAAAAATATTGAAAAAACAATTCCTTTTATATTTATTATAGGAGGCTGTCCTTTGAGATTGATATGCCAATGAAAGTGACCAGACAGAATGGAGTCTTTGTCTCTCAGTCTCTGTGACTTTGTTTCAGTTGGTCTAGGTCTCTATTTCTGAATCTGTCTCTCTAGCTCTTTCTCCCTCTATATATGTCAGTCTCCCTCTCTCTGCCTGCCACTTCTGGTTCAGTATAAAAAGCTCTCAGTTCTGGTGAAGGACTAAACCAAGATGAGAGCTTGCTGACTTGACATCCTGAAGGGTTTCTGTAAAAATATAAGCTAGTTCCCAATTAAACTCTTTTTGTTCAAAGATTTGCCTTGGCTAGGGAGTGTTTTCCCAGTAAGGAATTCACTGACTGAGGACATATCTTTGCATTTATCAAATAATAATGGAATCTGTGATAATGTGAAAGTCACATGTCAGGGACAAGTGACATTATTAATTCCACTTGAAAAATATGTGAGCCTTTTTCTGAACTAAGAGTCTTGGACATAGAAACTCTAATCTCTGTCTTGTGTGCTTTAAGCTGCCCAGATTGAGACATGTAGGGCTGAACACCCTGTCTCTCAAGCATGCTGCCCTTTTAATAACTGGTCCTGAAACACTTCCTGGCTTTCACCTGTTTCAGGACATCATTCTCCCTCTAGGCCAATTAGCACCTGAGAGAATCTTGAGTTTTCCATGGAGATGCCACCTGAGCTCATGGGGTTTGAGGTAGCTGGCCAACCATTAGTTCAGGGCTAGGATTCTCTACAATATAATGAGATCCTGGAAAGCATGCCTTACAAAGTCAAAATCTGCCTTCTTTAGTGAAATATTTTCTTCATCTTAAAAAGTCATTTTAAAAGTTGTCAACATATTTTTATTGATTATGTGGTGTTGTAGGAGACTATTAATATTTACTATTGGTTTATCTTCTAATAAAGCTTGTTATTAACCTTAAACAGCTGCTTAACCAAATCACCACAGAGACTGGGTTTTTAGTTAACCTAGAACACAATGCTGGGCAATATTTACTCCCTCCTAAGCCTCTAAGCCCTCAATTTCCTAACATTTAGAGTTCCCACATTATACTTGCTTTTTGTGAAATCTTAGGTCTAGTTCATGCTCCAAGTCCTCCAAGATCTCCCTCCCACTCTCTCTCCTTCTCGCTCTCCTCTTGCCCCTTCTCCTCCTTCTCCTCTTACTCCTCTCCTGCATTCTGACTCCTCCCCTCTTTGCTGTCCTCTGGCTCCTCCCTGCTCAACATTCTGTCTAGTTGCTTTATTTTGTTCCTGTTTATAGAAGAGTTGAGACAGGATGCTTATAATGAGTATCACAATACAATATCCAGATTGAAACCAGAGAGTTGGGGAGGCATTGGGGGAGAAATCAGCATCTGAATGAACAAGGTTAAGGTCTATACATTAAAAAAAGAAAACAAAAACAAAAACAAACAAACAAACAAACAAAAACATTATACCAAAAATGTGGGAATTTGGTATACCATACAGGAAACACCTTTTCCATTGCTCCCAATTTCAAATTCCCACCCATGTGTTACACTAATATTTTTTTAAATACACCAGTTCAAGTATGTGTTATTCATATACCCACTGGAACATGATCAGAGTCTCAGTGCCAAGTCCCTTAAAGAAAACTGAGTTCATGCTTGCAGAATTGTGGCACCACCCCCAGAAGAAGCCATCAGTCCTGAAGAGATCTATATTTCATAGCCTTGATCACAGTTTTCCTTATCCATTTATTTATTGTGATTTATTTACACCATATCCCCTCTACTGCCCCCTCACTCATCTACTTCCAGTCCCACCTAGCTTCCTTCTACCCCTTTGCAATTTCTAAAATTCTCCTGATAGTGGAGGTCCTCCTCAACCTCCTAATTGAGCCTAGCTTATCAGGTATCACCCAGACTGGCTGCATCATCTTTCTCTGCAGCCTGATTCTCAGGGCATTGTTCTCCTTTTGTCCTTAATTCCCTGTATTTATGACAACCATCCTTCCTCCACTCCTATAGGATTTACAGAGCACTGAGGAGAGGGAGATTTTCATAGGGAAATCCCATCAAGACCTAGGTGTTTTAAGGCCTCTCTCTGCATAATATTGGACTGTGGGTCTCTGTATGCAATCCGATTTGATGCAGAAGGAAGCATCTTTGCGGATCCAAAAACATGGCAATGATCAATCAGTTGAGGTCAGAGAGCTGTATATTTTAATAACAACAGCCTGGTTTGCTTGAAATTTTCCTTAGGATGCCCTTGCCCAGCAGTTCAATTCACTGCCACCCAATCTCCCTAGTAGAAAACTGCTTTAGTCACAATTAGATAGCCTATTGAAACTTTATCCCCCACTCTTAGGAAACCTCCTAATAAGTGAACACATGCCATATTTGTCTTTCTGAATTTTAGTTACCTTATCCAGGATGATTTTTCCCATTTTCATCTATTTGCCTGAAAATATGATGTCATTTTCTTAACTAAATAATACTTCATGTTGGAAATATTCCACAGTTTCTTCAAAGGAGATTGTCAATCCTGATCTTTAGTGCTTGCAAGTTGCTGGGACTTTAATCATTGCATTGGATGACAAACTATCAGGATAACTATGTTCTTTTAGCCTAGAAGTCCCTAGGAAGGTGTGCTTTGAGGTTGATATGCCAATGTAAGTGACCAGTCAGAATGGGTTTCTGTCTCTTTGTCTCTGTCATTTTATATATTTGTTTCTGTAGGTGTCTGTTTCTCTATTTCTTAATCTGTCTCTCTAGCTCTTTCTCTCTCTGTTTCTCTCAGTCTCCCTCTCTCTGCCTGCTGCTGGTGGTTCAGTAGGAAAAGCTCTCAGTTCTGCTGAAGGACATCAACAAGTTGTCTGCTTGTTTATGTGGCATCATGGATAATCTCTGTAAAAATATAAGCAAGGTCCCAATTAAATGCTTTTTGTTCAAAGAGTTGCCTTTGTCAGGGAGCATTTTTCCCAGTAAGTAATTCACTGACTGAGAACACATCTGTGCATTTAATAATTAATAATGGAATCTCTGATGATGGAGAACTCACATGTCAAGGACATAGGACTTTATTAATGAAAACTTGAAAGAAATGTGGGACAGATTAACTGAACTAAGGATCTTGGACACAGGAACTGTCATCTCTGGGTTGTGTCCTTTCACCTGCCAAGATTGAGGTATGAAGCGCTGCTCAGCCTTTCTTTCAAGCAGGTTATACACCTGGCCCTTTTAATAACTGGCTCTGGAAACTCTGTCTGGCTTTCACCTATTTCATGACATCATTTTCCCTCTCAGCCAATCAGCACCTTACCCTTATGATGTGATAAGAGATGTGGATGTCGTTATGAATTTTGATGTTGTGATGCAATTGTGATGTCATAACAGCATTGCAATTGGATGTCCTAATATCATTGTGGAGTTTTACCATTTTTGAGGTCATAATAGCTTTGTGATGTCAAAATTCCATTGTGATGTCATACCACAATCATTTTGTAATAATATTGCGAAGTCATAATAGCATGGTGATGTCAAATACCATTGTAAAATCATCATACTATTGAGAAGTCATAATATTTTAATGACATTATATTATTTTGATGTCAAAATCCATTTGTGATGTTATAGCATTGTGATTTTCTACCATTGTTATGATGTAATAGCATTGAAATATCATAATACCATTGTGATGTCATAGTAACTTTTTGTGGTCATAATAGCATGGTGATGTCATAATACCATTTTGATGTCTTAACCGCATTTTGATATCATAATAGCATTGTGATATCCTAAGAGCATTATAATGTCATAATAGCATTGAGATGTCCTAATATCATTGTAAAGTCATACTGTTTTAAAGTCATAATAACACGGTACTGTCATAATTTCATAGCAACGTCATACTGCAATCATGTCTTAATAGCATTGTGCTGTCATAAGAGCAATGTAATATCATTATGAATTTTGATGTCATAAAAGAATTGTGATGTCATAATAGCATTGTGAAATCATAACACCATTGTGATAGCATAATACCATTCAGATGTCATTATAGCATTGAGATGTCCAAATACTAATGTAAATTCATACCATTGTGAATTCATAATAGTATTGTAATGTCATAATTCCATTGTGATGTCATTACACAATCATATCGTAAGAGCATTGTGTTGTCATAATAGCATTGTGATGTCATACTAGCATTGTTGTCATAATAGCACTGTGTTGTAATAAAAGTGTTTTAATGTCATAATAGCATTGTTAACTAATATCACCAATGTGATAGCATAATAGCATTGTGATATCACCATAGCATTGTGATGTCATAATAGAATTGGGATGTCATGATAGCATTGGGATACTTTAATAGAATAGGGATGTCATAATACCTTTGTGATATCATGGCAACCTTTTGAAATCATCATAGCATTGTGATATCCTAATACTATTGTGATGTCATAGTAGCAATGTGATGTCATCATAGCATTGTGATGTCATAATTCTATTGTAATATCAACACTTCATTGTGATGTCATTCCACAGTCATGTCTTAAAAGTATTGTGGTGGCATAATAGCTTTGTAATGTCATGATGAATTTTGTTGTCACAATATTGTGATATCATTAAACTTATTACTGTCACTAAAGCATTGTAAGATCTTAATAGCAATATGAAACTATAAGACAATTTTGATGTTGTAATAGCCTTGTGATGTCATAATAAAATTTTGAGGTCATAATAGCATTTTGATGTCAAAATAGCATTGAGATTTCAGACAATTTTAATGTCATAATACAATTTTGATGTTGTAATACATTTTTGAGGTCATAATAGCATTGTGATGTCATACTAGTATATTCAGGTCTTAATGTGATTGTGATGTTATAATAATTTTGTGATGTCATCAGAACATTATTATGTCATAACTACATAGTTATGTTGTCATAGCTTTGTAATGTCATCATAATATTTTAAAGTCGTAACACCACTGTGATAGCATAATAGCATTGTGATGTCATCATAGCATTGTGTTGATATAAGACCATTGTGATGTCATAATAATATAGTGAAATCATATTACCATTGGAATGTCATAACTTTGTGATGTCATATAGCTTTGTGATATCAAAATACCTTTGTGATGTAGTAATAGCATTGAGATATCATAATTTCATTGTGATGTCATGATTGCATTGTGATTTTGTAATACCACTGTTTTTAAAAGGCCAAACTTCCATCCATACCAAAAGGGCACAAACCAAATAAAGCCAAAACAAATGTCAAAACCCAGGTACAGGATGCCTATCCTAAACCTAAACCTAACCCCTAACCCTAACCCTAACCTTTTAAACATATGAAGTATAATTTTTGAGTCTTCAGTATTTAACTAGGATGGTTTGTACTTTGCCAGCTGTAAGCCTCCTATGTCTATCTTGCATTAGGCATGACCAACATTTATCCCATGTGAAAATATCTCATGTTGAAAGGATAAGTCAGCTTCCAGAGCAGTCTGACATGTTAATTTAGTCAGCATTTAATTTTTTTTTTACATGGCAGATGTGCAGTTTCCATATTTGTCACCCAGCCTAATTTTAGGTCCTTACAATAACAAACAGAAAATATCTCTTAAGCCAAAATGCCCTTTAGCACCACTTGTTCTGTGGAAGTCCCACTTGCTGAGATTGGGTGGAATTTTTAGAGAATTATGACATGATCTCTCCTCATATAAACCTAAAATTAATGTGAATTCCTCTTTAAACCAGTAAGGACATAACATCTATCATTAAGGAAAAAGAACTTACATGTTAACCTTGAGAAAAAAATTGTCATTTTGAATCTTGTAACTCAAAGCCTTTAAATGAAAATGAAGCAAAGGGACAAGAAAATTTTAAGTTTTGGGTCAGTTGTTAACCTAAAACAAGCAAAGCCCATTTGGTTGTTTTTGGAATTTAGTTGACGTTTTAGTGAATTGGTGGATCCTTAAAAGAAAGAGCTGACAAGTATCTTGCATCCAGAGAGCTTTAAATTTTAGCTGTTATTAGATTGATATTTATTAGATTGATATTTTATTAGATTGATATATTTATCAATCTAATTTCCGTTGTCTATAACTTTAGTATTCCATTCCTTGGTTGTTTTCCCATTTTCTTCTTGCACTTTCTTGGAGAAGTCCTCCAGAAAAGCCACCACCATGAAATATATTGCAAACAGATCCATGACTATGACAAACAAAACAAAGTCAAAGTGGATTAAAACACTCTCTGTCATGGAATTTATTTTTAATTTTAAATGCAGTTTTAAGCCAAGCTCTATCTAGAGGTCTGTGTGCCTCCATTTCCTTTCTTTCCAGATATGGCTGCTGAGTTTAGCTGGGCTGAGCCAGCCAAAGTATAAGGGAACCATGCTTGTGTATCCTCCTGTTAGAATGTAGCAGCAGCAAGTTTTGTTATGTTAAGTCTCAGGTCTGTGCACAATAGGCTGTCTTTTGCTTTAGGGCCTATTTAAGAGTTTTGTTATAGAAACAGTAATTGACCTGGGAGTTTTTAGTTTTAAGTTTGGGTTATTGGGCTTGTATTACTGTGAGCTTATTCCCTTCACCAAATCAGTTAAAGTAGGAATTAAGGACTGTGGAAACTCAGATTTATTGCACAGTTAGATTAGCTGGGTGCCATTTGTTGATAGTTATTAATATTAACTATTGAAATATCTTTTAGTTAAACAGCAATTATTCCTAAACCACCTGTATACCCAAATCACAACACAGACACTGAGATTTATTTAATTAACCTAGAACACAATGCTGGGCAATAGTTATTCCATCCTAAATCTCCAAGACAGCATAGATTCCTGCCTTTCAGATTTCACTCATTATATGTGCTTTAGTCATATCTTATGTATGGTCCATCTCTCCACGTGGATCTAGGACCTCTCCTCCTGATTCTCCACCTCTCCTCCCCTGCTTCCTTACTCTTCCTTCCACTATGTATCAGGATGACCCGCCCTATCATGCCCTATCATGCATTGCTCAGCATTGTAGCTGGTTGTTTAATTGAAGATACAGAGAATGTTGTAATCAACTATTAATATTTACTATGGGTTTATCTTCTAGCAAATCTTGCTGTTAATTTTAAACAGCTGTTTAACCAAATCATCACACAGAGACTGGGTTTTTAGTTAACCTAGAGCACAATGCTGGACAATATTTACTCCCTCCTAAACCTCCAAGCCCTCAGTTTCCTAACATTTAGATTTCCCGCATTTTACTTGCTTTTTGTGAAATCTAGCTCCTCCCCTCTTTCCTGTCCTCTGGTTCCTCCCATTGCACAACATTGTATCTACTTGCTTTATTTTGTCCTGTTTACACAAGAGTTGAGACAGGATGCTTATAATAAGTATCACAATGCAATATCCGAATTGAAACCAGAGAGTGGGGGGAGAAATCAGCATTTGAATTAACAAGGGTAAGGTATTACATTTTAAAAGAACATTATACCAACAAGAGAACAAATCGTGGCATGTTTACACAAACTTGAGACAAGTGATACATAGAATAAGCATCACAGTGCAAATTCCAGATTGAAAGCAGAGAGTGGGGGACAGACATCAGCATTTGAACAAACAATGGTAAATTTTATACATTCCAAAAGAACATTGTACCAACAATTTATTTACATATATAATAATTACATATATAATGTGTGTGTGTGTGTATATATATATATATATTATACATAATATTCTGCCTGCTTGCCACAGGTTGTGACCCACCCTGTGGTTGCTGGGAATTGAAGAAGGACTTCTATCAGAGTAAACAATGCTCTTAACCTCTGAGCTGCTTCTCCAGCCCTGGTACCAAATTTCTCTAGTTCATATTGCTTAAATTTTCATTGTCATAATAGCATTGTGATATCATAATAAGACTGTGATGTTATAATACCATGGTGAAATCATAATACCATTGTGTTGTCATAATACCGTTGTAAAATCATAAAACCATTGGATGTCATGAAACTAATGCAATGACATAATACCATTATGATGTCATAGTTCCACTGTGATATCATACTACAATCATGTCTATATAGCATAATGCTGTCATAATAGCATTGGGATGTCATGATGAATTTTGATGTCATAATGCCATTGTGATATCATTATACATACTGATGACATAACAGCATTGTGATTTCATAATAGCAATGTGACGTCAAAATAGCATTGTGATGTCATATCATTGTAAATTAATAACACCATTGTGTCGTCATAATAGAATTGTGATGTCTTAATGACATTGAGAGGTCATTCCATTGCCATATTTTTTGAGGTCATAAGAGCATTGTGATATCATCATAGCATTTTGATGTCCTAATAGAATTGCAAAGCCACACCAAAATTATGATATCATAATACAATTTGGATGTAATAATACCATGCGGATATCATTATACTGTGAGTCATAATACCATTGAAATGTCATAATAGCATTGTGAAGTCATGAGACCATTGTGATATCATAAAAGCATTGTGATGTAATAATACCATTTTGAGGTCATAATACCATTGTGATTTCAAAATTCCATTGTGATATTTTTCCATATGAGGTCAAAATTGCATTGTGATATCATAATAGCACTGTGATGTCATAGTAGAATTGTGATCTGATAACTCCATTGTGATGTCATAAAACCATTGTAACTAAATGATGGTATTGTGATGTCATAGTTTTGTGATGTCATCATAATTTTGGGATGTCACAATAGCATTGTGATATGATAATACCATTGTGAATTCAGAATACCATTGGGATCTCATAACACCATTGGGATATCATACAATTGTGATATTATAATATTATTGGGTATTATATTAGACTAGGTTCAGAAGGAAGGAGTGGAGGACTTCCACTATCAGTGGACTTGGGGAGGGGCATGCTTTAAGGAGAGGGAGGAAAGGTGGGATTTAGGAAGGGAGGAAAGACGGGATTATGGGGGGATACAAACTGAATAAACTGTAACTAATAAAAGTTAAAAAGTTAAGACATAAGGGTCATCAAATAATAATGGTAGAAATTCATCAAGACTCTAAAAAGAAAAATAAAAGGCAGTCTACCACAAATAATTAAATATTTATCTAGGAGTACATTTGTAAAAAGACTTCTTGGTTATGGAAATTTTAGTGACACAATTAAAAAATAAAAATATTAGAAATTAAAAAAATGGGGAACAGAGCTAAACAGAGAATTCTAGATAAAGAAATATCGAACGGCAGAGAAACACTTAAAGAAATGCTCAATGTCATTAGCCATTAGTGAAATGCATATCAAAATGACCCTGAGATTTCACCTTACACCCATCAGAATGGCTAAGATAAAAATCTCAAGTGACATCACATGCTGGACAGATTGTGGAGAAAGGAAAACCCTCCTCCACTGCTGATGGGAATGTAAACTTGTACAACCACTCTGGAAATAAATCTTGTGCTTTCTTAAACAACTAGGAATAGCACTTGCTCATGATTCAGCTATCCAGCTCTAGGCATATATCCAAAATTGACTCAAGGACACAATAACATTTGCTCAACCCTGTTTCTAAGCAGCTTTATTTGTAATATCCAGAATTTGGAAACAACCCAGACGCTCCCAATTGAAAAATGGATACAGAAATTGTGGTACATCTACACAATGGAATATTACTCAGCAATAAAAAAGAAAGGAAATCCTGTAAGTTGCAAATAAGTGGTGGAAACTGGAAAGGATCATCCTGAGGGAGCTATCCCAGAAGCAGAAAGACATACAGACAAACACTATAGGATAAACATACTAAAATCTGGTACATCTAAGTAAACTAATCAAGAGGGAGGACTCTGGCTAAAATGCTCAATTCCCATCCCATGAGGCAAAAAGGATGGACATCTGAAGAAGAAGAAAAGAGCAAAGAAGTTAAGAGCCTGTCACAAAGGGCCTCTGAAAGGCTCTGCCCTGCAGACTATCAAAGCAGATGCTGACATTTATGGCCAAATGTTTGACAAGTGTATGGAATCTAATTAAAGAAGTGGGAAATAGTAAGATATGGGAAGGACAGAAGCTCCACAAGGAGAGCAAAAGAACCAAAAAATCTGAGCACAGGGGTCTTTCCTGAGACTCATACTCCAAACAAAAACCATGCATGGAGATAAGCTAGAACCCCTGCACAGATGTAGCCCATGGAATTTCAGTGTCCAAGGTGCTTCCATAGTAGTAGGAACAGGGACTGCTTCTGACATGAACTGATTAGCCTGCTCTTTTATTACCTTTCCCTGAGAGGCAATCAGCCTAACCAGGCCACAGAAGATGACAATGAAACCAGTCCTTTTGAGATATGATAAACTAGGTTCAGAAAGAAGGAAAAGAACTCCCCAATCAGTGGACTTGAAGAGGAGCATGTGTGCAGATGGGGAAGGGAAGGTGATATTGCGAGGAGAGGAGAGAGGAGTTTATGGGGGAGTTAAAGTGAATACACTGTAATTAATAAAAATTAAAATTAAGAAAATGTGACACTTTTCCTGATAGGGGAGGTCCTTCTCTGGCTCCTATGTGATCATAGCTTATCAGTTCTCACCAAGGCTGACTGCATAATCTTTCTCTGTGGCCTGATTCTCATGACATTGTTCTCCATATGTCCTCAATTACCTCAACTTATGATACTCTATAGCTCCTCTCCTACAGACTTCCCAGAACTCTGAGTGGAGAGAGAATTTCATAGAGAAATCCCACTTTGAGCTGGCTGTTTTAAGGTCTTTCTTTGCATAATATTAGACTGTGGGTCTCTATATGCAATCACATTTGATGCAGAAGGAAGTGTCTCTGTGGATAAAAGAACATGGCACTGATCTATCAGGTGAGGGCAAAGAGCAACATATTTAAATAACAACAGCCGGGGTTGTTTGAAATTTCCCATAAGATACCTTGACCCAAAAGCTCAACTCACTGCCATCCTATTCCCCTAGTGGAAGACTAGTTTATTCAGAATAAATAGCCTTTTGAAACTTTATCCCCCATAATTTGGATACCTCCTAATTAATAAATACATACCATATTTGTCTTTTTGCATTTTAGTTACTTCAACCAGGCTGATAATTCCTGTTTCATCCATTTGCCTGAAAAAAATCATGATATTGTAAGACCTGGGGTCTCACAGCTCAAGAGTTCAACCGCGCCCTTCCCAGAAACTCCACCAGACCAAGACTCGATGCAAAAGCAAGAGGTTTATTAACCATTGTACAACGGGCTCACCCCTGCCAGTCAGCAAAGAGTGGCACCGGGAGATGTTGCAAGCTGCGTGGTCTTCTCACCAGCAAGAACGCATGCGAACAACAGGATCCTTCTGCAGCAAGCTTTATTGCAGTCAAACGATGAAAGGAGGAAGACCCCGAGTCCCCGAAGTGGCGCTCGCACCAAAGTGGTGTGAGATGTCGTATCATCCCCTGATTGGCTGCTCACCCATCACCCCATATGACGCCCCGAGCTGACGACGGTTGCCCAACGGTCAAAAAACGGTCATAACGGTCATGCACTCTAGGACTTGTTTACCAGTTTAGAAGGGCGGAAGCCAGCGCCATGGCAACCAAACCCCAGCTCTCCACATCTCCCCCTTTTTTATTTTGTTTGAACAGTAAGCTTCCTACTGTCAATACAGCATTATGCCAGAAAGCCAACGTCTGAGCCTGGTGGAAGGCAATGCTTCAGCCGTTGCCCGTCATTGGAGCCACCTCCTCACTGTGAGGCTGTCCTGTCTTAGGTCTGTGAAGACTTATTTGCACTCTTCCGTCACTGACTTTCCAGATCGTTTGGCAAGAGAAAAATTGTGATTTACACCCATCCCCGTGCAATGGGAAACAGATCCCCAGGGAGTGCAAGGGCTGTAAATCCAGATTGTGGCATGTGCTTGCAAAGACAGAGGCAACCTTGTCAAACATTAATTTTTCAGCATGGATAAGCAAATATCGGGGGAGGTGCCTTGCTCCAGAGCAGATAGCACCTGTACGATCACCACCTTGTCACGTTTTTGTTGGGTTTTGAGTTTGCAGAACAACCAGAGGACAAATATTAAACCACAGCACAGGGCAGCGCCAAACATCCCAACGCCCACCCATTCCTTAAAATAAGAAAAGGCTAAAGAAGCCCAAGAAAATAAGCCATCTGTGAGCGAAAAATCCACTCGAGTAGAATGGTTGCCACCGCCGCCCTTAGCTCTTCGTTTCTTCAAATCCTTCTGACCAATTTCCTGCAAGATATAGGGACAATTTCCTGGACAATTAGCAGCTCTGGTAAGATTTTCATATTGTACACTGGTAATACAGAGTGCTCCTATTTTTCTTTCACACCCTAATTGAGCCAATTGAGATAAAATATCTATTCTTTCTTCCACAAGATCCAGACGCTGGTTAAGAACCATCAATCCACCTTTTAATTGTGCGCTAGCAGATGCATGAAGGTTTATGGCTTTAGCCACACCTGCTGACAATTGGTTTACTGTTGTGCTTGTTTGGACTGAATTTGCCATTGCCAAGCCGAATGCAATCAGCGATGGCAGTAACAAAGGCTGTGGTGATGCCAAAATCTTTCTTCTGTCTAAACAGGGAGAGGGTGGATGGAGTCTCCACAGGGATTGGGATCCCCTGCAGGACTCTAACAACCAGGGCACGAGCGTAACACCTGGCATTCCAACATTGCGACATCCAGCATGTCTCATTGATACAATTTCTAAAAGAATTATTGGACAAAACAAGTAAAAAAGGGGAATAAACACAGATAGGACTAGGCAGGAAAACTGAATTGTATTGTCTGAATTGTCTGAATTGTATTGGATGAGAAAAATTTAGGAAAAAACAATGAATTATGTCTGACCAGCATAGGCTTTGGGAATGCAGACAAAATGGCCCAACGTTGTACCCCCACAATACTAGGAACCCGATTTACAAGGATCCAAGCAAGAACTGGAATTAGTTGCAGGTATATTCGTTGAAAGATCATCTTCAGCTGCCACAAGCTTTCGCGTGAGGCGCTCCTGTACCCAGAATGGATTGTTTTCTTCCTGTGGGAAAACACAGACAGCTCCCCTGGATCTTATTAAAATAGGATCCGGGCCTTTCCATTGACCAGTCAAGACATCCTTCCATTTGACCATTTCCGCCTATCAGGCTCTAAGCAGTGGCAATCAGCCGCCGAGTGGCCCTGACTGTCCAAATTTAAAAAAATTGAGAGTAAAGAATGCCAAGGAAACAGTCACTCGTGGCACTGAGGGCAGAGCCTCCTCAACTCCCCCTTTTTGTTTTATGAAGTAGGATTTTAGAGTGCGATGAGCACGTTCAATAATACCCTGTCCCTGAGGGTTATATGGGAGACCCGTTAGGTGGGTCACTCCCATTTGATGACAAAACTGTCCAAATTTCTGAGAAGTATAGGCTGGCCCATTGTCAGTTTTTAGAATTTTGGGCTTTCCCCAGGCACTCCACGCCTCCAGGCAATGTTGAATAACATGGGCTGCCTTTTCTCCAGTCAGGGGAGAAGCAAACATAACTCCAGAGCAAGTATCAACGGAAACATGTAAATATTGAAGTTTACCAAAAAATGAAATGTGAGTAACATCCATCTGCCACACTTGTAGCGGATGGATTCCTCTGGGATTAATCCCAACATGAGGCATAGGTAAGAACTGACAACAATTTTGACATTGGGTTACAATATCTCTAGCTTCCTTTCTAGTTATGTCAAATCGATGATGCAGTGTTTCACATGAAATTTCTTATGAAACTCTTTAGCCAATTCCAAATTTGAGAAGAGGGCAAATGCAATCATCTTTGTGGCTCGATCTGCCAGGTCATTTCCATGGGACATGGGTCCCGGTAGACCTGAGTGAGCCCTAATATGTGTAATAAAAACAGGGGATTTTCTGATAATTAAGGCAAACTGAATTTTTTGAAAGATTTTTGCAATCTTGCTAGATGCCTTGATCAATCCAGCAGCCTCTAAAATTTTGGTTGCATTTACCACATAACTAGAACCCGAAACAATATTTAAAGGACCTGGAAATTTTGTCAAAACTTCTAACACAACTAAACATTCCACAATTTGAGGCGAAGTCTCATGATATTGCTTAGAAACAACTTTATTATTAACTACATAAGCTCCTACTCCTGTTTTTGACCCATCTGTATAAACTACCAGTCCATCCCGAAGTGGTTTCTGGGATGTTACATGCGGGAAGACTACCTCTTGAGTTAAAGCAAATTGCAAAACAGGGTGTCGAGGGTAATGTTTATCAATAAAGCCACTAAAGGAGGTAACTAGCACCGCCCAAGTATCAGAGGTAGCAGTCAATACCTGAACCTCATGAGCTGTATAAGGCACTATTAAGAACTTTGGCTCCTTCCCCAAGTGTGTAATGGCAGCTTTTAACCCTCGTAGTGCAAGTTGAGCAACTGCATCTGGATACCATTTAATAATTTTTGCAGGAGAAGCATTAGGATGAACCCACAATAAGGGTCCATCTTGCCATAATACAGCAGTTGGTAAATGTTTAGTTTTAATAACACACAGGTCAAAGGTCTTAGTTTTATCTACACGTTTTAATTGGGCATCTTGTAAAGCGTTTTCTACCACTTGCAGGGCGTGACTTGCAGCTGATGTTAAGGCTCTGGGTGAAGAAATATGAACATCCCCTTCCAAAATATCAAATAGGGGTTTTAATTCAGCAGAAGGAATCTTTAAAAATGGCCTAAGCCAATTTATATCACCTAATAATTTTTCAAAATCAATTAAGGTATGGAAATGGTCCCTGCGAATTTCTATTTTTTGAGGAACTATTTTGTCCGGGTAAATGACCGTTCCCAAAAAGGAACCTACCTCAGAAATCTGGACCTTTTCAGTGGCAATATGCAATCCCCATTGCTGCAGGGTTTTTTGCAACAAAGGATATGCATCTTGCAAAATGGCTAACTCCTCATGGCACAAGAGAATATCATCCATATAATGAATCAGCAACAAGGAAGGAAATTGCTGTCTAACTGGTTCAAGAGACATCTGCACATACAATTGACACATGGTGGGGCTATTAGCCATGCCTTGAGGTAAAACTCTCCATTGATATCTTTTGTCTGGCTCATGATGATTAACAGCAGGTAGGGTAAAGGCAAATCTCTGTCTGTCTCGTGGACACAGAGGAACGGAGAAGGAGCAATCCTTGATATCTATAATTATGACTCTCCATTGTTTAGGCAAAGCAGAAAGTAAAGGTAGGCCTCACTGAACAAAGCCAAAGAGCCGCATCTGTGCATTAATGGCCCTTAAATCATGAAGAAGTCTCCATTTTCCAGACTTCTTTTTAATAACAAAAATAGGTGTGTTCCAGGGGGAAGTAGATGGTTCCAAATGACCAAGCTGTACCTGTTCTTTAACCAGCCTTGTAGCGGCTTCCAGCTTTTCAGAGGAAAGGGGCCATTGAGGAACCCATACGGCCTCCTCTGTGAGCCAAGATATGGGCATGGAACCCTCAATGGCAGCTAATGAAAACCCAAGCCTTGTTTCCCTGTATTACTTTCCTGTGAAATCGGGTGTAATCTCCCCTGTTCCTGTTTACCAAGGCCTTTTCCTTCCTTATAACCCATCCTTTTCATTATATCAACCGCTTGTTGTGAATACTCATTGGTGAATGCTAATCTTAAATCCTGCAAAATATCTCTTCCACAGAGAGTGACAGGGAGAGGAAGAACATATGGTATGAAGCTTCCTGTTTGACCTTCTGGTGCCTGCCACATCAAAGAACGTGAACTAATCTCAGGGCTGGCCTCATATCCCAACCCTTGTAAGGAGTGGGATGATTGTGTAACAGGCCACGCCTTAGGCCACCAGGTGGAAGAGATAATGCTTTTATCAGCCCCTGTGTCCAAAATACCAGTAAAACTTTTCCCTTCTATCTGTAATTGTAGAGTAGGTCTAGTTTTAAGATCAACTACCAAATGAGCAAAATCTGTTCCTGTGGAACCAAGCCCTCTTGCACCCCTCTTGCAATCATGAAGGCTTGGGAGGAGGACCAATTGAGCAATCCTATCTCCAGGAGAAATAGAAAATACGCCTTGAGGGCAGGAACAAAGCACCTAGAGCTGTCCCGTAAAATCTTGATCTAATACTCCAGGATGGACCATAATTCCTTTTAGAGTGAGAGAGGAGCGACCCAAAATAAGACCTACACTTCCTTCAGGCAGGGGGCCTTCAAACTTCACTAGGACAGGTTGCACCCCCATGTGTGGCATTAATAAGAATTGGGAGGTGGAACGGAGATCCAACCCTGCTGATCCTCTTGTTGCTCTACAGCTGGATAAACCCTCCCGTTGTCTGCCTGTGTCCCATATCTTTTGGGGCCCTGAGATCTGGGGCCCTGAAGTCCGTTTTTTGGAACATTTTTATCTCTCTCCTCAGAGGGGGTGTCGTGCTGTATAAGTTCTCCCTGAATATCTCTGACTGAGCGGCATTCATTAGCCCAGTGATTGCCTTTTCTACACTTAGGGCAAAGTCCAGGAACTTTCTTTTGCACAGACATATGACAGTCTCTTTTTAAATGACCCATTTTGCCACAATTAAAACAAACTTTATTGTTTCCAGAACTTGGGTGGTTATTGTTTTGTAATATGGCTGCTGCCGGGCCGGTGTTGGTAAGAGGGCCTCCGAGTCCTCGGCGAACTTTTATCCAATCTGTCAGTCCTTTGCTCTTTCTGGGGGTAATGTCTGCCTTGCATTCTGGTGAAGCATTCTCATACACCAGTTGCTCTATCATTGGTCGAACACTTTCCGGGTCTCCAAATATTCTGCCTGCCGCGTCTGTCATTCTGGCCACAAATTCTGGGAATGACTCCTGAGGACCCTGGATAATTTTTGTTAAATGGTTCTCAGTCCCGCCCTTCTTTGAATGGGCCTTCCATGCTTTAATTGCAGCAGCAGATATTTGGCTATACGCTCCCCAATCATAATCTGTCTGTTGCTGAACATGTGGACCTTGTCCTGTTAGTAGCTCAAATGTCCAGCGTCCTTGGTTGTCTTCTGCATTGGCATTAGCCCTAGGTTGGGATTGACAGGCATCATGCCATAAGGCTTTCCATTCTAAATACACTCCCATATTAGGGAGGGCAGCTTTCACTACAGTCTGCCAATCATTTGGGGTCATTGCTGTAGAGCCTAGCCTTTCAAGCTGCATAATTGTAAAATTAGCATCCACTCCGAACTTATTAACTGACTCTGCCAGTTCCTTGACTAGAGGGTAATCTACAGGTACATGGACACTGCCTCCCTCCACATCTTCAAATACTGGAAAAGTCTGAAAAATTTTATATCTATCTTTTGTTGAAAAGAAGGAATCAGGACAGTGCCTCCCGGTGGAGGGTGGAGGAGCACTAGAGACAACAGGAGCGGCCGACTGAGAAAGTGCGCCCTTCCTGTTCCTCATACTACTTTGCTTCCGATACAACAGTAATGGCTACTCATCTGGGTGGTATCGTTCTTCCTCATAGCGTGCTGTTTCTTCCTCTGACCCCTCGGAGGGACATAACTCCTCTGACTCAGAATTGCCAATTTCTAAAGCCTCTAGTTTTTTTGTCGGATAGAGAGGCTCCTTTTTAGATTTTTTTCTTCTCCTTATCATGTTTCTCTCTCAGGACGTTCTTTCCCTTATCTCTCGTTCCTGCGGCTTTAACATCTGCAGAAGGGCCTTTTTTCTTAGAGAAGTCTTTATTTCTATCCATTGGGGCCCCTAATCTTTTGTCACATTCTGTTTCTGACATGCTGTCTTGTATCTCCTCTAACACTCCCTTAGTGCCTACTCTTAGCTTTCCGTTAATCTCTTTCCTTTCGAGGTCACCCTTAAGCTTGTACAAAACCAAAAGAAAGAGGACGAGGGCAATGGTCACAACAGAGAAAGCAATAAAGGCTTCTGCTAGCTGAAGTGAAAGATGAGATAAATCAAGACCAAACATGCCTCTCAGAACTTATCTCGCTGCTGCAGTTCTGAATCCTCCCCGTGAACGAGGGGTCTCCTCAGCACCGGCGATGGCAGGTTTCCGGGTTTTGGCACCAAATGTTGCTAGCCGCATGGTTGTCTCACCAGCAATAACAAACGCGAACAACAGGATCCTTCTGCAGCAAGCTTTATTGCAGTCAAACGATGAAAGGAGGAAGACCCTGAGTGGCGCTGTTTATATAAGCCCTGCTCACACCAAAGTGGTGTGAGATGATGTATCATCCTTTGATTGGCTGCTCACCCATCACCCCATATGACGCCCCAGGCTGGGCTCGTGAGGACGGTTGCCCAATGGTCATAAAACGGTCATAACGGTCATGCACTCTAAGGACTTGTTTACCAGTTTAGAAGGGCAGAAGCCAGCGCCATGGCAACCAAACCCCGGCTCTCCACATTTGATAAAGATGAGAAAGCCATTCAATGTAAACAAGATAGCATCTTCAACAAATGGTGTTGGTCTAACTGGATGTCTACATATAGAAATGCAATTCTGGAGCTTTCTCAGATACCTAGGACCAGTGATTCCTCAAGATACACCTATCCACCTCTAGGAATATATCCAAAGAGGATCAAGCACACAATAAGGATATTTCCACAACCATGTTTGTAGCAACTTAATTTGCAAAATCTAGGAATAGGAAACCACCCAGATGCCTCCCCCACACCAATTATAAAATGATACAGATATTGTAGTCCATCTACAAAATTACTCAGCTTTTAGTTCAAAGAGTCCCTTGGTCAGGGAGCATTTTCACAGTAAGTATTTCACTGACTGAAGACTTATCTGGGCATTTAACAAATAATAATGGAATCTGTGATAATGAGAAAGTCATGTGATCTTATTAATGACCACTTTTGAAAGAAATGAAAGAAATATGTTACTCTTTTGCTGAATTAAGAGTCTTGGACACAGGAACTGTCTTCTCTGGGTTTTGTGTTTTCAGCTGCCCAGATTGAAGCATGCATGGTTACTCAGCCTTTCTCTTAAGCAGGCTCTCCATTTGGCCCTTTTAATAACTGGCTTCTGAAACTCCTACTGGCTTTCACCTGTTTCATGACATCATTCTCCCTCTCAGCCAATGAGCACCTGACAGAAACTTGAGGTTTCCATGGAGATGACTGAACAAACTGTCCTCAGATTTCAGTGCTCTGATCCTGTGCACATGTGAATCTTCTTGTGAAACCCAACAAGCCTTTATCACATCCCTTTAACCAGATCCCACACTTTTACTCCTTTTTACCTCTGTGACAATGTCAGGTAGGAAATGAAATTGTAGTGTTTACTTAATTGGACAGCTTCTTAAGAAGGATTGTTTCAAAGTGATGTAGATTAAGGAAAATGTAAGGAATGTCAAAGTGATCTCATACTGTGGTCTTGGATTTAAAATCCCTAGGTTGTGACTTTGAAATGAGTACTCAGGTACTCATTAAATTAAACTTTCACATTCTTTTTGATATAATACCCTGGCAGGGTCTATGGTTCCTTGGAGTACTGAGTCTTTAAGAGCAGGAAAAAAAAAAAAAACACAGAAAAAAACAAGATAATTCTTGGGATTGGATTGGCTGAAAGAGAAAATGATCAGTGAGTTTAAATGTGGAACTGAGAGGTAGCAAACTTTCTGACATCTGGTGCTGTTCTACACTAGTGTTGCCAATTGTCTATGATATGGTTTGCCTTGGATGACCTGGCTGGATCGGCAGCTATGTCTTACTCAGTGGTGAGTGAGCCAGCCTCCTGGTCCTGGGGTTTAAAGTTAAGAGTGGGTCTATTGGAACTTTATCACCCACTATTAGCAGACATTCGAATAAGTGAATACATACCATATGTGTCTTATTTATTTTAGTTACTTCACCCAGGATGATTTTTCCTGGTTCCTTCCATTTGCCTGAAAATATCATGATGTCATTTTCTGAGCTGAAGAATAATCGGTTACGGAAATATTCCATGTTTTCCTCAAAGTAGATTGTCAGTCTTTTTCTTTAGCCTTGGAAGTTCCTGGGAATTTATTCATTGTGTTGAATGACAAAATATTAGCATAACTATGCTCTTTTTAGCCTAGAAGTTCCTCCATCTTCTTCTACTTCCTGGTGATTTGAATTGCAACGTATCCTTGAAATTCCTGTATTTACCGGTAGAATCCCAGTAAGGAAGTGTCTGGGAAGTGTTAGGAGGTATTAGATAATACAATTAGATAATACAATTGTTAGATAGTACAATTCCTATTGGAGTTATTTTATAGGAGGGTATTTTTTGAGGTTGATATGCCAATGAAAGTGACTAGAGAGAAAGGAATGTTGCCTTTAATAATGCTGTCATTAGGTCTCTGTCACTTTCTATCTTTGTTTGTGTTGGTCTTGGTGTCAATTCAGAGAGAAATTCCTGAATTTCTCTCTAGCTCCATCTCTCTCTCTCTCTTTCTGTGTCCCTCTTTCTGCCTGCCACTTGTGGATCAATATGAAAACCTTTCACATCTGCTAAAGGACTATAACAATATTGGAGCTTGCTGAAATGACATCATGGATGGTTTCTGTAAAAATATAAGCAAGGTCCCAATTAAATGTTTTTGTTCAAAGAATTGTCTTGGCAAGGGAGCATTTTCTCAGGAAGTAATTCACTGACTGAGGACATATATGTGCATTTAACAAATAATAATGGAATCTGTGATAATGTGAAAATCACATTTCAAGGACTCCTGACTTTATTAATGACCACTTTAAAGAATTATGGGAAACCATTCATGAACTAAGAATCTTGGACACAGGAACTGTCTTCTCTGGGTTGTGTGCTTTCAGCTTCCCAGATTGATGCATATAGGGCTACTCAGCCTTTTTCTCAAGCACTCTGTCCAATTTGCCCTTTTAATAACTGGCTCCTGAAACTCTCACCAACTTTCACCTGTTTCATGACATTAGTCTCCCTCTCAGCCAATCAGCACCTGAGAGAATCTTAAGGTTTCCATGAAGATGAGTGAACAAACTGTCTCAGTGTCCAGTATAGCTGATCCTGTGCACAAGTGACATTTTCTTGTGAAACTTAACAAGACTTTATCTCATCCCTTCATCCAGATCCCACTGTTTACCTCTGTGACAATACCAGGTAGGAAATTAAATTTTAATGTTTATTTAATTAGACAGCTTTCTAAGTAGGGAAGCTTCAAAGTGATGTGTGAGTACGGGGAAATTAACAAATAACAAGGTGTTCTCCCACTATGGACTTGCATCTGAATTTTCCTGGGTTCTGTCTTTGAATTGAGAACTTACATACTCACGAAGCATACATTGACATTATTATTAATATAATAGGCTGGCAGTTTCTAGGGTTTTCTCCACTACTGTGTCTTTCAGAACAGGGAAAAGAGAAGGAAAATAGATAATTACTAGGACTCGTTTGGCTGAAACAGAGAAAGGTTGCTGTATGTGAAAGGAAAACTGAAGGGCAATAAACTATTTGACAGCTGGTATTGTTCCACACTAGTGTTGGTAACTCTCTATGAACAGGGTGACTTGAGAGACATGGCTGTATTGGGAGCTGTGTCGTACTCAGTGGTCAATGAGGAACTCTCCTGGTCCTGGGGTTTACAGTTAAAACTGGGCTTACAGGATGGAGATATGGGTCTCTGATACATGCCTAGACACAAGAGCAGCTGTGTTTCCAGCTGCGGTCCTTCCGACCAAATCCTATGAAGGTAGTGTTAGTGCACCTCTGCTTGTTCAGAGGTGCCATCTGAGCTCATGGGGTCTGAGGTAGCTGGGTAGTCCCTAGTTCATTGCTATTATTCTCTATTATATAATGAGTTCTTGTAAAGCTTGCCTTACAAAGTCAAACACTGCCCTCCTCTATCAGAATTTTTTCTCCATGTAAAACGTCATTGTAAATTTTGTCAATATATTATTTTTATTGCTTATGTGGAATTTCATATATTTTACATTACACTCCTTTTCCATTGTTCCTAGGTTCAAATTCCTATCCAGGTGTCAAATTCTTTTTCTTTAAATTACATCAATTGAAGTTAGTGTTGTTCATCTTCTCATTGGATCATGATCAGAATCTCAGTGCCAAGTCCTTTAAAGAAAAGTGAGTTCATCCTTGCCATACCTAGGCACCAACCCTGAGAAGAAGTCATCAGCCCTGAAGAGCTCTGTAGTTCATCACCTTGATCCCAGTCTTTCTAATGTATTTATTTATTATGATTTGTTTACATTTGATACCCTCTTCTACCCCCTTCGTCTTCTCCATCCAGTCCAACCTAACCTCCTTTTTCAAACCCTATGACCTTTCTCTATTTCCTAAAGGTGAGGTCCTCCTCCACCTTCTAAGTGACCCTAGTTTACCAGTATTCATCAAGGCTGGGTATGCCATCTTCTTCTGTTGTCTTATTCTCTGGGCATTGTACTCTTTGTGTCCTCAATTGCCTGTACTTATGTCAGTCTACCAGTCTTCTCTACTGTAGTTTGCCAGAACCCTGAGGGAAGAGAGAATTTCATAGGGAATGCCCATTTATAGCTGGGTGTTTTAAGGTATCTCTATGCATAATATCGGACTGTGTTTCTCTCTAACAACCCCCCTTGATGCAGAAGGAAGCATCTTTGTGGATCAAAGAACATGGTACTCATCTATCAGTTTAGGGCACCAAGAAATATATTCAAATAACATTGGCCTGGGTTACTTGAAAATTTCCATAGGATTCCCTAGCCCAACAACTCAATTAAAGGCCACCCATTCTCTCGTGTTAGACTGGTTCACTCACAGGAGAAGGTTTATTCTAATTTTATCCCCCAGTATTAGGAGACCTTCTAATAATAATGAATACATACCATATTTGTCTTTCTACATTTTAGGTACCTCACACCTTATCCTTTTTTTTTTTGCTTCTATCCTTTTGCCTGAAAATAAAATTATGTCATTTTTTTAAGCAGAATAATACTTCATCATGGATTAATCCACATTTTTTTCCCAAGGAAATTGTCAGTCCTCTTCTGTAGACCTTAGTAGTTACTGGGACTTTAATCATTGTATTGAATGACAAACTATCAGGATAACTATGTTGTTTTAGCCTAGAAGTTCCTCCATCTTCTTCCACTTCCAGGTGATTTGAATAGCAATGTCCCATTCATGCTCATCTATTTACATTTTTATTCCCCAGTGAGGAATTATCTGGTAAGTCCTAGAAAATATGGTCTTGTTAATAGGAATTATATTACAGGAGAGTGTGCTGTGAGGTTGATATACCAATGGAAGGGACCAGACAAAATGGAGTCTTTTTCTCTTGGTCTCTGTGACTTACTATCATTGTTTCTTTTCTTCTCAGTCTCTATTTCTGAATGTGTCTCTCTACTTCTTTCTTCTCTGTCTCTGACACTTGCTGTCTGCCTGCCACTTGTGGTTCAGTATGAAAACTTCTCAGTTCTGCTGAAGGATTACAATAAGATAACTTGCTTGATGATGTGATATCATGGATGGTCTCCATAAAAATATAAGCAAGGTCCCAATTAAACACTTTCTGTTGAAAGAATTGTCTTGGTAAAGGAGCATTTTTACACTAAGTAATTCACTGATTGAAGACATATCTGTGCATTTAACAAATAATAACAGCATCTGTGATAATGTGAAAGTCACACATCAAGGACTTTATTAATGATCACTTGAAAGAAATATGTGTCACTACTCTTGAACTTAAGAATTAAGAGTAATTAAGAGTCTTGGTAATTAAGAGTCTTGAACACAGGAACTGATATCTCTGTTGTATGCTTTCAGCTGCCCAGATTGAGGAATGTAGGGCTGACCACCCTTTCCCCCATGCATGCTGTCAACTTGGCCCTTCTAATAACTGGCTTCTGAAACACTTACTGGATTTCCCCTATTGCAGGACATCATTCTCCCTCTCAGGCAATCAGCATCTGAGAGAATCTTGATATTTCCATGGAGATGAATAAACAAGCTCCTCATTTTACAGTATCTCTGATCCAGTACACATGTGACTTTTTCTTGTGAAACATAACAATCTTTATCACGTCCCTTTATCCAGATCCCACACTTTTACTCCTGTTTATCTCTGTGACAATATGAGGTAGGAAATGTAACTTTGATGTTTATTTAATTGGACTGCTTCCTAAGTAGGTAAGCTTCAAAATGACGTGGAATTAAGGGGAATGTACCCAATGAAAAGTTAGTCTCCTACTGCAGACTTGGATATGAAATTTCCTAGTTTGTGACTTTAAACTGTACAGTTACTTGTGAACTCATTAATATAACTTTACATTCTTACAGATATAATAGGTTCTCATGGTCCTTGGTTCCCTGCTATAAAATTTCTGTAGGATGATCTAGCCCAACAACTCAATTCACTGACACCCGATTTCCCTAGTACAAGACTGGTTTGGTTACAATAGATGGCCTATTGGATCATTATCCCCAACTATTAGGAGACCTCCTAATAAGTGAATACATACCATGTTTGTCTTTCTGCATTTTACTTACTTTACCCTGGATGGATTTTCCTGGTTCTGTCCATTTAGCTGAATATATCATGATGTTATTTCCTTAGCAGAATAATACTCGATTATGTTGATACTCCACATTTTCAACATAGAAAAATTTTAGTCCTGTTCTTTTGTCCTTGGAAGTTGCTGGGACTTTACTCATTATATTGCATAAGCAACTATCAATATTACTATATTCTTTTATCCTACAAGTTCCTCCATATTCTTCCACTTCTTGGTGATTTTAATTGCAATGTCCTCTTGAAGCTCCTTATTTACATGTGGAGTCCCCAGTAAAGATCTATCTGGGAGGGGTTAGGAGTTATGGCATCGTTAGATAATATAATTCCTATTGTAGTTATATTATAGAAGGGTTTGCTGTGAGGTCGATATGTCAATGAAAGTGACCACAGAGAATGGAGTCTTTGTCTCTCAGTCTCTGTCACTTTATATATTTGTTTCTTTTGATCTCACTCTATTTGTTTTGCTTTTGAAACTAATTTTTTAATTATACTTTATTCACTTTGTATCCCCCATAAGTCCCTCCCTCCTCCCCTCTTGATCCCATCCTCCCTCCCCCTTCTTCACCTATGCCCCTCCCCATGTCCACTGATAGGGGACGTCCTCCTCTCCTTCCTTCTGTTCTTAGTCTATCAGATCTCATCAGGAGTGGCTTCATTGTCATCTTCTGTGGCCTAGTAAGGCTGCTCCCTCCTCAGTGGGAAGTGATCGAACAGTAGGCCAAACAGATTATGTCAGAAGCAGTCCCTCTTTCCATTACTCTGTAATCTACTTGGATGTTAAACTTCCATGGGTTAAATCTTTGCAGAGGTTCTAGGGTATCTTCATGCATGGTACTTGGTTGGAGTATGCATCTCTGGGAAGACCCCTGTGTTCAAATTTTCTAGTTTTCTTGCTCTCCTTGTGGAGTTCCTGTCCTCTCCAGATCTTCCTATTTCTGAATTGCTCTCTCTAGCTTTTTATCTGTCTCCCTCTCTCTACCTGTCACTTGTAGTTCAGTGTGAAAAGCTCTCAGTTCTGCTGAAATACTGCAACAAGATGAGTGCTTGCTGACTTTGATATCCTGAATGGTCTCTGTAAAAATATAAGCAAGGTCCCAACTAAACGCTTTGTGTTCAAAGGCCTTATTCTGGGAGTGTTTTCCCAGTAAGTAATTCACTGACTGAGGACATATCCGTATTTAACAAATAATAATGGACTCTGTGATAATGTGAAACTCACATGTCAAATACAAGTAAGTTATTAATGACCACTTGAAAGAAATATGTGACACTTTTCCTGAACTAAGAGTCTTGTACACCAGAACTGTCATCTTTTGGGTTATTTGCTTTCAGCTACCCAGATTGAGGCATTTAGGGCTAACCACCCTTTCTCTCAAGCAGGCTGTCCACTTGGCCCTGTAAATAACTGGCTCCTGAAATTCTTACTGGCTTTCACTTGTTTCTTGATATCATTTTCCCTCTCACCCAATCAGCACTTGAGAGATTCTTGAGGTTTTCTTGGAGATGAGTAAACAAACATTCCTCAGTGTCCAGTACCTCTGATCCTGTGCACATGTGACTTTTTCTTGTGAAACCCAACAAGCCTTTATCTCATCCCTTTATCCAGATCACACTCCTTTATTCCTGTTTACCTCTGTGACAAAATCAGGTTGGAAATAAAACTGCAATGTTTTTAATTGTACAGATTCCTAAGTAGGGAAGCTTCAAAGTGATGTGGGATCAAAGGGAATGCATGGAATGACAAGGTAGTTACTATAGTGCTCTTGGATCTGAAATATCCTTGGTTGTGACTTTGAACTGGGCAGTAACTCACATACTTACTAAATGGACCTTCACTTTCTTATAGATATAAATAGGCTGGCATGGTCTAGCCTGGGGTTTTGAGGTTTTGAAAGAGCAGGGAAAAGAGAAGGAAACCAGAAAATTCCTGGGACTTGTTTGCTAAAAGAGAAAGATAGGTGTATATAAAAAGAAAACTAAGACATAATAAACTTCTTGACAGCTGGTGATGGTCCACACTATTGTTGCCAACCCTCTATGACCACTGTTGCTTTGACTGACCTGCTGGATTGTCATCTCTGTCATTCTCAGTAGTCAGTGAGCAATTGTCTTGATTCAGGTGTTTATGTTTACCTGGGCCTTCAGGACAGAGAAATATGTCTCTGTTATATGCTTTGGACACAAGAGCAGCTGTGATCCTCCAGACAAAACTTCTAAATGTAGTGTTTGTTCCAGGACAGCTTCTTCAGAGGTGCCACATGAGTTCTTGGGGTCAGAGGTAGCTGGGTAACCCCTAATTCATGGCTAGGATTGTCTGCTACCTAATGAGTTCCTGGAAAGCATGCCTTACAAAGTCAAACTCTGCCCTTCTTTAACGTAATATTTTCCCATGTTGAAAGTCATTGTAAAAGTTGTCCACACATTTTTTTTATTGCTTATGTGGGAATTTGATATAACATACATTACACTCCTTCACCATTGTCGCAGTTTCAAATTTGTACCCACGTGTCATACTATTTTTTTTCTTTAAAAATACATCAATTCTAGTACGTGTTATTCATCTACACATTGGAACATGATCAGAATCTCAGTATTAAGTCTCTTAAAGAAAACTGAGTTCATCCTTGCCACACACTGGCACCAACCCCAAGAACAATCCATCAGTCCAGAAGAACTCTGTACTTCATCACCTTGATCATACTTTTTCTTATGTATTTCTTTACTATGATTTGTTCACTTTGTTTCCCCTCTGTTGTGCCCTCCCTTTTCTCCTCCAAGTACCACCCACACTTCTTCTAACCCTATGCCCTTTCCTTAGTTCCCTGATAAGGGAGATCATCCTCCCCCTTCTATCTGACCCTAGCTTTTCAGGTGTTGATAAGACTGGCTGCATCATTTTCCTCTGAGTCCTGTATCTCAGGAGATTTTTCTTCTTGTGACTTCAATTCCCTCTACTTATGACACTCTTCCTGCATACTCCCCTGCAGGCTTCCCAGAGTTCTGAGCTGAGGAAGAATTTCATAGGGAAATCCCACTTAGAGGTGGGTGTTTTAAGGTATCTCTTTGCTTAATATTGGACTGTGTGTCTCTGTATGTGATTCCATTTGATGCAGAGGAAGCATCACTGTGGATGGAAGAACATTGCACTGATCTATTATTAGAGGGCAGAGAGCAACATATTTCAATAACAATAGCCAGGATTACTTGAAAATTTCTGTAGGATCCACTGGCACAACTCAATTAATTGACCCCCCCCCAATCTCCCCAGTGGAACACTGGGTTAGTAACAATAGATGGCCTATTGGAACTTTATACTTCACTAATAGTAGACCTCCTAATAAGTGACTACATACCATATTTGTCTTTCTGCATTTTAGTAACTTCACCCAGGATTATTTTCCCTGATTCTGTCCTTTTGCCTGAAAATATCATGATGTCATTTTCTTAGATGAATAATATTCCATTATGGAATTATTCCACATTTAACCCAAAGAAGTTTGTCAGTCCTGTTTTTTGTCCTTGGAAATTTCTGGGATTTTAAGCTTTCTATTAAAAGACAAACTATCAGGATAACTATGTCCTTAGCCTAGAATTTCCTTCACCTTCTTCCACATCCTGGTGATTTGGATTGCAATGTCTTCTTGAAGCTCATCTATTTTCATGTGGAGTCCCCAGAGAGGAAATATCTGGGATGGAGGTATGACCTTGTTAGAAAATATAATTATGTTTTAATTTTAATTTAATTTTTTTAATTACACTTTATTTACTTGGTATCCCTCCATCTATTTCCCTACCTTCCCTCTCAATTCCTCCCTTTCTCCCACTTCTCCAAACATGCCCCACCCCAAGTCCACCAGTAGGGGTTTCTTCTTCTTTCTTCTGACCCTAGTCTGTTAGGTCTCATCAGGAGTTGATACATTGTCTTCCTCTGTGGCCTGGTAAGGCTGCTCCTCACTCAAGGGGAGGTGATCAAAGAGCAGGCCAATCAGTTCATGTCAGAAGATGTCCCTGTTCCCATTACTATGGAACCCACTTGGACACTGAACTGCCGTGGGCTACATCTGTTCAAGGGTTCTAGGTTATCTCCATGAATGGTTTTTGGTTGGAGTATGAGTCTCAGGAAAGACACCTGTTTTTTTGTTTTTTTTTGGTTCTATTTGTTCTCTTTTCGGAGCTCCTGTCCTCCAGATCTTACTACTTCCCACTTCTTTCATAAGATTCCCTGCATTCTGTCCAAAGTTTGGCTGTACGTCTCAACATCTGCTTTGATATCAAGGAAAGCAGACGCAAGGCTTTCTTGATAGATTTCCATATATTGAACAATCCTTGCCTTCCTGGGATGAAGCCTACTTGGTCATAAATGATGATATCTTTGATATGTTCGTGTATTTGGTTTGCAATTATTTTGCTGAGTATTTTTTCATTAATGTTCATCAGGGAGATTGGCCTGAACTTCTCTTTCTTTGTTGGGTATTTGTGAGGTTTAGGTACCAAGATGACATTGGCTTCTTAGAATGAGTTTGGTAGTATTCCTTCTGTTTCTATTTTGTCGAATAGTTTGAAGAGAATTGGCGTTAGCTCTTCTTTGAAGGTCTGGTAGAATTCTGTGCTGAAACAATTTATTCCTGGGCCTTTTTGGATGGGAGACCTTCTATGACCTCTTTTATTTCCTTAGGGGATATAGGACTATTTAATTGATTTACCTGGTCTTGATTCAGCTTTTGTAAGTGGAATTGATCCAGAAAACTCTCCATTTCATTTAGATTTTTAAATTTTATGGCATACAGACTTTTGAAGTAAGTCCTAATGATTATTTAGATTTCCTCAGTGTCTCTTTTATGTCCCCCTTTTGATTTCTGATCTTTTGATTTGGATAGTGTCTCTTTGCCATTTAGTTAGTTTGGTTAACAGTTTGTCTATCTTGTTGATTTTCTCAAAGAACCAGCTCTTGGTTTCATTGATTTGTTCAATAGTATTATTTGTTTCTAATTGATTGATTTCAGCCCCGAGTTTGATTATTTACAGCCATTTACTCCTCTTTTATGTCTGCTTCTTTTTTTTTCCTAGAGCTTTTAAGTGAGCCATCAGGGTAATGGCATGAGATATTTCTAAATTCTTCTTATAGGCACTTAGTGCTATGAATATTCCTCTTGACACTGCTTCCATTTTTCCCCCATAAGTCTGGGTATGTTGTGTCTTCATTTTCATTGAATTCTACGAAAACATTGATTTCTTTCTTTATTTCTTCCCTGATCCAACTGTCATAGAGTAGCACTTTGTTCATTTTCCATGCATGTGTAAGCTTTTTGTTATTTCTGTTGTAGTTGAGATCGAGCCTTAGTCCATGTTGGTCAGATAGGATACATTGAATTATTTCAATCTACTTCTATGTGTTGAGACTTGTTTTGTGACCCACTATGAGGTCTATTTTGGAGAAGGTTCCATGAGGTGCTGAGAAAAAGGCAAATTCTTTTGTGTTTGGCTGAAAGGTTCTGTACACATTTGTTAGGTCCATTTGATTTTTGACCTCTCTTACTGTCATTGTTTCTTTGCTTAATTTCTGGTTTGTTGACCTGTCCTTTCTTGATAGTGGGGTGTTGAAGTCTCCCACTATTAATGTGTGGGGACCTATGTGTGTTTTAAATTTTATCAATGTTTCTTTTACAAATGTGGGTGCCCTTGTATTTTGGGCATAGATGTTCAGGATTGTGATGTCTTCTTCATGGATTTTTCCCATGATGAATATGAAGTGTCCTTCCCCATATCTTTTTATTAATTTTCATTGTAAGTCTATTTTATCAGATATTAGAATGGCTATTCCTGCTTGCTTTTTGGTTCCATTTTCTTGGAAAACCACCTTCTAGCCCTTTACTCTCAGGTAATGTTTATCTTTGTGATTTAAGTGTATTTCTTGTATGTAATAGATTGTTGGGTCTTGTTTATGCATCCATTCTGTTACTATGTGTATTTTTATTGTAGAGTTGAGTCCATTGATGTTAAGGGAGAATAATGACCAATGGCCTTTAGATTCTTTGATTTTGCTGTTGTCTATGGTAGTTTATTTGTGTGCTTGGTTACTTTCTTTTTCTTTTCTGTTTTTTTTTTTTTTTTTTTTTTTTTTTGCTGTAGTGAGGTAATTTTTTTCCTGTGTTTTTCTGAATGTAATTAGTGTTCCTGGGTTCTATTTTTCCTTCTAGTATCTTCTGTAATGCTGAAGATTAGGTATTGATCGAATTTGTTTTTGTCATTGAATATCTTGTTTTCTCCATCTATCATGACTGAGATTTTTGCTGGATATATTAGCTTGAGCTGATATCTGTGTTCTCTTAGGACCTGCATTATGTCAGTCCAGGCCCTTCATGCTTTCATTTTTCTCTGTTTTGAAGTCAGGTGTGATTCTGATGGGTTTGCCATTATATGTTACTTGGCCTTTTTCCCTTGCAGCTTTCAACATTTTTTCTTTGTTCTGTGTACTTACTGTTTTGATTAGTATGTGGTGGGAGAATTTTCTTTTCTGCTCTAATTTATTCGTGTTCTGTAGTCCTCTTGTAATCTTTCAGGCCTGTCCTTTAAGTTAGGGGAATTTTCTTCTATGATTTTGTTGAAGATATTTTTCTGGGCCTTGGAGCAGGGAATCTTCTTTTTCCTCAATTCTTATTACAGTTAGGTTTTGTCCTTTCATATTGTCTTTGATTTCTTGGATGGTCTGTGTCGGGATTTTTTTGAATTTAACATTTTCTTTAATGGATACATCAATTTCTTCCATTGTATGTCTCTATACCTGAGATTCTTTCTTCCATCTCTTGTAGTCTGTTGGTTATGCTTACCTCTATAGTTTCTGTTTTCTTTCCTAAATTCTTCCTCTCCATGACTTCCTCCATTTGTGTTTCCTTTAAGTTTTCCAATTCTATCTTCAGATCTTGAGTAGTTTTGTTTATTTCCTTCACCTGTCTGATTGTATTTTCCTGTTTTACTTTTAGCTCATTCAAGTGTTTGAACATTCCTCTGTTTTCTTTTATTCCTTTCAGTGATTTAATTATTTCTTCTCTGAAGGCTACAAACTGTTTGGCTGTATCTTCCAATATTTCTTACGGATGGCCATAATCTGTTTGATTTTGTCTTCCTCTAATTTTTTACTTATTTTATTTGTTTCCTCTATTATCCTCTTCATCAGCATAGATATAAGGGCATCTTCTTGAATTTCAATTATGCTGGGGTGTCCAGGACTCTTTGCCCCTGGATAACTGGGTTCTGGAGATGCCATATTGCTCTGTCTTTTGTTGGCTAAGTTTTTAAGATGACCTCTACTCGTTGGGCCATTTTAGGTGTTGGCTGTTAGTTTCTGATACTTCCTGGAATACGGGAGTAGGGAGAATCCCCTTGGCAGGAAGATGATTTTTCCTGACAGAGGCCTCCTGTGCTTTTTGGGTATGGTCACTGTATGGCCAGTGTTTCCCAGGAATTGCCACTGTTCACCTCAGGCATTTAAACCTAAGGAATAGTTGTGGTCCTTGTTAGTCAGGAGGGCTCTCCTCTCACCCGTAGAAGTCCTAAAGACAGCTGCCCCGCTGCTGGTTTCTCATTCTGAATTTAATGAGCTGCTGCATTGTTTTCCAGTTACAGCCCTCTTGAAGAACCTGCTGATTCCCTGGCTGTTGGATTTTCTCCCAACAGGGAAACTCAGTCTGGTACCCTGGGGCACACAGTTCTGTCTAGGAAGTTGACAGATACCCCCAGAAAGTCTCTGGGACAGAGGCTGAGAGCTATGCTCTAGGATGGGAGAATGTGTGCCCAAGTTTGTACACACACAAACTTCTGTGTGGTGGCTGGGGGTGTCGCTCTGGTTCAAGGCTGTGAACTTCTCTCTATGCTGGCATCTGAGGGATGTACTCTGATCTGGTGGCTGGTCGTCTCAGTCTTGGATGGAAACTGTGTTTGTCTGGGAAGGTGGCTGGGGGCTTCCCTCTAGTCCAGAGGCTCTGTGCTCAGATCTGGGCTGGCAGTGTGTGTCCCCTTCCGGGCCAGAAGCTGTGCACTCTCTCTGAGCTGGCAACTAAGAGCTCTGCTCTGGCATGGAGGGTTGGTGACTCACTCTGGACTAGAGGCTGTGCCCCCAATTGGAGATGGTGGTTGGGGTCACCAATCTGGGCCAGCTTTGGGTCAGAGGCTGTGCACTCCACTCTGGGCCCACAATTGAGGTCTCTACTCTGGTCTGGAGGATGAGCACCTGAATCTTGGCCAGAGGCTGTGTGTCCCAGTCCTGGATGGCAGCTGGGGGGGTGCTGCAGAAGGCTGTGTCCTCCAATCTGTGGCAGCAGGTGCGCCTGCTGGTCCCCAGAACCTTTTCCAGGTATTGATTGGGTAACCTGAGGTCGGCCCCAGTTGATTTCCACACTGTTGGCTTTCCTCTCACTTGGCAATCACAAACACTGGTGTTTTAGGTCACAGAGTTCAGTTTCCTGTTCGCAGTGCCACCATGCTGTCTTGCTCCTAAGAAACAGTGTCCTCCTGACATTGCCATCTTTTCGCCAAAAATATAATTCTTATAGGAGTTATATTATAGGAGGTTGTGCTATGAGAGTGATATGCCAAAGAAAGTGACCAAACAGAATGGAGCCTCTATCTCTCGTTCTCTGTTACATTATATCTTTTTTTTTCTGTTGGTCTAGGTTTCTCTCTTTCTGAATCTGTCTCTCTAGCTCTTTCTCCCCAGTGAGGAAATGTCTGGAAATATGGGATTAAGGGGAATGTACTGAATGACAAGGGGTCTCCTTCTGTGGTCTTGGATCTGAAATTTACTAGATTGTGACTTTGAACCGAACAGTTATTGTTATATTGACTAAATGGATATTGACATTCTTAATTATATAATAGGTTGGCAGGGTCTAGGGTTCCCTGGGATATTGGTTATTTAAGAGCAGGGAAAAGAGAAGGTATCCCGAGAGTCCTGTTGGCTAGTCTAACAGGGTCCACCTGAAAGAGAGAGTGTAAATAGTGGGGGACAGAGATGCAAAGAATAGAGAAAAGACAGCTTCCTTTCCAAGTCTCAATTCACTAAACATGCAATCAAAGTTTATAAAGCAAAGGTTACAAGCAAATTGCTTTTTCATATTAGCAACATCTCTGTGCCACCTAGCAAGGCAATTCACTCAACCCAGCAATTAACACAAGGTTACACCAAGTTCACTCTTTGGTTCCCAAGGTTGCAGAGAGTTTGCTATCTACTTCTCAGGCCTAGCACACCCACTTGCAGAGACCACCAAGGACAGTCTCTGTGATAGGACTTAGGTAAGACCTGCATCAGCCATGGCCAGGAGGCAGAATTCCAATTACAAGTTTCCTTCAGTTTTCCCTTCTTTGTTTTATGAAGAGCCTCACTTAGGTTGGCAAAATGTGCATTTTTTCCTTATTCGTCATCAAGGTGTCAGATGCAATTTTTATGAGCCTCCTTCTTAGGTTGGAAAAACCACAATTTTACTCTTACATGTCATTCACTTACTTCCATATCAAATGAGATTGTTAGAGATATTTGAGTCAAGTTCATGCAATTGTACCTGCATGCATTGAAGTTCTTGAAGAAGGAACTGTAACACACAAGGAAGGCAGGCATATGCCAACAAAGCAATCCCTCTTCATGCCTGCAAGTGTCAGTCCCCAATTAAGCATAGAGTCAAAGAATCAAATGCTTCTCCTCAGTCTAGTAAATATATCCCAGGCTGTATTGGTCAATTCTAACCTAGGTTTCTTAGAGATTCTATGTCATAGATCTTATATTCTCATCATTAACATGTCAAATGAGAAGTTTTGATAGACCAAATACCAGCAAGGTAATTCTGAACCTGAGTCCAATTAAATACTGACTCATCATAGCAAGAATAAGAAACCCTAACAGGAATCATAACAAAAGCAGATTGCTGAACAACTAATACTGAAAGAGCATTATTTTCAGCACTAACACAATTAGTAAGATTTTAATATATACATTCAATAAAATAGATATCATTGTTCTTAAAATGTCTTACTACAATGTTTCCAATTAGCAGTAAATAAAAAGGATTAACACATGCCAAAACAGAAGTATACTTGATTTACTTAGTAAAGCTACTTGCATTCCCTACATTTCACAATGCAGCCCCCAATTTCCATACATAGGTTTGCCAATTTTTATTTGAAGTCCTCCAATGTCCAGCTGTTTTCTAAAAGAAAGGAATTTTAACTGCCTTTACCAGAAACCAAATTCTTAATACCCTCAAAGATAAACCAGTCCAGTCCATGACTGTAAATGAGGGGTCATTGCCCAGGAGTAGATGGTGGACTTTTCTCCCATACATATTGTCCATGGAACCATCATTTGAGGACAAGTGCATTGAACCTCTTTCCCAACAGTTGGGTAACTCACTGAAGATGTAAGACTGCCATTCTTAACTCTGGTAGGAAGGGACAATAATATACCACCAATGTTCTGCTTTGCCTGGTTGCAAAGGGAGACTTGAGCTGCCACTCCAACTTTAGAGTAGTAGGCATTCTGACCTTTGACCTGGACAGGTGAGAATGGTAAGCTGTCAAGTTAAGATTCTGTTTTACTTCTGTTCCTTCAAAAGCAGGAAAACCCAGCAACCACTCTTGTTGACATAAACAAGGACTTCTGCATCATCCCAGAAACCTGTATGTAGTACAGGTGGATTAGGAATATACACCCAATAAACAGTCATCTTTACTGGAGGGGTTTTCATTAACATCATTATCATTGTCAGGAGAAAACTTCTCATCCATTTCTCGCACCAGAAGTTCCAGTAGCTATCGAGCTTCATCATTTTCCTGTGCAAAAACACAGACTGATTCTCATCCCCATATGAGCACAGGGTCAGTTCCATGCCATTTATTTTTTTATTGTTTATTATTATTAGTTACATTTTATTAACTCTGTATCCCAGCTGTATCCCACTTCCTTATTCCCTCCCAATCCAACATCCTTCCCTCAGCTTCTCCCTGCCCCATTCCAATTCCACAGATTGGGGAGGACCTTCTCCCTTTTTCTCTGGCCCTGTTTTGTCAGGAGTCTTCAGGGCTGGCTGCAAAGTCCTCCTCTGTGGCCTAGCAGGGCTGCTCCTCCCTTGGGGATTGGGGAGGTCAAAGAGCCTGCCATTGAGTTCCTGTCAGAGATAGTCCCTGTTCCCCTTACCATGAGAAACCAATTGGTTATTGAGCTACCACAAGCTTTGTCTGAGCAAAGGTTCTAGGTTATATCCATATATTTTTTAAAATAGCCTTCTATTTTACTTTGGCAAAAGTTTTCCTGGTTTCTGTATGCCAAAATCTATCTGATGCAGATTTACCAGGTTTATCCTGGTATTTCGTTCTGAATTTTAAAAATTCAGAATAAAAACAACATGATTAAGATGATTCTTGGGTGTCCAGGGAAGCAGCTCCCCTTTCTTTGTTTTTTTTTTTTTTTCAAATAAATCTTAATTGTTTAGTGGGCATGCTCTACCATGTCTTGTCCTTAGATTGTAAGGTATTTTAGTTATATGAGAAGCTTGAAACTGTTGACAAAATCTTTTAAAAGATTTGCTAGTATATCCTGTTCCATTGTCAGTTTTAAATTGCTTTAGGAACTCATAGAACATTAAAAGCTTTTAGACATTGAGCAATAACGTATTTTTTTTTCAGCTATTGCTGGTTGAAGAGTGGCCAAAATACATCCAGAATAGGTATCTAGTCAAAAGTCTACATATTTTAATTGTTTAAATTCAGCAATCTGAGTAATATCCATCTGCCAAATCTGCATTGGAACCAATCCTTTAGGATTGACACCCAAATGAGGAACAGATTGAAATTGAGGACAAGTACTGCAAGCCCTATAGTACCGGCCTGTTCCTTAGTCAATCCATATTTAAGTCTCAAGGTTTGACTATTAAGATGATGCATATTATGGGCATCCTGAGCTTTTTTAAAATCTGAACAATAAACTTTGGTGACTTTATCTGCCAATGCATTTCCTTTAGACAGGGTCCTGGCAAATTAGAATGAGCCCTCAAATATCCTATAACAAAGGGAAAGGGTATTTTTTTTAATATCAAAGTATGAATTTGTAAAAATAAAATTCCAGCAGGAGAAGATGTCTGAAATTGACCTGTAGTTTCTAACCCAGGCAAAGACTGAGCTACATATACACTATCTGTAAAAATGTCAAAGACTGCTTATTACTGCAGGAAACTATGCTCTTTGTGCAGATGTGTTGGACAATTGAAAAGATATTGTTTTTCTTTTTTTTAATTTTTTTTATTTAAATAATTTTTTTTTATTTTTTTTTATCACTTACATTTTATTAACTCTGTATCCCAGCCATGTCCTGATCCCTCATTCCCTCCCAGTCCCTCCCTCCCTCCCTCATCTCCACCGTGCCCCTTTCCAAGTCCACTGATGGGGGGACCTCCTCCCCATTCATCTGATCCTGTTTTATCAGGTATCTTCAGGACTGGCTGCAAAGCCCTCCTCTGTGGCCTAACAGGACTGCTCCTCCCTTCGGGGGTGGGGAGACCAAAGAGCCAGTCATTGAGTTCCTGTTAGAAATAGTCCCTGTTCCCCTCACTTTGGGAAACCAATTGGTTACTGAGCTACCACAGGCTACATCTGCGTGGAGGTTCTAGGTTATATCCATACATGGTCCTTGGTTGAATGTCAGTCTCAGAAAAGACCCTGTGCCCAGATATATTTGGTCCTTGTGGAGCTCCTATCCTTTCCCCATCAGACTAACTCCCCTTCTTTCTCATGATTCCCTGTACTCTGCCAAAGGTTTGGTCATGAGTCTTTGCTTTGAAAACACTGCTAGTTAGAGTCTTTCAGATGCGCTCAGTAGACTCCTGTCATACCTTCAATGCACATCCCATCTGTCTTTCTAAATGAGGATTGATCATCTTAACCCATGTCCGCTCAATTGATTATCTTCTTTAGGTGTATAGATTTCATTATGTTTATCATATCTTATTGGTCTATATAAGTGAGTATATCCCATGTTTGTCTTTCTCCTTCTGGGATATTTCACTCAGAAAGATCATTCTGAGTGAAAGATATTGTTTTTCTTTAATAAACATAGGCAGCAACACCAGATAATAAAGCATCAGTAAATGAAGTTAAATTATCAATAATTAAGCCAATTTTGTTTTAAATGGAAAAACTATAGGTTGCACCTGTAAAAACTGAATTATTTTTTTTTGTGCCTCAACAGTTTAGAGTCTGTCATAATAAGCTTACATATATTAAAATGCCCATATTTATCAGATCTCTGACAAGTCTGAGGGCCAGCATATTTGAGTTACTCTTTGTTTACCTTCATTATCTGCTCAAAACTTCATCGTATAAAGCAGGATGTGATAATCTCAATTTTGGAATATTTTTTAAATACATGTTTTAGAAACAAAGTTTAGGTAGATCTACATAGGCAAACTTTATGGTTACCAATTTTATATTTAACCTTAAAAAAAAAAAGAAAAAAAAAACTAAGCCAAGAGACTAAGTAAAACTCAATCTTGTACTCATCTATAATCTTTAGCATAACTTTAAGTCTGCTTTTTTTTAAATAAATTCAAATAAAAATTTCAATTAAACCTAACTTATAAAGGGGCTAGCAAAGCTAATTAATCTTATCATATTGTATTAAAACTTAACAGCAAAAAATTAAAGGATAAAAGTTTTATTTAACATTAAAGAGAAAACTACAATTAGCCTGTAGCCCTCAGCAAAAATGGAATATTCTGGACATACCAAATGTATAGGTCAGAAAGAAACAGAATTAAATCATTTAGGTACTGGCAGCCAGGCATATACTTTATATAATGGTTAAGGATGATCTGAATATAAACCTGCGTAACCCTGGGCTAACATGGAACTGTAGTGTTTTTTTTTTTTTTTTCTGTACAAGAGCATAAGCAAACATTTTGCATTGAAGAATCTTTTTTTTTAAAAGAACAACATATTTTATAGTATTTTCATGTGAATATATTGCTATAACTGCAGTTTTTGTTTAATTGGCTTAAACAGCATGGCTTGCTTTTGCTTTGTAAACATAATAAAATAATTACCAAGGATTTTTTTTTTTTTTATTTTCTGAAAGAGTTGAGAAAATTTTAAGTTCTTTGTTAGAGTGTTTTAAAATACCTGATTACTTTTAAATTATTTTATAGTATTTATCTGTGATGTTCCAGGACCAAACTCAGAGGTATTGATTCAAATTGTCTCAGGTCTAAAAATACTCAAATCTAGAGAAAAATATACACAGAGAGATACATAAGGAACATAGAAATCTGACATTGTCACCTTGGAGTAAGCAGAATACCCAAATGGACTTGACCAGCTCCTATAAGACACAAGTTCCACAGATTTGAGGAGTGGATCCCTCGTGAGTCTGCTCTACACACATAGATTCAGTAGGAGCAGAGCCCCCATGGCCCTTTCCACACCTTCCAGATGGAGTGGTCCCCAGCAGCCCTCTTATCACACAGTCCCAGTGCCCCTCTCTCCTGGTCCCCAAAGGAGTAGAAGATTAGGTGCCTCTCTCCAGGAATTGGAGCATCCTTCATATTCCCTTGACCAGATTGGAAACTCTCCAACTTTCCCAGACCTCGAAAGCAAACCAAAACCAGAAACCAGCAGACAAAAACAAACAAACAAAAAAAAACAAAAAAACAAATACAAAGATAAGAAACAACTGCAGTACCTGCTTATTTACACATTTAAATATTTTTTAAACCTGTTTTCATAATATTAAAACAAAGCATCCTCTTTAGGAGTGAAATCATAAAGCATATTTTTAATTTTAAAAGTAAAAAAAAAGACTTTAAAATTTACCAGTACAAACAATCCAATTTATTATTATTATTATTATTATTATTATTATTATTATTATTTTGTAATTTTAATTTCTCTAATTCCCTTAATAACTGAACTTATAATTGGACTTTCTTTCGGGAACAGTAATATCCTCTTGCAGTCATCCAGTATCTCCTGAACATGGGGCAGGGAAAGCCATAGGGACAGAGGGTACAGGAAGCCAGTCTGAAGTATGAGACTTGGAAGTTTTTTCCTCTGACTCTGACTCCATTTCATACTCACCTTCTAGCCCCTAAATTATTTTCTGCTCTCAAATTACACAAATCTGTTTGAGCTCCTTTATGAACATTTGAAATAACCTTAGAAGTCCTTTTTTTTTTTTTTTTTTTTTTTTTTCTGTTTGGCTGTTCCAATTTCCCCAAGTAGCTCTTTAACATGTGATATTCCTTTTCCCAAGTTTGCAGATTGATGGTACCTTCACCTGAGAACCAGGGATTTACTTCATTTACAAACTAAAAAGGATAAGTGTGTTTCTCCCAGTTCCTCACTTTTTGACTTTATATTCCTCATTAACATCTCCCTGCTATTTCTCTGCCCCATGATTTCACTGCCTGCCTACCTTGTTTTTGTTCCTGAGATGGGCAGTCATCACAAAGCACGTTTTTTTTCTTAGGCATCTGGAGCTCCAAAAACCAGCCTTTCTCGTGTTGCCCTTCATTTTCAACGTCCCTTTTCTGGGCACCAACTGACCTATCCTTTGGGCTTGTCAAAAAGTGTTGTTGTATGTGAGAGTAATATTTACTGACAACTATCTTTAGTAAAGCTTGCTGTTAATTCTAAGCAACTGTATAACCATACAGAGACTGGGTTTATTGAGTTACCCTAGAAGACAATGCTGGGCAAGAGTTACTCCTTCCTAAAACTGGTTGCCTTGAACAATAGAAAATGCATGTTTTAAGTAAACTTTGTATAAATCCCTTTTTAAAATGTAGAATATAAACACAACATAAGTATCTTGTACCTGTTTCGAGATTTAGTCCTACATTTTTATATATGTTGGAGTTATTTGTCCTATCCCCTTATTTACATAGAATGAGCAGTTGTGCCTTTATAGCTGAACTTTATATAAACTTTCTTAGCATTAGCATATAAACTCTCTTACCCTTAGTGTTAAGTATATCCTAGGCATCTTGTACCTGGATTTTTACATTGGTTTTGGCTACTCTTTGGCTTGGCCTCTTTTTGATATGGGGTGGACAGTTTTATTTTTTAAACATATGAATACAATTTTTGAGTTTTTCAGACTAAACTAGGTTAGCATGTACTTTGCCATCTTTAAGACTCTTGTGTCTTTTTTATATAGGCATAACTAACATTTTTTACCCATGAAAATATCTCATGTTTAAAAGAATAAGACAGTTTCCAGAGCAGTGTGACATCTCTCTTTACATAAACCTAAAAATGCTGTTAATCCCACCTTTAGATTAGGACATACATAACATCTATTATTAAGAAAAAAGAATTTACAAAGTAATCTTAGAAAATTTTGTTATTTTTTCATCTAAGAGTATCTCTGCAAATGGCTAAACAGCAGGAGTTGATCACAGTTTTTCCTATGTATTTATTTATTAACATTTAGACACTTTGTATCCCTTTTGTTGCCCCTCCCTCTTCTCCTTCAAGTCCCACCCACCCTCCTCCTTCTACCTCTATGCCCTTCCTCTAGTTTTATTATAGGGGAGGTCCTCCTTCCCTTTCTATCTGATCCTAGCTTATCAGGTCTAATCAAGGCTTGGTGTATCATATTTCTCTGTAACCTGATTCTCACGGGAATCACCTTGTGTCCATAATTCTCTCTATTTTTGACACTCTTCATACCTCTTCCCCTGCAGGCTTCTCAGAGATCTGAGAAGAGAGAGAATTTCATACAAAATACCATTTAGAGCTCAGTGTTTAAGGTCTGTCTCTCAATAATATCAGACTCTGTGTCAATATATGCAATCCCATTTAATTCAGAAGGAAGCATTTCTGTGGATCCATGAACATTACACTGATCTATGTGGTAAGGGCAGAGAGCAGCATACTTTAATAACAAGAGCCTGGTATATGTTCTTACGGTACCCTTAACAACTCAATTAACTGCCACCCAATCCACCTTGTGGAAGACTGGTTTGGTCACAATAGATGGCCTTTTGGAACTTTACCTGCCAGTATTAGGAGACCTTCTAATAAGTGACCTCATAACATATTTGTATTTCTGCATTTTATTTACTTCACCCACGATGATTTTTCCTGGTTCCATCCATTTGCCTGAAAACATCATGATATTATTTTCCTAGCTGAAGAAATATCCATTATGCAAATATTCCACATTTTTCTTAAAGGATATTGTCAGTCCTGGTCTTTAGAACGTTTAAGTTGTTGGGAATTTATTATTATATAGAATGGCAAACTATCAGGATAACTATGTTCTTTTAGCCTACAAGTTCCTGCATCTTCTATTACTTCCTGGGGATTTGAAACACAATAATCCGTAGCAGTTCCTCAATTTATATTTTGAATGTCCAGTGAGGAAATATCAGAGAACCTTTAGGAGGTATGGACATCTTAGATTGTATAATTCTAATTGGATTTATATTATAGGAGGGTGTGATTTGAATTTGATATGCCAATAAATGCAACCATACAGAATGGCATCTCTGTCTCTCAGTTTCTGTCACTTTATATGTTTTTCAGTTGGTCTACGTCTTTCTATTTCTAAATCTGTCTCTCTAGCTATTTCTCTCTTTGTCTCCATCTTTATCCCTCTCTCTTCCTGCTGTGTATGGTTTAGTATGAAATGTTCTCAGTTGTGCCGAATAACTACACCAAGGTCCACTTAGCCCTTTTAATAACTGGCTATTGAAACTCTTACTGGCTTTTACCTGTTTCCTGACATCATTCTCCCTCTTAAGAAATCAGCACATGAGAGAATCTTGAGTTTTCCATGGAGATGAGTAAACAAAGTTTCCTAAGTGTCCAGAATCTCTGATCATGTGCACACGTGAGTTTTTCTTGTGAAACTCACCAAGCCTTTATCTTATCCCTTTATCCACATCACACACATTTATTCCTGTTTACCTTTGTGACAATGTCAGGTATGAAATGAAAATTTAATGTTTATTTAATTGGACAGCTTCCTAAATAGGGACGCTTCAACATGATGTGGGATTAAAGAGCTGTACAGCATGACAATATGGTCTCCTACTGTTGTCATGGATCTGAAAATTCCTAGATTGTGACTTTGAACTGAGCAGTTACTCCCATACTCACTAAATGAACCTTCATATTCTTATTGATATAAGTGGTGGCAGAGTCTAGGTATCCTTGTGGTACTGAACCTTTAAGAGCAGGGAAAAGAGAAGGAAACCAGACAATTCCTTGGCCTGGTTTGCTGAAACAGAGAAAGATCAGTGTATGGAAAAGGAGAACAGAGGGGAAATAAAGTATTTGACAGCTGAAGTGGTTCCACACTAGTGTTGCCAACCTTCTATAAACAGGATTGCCGATTGACCTGGATGGATTGGCAGCTATGTCCTACAGAGTGGTCAGTGAGCAATACTCATAGTTCTGGGGTTTACAGTTAATACCCGGCCTTCAGGACACAGAAATGTGTCTGTGATACATGCCTAGGACACAAGAGCAGCTGTGTTTCAAGTTGTGTCCCACCAGATAAGCCTTTTATACTCAGTGTTAGTGCCAGAACTGATTGTTCAGAGGTGACACCGGAGCTCACAGGGTCTGAAGTAGCTGGGTAACCACTAGTTTATGGCTAAGATTCTCTGCTACATAATGAGTTCCTTGAAAAGATGGCTTTCAAAGTAAAACTCTGCTGTCATTTAGCAGAATCTTTTCTCCATGTTAAAAGTCATTGTAAAAGTTGTTAACATATTATTTTTATCGATTACATGGTAATTTTGTATACTATACATTACACTCCCTTGCCATGGCTCCCAGGTTCAAATTTTTTCCCATGTTTCACATGAAAATATTTTTTTTCTTTAAAATACATCAATTGAAGTATGTGTTGTTCATATACTCATTGTAACATGATCAGAGTCTCAGTTCCAAGTCCCTTAAAGAAAACTGAGTTCATCCTTGCAGTGCTCTGTCAACACCCCCAAAAAGAAGCCATGAGTCCTGAAGAGCTCTATTCTTCATCACCTTGATCACAATTTTTCTTATGTATTTATTCATTAAAAAGTGTTCCCTTTGTATGCCCTCCGCTGTCCCCTCCCTCTTCTCTTTCTGGTCCCACACACCCTTCTTCTACCCCTATGTAATTTCTATAATTCCCCTGATAGTTGAGGTCTTCCTCCCCCTTCTAACTTCCCCTAGCTTCTCAGGAGGTCTCATCAATGCTAGCTGCATCATCTTTCTCTGTAGCCTTATTCCCAGGGCATTGTTCTTCTTGTGTCCTCAAATCCCTCTACTTAGGACACTTTTGCTGCCTCCTCTTCTGCATGATTCCCAGAGCTCTGAGGGAAGGAAGAATTTCATAGAGAAATCCCATTTAGAGCGGGGTGTTTTAAGGGTTCTCTCTGCATAATATTGGACAGTGGATATCTGCAAGGAATCCCATATGAGGCAGAAGGAACCATCTAAGTGGATACAGGAACATGGCACTGATCTGTCAGTTGAGGGCATTAACTCAACTGGTAACTCATTAACAACCGATTAACAACAGCCTGTGTTACTTCAAAATTTCGGTTGGAGGCTCTGTCCCAACAAATCAATTCATTGCCACCCAATTCACCTAGTGGAAGACTGGTTTGGTCATGATAGATGGCCTATTGGAACTTTATCCCCCACTATTAGGAGACCTTCTAATAAGTGAATACATGCCATGTTTTTCTTTCTGAAGTTTAGTTACTTCAGCCAGGATATATCCTAGTTCCTATCATTTGTCTTAAAGTATCATGATGCCATTTTCTTAACTGAATAATACCCATTATAGAAATGTTTCACATTTTCCCTAAAGGAGATTGTAAGCTCTGTTCTGTAGAAATATGAAGTTGCTGGGACTTTAATCATTGTATTGAATGACAAACTACAGGATAACTATGTTCTTTTAGCCTAGAAGTCCCTCCATTTTATTCTGCTTCTGGTGATTTGAATTCCAATGTCTACTTGAAGCTAATCTATTTACTTGTTTAGTCCCCAGTGAGGAAATGTCTAGGAAGGGATAGGAGTTATGGTCTTGTTAGATAATATAATTCCTTTTGGAGTTATAATATAGGAGGTTGTGCTTTGAGGTTGATATGCCAATGAAAGTGGCCAGAGAGAATGCAGTCTCTGTCTCTTGGTCTCTGTCACTTTATATATTTTGTTTTCTGTTAGTCTTGGTCTATTTATGAATATGTCTTTCTAGCTCTTTCTCTTTCTCTCTCCGTCTCACTCTTTCTGCCTGATGCTGGGGATCAGTATGAAAAGCTCTCAGGTCTGCTGAAGTACTACAGGATGACTGCTTGCTGACATGATATTCTAGATGGTCTCTGTAAATAATATAAGTAAGTTAATCAGGGGCCATTTTCACAGTAAGTAATTCAATGACTGAGCACTTATCTTTGCATTTAACAATTAATAATGGAATCTGTGATAATGTGAAGCTCACATTTCTAGGACACATGACTTTATTAATGACCACTTGAAAGAAATATTTTCCTTAACTAAGAGTCCTGGACACAGGAACTGTCATCTGGGGGTTGTGTGCTTTCAGCTGCCCAGTTTGCGGCATGTAGGGCTGCCAAGCCTTTCTCTCAAGCAGGCTGTCTACTTGGCCCTTTAAATAACTGGCTCCTGAAACTCTTACTGGCTCTTACCTGTTTCATGATATGATTCAGTCTCTTAGCCAATCAACACCTGAAAGAGTCTTGAGTTTTCCATGTAGATGATTAAACAAACTTTCCTCAGTGCATTGTATTTCTGATCATGGGCACATGTGACTTTTTCTTGTGTATTAAACAAGTCTTTATCTCATCTCTTTATCCAGTTCCCACACCTTTTTTCCAGTTTATCTCTGTGACAATGTCAGGTAGGAAATGAAACTTTAATGTAGGGAACTTTCTATGTAGGGAAGCTTCAAAGTGATGTGGGATTACGGGGAATGTACAGAAAGAAAAACTGGTCTCCTACTGTGGTCTTAGATCTGAAATTTTCTAAGTTGTGACATTCAACTCAGCAGTTACTGGCATACTCAGTAAATGTACCTTCAGCTTCTTATTGATAAAATAGGCTTGCAGGGACTAGAGGTCCCTGGGGTATTGATTCTTTATGAGCAGGGAATGAGAAGGAAACCATGAAATTCCTGGGACTAATTTGGACAAAACAGAGAAAGATCTGTAAATGTGAAAGGAGAACTGAGAGTCAATGAGCTATTTGACAGTTAATGATATTCCACACATAGTGTTGCCAAACCTCTATGAGCAGTGTTACTTCACTGACCTGATGGATTGGTAGCTATGTCCTACTCAGTGGTTAGTGAGCAATCCTCCTGTTCCTGGGATTTACAGTCCATAGTCCTCCTCACCCTTCTATCTGCCCTAGCTCATCAGATCTCATGAAGGCTAGCTATATCATCTTCCTCTGTGGGCTGATTCTCCAGGATTGTTCACTTTGGGTTCTCAATTCCTTCTACTTAAGACACTCTCATTTCCTCCTCTCCTAGAGGATTCCCAGAGCCCTGAGCGGAGGGAGAATTTCATAGGAAAATCCCATTTAGAGCTGGGTGTTTTAAGGTCTCTCTCTACATAATATCAAACTGTGGGTCTCTGTATGCAATCCAATTTAATGCAGAAGGAAGCAACTCTGTGGATACAAGAACATGGCACTGATATATCAGTTGAGGGCAGAGAGCAACATATTTTAATAACAACAGCCTTGATTGCTTGAAAATTTCCATAGGAAGCCCTGGCCCCACAACTCAAATAACTGCCATCAGATCCCCCTAGTGGAAGAGTGGTTTGTTCACAATAGATAGCCTATTGAAACTTAATCCCCCACCATTATGAGAACTCCTAATAAGTGAATCCATACCCTATTTGTCTTTCTGCATTTTAGTTACTTCACCCAGGATGATTACTCTTGGTTCCATCCATTTCCCTGAAATTATCATGATGTCATTTTCTTAGCTGAATAATACTACTCTATGAAAATATTCCACATTTTCACCAAAGGAGATTGTCACTCCTGTTCTTTAGTCATTTGAAATTGCTGGGACTTTAATCATTATATTGAATGACAAAGTTTCAGGATAACAATGTTTTTTTAGCCTAGATATCTCTCTTCTACTTGCTGGTAATTTGAACTGCAATGTCCCCTTGAAGCCTATCTTTTTAAATGTGGGGTCCCCAGTGAAGAAATGTCTGGTTATGCTAAAAGGTGACCTTGTTAGATAGTATAATTACTTTTGTTTCAATAATTTCTTTCTCAGCCATTTGCTCTTTTTATACAGGAGGGCTACTGATATTTTTGAGATAATTTGTATCTAGCCACTTTGCTGAAGGTGTTTATCAGCTGAAGAAATTCCCTGGTAGAATTTTTGGGGTCACTCTGGTATAATATCATATCATCTACAGATAGTGATACTTTGAATTCTTCCTTTCCAAGTTGTTTCCCTTTGATCTCCTTTTTGTATTATTGCTCTAGCAAGGACTTCCAGAACTATGCTGAAGAGATATGGAGAGATTGGGCAGCCTTGCCTTGTTCCTGACCTAGTGGGATTCCTTAAAGCTTCTCTCAGTTTGATGTTGGCTATAGGCTTGCTGTATATTGCCTTTATTATATTTATATATGTGCCTTGTATCCCTGATCTCTCCAATAATTTAACATGAATAAAGGTTGGATTTCATCATATGATTTTTCAGATTCTAAGGAGATTTTCATGTGTTTTTTTTCTTTCATTTTTTTTTTTTTTTGTTAATATGGTGGATCACATTGATGGATTTCCAGATATTGAACTACCCCTGCATACCTGGTAAACAGCCTTCTTGGTCATAGGAGATGGTATCTTTGAAGTGCTCTTATTTGGTTAAAAAAAAAGTGCCTTGTTATGATTGTAACCAGGCAAGTCAAAGACTTGTATGAAAAAAAAATCAAGTCTCTGAAGAAAGAATTAAAAGAAGATATCAAAAGATGGAAAGATTTCTCATGCTCATGGTTTGACAGGATTAACATTGTAAAAATGGCCATTTTACAAAAAACAATCTGTACATTCAATGCAATTCCCATAAAATTACAAGCACAAGTCTTTACAGACATTGAAAGAAACTTTATGTGGAAAAAACAAGAAAGCCAGAATTGTTATAACAACCCTCTACATTAAAAAGATCTTCTAGAGGTATCTCCATCCCTGATCTCAAGGTGTATTATAGAGCAACAGTAATAAAAACTGCATGGTCCTGGCATAGAAACAGAATGGTGTGTCAATGGAACTGAATAGAAGACCCAGATATAAACCCACACAATTATGAACACCTGAGTTCAGACAAAGATGCCAAACCATACAATGGAAAAAAGATAGCATCTTCAACAAATGGTGCTGATCTAACTGGATGTCTAGATATAGAAAAATGCAAATAGATCCATACTTATCACCCTGCACAAAATTAAAGTCCAACTGCATCAAAGACCTCAAAAAAATCCAGACACATTAAATCAGTTAGAAAAAAAAGTGGGGAAGAACCTTGAACTCATTGGGACAGGAGACAACTTCCTGAACAAAACACCAACAGCACAGGCTCTAAGAGCAACAATTGGAAAATGGGACCTCATGAAACTTAAAAGCTTCTCTAAAGCAAATGACATTGCCATCAAAAGAAAATGAATGCGTACAGATTGGAAAAGAATCTTCACCAAGCCTCAATGTGAGAGAGGTCTAATACTAAGTATATATAAAGAAATAAATAAGCTGAAAAACAACAAATCAAGTAATCCAATTAAAAATGGGGAACAGAGCTTAACAGAGAATTCTTGATAGAGGCATATTGAGTGAGAGAAACACTGAATGAAATGTTCAACATAATTAACTATCAGGAAAATGCAAATCAAAACGACCCTGAGATTTCACCTTACACCCGTCAGAATGGCCAAGATCAAAAACTCAAGTGACAAAACATTCTGGAGAATTTGTGGAGAACGGGAACCCTACTAAATTTCTTGTGGGAATGTAAACTTGTACAACCACTCTGGAAATCAAGCTGGCTCTTTATCAGACAACGAGGTATAACACTTTCTCAAGATCCAGTTATACCACTCCTAGGCATATATGAAGAAGAGGCTCAAGTATACAATAAGGACTTTTGTTCAATCATGTCTGTAGCAGCTTTATTTATAATAGACAGAACCTGAAAACAATCGAGATGCCTCCCAACTGAAGAATGGATACAGAAATTGTGGTATATCTATGCATTTACTCAGCAATCAATTCACACACATTACTCAGCAATAAAAAGCAAGGAATTCATGAAATTTGCAGGTAGATGCTCTTATGACATCACAATGGTATTATGATCTCAAAATGATATTATGACCTCAAAATTCAAAATGCCATTATGACATCACTATGGTATTATGTTGTGACAATGATATTAAGTCATCATAATACTATGATGATATCTTAAAAGTACTATTACATCAAAATTGTTTGACATCAAAATTCATCATGACATCCCAATGCTATTAAGACATGATGGTTGTATGACATCACAATGGAATCATAACATCTTAATGAAATTTTGATATCACAATGGTATTATGATATCACAATTCTATGATGACTTCACAATACTATTATGACATTACAATGGTGTTATGTCATCACAATGGTACTATGACATACATAGTTATTATAAAATTACAGTGCTATCATGGTTTCACAATGCTATCATGACATCACAGTTTTATCAGGATATCACAGTGCTATTATGAACTGGCAATTGTATGACATCTAAATACTATTATGACAGCACAATGCTATTATGTCAGCCCAATGGCGTTATGAATTCACAATGCTATCATGACATTACAATGCTTTGATGATATCACAATGACATCATAATGGCAATATGACATCACAATGCTTTGTTTAAATCAGTGTGGTATTATGACATCACAATTGTATGATGACATTACAATGCTATGATGACATCACAAACATATTATGACCTAAATAGGGTAGTATGATATCATAATGATATTATGACCTCTAAAATAGGATTATAACATAATTATTTTATTCTGACAACTCAATGTTATTATGACATCATTATAACAACTGACAATACTATTATGATATCATAATGGTGTTATGAGTTCAAAATGCTATGATACAAACACAATGATATTATGATTTCAAATGCTATTATGATATCTCAATGTTATTAGTACAGGACAATAATATGAAATCACATTGCTATTATGAATTCACAAATGAATTATGATATTTCAATGTTATGATATCCCAAGTTATTATGATTTCACAATGCTGTTTTGATAACATAATGCTATTATAACATCAGAATACTATCATGACTTCAAATGCTGTTGTGCTATCATAATGGTGTTATGACATCACAATTCTATTTTGACATTACAATGATATTATGACATTACAATTGCATTTTGATATGGAAATTCATCATGATATCCCAATGCTATTATGACATAAACATGGTTTCATGACATTACAATGCTATTATAACATCACAATGTTATTTTACTTACAACCGGATGACTTCACAATGGTAATAGGACATCACAATACTATTATAACATCACAATACTAAGATAACATCACATTGGGTTTATGACCTCAATATGCTGTTGTGATATCACAAAGCTATGTTGAGATTTTAATGCACTTACGTCATCACACTGCTATAATGACATCAAAATGCTATTATGCTACCATAATGGTGTCATGACTTCACAATAAAATGATGACATTACAATGCTACGAAGGATAACTATGCTATTATGACATTACAATATTAGGATGACACCAAAATGGTATTATGACATCACAATCATGCAAAGACCTAAATAGGCTAGTACGACTTCACAATGGCATTATGATATCACAATGGTATTATGACATCACAAAATGTTATGATAAATTCAGAAAGGTATTTTCACATCACAATGGTATTATAACATCAAAAATCTGTCATGACTTCACAAAGGTATTATAACATCAGCATGGTATTACAATGACATTAAATGGTATGAAATGTCAATGCTATTTGGACATCACAATGCTATTATAACCTCAAAATGGTATTATGACATCACATGCTATAAAAACATCACATTTGTGTTTTGAATTCACAATGCTATTATGACTTCACAATGCTCTGATGACATCAATAAGTCATTATGATATCACAATGGTATATGACAACAAAAATCATTATTACATCGCAATGTTATTATGACAGCACAATGCTTTTAGGATTGATTGTGGTATGACAACACAGTGGAGTGTTGATATCACAATGAAATTATGAAATTACAATGCTATCATGCCATCACAATGCTATGATAACATCATTATGCTACTATGATATCATAATAGTATAAGGATAGCACAATGCTATGATGACTTAAAAATGTCATGACATCACAATGGTATTATGACATCCCAAATCTATTATAAAATCCTATTGTTATCATGATATTCCAATGCTATTATTACATCACAATACTATGATGACATCACAATGCTATTATGCTATCACAATGATGATATGTCTTCACAATGGTATTATGTCATTACAATGTTTTTACAATATGATTGTGTTATGACATCACAATGGAATTAGAACATCTCATTGCTATGATGACATAAGAATGCTATTATTAAGCTTTCACAAAGGTGTTATGACTTCACAATGCTTATGACATCAAAATGCTATTATGAGATCACAATGTCATCATGACATCAAGATTCATCATGATATCCCAATGCTATTATGACTTCACAATCCTATTATGACATGATTGTAGTATGACATCAGAAAGGAATTTTGACATCACAATGTTATGTATGACATCACAATGCTGTTATGAAATCACAATGCTATGATGATGCCACAGTGCTATGATGATATTACAATGACATTATGATATCTCAATGGCATTATGACATCAAAATTCATCATGATATCCCATTGCTATTATGAAATCAAAATGGTATTATGACATGATTGTGGTTTGACATCACAATGTAAATTTCACATCAAAATTCTATTATGACTTTAGAACAGTATGACTTCACAAGGTTATTAGGACATCCCAATGATATGATGACATACCAAAGGTATTATGACATCAAAATGGCCTCATAATATCAAAATTTATGATGATATCCTAATGCTATTCTGACATCACAATGCTATTACGACATGATTATGATATGCCTCACAATGAAATCTTGACATCATTATGACATCAGAATTCTATTACTACATCGCAATGCTATTAGTACATTACCATGATATGAAAGCACAATGCTATTACTACATCACAAAAGTATTTTGTCATAACACTGCTATATGATATCACAATGTTATAACATCCCAGTGGTATTATGATTTCACAATATATTTATGACATCACAATGCTATTATGATACCACAATTCTATTATGACATCACAATCATATTATGATTTCAAAAATGTATTCTGACAGGACAATGATGTGACATCTAAATGCTTTGATGACATCAGATGATATGACATCAAAATTCTATGACATCAAAATGTTATTATGATTTTTCAATGCTATTATGACATTACAATGATATGAAATAAAAATGCTATTAAAACATCACAAAGTATGACATCATAATACTATTATGACATCACAATGTTATGACATCCCGGTGGTTTTAGGATTTCACAATGCTATTATGAAATCACAAATCTATTATTACATAACAATGCTTGATGACATCACAGTGCTCTTACAACATGATTGTGTTATATAACACACTGGACTTATGACATTACAATGCTATTATGATTTCACAACAGTATGACTTTCCAATGATATTAAGACATCTCAATGGTACTATGACTTTACAATGCTCTTATGATATCTCAGTGCTATTACCACATCACAATGATAGGAAATCACAATACTATTATGACATCAGAAAGGTATCTTGACATCACAATTCTATTATAACATTATAATATATCATAATAAATATGACATCTCAATGATATTATGATTTTACATTGTCAATATGACATCACAATGCTATTATGACTTCACAATGGTACTTACACATGATTGTGTTATGATGTCACAATGAAATTTTGAAATAATAAAGCTATTATGACTTCACAACATTAAGACTTCACAATGATATTAGGACATCTGTTGCTATGATAAAACCACAATGCTTTTATGACATCACAATGTCATAAACATCATGACTTGCAAATTCATTGTGACATCCCAATGGTATTATGATACCACAATGGTTATGTGCTGATTGCCTGAGAGGGAGAATGTCTTGAAAGAGATTGAAGCCAGCAAGAGTTTCAAGAGCCAGTTATTAAAAGGCACAAGTGGACAGCATGCTTGAGAGCATCCCTACATTCCTCAATCTGGAAAGCTGGAAGCACACAACACAGAGATGACTGTTCCTTTGTCCAAGACTCTTAGTTCAGTTAATCTGTCACATATTTCTTTCAATTTAGTAATAATTTTCATATTAGTAAAGTCCCGTGTTCTTGACATGTGACTTTCATATTATCACAAGTTGAAATATTATTTATTATATACACAGGTATATCCTCAGTCACTGAATTGCTTACTGGGAAAATGCTCTTTGACTAAGGCAAATTTTTGAACAAAAAGCATTTAATTGGGACCTTGCTAATATTTTTACAGAGACTATCCAGAATTTCACATCAGGAAGCAGAAAATTGTTGTATTCCTTTAGTAGATCTTAGAACTTTTCATACTAAACTACAAGCAGCAGGCAGAGAGAGGGAGACTGGGAGATACAGAGAAAGAAAGAGATAGAGAGACAGATTCAGAAATAGAGAGAGCAAACCCATAGAAACAAATATATAATGTGACAGAGACAGAGAACCATTCTGTCTGGTCACATTCATTGGCATATCAACCTCAAAGCACACCCTTCTACAATATAACTCCAATACCAATTATATTATCTAACAAGGCCACACCTCCTCACATTTCCCAGAGATTTTCTCAATGAGGGCTCAACATGTAAATTGATGAGCTGTAAGGAGAAATTGCAATTCAAATCAACAGGCAGTGGGAGAAGATGGAGGGACATCTAGGCTAAAAGAATATAGTTATCCTGATAGTTTGTCATTTCATACAATGATTAAAGTCCCAGAAAATTCCAACTTCTAAAGAACAGGACTGACAATCTCCTTTGGGAAAAATGTGGAATATTTATGTAATGGACTATTATTCAGCTAAGAAAATGACATAATGATATTTTCAGGCAAATATATTGAACCAGGAAAAATCATGCTGGATAAATCTACTGGGGGATTCGGTGGCAGTGAATTGTGCTGTTGGGCCAAAGCAACATATGAAAATTTTCAAGCAACCCAAGCTGTTGTTATTAAAATATGCTGCTCTATACCTTGAACTGATTGATCATTGCCATGTTATTGGATCCACAAAGATATTTCCTTATGCAACAAATTTGTTTTCATACAGAAACCCACAGTCTGACATGCAGAGAGAGAACTTACAACACTAAGCTCTAAATGGGATTTCCCTATGAAATTCTCCCTCCCCTCTTTTCTGATAAGGCTGCAGGAGAGGATACAGGAAGAGTTTCATAAGTAGAGGGAAATGAGGACAGAATGAGAATAATACTCTGAAAATCATCAACTCAGAGGAAGTTGATGCAAAGAGCCTTGATGAGACCTGAAATCCTGGAGTCAGAAGGGTGAGGAGGACCTTGCCTATCAGGGAACTCAAAAAAGACATAGGGATAGAAGGAGAGGGTGAGTGGCATGGAAGGAGAAGACAGAGGGGGTAGCAGAGGGGATATAAAGTGAACCAATCATAATGAATAAATAAATAAGAAAAAGTGTGATCAAAGTGATAAAGTATAGAGCTCATTTGGGAGTTATGGCTTCTTCTTGGGATGATGCCAGTGTGCAGCAATGATGAACTCAGTTTTCTTTAAGGTATTTGGCCCTAAGACTATGATGATATTCCAATGAGTATATGAACAACAATTACTTCAATTGATGTATTTTAAAAAATTGTGTGACACATAGTTAGGTATTTGAACTTGGAAGCAATGGAAAAGGAGTGTAATATATATAATATGAAATTCCCACATGATCAATGAAAATAATATGTTGAAAACTTTTACAATGAATTTTAACATGGAGAAAGGATTCCACTAAAGGAGGCCAGGCTTTGACTTTGTAAGGCATTCTTTCCAGGAACTCATTATGTAGTAGAGAATCCTTGCCATGGACTAGTGGTTACCCAGCTATGTCAGACTCCATGAGCTCAGGTGGCCCCTCTGAACAAGCACTACTTTCATTAACACTACCTTTAGAGGTTATTCTGGAGGACCACAGCATGTACAAGCTGCTTTTGTACCCTAAGCATATAACACTGATCCATTCTCTATCCTGATTGACCAATTTTAACTATAAACTCCAGGACTAGGAAATGTGTTCACTAGTCACTGATTAGGATACAGCTACCCATCCAGCCAGGTCAGCCATGCTCATAGAGGGTTGCCAACATTAGTGTGGAATATCACCACCTGTCCTTTAATATCTTGCTCTTCAAGATATTAAAGACAGCAATCTTTAATAGACAGCAATCTTTCTCTGTTTCAGCCAAACCAATCCAAAAAATTATCTGGTTTCCTTCTCTTTTATCTGTTCTTAAAGAATCAATACCTCAGGGAACCCTAAATCCCACCAGCCTATTATATTAATAAAAATGTGAAGGTCTGTTTAGTGAGTACGGGAGTAACTGCTCAGTTCCAAGTCACAATGTAGGAAATTTTAGATCGAATACCACAGTAGGAGACCACTTTGTCATTCAGCATAATCCCCTTAATCCCACATCACTTTGAAGCTTCCCTACTTAGGGAGCTGTCCAATTAAATAAAGTATAATTAAACTCTCACTTCCTATCTGACGTTTTCATAGAGGTAAACAGGAGTAAAGGTGAGGCTCCTGGATAAAGGGATGATATAAAGGCTTGTTCAGTTTCACAGAAAAATTCACATGTACGCAGGATCAGAGATATGGGACACTGAGTAAAGTTTGTTTAATCATTTTCATGGAAAACTCAGTATTTTCTCGGTTGCTGATTGGCTTAGAGTGAGATGGATGTCATCAAACAGGTGAAAGCCTATAAGAGTTTCAATATCCAGTTTTTAATAGGGCCAAGTGGCCAGCCTGCTTGAGCAGCCCTACATGCCTCAATTTGGGCAGCTGAAAGCACACAGCCCAGAGATGACAGTTCCTCTGTCCAAGACTCTTAAGTTCATGAAAAGTGTCACATATTTCTTTCAAGTTGTCATTAATAAAGTCCCGTGTCCTTGACATGTGAGTTTCACATTGTCACAGATTCCATTATTATTTGTAAAATGCACAGATATGTCCTCAGTCAGTGAATTACTTACTGTGAAAATACTCCCTGAGAAATACAAATTTTTGAATAAAAATCACATAATTGGGACCTTGCTGATATTTTTACAGACATTTTTACAAATGTCATGTCAGCAAGGAGTCATCTTACTGTAGTCCTCTTCCGCCTTCTATCTGATCCTAGTCTATCAGGTCTCATCAAGGTTGGATGCATTATCTTTTTCTGTGTCCTGATTCTCAGGGCATCGTTCTTCCTGTGTCCTCAATTGTCTCTACTTATGACACTCTTCCTGGCTCTTCTCCTGGAGGTTTCTCAGAGCTCTGAAGTGAGGGAGAATTTCGTAGGGAAATCCTATTTAGAGATGGGTTTTTTAAGGTATCTCTCTAAATAATATCAGACTGTGGGTCTCTGTATGCAATCCAATTTAATGCAGAAGGAACTATCTCTGTGGATACAAGAACATGGGACTGATCTATCAGTTGAGGGCAAAGAACAACATATTTTAATTGTGACAGCTTGGGGTTGCTTGAAAAATGCCATAGTATACTCTGGCCCCACAACTCAATTAACTGCCAACCAATAACCCTAGCTTAAGTCTAGTTTGTTCACAATAGATGGACTGTTGGAACTTTATCACTGAGTATTAGGTGACCTCCTAATAAGTGAATATATACCATGTTTGTCTTTCTGCATTTTAGTTACTTCACCCAGGACAATTTTTCCTTGTTCCATCTTTTTGCCTGAAAAATACATGATGTCATTTTCTTAGCTGAATAATACTCCTTTATAGAAATATTCTACACTTTCCCCATAGGAGATCATCAGTCCTGTTCTTTTTAACTTGGAAATTGTTTGAATTTTAATCATTGCATTGAATAACAAACTATGTAATTTTAGCCTAGAAGTCCCTCTAATGAAAGTGACCAGACAGAATGCTGTCTCTGTCTCTTAGTCTCTGTCACTTTATATCTTTGTTTCTTTCAGTCTCAGTCTCTCTATTTCTGTATTTGTCTAGCTCATTCTATCTTTGTCTATCACTCTCTCCCTCTCTATGCCTGCCACTTGTGGTTCACTATGAAAATCTCTTAGATTTGCAGGACTACAATAAGATGTGTGATTTCTGACGCAATATCCTTGATGGGTTTTTTGAACATATAAGGCAAGATCTAATTATACTCTTTTTGTTCAAAAAATTGCCTTGCTCAAGGAGCATTTTTACAGTAATTAATTCACTGATGGAGAATGTATCTTTGCATTTAATAAAGAGTAATGGAATCTGTGACTCTGTTAATGATCACTTGAAACAAATATATGACATATGGATAGTGGAACTGACATCAGTGGTGTGTGGACTTTCAGATGCCAAGATTGAGGCATGCAGGACTGTTCAGCCTTTTTTTCAAATTTCTTGTCCACTTGGCCCTTTTAATAAATGGCTCCTGAAACTCTAACTGGCCTTCACCTGGTTCTTGACATCATTCTCCCTCTTAATGAATGAGCACCTAAGAGAATCCTGAGGTTTCCATGGAGAGGAGTAAACAAACTTTACTGAGTGTGCAGTTTCTCTGATCCTGTGCACAAGTAACTTTTTCTTTTGAAACCCAGCAAGTCTTTATCTCATCCCCTTATCCACATCACATACTTTTACTCCTGTTTACCTCTGTGACAATGTCATATAGGAAATGAAACTTTAATGTTTATTGAAATGGACAGCTTCCTAAATAGGGAAACTTCAAAGTGATGTGGAATTAAAGAGCTGTACAGAGTGACAATATGGTCCTCTACTGTGGTTTTGGATCTGAAAATTCCTAGGTTGTGACTGTGAACTGAGCAGTTACTGGCATACTGACTAAATATACCTTCAGATTCTTATTGAGGTAATAGGCTGGCAGGGTCTAGGGTTTCCTGGACTATTGAGTCTTTAAGATCAGGGAAAAGAACATGTAACCTGATAGTCCTGTAGGCTAGTTGAACAGGGTCCACCTGAAAGAGGGAGTATAAATGGGAGTACAAAGAATGGAGACAAGACAGATTCCTGTTTAAGTCTCAGTTTATTGAACATGCAAAGAACCCTTAAAAAGCAAAGTGTAGTAGCAATTATTTTTCACAGTAGCAACACATCTGTACCAAGATGGATGGCAGCTATTTCCTACTTAGTGGTCAGGGAGGAATCTTCCTCATCCTAGGGTTTACAGGTTATACCTGGACTTTCCAGTTAGAGAAAATTGTATCATTGTAAAACTTGTCAATATATTATTTTTTATTGATTATCTGGTATACTACACTCCTTTTCCATTGCTCCCAGGTTCAAATTCCTACCTATGTGTCACACTAATTTGTTTTAAATACATCAATTGAAGTAAATGTTGTTCATATACTCATTGGAACATGATCAGAGTGTAAGTGCCAAATACCTTAAACAAAACTGAGTTCATCATTGCTGCAGATTGGCACAATCTCATGAAGAAACCATCAATCCTGAAGAGCTCTATAATTTATCACCTTGATCACACTTTTTCTTATGCATTTATTCATTAGGATTGTTTCACTTTGTATCCCCTATGCTACCCCCTCCCTCTACTCTTTCCAAACCCACACCCACTCCTTTCTCTATATGTATGCTCTTTTTTTACTTCTCTGATAGGCAAGGTTCTCCCCTTCTATCTGACCCTAGTTAATCATGTCTCATCAAGGCTTTCTGCATCATCTTTCTCTGAGGCCTGATTCTCATGGCATTAAACTCCTTGAGTCCTCAATTCCATCTACTTATGACACACTTCCTGCCTCCCTTCCTGCAGGCTTATCAGAGAACTGAGGGAAGGTATAATTTCATAGGGAAATCCCATTTAGAGCTTAGTGTTTTAAGGACTCTATCTGCATATCAGACTGTGGGTCTCTGTATGCAATACCATTTGATGCAGAAGAAAACATCTTTATGGAGAGAAAACATGGCATTGATCTATCAGTTGAGTGCAGGGAGCAACATATTTTAATAACAACAGTCTGGTTTGCTTGACAGTTTCCATTGGTGACCCCAGCCCAACAACAAAGTTAACTGATATCAAATGCCCCTAGTGGAAGACTGGTTTCATCAAAATAGATGTTCTATTGGTACATAATCCCCCACTACTAGGAGACCTCCTAATAATTGAATATATATCATATTTATCTTACTGTATTTCTGTTATTTCACCCAGGATGGTTTTTCCTGGTTCTGTCCATTTGCCTGAAAATATCTTGTTTTCATTTTCTTAGCTGAATCATACTCCTTTATGGAAATATTCTACATTTTCCCCAAAGAAGATTTTTCAGTCCTGTTCTTTAGTCATTGGAATTTGCTGGGAATTTAAACATTATATTGAATGAAAAACTTTCAGGATAACTATGTTCTTTCAGCCTAGAATTCCCTCCATCTTCTTCTACTTGATGGTGATTTGAATTGCAATGTTCCCTCAAAACCCATCTATTTACATTTGGAGTCCCCAGTAAGGAAATGTCTGGTTAAGATTAGGAGGCATGGCCTCTAATTCCTTTGGTTTCCCTAACTTTTTTTCAGCCCTTTTATCTTTTGTATACAGGATGGCTACTGATTTCTCTCAGTTTAGTTTGATGTTGGCTATAGGCTTGTTGTACATTGCCTTTACTATATTTAGATATGTGCCTTGTATCCCCTATATCTCCAATACTTTAAAAAAATGAATGGATTTTGGATTTCTACAAATGCTTTTTCAGCATATAAGAAGATTGTATTCTGTCAAAAACGTAATGTGACTTGGTATGACTGTAACCAAGCAAGTCAAAAACTTGTATGAAAAAAAAATTAAGTCTCTGAAGAAAGAATTAGAAGATATCAGAAGATGGAAAGATCTACCATGCTCATGGCTTGGCAGGATTTACATTGTAAAAAATGGCCATCTTACCAAAAGATTTATAGAAAAATTCACAACTTCATATGTCAAAACAAGAATCCCAGAATTTCTGAAACAATCCTCTATAATAAAAGATCTTTTGGAGGTATCTCCATCCCTTATCTCAAGCTGTATTAAAGAACAACAGTAATAAAACTGCATGGTACTGGCATAGAAACAGAATTGTGGATCAAAGGAACTGAATAGAAGACCCAGTTATAAACCCACACAGTTATGGAAACCTGCTCTTTGACAAAGATGCCAAAACCATACAATGGAAAAAAGATAGCATCTTCAACAAATGATGCTGGTAAAACTGGATATCTACATGTAGAAAAATGCAATCTGGGTGCTATCTCAGACAACTAAGACTAGTGATTCTTCAATATTCAGCCATTCACCTCCAGGCATATATCCAAAAGAGTCTCAAATATACAATCAGGATATTTGTTAAACCATGTTTGTAGCAGCTTTATTTGTAAAAGCCAGAAACTGTAAACCATCCAGATCCCTTCCTCCAATTGAAAAATGTTACATAAATTGTAGTCCATCTAAAATTGGAATATTACTCAGCTTTTTATTCAAAGAGTTGCCTTGGTCAGGGAGCATTTTCACAGTAAGTAATTCACTGACTGAGAACATATCAGTGCATTTAAAAAACAATAATGGAATCTGTGATAATGGAAAAGACACACGACTTTATTATTGAGCACTTGAAAGAAATATATGACACTTATACAGAACTAAGAGTCTTGGACACAGGAACTGTCATCTGAGGGTTGTGTGTTTTCAACTACCCAGTATAAGGCATATAGGGTTACTGAGTCTTTCTCTCAAGCAGGCTTTTTATTTGGCACTTTAAATATCTGGCTCTTGAAACTCCTACTGGTTTTCACCTGTTTCTGAAATCATTCTCTCTCTCAGCCAATCAGCACTTAAGACAATTTTGATGTTTCCATGGAGAAGAGTTAATACACTATCCTCAGTGTCCAGTATCTCTGATCCTGTACATATGTGAATCCTCTTCTGAAAACCTATAAGCCTTTATCTCATCCCTTTATCCAGACCCACACCTTCACTCCTGTTTACCTCTGTGAAAAATGTGAGGTAAGAAATTAAACTTTAATGTTTATTTAATTGGACAGCTTCCTTAGTAGAGAAGCTTCAAAATGATGTGTGATTAAGGGGGATGTACCCAAAGACAAGGTGATCTACTACTGTGGTCTTGCATCTGAAATTTCCTAGGTTGTGACTTTGAACTGATCATTTACTTGTATAATCACCAAATGTACCTTCATATTCTTATTGATGTAGATGCTGGAAGGGCCTAGCATTCTGTGTGGTATTGAGTTGTTAAGAGCAGGGAAAAGAGACAGAAACCAGACAATTTCTGGGACTGGTTTGGATGAAACAGAGAATGATCTGTGTATGTAAAAGGAGATGTGAGGGACAATAAACTCTTTGACAGCTGGTGCTGCTCTACACAGTGTTGCCATCTTCTTTGAGCAGGTTTGCCTTGGATGACCTGGCTGGATCAGCATTTGTGTCCTAGTCAGTGGTCAGGGAGAAACCCTTCTACTCCTGGGGATTACAATTAAAACTGGGCATTCATGATAGAGAAATATGTCCATGTTGTATACCTAGGACACAAGAATAGCTGTGTTTCCTGCCCTTGTCCTTTAGACAAAAATCTCAAAATATAGTGTCAGTGCCAGGACTGTTTATTCAGTGGTGCCCCCTGAATCATGGGTCTTGGTCACTAGTTCATGGCTAGGATACTTTACTACATAATGAGTTCCTGGAAAGCATGCCTTACAAAGTCATACTCTGCCTTCTTTTAGCAGAATCTTTTCTCCTTGTTAAAAGTCATCATAAAAGTTGTCCAAATATTATTTTTATTGCTTATGTGGGAAATTCACATAATATAAATTACAATCCTTTACCATTGATCTCAGGTTCAAATTCCTACCATATGTTACCCTAATTTTTTTTCTTTAAAATACATCAATTTCAATATGTGTTGTTAATATACTAATTGGATCATGATCAGAGTGTCAATGCCATGTCCCTTAAAGAAAACTGAGTTTGTCCTTGTAGTACCTTGATACCACCCCCACGAAGAAGCAATCAGTCCTAAAGATCTCTATACTAAATCGCCTTGATCACATTTTGTCTTATATATTTTTATTATAATTTGTTCACCTTGTATGCCCTCTGCTGTCCCTTCTCTCTTCTAATTCTAGTCCAATTCACCCTCCCTCTTCTACCCCTAGGCCCTTTCCCTACTTCCCTGATATGTGAGGTCCTCCTCACCTTTCTATCTGAACCTACCTCATCAGGTCTCAATAAGGCTGGATGCATCATCTTCCTCTTTGGCCTGATTTTCAGGGCATTGTTCTTATTGTGTCCTCAAATCCCTGTACTTATGACTCTTCCTGCCTCCTCTCCTGCAGGCTTCTCAGAGCTCAGATGTAAGGAAGAATTTCATAGAGAAAACCCATTTAGACCTGGGTGTTTTAAATTATTTCTCTGCACAATTATCAGACTGTGGGTCTCTGTATGCATTTTACTTACTTCACCCCAAATGATTTTTTTTCTGGTTCCATCCATTTGCCTGGAAATATCATGATGTCATTTTCTTGGCTGAATAATACTCCATTATGGGAATATTCAACATTTTTTTTCCAAAGGAGATTGTCAGTCCTGTTCTTTAGAGCTTGGAAGTTGCTGGGGAAAACAGGGAACATTTTAGGAGCCTGCCAAAAAGAGCCTCTTAAAGGCTGTGCCCTGCAGACTATCAAAGCAAATGCTGACACTTATGGGCAACTGTTGGGCAGAGTGCACGGAATCTAATTAAAGAAGTGGTAAATAGCAAGATCTGGAGATGACAGGAGCTCCACAAGAAGAGCAACATAACCAAAAATATCTGAGCACAGAGGTCTTTTCTGAGATTTGTACTCCAACCAAGTACCATGCATGGAGATAACCTAGAACCTCTGCACAGATGTAGCCCATGGCAGTTCAGTGTCCAAGTTGATTCCATAGTAAGAGGAACAGGGACTACCTCTAACATGAAATGATTAGCCTTCTCTTTGATCACCTCACCGTGTTGGGGGAGCAGCCTTACCAGGCCACACAGAAAGAGAATGCAGCCACTTCTGAAGAGATCAGAAGAGACTCGAGATCAGAAGAAGGGAGAGAAAGACCTCCCCTATCAGTGAGCTTAGGGAGGGGCATGTGTGGAGAATGGGGAGGGAAGGTGGGATAAGAAGAGGTGGAGGCTTCAAGGGGGTAAAAGTGAATAAAGTGTAATTAATAAAAATTAAAATAGAATATTAAAAATTATAATTCGTTTTGGATTTATATTAAAGGATGGTATACTTCGAGGTTGATATGCCAAAGAAAGTTACCAAAGAAATTGAAGTCTCTGTCTCTAGGTATCTGTCACTTTACATCTTTGTTTCTATTGGTCTCCATCTCTCTATTTCTGAATCTGTCTCTCTATCTCTCTCTCTCTGTCACTTTCAGTTTCCCTCTCTCTTTCTGCTGCTTGTGGTTCAATATGAAATCTCTCAGTTTTGGAAAAAACTAAAACCAGATGACTGCTTGCTGAGGTGACATCATGGATGGTCTCTGTAAAACTATAAGCAATGACCCAATTAAATACTTTTTGTTCAAAGATTTGCCTAGGGAGCATTTTCACAGAAAATAATTCACCCACTGAGGACATATCTGTGCATTTAATAAATAATAATGGCATCTGTGATAATGTGAAACTCAAGTCATGGACACATAATTTTATTAATGACCATTTCAAAGAAATATGTATTGCTCTCTTTAGGAGCACATATACTAAAATTGGAACAATAGAGAGAATATTAGCAAGGCCCATATGCAAAGATGAGATTTAAAGTCATGTGTGGAGAGAAAGAACTTAGGGAAGACAACAGGAACTACAGAGCTCAGCATAAGCAACAGGCTACAAGAGGTGGAAGAAAGAATCTCAGGTGTTGATGATACAATAGAAGAAATTGATGTAACATTCAAGGAAAATGTTAAATCTAAAAAAAATTTCTGACAGAGACCATACAATAAATTTAAGACAACATAAAAAAAAAATATGCCTTAAAGATGGAGCTGGTTTCCGCCTTCCACCTTCCCAATGGTGAGTGCTCTCTGTCATGAACAATTCCACATTTGGCTAAGGTTGAGGATCTGGCTTGCTTCCATATATGTGGACCTATCTGCATTGCCCACGTGGCATGCCTGGGTTGGCTACCCAGAGGCTATTTAAGCTGTGGGCTGGCTTTCCCCAGGGTCCGAGGATTGTTCAAGGTTTCTTAATAAACTGCATTGAAAAAAAAAAACAAAACAAAACAAAACCTAAAAATAATAGGAATAGAGGAAAAAGAAGATTCCCTCCTCCAAAGCCCAGAAAATATTTTCAACAAAATCAATGAAAAAAAATTCCCTACCTTAAAGAAGAGGCCGATAAGAATACAAGAGGTATACAGAACACCCAATAAATTAGTCCAGAAAAGAAAATCTTCTCACCACATGATAATAAAAACAGTAAATAAAAATACTAGAAGAAAAAAATACTAAAATATGCAAGGTAAAAAGGCCAAATAACATATAATGGCGAACCCATTAGAATCATACCTGACTTCTCAACAGAAACTATGAGAGCTAGAAGGGCATGGATGGATATCATGCAGGCCGGAAGAGAACACAGATGTCAGCACAGGATACTAGACCCAGCAATCCTCTCAGTCCTCATAGACAGAGAAAACAAAATATTCAATAACAAAATCAAATTTCAACAATACTTACACACAAAATCAGTGCTACAGAAGAAACTAGAAGGAAAAATACAACCCAAGAAAACCAGCTATTTTCAAGAAAACACAGGACATAATTAACCTCATTATAGTAAAACAAAAATTAACCAATACACAAACTTACTACCACAAACAATATTAAAATCAAAGGATCTAACAAACATTGGTCATTAGTCTCTCTCAACATCAATGGACTCAATTTTCTTAGATAATGAAATAGCATTTGACAAAATCTAACATCCATTCACGTTTAAAGTTTTGAGAGATCAGGGATACAAGGCACATACCTAAACATATTAAAGGCAATATACAGCATGCCTACAACCAACATAAAAATAAATGGAAAGAAACTTAAAGCAATCTCACTGAAATCAGGGACAAGGCAAGGCTGCCCATTTTCTCCATAGCTCTTCAACACAGTTTATGGAAGTCCATGCTAGAGCAATAAGAAGATTGAAGGAGATCAAGGGAATCTAAATCAGAATGAAGAAGTCAAAGTATCAGTATTTTCAGATGATAAGATAGTATACCTGATGTTATTAATTAAAAAAAGATGAAGCAGGGGGACAACCAATTATTCTCTGTGAGAGGTTTATTAGGGGGGTATGGTGGATTTGGGTAGCAGGGCATGGTGGGGAAAGAGAGATGTAAAGGGGGATGGGGTGGCCCAAAGTAAGAGAAAAAGCATAAGATAGAGTGAGAGAGAGAAGAGAGTAAGAGAGAGAAAATAAGAGAGGGGTAAGCTTAAGAGAGACCATGTGTTGGATTGGCCCTTTTAAGGGGGCATGGCAACCACATCTTCCAGGTGTGGTCAACTGGCTGACTGGCCACACATGATGACATCATAGGTTGCTGGGCAACCCAGAAGCAGGTTGTTTTCCAAAATACTAACATTCCTCTCTTTTTCTATAATTAAAAATGGGGAGCTTGGGCTGCTTTTTATAAAGTAAGTTAAAGTATATGAATTTAGGCTCATTGGAAGCAGCTCTTGGTTGATATGCAAGAGGTTGAGAGAGAGAATTATAGCAACAAAATGGTCAGATTGCAAAGTCAAGAGTAAGGGAAGCTTCTGCCCTGGAAAATTTAGGGTAGAATATTGTCAATAGAGAGAGTTGCCATCCATGCAAGGCAGCAGGTTGGGACTAGGGAATGCTGGGAGAAGCTAGAGCCACCTGTCCTGGTCCTTAAGCACACCATTTCAACCTTTTGTTAAGAACAAGTGAATAACAGGCATAGATTCTCTTCTGGCTACTTCCTGCTGACACTGAAGGTGCTGTAGGGAGGTCAAAAGGCTGAAATGTTGGCCAAGTCCAGGAAGAATAGGCTGCTTTGATGCTTTCCAGGGTCTGCAAGAACATCCATGGCTGGGAAGGAAGGTGCAGGTCCAGCATGTTGGAAGTTTGTGAGGTCAGAGCTGAACACCTGCAGCTTGTTGGAAGTCTGTGAGGCCAGAGTTGAACACCTGTAGCTGCTTTGGTGCTGTTGTGGCTATAAGAAACATCTGTGTATGGCAGGACACTGAAACACATATATAGGCAAAAGATAAATGTTGAGTAGGGAAAAAAATCCTGTAGGTATACATTGAAAGGTTTGGATCAATGAGGCTTGTACATGGGAACCTCTGTCTACCTGAAGGAACATTTATTTACCCAATCACTGGCAATATTTAAAGAAGGCTTTGTTTTGTTTTCGATCTGTCATTGAGGTGATGTTTAATTACAGAAGCATGTAAACTTAGAGGCCCTGGTGCAAGCTGGCACTAGGTGTAGAAACTTAAAATTCTCCAGAGGAGATCCTATCTGGAGGGTGGGCATCTGGGCATCTCCCATTGGGGGCAGAGAAGTCAAGACCTTCTAGTGGCATTCCAAGGAAAAGTGTGACTCCGAGCAAGAGGGGTGCTACCTGTCCAATAGCTCATCAGGTCTTGGCCAGGGACCAGGGTGCAGTGCCCTGTGGCACAGGCGAAGCAGGAAAGTTTGCCTAGCTTTAGGTCTTCCCATGAGTGAATGAGAGAGGGCCCATGAATGGTCGAGAGGCGGCACATGAGTGGGCCAGAGGGCAAGCAAGTGGGGAGAAGGAAGCGTGTGCAAGAGGAGACGTACTGCCCAAGGCAGAGGGTGGCCCTAAAATGTAGGTCAGCATAGAGGGTCAAACCTAGATAATTAAGGCTATGGCTGAGGGGAGGTCCCTCTGTCTCAAAAGTAGGAAGTTGCATGAGCTCTGCAGTCAAGCTTCCCCTACCAAGAAAGGTGTTTATGCTGAGAAAATGGAATGAACTCACCAATTTAGTCTGTGGTTGCATGCAGTAAACAGTAGTCTGTTAGCCAGGAAAGGAAGTTTTGAGAAAAAGTGACAGCTTTAGACATATTAGTATCACAATTGTACTGTGCATTGAGAAAAAGGCAGTAAACACATATGTGTTAACAGCATAAGTACTTTTTAACAAGAACTCTGAAAAGTCAAAAGCCTTTTATGAAGTAAAAGGGAAACTCACTTATACTTTTAGTATAAGCATACACATTATGGAGGCTTTCAATCTTGAGCTTAGGACCATAATAGTGGAATAGTGGTATTGTGGAATGTTTTTGTATCAGAGTCAGATTAATAAATTAGAGCCCTATTGATAAAGGTTGAAACTCTGGACAGTCAATACAACCGTAGCATAACAAAAGGAGGAAATATTAAGCCTTTTTACCTATTTAAGATACCTTAAATCACCTTAGACCTTGTAACCTTTATCATTTTCATTTACCAACCTTAAAACATTTTTAGACCCTCAAACATTTATAAGTTGCATTACCAACCTTAAGACACATTTTAGACTCTCAAACATGTATAACTTGTATTTATTAACCTGAAGACATCACTCAAATATGTTCTTTGAAAGGGACCTTTGTATTTAGTTATTTACCATGAGACATAGTTGAAACTGCTATGAACATTTATTGTCCTTTAGCTAAAGGTTTCATTTAGGCCTGTTTCCTGAGTCTGGACTGTGTCAGGCCTGAAAGGAGCAGCTCTAGGACTTAGATTTAAGGCCTGGTTCTCCTGTATATAAAGAGAACATTTATTGTCCTTCAGCTAAACGTTTCATTTAGGCCTGTTTCTTGAGTCTGGACTGTGTCAGGCCTGAAAGGAGCAGCTCTAGGACTTAGACTTAAGGCCTGGTTCTCCTGTACATAAATAGAAGTGGGAAGGCACCTGAAGACTCTGTGTAGGCCTGAAAATAGCAGCTCTAGTATTTAGGCTTCAGTCCTGGTCTCTTGCATATAAAGAGAATCATGAAGGCACCTGAAGCCTTCCAACACAGAAGTTGGCAATATGTCTGTGGAACCTCATTCTGAGGTCAAAAACAGACCTCTGGGAGAGTTGTGGAGGTTGCTAAGTCAAGGAGCCACCTGTCCTCTGCCAGGCCAATGTGCTAGAAGGCTGGAAGTGTCTGTGCTCTTGTGTTGGTTGAAGCTTCATGGCTGGGCACAGAGGACAAGCCTGCTTGGGAGCATTTTGGCTTCCATAGGCCAGTTTGCCAACAGCCATCTTTGGTGTATCAGCAGCAGGATCAGCATGCATTTGGCTGCATTCGAACACATCATCTGGCAGAATGGACTTTTTAGCTATATATACATCTTGCACTTTTGCGGGAACACTAGCAGCTTCTGAACACAGCTAGGTCTAGGTTTAGAGCCCTTTGGGATGGCTCAATTTTTATCAACTCCAATATGGTGACTCAATGACCATCTCCACTGTTTATTAAAAATTGCAGTGAGACCATGTTTGCATCTGCATGATTATAAATATGTATCTATGAGATGACTATTAGCTTAGATTTGTTTACCTGTAAATATCAACCAGGACATTAGGTTTTGTCCTTGCTAAGTTAGAACCTTAAAAGTCATGAATACAATTTATTAGAGTGAAAGCCTAAGAGTTTTTGTATGATGTAATATATAAAAGTTTATACCTTATAATTGTCTAAGGCTACACTACAGATTAATAACATCATTTTATGAGAACAAGACCAAGCTTATATTAACATTTTGATAGTAGAGATGTAGTAAATTGATCCAGTTTTAACATTAATATATATTTTTAAAAAATTAATAGATCTCAATTTAGAACACTAGTAAACAACTTGTACATAATAACAAACCCTTGAACTATAAATTTAAAACCAACAGTTTAGCAGAACAGTATGAACCAAGTTTAAAATTAACTAAGCATATTTTAACCCTTTGGTAATAGAGATGCTACAAAATGACCCAGTTTTAACATAGATAAATACCTGTAAAATTAATAGATCTTAATTTTAGAATGTTGGTAAACAATTTGTACGTAACAATGAACCCCTGAGCAGAACAGTATAAAGCAACTTTAAAAATATATTTGAGCAACACATAAACCAACTTAATTTGAATAGATATTTATAATTTTGAAATTTTTTATTATATAAAATTTATTTTGAAGCAGGGTTGAATCATAAGATAGTAAAATGTAACTTTGAATTTTTATAAACATCTATGCCAATTTGAAATGATGCTCCTTGTGGCCTAGTCTAAAAGATAAGATAAAGTTAATTATGATTAAGACTTATAAATACAAACTCAATGAGAAAATTATTTAAATTATATAAAGCATTAGATAAGGAATTTAAAATGTAAGAGTAAAGTGTACAGAAATCAGGGAGAAAAGATTTTATTTTATTTCAATTTTTTTCTTAAAGCTTGGGAAAAGAAAGCTAAAAGAAGAAAGCACTGGGCTAGAAGCAAAAGGAAAGCAGCCTGGGGGGAGGAGAGAAGCACGTGGAGCGACAGGAGGGTGTGCTGGAGGCGGGGCCTCTTTGCCAGAACCAAAGATGGCACTGTGCCACATTAAGTCAGTAGTTAAGCTATAGACACGCCCACTTCCTCCCAAAGCAAACATGGCAATGAGCAGGGCTTCAGCAGGAAATTTAAAAGTTTCTCAACTGTGCTGGTTTTCTAAAACTGTCCTACCCAGAGAATCGCACCAAGCTTTTAAGGTTGATTTTAGCATGGCGTGAATGTCCCAGGGTCATACATGGTCCCTTTTGACTAGCCTCTCCCAGGGGACCTGGATAGAGGGCCTACCCTCTTACCAAACTGGGCCGCTGCAGAAAGCACAGAGATCCAAGCCAGGGTTGGCCTTCGCCGCAACCACAGTGGCAGGAGCAGGATATGGGGAGAGAGAGAGAGAGAGAGAGAGAGAGAGAGAGAAGGGCAGGGGCACCACAGGAGAGAAAAAAGAGAAAGAAAAAGAGTAAGAGGGTAAGAGACAGAAGTAAGAGAGAGTAAGAGAGAGGCCACATGTTGGGATTTGTAAGAGAGAGGCCACATGTTGGGATTTGTAAGACCTGGGGTCACACAGCTCAGGAGTTCAATCGCGCCCTTCCCAGAAACTCCCCCAGATCAAGACTCATTGCAAAAGCAAGAGGTTTATTAACCATTGTACAGTGGGGTTACCCCTGCTGGTCAGCAAAAAGTGGCACCGGGAGACAAAAGGCTTTAGGTTTTTAAAAGGAAAATTGCGGGAGATTTGAAGTTCTAGTTTTGGCAATTTAGGATTGGATGAGGAAGCTATAAAGTAAGATAATTGGTTAGTCTTAGGTGCTCAAGCTTGGCCAGTCCTGCCACGTGTGGATGCAGCTGCAATTGAAGATGGGGGTGGTTAGCTCATCCTTGAAGATTAGGGCTGTGGGCTCTTGGCTGGAGGTCAAAAGCTACTCAGAAGAAGTCTAGGTTTGTTGCTAAGAAACACTATCTCAAAGACAAGGGTCTTTTCATTCTTTTGCTTGCTTGCCCTTTTTTTATATCTGTCCTCACAGATAGGGTCACATTTTTTCACTCTCTGAAAAGGTACTAAGAGGCTTTAGCTTAACCTGGACCTAAAACTCAAAACTATAGGCTTTAGAAGACATATAGGTTCCAAAGTTAACCTAACCCTTTCAGATTGACCCTTTAAGGTGCAAGGTAACCATGCCTTCCAGGTGTGGTCACCTGGTTGGTGACACATGATGACATCATAGGTTGCTGGGCAACACAGAAGCAGGTTGTGTTCCGAAATACTAACACTTTCAGCTGCACAGTTTGAGGCATGTAGTGGTGCTCAGGCTGTCTCTCAAGCAAGCTGTGCACTTTTGCCTTTTTAATAACTGCTTCCTAAAACTCTTACATTCTTTAAGCTGTTGAATGACATCATTCTACATCTAAGCCAATCAGCACCTGAGAGAATCTTGAGGTGTCCATAGAGATGAGTAAACAAACATTCTTCTGTCTAGTATCTCTTATCCTGAGCATACATGACTTGTTCTTGTGAAACCCAACAAGCTTTTAACTCACTCCTTTATGCAAATCCCTCACCTTTACTCCTATTTACCACTGTGAAAATATCAGGTAGGAAATGAAACTTTAATGTTTATTTAATGGGACAGCTACCAACGTAGGGAAGCTTCAATGTGATGTGGGATTAAAGGGAATGTGCTGAATGACAAGGTTGACTCCTCCTGTTCTCTTTGATATGAAATTTTCTAGGTTGTGACTTTGAACTGAATATTTACTGCATACTCACTAAATGTTCCTTCACATCCTTATTGATAGGCTGGCACGGTCTAGGGTTCCCTGGGTTATTGTGTCTCTAAGAGCAAGGCAAAGAGAAGAAAACTATACAATAGTTGGGACTGGTTTTGCTGAAACAGAGAAAGATCAGTGAGTGTAAAAGGAGAACTGAGGTACAAGATATTATTTGACAACTGGTGCTTTTCCACACGAGTGTTGCCAACCCTCTATTAGCAGGACTGCCTTGGCTGACCTTGCTGGTTCAGCAGCTATGTTGTATTCAGTGGTCAGTGAGGAACCCTCCTGGTCTTGGGGTTTAAAGTTAAAACTTGGCATTCAAGACAGAGAAATGGGTTTGTGTTATAAACTTAGGACACAAAAGCAGCTGTGTCCTCCAGACAAACCCTCTAAATGTAGTGATATTGCCAGGAATTACTGTACAGAAGTGCCACCTGAGCCAATGGGGTCTGAAGTAGTTGAGTGACAACGAGTTCATTGGCTAGTATTCTATGCTACATAATGAATTCCTGGAAAGCATGCCTTACAAGGTCAAACTATGCCCTCCTTTAGCAGAATCTTTTCTCAATGTTAAAAGTCATTATTAAAGTTCTCAACATATTTTTATTGATTATATGGGAATTTCATGTAACACACATTACACTACTTTTCCATTGCTCCCTGGTTCAAATTCCTACCCATGTGTAACATTAATTTTTTTTCTTTTCTTGAAAATACAACAATTGAAGTATATGTTGTTGGTATTTTTATTGGGAGATGATCAGAGTCTCAGTGCCAAGTCCATTTAAGAAAACTGAGATCATCCTTGCTGCACCATGGCACCACCCCCAAGAAGAAGCCATCAGTCCTGAAGAGTTCTATATGATTTCACCTTGATTACACTTTTTTATGAATTTATTTATTATACTATATTCACTTTGTATTCAGTCTGCTGTCCCCTCCCTCTTCTCCATCCAGTTCCACACACCCTCCTTCTTCTACCACTAGGAACTTTTCCGGTTTCCATCCTTTTGCCTGAATATATATATATCAGGATGTAATTTTCTTAGCTGAATAATACTCCATTATGGAAATATTCCATATTTTCCCCAAAGGAGACTATTAGTCCTTGGAAGTTACTGAGACATTAATCATTGTATTGCATGACAAACTATCAGGATAACTATGTTCTTTTAGCATAGAAGTCTCTCCATCTTCTTTCACTTCCTGGTGATTTGAATTGCAATGTCCACTTGAAGCTCATCTATTTACATGTGGAGTCCCCAGTGAGGAAATGTCTGGGAAGGGTAGGAGTTATGGCCTTGTTTGATAATATAATATCTTCAGTTTTTGTAATTTTTTTTCTCAGCCCTTTCAGCTTTTATATAAAGGAGGGCTACCAATTTTTTGAGTTAATTTTGCCTTCAGCCATTTTACTAAAAGTGTTCACCAGCTGTGGGAGTTAACTTGTAGAATTTTATAGTTCATCAGATATACCATCATAAAATCTGCAAATAGTGATACTTTGACTTCTTTCTTTCTGATTTCTATTTCTTCTAGTTGTTCAAATTTCTTATTGTACCAGCAAGGACTTCCAGAACTATGTCGAAGAGATATAGAGAGAGTGGGCAGCCTAACCTTGTTTCTGATTTTAGTGGGATTGCTTTATGTTTCTCTCAGTTTAGTTTATGTTAGCTATACGCTTGCTATATATTGTCTTTACTATGTTTAGATATGTGAATTGTATCCCTGATCTCTCCAATACTTTAAATATGAATGAATGTTTGACTTTGTCAAATGCTTTTTCCACATCGAAGGAGATTATCATGAGTTTTTTTTTTTTTTTCTTTCAGTTTGTTAATATGGTGGATCAAATTGATGGATTTCCATATATTAAACCAAGCCTGCATACCTGGGATGAAAATTTTTGTGGATGATATTGTTAATGTGTTCTTGTATTCAGTCAAAGATATAATGTAACCTGGTATGACCCTAACCAAGCATGTAAAAGACTTATATGTAAAAAAATTTCAAGACTATGAAGAAAGGAATTAGAAGAAGATTTCAGAAGATGGAAAGATTTCCCATGCTCATGTCTTAGCTGGATTAACATAGTAAAAATGGAAATCTTGCCAAAACCAGTCTACAGATTTAATGCAATTCCTATCAAAATAGTTCACAATTCTTTACAGAACTTGAAAGAAAAATTCTCACCTTCATATGGAAAAACAAAAAAAAAACAGAATGTCTAAAACAACCTTCTACAATGAAAGGTCATCTGGAGGTATTGCCACTCCTGATCTCAAGGTGTGTTATAGAAGAAAAATAATGAAACCTGCATGGTACTGGCATAGAAACAGAATTGTGCATCAATGGAACCAAATAGAAGACCCAGAAATAAACCCTCACACTTATAGACACCTGATATTTGATAAAGATGGCAATACCGTACAATTAAAAAAAGATAGCACGTTGTCATTCAGTACATTCCCCTTAACTCCACATCACTTTGAAGATTCCCTACTTTGGAAGCTGTCCAATTTAATAAGCATTAAAGTTTCATTTCCTACCTTACATTTTCACAGAGTTAAACAGGAATAAAGGTGTGGGATCTGGACAAAAAGATGAGATAAAGGCTTGTTTGTTTCACAAGAAAACTTTACCTGTACACAGAATCAGAGGACACTGGACACTGAGGAATGTTTACTCATCTCCATGGAAACTTCAATATTCTTTCATGTTCTGATTGGCTGAGATGGAGAATGATGTCATGAGACAGGTTAAAGACAGTAAGAGTTTCAGGAGCCATTTATTAAAAGGGCCAAGTGGGCAGCCTGCTTGAGAGGAAGGCTGAGCAGCACTACATGCATCAATCTGGGCAGCTGAGAGCATACAACCCAGAGATGTCAGTGTCTGTGTCCAAGATCTCTTAGTTCAGGAAAAGTGTCACATACTTCTTTCAAGTGGTCTTTAATAAAGCCACTAGTCCTTGACATGAGAATTTGACATTAAGACAGATTCCATTATTATTTGTTAAATGCAAAGATATATCCTCAGTCAGTGAATTACTTACTGGGAAAATAATCCCTGGCCAAGTCAAATCTTTGAACAAAAAGCGTTTATTTGGTACCTTTCTTATATTTTTACAGAGACTATCCAAGATGTCACAACAGGAAGCAGTCATCTTGCTGTACTCCTTTAGCAGAACTGAGTACTTTTCATACTTAACTACAAGCTGCAGGCAGAGGGTGAGAGAGAAAGCAAGAGAGAGAAAAAGCTAGAGAAACAGATTCAGTAATATTAAGACCAAGAACAAAAAATACAAAGATATAAATTGACAGAGACCTAGAGACAGACTACTGCATTCTATCTGTTCACTTATATTGGCATATCAACCTCCAAGCACACCATCCTATAATATAACACCAAAAGGAATTTTATATTTTAATATTTTTAATTTTAATTAATTACACTTTATTCACTTTGTATACTACCATAAAGCCCTCCCACCCTTCCCTTCTCCCCTCCCAACCCCACCATCACTCACACTGGTCCACACGTGTCTCTCCCCATTTCTGATAGGGAGGACTTCCACTCCTTCCTTTTAATCCTAGTCTATCAGATCTCACCAGGAGTGGCTGCCTTGTCTTCCTCTGTGGCTGCTCCTCCATCAGGGTGTGATTTTCAAAGAGCAGGCCAATCAGTTCATATCGGCCCAGATTGATGCATGCAGTGCTGCTTTGCCTTCCTCTCAAGAAGGCTGTCCACTTGGCCATTTTGATAACTGGCTCCTGAAACTCTTAGTGTTTTTAACCTGTCTCATGACATCATTCTCCATCTCAGCCCATCAGCACATGAAAGAATATTGAGATTTCCATGGAGATGAGTATTCCTCAGTATCCAGTACCTCTGATTCTGTGCACAGGTAACTTTTCCTTTTGCAAACCAACAATCATTTATCTCATATTTTTGTCCAGATCTCACACCTTTGTTCCTGTTTAACTCTGTGAAAATGTAAGTAGGAAATGAAACCTTAATGTTTATTAAATTGGAGAGCTTCCTAAGTCGGGAATCTTCAAAGTGATGCGGAGATAAGGGGAATGTACTGAATGACAAGGTGCTCTCCTACTTTTTGCTACTCTCCTTTTGCTTTTTCTCTATGATTCCTGGTATAGCACAACTAACTATTCAAGGAAATATATCTTTGGTAGATATTAAAAGCTTTAACAAGAATGGAAGAAGAAAAATATTAAAAGAAGGAATGAATCAGATTCAGAATCAGAAAGCAGTAAAGAAGAGAAAAGAAATAATGGGTTCCTTCTTAGGAAAAAAAGAGCATAAGCAAGCACAGCAGGCTCGAGAATGCCTCCCTTTGGCATCTTGTTTCTAAGGGAGATTACAAATCTTTAGCAAGACATATTGGAGATGGTTGACTAAGGTGTATTTAGACTTTAATGTAGAAAAAGACTTTTACAGGTATTTGACTTGGCTCAGGGGACTATAACAGCTCCTGACTTTCCTCTTCACTAGTCAGTAGTACTAGTCAGTAGTACTGTGGTACTGGATCTAAAGTTTTCTAAGTTTTGACTTGAAATAAGCAGTTACTCAGTTACTCACTAAATGTACCTTCACATTCTTATTGATATAATAGGCAGGCCAGGCCTAGGGTTCCCTGGGGTATTGTGTCTCGAAGAGCAAGGAAAAGAGAAGGAAACAAGGCAGTTCTTGGAACTGGTTTGGCTGAAACACAGAAAAAATGGAGAGAGAAAACTGACATGCAAGATATTATTTGACAGCTGGTGTTGTTCCACTATAGTATTGGCAACCCTTCATGAGCAGGGTTGCCTTGGCTAACCAGGCTGGAATACCATCTGTGTCCTATTCAGTGGTCAGTGAGAAAACCTCTTAGTCCTGGGGTTTACAGTTAAACTGGACCTTCAGGACACAGAAATGGGTCTCTGTTATATTCCTAGAAGAGAAGAGAAGCAGTGTCTTCCAGACAAACCCTCTATAAGTAGTATTAGGGAGAGGACTGCTTGTTCAAAGTACCACCTGAGCTCATGAGCTTTAAGGTAGCTGGTAACCACTGGTTCATTGCTAGGATTCTCTACTACATAATGAGTTCCTTGAAAATATAGACTTGGTCTCTGTATTTCTGAGTCTGTCTCTTTAGCTCTTTCTCTGTCTCTTTCAGTCCCCCCCTCTCTGCTTACCGCTTGTGTTTCTGTATGAAAATCTACCAGTTCTTTTGATGGTCTGATGAGTGTTTGCTGACATGTCATCATTGGTGTTCTCTGTAAATAATATAAGCAAGGTCCCAATTAAACACTTTTTTTTTTTTTCAAATATTTGCCTTTGTCAGGGAGCGTTTTCCCATTAAGTAATTTGCTGACTGAGAACATATTGTACATTCAACAACTAATAATGGAATCTGTGATATTGTGAAACTCACATGTGAAGGACATGTGACTTTACTTCCTGACCTAAGAATATTGGACCACAGGAACTGACATCTCTGGGTTGTGTGATTTCATCTGCCCAGACTGAGGCATGTAGGGCTGATCAACCTTTTGCTCAAGCAGGCTATCCACTTGCTCTTTTAATAACTGACTCCTGAAACTTTTACTGGCTGTTTCATGACTTCATTCTCAGTCTCAGCCAATCTGCACCTGAGAGAATCTTGAGGTTTCCATGGAGATGAGTAAAGAAACATTCCTCAGTGTCTAGTATCTCTGATCATTTGAACATGTGATTTTTCTTGTGAAATCCAAGAAGACTTTATCTTATCCCTTTATCCAGATCCCAAAACTTTACTCCTGATTACACCTGTAACAATCTCAGGTAGGAAATGAAACTTTAATGTTTATTTAAATAGACAGCTTCCTTACTTGGCAAGCTTCAAAGATTGTGGAATTAAGGGGATTGTGATGAATGGCTAGGTGGTCTCCTACTGTGGTTTTGGTTCTGAAATTTCATAGGTTGTGACTTAGAACTGAGCAGTTACTTGCATACTAACTGTACCTTTACATTTTTATTGATATAATAGCAAACCCCAGGGTTACTTGGAGTATTGAGTCTTTAAGAACAGGAAAAGGGAAGCAAACTTAGAACTTAGAACTGAGCAGTTACTCCTGTACTTCTGTACTCTCTAAGTGTACCTTCACATTCTTACTGATATAATAGGCAGGCTGAGCCTAGAGTTAGTGCCAGCATTGCTTGTTCAGAAGTACCACCTAAGCTCATGTGGTCTGACATAGCTCATAACCACTAGTTCATGGTATATATTCACTCATATAGACATATAATATAGTATAAACCTACTAAAATCTCTAGATTTAAAGAAACTAATCAAGAGGAAGGACTCTGGCTAAAATGCTCAATCCCCATCCCAAAAGGCAAAGATGATGGACATCAGAAGAAAGAGAAAACAAGGAACAAGTTAGGAGCCAGCCACAGAGGGCCTCTGGCCTACAGAATATCATAGCAGATGCTGAGACTTATGGCCAATTGTTGGGCAGAGTGCATGGAATCTGATGAAAGAAGGGGGAAATAGTAAGATCTGGAGAGGAGAGGAACTCCAAGGAGAGCAACAGAACCAAAAAAAAAAAAAAAAATGAGAGCAGCGGTCTTTCCTGAGACTCATACTCTAACCAAATACCATGCCTGGAGATAACCTTGAATCCATGCAAAGATGTAGCCCATTCCATTTCAGTGTCCAAGGTGGTTCCACAGTAAAAGGAACAGGGACTGCCTCTGACATGAATTTATTGGCCTGCTCTTTGATCACCTCTCTGTGATGGGGGAGCAGCCTTACCAGGCCACAGAGGAAGGCAAGGAAGACATTACTAATGAGATCTGATAGACTAGTATCACAATGAAGGAGAGGAAGACTACCCCTATTAGTGAACTTGGAGAGGGGGATGTATGGAGAAGGTGGAGGGAAGGTGGTGTGAGTAGTAGTTAATTGGGGATTAAAAGTGAATAAATAAAATTAATAAAAATTAAAATAAAAATTATTGAAAAAAAAACGATTCCTTTTGGAGTTATTATCAGAGGATGTTCCTTGAGATTGTTATGCCAATGAGAGTGACTAGACAGTAGGGAGTCTCTGTCACATTTTATCTTTGTTTCTGTTGGTCTACCTCTATTTTTGAATCTGTCTCTCTAGCTCTTTCTCTATCTATATTTGTCAGTCTCTCTCTCTCTGTCTGCTGCTTAAGGTTCAGTGTGAAAAGCTGTCAGGTCTGGTGAAGGACTACAAGAAATGACTGCTTGGTAACTTGATAGCATGAATGGTCTCTGTAAAAATATAAGCAAGTTCCCAAATAAACACTTTTTGTTCAATGAGTTGCCTTGTTCAGAGAGCATTTTCAGAGTAAATAATTCACTGACTGTGGACATATCTGTGCATTTAATAAATAATAATCAAATCTGTGATAATGTGAGTCACTCACTTGTGACTTTATTAATGACCACTTGAAAGAAATATATGACACTTTTCCTGAACTAAGACTTTTGGACACAGGAACTGTCATCTCTGTGTTGTGTGCTTTCAGCTGCCCAGATTAAGGCATGTAGGACTGATGACCCTTTCTCTTAAGCACTCTGCTTGTCCCTCTTAATAAGTGGCTCCTGAACTTCATAATGGCTCTCACCTGATTCATAACATCATTCTTCTTCTCAGCCAATAAGCACCTGAGAGAAGCTTGAGGTGTCCATGGAGATGAATGAGCACACTTTCCTCAGTGTTCAGTATCTCTGGTCTTGTGGCACATATGAATTTTTCTCGGGAAACCCATCATACCTTTATGTAATCCCTTTGTCCAGTCCCCACAACTTACTCCTGTTTACCTCTGTGACAATGTCAGGTAGGAAATTAATCTGTAATGTTTATTATTTAGGAGAGCCTCCTAAGTAGGGAAGCTTCAAAGTGATATGGGATTAAAAGGAATGTACCCAGTGACAAGCTGATCTCCTACTGTGGTCTTGGATCTGAAATTTCCTAGGTGGTGACCTTCAACCTAGGAAATTTCAGATCCAAGACCACAGTAGGAGTAGTTCCTGGCATACTTACTCTATGAACCTTCACATTTTTATTGATATAATAGGCTTCAAGGTCTAGTGTTTTTTGGGATATTGAGTCTTTAAGAGCATGAAAACAAGGAGGAAACCAATCAATTACTGGGCCTGGTACACCTGTAACAGAGAATGATCAGTGTATGTAAAAGGAGAACTGAGGGGCAATAAACTTTTTGAAAACTGGTGATGTTCCACAATGGTTTTGTCAACACTCTATGAACAGGAATTCCATGGCTAACATTGTTGGATCAGCATCTGTGTCCAACTGAGCAGTCAGTGAGGAACCCTTCTTGTCCTGGGGTTTAAAGATAAAACTGGGCCTTCAGGACAAAGAAATTGGTTATATGCCTAGGACACAATGGCATCTGTGTCCTCCAAACGAACTCTCTAAAAGTATTGTTAGTGCCAGAACTGCTTGTTCAGAGGTGGCACCTGACCTCATAGGGTCTGAGGTAGCTGGGTAACCACTTGTTTATGGCCAGGATTCCTTGCTCCCTAATGAGTTTCTGGAAAGCATGCCATACATTGTCAAATATCTGTCCTCCTTTAGAGGAATCATTTCTCCATTTTAAAAAGTCATTGAAAAAGTTGTCAGCAATTATTATTATTAATTATGTAATTTCATATAATATACTTTACACTCAGTTTCTATTGCTCCCAGGTTCAAATGCCTACCATGTGTCACAATAAAAATTTTGTGTCTTTAAAATACATCAATTGGAGTATGTGTTGTTCATATTCTCATTGAAACATGATCAGAGTCTCAGTGCCAAGTCCCTTAAAGAAAACTGAGTTCCTCCTTGCCACATCCTGTCACCATCACCAAACACAAGAAAGAATCCATCAGTCAAGAAGAGCTCTATACTTGATCCCCTTGATCACAGTTTTTATTATGTATTTATTTGTTATGATTTGTTCACTTTGTTTCCCCTCTGCTGCCCCCTCCCTCTTCTACTTCCAGTCCCACCCACCCTCCTCTTTCTACACCTATGCTCATTCTCTATTTCCCTGATAGGATAGATCCTACTTCCTCTTCTACCTGAACCTAGATTTTCAGGTCTCATCATGTCTGGCAGCATCATCTTCCTAAGCGATCTGATTCTCAGGGCATTCTTCTGCTTATATCCTCAATTCCCTCTACTTATGACACTCTTCCTGCCTCCTCTCCTGCAGGCTTCCCAGAGCTCTGAGGAGAGGAAGAATTTCATAGGGAAAGTCCATTTACAGCTAGATGTTTTAAAGTCTCTCTCTGCATAATATCACACTGTGAGTCTCTGTATGCTATGCCATTTGATGCAGAAGGAAGCATCTCTGTGGATCCAAGAACATGGTAGTCATCTATCAATTCAAAACAAAGACCAATACATTTTAATAAGAATAGAATGTGTTGCTTTAAAATTTCAGTAGGATGTCCTGACCCAAGAATTCAAATAACTGCCACCCAGTCCTCCTAGTGATAGACTGGTTTGGTCACAATTAGATGGCCTATTAGAACTTTAAAGCAGACTAATAGAAGACCTCCTAAATAAGTGAATACACACCATATTTTTCTTTCTGCATTTCATTTACTTAACCCAGAATGATTTTTTTTCCTGATTACATCTTTTTGCCTGAAAATATTATGATGACATTTTCTTAGGTGAATAATTCTTTATTATGGAAATATTCCACATTTTCCCCAAGCTAGACTGTCAGTCCTGTTCTTGAGAACTTAGGAGTTGCTGGGATGTTAATCATTGTATTGAAGGATGAACTATCAGAATAACTATATTCGTTTAGCCTAGAAGTCCCTGCATCTTCTTCTACTTCCTGGTGATTTGTTTTTTGTTTGTTTTTATTTTATTTTATTTTATTTTTATCAGTTACATTTTATTAACTCTGTATCCCAGCCGTGTCCCAATCCCTCATTCCCTCCCAGTCCCTCCCTCCTTCCCTCCCTCCCTCCCTCATCTCCACCGTGCCCCTTTCCAAGTCCACTGATAGGGGGGACCTCCCCATTCATCTGATCCTGTTTTATCAGGTATCTTCAGGACTGGCTGCAAAGCCCTCCTCTGTGGCCTAACAGGACTGCTCCTCCCTTCGGGGGTGGGGAGACCAAAGAGCCAGTCATTGAGTTCCTGTTAGAAATAGTCCCTGTTCCCCTCACTTTGGGAAACCAATTGGTTACTGAGCTACCACAGGCTACATCTGAGTGGAGGTTCTAGGTTATATCCATACATGGTCCTTGGTTGAATGTCAGTCTCAGAAAAGACCCTGTGCCCAGATATATTTGGTCCTTGTGGAACTCCTATCCTTTCCCCATCAGACAAACTCCCCTGTTTTCTAATGATTCCCTGTACTCTGCCAAAGGTTTGGTCATGAGTCTTTGCTTTGAAAACACTGCTAGTTAGAGTCTTTCAGATGCGCTCAGTAGACTCCTGTCATACGTTCAATGCACATCCCATCTGTCTTTCTAAATGAGGATTGATCATCTTACCCCATGTCTGTTCAATTGATTATCTTTTTTAGGTGTATAGATTTCATTATGTTTATCATATCTTATTGGTCTATATAAGTGAGTATATCCCATGTTTGTCTTTCTCCTTCTGGGATATTTCACTCAGAATGATCTTTTCTAGATCCCACCATTTGCCTGCAAATTTCATGATTTCCTCCTTTTTGATTGCTGAGTAGTATTCCATTGTATAAAAATACCACAATTTCTGTACCCATTCCACCGTTGATGGACATCTGGGTTGTTTCCAGGTTCTGGCTATTACAAATAGAGCTGCTATAAACATGGTTGAGCAAGTGTCCTTTTTGTGTACTTGAACAAACTTTGGGTATATACCTAGCAGTGGTATAGCTGGGTCTGGAGGAAGCACTATTCCTATTTGTCTTAGAAAGCGCCAGATAGCTTTCCAGAGTGGTTGTACCAGTTTACATTCCCACCAGCAGTGGAGCAGGGTTCCCCTTTCTCCACAACCTCTCCAGCATGTGTTATCGCTTGAGTTTTTCATCTTGGCCATTCTGATGGGTGTAAGGTGATATCTCAGGGTCGTTTTGATTTGCATTTCTTCCTGGTGATTTGAGTTGGAATGTCCCCTTGAAGCTCATCTATTTACACGTTTAGTCCCCATTGAGGAAATGTCTGGGAAGGCCTAGGAGGTATGGTCTTGTTAATAGGAATTATATGACAAGAGGGTGTGCAGTGATGTTGTTTTGCCAAGGAAAGTGTCCAGACATTATGTAGTCTTTGTCTCTTCATCTGTCATATTCTATCATTGTTTCTGTTGGTCTTGGTCTCTCTATTTCTGAATCTGTCTCTCTAGCTCTTTCTCTCTCTATCCCTGTCTGTGTCCTGCTCTCCGCCTGCCACTTGTAGTTCAGTATGAAAAGCTCTCACTTCTGCTGAAGGACCACAACAATATGATGTCTTGCTGAAATGACATCATGGATGGCTTCTGCAAAAATATAAGCTTGGTCCCAATTAAATGCTTTTTTGTTCAATGATTTTCCTTTGTCAGGGAGCGTTTTCTCAGTAAGTAATTTACTAACTGAGGACACATATGTGGATTTAACAAATAATAATGGAATCTGTGATAATGAGAAAGTCACATGTCAAGGACACATGACTTTATTAATGACGACTTTAAAGAATTACGGGAAATTATTTCTGAACAAGCCATTATCTCATCCATTTATCCAGATCCCACACCTTTACTCCTGTTTACGTTTGTGACAATGTCAGGTAGGAAATGATCTTTAATGTTTATTTAATTGGACAGCTTCCTAAGCATGGAAGCTTCAAAGTGATGTGGGAATAAGGGGAAAGTAATAAATGCCAAGGTGTTCTCCCATTATGGACTTGCATCTGAAACTTTCTGGGAATTGACTTTGAACTGAGAAGTTACTCCTGTACTCACTAAATGTACATTGACATTATTATTGTTATAATGGGCTGGCAGTTTCTAGGACTCCCTTGGGTATTGAGTCTTTAAGAACAGGGAAAAGAAAAGGAAAACAGAAATTTTCTGGGGCTGTTTTGCCTGAAACAGAGATTGAGTGCTGTGAGTGAAAAAAGAACAGAAGGGCAATAAACTATTTGACAGCTGGTATTGTTCCTCTCTAGTGTTGGCCTCTATGAAAAGGGTTGCCTTGGGGGACATGGCTGGATTGCCATCTGTGTCCTACTCAGTGGTCAGTGAGGAACCCTCCTGGTCATGGGCTTTACAGTTAAAATTGGGCCTACAGGACAGAGATATGGGTCTATTATGTATGCCTAGACACAAGAGCAGCTGTGTTTCCTGCTGTGGCCCTTCCAATCAAACACTCTGAACATAGTGTTAGTGCAGGGACTGCATGTTCAGAAGTGCCAACTGAACTCACGGAGTCTGAGGTAGATGGGTAGTCCATATTTCATGGCTAGAATTGAGTATGCTAAATAATGTGTTCCAGTAAAGCATGCCTAACAAAATCAAACATTGCCATCATTTAGCAGAATTTTTCTCCATGTCAAAAGTCATTGTAAAGGTTGTCATTATATTATTTTTATTGATTATGTGGGAATTTCATATAATATTCTTAAACACTTTTTCATGGCTGCCTGGTTGAAATTCGTACCCATGAGTGACAATAAAAATTCTTTTTCTTTAAAATACTTCAATTGGAATAAGTGTTGTTCATATACTCATTGAAACATGATCAGAGTCTCAATGCCAAGTCCCTTAAAGAAAACTGAGTACACCTTTGTGGCACCTAGTCACCATCCCCAAGAAGAAGCCATCGGCCCTGAAGAGCTCTATAATTCATCACCTTGATCACAGTTTTCTTATTTATTTATTACAATTTTTCTACACTTGATCTCCCCTACTGCCCCCTCAATCTTCTCCTTCAAGTGGAACTTACCCTCTTTCTTCAAACCCTGTAACTTTTCTCTAGCTCCTGATAATTGAGGTCCTTCCTCCCCCTTCTATTTGACCCTACCTTATCAGTATTCATCAAGGTGGCTGTACCTTCCTACCCTGTGTCCTTATTCTCAGGGCATTGTACTACTTTTGTCCTCAATTGCCTGTATTTATGTCACTCTCCCTGCCTCCTTTATTGTAGGCTTTCCAGAGCTCTGAGGGGAGGGAGAATTTCATAGGGAAAGCTCATTTAGACCTGGTTGTTTTAACGTCTCTCTCTGCATAATATGGGAATGTGAGTCTCTGTATGCAATCCCATTTGATGCAGAAGGAAGCATCTCTGTGGATACAAGAACATGGTACTCATCTATCAGTTGAGGGCAGCAAGCAATATATTTTAATAATATCAGCCTGGGTTACTTGAAAATTTCTGTAGGATACCCTGGCCCAACATCTCATTTAATGACCACCCATCCCCTAGTGGAAGACTGGTTGGTTACAATTAGATGGCCTATTGGAACTTTATCCCCCACTATTAGGAGATCTCCTAATAATTGATATATGCCATATTTGTCTTTCTACATTTCAGTTACCTCACCCCATATGATTTTTCCTGGTTCCATCCATTTGCCTGAAAATAACATGATGTATTTTTTTTAGCAGAATCATTCTTTGTTATATATTAATCCACATTTTCCCCAAAGGAGATTATCAGTCCTGTCTTCTAGCCCTTAGAAGTTACTGGGACTTTAATCATTGTATTGAATGACAAACTATCAGGATAACTATGTTTTTTTAGCATAGAAGTTCCTCCATCTTCTTCCACTTCCTGGTGATTTGAATTGCAATGTCTCCTTGAAGCTCATCTATTTACATATTTAGTCTCCAGTGAGAAAATGTCTGGGAAGGCCTAGGAGGTATGGTCTTGTTAATAGGAATTATATTTCAGGGGGGTGTGCTGTGAGGTTGATATGCCAATGAAAGTGACCAGAAAGAATAGAAACTTTGTCTCTTGATCTCTGTCACATTCTATCATTGTTTCTGTAGGTCTCAGTCTCACTATTTCTGAATCTGAATCTGTCTGTCTCTGTCTATCTCCCTCTCTCTGCCTACTACTTGTGGTTCAATAAGAAAATCTCTCAGTTCTACTGAAGGAGTACAACAAAATGACTGCTTGATGATGTGATATCATGGATGGTATCTGTAAAAATATGAGCAAAGTCCCAATAAAACCTTTTTTTTTTCAAAGATTATCCTTGGGCATGGAGCATTTTCACAGTAATTCACTGAGTGAGGACATATACGTGCACTTAATAAATAAAAATAGATTCTGTAATAATGTGAAAGTCACATGTCAAGGACACGTGACTTTATTAATGACCACTTTTAAAAAATTATGTGGCACTCTTCCTAAACTAAGAGTCTTGGACACAGGAACTGTCATCTCTGGGTTGTGTGCTTTTAGCTGCCCAGATTGAGGCATGTGGGGCTGACCACCCTTTATCTCAAGCATGCTGTCAACTTGGCCATTTTAATAACTGGCTCCTGAAACTCTTACTGCCTTTCATCTTTGAAATGATATTGACATATCATTCTCCTTCTCAGCCAATCAGTACCTGAGAGAATTTTGAGTTTTCCATGGAGAAGAGTAAACAAACTTTCCTCATTTTACAGTATCTTTGATCCAGTTTGTGACTTTTTCTTGTGAAACTTAACAATCCTTTATATCAACTCTTTATCCAGATCCCACACCTTTACTCCGGTTTATCTCTGTGACAATGTAACAAGATAGGAAATGAAACTTTCATGTTTATTTATTAGGAGAGCTTCCTGAGTAGGGAAGCTTCAAAGTTATGTGGGATTAAGAGGAATGTACCCAATGATGAGGTAGTCTCCTACTGTGGTCTTGGATCTGAAATTTTCTTGGTTGTGACTTTGAACTGAACAGTTACTTGGGAACTCACTAAATGTACCTTCACATTCTTATTGATAGGTTCTCATATTAGGTTCTCATGGTCCATCATTCCCTGGGGTATTGAGTCTTTAAGAGCAAGGAAAGGAGATGTAAATCAGACAATTCCATGGACTGGTTGGCTGAAAGAAAGATCAGTGAGTGTAAAATGTGAACTGAAGGGCAGTAAACTTTCACAGCTGGTGTTATTCCACACTAGTTCAGCAAACCTCTACAAGTAGGGATGCCTTGGATGACGTGGCTGGATGAGCAGCTGTGACATACAAAATGGTCAGTCAGGAATCCTCCTGAACCTGGGGTTTACAGTTAAAACTTGACCTCCAACAGAGAAATGGGTCTGTGTTATATGCCTAGGACACAAGAGCAGCTGCGTTTCTGCTGTGGTTCTCCAGACAAACACTCTAAATATAGTGTTAGTGCCAGGAATGATACTTGAGAGGTGCCACCTGAGTGCATGGGGTCTGAGGTAGCTAAGTAACCACTAGTTCATGGCTAGGATTCTCTGGTACATAATGAATTCTGGAAAACATGTCTTACATGTCAAACTCTGCTCTCCTGTAGCGAAATCTTTTCTCCAAGTTAAATGTCAGTGTAAAAGTTGTCAACATATCATTTTTACTGATTTTGTGGGAATTTCATATAACATACATTACAATCCTTTTCCATTGTTCCCAGGTTCCAATTCCTACCTTTGTGTCCCACTATTTTTTTAAAAACATCAATTATAATAATTCTTGTTCATATACTCATTGGAACATGATCAGAATCTCTGTGCCAACTCACTTAAAGAAAATTGAGTTCATCCTTGTCACACACTTGCACTAACCAAAAAAAGAAGCCATCAGTCCTAAAGAGCTCTATAATTCATAACCTTGATCACACTTTTTCTTATGAATTTATTTATTATGATTTGTTCACTTTGTTTCACCTCAGCTGCCCCAAACTCTTCTCCTCACAGTCCCAACGCAGCTCCTTCTATCCCTATGACATTTCTCTGGTTCCCTGATAAGGGATGTCATCTTCCCACTTCTATCTTATCCTAGCTCATCAGGTTTCAACCAGGCTGGGGGCTTCATCTTCCTCTGTGGCCTGATTCTCAGGGCATTATTCTCCTTCTGTCCTCAATTCCCTCTACTTATACAATCTTCCTGCCTACTCTCCTGCAGGCTTCCCAGAGCTCTGAGGGAAGGGAGAATTTCATAGGGTAATCCTATTTAGAGGTGGGTGTTATAAGTTTTCTGCATAATATCAGACTATGAGACTTTGTATGCAATCCCATTTGATGAAGAAAGCGTCTCTGTGGATGAAAAAAAAAACATTTCACTGATCTATTATTTGAGAACGGAGAGCAACATATTTTAATAACAACAGCCTGGGTTGCTTGAAATTTTCTGTAGAATACCCTAACACAAAAACTCAATTAACTGACACCCGATCTCTCTAGTGGAAGACAGGTTTGATCACAATAGATGGCCTATTGAAACTTTATCCCTCACTATTAGTAGATCTCCTAATAAGTGACTATATACCATATTTGTCTGTCTGCATTTTAGTTACTTCAACCAGGGTTCCTTTTGCCTGTAAATATCTTGATGTCATTATCTTAGCTGAATAGCACTCCATTATGGAAACTTTCCACATTTTTCCCAAAGAAGTTTATCTTTCATGTTCTTTAGTCCATGGAAGTTACTGGAACATTAATCATTGTATTGAATGACAAACTTTCAGGATAACTATGTTCTTTTGGCCTAGAAGTCCCTCTATCTTCTTCTACTTCCTGGTGATTTGAATTACAATGTCTTCTTGAAGCTTATCTATTTACATATTTAGTCTCCAAAGAGAAAATCTCTGGGATGCATTAAAAGATATGGCCTTGTTAGATAATATTGTTCCTATTGGAGTTATATTATAGGAGGGTATGCTGTGAGGTTGATATGCTAAAGAAAGTAATGAGACAGAAGGAGTCTCTGTCTCTAGTCTCTACACTTTATATCTTTGTTTGTGTTGGTCTAGATCTCTGTATTTCTGAATTTGTCTCTCTAGGTCTTTCTTCCCAGTGAGTAAATGTGGAATTAAGAGGAATGTACCGACTGACAAAGTGGTCTTCTACGTGGTTTTATATTTGAAATTTCCTAGGTTGTTACTTTGAACTGAGCTGTTACTGGAGTACTGACTAAATGTACCTTCAGATAGTTATTGATATAATATGCTGGCAGGGTCAAGGGTTTCATGGGGTACTTAGTCTTTAAGAGCAGAGTAAGAGAACATATCCTGAGAGTCATGCAGGCTAGTCTAACAGGGCCCACCTGAAAGAGGGAGTGTGAATGGGGGAAAAAGATGCTAATAATAGAGACAAGACAGATTCCATTTGCAATCAACTCTTAAAAAGCAAAGGGTACAAGTAAAAAAATTTTTCACAGTAGCAACCCATCTGTGCCACCTGGCAAGATATCCACTAATTCACTCAAGGTTACAGCAAGTTTTTCTCTGGTTCCAAGGTTGCGCCCTGCTTGCAGAGACCACCAAGGACAATATCTAAGACATGGAACTTAAATGAGACCCATGGCATCTGCCATGGCCAGGAGGCTGAATTCCAACAACCAGACTCTTTGTTTTATGGAGAGCCTTACTGAAATTGCCGAAATATGCATTTTTTTTCTTTCTTGTAATCAAGGTCTCAGATGTAATTTTTATGAACCTCTGTCTTAGGTTGGAAAAACTACAATTTTACACTTACACCTCAATGACTTACCTCCATATCAAATGAGGTTGTAAGAGATCTTTAATTTAAATTCATGCAACTGTACTTGAATGTGTTGAAGTTGTTGAAGAAGAAAATGTAACAAACAAGGAAGGGAGGCACAGGCCAACAAACCCCTATCCACCATGCCACAAATATCAGTTCCCACTTAAGCACAGAGTGAAAGGATCGAAAGTGACTCCTGAGGCTAGTAAATATTTCCCAAGCAGTATTGGCCAATTCTTAATCTAGGTTTCATGGTAGATTCTGTACCATGGATCTTTTCATCATTAACATGTCTAATGAGAAGTTTTGCTAGAACAAATACCAGCAAGGTGATTCTGAACATGAGTCCAATTCAATTCTGTTTCATCATACTAAGAATCAGAATCCCTAACATGAATCATAACAAAAGCAGGTTGCTTAAAAACTAATACTGAAAGAGCATTATTATTAGTACCACTAATTGTGGTACTAATTTTTACCAAAATTATTAAGATTGTAATATACACATTCATTTGAATAGATATCATTGTTCTTAAAATGTCTTACTACAATGTTTCCAATTAGCAGTAAATGAGGAGGATTAACACATGCCAAAACAGAAGCATACTTCTGGATGTTACAAATAAATCTGCTACAAACATGGTTGAGCAAATGTCCTTATTGTGGACTTGAGCCTCTTTTGGATATATGCCTAGGAGTGCTATAGCTGGATCTTGAGGAAGTCCTTGTTGTCTGAGAAAGCACCAGATTGATTTCAGGAGTGTTTGTACCAGTCTACGTTCCACCAGCAGTGGAGGAGGGTTCTCCTCTCTCCAGCATGTGTTGTCACTTGTGGTTTTGATCTTGGCAATTCAGATGGGTGTAAAGTGACATCTCAGGGTTATTTTGATTTGCATTTCCCTGATGACTAATGACATTGAGCATTTCTTTAAGTGTTTTTCTGCCATTTGATATTCCTCTATCGATAATTCTGTTTAGTTCTCTTCCCCAATTTTTCATTGAATTACTTGATTTGTTGATATTCAACTTATTTAGTTCTTTATATATAATGGATATTAGCCCTCTGTCACATAGAGGGTTGGTGAAGATTCTTTCCCAATCTGTAGGCAGTCATTTTGTTTTGAGCACAGTGTCTTTTTCTTACAGAAGTTTTTCAGTTTCATGAGGTCCCATTTATTGATTGTTGCTCTTAGAGCCTGTGCTGTTGGTGTTCTGTTCAGGAAGTTCTATCCTGTGCCAATGAGTTCTAGGGTCTTCCCCATTTTTTCTTCTAACACATGTAATGTGTCTCGTTTTATGTTGAGGTCTTTGATCCACTCCGACTTTAGTTTTCTACAGGATGATAAATATGGATCTATTTTCATTTTTCTACATGTAGACATCAAGTTAGACCAGCACCAATTGTTGAAGATACTATCTTTTTTCCATTGTATGGTTTTGGCATCTTTGTCAAAGATCAGGTGTCCACAAGTGTGTCGGTTTATTTCTGGGTCTTCTATTCAGTTCCATTGATGCACAATTTTGTTTCTATGCCAGTACCATGAAGTTTTATTACTGTTGCTCTTTAATACAGGTTGAGATCAGGGATGGAGTTATCTCCAGAAGATCTTTTATTGTAGAGGAATGTTTTAGCAATTCTGGGTTTCTTGTTATTCCATATGAAGGTGATAATGTTTCTTTCAAGGACTGTAAAGAATTGTATTAGTAATTTGATAGGAATTGCATTGATAGATTGCTTTTGGTAAGATGGCCATTTTTACTATGTTAATCCTGCCAAGCCATGAGCATGGTAGATCTTTCCATCCTCTGATATCTTCTTCTAATTCTTTCTTCAGAGACTTGATTTTTTTTTTCATAAGAGTTTAATTTCTTGGTAAGGGTTACACCAAGGTACTTTATGTCTTTTGTGGCTCTTGTGAAGGGTGTTTCTTCCTCAATTTCTTTCTCAGCCCTTTTGTCTTTTGAATATAGGAGGGTACTGATTTTTCTGAGTCAATTTTATATCCTGCCACTTTGCTCAATGTGTTTTATCAGCTGTAGGAGTTCCTTGGTAGAATTTTTTGGGTCACTCAGGTATACTATCATATCATCTGCAATTAGTGATACTTTGACGTATTCCTTTTCAATTTGTATCCCTTTGATCTCCTTCAATTTTTTTATTGCTCTAGCAAGGACTTCCAGATCTATGTTGAAGATATTTGGAGAGATTCGGCAGCCTTGCCTTGTCCCTGATTTCAGGGGTATTGCTTTTAGTTTCTCTCTTTAGTTTGATGTTGGCTATAAGCTTGCTGTGTATTGCCTTTTACTATGTTTAGATATGTGCCTTGTATCCCTGATCTCTCCAAGACTTTAAACATGAATGGATGTTTTGTTGGATATTGTCAAATGCTTTCTCAGCATCTAAGGAGATTATTAGGTGGTTTTTCTCCTTTAATTTGTTAATATGGTAGATAACATTAATGGATTTCCATATATTGAACCACCCATGTATACGTGGAATAAAGCCTACTTGGTCATAGTGGATGACATCACTGATGTGATCTTGTATTCGGTTTGCAAGTATTTTGTTGAGTATTTTTGCATCAATGTTCATAAGGGAGATTGGCCTGAAATTCCCTTTTTTTATTGGGTCTTTCTGATGTTTAGGTACCAAGGGAACTGTGGCTTCCTAGAATGAATTTGGTAGTGTTCCTTCTGTTTGTATTTGTGGAATAGTTTAAAGAGAATTAGAGTTAGGTCTTCTATGAAGGTCTGGTAGAATGCTGTGCTAAAACCATCTGGTCCTGGGCTTTTTTTGGATGGGAGACTTTTGATGACTATTTCTACTTCCTTAGGGGATATAGGACTATTTAACTGATCTACCAGTTCTTGATTCAGCTTTGGTAAGTGGAATAGATCAAGAAATTTATCCATTTCATTTAGATTTTCAAATTTTGTGGCATATAGACTTTTGAAGTAAGTCCTAATGATTGTTTGGATTTCTTCAGTGTCTGTTGTTTTGTCAGCTTTTTCATTTCTGATTTTGTTGATTTGGATAGTGTCTCTCTGCTGTTTAATTAGTTTGGCTAATGGTTTGTCTATATTGTTGATTTTCTCAAAGAACCAGGTCTTGGTTTCATTGATTCTTTAATTGTTTAATTTGTTTCTAATTTATTGATTTCAGCCCTGAGTTTTATTATTTCCAGCTGTCTACTACTCTCTGGTGTGTCTGCTTCTTTTTTTTTTTTTTTTAGGGCTTTTAGACAAACCATTAATTTGCTGGCATCAGAGGTTTCAAATTCTTTTTTGTAGGCATTTAGTGCTATGAACTTCCCTCTTAGCACTGCTTTCATTGTGTCCCATAAGTTTGGGTGTGTTGTGCCTTCTTTTTCATTGAATTATAGGAATACTTTAATTTCTTTATTTCTTCACTGATCCAACTGTCATTGAGTAGCAAGGTGTTTAGTTCCCATGTAGACTTTCTGTTATTTCTGTTGTTGTTGAGATCCAGTTTTAGTCCATTGTGTTCAGATAGGATACATGGGATTAATTCAATCTCTTTTATCTGTTGAGACTTGTTTTGTGACCAACTATATATGGTCTATTTTGGAGAAGGTTCCATGAGGTGCTGAAAAGAAGGTAAATATTTTTCATGTTTGGGTGAAAGGTTCTGTAGACATAAGTTAGGTTCATTTGATTCCTGACCTCTGTTAGAGTCACTGTTTCTTCATTTAACTTCTGGTTTGTTGACCTGTCCTTTCTTGATAGTGGGTGTTGAAGTGTCCCACTATTAATGTGTGAGGATCTATGTATGGTTTCAGTTTTATTAATGTTTCTTTTACAAATGTCGATGCTCTTGTGTTTGGGGCATATATGCTCAGAATTGTGGTGTCTTCTTGGTGGAGTTTTCCTTTGATGAGTATGAAATTACCTTCCCCATTGCTTTTGATTAATTTTGATTGAAAGTCTATTTTATTAGCTATTAGAATAGCTCCTCCTGCTTGCTTCTTGGGTCCATTTGCTTGGAAAACCACCTTTCAGCCCTTTATTCTCAGGTAATGTTTGTCTTTGTGACTTAGGTGTGTTTCTTGTATGCAACAGATTTCTGGGTTTTGTTTCTGCACCCATTCTGTCAGTATGTGTATTTTTATTGTAGAGTTGAGTCCATTGATGTTAAGGGAGAATGACCAGTGACCTTTAGATGCTTTGATTTTGCTGTTGTCTATGATAGTTTGTTTGTGTGCTTGAGTACTTTTGGCTTTCCTGTAGTAAGGTTATTTGTTTCCTGTGTTTTCCTGAATGTAATTAGTTTTTCTGGGTTCTATTTTTCCTTCTAGTATCTTCTGTAATGCTGGATTTGTGGGTAGGTATTGTTTCAATTTGTTTTTGTCCTTGAATATCTTGTCTTCTCCATCTATGATGATTGAGAATTTTGCTGGATATATTACCCTGGGCTGACATCTGTTTTCTCTTAGGACCTGCATTATGTCAGTCCAGGCCCTTTTTGCTTTCATTTTCTCTGTTGAGAAGTCAGGTGTGATTCTGATGTGTTTGCCATTATATGTTACTTGGCCTTTTCCCTTGCAGCTTTCAGCATTTTTTTTCTTTGTTCTGTATACTTACTGTTTTGATTATTATGTAGCAGGAAGATTTTTTTTCCTGGTCTAATTTATTAGGTGTTCTGTAATCCTCTTGTAATCTTTTAGTCCTCTCCTTTAAGTTGGGGAAATTTTCTTCTATGATTTTGCTGAAGGTATTTTCTGGTCCTTGGAGAAGGGAATCCTTTCCTCTTCTTCAGCATAGATGTAAGGTCATCTTCTTAAATTTCTATTATGCAGAGGTATCCAGGGCTACTTGCCTCTAGATGGCTAGTTTCTGGAGATGCCATATTGATCTATCTTTTGTTGGTTGAGCTTTTATGCTGACCTTTACTCAGTGGGCCATTTTAGGTATTGGCTGTTAGTTTCTGCTGCTTCCTGGAATCCTGAAGTAGGGAGAATCCCCTTGGCAGGAAGGCAGTTTTTCCTGAAAGAGGCCTCCTCTGCTTTTTGGGCATGGTCACTGTATGGCCAGCATTTTTCAGGAATTGCCACTGCTCACCTCTGGCATATAGACCTGAGTAGTGAAAGAATAAAGTCCTAGCATAATGCTGACCCTGCTCACAATCTGCCTTCCCGCCTTCCCTGTTCTGGGTACGTGACTTAACTACGGCTTTGTTCAAACCACCCAATCAGACCCCTGTAACTATGCTTCTCGCTTCTGTAACTGCGCCTCCTGCTCCCGAGCCCTATAAAAACCCGTGCGCAAGTCCTCCGATAAGCTTGGTCGCCCCGGGTACCCGTGTATCAAAATAAACCTCTTGCGGCTTGCATCCAAAGGCTGGTCTCGCTGTTCCTTGGGAAGCGGGGTCTCCCCGTCTAGATAGGCTCATGGGAGTCTTTTATTTGGAGGTCCCACCGAGATCTGAGACCCCCGCCCAGGGACCACCGACCCAGCGTCGGGAGGTAAGATCTGCCGGCTTTTTGTTCTGTGAGTCTTGTGTATCGTTGTGTTAAACGGTCTGTCTTTGTGTGAGTTCGTTTCCAGGGGGTTCGAGTCCCCCTGTGGTCTGGACTTGGCCAGGTCATCTGTATCAGACGGAAACTAGAAGGAGCCGATGGGCTAGTACTTCTATTCCGTGCCTCCTGGGAGACATCTCAGGAGTGCCTGGTAGGGGAATCATTTGCTTCCCCGTCTGAAAGGTAACCCTTCTTGGGTTCCCTCCTGTCTGGAAACACGAGCCAAGTGGGACTCTTTGGGGCGACGCCCCTGAGAGAAGGCTACGTGCTTCATCTGGGAGATGGAGGAACCAGACCTCTGACAAGGTCTCCATCTGAATGTTTGTGTTGTCTTCTGTCTGCCTGATTTTTGTCATAAGTGTAGTGAGTGTTGTTTGTCTGTCTACCTTTTGTTCTCTGTTCTGAAAGGCCTCACGAAATTTGTTTAAAATGTGTGCCTATGCGCCTTATTAGATCCATAAGCGCATATTGTATAGGCTGCCACGTGGTCTAAAGTGTCTCAGTGTCTCGCCGCCATCTTGACTTCACCATGTGATTTTATAATGTAACCGCCATCTTGGTATGGATAAAAAAAAAAAAGAAAAACCTTGGTCAAATAATTCTCATTTCCTTCTAGGTTAAAAGGATAGCTTATTTTAAATTGGTATTGGTTTTAAAAATTAAATTGCTTGCACTGGTAAATTCTGGTTTTAAAATCTGGTTTTAATTTTAAAGATTATGTTTATGCCTTGTGACTTCTACAAAAGGGGTACTTTGTTTTAATATTGCAAAAACGGGTTTTAAAAAATTGTTTAAAGTTTATCAGACATTTGGGTATGACAATGACTGAGAAAATTGCAGTTTTTGAAATGGATCTTATGGAGAGCTGTTTGTTTGATAAGCTGCTTTGTTTATAAAAAAAACATGTTTACACCCTGTTCTTTATCTTGAGACAAAGAAAAGGGGAAGTTTCACCAAGTTCCTTAAAGCTTGTTCTAAGTTCCTTAGAGTTTGGTTGTTACCTTTATGTTATCAGATGTAGGAAAGTTATTTTAAAAAAAATTTAGCAGTTTCAGAACTCCATTTTATAGTAATGTAACTTGCTTTTGCTTTGCCTATAAAAAGCAAATCGTACGTAGACTCTGGGCTTCAGCAGGATCATGTCAGAATGGAAAGGATTTTAGTGAGAGTTTTTATGTTGTCTAAAAAAGCAAGAAAGAGAGCAAAAAAGTAAGCATGTCTGGTTAAGCCAGAAAAGAAAAGCTAGAAATCTGAATGTATATAGCACGTTGCAGAAGGTTAGTGGATGTGTTATAAAAAGCCAGAGAGTTAATATGATTTAAAGAAAAACTGTATTTTAAAATGTTATACTTCATTTAAAAGGCTGGTGATTCCTCATTACAAAATGTTTTTTTATGCTCTTTTAAGGAAAAAATTCTAGCTGATAGGTTTGGTATGGCTAAAATAATTACAGTTTAAAATTGTTCTGTTATGCAGTTGGTTCTAAAGCTTGTTCGATTACTGGAAACTTTTAGTTGTGGGGGATTATGGAAGCTCGGAAGTGTTTGCTGTATCATCAGCACCTAATGGCCATGTTTGGTATTGTCAGTCACAGCCTGTGCTAATGCTAGCACATGGCCAGCCGCCATGATGGTTCAGCAATGGAGAGCTCGTAAAGCTGTAGTTTGGCTGCCATATTTGTTTAAGACTTCCAGCTGAGTTCAGTTACACGTGGCCAGCCGCCATGATGGTTCAGCAATAGAGAGCGCGTGAAGCTGTAGTTTGGCTGCCATGTTTGTTTAAGGATTCCAGCTCAGTTCGGTTACACGTGGCCAGCCGCCATGCTGGTCCAGAGATATGTTTAGTCATTAGTGCTAAATGCAAAGCTTTTTAATATTCAATTTTAATGCAAGTGGTAGGAGCAGCAAGATTAGCTAGCCTCTCTATAAACTGTATCCGATTAAAAGGTTTGCTTTGATTTTAGTTCAGAAAGAACAGATTTAAAGTCATGCTAAATACTGCAGTTGAGCCTTACCTAGTCTCTTGTCTATTTGTCTTAAAATATATACTTCTAGGACATGCATCTCGAAAATATGCTAGAATCAGAGATCATAGCATTCTGTTTTATAGGACACAGTTTAGAGCAGATGATAAAAACACAGTAACTCGGATATGCTGGCCCTCAAGCTTGTCAGAAATCTGAATTAGGCATTTTAACATGTGTAAGCTTATTGTGACAGGAAGTCCCGCAATCCTGGCAGTAGGTCCCCCAAGGTCTCCGAGAAGATTTGGGCACAACGACAGATGAATGCTACTCTGGATTGTGGTATGCTAACCACTGGGCAATACTGCCTCAACTGGCCCACTGTTAGGGCCCAGCCAAAACTGTGGACACCTGGAGTCAATGTTTCACGTTGCTAAGGGCGAGGTGAGGCCATTCTCTCGTTTCTTTCTCCACAGAAATAGTCTCTCATCTTATGTGCCTGGCAGAACTGCGTCTGTTCAGGATGCTGAAACACAGGAGCCAGGGACACTGCCTAGGTAATGGGCTAACTAGTCATCCCTGTCATTTTGATTGGCACATGGATTGGTATTTATTTAGCTTATAATTTATCCTTCTCAGGTCTCTGAACACCTTGACGGCTATGCTAAGCTTACGGTAGCTTTGCAGCTAGAGAAAAGACAATTAGATTGACTGTTAGCTCATTGATCAGCTCATTGGCTAGAACCACAGAGTACTAGATACCTTATTTAGAAAAAAAGACAGGTTTGCCTTGCTCACAGGACTCATGTCTTAAGATAAATAAGTGGAGCTTATGTAGGGTCTGAGAATATAGGAGTTTAGGTTGTAAAAATCTAGAGTGTTATTATTTAGTTTAAAAAATGTTTCAGGGTTGATAAATACAAAAGATTGGAGAGTCTAAGTAGTTTTTTTTAGGTATATAATTATAAATTATAAAGAGATAAAAAATAATTAAAGCAGATTAAAAATGGGAAATATTTTAAATTTCTCCCCCCTCTTTGCTACTATTGTGCTTATGTTATAAAATTTTAAAAGTTCAGAGTGTTGGCATTGATCAATAGAGTTCTGATAAGTTGATGGAGCAATAACTGCTTATTATTCAGTCACCAGGTTAAGATTTTAATTTCCTTTGTTGGCTTCTGAAGATAGACTAAAGGTGCTTCTCGTTATTTTAAAAACATCTGTTTAATGTGTGTATCTGACCCAAAAGTCATAGCTTTTAGTATGGTATTCTTAATATCTGCCATTTCTGGGGTAGATTTTGACACAGAAATATCCTAAACCTATTCCTTCTAGTTGCTTTGTTAAGGAAAGTCCAAGCATCCAGGGTTTAGCACTAAAAGCCAGTAATGTATTTCTGCCTAACTTTCCAGTGTAAACAAAAAAGTAAAAGTGAAAACTAAAAGTATATGCTGAGTGTTTAAAAACAGCCAAGCTTCATTCGTGACTAATTACAAACAGCTATGCCCACAGAAGAAAAAAAAAATGTTACTGTGGACACACTTAGGTTGTGTATAAAGGTTATAAAACAAACAGCTAACTGATACTCATTCAGTGGGATGCAGTTTTACCTGTTCCTCTCAAAATGTTTGATTTGCTGATATGTTACTTTTCTGAGTATTTAAAATTATGTATATTTCCTTTTGTGTACTAAAATTTCATATGAGTTTCAGGGATGTGACCTTGATCTGGCATAGCTCAAAAGGATCGCAGATGAGATTTTCCCTGATCTTTCCCATTTAATAGACAAATTTTAACTCCTGTCTCCAGTCTGAATTTGTCTCAGCAGATCTTCACCTGTTTAACTCTGTCCGGGATCAGCTGTGGACTGCAAGCTGAGATCTGGACTTCCTGGAAACTGACATGATTGCTCCCTGCCTCTTTGGGTGGATCAACGAACCAGATGCTTGGGACTTCCCCATTGCCCAGGCTTTGACTGGCATTTCAGCCTTCCTAGCCCCTGATGCCTACGGTCCAACGGTCAGCTCGAAGAAGCTCCAGAAGATGGATCTACACCCAAATCCCCCCTAGCAGGCTGAAATGCTAAGTCAAAAGAGGCTCCCTGGCAATAATGCTGGGGGGACTAACGGTTGGGGGCATAGCCGCAGGGATTGGGACTGGGGCCACCGCCCTATCAGCGACCCATCAGTTCCTACAACTTCAACAAGCTATGCATGCTGATCTACAGGCGTTAGAAGAATCAGTAAGTGCCTTGGAGAAATCCTTGACCTCACTGTCTGAGGTAGTTCTACAGAACCGTAGAGGGCTAGATATCCTCTTTTTGCAAGAGGGAGGACTATGTGCGGCTCTAAAAGAGGAGTGCTGTTTCTATGCCGATCACACCGGACTAGTCAGAGACAATATGGCCAAACTTAGAGAGAGACTTAATCAGAGAGAAAAGCTCTTCAATGAAAGACAAAGTTGGTATGAAAGCTGGTTCAATAAGGCCCCCTGGTTCACCACTCTTGTTTCCTCTCTCATGGGCCCCTTAATTATAATTCTTTTAATTCTACTTTTCGGGCTTTGCATTCTAAATAGGTTAGTTCAGTTTATGAAGGACCGGCTCTCCGTCATACAGACGTTAGTGCTAACCCAGCAGTATCATCAACTCAAGCAGCTGGAGACGGAGATTGACTCTCCCTAGACCCGCAGAATGAAGGATTCCATTCTAAGCTAGAAGAAAAATGGGGGAATGAAAGAATAAAGTCCTAGCATAATGCTGACCCTGCTCACAATCTGCCTTCCCGCCTTCCCGGTTCCGGGTACGTGACCCTGCTCACAATCTGCCTTCCCGCCTTCCCTGTTCTGGGTCCGTGACTTAACTACTGCTTTGTTCAAACCACCCAATCAGACCCCTGTAACTATGCTTCTCGCTTCTGTAACCGCGCCTCCTGCTCCCGAGCCCTATAAAAACCCGTCACCCCAACCGAGAGGCGCGCAAGTCCTCCAATAGGCTTGGTCGCCCCGGGTACCCGTGTATCAAAATAAACCTCTTGCGGCTTGCATCCAAAGGCTGGTCTTGCTGTTCCTTGGGAAGCGGGGTCTCCCCGTCTAGATAGGCTCATGGGAGTCTTTCAGTAGTAGCTGTGGCCTTTGTTAGTCAGGGGCGCTCTCCTCTCACCCGTAGAAGTCCTCAAGACAGCTGCCCCACTGCTGGGTTTGTCGTCTGAATTTAATGAGCTGCTTCTGTTGTTACACTGTTTTCCAGGTACAGCCCTCTTGAAGTACCTGCTGATTCCCTAGCTGTGGAGTATCCTGGGGCACATAGTTCTGTCTGAAAAGGTGAAAGGAGTGCTCAGCAAGTCTCCTGGCCTGAGGCTGAGTGTTCTGCTCTGTTTTAGGAGATTATATGCCCAAGTTTGAGATGGCAGCTGGGGGCACTGCTCTGGCATGGAGGCTGTGCACCCCGGTCTGGGATGGCAGCTACAGGTTCTTCTCTGGTTTGGAGGCTGTGCACTCCTCTCTAGGCTGGCAACTGAGGACTCCACTCTGGTCTGGAGGCTGGGCGCCTCACTCTGGGCCAGAATATGTGTGTCCCTGTCTGGGATGGCGGCTGGGGGTGCCACTCTGGTCTGGAGGCTGTGTACCCTAGTCTGGAATGGTGGCTGTGGGTGCTGCTCTGGTCCGGAGGCTCCACACTCTGATCTGAGTTGGCAGTGTGTGTCCCCTTCTGGGCCAGAGGGTGTGCACACCTCTCTGGGCTGGCAACTAAGGGCTCTGCTCTGGGTCAGAGGCTTGGTGCCTCACTCTGGGCTAGAGGCTGTGTCCCCCTCACCCTCTCTGAGATGGTGGCTGGGGTAGCTGATCTGGGCCCAAGGCTGTGTGCGCCCATCTGGGCTGTCAGCTGTGCACCCAGCTTTGGGCCAGAGGCTATGCATTCCACTCTGGGCTGGTAACTGAGGTGTCTGCTCTGGTCCAAAGGTGGAACTCATCACTCTGGGCCAGAGGCTGTATATCCCGGTCCTGGATGGTGGCTAGGGGTGCCATACAAGGCTGTGTGTGTTGATCTAGGGTGGCGGGTGCTGGACCCCAGGACCTTTATCAGTTATTGACTGGGTGACCTGAGGTTAGTCCCAATTAATTTCTACTCCTTAGGCTTTCCTCTCAGCTGGCAATCACAAACGCTGGTGTTTTAGGTCCCGGAGTTCAGTCTCCTGGTCGCTGTGCCAACATTGCTGTCCTGCTCCTCAGAACAGTGTCCTCCTTGTGCTGCCATCTTGTAGCCTCCACTTATTGCCTTTCTAATTGGACTTTCTCTTAGAGAACTGTAATATCCTCCTGCAGTAGCCCCATATCTCCTGCACATGTAGTAGGGAAAGCCAAAACGCCAGTCTGAATGAACTTGTCAATTTCTTCCTCTAACTACATATCTTCTTCACTATTTAGCTCATAAATTATATTTTGCTCTCAAATTACACAAATCTGGTTGAGCTTTATTATGAACATTTGGAATAACATTAAAAGTGCTTTTTTTCTCCCTGTTCGGCTGCTCTAATTTCCCACGTACCTCTTTAACTTGTGAGATTCCTTTTCCCAAGTTTTCAGATTAACTGTCCCTTCAACTGGGAACCAGGGACAAACTTCATTTCCAAACAAAAAGGAGAAAGGACATTTTTCCCAATTCCCTGCTTTTATTAGCATTGACTTTAAAGTCCTCATTAGCATCTTCCTGTTCTTTCTCAGCCCCATGATTTCGCTGCCTGCCTACCTTGTCTTACTCCCTGGAATGGGCGGTCATCATGAAGTACAATTTTTCTTAGGCATCCAGAGCTCCAAAAACCAGCCTTTCTCATGTTGTCCCTCATTTTCAAGGTCCCTTATTTGGGTGCCAACTGACATATCCTTTGGGCTTGTCAAAAAGTGCTGTATGTGAGATTAATATTTACTGATAATTATCTTTAATAAGTCTTACTGTTAATCCTAAACAGCTGTATAACCCAATCACCACACAGAGACTGGCTTTTTTTTTTAGTTAACCAAGAACACAATGTTGGACAATAGTTACTCCCTCCTAAACCTGGTTACCTTGAACAATAGAAAACACATATTTTAAGTAAACTCTTTTTTTTAAATTTAGAATAAAAACAGGTATCTTGTACCTGTTTTGAGGTTTATTCCCACATTTTTATATATGTTGTAGCTATTTTCCCTATCCCTTTGCTTATATAGAATGAGCAGTTATGCCTTTATAGCCAAAATTAATTTTAACTCCCTCTTAACTTTAGCATTTAAGCATACAATAGGCATCTTGTACCTGGCCTTTACATTAATATTGCCTATTTTGTGGCTTGACCCTTTTTATACAGACTGGACAGCTGTGCCTTTATAGCTGAACTTTATATAAACTCTCTTAGCATTAGCATATAAACTCTCTTACCCTTAGCATTAAGTATACCCTAGACATCTTGAACCTGTATTTTCACATTGGTTTTGGATACTTTTTGGCTTGCCCTCTTTTTTATATGGGATGGACAGTTTTATTTTAAACATGAATATAATTTTTGAGTTTTTAAGACTAAACAAGGTTGGCATGTACTTTGCCCTCTTTAAGCCTCTTGTGTCAGTTTTACATAGGCATAACCAATATTTTTCCCCCATGAAAATCTCTAACATTTAAAATAAGGCAGTTTCCAGAGCAGTGTAACATTATCTCTAAACCTAAAATGTTGTAAATCCTACCTTTATATCACTAATGACATAGCATCTATTATTAAGAAAAAAGAATTTACAAGGTAACCTTAGAAAAATTTTGTCATTTTGAATCTAAGAGTATCTCTGCAAATGGCTAAAGAGCAGAAGTTGCCATTCTGGCTTTCATTATGTAAATAAGCTTGATCCTGAACTCAGAGAACTGCCTGTTTCTCTTTAATTTGTCTTGGCAATAAAGGCATGTGCCTTCCCCATCTTGTTCATATATATATATATATATATATATATATATATATATATATAATCAGTATCATTGTAAATCAAAGCCTTTAAATGAAAATCAAAGCCTTTAAATGAAAATCAAATAAAGAGACAGGAAAATTTTAAGTTTGGGGTCAGTTGTGCCAATTTATGTTTTAAAAAACAAAGCCCAGTTGGTTATCTTTATTGATGTTGTACTGAATTGGTGGGTCATTACCAGAAAGAGCTGACAAGTATAATACAGCCAGTGAGTTTTGAATTTTAGCCATTATTAATCTAATTATAAGGAAGAGTGACCTTTTTCTTGTCTTTAACTCAATATTCCAATCCTTGTTTTTTTCTCCCATTTTCTCCTTCAACTTTCTTGGAGAAGGTATGGAGATGAACCAACACCATTAAACATATTGCAACTAGATCCATGACTATAACAGCCAAAATAAAGCCAAAAGGGATTAAAACATCCTCTGGCATGGCATTTTTTTTTTACATGCAATTCAGGCCAAACTCTGTTTATAGCTCTGTCTGCCACCAGTTATTTTCTTTCCCACCATGTTTGTGGAGTTGAGCCAGTTGAGCCAATCCCAGTATAAAGGAGTGATGCTTGTTTACACCTCAGATAAACTGTAGCAGCAGCAAGTTTTCTAAAGTCTCAGGTATGCCAACAGGAGGCTATATTTTGCTCCTGGGAGGTTTTAAGAGTCTCTCTTAAAGAGACAGTAATTTACAGGGAAGTTTTTCGGTGGTAAGTTTGAGTTTTTTCACTGGGAGCTTATTCCCCCCACCAAACCATGATAAAGTATGATTTAAGGGGTGTGTATACATAGATTAGATGGGCACCATTTGTTGTAAGTGACTGTTAATAATATTTACTATTTATCTTTTCGTAAAGCTGCTGTTAGTCTTAAACAGCTATATAACCAAATCACCACAAAGAGACTGGGTTTATTTAGTTAACCTAAAATGCAATGCTGAGCAATAGTTACTCCTTCCTAAACCTCCAAGCCCCTGTAGTTTCCTAACATTTAGATTTTACCAATTATATTTGCTTTTTGTGATATATTAGGTCCAGTCCATCTCCACTTACTTCCAAGCTCTGTCCTCCAGCTCTCTCTTCAAGTTCTCTCACAATTTTCTCCCACTCCTATTCTGCCCTCTTTCTTTTCCTCTGGCTCATCCCTTTGAACAACATTGTGGCTAGTTGTTTTATTTTGGCTTGTTTATCACATGCAACATGTGGATTGAAACCAGAGACTGGGAGGAAGCAGAAATCAGCATTTAAATGAACAAGGGTAAGGTGCATACATTTCAAAAGAACATTATACCAACAGAAAAGGGTCCACCTGAAAGAGGGAGTGTAAATGGGGGGACAGAGACAAGAAGAATGGAGAAAAGACATTTTCCTGTTCAACTCTCAGTTTACTGAAGGAGCAAACGACACTTATACATCAAAGGGTACAAGCAAAAGTTTTTTCACAGTAGCATATATGTGCCAACTGGCAAGGCATCTAGGAATTCACTCAAGATTACATAAAGTTCTTGTCTGGTTACCAAGGTTGCAGGGAGCTTGCTATCTACTTCTCAGACTCAGAACACCCCAATTGCAGAGACCAAGGAAAGTCTCTGAGACATAGAACTTAGATAGGACCAGAATCTTCCAAGACCAGGAGGCAGAATTCCAATTCCCAGATGCCTTCAGAAACTAGACATTTCCTGAGACTGTTTTGGCTGAAAAAGAGAAAAATCTGTGATTGTTAAGGGAGCAATGAACAGAAATAAATTATTTGACAGCTGGTTCTATTGCACACTAGTGTTGCCAAACCTCTATGAGCAGGGTTTTATTGGACAACCTGGCTGCACTGCAGCTGTGTGCTACTCAGTGGTCAGTGATGAACTGTCCTGGTCCTGGTGTATACATTTAAATTTGGTCCTTCAGGACAGTGAAATGGGTCCTTGTTTTATGCCTAGGAAACAAGAGCACCTGTGTTTCATCCAGACAAATGCTCTAAACTTAGTGTTATGGCCAGGACTGCTAGTTCAAGGGTGCCACTTGAGCTCATGGAGTCTAAGGTAACTGGGTAAGCACTGATAGCCAGGATTCTCTGCTACATAAGGAGTACCTGGAAAGCATGCTTTACAAAGTCAATCTCTGCCCTCCTTTAGCAGAATCTTTTCTCCATGTTAAAAGTCATTGTAAAATTGGTCAACATATTATTTTATTGCTAATGTGGGGATTTGGTATAATACACTTACAGTCCTTTTTCATTGCTCACAGGTTCAAATTCCTACCCATGTGCCACTCTAAATATTTTTCCTTAAAATACATCAATTGAAATATGTGTTGTTCATCTAATCATTGGCACATGATCAGAGTCATAGTGCCAATTCTTTCAGAGAAAACTGAGTTCATCCTTGCTGCACCTTGGCACCACCCTCAAGAAGAAGCCATCAGTCCTGAAGAGCTCTATACTTCTTTACTTTTATCACAGTTTTTCTTATGTATATATTGTTTACAAATTGTTCACATTGTATTTTCTTTGCTGCCCCCTCCTTTTTCTCCTTCCAGTCCCACCCACCCTCTTTCTTTTATCTGTGCCCTCTCTACTAACCTAATAAGGGAGGTCCTCCTCAGACTTCTTGCTGACCCAAGCTTTTGTCTCAGCAATAGTGGCTGCATCATCTTCCTCTGCAGCCTGATTCTCATGGCACTGTTCTCCTTGTGTCCTCAATTCCCTCTATTTAGGACACTTTTCCTGTCTCCTTTCCTGCAGGCTTCCCAGAGCTCTGAAGGGAGGAAGAATTACACAGGGAAATCCCATTTATAACTGTGTGTTGTAAGGTCTCTCTCTCTCTCTTTCTCTCTCTCTCTCTCTCTCTCTCTCTCTCTCTGCATATTATAAGACTGTGGGTGTCTGTATGACATCCCATTTGATGCAGAAGGAAGCATATCTGTGGATACAAGGATATGGCACTGATCTGTCAGATGAGGGCAGAGAACAACATATTTTAATAACAATAGCCTGGGTTGCTTGAAAATTTCTGTAGGATGCCCTGGCACAATTCATTTAACTACACAAAATTCCCCTAATGGAAGACTGATTTGTTCACAACAAAGGGCCTTTTGGAACATTATCCACACTGTTAGGTGATCTCCTTATAAGTGAATACATTCCACATTCGTGATTTTTTTTGTTTGTTTTTGTTTTTGTTTTTGTTTTTTCTTTTGATTTTTGCATTTAAATAACTTCACCAAGGATGATTTTTTCTGGTTCCAAACATTTGCTTGAAAATATCATGATGTAATTTTCTTAGCAAAATAATACTTCATCATGGAAATATTCCACATTTTCCCCAAAGAAGATTGTCAGTCCTATTCTTTAGTCCTTGGAATTCATTGGGACTTTAATCGTTTTATTAAATGACAAACTATCTGGATAACTATGTTCTTTTAGCCTAGAAACCCTATATCTTCTTCCACTTTCTGGATATTCGAATTGCCTCTATTAGCTAGTAGCTCATCTCTCTACCTGATTAGTCCCCAGTGAGGAAATGTCTGTGTAGTGTTTGCAGATATGGCCTTGTTAGATAATGTAATTCCTTTTTGTTTCTCTACTTTCATTTTCAACCCTTTTGTCTTTTGTATTAAGGAGGGCTACTGATGTTTTTGAGATAATTTTTTTATCTAGTCACTTTGCCAAAGATTTTTATCAGGTTTAGGAATTCCCATGTAGCATTTTAGGGGTAACTTAGTATACTATCACATCATCTGCAAATAGTGATATTTTGACTTCTTTATTTTGTGTATCTATCGCCTTGATCTTTTTCAATTGTTTTATTGCTCTATCAAGGACTTCTATATCTATTTTGAAGAGATATAGAGAGAGTGAGCAGCTTTGCTTTGACCCTGATTTCAATGGTATTGCTTTAATTTTCTCTCTGTTTAGTTTGATGTTGGCTATAGGCTTACTGTATATTGCCTTTACTATTTTTAGGTATGTGCCTTCTATCCCTGATCTCTTCAAGACTTTTAGCATGAATGGAGGTTGGATTTTGTCAAATGCTTCTGCACATCTAAGGAGATTATAATGTGGTGTTTTTTCTTTCATTTTTTTAAATATGTCAGATCATATTGATGGATATCCTATAGAGAACCACCCCTGTATACCTGGGATAGAGCCTACTTGGTCGTAGTGGACAGTATCTTTCATGTGTTCTTGTATTCAGTGAAAGACATAAAGTACCTTGCTATGACCCTAACCGAGCAATTCAAAGACTTGTATGAAAAAAATTTCAAGTCTCTGAAGAAAAAATTAAAAAAAGATAACAGAAGATGAAAATATCTCCCATGTTCATGGCTCGGCAGGATTAATATACTAAATATTGCCTTCTTACCAAAAGGAATCTACAGATTCAATGTAATCCCATCAAATTACCAACACAATTTTTTACTGACCTTGAAAGAAAAATTCTCAGTTTCATATGGAAAAACAAGAAACCCAGAATATCTAAAACAATCCTCCACAATAAAAGATATTGTAAGATATGTCCATCCCTGATCTCAAGTTGTACTATAGAGCAACAGTAATAAAAACTACATGGTACTGGCATAGAAACAGAATGGCGGATCAATGGAACCAAACATAAGTCATAAACCCACACACTATGGACATCTGAGTTTTGACAAAGATGCCAAAAGCATACAATGGAAAATAGATAGTAACTTAAACATCTGGTGCTGGTCTAACTGGATATCTAAAAGTTGAAAAATGCAAATATTACCATAGTCATCAGACTCCACCAAACTAAAGTCCAAGTGTTTCAAAGATATCAACATAAAACCAGACACATTAAATTGGTAAGTAGAAAAATTGGGAAGAGCCTTGAACTCAATGGCACAGGAGACAACTTTGTGAATAGTAAACCAACAAACAACACAGGCTCTAAAAGCAACAATCAATAAATGGGACATTGTGAAACTAAAAAAACTTCTGTAAAGCAAAGGACAATGTCATAAAAAATGAATACCTGTAGATTGGGAAAGAATCTTCACCACCCTCTATTTGACAGAGTGCTAATGTCCAGGATATACAGACTAAAGAAGTTGAAAAGCAACAAATCATGTAAAACAGAGTATTAAAACAGAGTTAAAACAGAGTTAAACAGAGTATTCTCATTAGAGGAATATAAAATGGCTGAGAAACTCTTAAAGAAATGCTCAACATCAATAGCCATCAGGGAAATGCAAATCAAAACAATCCAGAGATTTCACCTTATACCCACCAAAATGGCCAATATAAAAAACTCCAGTGACACACATGCTGGAGAGGTTGTGGAGAAAGGGGAACACTTCTCCACTGCTGGTAGGGATGTAAACTTGAACTACCACTCTGGAAATCAATCTGGCACTTTATCAGACAACTAGGAATAGCACTTCCTCAAGATCCAGCTATACCACTCCTATACAAAAGAGGCTTAAGTACACAATAAGGACATGTTTGTAGCAGCTTTATTTATAATAGACAGAACCTGGAAAAAATCCAGACACTGCCCAACTGAAAAATGGATACAGAAAATTTGGTATAACTATACAATGGAATAAAAAAAAAAAAAAGGAAATCGTTAATTTTGCAGGTAAATGGTGGGATTTGGAAAAGTTTATCCTGAGTAAGCAACGCTAAAGTACCAAGACATACATGGTATATACTCACTCATATATTCATATAATATGGGATAAACCTACTAAAATCTGTATAGCTAAAGAAACTAATCAAGAGGGAGCATTCTGGCTAAAATGATTGATCACCCTCCTGAAAGGAAATGAGATGGACATCAAAAGTAGGAGAAAACAGGGAACAAGTTAAGAGCCTTCCACACAGGGCATCTGAAAGGTTCTGTGCTGAAGACTATCAAAGCAGCTCTTAAGATTTATGGCAAATTGCTGGGCAGAGTGCATGAAATCTTATGAAAGAAGTGGGAAATAGTAAGATCTGGAGAGGACAGGTACTCCACAAGGAGAGCAACACATCCAGAAAATTTGAACACAGGGATCTTTCCAGAAATTCATTCTCAAACCAAGTACCACACATGGTGATAACCTAGAACCCCTGCAAAGATGTAGCCCATGGCAGTTCAGTGTCCAAGTGGGTTCCATAGGGATAGTCCCTGATATGAAGTGATTTGCCTGCTCATTGAAAACCTTACCCTGATGGGGGAGCAGCCTCAGCAGGGCAGAGAGGAAGATAATGAAGTCATTCCTGATGACATGTGATAGAGTAGGAAGGAGAAGAATTCCTCCTCTATCAGTGGACTTGTGGAGGAGCTTGTATGGAAAAGTAGGAGGGAAGGTGGGATTGGGAGCATAGAGGTTATGGGAGTATAAAATGTGAATAAAATATAATTGATAAAAACTGAATAAAATATTAAAAAATATAATTCCTTTTGGAGTTATATTATTGGACAGCGTACTTTGATTTTAATAGTCCAATGAAAGTGACCAGTGATGGACTCTCTATCTCTCAGTCTCTGTCAGTTTGTATCTTTGTTTCTGTCAGTCTCATTTTCTCTATTTTGAATCTGTTATCTAGCTCTCTCTGTGTGTCTTTTTCAGTCTCCCTTTCTCTGATTTCTGCTTGTGGTTCAGTATGAAAGCTCTCAGATCTGCTGGAGGACTACAAAAAATGACTGACCTCTTGCTCACATGACATTCTGGATGGTCTCTGTAAAAATATAAGCAGAGTAACATTGAATGCCTTATGTTCAAAGAGTGGCCTTGGTCAGGGAACATTTTTCTAGTAAATATTTCCATGATAGAGGACATGTCTGTGCATTTAACAAATTATAATGGATTCTGTGATGGTGTTAAAGTCACAAGTCAAGGACACATGATAGTAATTAATGTCCACTTGAAAGAAATATGTGAAACTTTTCCTGAACTAGGAGTCTTGGACACAGAAACTGTCATCTCTGGGTTATGTGCTTTCAGTTGTCCAGATCGAAGCCTGTAGGGCTGCTCATCCTTTCTCTCCAGCACACTTTCCACTTGGCCCTTTTAATAACTGGATCCTGAAACTCTTACTGGGTTTCATGTGTTGCATGATATAATTCTCCCTCTCAGCCAATCAGCACCTGAGAGAATCTTGAGGTTTCCATAGAGATGAGTAAATAAATTTTCCTCACTGTCCAGTATGTCTGATATGTGCACATGAGACTCTTCCTTGTGAAACCCAACAAGCCTTTATCTCATCCTTTTATGCAGATCCCACACACTTACTCCTGTTTACTTCTCTGACAATGTCAGGAAATGAAACTTTAATATTTATTTAATTGGACAGCTTCCTAAGTAGGGAAGCTTCAGTGTGATGTGGAAGGAAGGAGAATGTACCTAATGACAACATGGTCTACTGTGGTCTGGGATCTGAAATTTCCTAGGTTGTGACTTTGAATTAAGCAGTTACTCAAGTACTCACTAAATGTACCTCATCATTCTTATTGATATAATAGGCTGACAGGGTCTAGCATTCACTGGGTTATTGTGTCTATACGAGCAGGGAAAAAGTAAACCAGACAAATCCTGGGACTGGTTTGGGTGAAACAGAGAAAGATCTTTTTGTGTAAAAGTAGAACTAAGGGACAAGATATCATTTGATACCTTGTGCTATTCCACACTAGGGTTGCCTACCCACAATAAGCAGTGTTGCCTTGGCTGACCTGGCTGGATTAGCAGCTATGTCCTACTGAGTGGTAATTGAGCAATCCTCCTAGTCCTGGGGTTTACAGTTAAAACCAGGCATTCAGGACAAAGTAATGTTGTATTCCTTGGACACAAGAGCAGCTGTGATTCATGCTCAGTCCACCAGATATATTCATTAAATGAAGTCATAGTGCCAGAATTGATTGTTCAGAGGCACCAACTTAGCTCATGGTATCTGAAGTAGCTGGTTAACCAATAGTTCATGGCTAGGATTGTCTGCTACATAATGTCTGGAAAGCATGCCTTACAAATCAAACTCTGGCCTCCTTTAGAGGAATCTTTTCTCCATTTTAAAAGTCATTGCAAAAGTTGTCAACATATTATTATTACTGATTATGTGTGAATTTCCATTGCTCCCAGATTCACATTCCTACTCATATGTCACACTAAAATATTTGTTTTTCTTTAAAATACATTAGTTGAAGTATGTGTTGTTCACACACTGATTGGAACATAATCAGAGTCTCAGTGCCAAGTCCCTTATAGAAAACTTAGTTCATCCTTGCCACACCCTGACACAACCCCCAAAAGAAGACAAGACATCAGACTTGAAGAGCTCTATACTTCTTCACTTTGATCACAGTATTTCTTATGTATTTATTTATTATGATATGTTCAGTTTGTATCCCTTCTGTTGCCACATTACTTTTCTTTCAAGTCCCTTCTTTCTCTCTCCTTATGCTCATTCTCTACTTCCCTGATATGGGCAGTCCCCTTCCCCCATCTACTTGACCCTAGATTATCAGGTCTCTTCAAAGCTAGCTGCATCATATATCTTTGCATACTGGTTCTCAGGGCATTGGTCTCCTTGTATCCTCAATTTGCTCTACTTATGACACTCTTCCTGCCTCCTCTCCAGCAGGCTTATCAGAGAACTGAGGGAAGGTAGTATTTCATAGAAAAATCCCATTTAGAGCTGGGTGTTTTAAGGTCTCTCTCTGCATATTAAAGGACTGTGAGTCTCTATGCAATCCCATTTAACTCAGAAGGAAGCAACTCTGTGGATGCAAGAACATGGCACTGATACATCAATTGAGGACAGAGAGCAACATATTTTAATAACAAGAGCCTGGGTTGCTTTTGAATTGCCAGAGGATGCCCTGGCCCCACAACTCAGTTAACTGTCACCCAATTCCCTTAGTGGAAGTGTGGTTTGGTCACAATAGATGGCCTATTGGAACTTAATCTCCCACTATTAGGAGACCTCCTACTAAGTGAATGCATGCCATATGTGTCTTTCTGCATTTTAGTTATTTCACCCAGGATGATTATTCCTGGTTCTATCCATTTGCCTGTATAATACTCCACTATAGAAATATTCCACATTTTACCCAAAAGAGATTGCCAGTCCTGTTCTTTAGTCATTGGAATTTGCTGGGACTTTAATCATTGTATTGAATGACAAACTTTCAGAATACAAATGTTCTTTTAGGCTAGAATTCCCTCCATCTTCTTCTACTTCCTGATGATTTGAATTGCGATTTCCCCTCAAACCCGATTTATTTAAATGTTGAGTCCTCAGTGAGGAAATGTCTTGGTATTGTTATGAGGTATGGCCTTGTTAGATAATATAATTTCTTTTGTTTTGATAATTAATTTCTTTCTCGGCTCTTTTGTCTTTTTATACAGGAGGGCTACTGCTTTTGGTGAGATAATTTTGTATCCAGCCACTTTGCTGAAGGTGTTTATCAGCAGTAAGAGTTCCCTGGTAGAATTTTTGAGGTCACTCAGGTATACAATCATATCATCTGCAAATAATGATACTTTGCCATCTTCCTTTCTGATTTGTTTACCCTTGAACTCCTTCAATTGTCTTATTGCTCTAGGAAGGACTTCCAGAACTATGTTGAAGAGATATGGAGAGATTGGGCAGCCTTGCCTTGTGCCTGATTTCAGTAGGATTGCTTTAAGTTTTTCTCATTTAGTTTTATGTTGACTATAGGCTTCCTTTATATTGTCTTTACTATGTTTAGATGAATGCCTTGTTAACCCTGATCTCTCCAATACTTTAAAAGTGAATGAAGGTTGGATTTCATGTGACTTTCAGAATCTAAGTAGATTATAATGTGTCTTTTTCTTTGTTTCATTTTTTAATAGGGTGGATCACATTGATGGATTTCCATATATTTGACCAACTATACATACATAGGATGAAGCCTACTTGTTCATAGTGGATGATATCTTTGATGTGTTCTTGTATTTGGTCAAAAGCATAAAGTACCTTGGTATGACTCTAACAAAGCAAGTCAAAGACTTGTATGAAAAAAATTTCAAGTCTCTGAAGAAAGAATTAGGAGAAGATATCAGAAGATGGAAAGGTCTCCCATGCTCATGGCTTGGCATGATTTGCACAGTAAAAACAGCCATCTTACCAATAGCATCAACAGTTTCAATGCAGTTCCCATCAAATTACCAACACAAGTCTTTACAGATGTTGAAAGATAAATTCACAAATTCATATGTAAAAACAAGAAACCCAGAATTGCTAAACCAATCCTCAACAATAAAAATTTTCTGGCAGTACCTCCATATTTGATCTCAAAATGTATTATGGAGCAACAGCAACAAAAACTCTATGGTACTGGCATAGAATCAGAATGGTGGTTCAGTGTAATGGTATAGAAGACCTAGAAATAAACCAACACACTCATGGACACCTGATCTTTGACAAAAATGCCAAAACCATACAATGGAAAATAGATGTCATCTTCAACAAATGGTGCTGGTCTAACTGGATATCTACATATAGAAAAATGTAAACAGATCCATAATTATCACCCTGCACAAAACTAAAGTGTCTGTGGATCAAAAACCTCAACATAAAATCAGACACATTAAATCAGTTAGAGGAAAAAGTGTGAAAGAGCCTTGAACTGATTGGCCCAGGACACAACTTCCTGAACAAAACACCAACAGCACAGGCTCTAAAAGCAACAATCAATAAATGGGACCTCATGAAACCAAAAAGCTTCAGTAAAGCAAAGGACATAGTCATCAAAACAAAACAAATGACTACAGAATGGGAAAAAATCCTCACCAACCCTCTATGTGACAGAGGGCTAATATCCAGTATATATAAAGAACTAATGAAGCTGAAAAGCAACAAACCAAGTAATCCAATTAAAAAAATGGGAAACTGAGTTAAACAGAAAATTCTCATTAGATGAATATCGCATGGCAGAGAAACACTTAAAGAAATGCTCAATGTCAGTAGCCATCAGGGAAATATCAACTAAAATGACCCTGAGGTTTCAACATAAACCCATCAATCAGAATGGCCAAGATCAAAAACTCAAGTGACAACACATTCTGGAGAGGTTGTGTAGAAAAGGGAACACTCCTTCACTGCTGGTAGGAATGTAAACTTGTACAACCACTCTGGAAATTAATCTGGTGCTTTCTCAGACAACTAGGAAGAGTGCTTCCTCAAGATCAAGCCATACCAGTCCTAGGCATATATCCAAAAGAGGCTCAAGTACACAATAAGGACATTTGCTCAAACATGTTTGTAGTAGCTTTATTTGTAATAGCCAGAAGCTGGAAACAACCCAGATGTCCCTCAACTGAAGAATGGATACAAAAATTGTCGTATATCTACACAATAGATTATTACTGAACAATAAAAAATAAGGCTATAATGAAACTTTCAGGTAAATGGTGGGACCTGGAAAGGATCATCCTGAGTGACCTGTCCTAAAAACTGAAAGACAAACATGATATATACTCATATATATATATATATATATATATTCTCAAGTTGTCTCCTTGATTACCAATGAGTTTTAGTCTCTTCCCCACTTTTTCTTCTGACTTATTTAATGTGTCTGGTTTTATGTTGAGGTCTGTGATCCATTTGGACTTTCTTTTTGTGCAGGGTGATATGTATGGATCTATTTGCATGTTTCTACATGTAGATATCCTAATAGAACCAGCACCATTTGTTAAAGATGTTATATTTTTTTTCCATTGTATGGTTTTGGAATCTTTGTCAATATTAATGTGTCCATAAATGTGTGGGTTTATTTCTGGGTATTCTATTCAGTTCCATTGAACCACCATTCTGTTTCTATGCCAGTACCATGCAGTTTTTATTACTGTTACTTTATAATACATGTTGAGATCAGGAATGGACATACCTCCAGAAGATCTTTTGTTGTAGAGGATTTTTTTTTCTTGCAATTCTGGATTTCTTATTTTTTCTTTATGAAGTTGAAAATTGTCTTTCAAGGTCTGCAAATATTTGTGCTGGTATTTGATGGGAACTGCATTGAATCTGTAGATTGCTTTTGGTAAGATGGCCATTTTTACCATGTTAATCCTGTCAAGCCATGAGCATGGGAGATCTTTCCATCTTCTGATATCTTCTAATTCTTTCTTCAGAGATTTGAATTTTTTTTCATCCATGTCCTTGACTTGTTTGGTTAGGGTCATACAAAGGTACTTTATGTCTTTGAGTGAATAAAAGAAAACATCAAAGATATCATCCATTATGATCAAGTAGGCTTCATCTCAGGTATGCAAGAGTGGTTCAACATATGGAAATCCATCAGTGTCATCCACAATATTAAAAAAAAATGAAAGAAAATAAAACACATGATAATCCCCTTAGATGCCCAAAAAGCATTTGACAAAATCTAATATCCATTTCATGTTTACAGTATTGCAGAGATCAGGGGTATAAGGCACATATGTAAATATAGAAAAGGCAATATACAGCAAGCCTGTAGGGAAATCATTATTTGCAGATGATATGATTGTATACCTGAGTGACCCCAAAAACTCTACCAGGGAACTCCTACAGCTGATAAACACCTTCAGCAAAGTGGCTGGATACAAAATTAACTCAAAAAAAATCAGTAGTCTTCCTGTATATAAAAGATAAATGGGCTGAGAATGAAATTAGGAAAACAAAAGCAATTATGTTCTCAAACAAGGCCATACCTCCTAAACCTACCAGACATTTCCTCACTGGGCACTTCCCATGTAAACAGATGGGCTTCAAGGGACATTGCCATTCAAATCACCAGGAAGTAGAAGATGATCAAGGGAATTCTAGGCTCAAAAAACATTGTTATCATGAAACTTTGTTTACTTTATAACCACAAAGCAAGGCTCCAGAACTAGGTACTTTAAATTGTTTTCTAGCATTACAGGTTGATCTGTGACCTTATTTTGAATATTAACTACAAATTCTAAGTAATAAAATTCCAAAGAAAGATTGGATACCCATATCTTCTCAGATTGAAGATTACTTGATTCATTTTATCCAGATGTGTTCTGTGAAAAGTGGAAATGTATCTTGCTATCATGAACGTTTATATTTAGGATTACTGTATCTATTAAAAATGGCAGAAATCCTCATGGTGAAACTATCCCAGTTTCTGCCTAATGCACCTTTCCAAGCACTTTGTGTAGACTGCTGGGATATTCTATATAGACATCTGGTCCACTTGCTTCAAAGCCTTGGTCTTCCTCTTTTCCTAATGAAGTATAACTTGACTGGAAGATAGAATCTGACCTCATCCTGGGGATAACTAACATAGTTATGCTGAGATCTTTTGATTCTGTGACGAATAAAGAAAAATAGCAAAATAAATTGGATCCCAAAAAACAATATAAAGTGCATGCTAAATAGATCACTTGCTGCATACCAGTTCACTAAAATTCCAAGAAAGACTGAAGTAGAATTGACTCGTTTGCATTCCCTTGTATCATCATGTTTTATTTTACCTACTTACTCAGATCAATTAGTAGTGTTGATGGGAGCTGTGTGACTTGATTTATCCTTGCATGTTCCCATAGACAAATGATTCTCCTTCTGTGAGTTTTGATTTCTTTTGTTTTGGGTAGGGACATGTAAGCCATTCTCAGAGTTCACCTATCACATGTCCTGCAAATCAGATTTACATTATTATTTACATTATTATTCATAACATTAGCAAAACTACAATTTTAAGGTAACACACATGATGTTTTATTTTGGATCATGGTCACCTTAATGTAAAGAAATCTTTTGAAGGGTCACAGCATTAGGAGGATTGAGAACCACTGCTCAAGACTGTGAGTACAATAGGGCTGAGAAAGAAGTTAGGGAAACAAAATAAATTACATTATCTAAAAATGCCTTAACTCCTAACACTTCTTAGACATTTCCTCATTGGGGACTCCACATGTAAATAGATGGGCTTCAAGGGGACATTGCGATTCATCCACCTGTAAGTAGAAGAAGATGGAGGTATTACTAGGCTAAAAGAAGATAGTTATCCTGAAGTTTGTCTTTCAATACAATGATTAAAGTCCCAAAAACTTCCAAAGTCTAAAGAACAACCCTCACATTCTTCTTTGGGGAAAATGTGGACTATTTCCATAATGGAGTATTACTCAGCTAAGAAAATGACATCATGATATTTTCAAGCAAATGAATGGAACCAGGAAAAATATTTCTTTGAGAAGTAACTAAAATGCAGACAAAAGATATGGTATATATCTTTTATATACCATACTTATTATACTTATTTGGAGCACCATCTGTTAAATAGTTTCTTGTCCCTCAGTTCTCCTTTCACATACACTAATCTTGTTCTGTTTCAGCCAAACCAGTCCCAGGGATTGTCTGTTCTCCTTCACTTTTCCCTGCTCTTAAAGCCTCAATAGACCAGGGAACCCTAGGCCCTGCCAGCCTATTATATCAATAATAATATGAAGTTACATTTAGTGAGGATGTGAGTAAATTGCTCAATTCACATTCACAACATAGGAAATTTCAGATCGAAGAGCACAGTATGAGACCACATTGTCATTGGGAAAATTTCCCTTAATCCAACATCACTTTGAAGCTCCTTAGATAGGAAGCTGTCCAATTAAAAATTTTATTTTCATTTTCTACTGGACGTCATCACAGAGGTAAACAGGAATAAAGGTGTGGGATCTGTATAAAAGGGTGAGATAAAGGCTTGCTGGTTTTCACAAGAAAAAGTCACATGTGCACAGGATCAGAGATACAGGACTCTGAGGAATGTTTGCTTCCTCTTCTCCATGGAAACCTCTAATTCTCTCAGGTGCTCATTGGCTGAGAGGGAGAATGAAACAGGTGAGAACCATTAAGAGTTTCAGGAGCCAGTTATTAAAGGGGCAAAGTGAAGAGCCTGCTGGAGTGAAAGGGTAGTCAGCCCTACAGACCTCAATCTGCACAGCTAAAGCACACAACCCAGAGATGTCAGTACTGTGTCCAAGACTGTTGCTAAACAGACATATTCAGAAATAGAGAGACTGAGACAAACAGAAACAAAAATATGATGTGACAGATACCAAGGGACAGAGATTCCATTCTGTCTGGTCACTTTCATTGGCAGATCAAGCTCAAAGCACACCATCCAATAATATAACTCCAAAGGAATTCCATTATCTAACAAGGCCATATCATCTAATCTTTTCCAGACATTTCCTCACTATGGACTAATCTTGTGAGTAGATGAGATTCAAAGAGACACTGCAATTCTCATCAAAGGAAGTGGAATAAGATCTGAGGCCTTCTAGGCTAAAAAAGCATAGTTATCCAAATAGTTTGTCATTCAATACAGTAATTAATTCCCAGCAACGTTGAAGTTCTACAGAATAGGACTGAAAATCTCCTTTGTTAAAAATATGGATTATTTACATAAAAGTTTATTATTCAGCTAAGAAAATGACAACATGATACTTTTAGGCCAATGGATGGAACCAGAAAAAATCATCCTGCCTGAAATCACTAAAATGCAGAAAACCAAATCTGGTATGTATTCACTTATTAGGAGGTCTCCTGATAGTGGGGTATAAAGTTACAATAGGCCATCTGTTGTGACCAAGCCAGTCTTCCATTATTAGAATTGGATGGCATTTAATTGAGTTGTTGGACCAGGATATCCTGTAGAAATTTTCAAGCAACCCAATCTCTTGTTATTAAAATTTGTTCTCTGCCCTCAACTGATGGATTAGTGTCATGTTTTTGGATCCACAGAGATCCTTCCTTCTGCATTAAATGAGCATGGATAGAAAGACCCTCATTCTGATATTATACAGAGAGAGACCTTGAAATACCCAGTTCTAAATTTCCTATAAAATTCTCCCTCCCCTCAGAGCTCTGGGAAATCTGCAGGAGAGTAGACAGGAAAAGTATCATAAGTAGAGTGAATTTTTGGAAAAAGGAGAACAATGCCCTGAGATTTTCAGTTTCATGAGGTCCTGTTTGCTGATTGTTGCTCTTAGAACCTGTGCTGTTGGTGTTCAGGAAGTTGTCTCCTGTGCCAATGACTTCAAGGCTTTTCCTCAATTTTTCTTCTAACTGATATAATGTGGCTTTTTTTTTATGTTGATGTCTTTGAACCACTTGGACTTCAGTTTTGTGCAGGGTGATAAATATGGAAATATTTGCAGTTTTCTACATTTAGACATCCAGTTAGACCAGCACCAATTGTTGAAGATGCTATCTTTTTTTGAACTGTATGGTTTTGACATATTTGTCAAAATTCAGGTGTTCATAAGTGTGTGGATTTATTTCTGGGTCTTCTATTTGGTTCCATTGAGCCACCATTCTGTTTCTATGAAAGTACCATGCAGTTTTTATTACTGTTGCTCTATAGTACAGCTTGAGATCAGGGATGGAGATACCTCCAGAGGATCTTTTATTGTTGAGCGTTGTTTTAGCAATTCTGGATTCTTTTTTTTTTTTTTTTTTTTTTTCATATGAAGTTGAGAATTTCCTTTCAATTCTTCTTTAAATAATTGTGTTGCTAATTTGATGGGAATTTCATTGAATCTGTAGATTGCTTTTGGTAAGATAGCCATTTTTACAATGTTAATCCAGCCAAGCCATGAGGATGGGAAATCTCTGTATCTTCTTATAGCTTCTTCTAATTCTTTATTTAGAGTCTTGAAATTATTTATTTGGTTAGGGTTACACAACGGTATTTTATGTCTTTTGTGGCTTTTGTGAAATATGTTGTATCCCTAATTTCTTTCTCAGTCCTTTTGTCCTTTGTAAACAGAAGGGCTACTGATTTTGTTTGTTTGTTTGTTAATTTTGTAAATAACCACTTTGCTGAAGATGTTTATCAGTTGTAGGAGTTCTCTGGTAGAATTTTTGGAGTCACTCAGATAGACTATCATATCATCTGCAAATAGTGATACTTTGACTTCTTCCTGATTTGCTTCCCCTTGATCTCCTTCAACTGTCTTATTACTCTAGCAAGGCCTTGCAGACCTATGTTTAAGAGATATGGAGAGAGTGGACAGCTTTGTCTTGTCCCTGATTTTAGGGGGATTGCTTTAAGTTTCTCTCCATTTAGTTTGATATTGGCTATAGGTATGCTGCATATGGCCTTTACTATGTTTAGATATGTGCCTTGTATCCTTGATCTCTCCAATCAAACATGAATAGAAGTTTTATTTTCTCAAATGCTTTTTCAGCATCTAAGGAGATTATCATGTTTTTTTATTTTAGTTTATTAATATGGTGGATATCATTGATAGATTTCTGTGCATTGAACCACCCTGCATATCTGGGATGAAGCCTACTTGATTATAGTGCATGATAGCTTTGATGTGTTCTTGTAATCAGTTTGCAAGTATTTTGATGAGTATTTTTGCATCAATGTTAATAAGGGAGATTCTGGCCTGAAATACTTCTGATTTGTTGGGTCTTTGTGAGGTTTAGATACCAAGGTAACTGTGGCTTCATAGAATGATTTTGATAGTGTTCCTTCCGTTTCTATTTTGTGGAATACTTTGAAGAGAATTGGAGTTAGCTCTTCTTTGAAGGTCTGGGAGAATTCTGCACTGAAACCATCTGGTCCTGTTTTTTTTTTTTTTTTTTTGTTTTGTTTTTAATGAGACTTTTGATGACTGCTTCTATTTCCCTGGGGGTTTGGGGAATATTTAATTTATTTTCCTGGTTTTGATTCAGTTTTAGTAAGTACAATCCATCCAGAAAATTATAAATTTTATTTAGAATTTTAAGTTTTGTGGCATGTACACTTTTGAAGTAAGTTCTAATGTTTATTTGGATTTCCTCAGTGTCTGTAGTTATGTCCCCCTTTTTATTTCTGATTTTGTTGATTTGGATGGTGGCTCTCTGCCTTTTAGTTAGCTTGGTTAATTGTTTGTCTATCTTGTTGATTTTCTCAAAGAACCATCTCTTGGTTTCATTGACTCTTTGAATTGATGTATTTGTTTCTTATTGATTGATTTCAGCCCTGATTTTGATTATTTCCAGCCATCTACTCCTTTTTGGTGTGTCTGTTTCTTTTCTTTCTTTTTTTTTTTTTTTTTTTTTTTTTTTTTTTTTGGTGGTGGTGGGGGTTAGTAAATTGCTTGAATGAGTTGTCTCGAATATTTCTTGAAATAAATCAACCGGAAGTCGAAGAACTATGAGGGACTTCTAGGCTAAAAGGGCATAGTTATCCTGATAGTTTGTCATTCAATACAGTTATTTAAAGTACCAGAAACTTCCAAGTTCTAAAGAACAGGCCTGACAATCTCCTTTGGGGAAAATGTGGAATATTTCCATAAAGAAATATTATTCTTCTAAGAAAATGATAGCATGATATTTTCAGCTAAATGGAAGGAACCAGGAATAATTATTATGAATAAAGTAACTAAAATACAGAAAGACAAACATAGTATGTATTCACTTATTAAGAGGTTTCCTTATAGTGGGGGATAAAGTTCCATTAGGTCATCCATTGTGACAATCCAGTGTTTCACTAGGGGGATTGGGTGACAGTTAATTGAGTTATTGAGCCAGGGCATCCTATCAAAATTTTTGAACAAGCCAGGCTTTTGTCATTAAAATATGTTGCTTTGTGCCCTCAAATGATAGATCAGTGTCATGTTCTTGTTTACACATAGATGCTTCCTTCTGCATCAAATGTGATTGCAAGCAGAAACCCACAGTAAGATATGGGACCCTTTTAAACACCTAGTTCTAAATGGGATTTCACATCCCCTTATACCTCTAGGAATCCTACAGGAGAGGAGGCATGAAATGTTTCATAGTTAGAGGGAAATGAGGACCCAATGAGAACGATGACCTGAGAATCAGACTGTGGAGGAAGACCATGCAACCAGCCTTGATGAGACCTGATAAGTTATGGTCAGTTAGAATGGGGAGCAGGATCTCACCTATCATGGGAATTTTAGAGATGTCATAGGGGTAGAAGACTGAGGATAGATGTACAGGAAGAAGAAGAGGGAGGATACAGCAGAGGAGATACAAAGTGAACATATCATAATAAATAAATATATAAGAAAAAGTATGATCAAAGTGATGAAGTATAGAGCACTTCATGTCTAATGGCTTTCTCTTGTGGGGCGAGGGGGATTTGTGCCAGTGTGCGTAAAGGATGAGTCCATTTTCTTTTAGGGTCTTGGCACTGAGATACTGATCATGTTCCAATGAGTATATGAACAACACATACTTGAATTAGTGTATTTTAAAGAAAAAGAAATTATTAATGTGCCTCATGGGAAGGAATTTGAACCTGGGAACAATGGAAAAGAGTGTAATGTATATTCTTTGAAATTCCCACATAATCAATAAAAATAATATGTTGACAACTTGTACAATGACTTTTAACATGGAGAAAATATTCTGCTAAAGGAGGGCAGCTTTTGACTTTGTACCATAAACTTTCAAGGAATTCATTATGTTTCAGAGTATCCTAGCCATGAACTAGTGGATACTCAGATACCTCAGACCACAAGAGCTCAGGTGGCACCTGTAAAGTATTAGTCCTGGCACTAACACTACATGCAGAGGGTTTGTCTGGAGGACCACAACAGAAAACACAGCTACTCTTGTGTCCTAGGCATAAAACACAAACTCATTTCTCTGTGTTGAAGGCCCAGTTTTACCTGTAATCACCAGGACCAGAAGGATTGTCCACTAACCACTGTGTACATCACAGCTGCCAATCCAGTCAGGTCAGTCAAGGCAACCCTTCTCATAGAGGGCTGTCGACACTATTGTGGAATAGCACCAGCTATCAAAGAGTTTACTGCCCCTCAATTCTCATTTAACACACACCAATCAAAATCTTTCAGTCAACCATTCCAAGGAATTGTCTGGTTTCCTTCTCTTTTCCCTGCTCTTAAAGATGCAATACACTGGAGAACCCTAGACCATGCCAGCCTATTATATCCATAAGAATGTGCATGTATATTCAGTGAGTTCACAAGTAACTGCTCAGTTCAAAGTCACAACCTAGGAAATTCCAAATCCAAGAGCACAGTAGGAGACCACCTTGTCATGCAGTACATTCCCCTTAAGCCCACATCTCTTTGAAGCTTTCCCAACATAGGAAGCTTTCCAATTAAATGAACATCAAAGTTTCATTTCTTACCTGATCTTGTCACAGAGATAAACAGGAATAAATGTGTAGGATCTGGATAAAGAGATGAGATAGGGCTTGTTGGGTTTCACAAGAAAATGTCACTTGTGCACAGGATCAGAGATAATGGACACTGAGGAAAGTTTGTTTACTCATCTCCATGGAAAACCCAATATTCTCTCAGGTACTAATTGCCTGAGAGGGAGAATGATGTCATGCAACAGGTGAAAGCTAGTAAGAGTTTCAAAAGCCAGATATAAAAAGGGCCAAGTGAACAGCCTGTCTTAGAAAAAGGCTGAACAGCCCTACATGCCTCAGTCTGGTAAGCTGACAGTCATCTGGTAGATGACTGAAACTTTGTCCAAGACTCTTACAACAGGAAAAGTGTGCCATATTTCTTTAAATTGGTCTTTACTAAAGGCATGACTCATTGACATGTGAGTTTCCCAGTATCACAGATTCCATTATTATTTTTTTTAATGCACAGATATATCCTCAGTCATTTTATTACTTACTGGGAAAATGAACTCTTACAAAGGCAAATTATTGAACAAACGTTTTCAATTGGGACCTTGCTTATGTTTTTACAGTGGTCATCCAAAATTTCATGTCAGCAAGCAGTCATCTGGTTGTACTCCTTCAGCAAAACTGAGAGCTTTTCATACCAGAAGCTGCAAGCAAAGAGAGGGAGACAGAGAGAAAGAGAAAGAGTTAGAGAGACAGATTCAGAAATAGAAAGACCGAGACCAACACAAACAAAGATATAATGTGACAGAGACCGAGAGAGAGACTCCAATGTGTCTGGTCAGTTTTATTGGCATATCAACCTCAAAGCACACGCTCCAATAATATAACTCTAACAGGAATTGTATTATGTAATAAGGCCATACCTCATAGCCCTTACCAGACATTTTCTCATTGGGGACTCCACACTTAAATAGATGAGCCACACTTAAATAGATGAGCCTAAAGTCTACACTGCATTTCAAATCACCAGGAAGCAGAAGAAGATGGAGGGACTTCTGGGCTGAAATAACAGTTATCCTGATAGTTTGTTATTCAATACAATGATTAAAGTCCCAGTTATTTCCAAGTACTTAGGAACAAGATTGGACAATCTCCTTTGTGGCAAATGTGGAATATTTCCATTTAGGAATACTTTTCTGCTAAAAAAAAAAAAAAAAATGACATCATGATATTTTCAGCCAAATGGATAGAATCAGGAAAAATCATCCTGGTTGAATTAACTAAGATGCAAAAAGATGAATATGGTATGTATTCACTTATTAGGAAGTCTCCTAATAGTCGTGGATAAAGTTCCTATAGGCCATCTAATTGTGACCAAAACTATCTTCCAGTATGGAGAATCGATGGCAATTAAATGGGTTGTTTGGCCCGGATATCCTAAAGAAATTATCAAGTAACATAGGTTGTTGTTATTAAAATGTTATTATCAGCCCTTACCTGTTAGATCATTGCCATTTTCTTGTAGCCACAGAGATGCTTCCTTCTGCATCAAATGGGATTGCAGAGATACACATCTGATATTATACAGGGAAAAACCTTAAAACACCCAGCTCTAAATGGGTTTACCTATGAAATTCTCTCTCAAATCAGTGCTCTGGGAATACTGAAGTAGTGGAGGCAGAAAGAGTGTCCTATAGGGAATTAAGGACACAAGCAGAACAATGCCAAGAGAATCCGGCCACAGAAGAAAATAATGCAGGCAGACTTGATGAGAACTATTAAGCTAGGGTGAGATAGAAGGGGGAGTAGGAATTATATATCTGGGGAATAAAGAAAGCATATTGGGAAAGAAGAAGGAGGGTGGTTGGAAGTGGAAGGAGAAGAGGGAGGGAGCAGAGCAGAGGGAAAACACAGTGAATAAATCATAATAAATAATTACATAAGAAAAACTGTGATCAAGGTGATGAAGTATAGAGCTCTTCAGGACTTATGGCTTCTTCTTGGGGGTGGTGCCAGTTTGTTGCAAGGATGAACTCAGTTTTTTTAAAGGGACTTGGCACTGAGACTCTTATTATATAAAAAACCAATACTTCAATTGATGTATTTTTTTGTTGTTGTTTTGTTTTTTTTATTTTCTATTTTTTTATCAGTTACATTTTATTAACTCTGTATCCCAGCTGTGTCCCGTTCCCTCATTCCCTCCCAGTCCCTCCCTCCCTCCCTCATCTCCACCGTGCCCCTTTCCAAGTCCACTGATAGGGGGGACCTCCTCGCCATTCATCTGATCCTGTTTTATCAGGTATCTTCAGGACTGGCTGCAAAGCCCTGCTCTGTGGCCTAACAGGACTGCTCCTCCCTTCGGGGGTGGGGAGGCCAAAGAGCCAGTCATTGAGTTCCTGTTAGAAATAGTCCCTGTTCCCCTCACTTTGGGAAACCAATTGGTTACTGAGCTACCACAGGCTACATCTGAGTGGAGGTTCTAGGTTATATCCATACATGGTCCTTGGTTGAATGTCAGTCTCAGAAAAGACCCTGTGCCCAGATATATTTGGTCCTTGTGGAGCTCCTATCCTTTCCCCATCAGACTAACTCCCCTTCTTTCTTATGATTCCCTGTACTCTGCCAAAGGTTTGGTCATGAGTCTTTGCTTTGAAAACACTGCTAGTTAAGAGTCTTTCAGATGCGCTCAGTAGACTTCTATCATACGTTCAATGCACATCCCATCTGTCTTTCTAAATGAGGATTGATCATCTTACCCCATGTCCGCTCAATTGATTATCTTCTTTAGGTGTATAGATTTCATTATGTTTATCATATCTTATAGGTCTATATAAGTGAGTATATCCCATGTTTTTCTTTCTCCTTCTGGGATATTTCACTCAGAATGATCTTTTCTAGATCCCATCATTTGCAAATTTCATGATTTCCTCCTTTTTGATTGCTGAGTAGTATTCCATTGTATAAAAATACCACAATTTCTGTACCCATTCCACCGTTGATGGACATCTGGGTTGTTTCCAGGTTCTGGCTATTACAAATAGAGCTGCTATAAACATGGTTGAGCAAGTGTCCTTTTTGTGTACTTGAACAAACTTTGGGTATATACCTAGCAGTGGTATAGCTGGGTCTGGAGGAAGCACTATTCCTATTTGTCTTAGAAAGCGCCAGATAGCTTTCCAGAGTGGTTGTACCAGTTTACATTCCCACCAGCAGTGAAGGAGGGTTCCCCTTTCTCCACAACCTCTCCAGCACGTGTTATCGCTTGAGTTTTTCATCTTGGCCATTCTGATGGGTGAAAGGTGATATCTCAGGGTCATTTTGATTTGCATTTCCCTGATGGCTAATGAGGATGAGCATTTCTTTAAGTGTTTTTCTGCCATTCGATATTCCTCTGTCGAGAATTCTCTGTTTAGCTCTGTTCCCCATTTTTTAATTGGATTACTTGGATTGCTGCTTTTCAGCTTCTTTAGTTCTTTGTATATACTGAATATTAGTCCTCTGTCAGATAAAGGGTTAGTGAAGATTCTTTCCCAGTCTGTAGGCAGTCGTTTTGTTTTGATGATGGTATCCTTTGCTTTACAGAAACTTTTTAGTTTCATGAGGTCCAATTTATTGATTGTTGCTCTTAGAGCCTGTGCTGTTGGTGTTCTGTTCAGGAAGTTGTCTCCTGTGCCAATGAGTTCTAGGCTGTTCCCCACTTTTATTTCCACCGGGGCATTAGCCATGAGTCATACTGGGGAGACTGTTCAGACCCTGAACAATCATTTAGCCAATGTAGCTCATGCCTTAGTTGTACATAAAGGAATTAATGCTCAACTGAAAGGAAGCTTGATGGTGTTCAATCAGAGGATTGACCTCGTGCAGGAGCAAACTGATACCCTATGGCAAATTGCTCAACTTGGCTGTCAATGAAAATATGCTGGACTTTGAGTCACTAGCATATAACATGAGAATTTTTCCTGTGCTGCATATCTGTCTAAACAATTGTCGAGCTATATTTTAGGTAATTGGACTGGAGAATTCGATACTATGATGGAGCAGCTGAGAGTGGCCATTGTCACAGTAAATTCTACCAGAGTGGACGCAGGACTAGCCACAGGATTATCATCATGGATTGCTGCAGCCATGAATCATCTGAAGGAATGGGCGGGCATGTTGACTGTTGAATTCTGCCAATACAGGGTAAGCAAGTCCTAATAGTTCCTGCTTCACTTATACAGCTGTTAAATATTCTCAGCCTGAAAGCTGAAGATGATGCTCCAGTGTTATAAAGAGTTACATGAGTGACTGTTCAGGCAGCAAATCATCTCTGTTAATTTTTCTTTTCTGGAAGCTGCTAACATGCACTTCGTATTTACAGCTAACAGCTAATTTTATTTTCTTCTCAAGTCTCTGATGGGGTTGAAGACCAAATAGTTATAGTGCCACAATCAAGCCTGAGTTGTTTAGAAGAAATCCTTTCATATAGGTAATACCTGAGAGACGAAAAGATTAAAAATCAGCAGATATTATTAAAGTTTAAGGCCTGAACTACCTGGGTGGAGAGGTCCAGGAATGCCCTGAGCAGAAGAACCGTCTTACTGCAATCTTTCCCCACCCAGTAGAAATACAGTTGCTAGGAAAAGGCCCAACCTCCGAGGGAGGAACACCAGATCCTTTAAGCTAATTTTGGAATAAAACTTTTAACTTGTCAAGATAGATAGGATAATTAGAAAACTTTCTCCTAAGTTGCTAAATTTACAAGGACTGGACATTGCACATGTAGATTTACCTCATAGTTTTCATAATTTCATAATTATTATTGTATTGTAAGAAAAGGAGCCTTTTATTGGACTTAAAGGGGGAAATTTTAGCTATAATATTCTTTTGAAATGTATACACCTTACTCTTGTTCATTCAAATGTTGATTTCTCCCCCCACCCCCAGTCTCTGGGTTCAATTCAGATATTATATTGTTATAAACAGGCCAAAATAAAAAAAACTAGCCACAATGTTGTGCAAAGGGAGGAGCCAGAAGGCAGGATAGGAGTGGGAGAAAAGGGTGAGAGAGTTTGGAGAGAGCTGGAGGACGAGAAAAGGGTGAGAGAGTTTGGAGAGAGCTGGAGGACAAATTATGTTGAGATGGACTGGACATGTTTCACCAAAAGCAAATATAAAGGGTAAAATCTAAATGTTAGGAAAGTATGAGGGCTTGGAGGTTTAGGAGGGAGTAACAGTTACCCACCATTGTGTTCTAGGTTAACTAAATAATCCCTGTGTCTTTGTGGTGATTTGGTTATACAGCTGTTTAGGATTAACCGCAAGCTTTATTAAAGATAAATGTTAGTAAATATTAATCTCACATACAAAACTTTTCTCCAAGCCCGAAGGATGCATCATTTGGCACAAGAACAAGGGACCTTGAAAACGAGGGGCAACATGGGAAAGGCTGGTTTTTGGAGCTCTGGATGGGTAAGAAAAAAGGTGCTTCTTGATGACGACCCATTCCAGGGAGGAAGACAAGGTAGGCAGGCAGTGAAATCAGGACAGAGATATATGAGTGAGATGTTAATGAGGACTTTAAAGTCAATGCTAATAAAGGTAAGGAATTGGAAGAAACATCCTTATTCCCTTTAGTTTGTACATGCAGTTTGTCCAGGGTTCCCAGTTGAAGGTACCATCAATCTGGGGACTTGGGAAAAGAAATCTCACAAGGCAAAGAGTTACTTAGGAAAATTAGAGCAGCCAAATGGGGAGAAAAAAAGGACTTCTAGGTTATTGAAAATAGTCACAAAGGAGCTCATACAGATTTGAGTAATTTGAGAGCAGAAAATAATTTAAGATCTAGATAGTGAGGATGAAATGGACTCAGAGGAAGAAACTGCCAAGTCTCATAATTCAGACTGTACTCCTGCGCCCTCTGCCCTTGTGGCTTTCCCTGTCACATGTGGAGAGAAATATGGGACCACTGCAGGACAATATTACTGTTCTCCAAGAGAAAGTCCAATTAGAAAGGGAACCAGTTCATGTAGTAAGGAAATTAGAGAAATTAAAATTACAAAATAATAATAATAATAATAAAGATAATAAATAATAATAATATTGGAATATTTGCACTGTTAAATTTTAAAGTCTGGTTTTCACTTTTAAAATTATAAATGTGCTTTGTAGTTTCACTCCTAAAGAGGATGCTTTGTTTTAATATTACAAAAACAGGTTTGAAAAAAATATTTAAATGTTTAAAAAGCAGGTACTATGGTTGCTTTTTGTCTTTTTCTCTATTTTTTTTGTTTTTGTCTGCCAGCTTTTGTTTTGGTTTCAGATTTTGGTTTGTTCCCTTGCTTGTGAGGTCTGGGAAATTGGGGAGTTTCCAATCTGGTCGAGATATCTGGAGGATGCTCCAATTCCCAGAAAAGAGGCTATAAAGGTTCTACTCCTTTTGGGAACAGGAGAGAGGGTCATTGGGATCATATTCTGTGCAATAAGAGGGCTGCTAGGGTCTGTTCTCCATCTGGAAGCAGTGGAAAGGGCCACAGACCCTCTGCTCCTTCTGGAATCTATGTGTGTGGAGAGGACCTATGAGGGGCTCTACATCTTCTGGAGTCTGTGGGACTTGTGTCTGGTAGGGGCTGGTCAAGTCCCCGTATTTGGGTATTCTGGTTACTCCAAGTTGACTATGTCAGATTTCTATGTTCCTTATGTATCTTTTTGTGTGTGTAGGTTTATCTGTAGACTTGGATATATTTAGACATGAGACAATTTGAAGCAACACCTCTGAGTTTGGTCCTGGACCATCGGAGTTAAATTCTATAAAACATTTTAAAAGTTATCAGGTATTTTAAAAGAGTATCCCTTGGGCAGTCTAACAAAGAAATTAAAACAGTTTCTCAATCCTTTGGGGGAAATTAAAAACCTTGGTATTTATTTTATTAAGTTTATAAAGTAGAACCAAACCATGCTGTTTAAGCCAATTAAACAAACCTTAAGTAATTAAAATATATTCTTTTAAACAAACTATAGAATATGTTGTTCTTCATTTAAAAAGCCTAGAGATTCTTCAATGCAAAATGTTTGCTTATGCTCTTTTACAGGAAAAAAGGACTACAGTTCCATGTTAGCCCAGGATTATGCAGGGTTGTATTCATATCATTGTTAACTATTATATAAAATATATGCCCTGTTGCTAGTACCTAAAAAATGATTTAAAGCTGTTTCTTTCTGGACTATAGATTTGGTATGGACAAAATAGTCTATTTGTGCTGAGGGCTACAGGCTAAATTTACTTCTCTGTTTAACGTTAAATAAAACTTTTGTCCTTTAATTTTTTGCTGTTAAGTTTTAATACAATATGATAGGATTAATAAGATTTGCTAGCCACTTTATAAATTATGTTTAATTAAAAGTTTTGCTTTGATTTTAGCTTAAAAGGAACAAATTTAAAGTCATGCTAAATATTATAGTTGAGTACAAGATTGAAATTTACCTAGTCTCTTTGTTTAGGTTGTTTTTTAAAGTTAAATCTAAAATGGGTAACCATAAATTTTCCTATATAAATCTACCTAAAATTTGGTTCTAAAACATATATTTAAAAAAAAGTATGACAAAACTGAGATAATAAGATCCTGTTTTATAGGATGAATTTTAGAGCAAATGATAAAGGTAGACTAAGAGTAACTCAAATATGCTGGCCCTCAGACTTGTCAGAGATGACATATATATGGCATTTTAACATATGTGAGCTTATTAATGCAGAATCCAAACAGTTGCACACACACTCACAAAAAAGCAAAAAAAAAAATTAATTCAGTTTTTATAGGGGCAACCTATAGTTTTTCCATTTAAAACAAAAGTTAGCCCAATTGTTGATACTTTAATGGTATTTACTGATGGCTAATTATCAGTTGTTGCTGCCTATGCTTATAAAAGAAAAACAATATATTTTCCAGTGACTAACACCTCTGCGAAAATAGCAGAGTTATCTGCAGTATTGGCTGTGTTTCAAAGTTTTAATAAGCAGTCTTTGAACATTTTTACAAATAGTGCATATGTAGCTAAGTTTTTGCCTTGGTTAGAGACTGCAGGTCAAATTCAGAGATCTCCTGCTGGAATTTTATTTTTACAAATTCAAAATTTTATACAAAAAAACCCACCTTTTCCTTTTTTTATGAGATATTTGAGGGCTCATTCAACTTTGCCAGGACCCCTATCAAAAGGAAATGCATTAGCATACAAACTCAGCAAAGTTTATTGTTCACAGTTAAAAAAAGCCCAGAATGCCCATAATAAGCATCATCTTAATAGTCAAACCTTGAGTCTTATATATGGATTGACTAAGGAACAGGACCATAGTGTAGTCAATGCTTGCAGTATTTTTCCTTGATTACACAGCTTTCCTCATTTGGGAGTCAATCCTAAAGGTATTGGTTCTAAAACAGATTTGGCAAATGGACATTACTCATATTCCTGAATTTAATCAATTACAATATGTACATGATTATATCGATACCTATTCTGGATTTAATTTTGCTGCCAGGAAAAGCTGCAAAGAATGTTATTTCTCCTTGCTACAGGTTTTTAATGTTCTAGGAGTTCCTAAGCAATTTAAAACAGACAGTGGAACAGGATATACTAGCATATCTCTTAAAAGATTTTGTCAACAATTTCAACTTTCTCATTTAACTAAAATACCTTACATTCCTCAAGGAAAAGGCATGGGAGAGCAAGCCCACTGAACAATTAAAATTTATTTACAAGAAAAAAAGGGGGGGTGTGCTACTTCCCTGGACACCTAAGATTCATCTTAATCATGTTCTTTTTCTTCTGATTTTTTTAAATTTGGATAAGCATAGTATGTTTGCAGGAGTTAGAGTTTTGCTAAAATAAAATGGCAGGATCCTTTAACAAATCAATGTCATAGACCTGACCCTGTACTCATATGGGTTTAAGGGATCTGTCTCTGTTTTTTTGCAGTAAAATGATGTAGCTCCATGGCTACTACAACGTCTCCTGCAACAAGTGGGTGAGGAGTTTTCTCCTGATAATGATAATGATGTGAATGAAGACCTTTTTAGTCAATATGACTGTTTATTGGGCATATGTTATTAATCCACCTCTACTACATCCAGTTTCCTAGGATGATCCAGAAGTCATTGTTCATGTCAAAAAAACTTGGTTCCTGGGTTTTCCTGCTTTTGAATGAACAGAATTAAAACAGACAATTAACATTTCAGGAATAGGAAGAGGTCATCCTATTTGCTTTAACAGAGAGAATATTCACCAGGACTGCTTATCAGTCTCCTCTCTCCAGGTCATAGGTCGGGATGCCTACTACTCTAAAGTTGGAGTATTAGATCAAACCTCCCTTTGCAATCAGCCAAAATGGAACATTAGAGGGATTTTATTGTCCCTTCATAAGGGAACAACCAATGACAGTCTTACAGCTCCAATGAGTTACCTGCCCTGTAAGAAAGGGATCATTGTACTTGTCCTCAATTGATGGTTCCTTGGTCAAGATGTATCTGCGAAACACCCACCATTTACTCCTGGGACAAAAACTCTGTATTTACAGTCATGGACTGGACTGGTCTATCATTAAGGATATTAAAAACTTGGATTCTGGTAAAGTCAGTCAAAATTCAATGGTTTTATAAAAAGCTGTTAGTGCTGGAATTTGGAGGACTTCAAATAAAGATTGGCAAACCTATGTATGGAAATTGGGGGCTGCCTTGGGATATATAGGCACTCTCTCTGAGAAAGGAAGTAGCTTTGCTACATTACTCAAGTACAAATATATAAAACGGACATAGACCAAGAGACAGAGACTCCATTATGTCTGGGCACTTTCATTGGCCTATCACCCTCAAAGCACACTCTCCTAAAATATAATTCCAATAGGAATTTTATTATCTAACAAGGCCATACCTCCTAACCTATACCAGGCATTTCCTCACTGGGGACAACACATGTAAATATATGGGGTTCAAGGGGACATTGCAATTCAAATCACCAGGAAATAGAAGATGAAGGGACTTCTAGGCTAAAAGATAATAATTATCCTGACAGTTTGTCATTCAATACAATGATTGATGACCGAGTAAATTCCAAGTTTTAAAAAACAGGAATGGCAAACCCCTTTGGTGAAAATGTGGAATATTTCCATAACAGAGTATTCTTCAGCTAAAAAAAAAAAAATGACATCATGATATTTTCAGGCAAATGCGTGCACCCAGGAAAATCATCCTGGGTGAAATAACTAAAATGCAGAAAGAAATTATGGTGTGGATTCACTTATTAGGAGGTCTCCTTATAGTTGGGGATAAAGTTTCAATAGGCCATCTACTGTGACCAAACCAGTGTTCCACCAGGGAGATTGGATGACAGTTAATTGAGTTGCTGGGCAAGGGCATCCTACAAAAATTTTCAAGCAACCCAGGACCTTGTTATTAAAATATGTTGTTCTCTGCCCTCAAATTGTGTCGTGTTCTTGGATCCACAGTGATGATTCTTTCTGCATCAAATGGGACTCCATACAGAGTCCCACAGTCTGATATTATGCACAGAGAGACCTTAAAACACCCAGCTTTAAATGAGCTTTAACTATGATATTCTCCCTACCCTCAGAGCTATGGGAAACCTGCAGGACAGGAGGCAGGAAGAGTCTTATAAATAGTAGGAATTGAGAACACAAGAACAATGCCCTGAGAATCAGGCCACAGAGCAAGATGATGCAGCTGGACATGGTGAGAACAGACAAGATAGGGTCAGATAGAAGGGGGAGGAGGACCTCCCAAATGAGGGAACTAGAGAAAGGGCATAGGATTCAAAGAAGGAGGGTGGGTGGCACTGGGAGGAGAAGGTGGATGGGGCAGCAGAGGGAATACAAAGTGAACAAATCTGAAAAAAAAAATAATACATAAGGAAAACTGTGATCAATGTGATGAAATATACAGCTCTTCAGGACTGATGACTTCTTCTTGGGGGCGGGGGGAGATGCCAAGGTGTGGCAAGGATTAATTCACTTTTCTTTAAGAGACTTAGAATTGAGACTCTGATCATTTTCCAATGTGTATATACACAACATATACTTCAACTGATGTATTTTATAGGAATAAAAATTAGTGTGACAAATGGGTAAGAATTTGAACGTGGGAGATATGTAAAAGTGGAATATATATTATATGAAATTCCTATGTAGTCAATAACAATAATATTTGACAATTTATTTTATTTTATTTTTAATTTTATTTTTCTAATTAGTTACATTTTGTTAACTCTGTGTCCCAGCAGTATCCCTGGGATACAGCTCTCTCATTCCCCGCCCCCCCAACCCCACATTCCCTCCCTGGTCTCCTCCCTGCCCCTTTCCAAGTCCACTGATAGGGGAGGACCTCCTCCCCCTTCATTTGAACCTGTTTTATCAGGTATCTTCAGGACTGGCTGCAAAGTCCTCCTCTGTGGCCTAACAGAACTTCTCCTCCCCTGTGGGAGTGGGAAGGTCAAAGAGCCTGCCCTTGAGATCCTGTTAGAAATAATCCTTGATCCCCTTACTTTGGAAAACTACTTGGTTACTGAACTACCACGGGCCACATCCTAGCAGAAATTCTAGGTTATATATAGATGATGCTTGGTTGAGTGTCAGTCTCAAAAAGGACCCTGTGCCCAGATATATTTGGTCCTTGTAGAGCTCCTATCCTTTCCATATCATACTAAATCCCCTTCTTTCATATGATTCCCTGCACTCTGCTGAGAGTTTGGTTATGAGTCTTAGTGTCTGCTTTGAAACACTGCTAGGTAGAGTCTTTTAGATGCGATCATTAGAGTCCTATCATATATTCAATGCACATCCCATTTGTCTTTCTAAATGAGGATTGATCATCTTACCCTATGTCCGATTTCTTGATTATCTTCTTTAGATGTGTAGATTTCATTATGTTTATCATATCTTGTAGGTCTATATAGGCGAGTATATACCATGTTTGTCTTTCTCCTTCTGGGATACTTCACTCAGAATGATCTTTCCTAGATCCCACCATTTGCCTGGAAATTTCATGATTTCCTACTTTTTGATTGCTGAGTAGTATTCCATTCTGCAAAATTCCACAATTTCTGTATCCATTCCTATGTTGATGGTCATCTGGGTTGTTTCCAAGTTCTGGCTATTACAAATAGAGCTGCTACAAACATTGTTGAACAAATGTCCTTGTTGTGTACTTGAGCAAATTTTGGTTATATACCTAGGAGTGGTATAGCTGGGTCTTAAGGTAGCACTACTCCTAATTGTCTGAGAAAGGGCCAGATTGACTTCCAAAATGGTTGTACCAGTTTACATTTCAACCAGCAATGGAGGAGGGTTCCCCTTTCTCTACAACCTCTCCAGCAAGTGTTGTCACTTGAGTTTTTGATCTTGGACATTCTGATGGGTGTAAGGTGAAATCTCTGGGTCCTTTTGATTTGCATTTCCCTAACGGCTAATGAGGCTGAGCATTTCTTTAAGTGTTTCTCTGCCATTTGATGTTCCTCTATTGAGAAATCTCTGTTTAGCTCCATTTCCCATTTTTTAATTGGATTACTTGATTTGTTGCATTTCTGCTTCTTTAGTTCTTTGTATATACTGGATATTAGCCCTCTATCAGATAAAGGGTTGGTGAAGATTCTTTCCCAATCTGTAGGCAGTTGTTTTGTTTTGGTGACTGTGTCTTTTGCTTTACAGAAGCTTTTCACTTTCATAAGGTCCCATTTATTGATTTTTGCTCTTAGAGCCTATGCTGTTGGTGTTCTGTTCAGGAAGTTGTCTACTGTGCCGACGAGTTGTAGGCTGTTCCCCAATTTTTCTTCTAACATATTTAGAGGATCTGGTTTTATGTTGAGGTCCTTGATCCACTTCGACTTTAGTTGTGTGCAGGGTGATAAATATGTATCTATTTTCATTTTTCTGCATGTAGACATCTAATTGGACCAGCACCATTTGTTGATGATGCTGTCTTTTTTCCATTGAATGGATTTGGCTTCTTTGTCAAATATCGAGTATTCATAGGTGTGTGGGTTTATTTCTGGGTCTTCTATGCAGTTCCATTGATCCTCCTTTCTGTTTCTATGCCAATACCATGCAGTTTTTTATTACTATTACCCTGTAGTACAGCTTGAGATCCGGGATGTAGATACCTCCAGATGATCTGTTGTTGTACAGGATAGTTTTGGAGATTCTGTTTTTTTTTTTTTTTTTTTTCTTTATTTTTTTCTCCATATGAAGCTGAGAATCTTTTTTTCAAGGTCTGTAAAGAATTGAGTTGGTATTTTGATGGGAATTGCATTGAATCTGTAGATTGCTTTTGGCAGGATGGCCATTTTCACAATGTCCTACCAATCCATGAGTAAGGGAGATCTTTCCATCTTCTGAGATCTTCTTCAGTTTCTTTTTCAGAGACTTGAAGTTTTTGTCAAACAGGTCTTTGACTTGTTTGGTTAATGTCACCCCAAGGTACTTTATGTTATTAGTGGCTATTGTGAAGGGTGTTGTTTCCCTAATTTCTTTCTAGGCCCTTTGGTCTTTTGTGTACAGGAGGGCTTCTGATTTTTTTTGAGTTTATTTTGTATCCTGCCACTTTGCTGAAGGTGTTTATCAGCTGAAGGAGTTCTCTGGTTGAATTTTTGGGGTCGCTCATGTATACTATCATATCATCTACGAATAGTGACACTTTGACCTCTTCCTTTCCAATTTGTATCCCCTTGATCTCCTTTAGTTGTCTTATTGCTCTGGCTAGGACTTCAAGTACTATGTTGAAAAAATATGGAGAGAGTGGGGAGCCTTGTCTTGTCCCTGATTTCAGTGGGATTGATTTAAGTTTCTCTCCATTGAGTTTGATGTTGGCTGTAGGCTTGATGTATATTGCCTTTACTATGTTTAGGTATGTGTCTTCCATCCCTGATCTCTCTAAGACTTTAACCATGAATGAGTGTTGGACTTTGTGAAATGCTTTTTTGGCGTCCAAGGAGATGATCATGTGGTTTTTCTCCTTCAGTTTGTTTATGCGGTGGATTACATTAATGGATTTCTGTATGTTGAACCACCCTTTCATGCCTGGGAGGAAGCCTACTTGATCATGTTGGATGATATCTTTGATGTGTTCTTAGATTCGGTTTGCAAGTATTTTATTGAGTATTTTTGCACCAATATTCATAAGAGAGATAGATCTGAAGTTCTCTTTTTTGTTGGGTCTTTGGATGGTTTGGGTGTCAGGGTGACTGTCACTTTATAGAATGAGTTTGGTAGTGTTCCTTCTGTTTCTATTTCGTGGAATAGTTTGAGGAGAATTGGTATTAGCATTTCTTTGAAGGTCTGGTAGAATTCTGCGCTGAAACCATCGGGCCCTTTTTTTGGAGGGGAGAATGTTAATGACTGCTTCAATTTCTTTGGGGAATATAGGGTTATTCAGTCTTTCTACCTGATCTTGACTTAATGTTGGTAGATGGAATCTATCAAGAAAATTGTCCATTTCGTTTAGATTTTCAAATTTTGTGGCGTATAGGCTTTTGTAGTATGACCTAATGATTGTTTGGATTTCTTCAGTGTCTGTAGTTATGTTCCCCTTTTCATTTCTGTTTTTGCTGATTTGGATTGATTCTCTCTGCTTCGTAGTTAACTTGGCTAAGGGTTTGTCTCTCTTGTTGATTTTCACAAAGAACCATCTTTTTGTTTCATTGATTCTTTGAATAGTTTTATTTGTTTCTAATTGATTGATTTCAGCCCTGAGTTTGATTATTTCCAGCCAACTGCAACTCTTGGGTGCATCTGATTCTTTTTTTTCTAGGGTTCTCAGTAGGACCATTAAGTTGCTTGTATGTGATGTTACAAATTTCTTCTTGCAGGCACTTAGTGCTATAAATTTTCCTCTGAGCACTGCTTTCAATGTGTCCCATAAATTTGCGTATGTTGTGCCTTCATTTTCATTGAATTCTAGGAAGTCTTTAATTTCTTTCTTCATTCCTTCCTTAACCCAGCTGTCATTGAGTAATAATTTGTTCAGTTTCCATGTTTGTGTTGGCTTTTTGTTGTTTCTGTTGTTTCTGATGTCTAGCTTTAGTCCATGGTCATAGTACACAAGGGATTATTTCAATCCTTTTGTATCTGTTGAGGCTTGCTTTGTTACCCACTGTATGGTCTATTTTGGAGAAGATTCCATGTGGTGCTGAAAAGAAGGTGTACTCTTTTGAGATTGGGTGAAACGATCTGTAGACATCTATTAGGTCCATTTGATTTAGGGACTCTGTAAGTGCTTTTATTTCCCTATTTGGTGTCTGTCTAGTTGATCTGTCCCTTGATGAGAGTGGGTGTTGAAGTCTCCCACTATTAAAATATTAGGATCAATGTATGATTTAAGCTTAGTAATGTTTCATTTATAAATGTAGGTGCTCTTGTATTTGGGGCATAGATATTCAAGACTGATGTCCTCTTCGTGGATTTTTCCTTTGATGAGAATACAGTAGCCCTCCATATCATTTTTTACTAACTTTAGATGAAAGTCTATTTTATTAGATTTTAGGATGGCTACTCCAACTTTTTTTCTGGAACCATTCGCTTGAAAAACGTTTTTCCAGCCCTTTACTCTGAGGTAGTGTTTATCTTTGTTGCAGAGGTGTGTTTCTTAGATGCAAAAGAATGTTGGATCCTGTTTCCTTAACCAATCTGTTAGCCTGTGCCTTTTTATTGGCAATTTGAGTCCATTGATATTGATAGATAATAGTGACCAATGCATGTTAGTTCCTTTTGTAATGTAGTCGGTGATCTTACCCTGTTTCATTCCTTGGTTTCTTTTCATTTTTGTTGGGATATTATCTGTATGCCCTGTTTTCTTGGGTGAAGTTTTTTTCTTTGGATTGGATTTTTCCTTCTAGTTTCTTCTGTAGGGTTGGTTTGCTGTGTAGATATTGCACAAATTTAGTTTTGTCATGGAATATTTTGTTTTCCCCATCTACGTTGATTGAAAGCTTTGCAGGGTATAGTAGTCTGGGTTTGCATTTGTGATCTCTGAGAGTCTCCATGATTCTTGCCCAGGCCCTTCTGGCTTTCATAGTTTCTGATGAGAAGTCCGGTGTGATCCTGATAGGTCTACCTTCATGTTACTTGGCCTTTTTCCCTTGCTGCTTTTAATATCTTTTCTTTGTTCTGTAGATTTAGTGTTTTGAATATGATGTGATGTGATGTGTTTGTTTTCTAGTCTAGTCTATTTGGTGTTCTGTAGGACTCTTGTATATTTATGGACATCTCTTTCTTTAAGTTGAGAAATTTTTCTTCTATGATTTTCTTGAAAATATTTTCTAGACCTTAGAGCCTGGAGTCTTCTTTTTCATCAATTCTTATTATTCTTTGATTTTGTCTTTTCATAGCTTCCTTGATTTCTTGGATATTTTGTGATTGGAACTTTTCTGATTTTACTTTTTCTTTGAGAGAAGTATCCATTTCTGCAAGTGTGTCTTCAGCTCCAGAGATTCTCTCTTCCATCTCTTGTATTCTGTTGGTGATACTTAATTTTGTGGTTCCTGATCTTTTCTACAAGTTCTCCAGCTCAAGGGTTTTCTCAGTTTGTGTTTTCTTTGTTGATTCTAATTCTGTTTTCATGCCTTGCACCATTTCTTTCATCTGTTTGATTTTGGATGGTTTCTATTTCTTTGTTCATTTCCTTTGTATATGCCACTAATTTTATCTCTACTTGTGCCTCTGTTTGGCTGTGTTTGCCTGTGTTTCTTTATGGATTTTGTCTATTTCTTCTTTCTTTACTTCGAATTGACTGGCCAACTCTTTGAAAGATTTGTTCATTTCCTCCTTATGAGAGCCTCAAATAATTGGGTAAGCATGGCTTTACAGTCATTTTCCTGTGCTTCTGATGAATTGGAGTATCCATCAATTTGGGGTTTTGCTGGTGAAGTCATGATGTCCTGATTTATGTTGGAAGTGTTCTTTTGCCTACCCCTGGCCACTGACTTATCTGAAACCTTCCCTCCTTGTTTTTGGATTCAGCAGATCAGACTGGTACTGTCTCTCTCTAGTGTCTGGAGAGTTCTTCAGGAAACTGAGAGAGGTCCGTGTCCTCAGCGTGTGATGAGGACTAGCTGTACAGGCAGGTCACTTGGCAGAGATCTGGGTATCCAGACTCTCTGTTCTCTGTTTTGGCCCTGCTTCTTTGATGTGCTCTGCCAGCTCCTTGCTGTTATCACTGCCAGGTTATGAGGTCTTGCTGCAGCTGGAGATTTCAAGGTGGTCAAGTCAGTAGGAATTGTGGTAACCAGGCTCTCTGTTCTCTGGTTTGGCCCTGGTTAGTCTTAAACTGGAGGGCTGATGTGCCCAGCCAGCTCAGTGCTGCTCTGCCACCAGGTTAGAAAGTTCCACTGTAACTGAAGCCTGGGTTCCTAGTCCAGATGTATTCTGGGAAGTCCTGGGTTTTTTCACTGTGCTCTCCAAGCTTGGGGGGCCCAGTGCCTGGTGTGCCTAGCATGTATAGCATTTCTGCCTGGTTTTGGTGAGTATATAGCATATTCTCTGTCACTGTGGGATTGGGCGGTATGTACCATCAGAGATCGTGATCCTGAGCAGCCAGTATGGCATCTAGCAGACTCGGGCCCTGGGAGGATGGTACAGCTGCAGAGCAAATCTGGGACTCAGAGACTGGTACTGCTGGCATTTGCTGCTAAAGGGCTTGGAGCTCTGCCTCAGCAGCTGCAGACCCCAGGCAATTAGGTCTGTGCTGAGAAAGATGAGTCCATGGGAAATAAAGGTAAATTCCTCCTTCAGGTCTCGAAAGGCAGTGATTCGACAATTTTTGTTAATTCATTATTAATTACACTTTATTCACTTTGTAACCCCATGTGGTTCCCTCCCTCCTCCCTTCCCAATACCTCCCTTCCTCCCCTCTCTGCATGAATGATCCTCCACAAGTCTACTCATATGGGAGGTATCCTTTCTTCTGTTGTGAGATATCTGAGTTTTTTCTATGTCTGCCATTACAAATAAAGTTGCTACAAACATAGTTGAGCAAATGTCCTCATTGTGTACTTGAGCCTCTTTTGGATATATGCCTAGGAGTGGTATAGCTGGATCATGAGGAAGTTCTATTTTTACTTGTCTGAGGAAGCACCAGATTGATTTCAAATGTGGTTGTACAAGTTTCCATTCCCAGCAGCAGTGCAGGATGTTTCCCCTTTCACCACAACCTCTCCAGCATGTGTTGTCACTTGAGTTTTTGATCATTGGCCTTTCTGATGGATGTAAGGTGAAATCTTAGGGTTATTTTGTTTTCCACTTCTCTGAAGACTAAGGATGTTGAACATTTCTTTCAGTGCTTCTCTGCCATATGATATTCCTCTATTAAGAAATCTCTGTTTAGCTCTGTACCACATTTTTTTTAATTGGATTACTTGATTTTTTGCTGTTTAACTTCTTGAGTTCATTATATATACTGGATATTAGGACTCTGTCACATAGAGGCTTGGAAGATACTTTCTCATCTGTAGGCAGTTGTTTTGTTCTGATGACCCTGTCTTTTGCTTTACAGAATTTTTTCAGTTTCATGAGGTCTGATTTATTGATTGTTGCTCTTAGAGACTGTGCTGTTTGGTGTTCTGTTCAGGAAGTTGTCTCCTGAGCCAACGATTTCAAGGCTATTCCCCACTTTTTCTTCTAACCAATTTAGTGTGTCTGGTTTTATGTTTAGGTCTTTGATCCACTTGTACTTTAGGTTTCTGTAGGGTGATAAGTATGGATCTATTTGCATTTTTCTATATCCAGGTTTTTACATTTTTAGACATCCAGTTAGACCAGCACCATTTTTCAAGATTCTATCCCTTTTTTTCCAATTGTATGGTTTTGTCACCTTTGTAAAAATCAGGTGTCAATAAGTGTGGGGATTTATCAGGGTCTTCTATTAGATTCCATTGATCCAACATTCTGTTTCTATGTGAGTACCATGAAGTTTGTAGTATTGTTGCTCTGTAGTACAGCTTGAAATCAGGGAAGGAGATACCTTAAAAAGATCTTTTATTCTTGAGCATTTAGCAATTCTGGGTTTCTTGTTGTTCTATATGAAGGTCAGAATTTTTTTGTGAAACTCTGTAAAGAATTGTTTTGGAAATTTGTTAGGAATTGCTTTGAATCTATAGATTGCTTTTGGTAACATGGACATTTTTTACTATATTAATTCTTACAAGCCATGTGCATGGAAGATCTTTCCATATTCTGATATCTTCTAATTCTTTCTTCAGAGATTAGAAATGTTTTTCATATGTCTTTGACTTGCTTGGCTAGCTTCACACCAAGATACTTTATGTCTTCTGTGGCTATTGTGAAGGTTGTTGTTTCCCTAATCTCTTTCTCAACCCTTTTATCTTTTGTATACAGGAGAGCTAATTATTATTATTTTTTTTAGTTAATTTTGTATTCAGCCACTTTGCTGAAGGTGTTATTCTTTTGTTTGAATTCTCTAGTAGAATTTTTGTTGTCTCTCCTGTATACACTCATATCATCTGCAAATAATGATACTCTGAATTCTTCCTTTCCATTTTGTATCCCCTTCATCTCCTTTAATTGTCTTGTTGCTCTAACAAGGACTTCAAGAACAATGTTGAAGAGATATGGAGAGAGTGAGCAGCCTGGTCTTGTCTCTGATTTCAGTGGGAATGATTTCATTTCCTCTCCATTTAGTTTGATGTTGGCTATAGGTTTTTTGTATATTGCCTTTAATATGACTAGGTATATGACTTGTATCGGTCATCTCTCCAAGTCCTTAAACATGAGTTGATGTTGTATTTTGTCAAATGCCTTTTCAGGACCTAAGGAGGTAATCATGTGGTTTTTCTCCTTTAATTTCTTTGTTTGGAGGATCACATTGATTGATTTCTGTATATTGAATCAAACCTGCATACCTGGGATGAAGCCTATTTGGTCGTAGTTGATAATATCTTTGATGTTTTCTTGTATTAAGTTTGCAAGTATTTTGATGAGTGTTCTTGCATCAAAGTTCATAGGGGAGGTTCACCTGAAATTCTCTTTCTTTGTTGGGTCTTTGTGAAGTTTAAGTACCAAGGGGACTGTGGCTTTATAGAATGAGTTGTGTAGTGTTCCTCTGTTTCTCTCTTGTGGAAGACTTTGAAGAGTATTGGTGTTAGCTCTTCTTTGATGGTTTGGTAGAATTTAGCACTAAAACCATCTGGTCCTGGGCCTTTTTTGCATGGGAGACTTTTGATGACAGCTTCTATTTCCTTAGCAAATATAGGACTATTTAATTGGTTTACTTGGTCTTGATTCACCTTTGGCATGTAGAATTGGTCAAGAAAATTGTCCATTTCATTTAGATTTTTAAATTTTGTGGCATATAGAATTTGGAAGTTAGACCTCATTATTGTTTGGATTTCTTCAGTGTCTGTGGTTATGTCCCCCTTTTCATTTCTGATTTTGTTCATTTGGGTAGTTTTTCTCTGGCTTTTACTTAGTTTGGCTAAGTGTTTGTCTATCTTGTTGATTTTCTCAAAGAACCAGCTCTTGGTTTCATTTATTCTTTGAATTGTTTTATTTGTTTCTAGTTTATTGATTTCAACCCTGAGTTTGATTATTTCCAGCCATCTACTCTTCTTTGGTGTGTTTGCTTCTTTTTTCTAGGGCGTTTAGGTGAGCCATTAAGTTGCTTGCATGAGACGTCTCAAATTTCTTCTTGAAGGCACTTTGTGCTATAAAGTTTCCACTTAGCAATGCTTTCATTGTGTCCCATAAGTTAGGGCATGTTGTGCCTTCATTTTCATTGAATTCTAGGAAGTCTTTAATTTTTTCTTCATTTCTTCTCTGTCCCAGCTTTCATTAAGTAGCAAGTTGTTCATTTTCCATGTGTGTGCAGGACTTTTACTATTTTTGTCATTAGGTCCAACTTCATGGTGATCAGATAAAATTCAAGGGATTATTTCAATTTTCTCGTATCTGTTTAGGCTTGCTTTGTGACCAACTATATGCTCTATTTTGGAGAAGGTTCCATGAGGTGCTGAGAAGAAGGTAAATTCTTTTGAGTTTGCATGAAAGGTTCTTTAGATGTCCATGAGGTCCATTTGAGTCATGACCTCTGTCAGAGTTATTGTTTCTTTGTTTAATTTCTGTTATGTTGACCTGTCCTTCCCTTTGTTGAGAGCAGGGTCTTGAAGTCTCCCAGTATTAATGTGTGTGGGTCTATGTGTGGTTTAAGTTTTATTAAATTTTCTTTTACTATTGTGTTTGCCCTTGCATTTGGGGCATATATGCTCAGGATTGTAATATCTTCCTGGTGGATTTTCCCCTTGATGAGTATGAAGTTTCCTTCTCTATCTCTTTTGATTAATTTTGGTTGAAAGTCTATTTTATTAGACATTAAAATGGCTACTCATGCTTGTTTCTTGTGTGTTTTGCTTAGAAAACCATCTTTCAGCCCTTTATTCTCAGGTAATATCTATCTTTATAACTTTGATATATTACTTGAATATAAGAGATTGTTGGGTTTTGTTTATACACATCCATCTGTTAATCTGTGTCTTTTTATTGGAGAATTGAGTCCATTGATGTTGAGAGAGATTAATGACCAGTGGCTCTTAGATGCTTTGATGTTGACATTGGATATGGTAGTGTGATTGTGTGTTCAGGTACTTTTTGTTTTGCTGTATTTCCTGTTTTTTTTTTTTCTGCATGTAGTTTTCTTGGGATTTATTTTCCATCTAGTATCTTTTGTAACACAGAATATGTGTGTAGGTATTGTTGAAATTTGTTTTTGTCATTGAATATCTTGTTTTCTCCATCTATGAGGACTGAGAATTTTTCTGGGTACAGTATCCTAGGATGACATCTGTGTTCTCTTATGGGTGCATTATATTCATCCAGGAGCTTCTGGTTTTCATATTCTCTGTTGAGGAGTCAGGCGTGATTCTGATGTGTTTGCCATTTTATATTACTTGGCCTTTTTCCCTTGCAGCTTTTAATATTTTTTCTTTGTTCTGTATAATTACTGTTTTGATTATTATGTGGCAAGAGGATTTTCTTTCTGATCTAATTAATTAGGTGTTCTGTATGCATTTTGTATTCTTATTGGCCTCTCATTTTAGTTGGCGAAATTTTCTTCAATGATTTTGTTGAAAATATTTTCTGGGCTTTGGAGGAGGGAATTGTCTCTTTCCTCTATTCCTATTATTCTTAGGTTTTGTCTTTTTATGTTGTTTTGGATTTCTTGGATGGTTTGTGTCAGGAATTTTTTAGATTTATTATTTTCTTTGACAGATACATTGATTTCTTCCATCGTATCTTCCTCACCTGAGATTCTTTCTTTCCATCTCTTGTAGTCTGTTGCTTATGCTTACCTCTGTAGTTCCTGTTTTCTTTCCTAGGTTCTCCATCTCCATGATTTCCTCCATTTGTTTTTTCTTTAATTTTTCCAATTCTATCTTCAGATCTTGAACTGTTTTGTGGATTTTCTTCACCTGTCTGACTGTATTTTCCTGTTTTTCCTTCAATTCCTTAACCTGTTTCTTTGAACATTCCTCTATTTATTTTATTTCTTTCAGTGATTTAATCATTTCCTCTCTGAAAGCAACAAACTGTTTGGCTGCATATTCCTGTATTTTTTTTTTATGAATGGCCATAACCAGTTTTATTATATCTTCCCCTAAATCTTTACACATTTTATTTGCTTCTTCTATTAACCTCTTCATAAGCAAAGATGTAAGGTCATCTTCTTCAATTTCACTTATGTTAGTGTATTCAGGACTACTTGCCCCTAGATAACTGGGTTCTGGGGAAACAATATTGCTTTTTCTTATGTTGGTTTTGCTTTTACACTGGCCTCTACACTTTTCTCTGTCTTGGATGTTGTCTGTTAAGTTCTGGTGACTGCTGGGTCCTGGGTTGGTGAGCATCCACTTGGCGGAGTTCTGAAGCATTTCTTCTCAGCTTTTTTGGTATGATCGACTGAATAGTGTTGCTTCTTAGGAATTGTCACAGTTCACTTCAGGTGTATGGACCTGCATGGTAATTGTCATGTTCAGGAAGGCTTTCTTCTTATAAGGAGAGGTCCTGGTGATGGCTGCCCTGCTCCTGGGGTTCTTGCTCTGAATTTAGTGAGCAGAAGCTGTTGCTCTTAAGGTGTAATTATTGGGTGAAGCCCTTTTGAAGAACCAGGAATTCCAATAGTTTTGTCAATTTAGGTAGGGATAACTGGTTGAACCATGGAGCAGTATCTGAGGGCTGTTGTAATGATCCTCTGGCTTTTGTAGGTCTGAGGATGCAGTTGTGTCCCCCAATGGCCTAGTGGTACTCCACAATGGCAGGTGAGCATGGTGCTCACACATGCAGTAGAAAGCTAGATCCTAGAGTGAATCCACAATGACTTCTGGATCTGGGTTTCCTGAGCATTGGACATGATGGTCTCCACCCCCCCACCCGCTGTGGTGTTTCCTCCTGACAGGGACACCCAGACTATGCTTTGGGCATTGCCATTCTGTCTGGGATGTTGAGTAGAACCTGCAGGAACAGAACACAGGTGAGTGTAGCTCCACCTTTCTGGCAATTGGGTGCCTTGGCTTCTGCTGAAACTGGGTAATTTTTCCCCGAGACCTTTTTTGGGGTAGTGGTATCTGCTGAATGCTCTTAGATCAGACCTGCTGTTCCCCCTCCCTGTGGGTTTGCATCCTACAGAGAAACTCAGTCTCTGGTGCCCTGGACCCACAGTTCTATCTTGGGCAGTGAGTCAGGTACACAGGCAGGCACCTGTGTTCCCTGGCTTGACTCTGGTCTTGCTGTTGGGCATGCATGGAACCCCAGGTCTTTTCCAAGGATTGTCTGAGTGAACTAAGGTCATTTCCAATCATTTCCTGTGTCATGGAGTTATCTCTCTACTAAAACTCCCAGTCTTTGATGTTATGGGTCCCAAAGTTCAGTCTGACATAGTGATCAGAGCAGGCTGGCCTATGGCACTGGGCTTTGGCAACCAAGCACCTGGTGGAACTGGGATCTCTTTTATGCTTTATCTGGGTGAGTTGAGGCTGACTGATTCCCCCACTATGTGGTATCCTCTCAAACACAATTGCTTGTGTTTCCAGCCCAGAGTTCTGACTGCTGGTCATTGTGCTGATCCTACTGTGCTGCTCATCAAAATAAGAGTAGTCTTGGCACCAACATCTTGCCAGCTCCCCAAAGAATCTTCTACTGACAACTTTTACAACTTTTACAATGACTTTTAACAAGGAGAAAAAGATTCTGCTAAAGGAGGGAAGAATTTTGATTTGTAAGGCATGCTTTCCAGGAACTCATTATGTAGCAGAGAATCCTAGCCATGAACTAGCGGTTACCCAGCTACTTCAGACCCCATGAACTCAGGTGACACCTCTGCACAAGCAGTCCTTCCTCTTAAAGTTAAAAGGTTTAAAGGTAAATTTTAACCTTGCTCTTAAGGTTAAAAGGTTTTTCTGGAGGACCACAGCAGGAAACAAAGCTGCTATTGTGTCCTAATCAGAAGCTGCCCATCCAGCCATGTCAGCTAAGACAACTGTGCTCATAGAGGGTTGGCAAACCTAGTGGAACAGCATCAGTTTTCAAATAGTTTTTTTTTTTTTTTGCCTTAGTTCTTTTTTTACATTCACAGATGTTTCTCTATTTCAGCCAAACCAGTCCCAGGAATTGTATGGATTCCTTTTCTTTTCCCTGCTCTTAAAGACACAATACTACAGGGAACCCTAGGCCCTGACAGCCTAGTATATCAATAAAAAATGTGAACGTACATTTAGTGAGTACATGATCACTACTAAGTTCAAAGTCACAACTTAGGAAATTTCAGATCCAAGACTCCAATAGGAAACCACCTTTTTATTTGGTACATTCCCCTTAATCCCACACCATTTTAAAGCTTCCCTACTTCAGAAGCTGTCTGATTAAATAAACATTGATGTTTCATTTACTATCTGACATTGTCATAGAGGAAAACAGGAGTAAAGTTGTGGATCAGAATGCAGTAAAGGCTTGTTGGGTTTCACAAGAAAAAGTCAACTCTGCACATGATCAGAGATACTAGACACTGAGGAAAGTTTGTTTACTCATCTCCATGGAATCCTCAAGATTCTCTGAAGTCCTGATTGACTGATATGAAGGATATTGTCATGCAACAGGTGGAAGCTATTAAGAGTTTCAAAAGCAAGACATAAAAAGGGCCATGTGGACAGCCTGCTTGAGAGACAGGATGAGCAGCCCTACATACCTCAATCTATGCAGCTGAACGCATGCAACCTAGATATGTCAGTTCCTGTGTCCAAAGTTCTTAGTGACACATATTTCTTTCAAATTATCATTAACAATGTCACATGTCCTTGACATGTGAGTTTCACATTATCACAGATTCCATTATTATTTTTTAAATGTAAAGATATGTCCTCAGTCAGTGAATTACTTTCTGTGAATATGCTCCCTGACAAAGGGAAATCTTTGAACAAAAAGCAATTAATTGGGATCTTGCTTATATTTTTACAGAGAGAATCCATGATGTCACATTAGCAAGCAGTCATCTTGTTATAGTCCTTCAGCAGAAATGAGAGCATTTCACACTGAACCACAAGTAGCTGGCAGAGAGGGGAGGGCAGAGAGAGACAGAGAGAGAAAGAGCTAGAGAGACAGTTTCAGAAATAGAGACCGAGACCTACAGAAACAAAGCTATAAAGTGACAGAGACCAAGAGTCAGACACTCCATTCTGTCTGGTCACTTTCATTGGGATATCAATGTCAAAGCACACCCTCCCATAATATAACTCCAAAACAAATAATTTTATCTAATAAGGCCATACCTCCGAATATTTCCCAGACTGTTTTTCACTGGAGACTCAACATGGAAATAGATGAGCTTCCATGGATATTGTAAATCAAATCACCAGAAAGAAGAAGATGGAGGGACTTCTAGGCTAAAAGAACACAGTTTAAGAAAGGCCTTGGGGTAAAAGAATGAGGCTGGGTGTACAGGAAGAAGAAGGGGGAGGGGGCAGCAGAGGAAATACAATGTAAACAAATCTTAATAAATAAATATGTAAGAAAAAGTGTGATCAAGGTAATCAAGTATAGGGCTCTTCAAAACTGATGGTCATCTTGTGGGTGGTGCCAGGGTGTGGCAAGGATGAACTCAGTTTTCTTTAAGTAAGTTGGCACTGAGACTTTAATAATGTTTTAATGAGTATATGGACTACAAATACTTCAATTGATGCATTTTAAGGAAAAAAAAATGTGTGACACATGGAACAATAGAAAAGTAGTGTTATGTATATTATATGAAATTTCCACATAAGCAATATAAATGACATGTTGACAACTTTTACAGTGAACTTTTACAGTAACCTGGAGAACAGATTTCACTAAAGGAGGACAGGGTATATCTTTGTAAGGCATGCTTTCCAGGAACTCATTATGTATCAGAGAATCCTAGCCATCAACTAGTGTTTACCCAGCTATGTGAGATTCAATGAGCTCAGGTGACACCTCTGTACAAGCATTCCTGGCACTAACACTACATATAGAGGGTTTGTCTTGAGGACCACAGCATAAAACCCAGCTGCTCTTGTGTCCTAGGCATAAAATATGGACCCATTTCTCTGTCCTTCAGGCTCAGCTTTAAATGTAAACCCCAGGACCAGGAGAGTTCCCGACTCACCACTGAATAGGACATACCTGCCAAGTCAGCCAGGTCAGCCAAGGCAACCGTGCTCATATAGGGTTGGCAACACTAGTGTGGAACAGCCTCAGCTGTCAAATAGTTTATTGTCCCTCAATTCTCCCTTTACTTAAACCAATCTTTCCCTGTTTCTGCAAAACCAGTCCCAGGAGTTGTCTAGTTTCCTTCTTTTTCCTTGATCTTAAAGACTTTATACACCAGAGAACCCTAGATCCTGCCAGCCTATTATATCAATAAGAATGTGAAGGCAGAGATCAGAAGACGGTCGTGGCTTGTGTGCAGCTTAGCTGAAGGGCAAAGGACCTGCAATGTAGAAATTGGTGAGTGAAGGGTTGATCAACCCAGAACAGACATATTTAGACTTCCAAAAAGAAAGAGACTAACCTTGAACTGAGTCCATCTAGAATCAGGTCACAGCAGACTCCTCTGGGAGGAGACACACTGGGAGGTGTTCACCAGGCACTTCCCCATAACCAACACCCTATTCCCTCTTTGGAGGAGGCAGGATGTGTCCAGCAGAATCTGCCTCAGACCAGACTGCATTCCCAGCCCCAGCAGGTGCTGCAGCTTCCACACACACAAAATAAAGATTTTGGGCTGAGAAAACCCAATCCTTTCAGACACTCTCCTGAGAACATGAATGCCACCAAAACCCTGCCCCAGTGGAGCAGGAGGATAGAGAGGTGCACAGCAGCTTCACAGTGCCCAGACCCCAGGGCTGCTGGCTTTTCCTAGAAAACAAACTTCAGCTCCGGATCTGGGATTGTGGTCATTCAACACATCCTGAGACTCTACCTGGTCCAGTGCAATATATCTAACACTAAGGCCTAGCACCTGTGGCCCCCGGCTCCTGGCAGAGAAACCCCAGCTCAGGATCAGGAATTGAGGTGTCCCAACCCCTCCTGGCACTTCCCTGAAAGTGCCTCCATAAGCTTGCCTTAGCAGAGGGAAGGTCAGAGGGGAAGGACAGAGAGGCGGCCTGAAACAGCCCACAGCACCTCCTCTCCATCTCACCTAGTGGAACCTGGCAGAGAAACCTGAGTTCTTCATCTGAGTACACTCACCCTACCTGGTACTCTCCTGGAACTGGCAAACATAGTTTCTAGCACCAGGAGCCTTCTGGCAGAGAGATCTGGGTCTGGGATCTGGGATTGAGGACACTCAACCCAACTCTTTCCCCCACTACCCTGGGACCATCCAACATAACACTTCCCTGGCAGGGGAAGGACAAAGAGGCCCGACAGAGGGCAGGTGGACACTGAGTCCTGCTGCTATAGTGCCAGAGAGCTGACTGTTAGCCTACCTGCACATTTGCCCCAGCAGAATCAAATTGGAGAGTAGAGAGTGCATTCCAAAATGTCCTGCAAAGGAGTGAGTGAGCCTTCTAGGGAGAGTTTGCCCCAGAGGCTTCTCTACACAAGCAACCAGACAAGATCGCAGCCACCCATACTCCTAGTGTGGGCATCATAGGGATTGGTGGGATAGCAACCCCAACAGTGAAGCATCTGACTTGTGGGTCCACCAGTGTAATCCAGGCAAACAATTCCTGGATCCCAGACAGAGCTGCATACTAGTTTGTGCTGTAGGCCACTGCAATAGTCAGAGAATTTGCACATGCACACTGTGCCTGCTAAAAACACATTTGAATAGTGCCAGCATCATATTCCTTACTTAGGCAAAACTGAAACCACAACACACACTCCCAAATCAGTGAACTTCTCTAATCTTCATGGCAAAAAAAAAAAAAAAAAAAAAAAAAAACAGTCCAGAAAACAGGAAGAGACAATCTTAGCCTGAACTAAAAAATAGAGGAACAAAGAGTGAGGGTTATAAATAACCATAAGGCTAGATGCAGATGTAAGAACACACCAAACAAAAATCAGGACATAATGACCTCACCAGCAACCCCACAAAACAATGGACACTTCAACTCAATAGATACACAAGAAAATTACTTCAAAAGTACATTTTTCCAGGTATTAGAAGCCCATAAAGATGAAATGAACAAAGGTCTCAGAGAAATATCCAAAGAAATCGAGATGAACAAAGAAGAAATAAAGCTCTCAGAGGAATGACCAAGAAAATAGAGACAAACAAGGAGGAACTGAACAAAGCTCTCAAAGAAATGGCCACACAAATGAAGGCAAATAAAGAAGAAATAAACAAAGCTCTCATAGAAATACAGACAATTAAAACCAAAGGAGTAGAGGCACAATTACTGAGATATAGAGAAGAAATGGACAAAAAAAAAAAAAGCCGTCATTGAAAAGCAGGACTCCACATTCAAACACATGAGGGAAATGGTGCAAGACACAGAAACAGAATTAGAATGAATAAAGAAAACATAAATGGAAAAAAACCTGGAACTGGAGAACATAGAGAAAAGATCAGGAACTCCAAAGTAAGAATCACCAACAGAATACAAGAGATGAAAGAGAGAATCTCAGGAGCCAAAGATACACTTGCAGAAATTGACATATCTCTCAAAGAAAAAATAAAATCAGAAAAGTTCCAAACACAAAACAGCCAAGAAATCAAAGACACCATGAAAAGACAAAATCTAAGAATAAAAGGAGTAGAAGAAAAAGAAGACATCAGGCTCAAAAGTCCGGAAAATATTTTCAAGAAAACTATAGAAGAAAATTTTCCCAACTTAAAGAAGGAGATGTCCATAAACATACAAGAGGCCTACAGAACACCAAGTAGACTAGACCAGAAAAGAAATTCTTCACATCACATCATAGTCAAAACACTGAACCTGCAATAAAAAGAAAAAATAAATAAATTAAAAGAAGCAAGTGGAAAAGGCCAAGTAACATATGAAGGTAGACCTATCAGAATCACACCAGATTTCTCAACAGAAACTATGAAAGCCAGAAGGGCCTGGACAGAAATCATGCAGTCCTTAAGGGACCACAGATTCCAACCCAGACTACTATACTCGGCAAAACTTTCAATCAACATAGATAGAGAGTTCAAAATATTCCATGACAAACCTAAATTTTAACAATATCTACATAGTAACCCAGTTATACAGAAGTTACTAAAAGGGAAACTCCAACCCAAAGAAAACAACTCCATCTAAGGAAATAGGTAACTACACAACAAAACAAAACAAAAGAATACAAGAAATAAAACTCAGTGACACCACCAACCCCACATCAAAAGTAAGTAACAATTGTTGGTCACTAATATCTATCAACATCAACAGACTCAGCTCCCCAATAAAAAAGACACAGACTAACAGAATGGTTGCTGAAACAGGATCCAACATTCTGTTGCATCCAAGAAACACACCTATGCAACAAAGATAAACACTACCTCAGAGTAAAGGGCTGGAGAACTGTTTTTCAAGCAAATGATTCCAAAAAACAAGCCGGAATAGCCATTCTAATATCTAATAAAAAAGACTTTCAAACAAAGTTATAAACAAACAAAAAAAAAAGACACGGATGGACACTATGTTCTCATCAAAAGAAAAATCCACCAAGAGGACATCAAAATTTTTAATATTTCTGCCCAATATACAAGAGCACCTACATTCATAAATGAAACATTATTGAAGCTTAAATCACACATTGATCCTAATACCTTCATAGTGGGAGACTTCAACACCCCACTCTCATCAAGTGACAGATCAACTAGACAGAAAACAAATAAAGAAATAAAAGTACAGAGTCCCTAAATCAAATGGACCTAATAGACATCTACAGATCTTTTCACTGAAACTCAAAAGTGTATGCCTTCTTTTCATCCCTGCATGGAACCATCTCCAAAATAGATAATATAGTTGCTCACCAAGCAAGCCTCAAATTATACTGAAAGATTGAAATAATACCTTTTATTCTATCTGACAACCATGGACTAAAGCTGGACTCCAACAAAAAATTGGAAATAACAAAAAGCTGAAATGCACATGGAGCCTGAACAACGTGCTATTCAATGACAGCTGGGTTAAGGAAGAAATAAACAATGAAATTAAAGACTTCCAAGAATTCTATGAAAATGAAGGCACAACATAAAAAAATTTATGGGACACATTGAAAGCAGTGCTCAGAGGAAAATTTATGGCACTAAGTGCCTTCAAGAAGAAATTTGTAACATCACATACAAGCAATTTAATGGCCCAACTGAAAACCCTAGAAAAAAGAGAAGCAGATACACCCACTAGGAGCAGAAGGCTGGAAATAATCAAACTCAGGGCTGAAATCAATCAATTAGAAACCAATAAAACTATTCAAGGAATCAATGAAACAAAAAGCTGGTTCTTTGAGAAAATCAACAAGATAGACAAATCCTTAGCCAAACTAACTAAAAAGAAGAGAGAATCTATCTCAATTAGCAAAATTGAAAATGAAAAGGCTGACATAACTTCAGAAAATGAGGAAATCCAATCAATCATTAAGTCATACTACAAAAGCCTATAATTTGAAAACCTAAATGAAATGGACAATTTTCTTGATAGTTTCCATCTACCAACATTAAGTCAAATCAGGTAGAAATACTGAATGGCCCTTTATCCCCCAAGGAAATTGAAGCAGTCATTAAGAGTCTCCTCTCTAAAAAAAAGACCTGGGCGAGATGGTTTCAGCACAGAATTCTACCAGACCTTCAAAGAAGTGCTAACACCAATTCTCCTCAAACTATTCCACAAAATAAAAACAGAGAGAACATTATCTAACTCATTCTATGAAGGAACAGTCACCTTGATACTTAAACCACACAAAGACCCAACAAACAAAAAGAACTTCAGACCTATCTCTCTTATGAACATTGATGCAAAAATACTCAATAAAACACTTACAAACGGAATCCAAGAACACATCAAAGATATCATCCACCATGACCAAGTAGGTTTCATCCCAACATGCAAGGGTGGTTCAACATACAGAAATCCATCTATGTAATCCACCACATAAACAAACTGAAGGAGAAAAAACACATGATCATCTCCTTAGAGGCTGAAAAATCATTTGACAAAGTCTAACAACCAGTTATGTTTAAAGTCTTGGAAAGATCAGGGATACAAGGCACATACTTAAACATAATAAAGACAACATACAGTAAGCCGATAGCCAACATCAAACTCAATGGTGAGAAACTTAAATCAATGCCACTGAAATCAGAGAAAAGACAAGGCTGCCCACTCTCTCCATAACTCTTCAACATAGTACTTGAAGTCCTAGCCAGAGCAGTAAACCAACTAAAGGAGATCAAGGGGATACAAATAGGAAAGGAAGAGGACAAAGTGTCACTATTTGCAGATGATATGATAGTGTACATGAGCAACCCAAAAATTTCAAGAAGAGAACTCTTTCAGCTGATAAACACCTTCAGCAAAGTGGCAGGATACCAAATCAACTCAAAAAGTCAGAAGCCCTCATCTATACCAAAGAATAAAAGGGCCTAGAAAGAAATTAGGGAAACACCACGCTTCACAATAGCCAGTAATAACATAAACTGCCTTGGGGTGACACTAACCAAGCAAATGAAAGGCCTGTTTGAGAAAAACTTCAAGTCTCTGAGGAAAGAAATTTAAGAAGATATCAGTAGATGGAAAGATCTCCCTTGCTCATGGATTGGTAGGATTAACATTGTGAAAATGGCCATCCTGCCAAAACCAATCTACAGATTCAGTGTAATTCCCATCGAAATTTCAAGATGAAAAATTCAAGTGACAACAAATGCTGTGTTTCCTGCTGTGGTCCTGCAGAAAATTCCTCTAAACATAGTGTTGTTCCAGGACTGCTTTTTCAGAGGTGCCACATGAGCCCATGTGGTCTGAGGTAGTTGGGTAACTACTAATTCTTGGTTAGGATTCTCTGTTACACAATGAGTTCCTGGAAAGCATGCCTTACAAAGTCAAACTCTGCCCTACTTTAGCAGAATCTTTGCTCCATGTTGAAGGTCAATATAAAAGTTGTCAACATATATATATATTATTACTTATGTGTTAATGTGATGTACATTACACTCTTTCGTTTTCCCAGCTTCAAATTCCTACCATGTGTCCCACTAATATTTGTCTTTGAATTTCATCAATTTTAAGATGTGTTGTATATATGCTCATTAGAACATGATTAAGTCTCAGTGTAAAGTCCCTTAAAGAAAATTGAGTTCATCAGTGCTGCACACTGACATCACCCAAAGAAGCCATTATTCCTGAAAAGCCCCATACCTCATCACCTTGATCAGAGTTTTTCTTATGTATTTATTTATAATGATTTATTCACTTTGTTTTCCCTTTGATGCTCCTCTTTTTTCCTCACAGTCTCGCCTACAGTCCTTCTCCTACCCTTTAGGCCCTTTCTAAAGTTCTGTGATAAGTGAGGTCCTAGTCCCCCTTCTAACTGACTCTAGCTAATCAGGTCATCAGCTAATCATTGCTGGCTATGTCGTCTTCCTCTGTGGTCTGATTCTCAGGGTTTTATTCTTGTGTCCTCACTTCCCTCTAATTATGACACTCTTCTGCCTACTGTCCTGTAGGTTTCCTAGAGCTCTGAATGGAGGAATAATTTAATAATGTAATCTCATTTAGAGCTGGATGTTTTAAATTCTCTCTCTGCATAATATCCAACTGTGGTTCTCAGTATGCAATCCAATTTGATGCAGAAGTAACATTGCACTGATCTATCTTTTGAGGGAGAGAGCAACATATTTTAATGACAACAGCCTGGGTTTCTTGAAAATTTCCAAAGGATGTCCTGGACCCACAACTCAATTAACTGACACCCAATCTCCCTCAAGGCACACTGGTTTGGTCACAATAGATGGCCTATAGGAACTTTATCCCTCACTATTAGTAGATCTCCTAATAAGTGAATACATTACATATCTGTCTTTTTGCATTTTAGTTACTTCACCCAGAACAATTTTTCCTGGTTTCATCCTTTTGCCAGAAAATATGATAACATATTCTTAGCTGAAGAATCCTCCATTATGGAAATATTCCGAATTTTCCCCAAGGAGTTTATCTATCATTTTCTTTAGTCCTTGAAGGGTGTTGGGACTTTATTCATTGTATTGAATGACAAACTTTCAGGATAACTATATTCTTTTAGCCTAGAAGTTCCTCCATTTTCTTCTGGTGATTTGAATTCCACTGTCCTCTTGAAGCTCATCTATTTACATGTGGGTTCCCATTATGAAAATGTCTGGGAAGGAATAGGAGGCATGCCCCTGTTAGATAATTTAATTCCTATTGGAGTTATATTATAGTAGGGTGTGCTGTGAGGTTGTTTTGCCAAAGAAAGTGACCAGAGGGAATGGAGTCTCTGTCTCCCAGTCTCTGTCATGTTATATCTTTGTTTCTGTTGGTCTAGATCTCTCTGTTTAGTAATATGTCTCTCTAGCACTTTCTCCCCAGTGAGTAAATATCTGGGGATGTGGGATTAAGGGGAATGTGTTGAATAACAAGGTGGTCTCCTACTGTGGTCTTGGATCTAAATTTTCTTAGATTGTGACTTTGAACTGAGCAGTTGCTAGCATACTGACTAAATGTACCTTCACATTCTTATTGATATAATAGAATGGCAGAGTCTAGGGGCTGGGGTAATGAGTCTTTAAGAGCAGGGAAAAGGGAAGGTAATCTAACAGTCCTGCAGGCTAGTCTAACAGGGTCCACTTGAAAGAAGGACTGGATATGGGGGAACAGAGATGAGAAGAATGAAGACAAGACAGATTCCTGATCAAGTCTCAGTTTACTGAACATGAACAATGCTTAATGAACAAAGGGTACAAGGATTTTTTTTTTTCACAATAGCAACACATCTGTGCCACCAGTTGGCAAGGCATCCAGGAATTCACTCAGGTTTGTTCTCTGTTTCCCAAGGTTGTAGGAAGCTTGCTATCTACTTCTCAGGCTCAAAACACCCTACTTCCAGAGACCACAAAGGATAGTCTCTGAGGCATGGAACTTACATAAGAGCCACATCTGCCATGGCCAGAAGGCAGAATTCCAATTACCAGACACATTTAGTTCTCCCTTCTTTGTTTTATGGAGAGCCTTTTTTAGATTGGCAAAATGTGCATTTTTCCTTACTCATCATCAAGGTCTGGAATGTGATTTTTATGAGCGTCTGTCCTAGGTTGGAAAAACCACTATTTTACTCTTACATGTCATTGACTTACCTCATATTAAATGAGGTTGTTAGAGATCGTTATTTTAAATTCATGCAACTGCACTTGTATGCATTGAAGTTGTTGAAAAAGGAAGGCAGGCACAGGACAACAAACCCATACCCGCAAGTATCAGTCCTCACAAAGCACAGAGTCAAAAGATGGAAAGTACATCCTGAGGCTACTAAATATATCCCAGGCTGTATTGGTCAATTCTAACCTAGGTTTCTTGGAAAATTGTACGTTATGGATCTTATCTTTCATCTTTAACATATCCAATGAGAAGTTTTTGCTAGACCAAATAGCAGCAAGGTAATTCTGAATCTGAGTCTAATTAAATTCTGTTTCATCATACCAAGAATAAGAATTCTTAACAGGAATCATAACAAAAGCAGGTTGCTTAATAACTAATACTTAAAGAGTATTATTATTAGCACTACCACAATTATTAAGATCGAAATACATACATTCATTTGAATAGGTATCATTGTTCTTAAAATGTCTTACTACAATTTTTCCAATAAGCAGTCAATAAGGAGGATTATCACATGCCAAAACAGAAGTATACTTGAATACATGGATATGTCCTCACTCACTTAAATATTTTCTGTGAAAATGCACACTGACCAAGGAAAATCTTTGAAAAAAAAAGCTGTTAGTTGGGACATGGTTTATATTTTAACTAAGAAAATCCATGATGTCATGTCAGCAAGTACTCATCTTGTTGCAGTCCTTCACCAAACCTGAGAGCTTTTCATACTGAACCACAGGTGGCAAGAAGAGAGAGGTAGACTGAAAGAGACAGAGAGAGAAAGAGCAAGAAAGACACATTCAGAAATAGACAGAGAGCAACAAAAACAAGGACAAAGTGTAGGGGGAAGATGGAGGTGCTGGGACGACTCTCATTCTGACCAGCAAAACAGCAGGATTGGCACAGTGACCAGCAGTCAGAACTCGAGGCCATAAAACACAAGTGATTATGTTTCCCAGGTGAGAGGATATCCTATGATGGGGGATTCAATCAGCTTTAACTCACGCAGCTAAACTGAGGAAGAGATCCTGGTTCAACAAGGTGCTTGGTCAGCAGCCCAGAGCCACATGTCAGTGAGTTCTGATCACTGTCCCAGACTGAACTGTGGGTACCACAACATCAGAGACTGGAATTTCCAGTCAAGAGATAACCCCACAGTGCAGGAAAAGATTGGGACCAACCTTAGGTCACCTAGTCATCCCATGGAAAAGACTCAGGTTCTGCACGTGCCCAGAAGCCAACCCAGAGCCAGAGCCAGGGCCCAAACGCCAGCACAGAGTCCTGCCTGCACACCTGATTTGCTCTCCCAGATAGAACTGTGGGCCCCATGGCAGCAGAGACCAAGTTTCTCTGTTGGGTGTAAACCCACAGGGAGGGGAATGGCTGGTCTGATCTCAGAGCACACAGCTGATACCACTACCACAAAAAGGTCTTGGGAATAGTTACCCAGTTTTGGCAGACACCTAGGCACCCAATCGCCAAAAAGGCAGAAAGGCAGAGCCACATAAGTCTGTGCCTGCAGGTTCTACTTGCCATCACAGACAGAAAGGCTGTCCTCAAAGCAAAGATTGGGTGTCCTGTCAGGAGGAAACCCCACAGCGGGGATATCATCAGGTCCAATGCTCAGGACACCCAGCACCAAAAGACTTCCTGGATTCAAGCAGACTCTAGGCTCTAGCCTTCTACTGCATGAGTGAGCAGCATTCCCACCTGCCTTTGTGGAGTACCACTAGGGCACAGGGGCACACAGCTGCATCCTCAGACGTACAAAAACCAGAAAGCATTACAGCAGTCCCCAGGTACTGTGCCAAAGATCAATGAGTTATCCCTAGCTAAACTGACAAGACTGTGGGAATCCCTGGTTCTTCAAGAGGACTGCACCCAACAATTACAACAGCTGCTGCTCCATAAATTCAGAGCAAGAACCCCAGCAGCAGGGTAGCCAACACCAGGATTCTCCTAATGAAAGGAGAGTGACCATACAGGTCCATAACCTGAAGGAAACTGTGACAATTCCTGAGAAGAACCACCATTCAGTTGACCATACCCAAAAAAGCAGAGGAGAACTTCAGAACCCCACCAAGTGGATTCTCCCTGCCCCAGGGCACAACAGACATAAAAAATTATCAGACAACATATGAGACAGAGAGATGGGTAGAGGCCAGTGAAAAAACACAAGCAAGAGAAGGCAAAGAAATTTGGCATTCTCAGAAACCAGTTATCCAGGAGCAAGTAGCCCTGGACACCCTAACATAAGTGAAATTCAAGAAGATGTTCTTACATCTATGCTTATAAAGAAGTTAATGGAGGAAGTAAATAAAACACATAAAGAATTAGGGTAGGTTGTAATAAAAAAAATATGGTCATCATAAAACATACATGAAGATGCAACCAAACAGTTTGTGGCATTCAGAGAGGAAATGGTTAAATCACTGAATGAAATAACAGAAACAGAGGAATGTTCAAACAGCTGAAGAAATTGCAGGAAAATACAGACAGACAGGTGAAGGAAATCAACAAAATGTTTCAAGATCTGAAGATAGATTTGGAAGAATTAAAGAAAACACAAATGAAGAAAATCATGGAGAGGGAGAACCTAGGAAAGAAAACAGGAACTACAGACGTAAGCATAACCAACAGACTACAAGAGATGAAAGAAAAAATTCTCAGGTGTGGAAGATACTATGGAAGAAATCAATGTATCCAGCAAAGAAAATAATAAATCTAAAAAATTCCTGACACAAACCATCCAAGAAATCCAAGACAACATAAAAAGACAAAACCTAAGAACAATAGGAATAGAGGAAAAAGAAGATTCCCTCCTCCAAGGCCCAGAAAATATTTTTAACAAAATCATTGAAAAAAAATTTCCCCAACTTCAAGGGGAGGACTATGAGAATACAAGAGGCCTACAGAGCACCTAATAAATTAGACCAGAAAAGAAAATCCTCCCACCACATAATAATCAAAACATTAAGTATACAGAGAAAAGAAAAGAAATGCTAAAAGTTGCAAAGGAAAAAGCCAAGTAACATATAATGGCAAACCCATCAGAATCACACCTGACTTCTCAACAGAAACTATGAAAGCCAGAAGAGCCTGGACAGATATCATGCAGACCCTAAGAAAACATAGATGTCAGCCTAGGCTACTGTACCCAGCAAAACTCTAAGTCCTCATAAACAGAGAAAAGAAGATATTCAATGACAAAAACAATACCTACACTCAAATCCAGTGTTAAAGAAGATACTAGAAGGAAAAATACAACCCAAGAAAACTAACTACTTTCAAAAAAATCACAGAAAGTAAATAACCTCACTACAGCAAAAAAAAAAAAAAAAAGTACACAAATACACAAACACACTAACATGGCCAACATCAATATGAAAGAATCTAAGAGCCACTGGTCATTAATCAATCTCCCTCAAAATCAATGAAATCATTCTCCAGTAAAAAGACACAGACTAAGAAAATGCATGCGTAAATAAGACCCAACAATGTGTTGCATACAAGAAACACAGCTAAATCACAAAGATAGACATTATCTGAGGGTAAAGGGATGGAAGACGGTTTTCCAAGCAAATGGACCCAAGAAACAAGCACCAGTACTGATTCTAATATCTAATAAAGTAGATTTTCAACCAAAATTAATCAAAAGACATAGAGAAGGAAACTTTGTACTCATCAAGGGAAAAATCCAACAGGAAGATATCACAATCCTGAACATATATGCCCCAAATGCAAGGGCATCCACATTTGTAAAAGAAATTTTAATAAAACTTAAACCACACATAGAACCAAACACATTAATACTGGGAGACTTCAGCAGCCCACTTTCAACAAAGGGAAGGACAGGTCAACAAAACAGAAATTAAACAAAAAAACAATAACTCTGACAGAGATCATGAATCAAATGGACCTCACAGACATCTACAGAACCTTTCACCCAAACTCAAAAGAATTTACTTTCTTCTCAGCACCTCATGAAACCTTCTTCAAAATAGACCATATAATTAGTCACAAAGCAAGCCTCAATAGATACAAGAAGATTGGGATAATCCCTTGCATCCTATCTGATCTGGACTGACACTGGAACTCAATGAAAAAATAATAGTAAAAGGCCTACACACACATGGAAACTGAACAACTTGATACTAAATGACAGCTGGGTCAGAGAAGAAATAAAGAAAGAAATTAAAGACTTCCTAGAATTCAATGAAAATGAAGGCACAACATACCCTAACTTATGGGACACAATGAAAGCAGTGCTAAGAGGAAAGTTCATAGCACCAAGTGCCTTCAAAAAGAAATTTGAAACATATCCTGCAAGCAACTTAATGACTCACTTAAAAGCCCTAGGGGGGGGGGAGAAAAAAAAGAATCAGACACACCAAAGAAGAGTAGATGGCTGGAAATAATCAAACTCAGGTTTGAAATCAATAAATTAAAAACTAATAAAACTATTCAAAGAATAAATGAAACCAAGAGCTGGTTCTTTGAGAAAATCAGCAAGATAGTCAAACCCTTAGCCAAATTAAGTAAAAGGCAGAGAAAAACTATCCAAATGAACAAAATCAGAAATGAAAAGGGGGACATAACCACAGACACTGAAGAAATCCAAACAATAATTAGGTCTCACTTCCAAAGACTATATGCCACAAAATTTGAAAATCTAAATGAAATGGACAATCTCTTGACTGATTCTACATGCTAATGGTGAATCAAGACCAGGAAAACCAATTAAATAGTCTTATATCCTCTAAGGTAATAGAAGCTGACATCAAAATTATACCATGCAGAAAAAGCCCAGGGCCAGATTGTTTCAGTGCTGAATTCTACCAAACCGTCAAAGAAGAGCTAACACCAATACACTTCAAATTATTCCACAAAATAGAAACAGAAGAAACACGACCAAACTCATTCTATGAAGCCACAGTCACATTGTTACCTAAACCTCACAAAGACTCAACAAAGAAAGAGAATTTCAGGCCAATTTCTCTCATTAAAATTGATGCAAAAATACTCAACAAAATACTTGCAAACAGAAAATAAGAACACATCAAAGATATCATCCACTATGACCAAGTAGGCTTCATCCCAGGCATGCAGGGGTAGTTCAATCTACAGAAATCCATCAATGTGATCCACCATATAAACAAACTGAAAGGAAACAAACAAACAAACAAACAAACAAAAAAAAACATATGATCATCTCCTTAGATGCTCAAAAGGCATTTGACAAAATTCAACATCCATTCATGTTTAAAGTATTGGAGAGATCAGGGATACAAGGCACACACCTGAACATAATAAAGGTGATATACAGCAAGCCTATAGCCAGCACCAAACTCAAGGGAGAGAAACTTAAATCATTCCCACTGAAATCAGGGACAAGGCATGCCTGTCTTCTCTCTCCATATCTCTTTAACTTTGTTTTTGAAGTCGTAGATAGAGCAGTATCACAATTGAAGGAGATCAATGGGATACAAATTGGAAAGGAAGAAGTCAAAGTATCACTGTATGCAGATGATATGATAATATACCTTAGTGACCCCAAAATTGTGTCAGGGAACTACTACAGCTGATTAACACCTTCAGCAAAGTGGCTGGATACAAAATTAACTCAAAAAAATTAGTAGCCTTCCTGTATAACAAAGAAATAAGGAATGAGAAATATATTAGAGAAACAACGCCATTCACAATAGTCACAAAGGATATAAAATACCTTGGTGTGAACCTAACCAAGCAAGTCAAAGACTTGTATGAAAACATTTTAAAATCTCTGTAGAAAGAATTAGAAGAAGTTATTGTAAGTTGGAAAGATCTCCCATTCTCATGGCTTGGTAGGATTAATATAGTAAAAATGACCATCTTACCAAAAGCAATCTACAGATTCAATGCAATTCCTATCAAATTACCAACACAATCCTTTACAGATCTTGAAAGAAAAATTGTCACCTTCATATGGAAAAACAAGAAACCCAGAATTGCTAAAACAATTTTCTACAGTAAAAGATCTTCATGAGTTATCTCCATGCCCGATCTCAGGCTGTACTATTGAGCAACAATACTAAAAACTGCATGGTACTGGGATAGAAACAGACTAGTGGATCAATGGAATCAATTAGAAGACCCTGACATAAATGCACACACTTATGGACACCTTTTTTGACAAAATTGCCAAATCCACTCAATGGAAAATAGACAGCATCTTTACAAATGATGCTGGTCTAACTGGATGTCTATCTGTAGAAAAATGCAAATAGATCCATACTTATCACCCTGCACAAAACTAAAGTCCAACTGGATCAAACACCTCAACATAAAACTAGACACACTAAACCACTTAGAAGAAAAAGGGGGGGAATGCCCTTGAAGTCATTGGCACTGGAGACATCTTCCTGAACAGAACACCAACAGCACAGGCTCTAAGAGCAACAATCAATAAATGGTACCTCACTAAACTGAAAAACTTTTGTAAATCAAAGGAGACTCTCCTCAGCAACATGATACTGATTGGGAAATGATCTTCACCAACCCTATATCTGACAGAGGGCTAATATCCAATATATATAAAGAACTAAAGAAGTTAAACAGCAAAAATCAAGTAATCCAATTAAAAACTGTGATACAGAGCTAAACAGAGAATTCTCTGCAGAGGAATATCAAGTGGCAGAAAAACACACAAAGAAATGCTCAACCTCATTAGCCATCAGGGAAATGCAATTCAAAACGACCCTAAGATTTCACCTTACACCCATTAGAATGGCTAAGATCAAAACCTCAAGAGACAACACATGCTGGAGAGGTTGTGGAGAAAGGGGAACCCTCCTCCACTGCTGGTGGAAATGTAGAGTTGAGCAACCACTCTGGAAATCAATCTGGTGCTTTCTCAGACAACTTGGAATAGTATTTCCTCAAGATCCAGCTATATTACTCCTAGGCATATATCCAAAAGATTCTCACATACACAATAAGGACATTTGCTCAACCATGTTTACAGCTGCCTTATTTGTAAGAGCCAGAAGCCTGAAACAGAACAGATGCCCTCAGTGAAGGAATGGATGCACAAATTGTGGTATATCTACACAATGGATTATTACTCAGTAATAAAAAACAAGGAAATCATGAAATTTGCAGGGAAATTTTGGTGGGATCTGGAAAAGATCATTCTGAGTGAGCTATCCCAGAAACAGAAAGATGCACACAGTATATACTCACTCATGTAGACATATAATATAGGGTAAACCTACTAAAATCAGTACACCTAAAGAAACTAATGAAGAGAGACAAGTCTTGCTAAAATGCTCAATTCCTATCCAGAAAGGCAAGAGGCTGGACATCAGAAGAAGGAGAAAAGAGGGAACAAGTCAGAAGCCCGACACAGAGGATCTTTGAAAAGCTTTGCCCTGCAGACTATCAATGCATATGCTGAGACTTATGGACAACCTTTGGGCAGCATGCAGGGAATCTTAGGAAAGAAGTGGGAAACAATCTGATCTGGATGACAGGAACTCTACAAGGAGAGAAACAGAACAAAAAAATCTGAGCAAAGGGGTCTTTCCTGAGACTGAAACTCCAACCAAGGTATATGCATGGAGATGCACTAAGACCTCTGTACAGATGTAGCCTATCCAAGTGGGTTCCATTGTAATAGGAACAGGGGCTGTCTCTGACATGAAGTGATTGGCCTGCTCTTTAATTACCACCCCCTGAGGGGAAAGCAGCATTACCATGCCACAGAAGAAGAGAATGCAGCCACTCCTGATGAGAACTAATTGACTAGGTTCAGAAGGAAGGAAAAGAAGACTTCCCCAAACAGTGGACTTGGAGAGGGGCATGCATGCAGAGGGTGGAGGAAGGGAGATATTCAGACAGGAGGAGGAAGGGAACCACAGGGGGTATACAAAGAGAATAAAGTGTAATTAATAAAAAAATGTAAAAAAAAAGTATATCCAGTAAACCAGGAACATATTAAGAAGCAAAGAAGCATCAAATGGATATGATTAAGATATTTCCTCATGCTGAAATAAATTTCTGATATGAAAAAGACAAAGTGACCATGCCACAGAAGAAGAGAATGCAGCCACTCCTGATGAGACCTAATTGACTAGGTTCAGAAGGAAGGAACTAAAAGGAGGCTTGATGGTGTTCAATCAGAGGATTGACCTCATGCAGGAGCAAATTGATACCCTATGGCAAAACCTGGCTGTCAATGAAAGTATACTGGACATTGTGTCACCAGCATACAACATGAGAATTTTTCCTGTGCTGCAAATCTGTCTAAACAATTGTCTAGCTATATTTTAGGTAATTGGACTGGAGAATTCGATATTACGATGGAGCAGCTGTGAGTGGCCATTGCCACGATAAATTCTACCAGAGTGGATGCAGAACTAGCCACAGGATTATCATCATGGATTGCTGCAGCCATGAATCATCTGAAGGAATGGGCGGGCATGGGAGCATTAGCAGGCCTTCTGGTGTTGGTCTCCTTGGTTTGCCTGTGGTATATATGCAAGATTAGAGTCTCACAACAGCATAATGCAGCCATGACCATTCAGGCCTTTACAGCCATTGAAGCAGGACAGTCTCCCCAAGCATGGTTGGCTACCATAAAAAGCTAAAATGTTATGCTCAGGATGCGAGGCTAAGCACTACACTCAGGGTCAGCCGCTTTAGACCCAGAGAAGAGCATGTCTGTTTGCATGTGGGTAGATTCCCCATGTCCCGCCTCTGAGAAAAAAGGTATTGGATGGGTCTGATGCTCTTTGGGTGGATGACACCTAAATGAATATCAGTACAAAGTCCCAATTTATTTCTAATATCAGAGATCAGACCTCTACTCTTGCCTGATGCGTCTAAAACAAAAAGGGGGAACTGTAGAGAGCTGCGGAATGCTGTGCCTTAAAGATGGAGCTGGTTTCTGCCTTCCACCTTCCTGATGGTGAGTGTTCTCTGTCACGAACAATTCCACATTTGGCTAAGGCCGAAGATCTGGCTTGCTTCCATGTATGTGGACCTATCTGCATTGCCCACATGGCACGCTGGGGTTGGCTACCCAGAGGCTATTTAAGCTGTGGGCTGGCTTTCCCCAGGGTCAGATAATTGTTCAAGGTTCCTGAATAAACTGCATTGAAAGAAAAAAAAAAAAAGAAAGAAATCAGGTAACATCAAACAGATCAGGTAACATAAGTTGATAATCCCCTTACCAGGAAATAACTCTGACACTGACTCAAACATATATATATATATATAAAATGTTTCCAGCCTGAACTCTATCAATACTTGGCAAATAAATCTTTGGCTATAATATCCTCAAAATGTATTATGCCAATTGTTTAATTGCATAGATAAAATTGGCTTACAGTTTAGTTTCATCCTGCACATCTCATACATTTATAATCTTAGAACTGTATAATGTAAGTAGTTGTGAGAAGATATATGCTTGCAGAACAAACGAACTATATAAAAGAGATGCTGTATCCAACCTTACAAAATCATGCTTCAGAATGTTGAGACATTCACACATCAGTTCCAGCATCTTGTATTTTCCAGCATTCTGTTTGTTTCTGCCTCAATTGCTCCAATTGCTGTTTTCTCTCCAAAGCCTTCTGCTAAAGAACTTTGAAGAAAGCTACTAATCTTAAATGGTCCATCATTTAATGCTGTTTCAAAGAGGAATTTTATTAAGCCTGATATTTCTCAACACTCAAAGACTGGACTACAAATGTTATTGCTTGCTTAATTACCCATTTTTATTTGGGCTCCCTACAGAATTTCTACATGTCCAAAATGTCAATTAGAAGAAATCCAAGAAAATGGCATCCACTTTTCCTTAAAAGTGATTGGGTATGTTTTTGGTTGTTTGTTATGGCTACAAAATTTTATTTTCATTGGTAGATGTTTATTATTAATGATTTTATTCAAAGTGAAACAATGAATATACAGGGATATCTTATAGGAAAAGAAAAAAAAGAAAAAAAGGTAGATTATTGAATCTAATCAACTTAGGGTTTTATTTGTTATTCCCAAATGAGGTTAATTTAAATTCTGGTATAGGATTTTTCATATTGATGCAGAAATAAGTCTATTTTTTAGTATATTGGCATAAGCTTTAGTATATTGATAGAAAATCAAGGTTATTTCCAATACTTTTAAACAGCTACTAAAAACACGTTAAGGTATTAGGTAATGCAATGTATTTGCTAGTTATTGAACACATTGTCATGCCAGACACTAGTCTAATTCATCACAGAAGTATACAGCCTAGGTTTAACAGATAGATATGATTTTGTTTACAGATAGATTACAGAAATATAGGTAGTCTTCAAAAACTTCGGAGACCTAGAGAACATTATTATAAATGTTTTTATTACTATAAAGATTCTTTGACAATGAGACAAGTCATTTCCTGGCAGCACTCTGCCTACCTGAAAGAAGATAATGAGCATCAAAAAACCTCCATATGGAGATTGCTTCAAATGTGGCAATCCAGCCACTCAGGTAAAGAAAATTCCCTCACTTCACAACAGACAACTTCTGACAAAAATGGTAAAACTTAAATGCTGGACAAGTCAACTGCTGAACTCTGCCAAGACAGGGTAAGCAAGTCCTAAATAGTTCCTGCTTCACACATATGTCTACAATATTTGGAGCCAGAAGGCTAAAGTTGATTCTACAACATTACAGAAAGTTATGGGTGACTGTTCAGGCAGCTAACTGTCTTTGTCAATTTTTTTTTCTTTGGAAACTGCTAACATGCACTTCCTATTTACTCTAATAACTAATTTTATTCCTTTTCAAGTCTCTGATGGCGTTGAAGACCAAATAGTTACAGTGCCACAATTAACCTTGAGTTGTTTAGAAGTTAAGAAATCTTTTCATATATATAATACCAATAAAGATAAAAGTTGATATGGGTATAGAACTTTTAACTTGTCCTATATGGGTATAGGATAATAAGATACTTTCTCCTAAGTTACTAAATATACATGAACAGGACATGACACATGTAGATTTTACCTAATAGTATTCATAATTAGTATTGTATTGAAAGAAAAGGAGCCTTTTATTGGATGTTAAGGGGATCATGTTAGTATAATTTTTTTAAATGTATACACCTTACACTTGTTCATTCAAATGAATGATTTGAATTCAAATGCTGATTTCTCCCCCCCCCCAACTTTCGGGTTTCAATTCAGATACTACATTGTGATTTTCATTTTAAGCATCCTGCCTCAACTTGGTGTAACCTTCCAAATAAAGCAACAAGACACATGTTGAACTGAGAGGAGCCAAAGGTCAGGACAGAGGGGAGGAGCTAGAGGGCAGGAAATGAGTGGGAGGAGAAAAGGGTAAGAGGAGAGCTGAAAGACAGAGCTGGATGAGAGATCTTGGTGGACTTGGAGCATGAACCAGATTTAAGGTTTTACAAAAAGTAAGTATAATGTGGGAAATCTAAATGTTAGGAATCTTTGAGGGTTTGCAGTTTTAGGATGGAGTAAGTATTGCCCAGCATTGTGTTCTAGGTTAACTACATAACCCAGTCTTTATGTGGTGATTTGGTTATACAGTTGTTTAGGACTTACAGCACCATTAACAGAAGATAAATCAATAGTAAGTATTAATCTATGATTACGACAAAAGATATTGCTCAACCATGATGGTAGCAGCTTTATTTGTAAAAGCCAGGACCTGGAAACAACCGAGATGCCCCTCAACTGAAGAATGGATACATAAATTGTGATAAATCTATACAATGTAAATAAAAAATGTAAATAAAAAAACAAGGATATCATGAAATTTGCAGGTAAATGGTGGAAACTGGAAAGGATATCCTGAGTGAGCTATTACAGAAGCAGAAAGACTCACAAGCTATATACTCGCTGATATAGATATATAATAATAAATGGATATAATATAATAATAAATAAATATAATAAACCTACTAAAATCTCTAGAACAAAAGAAACTAATCAAGAGGGAGGACTGTGGGTATAAATGCTCAATCCCCATCCTGAAAGACATCAGAAGAAGGAGAAAACAGGGAACAAGTTAGGAGCCTCTCACAGAGGGCTTCTGGAAGGCTTTGTCCTGGAGACTATCAAAGCAGATGCTGAGACTTGGGCATGGAATCTAATGAAAGAAGTGGGAAATAGTAAGACTTGGAGAGTATAGGAGATCCACAAAAAGAGCAACAGAACCAAAAAATTTGAGCACAAGGTTCATTCCTGAGGCCCATACTCCAATCAAGTACCCATACATGGAGATAAACTAGAACTCCTGCACAGATGTTGCCCATGACAGTTCAGTGCCCAAGTAGGTTCCATAGTACTGGAAACAGGGACTGCCTCTGACCTGAAGTGATTAGCCAGATCTTTGATCACCTGCCCCTAGTGGGCGAGGAGCATTACCAGTCTGAACAAGATGACAATGCAGCCCCTTCTGTTGAGATCTAATAGACTAAGTTCAGAAGGAAGGAGAGGAAGATCTCCCCTATCAGTGGACTTGAGGAGCAGCATGCTTGGAGATGGGGGATGGAAGGTGTGATTGGGAATGGAGGTGTAAGAGGTTTATGGGTGGAAACAAAGTGAATGAAGTGTAATTAATAAAAATTAAAATAAAAAAAGAAATATGTGATCCTTTTTCTGAACTTAGAATCTTGGACACAGGAACTGACATCTCTTGGTGTGTGATTTCAGCTGCCCAGATTGAGGCATATAGGGCTGCTCAGCCTTTCTTTCAAGCACGCTGTCAACTTGGTCCATTTAAGAGTTGGCTCCTGAAAATCTGACTGCCTTTCAACTGTTTCATGACATGATTCTCCCTCTTAGCGAATCAGCACCTGAGAGAATCTTGAGGATTCTATGCAGATGAGTAAACCAACTTTCCTCAGTGTCCAGTATCTCTGATCCTATGCATATTTGACTTTTCCTTGAGAAACCCAATAACCCTTTATCTCAATGCTTTATCCAGATCCCACACTTTACTCCTGTTTGCCTCTGTGACAATGTTAGGTAGGAAATGAAACTTTAATGTTTATTTAGTTGGACACATTCCTAAGGAGGAAAGCTTCAACGTGATGTGGGATTAAGGGGAATGTACCGAATGACAAGGTGACTACTGTAGTATTAGATCTAAAATTTCCTAAGTAGTGACTTTGAACTGAGTGGTTATTCGTGTGCTCACTAAATATACCTTCACATTTTTATTGATATAATAGGCTGGCAGGGTCTAGGGTTCTCTTGGGTATTGAGTCTTTAAGAGCAGGAAAAAAAAGAAGGAAACTATACAACTCCTGGGACTGGTTTGGCTGAAACAGAGAAAGATCTGCATATGTAAAAGGAGAACTGAGAGGCAATAAACTATTTAGCAGCTGATTCTGTTGCACACTAGCGTTGCTAAACCTGTATGACAGGATAGCCTTGTCTGACCTGGCTGGATTGGCAGTTGTGTCCTATTTAGCAGTGAGTTGGGAACTCTCCTGGTCCTGGTATTTACAGTTAAAATTGAGCCTTAAGGACAGAGAAATGGGTCCCTGTTGTATGCCTAGAACACAAAAGAAGCTGTGTTTTCTGCTGTGGTACTCCAGAGAAACCCTCTAAACATAGTGTTAGGACCAGGACTGCTAGTTCAGAGGTGCCATCTGAGCTCATGGGTCTGAGGTAGCTGGTTAATCACTAGTACATGGCTAGGATTCTCTGCTACATAATGAGTTCTTGGAAAGCATGCCTTACAATGTCAAACTCTGGCCTCCTTTAGTGGAATATTTTCTCTATGTTAAAAGTCATTGTCAATATTGTCAACATTTAACTTTTATTTATTATGTTTGAGTTTCATGTAATATACATTAAACTCAATTTCCATTGCTCCCAGGTTCAAATTGCTATCCGTGTGTCACAATAATTTTTTTTTCATTAAAATACATAAATTAAAATGTGTTTTTCATCTACTCATTGGAACATAACCAGAGTCTCAGTGCCAAGTCCCATAAAGAAAACGCAAATCATCCTTGCCCCTCCCTGGCACCACCCCCAAGAAGAAGTCTTCAGTCATGAAATCTCTACAATTCATCACTTTGATCACAGATTTTCTTATGTATTTAGTTATTATGATTTTTTTCACTTTGTATCCCCTCTGCTGTCCCCTCTCCTTCTCCTTCCAGTCCCAACTACCCTCCTATTTCTACCTCTATGCCCTTTCTCTAGTTCCCTGATAGGGAAGGTCCTTCTTGTCTTTCTATCTGAACCTAACTTATCAGGTCTCATCAAGGCAGGCTGCATCAGCTTTCTCTGTGGTCTGATTCTCAGGTCATTGTTCTCCTTGTGTCCACAATTCCCTCTACTTATGACACTCTTCCTGTCTCCTGTCTTATAGGCTTCCCAGAGCTTTGAGGGGAGGGAGAATTTCATAAAGAAATCTCATTTAGAACTAGGTGTTTTACGGTCTCTTTCTGCATAATAGCAGACTGTGGGTCTCTGTATGCCATTTCATTTGATGCAGAAGGAAGCCTCTTTGTGGATCCAAGAACATGCCTCTGATATATCAGTTGAGGGCAGAGAACAACATATTTAAATAAAAACAGTCTGGGTTCCTTGGAAATTTTAGAAAAATGTCCTGGCCCTACAACTCAATTAACTGCTACCCAGTAGGCCTAGCAGAAGACTGGTATGGTCACTATAGATGTCCTATTGAACTGTATCCCCCCCTTTTATTATCAGAAAGCCTAATAACTGAATACATACCATATTTTTATTTCTGCATTTTAGTTACTTCACCCAGGATGATTTTTCCTGGTTATATCTATTTGCCTGAAAATATCATAATGTCATTTTCTTAGCTGAATAATAATCTGTAATAATCAGCTGCTTTTGTGTCCTTGGCATATGACGCCAACCCTTTTCTCTGTCCTTACGGCTATGTTTTAATTGTAAACCTGAGGACCAAGAGAGTTCCCAACTCAAAACTGAATAGGATACAAGTGCCAATCCAGCCAGGACAGACGAGGCATTCCTGCTTATAGAGGGTTGGCAACACTAGTGTGGAACAGCATCAGCTGTCAAATTTTATTGCCGCTCCATTCTCCTTTTACATATGCCAGTCTTTCTTTGTTTCAGACAAACCAGGCCCAAGAGTTGTCTGGTTTCCTTTTTTTTTCCCCTGCTCTTAAAGTCTCAATACCCAAGAGAATCCTACACCCTGCAACCCTATGATTACAATAAGAATGTGAAGTTACATTTAGTGAGTATACAAGTAACTGCTCAGTTCAAAGTCACAACCTAGGGAATTTCAGGTCCAATACTACAGTAGGAGACTACGTTGTCATTAGGTACATCCCCATTAATACCACCTCATTTTAAAGCTTCCATACTTAGAATGCTGTTCAATTAAATAAACATTAAAATTTAATTTCCTACCTGACAATGTCACAGAGGCAAACAGAAGTAAAGTTGTGGGATCTAGATAAAGCAATGAGATAAAGGGTTATTGGGTTTCACAAGGAAAAGTCAAATATGCATAGGATCAGAGATAATGGACTCTGAGGAAAGTTGGTTTACTCATCTGCATAGAATCCTCAAGATTCTCTCAGGTGCTGACTGGCTGAGAGGAAGAATGACCTCATGAAACAGGTGAAAGCCAGTAAGAGATTACAGAGCCAGTTTTTAAAAGGGCAAAGTGGACAGTATGCTTGAGGGAAAGGGTGAGCAGCCCTACATGCCTCAATGTGGGCAGATGAAAGCACACAACACAGAGATGTCTGTTCCTGTGTCTAAAACTCTTAGCTTAGGAAATGTGTTACATATTTCTTTCAAGCGGTCATTACTGAAGTCAAGTTTCCTTGACATGTGATTTTTCACTTCATCACAGAATCCATTTTTATGTGACAAATGCAGAGATGTCCTCAGTCAGTGAATTACTTACTATTAAAAATGCTCCCTAAGCAAGGCAACTCAATTATGTCATGTCATCAAGCAGTTATGTGGTTGCATTCCTTCAGCAAAACTGAATGCTTTTCATACTGAATCATAAGCGACAGGCAGAGAGAAGACAGACAGACAGAGACAGGGAGAGAAAGAGCTAGAGATACAGATTCAGAAAGAGAGAGACTGAGACGAACAGAAAAAAAGATAGACTGTGACAGAGACTGAAAGACAAAGAATACATTTGATCTGGTCACTTTCATTTTTATATCAACCTCACAGCACACCCTCCTGTAATATAATTCCTATTGGAATTACATATCTAACAAGACCATACCTCCTAGGCCTTCCCAGACATTTCCTCACTGGTGACTTAACATATAAATAGATGAACTTCAAGTGGACATTGCAATTCACATCACAAGGAAGTAGAAGAAGATGGAGGAACTTCTAGGCTAAAAGAACATAGTTATCCTGATAGTTTGTCATGCAATACAATGATTGAAGTCCCAGCAACTTCTAAGGTCTAAATAACAGGACTGACAATCTCCTTTGGGGAAAATGTGGAATATTTCTATAATGGAGTATTATTCAGCTAAGAAAATGACATCATGATATTTTCAGGCAAATAGTTGGAACAGGAAAAATAATCCTGGGTGAAGTTACTAAAATGCAGAACAACAAATATTGTTTGCACTCACTTATTAGGTCTCCTAACAGTGGGGACAAAAGTTCCAATAGTTCATCTATTGTGAACAAATCAGGCTTCCACTAGGGGGATTGGGTGTCAGGTAATTAAGTTGTTGAGCCAGGGCATCCAATGGAAATTTTCTAGCAACCCAGGCTGTTGTTATTAAAACATGTTGCTCTCTGCCCTCACCTGCTAGATCAGTGCTATGTCCTTATATCCAAGGAGATGCTTCCTTCTGCATCAAATGGGGTTTCATAGAGACCCACAGTGCTATAATATGCAGAGATAGACATTAAAACATCCAGATATAAATGGGATTTACAAAAGGAATACTCATTACCCTCAGAGCTCTGGGAAGCCTGCAGGAGAGGAGGCAGGAAGAGTGCCCTAAGTAGAGGGAATTGAGGATAAAAATAGAATAATTCCCTGAGAATCAGGCCTCAGAGGAAAGTGATTCAGCAAGCCTTGATGAGACTTGATAATCTAGGGTCCGATAGAATGGGGAGGAGGACCTCCTATCAGGGTAGTAGTGAAAGGGGATAGGGATAGAAGAAGGAGTATGGGTGGGACTGAGAGTCTGATCAGATGCCAATGATTAGATGAACAACACATATTTCAATTGATTTATTTTAAAGAAAAAAATTAAGAGGGACACATGGATAGTTATTTGAATGTCAGAGCAATAGAAAAGGAGTTTAATGTATATTCTATGGAATTCCCACAAACCCAATAAAAATAATATCTTGACAACTTTTACAATGACTTTTAACACAGAGAAAATATTCCTCTAAAGGAGGGCAGGGTTTGATTTTGTAAGGCATGCTTTCCAGGATTTCATTATGCAGCAGAGAATCCTAGCAATGAATTAGTCTTTCCCAGCTACCTCAGACCCTATGATCTCATGTAGCATCACAGAACAAGCAGTCTAGGCACTAACACTAAGTTTAGAGGGTGTGACTGGAGGATCACATCAGAAAACACAGCTGCTCTTGTTTCCTAAGCATATAACATGAACATGTTTCACTGTCCTGAAGGCCCAATTTTAAATGTAAACACCAGGGACAGGAGGGTTCCTCACTGACCACTCAGTAGGAAATAGCTGCCCATCCAGCCAGGTCAGCCAAGGCAAACCTGCTCATAGAGGTTTGGCAACACTAGTGTGGAAGAGAACCCAGCTGTCAAATAGTTTATTGCCCCTCATTTCTCCTTTTACAAGTACAGATTTTCTCTGTTTCAGCCAAACCAGTCCCAGGAACTGTCTGGTTTCTGAAGGAGTATTGTAATTGGAATTCTGCTTCCTGGTCTTGGCAGACACGGATCGTATCTAAGTGCTATGTCTCAGAGACTTTCCTTGGCAGTCTCTGCATGGGGGTATTCTGAGTCTGAGAAATATAGCAAGCTCCCTGCAACCTTGGGAACCAGACTGCAAACTTTGTGTAACCTTGAATGAATTCCTGGATGCCTTTCCACGTGGCACAGATGTGTTTCTACTGTGAAAAAAATTTTTGCTTGTACCTTTTTGCTTTATAAATGTTGTTTGCACGTTCAGTAAATTGAGACTTGATCAGGAACCTGTCTTGTCTTCACTGTTTGCATCTCTTTCCCCACATTTACACGATCTCTTTCAGGTAGACCCTTTTCGACTAGCCTGAAGGATGGGTGAGTTGGCATCTGAACAAGGGACCTTGAAAACAAGGGGCAACATGAGAAATGCTTGTTTGTGGAGCTCCAGAAGCCTAAGAAAAATGTGCTTAGTGATAACCACCTTATCACAGGAAGGAAGACAAGCGGGCTTTCCCTCCCACATGTGCAAGAAATATGGGACCACTGAGGGGGATATTACTGTTCTCCCTGAGAAAGTCCAATTAGAAAGGGAACAAGTTCAGTTTTTAAGGAAAATAAAGGAATTAAAATTACAAAATAATAATAATAATAGTTATAATACTAAATAATGATAATAATAAATTGGATTGTTTGCACTGATAAATTTTAAAGTCTGGCTTTGACTTTTAAAATTATAAATGTGCTTTATGATTTCACTCCTAAAGAGGATGCTTTGTTTACTATTACAGAAACAGGTTATAAAAATTATTTAAATATTTCAAAAGCAAGTACCATGGCTATTTTTTTGTTTTTGTCTAAAGGCATCTGTTTTGGTTTCTGGTTTTGGTTTCCTTGCATGGTCTGGGAAAATTGGAAAGTTTCCAATCTGGTCGAGGGATTCTGGAGGATGCTCCAATTCTCAGAGAAGAGGCCCCTAAAGGTTCTCCTCTTTTTAGGATCAGGAGAGAGGGTCGCTGGTACCCTATTCTGCTTGATAAGAGGGCTGTTGGAGCCAGCTCTCAATATGGAAGTTCTGGAAAGGCCACAGGGGCTCTTTTCCTTCTGGAATCTATGTGTATGGAGCAAACCCATGAGAGAGTCCACTCCTTCTATAATCTGTGGAACTTGTTTCCATTAGGAGCTGGTCAACACCTGGTATTTAAGTATTTTGCTTATTCCGAGGTGACAACATCACATTTATACATTCTTTATGTATTTCTCGTGTGTGTATGTTTATCTGTAGATGTGGATATGTTTAGAGGTGAGAAAATTTGAATCAACACCTCTGAGTTTGCTCCTGGACCATGGGAGTTAAATTCTATAAAACATTTTAAAATTTATCAGTTATTTTAAAATAGTAACCATTGGGTAGTGTAACAAAAAAAAATTAAAACAGTTTCTCAACTCTTTGGGGGAAATAAAAAACCTTGGTGTTTATTTTATTAATTTTACAAAGTAAAACCAAGCCATGCTATTTAAGTCAATTAAACAAAAACTGTAGTTACTATGATATATCATGTATAAAACACTGCAAAATATGTTGTACTTCACTTAAAAAGGCTGAGATTCTTCAATGTAAAATGTTTGTTTATGCTCTTTTCCAGGAAAAAAAAAGGACTACAATTCCATGTTACCCTAGATAGGGTGATGCTGGGATATATTCAGATCATTGTTAACTATTGTATAAAATATATTCCTGGCTGCCAATACCTAAATAAATAATTCAATGCTGTTTCTTTCTGGCATATAGATTTAATACAGCCAAAATAGTCCATTTCTTCTGAGGGTTATAGGCTAAATTTAGTTCTTTGTTTAATGTCAAATAAAATAATTTGTGCTTTAATTTTTGGCTGTTAAGTTTTAATACAATATGATAGGAATGATAAGATTTGCTAGGCCCTTTATAAATTATGTTTAATTAAAAGTTTTGCTATGATTTCAGTTTAAAAAGAGCAGATTTGAACCCATGCTAAAGATTAGAGTTGAATACAAGATAGAGTTTTAACTAGTCTCTTGGTTTATTTTATTTTATTTTTTTAAGGTTAAATCTAAAACTGGTAACCATAAAGTTTGCCCATATAAATCTACCTAAAATTTGGTTCTAAAACATATATTTGAAAAATATGTGCAAATTGAGATTATAACATCCTATTTTATATGATGAATTTTAGAGCAGATGATAAAGGTAGACAAAGAGTAACTCAAATATTCTGGCACTCAGATTGTCAGTGATCTGATAAATATGGGATTTTAACATATATAAGCTTATTATGATGGAGTCTAACCTGTTGAGGCACAGGAAAAAAAATGAATTAATTCAGTTTTTATAGGTGCAACCTATAGTGTTTCCATTAAATACATAAGTTAGCCTACTTCTTAATACTGAGAGACCAAAAAAAATTAAAAATTAGCAGCTAATATTAATTAAGGCCTGAACTAGGTGGATGGAGAAGTCCAGTAATGCCCTGAGGGGAAGGAGCGCCTTACTGCATTCTTTCTCCACCCACCAGAGATAACAGTTGCTAGGAAACTGGTCCATCCTCCCTAGGGAGGGACACCAAGTTATTATGGTCTGGGGACCTTCCTATAGCCAATCAATTCAAAATGTAGCATTTTGACCAATAGATGCATGCCAGGCAGGAATTGCCCCTGCCTTCGGCATGCTGGGAGGGACCAGAATCTACATATCACCCAACTAACCTGGGTGCAGCACACTTAGCTCCCACCACTTCGGTGGTGGGGGTGTGTGGGCCCAAGCTGCAGCTTGTAATATACAATAAGAAGAACCTCACATATTTACAGCAGAATCTAGTTATTCCTCGTCTTTTGGGGTTCGTGAACTGGGCAGAACAATAATTTAATGGCATTTATGATGGTTCATTATCTGGTGTTGCTGACTATGCTCATAACAGAAAAACAATATCTTTTCAAGTGTCTAAAACCTCTGCACAAATAGCAGAGTTATCTAGTATTGGCTGTGTTTCAAAATTTTAATAAGCAGTCTTTGAACATTTTTGCAGATAGTGCATATGTAGTTCACGCTTTGCCTAGGTAAGAGACTGCAGGTCAAATTCAGACATCTTCTGCTGGAATTTTACTTTTACAAATTCAAAATTTGATATAAAAAAATCTTTCTCTTTTTTATAGGACATTTGATGTCTCAAAGTAATTTGCCAGGACCCCTGTCTAAAGGAAATGCATTGGCAAATGAAGTCACCAAAGTTTATTGTTTACAGTTAAAATGAGCCCAGGATGCTCATATTATGCATCATAGTAATAGTCAAACCTTGAGACTTAAATGTGGTTTGAACCTTCAGCAAAGTGGCAGGATACAAAATTAACTCAAAAAAATCAGTAGCCCTTCTGTATACAAAAGACAAAAGGGCTGAGAAAGAAATTAAGGAAACAACACCCTTCACAATAGCCACACATGACATAAGGTACCTCGGAGTAACCCTAACCAAGGAAGTCAAAGACTTGTATGAAAAAAATTTCAAATCTCTGAAGAAAGAATTAGAAGAAGATATGAGAAGATGGAAAGATCTCCCATGCTCATGGCTTGGTAGGATTAACATAGTAAAAATGGCCATCTTACCAAAAGCAATCTACAGATTCAATGCAATGCCCATCAAATTACCAACACAATTCTTTACAGACCTGGAAAGGAAAATTCTCAACTTCATATGGAATAACAAGAAACCCAGAATTGCTAAAACACTCCTCTACAATAAAAGATCTTCTGGAGGTATCTCCATCCCTGATCTTAAGTTGTACTATAGAGCAACAGTTTTAAAAACTGCATGGTACTGGCATAGAAACAGAATGGTGGATCAATGGAACCGAACAGAGGACCCAGAAATAAACCCACACACTTATGGACACCTGATCTTTGACAAAGACGCCAAAACCATACAATGGAAAAAAGATAGCATCTTCAACAAATGGTGCTGGTCTAACTGGATGTCTACATGTAGAAAAATGAAAATAGATCCATACTTGTCACCCTGCACAAAACTGAAGTCCAAGTGGATCAAAGACCTCAACATAAAACCAGACACATTAAATCGGCTTGAAAAAAAAGTGGGAAATACCCTAGAACTCATCGGTACAGGGGGAAACTTCCTGAACAGAACACCAACAGCACAGACTCTAAGAGCAACAACCAATAAATGGGACCTCATGAAACTGAAAAGCTTCTGTAAAGCAAAGGACACTGTCATCAAAACAAAGCGACCACCTACAGATTGGGAAAGAATCTTCACCAACCCTTTATCTGACAGAGGACTCATATCCAGTATATATAAAGAACTAAAGAAGCTGAAAAGCAGCAAACCAAGTAATCCACTTAAAAAATGGGGAACAGAGCTAAACAGAGAATTCTCCGTAGAGGAATACCGAATGGCAGAGAAGCACTTAAAGAAATGCTCAACCTCATTAGCCATTAGGGAAATGCAAATCAAAACAACCCTGAGATTTCACCTTACACCCATGAGAATGGCCAAGATCAAAAACTCAAGTGACAACACATGCTGGAGAGGTTGTGGAGAAAGGGGAACCCTTCTCCACTGCTGGTGGGAATGTAAACTTGTACAACCACTCTGGAAATCAATCTGGCGCTTTCTCAGACAACTAGGAATAGCACTTCCTCAAGATCCAGCCATACCACTACTGGGCATATATCCAAAAGAGGCTCAAGTACACAAAAAGGACATTTGCTCAACCATGTTTGTAGCAGCTTTATTTGTAATAGCCAGAAGCTGGAAACAACCCAGATGCCCCTCAACTGAAGAATGGATGCAGAAATTGTGGTACATCTACACAATGGAATATTACTCAGCAATGAAAAATAAGGAAATCATGAAATTTGCAGGTAAATGGTGGGATCTGGAAAGGATCATCCTGAGTGAGTTGTCTCAGAAGCAAAAAGACACACATGGTATATACTCACTCATATAGACATACAACATAGGACAAACCCACTAAAACCTGTGCATCTAAAGAAACTAAGCAAGAGAGAGGACCCTAACTACAATGTCCAATCCCCATCCAGAAAGGCAAAGAGGATGGACATCAGAAGAAGAAGAAAACAGGAAACAACCTAGGAACCTACCACAGAGGGCCTCTGAAAGCCTCTGCCCTTCAGACTATCAAAGCAGATGCTGAGCCTGATGGGCAACTGTTGGGCAGAGTGAACGGAATTTTAGGTAAGAACTGGGAAATAGTAAGAGCTGGAGAGGACAGGGTCTCCACAAGGAGAGCAACAGAACAAGAAAATTTGAACATAGGGAACTTCCCAGTGACTCATACTCCAACCAAGGACTATTCATGGAGATAACCTAGAACCCCTGCACAGATGTAGCCCAGGGCAGTTCAGAGTCCAATTGGGTTACATAGTAATGTGAAGAGGGACTGCCTCTGACATAATCTGATTGGCCTGCTCTTTCATCACCTCCCTCTGGGGGGGGTGCAGCCTTACCAGGCCACAGTACAGGACAATACAGCCACTTTTGATGTGAACTGACAGACTAAGAACAGAAAGGAGAGGAGAACCTCCCCTATTAGTGGACTTGGGGAGTGGCATGCAAGCAGAGGGAGGAGGGAGGGTGGGATTGGGATGGGAGGAGGGAGGAGCTTATAGGGGGATGCAGAATGAATAAAGTGTAATTGATGAAAAATTTAAGAAAAAAAGGGAAAAAAATAATTTAAGAACCTTAAATGACTTTCAAAATTGGAGGAAAATATGGAGTTAGTCAATTGGCATGGAGCACGTCTCGCCCCTGGGGGCAATGGTCTCCTGAACCTACTCAGACCTCGGACACCACCACTGCTAGTTCTAGAACTGACGCAGGATGTTCCAACGAGGGGTTAAGGCTTCTCATAATATTTCCTATAAGCCCACACCTGTTTGTCTATATCCCCCATTTTTATGCATTATTAGCCAGATAGAGCCAAGTAATTGTGGTAATGATATTCGCTTTTTTTTAAACCCCAATGCTAGTAAAGTTAGGTATGCCCTGGTTACTCGCATGCCTCACTGGGTACCTGTGCCCATTGATGCCCCTCGCGCTATGACTCTCTTCAGACAGAAAAGGGATCTTGGAACTACAGCCACCATTGTTACTACCATCTCATTGACGGCTGTTGGAGCTACCACCAGGGCATTCTCCATGAGTCATACTGGGCAGACTGCTCAGACCCTGAATAATCATTGAGCCAATGTAGCTCATGCCTTAGTTGTACATAAAGGAATTAATGCTCAACTAAAAGGAAGCTTGATGGTGGTCAATCAGAGGATTGACCTCTTGCAGGAGCAAATTGATACCCTATGGCAAATTGCTCAACCTGGCTGTCAATGAAAGTATGCTGGACTTTGTGTCACTAGCATACAACATGAGAATTTTTCCTGCGCTGCAAATCTGTCTTAACAATTGTCGAGCTATATTTTAGGTAATTGGACTGGAGAATTCGATACTACGATGGAGCAGCTGAGAGTGGCCATTGTCACAGTAAATTCTACCGGAGTGGACGCAGGACTAGCCACAGGATTATCAACATGGATTGCTGCAGCCATGAATCATCTGAAGGAATGGGCGGGCATGGGAGTGTTAGCAGGCCTTCTGGTGTTGGTCTCCTTGGTTTGCCTGTGGTATATATGCAAGATTAGAGTCTCACAACAGTGTGATGCAGCCATGATCATTCAGGCCTTTACAGCCATTGAAGCAAGGCATTCTCCCCAAGCATGGTTGGATACCATAAAAAGCTAAAATGATACGCTCAGGATGCGAGGCTAAGCACTGCACTCAGGGTCAGCCGCTTTGGACCCAGAGAAGAGCATGTCTGATTGCATGCGGGTTGATGCCCCAGGTCCCGCCTCTGAGAAAAAGGTATTGGACGGGTCCGATGCTCTTTGGGTGGATGACACCTAAATGAACATCTGTACAAAGTCCCAATTTATTTCTAATATCAGAGATCAGACCTCTACTCTTGCCTGATGCGTCTAAAACAAAAAGGGGAAACTGTAGAGAGCTGCAGAATACTATGCCTTAAAGATGGAGCTGGTTTCCGCCCTCCACCTTCCCGATGGTGAGTGCTCTCTGTCAGGAACAACTCCACATTTGGCTAAGGCCGAGGATCTGGCTTGCTTCCATGTATGTGGACCTATCTGCATTGCCCCCGTGGCACGCCTGGGTTGGCTACCCAGAGGCTATTTAAGCTGTGGGCTGGCTTTCCCCGGGGTCCGAGGATTGTTCAATGTTCCTGAATAAACTGCATTGAAAAAAAAAAAATAAATAAAAATAAATGTGGTTTGACTAAGGAACAGGCCCATAGTATAGTCAAGACTTGCAGTACTTGTCCTCAATTTCAACCTATTGCTCATTTGGGAGTCAGTCCTAAAGGATTGGCTCCAAATCAGATTTGGCAAATAGATATTACTCATATTCCTGAATTTAAACTATTGAAATATGTACATGTTTGCATAGATACTTATTATGGATTTATTTTTGCCACTTCTCAACCAGGAAAAGCTGCAAAGAATGTTATTGATCATTGTCTACAGGCTTTTAATGTTCTAGGAGTTCCTAAGCAATTTAAAACTGACAATAGAACAGGGTATAGTAGCAAATCTTTTAAAAGATTTTGTCAACAGTTTCAAGTTTTTCAAATAACTAAAATACCTTACATTCCTCAAAGACAAGACCTGGTAGAACATGCTCACTAAGCAATTAAGATTCATTTGCAAAGAACAAAGAATGGGGAGCTGCTCCCCTGGATACCTAAAAATCATAATAATCATGTTCTTTTCATTCTGAATTTTTTTTTAATTTGGATAAGCATGGTAAATCTGCAGCAGATAGATTTTGGCTTAGATAAACCAAGAGATTTTTTTGATAAAGTAAAATTGTGTGATCTTTTCACAATTCAATGGCGAGGACAGGATGCTGTACTCATATGGGGATGAGGATATGTCTGTGCTTTTTCACAGGAAAATGGTGTAGCTCCATGGCTAAAAGAATGTCTGGCAAGACAAGTGTATGAGGAGTTTTCTCCTGAAAATGATAATGATGTCAAAGAAAACCACTCCAGCCAAGATGAATGTTTATGGTGTTTACATTACTAATCCACTTCTACTATATCCAGTTTTCTGGGATGATCCAGAAGTCCTTGTTTATGTCAAAAACACTTAGTTGCTGGGTTTTCCTGCTTTTGAAAGAACACAAGTAAAACAGACTCTTAACATTTCAGGAATGGGAAGAGGTCACCCTGTTTGCTTTACCAGAAAGAGTATTCTTCAAGACAGCTTACCAGTCTTCCCTGTCCAGGTCATAGGTTGGAATGCATACTACTCTAAAGTTGGGGTGGCAGCTCAAGCCTCCCTTTGCAACCAGGCAAAGTAGAATATTGGAGGGATATTACTGTCCCTTCCTACGGGAGTTAAGTATAACAGTCTTACATATCCAATGAGTTACTCACCCTGTCAGAAAGGGGATCAAGGCACTTGTCCTCAACTGATGGTTCCTTAGACAAGATGCATCAGAGAAACACCCCACCCTCTACTCATGGGACAATGACCCTGCATTTACAGTCAGGGACTGGACTCGTCTCCATTAAAGGTATTAAGAACTTGGCTTCTGGTAAAGAAGGTCAAATTTTCTTTGTTTTAGAAAAAGCTTTTGGTGTTTTACTTTGGAGGAATTCAAATAAAAATTGGCAAACCTATACATGAAAATTGGGTGCTACGTTGAGATATATAGGCATTTTCTCTGGGAATGTAAGTAGCTTTGCTAAATTAATCAAGTATACTTCTGTTTTGGCATGTGTTAATCTTCCTTATTTACTGCTAATTGCAAACATTGTAGTAAGACATTTCAAGAACAATGATACCTATTCAATTGAATATGAATATTACAATATTACTAATTGTGCTAATGCTGATAATAATGCTCTTTCAGTATTAGTTGTTAAACAAGCTGCTCTTATTATGATTCCTGTTCAGGTTTCTTGTTCTTGATATGATGAAACAGAATCTAATTGGACTCAGTTTCAGAATTACCTTGCTGGTATTTGGTCTAGGAAAAACTTTTCATTCGACATGTTAAGGATGAGAAATAAGATCCATGACATAGAATATGTCAATAAACTTAGGTTAGAATTTGCCAGTACAGCCTGGGTTATGTTTACTAGCTTCAGGAGGCACCTTCCATCCTTTATTCTGTGCTTAAGTGGGGACTGAAACTTGGAGGACTGGTGAGTATGGGTTTTTCAGCCTGTACCTGCATTCCTTGTATGTTACATTTCCTTTTTCAACAGCATCAATGCATACAAGTTCATTTGCATGATTTTAAATTATATATCTCTAACAACCGCATTTGATATGGAAGTAAGTCAATGAGGGATCAGAGTAAAATTGTGGTTTTTCCAATCTCGAACAGAGGCTCATAAAAATCGTATCTGAGACTTTGATGACTGAGAGACCAAAAAGACAAGGGGTTCCAAATCTGTTTGATAGGGCTAGAAAGTGGGACACTCCCATGGAGACAAGAAGTACTGGTTGAATCTGTTGTTTTGTGTTTCAGGCTATCTAGAGCATGCTGAGTGTAAAAAGAAAGTGCTGGAGGAAGTAAGTAAAGTTTTGTCTTTTTGTTTAAATGTATGTATGGATATAATTTTTCTCTGACCAATCTTATCCTCTGTAGGTCATGGTCAATACAATCAAAAGTAATTGGGTATATATATATATTTTAATGTATACATGTGCCTACATGTTTATAAGGTTTATAAATGAATATGTATAAAAAGCAACAATATTGGGAGCCAAGATGGCGGCACTGGGAGAGCACTGTGTCTGAGAAGCAAGAGAGCATTCTCTGTGCAGCGACCAGGAGACTGAACTCTGGGCCCTAAAACTGCAGCGATCCTGTTTCCCAGGTGAGGGAAGGCTCCCACGGCATGGGAATCGGTCAGGTCCACTCTTGGCTGCCCAGCCAGAACCCAGAAGAGATCCTGGGTAACTTGGGCTTTGGGTCTCCAGGCTGGAGCCCCAAGCCTGCATGTCCCAATCACTTTTCCAGGCTGATCGGTGGGCACAAAGGTGCCTGAAACTGGGAGTCCCAGTCACAAGAAAACCCCACAGGGAAGCAAAGTTTGAGTCTGATCATGGGTCACCCAGTCTTTCCTTGGAAGGTCTCACAGACTGCAGGTACCCGCCACCATCTCAACTGAGCTCCCATCACGCTGAGAGTTGTGCACCCAGCTCACCCATACAGACGAGCTACCTGACCCAGTGCAACAGGGACTGGGAACCCACGCCTGGAGAGGGCTCACAGGGAAGGAAGAAACCGTGCTGATGTGGTCACCTAGGCTGTGCCTGGGGAATAGGTCTAGCAGACTGCAGATCATGAACAGGTGAGTATGCCCAGCCATCACAGATCGGGGCCCAAGCAGGGAGCACAGAGATATTGGGAACCCAGCCCCTGCAGAGTAGCAGGGGGCACACGCTCCACCAGCCCAGAGACCTGCTTTGTACCAACTACTCCTTACAGACAGAACTGTGTGCCCCAAGACACCAGAGTCTTAGGGTCACTGTCTGAAGAAACCCTCACAAGGAAGAAGGAACTAAGCAAAGGGGACAGACTTAGGCAACCCAGTATATCCCCAGAAGATATCCCACAGACTGGCCCCACCCAAGAAATTGCTGTGCCCCAGATACCCTGCTGTTACCAGGGGAGCAGTACTCACCGCCACAGATTACCTCTTGGGTTCTAGGGCACAGAGCGCCAACACCAGACCTACAAAAGGCGAGGAACCCTGAGATCAAACCCCAGATACTGCTCCAAGAGGAAACCAGTTATCCCTAACAAAACCGACCAATCCACGGACACACAGGTTACAGCAGCTGATCACTAAATTACAGCAAAAATCCCAGAAGGAGGGCAGCTGTCTCCAGGACTTCTTCTGGTGAGAGGAGAGCTCTCTTGACTAATCAGGACCACAGTTACCACCAAGGTCTCTATGCCTGAGGTGAGCTGTAGCAACTTCTGAAAAACACCAGCCATCCAGTAACTATACCCAAAAAGCTGAGAAGGCTTTCTTCAGGAAAAACCACCTTCCTGCCAAAGGGATTCTGTCCACTACAAGAGTCCAGGAACAACCAGAAACTAATTTCAAACAATTAAGATACCCCAATGGGTAGAGGAGAGTGTAAAGTTCACCAACAAAAGCTAGAGCAATATGGCATCTCCAGAACCCAGTTATCCAGGGGCAAATAGCCCTAGACACCCCAGCATAATTGAAATTCAAGGAGATGACCTAACATCTATGCTCATGAAGAAGATAACAGAGGAAACAAATAAAACATGAAAAGAAATAGAGGAAGCTACAGCCAGTCTGTGGCCTTTAGAGAAGAAATGCTTAAATCACTGAATGAAATAAAAGAAACAGTGGATTGTTCAAGCAAACAGCTGAAGGAACTGATGGAAAAACATGAAAATACAGTCAGACAGGAGAAGGAAATCAAAAAATAGCTCAAGACTTGAAGACAGAATTGGAAAAATTAAAAAACAAAATAAAACAAACAAAAAAACACAAATGGGAGAAATTGTGGAGAGAAAGAAATTAGGGAACAAAGCAGGAACTACAGAGGTTAGCATAACCAATAGGCTACAAGAAATGGAAGAAAGAATCTCAGGTGTGGAACATCCAATGGAAATAATAGATGTATCTGTCAAAGAAAATGTTAAATCTAAAAAATTCCCATGTGGCACGCTGGGGTTGGCTACCCAGACGCTATTTAAGCTGTGGGCTGGCTTTCCCCAGGGTCAGATGATTGTTCAAGGTTCCTGAATAAACTGCATTGAAAAATAAATAAATAAATAAATAAATAAATAAAGTGAGTATTTTAACCAGAAAAAAAATTCCTGATACAGACCGTCCAAGAAATTCAAGACAACATAAAAAGACAAAATAATAGGAATAATAGGAATAGAGGAAAAAGAAGATCCCCTGAACCAAGGCCCAGAAAATATCTTCAACAAAATCATTGAAGAAAATTTCCCCCAACTTAAAGGAGAGGCCAATAAGAATACAAGAGGCCTATAAAACACCCAATAAATTAGATCAGAAAAGAAAATCCTCCCGCCACAGAATAATCAAAACTGTAAGTATACAGAACAAAGAAAAAAATACTAAAAGCTGCAATAGAAAAAGGCCAAGCAACATGTAATGGCAAACCCATTAGAATCACACCTGACTTTTCAACAGAGACTATGAAAGCCAGAAGGCCTGAACAGATATCATGCAGACCCTAAGAGAACACAGATGTCAGCCCAGGCTACTATACCCAGCAAAACTCTCAGTCCTCATAGACGGAGAAAACAAGATATTCAATGATAAAAACAAATTTCAGCAATACCTACCCAATTAAAAACAAATCCAGCATTACAGAAGACACTAGAAGGGAAAATACAACCTAAGACCACTAGCTACATCCAAGAAAACATAGGCAATAAATAACCTCACTACAGTAAAACAAAAAGCAACCAAGCACACAACCATAAGACCACAGCTAATATCAAAGTCAAAGGATTTAACAGCCACTGGTCATTAATCTCTCTCAATATCAATGGACTTAATTCTCCAATAAAAAGACACAGACTAACAGAATGGATGTGTAAACAAAACCCAGCAATCTGTTGTATACAAGAAATGCACCTAAGTCACAAAGATAGACATTACCTAAGGATTAAGGGATGGAAGATGGCTTTCCAAGCAAATGAATGCAAGAAGCAAGCAGGAGTAGCCATTCGAAAATCTGATAAAATAGACTTTCAACCAAACTTAATCAAAAGAGATGGGGAAGGACACTTCATACTCATCAAGGGAAAATTCCACCAAGAAGACATCACAATCCTGAACATCTATGCCCCAAATACAAAGGCACCCACATTTGTGAAATAAATATTGATAAAACTTAAACCACATATAGATCCCCAAACACTAACAGTGGGAGACTTCAACACCCTACTCTCAACAAAGGACAGGTCAACTAAACATAAATTAAACAAAGAAACAATATCTCTAACAGAGGTCATGAATCAAATAGACCTAACAGACATTTAAAGGACCTTACACCCAAATACAAAAGAATTTACTTTCTTCTCAGCACCTCATTCTCCAAAGTAGACCACATAGTTGGTCACAAAGCAAACCTCAACAGATACAAGAAGATTGAAATAATCCCTTGTATCTTGTCTGATCACCATGCAATAAAGCTGGATCTCAATAACAACAGAAATAGCAAAAAGCCTACACATACATGGAAACTGAACAACTTGCTACTAAAAGACAGCTGGGTCAGGGAAGAAATAAAGAAAGAAATTAAAATCTTCCTAGAAATCAATGAAAATGAAGACACAACATACCCAAACTTGTGGGACACAATGAAGGCAGTGCTAAGAGGAAAGTATATAGCACTAAGTGCCTTCAAAAAGAAATTTGATACAGCGCATTCAAGCAACTTAATGACTCACTTAAAAACCCTAGAAAAAGAAGACGCAGACACCCCAAAAAGGAGTAGATGGCAGGAAATAATCAAACTCGGCTGAAATCAATCAATTAGAAACAAATAAAACAATTCCAAGAATCAATGAAACCAAAAGGTGGTTCTTTAAGAAAATCAACAAGATAGACAAACCCTTAGCCAAGCTAACTAAAAGGCAAAGAGACACCATCCAAATAAACAAAATCAGAAATGAAAATGGGGACATAACTACAGACACTGAAGAAATTCAAATAATAATTAGGACTTACTTCAAAAGTCTATATGCAACAAAATCTGAAAATCTAAACGAAATGGACAATTTACTTGATCGATTTGACTTACCAAAGCTAAATCAGGACCAGGTAAATCAATTAAATAGTCCTATGTCCCCAAAGAAAATAGAAGCACTCATTGAAAATCTAGCATCCAAAAAAAAAGCCCAGGACCTGATGGTTTCAGAGCAGAATTCTACCAGACATTCAAAAAAAGAGCTAACTCCAGTTCTCTTCAAACTATTCCACAAAATTGAAACAGAAGGAACATTACCAAAATCATTCTATGAAGCCACAGTCACCTTGGTACCTAAACATCACAAAGACCCAGCAAAAAAACAGAACTTCAGGCCATTCTCCTTTATGAATATTGATGCAAAAATACTCAACAAAATACTCACAAACCGAATACAAGAACACATCAAAGATATCATCCACCATGACCAAGTAGGCTTCATCCCAGGTTATGCAGTGGTGGTTTAATATACAGAAATCCATCAATGTGATCCACCATATTAACAAACTAAAAGAAAAAAACCACATGATAATCTCCCTAGATGCTGAAAAAGCATTTGACAAAATCCAATATACATTCATGTTTAAAGTATTGGAGAGATCAGGAATACAAGGCACATATCTAAATATAGTAAAGGCAATATAAGGCAAGCTTATAGCCAAAGTCAAACTGAACAGAGAGAAACTTAAAGCAATCCCACTGAAATCAGGGACAAGACAAGGCTGCCCACTCTCTCCATATCTCTTCAACATAGTTTTGGAAGTCCTTGCTAGAGCAAAAGACAGTTGAAGGAGATCAAGAGGATAAAAATTGGAAAGGAATAACTCAAATTGTCACTATTTGCAGATGATATGATACTATATGTGAGTCACCCCAAAAACACTACCAGGGAACTCCTACAGCTGAAAAACAACTTCAGCAAAGTTGCCAGATACAAAATTAACTCAAAAAAATCAGTATCCCTCCTGTATACAAAAGACAAAAGGGCTGAGAAAGAAATTAGGGAAACAACACCCTTCACAATAGCCACAAATGATATAAGGTACCTCAGAGTAACCCTTACCAAGGAAGTCAAAGACTTGTATGAAAAAAATTTCCAGTCTCTGAAGAAAGAATTAGAAGAAGATATCAGAAAATGGAAAGATCTCCCATGCTCATGGTTGGGCAGGATTTACCTAGTAAAATGGCCATCTTTCCAAAAGCAATCTACAGATTCAATGCAATTCCCATCAAATTACCAACACAATTCTTTACAGACCTGGAAAGAAAAATTCTCAACTTCATATGGAATAACAAGAAACACAGAATTGCTACAACAATCCTCTATAATAAAAGATCTTCTGGACGTATCTCCATTCCTGCTCTTAAGTTGTACTATAGAGCAACAGTTTTAAAAACTGCATGGTACTGGCATAGAAAAAGAATGGTGGATCAATGGAACCTAACAGAGTACCCAGAAATAAACCCACACACTTATGGACATCTGATCTTTGACAAAGATGCCGAAACCATACAATGGAAAAAAGATAGCATCTTCTACAAATGGTGCTGGTCCCACTGAGCGTTTACATGTAGAAAAATGAAAATAGATCCATACTTAACACCCTGCACAAAACTAAAGTCCAAGTGGATCAAAGACCTCAACAGAAAACCAGAGACATTAAATCAGCTAGAAAAAAAAGTGGGGAATACCCTAGAACACATTGGCATAGGAGACAACTTCCTGAACAGAACACCAACAGCACAGACTCTAAGAGCAACAATCAATAAATGGGACCTCATGAAAGTGAAAAGCTTCTGTAAAGCAAAGGACACCGTCATCAAAACAAAGTGACTGCCTACAGATTGGGAAAGAATCATCACCAACCCTTTATTTGATAGAGGACTCATATCCAATATATATAAAGAACTAAAGAAGCTGAAAAGTGGCAAATCATGTAATCTACTTAAAAAATTGGGAACAGTGCTAAACAGAGAATTCTCTGGAGAGGAATATATAATGGTAGAGAAGCACTTAAAGAAATGATCAACCTCATTAGCCATTAGGGAAATGCAAATCAAAACAACCCTGAGATTTCACCTTACACCCATGAGAATGGCCAAGATCAAAAACTCAAGTGACAACACATCCTGGAGAGGTTGTGAAGAAAGGGGAACCCTTCTCCACTGCTGGTGGGAATGTAAACTTGTACAACCACTCTGGAAAGCAATGTGGCACTTTTTCAGACAACTAGGAATAGCGCTTACCCAAGATCCAGCCATACCACTCCTGGGCATATATCCAAAAGAGGCTCAAGTACACAAAAAGGACATTTGCTCAACCATGTTTGTAGCTGCTTTATTTGTAATACCCAGAAGCTATAAACAGCCCAGATGCCCCTCACCTGAAGAATGGATGCAGAAACTGTGGTACATCTATACAATGGAGTATTACTCAGCAATGAAAAATAAAGAAATTATGAAATTTGCAGGTAAATGGTGGGACCTGGAAAGGATCGTCCTCAGTGAGTTGTCCCAGAAGCAAAAATACACACACAGTATATACTCACTCATATAGACATACAACATATGACAAACCCACTAAATCCTGTGCACCTAAAGAAACTAAGCAAGACAGTGGACCCTAACTAAAATGGTCAATACCCATCCTGAAAGGCAAATAAGATGGACATCAGAAGAAGAAGAAAACAGGAAACAACCTAAGAACCTTCTACGGAGGGCTTCTGAAAGCCAGAAGAAGAAAACAGGAAACAAACTAGGAACCTACCACAGAGGGACTCTGAAAACCTCTGCCCTACAGATTATCAGATGTTGAGATGCTGAGCCTGATGGTCAACTGTTGGGCAAAATGAATGGAATTTTAGGTAAGAACTGGGAAATAGTAAGAGCTGGAGAGGACAGGGTCTCCACAAGTAGAGCAACAAAACAAGAAAATCTGAACACAGGGAACGTCCCAGAGACTCATACTCCAAACAAGGACTATTCATGGAGATAACCTAGAACCCCTGCACAGATATAGTCCAGGGCAGTTCAGTGTCCAAGTGGGTTACATAGTAATGAGAAGAGGGAGCCTCTGACCTAATCTGATTGGCCTGCTCTTTGATCACCTGGTAAGGGGGGAACAGCCTTACCAGGCCACAGTAGAGGACAATGCAGCCACTTTTGATATGAACTGATAAACTGATAGACTAAAATCAGAAAGTAGAGGAGAACCTCCCTTATCAGTGGACTTGGGGAGTGTCATGTATGCAGAAAGGGGAAGGAGGGTGGGATCGGGAGGGGAGAAGGGAGGGGTTTATGGGGGGATACAAAATGAATAAAGTGTAATTTATAAAATAAAATAAAAAAATTACCTCTCAGGAAAAAAAAAAGCAACAATATAGGTTGCTACATGGTATGACTGCACCATCTTAAAATTACCGTGTGAAATGTAATGTGACTGCCATCTTGAGATTACCATGTGAAATATAATGGGACCTGTGACTCCCATCTTGATAGCCACATGTTTCCTTCTAGATTAAAAGGATGGTTTATTTTAACTTGGTATAGGCTTTAGAGATTGGATTGTTGGCACTGGTAAGTTCTAAAGTTTTAAAATTCTGGTTTTGACTTTTAAAATTTGACTTCTAGTTTTGGTTATGGTTTGTGACTTCTTTCCTACAAAAGGGGTGCTTTATTTTGGTATTGCAAAACCAGGTTTTGAAAAATGTTTAAATGTTTACCACCATAAAATGTTTAAAGTTTATCAAGCATTTTAGACAATGATCTTGGGTAGTCTAACAGAAAATTTAAAACAGTTTCTCAATCCTTTGGGGGAGAACAAAAAACTTTGGTATTTATTTTATCAATTTTACTAAATGGAACCAAGCCATATGGTTTGAGCTAATTAAAAAAAAATAAAGTTTTTTACAATGTATCTTGTGGAGAGTTGTTTGATTGTTAAGCTGCTTTGTTTATGGAAAAACATGTTTCCACCCTGTATTTATCTTGAGACAGTGAAAAGAGGAAGTTTTGCCAAGTTTCTTTAAGCTTGTTCTAAGTTCCTTAGAGTTTGTTTAGGTGACCTTGGACCATATCTGCTACAGGGCTACAAGGAAGTAATTTTAGAAAAAGAATTTGGCAGTTTCAGAACTTCTTTTTGTATTAATGTAACTTGTTTTTGCTTTGCCTATAAAAAAAAAAATCTTGGATGCTGGGCTCCAGCAGGATCTTGTTAGGATGGAAAGGATTTTGATGAGAGTTTTTATGTTTTCTAAAAAGCAAGAGAGAGAGCAAGACATATTAAAGAAAAGAATATCTTGTCTAAAGTAAGAATGTCTGGTTAAACCAGAAAAGGAAGGTATATATATAATGTTACAGAAGGTTTGTGTATGTATAAAAAGCCAGAGAGTAAATGTGATTTGAGAAAGAACTGTATTTAAAAATATGGTGTACTTTACTTAAAAGGCATGTGATTCTTCATGGCAAAATGTTCTCTTATGCTCTTTTAAGGGGAAAGAATTCTGGCTGATAGGTTTGGTGTGGCCAGAATATTTCATACAGTTTAAAATTGTTCTATACTATTATTTTATGCAGTTGGTTCTAAAACTTATTTGATCACAATGTTACAACTTTAGGTTATGGGAAAATTATATATGTTTCACAGAACTTTTGGTTATGGGAGGTAATGCCATCAGCAACACCTAATGGCTATGTTTGCTATTGTCAGTCACAGCTTGTGCTAACACATGGCTAGCCTCCATGATAGTTCAGGGATAGAGGGTAGAGCTGTAGTTTTGCTGCCATATTTGTTTAGGACTTCCAGCTGAGTTCAGTTACACGTGGCCAGCTGAAATGCTGGTCCAGAGATAAAAAGGGTGGAACCATGAGTTTGCCACCATTTTGTCTAGGTATCTCAGTTATGTTCAGTCCTCTAGTGCTAAATTCAAAGCTTTTTACTGTTCAATTTTAATGCAAAGTGGTAGGATCAGCAAGATTTGCTAGTCTCTCTATAAACTGAATCTGATTAAAAGATTTGCTTTAATTTTAGTTCAGAAAGAGCAGATTTAAAGTTATGCTAACAACTGCAGTTAATTAAAATGTTGAGCTTTACTTAGTAAATTTTTTTTAGGTTTTTTTGAGGTTTACCTTAGGATGGGTAACCATAAAGTTTGAAAATTTGGTTCTAAAGCATGCACCTAAATAATATACCAGAATTAGAGATTATAGCCTTCTGTTTTATGGGACACAGTTAAAAGCAGATGATAAAGACAAAGAATAAATCAGATATGCTGGCCATCAAGCTTGTCAGAGATCTGATGAATATGGCATTTTAACTGTGTAACCTTATTGTGACTGAGAGTCCCCAAATCTTGGCAATAGCTCCCAAAGTTCCGAGAAGATTTGGGCATGACTGATGATGGTGACTCTGGATTGTGGTATGCTAACCACTGGGCAATACTGTCTCAACTGGCCCACTGGTAGGACCCAGCCTAAACTGTGAACAAAGCCGTGAACACCTGGAGAGCTACTGTTTCACATTGCAAGAGGCAAGGTGTGGTCAATTTCTCATGTTCCTCTTTCCATAGACGCAGTCTCTCATCTTCTGTCCTGGAAGGAATGCCATGAGACCACAGGAGCCAGGTGATGGACTAATTAGTCATCTCTGTCATTTTGATTGGCACATGGATTGGTATATATATTTAGCTTATAATTTATCCTTCTCAGGTATCTGATCACTTTGATGGCTAGGGTAATCTTGTGGTAGCTTTGCTGCTAGAGAGCAGACAATTAGATCCACTGTTCCCTAATTTATCAGTTCATTAGCTAGAACTACCTATGTACTAGATCTCTTATTTTGAAAGGAAAACAGGTTTGCCTTGTTCACAGGATTCATGTCAGTTGCTTGTGTCTTAAGATGTATAGCTAGACTAAAAATAGAGAGAGAGAGCTTTTGTAGGGTCTGAGGATATAGGAGTTTAGGTTGTAAAAATCTAGAGAGTGTTATTTGGTTTGGAAAATGTTTCAGCGTTGATAAATGCAAAAAAGTTTGGAGCGTCTAAGCTGATGATTTAATGTAGGTAATTATGAGTTATAAAGATATAAAAATGTTTTAAAGCACATTAAAATGGGCAATACTTTCTCCCCTCCATCTTTGCTATTGTTGTGCTTATGTTATAAGATTTCAGAAGTTCAGAGTTTTGGTGTTGATCAATAGAGTTCTGATAAGTTGATGAGGCACTGAGTGCTTATTATTTATTCACCAGCTTGAGATTTTAATTTCCTTTGTCTTCTGAAGAGAGACTTAAAGGTATTTCTCCTCATGTTAAAAACATCTATTTAATGTGTATATCTGACCCAAAAGTCATAGCTTTTAGTATGGTGTTCTTAATATCTGCCATTTCTGGGATAGACTTTGACACAGAAATATCTTAAATCTATTCCTTTTAGTTACTTTATCAAGAAAAATCCAAGCATCCAGGGTTTAGCATTAAACCCAATAATGTATTTCTGCCTAACTTTCCAGTGTAAACATGGAGATGGGGGCTAAAAGTAGAGGCTGAGCGTACAAAAAATGGCCAAGCTCTATTGGTAGCTGAATACCAACAGCTGTACTCACAGAAAAATTGTTAAGAGTTGCTGACTGGGAACACACTTAGGTTGTTTATAAAAGGTTTCAATACAAACAGCTAACTTATGCTCTTTCTGTTTGGATGTTGATTTACCTGTTACTCTCAGAATATTGTCATATTAGATTTGTTGATATGTTACTTTTCTGATTTTTTTTAAATATATATTTCCTTTTCTGTACCAAAATTTCATGAGTTTCAGAAAATCAAAAATTCTTGAGACCTGGATCTGGCATAGCTCAAACAGATCCCAGATCAGTTTTCTCCTGGTCTTGGGATTCCTTACATTTCCCATTCAATAGACAAATTTTAACTTCTGTCTCCAGTCTGAATTGATCTCAGCAGATTTTTACCTGTTTGACTCTGTTCTGGGATCAGCTATGGAATGCAAGCTGATATCTGGACTTACTGGAAATTGACATGATCGATCCCTGCCTCTTCAGGTGGATCAAATAACCAGATGCTTAGAACTGCTCCCATTGCCCAGCCTTAAACTGGCATTTCAGTCTCCCTAGCCCCTGACATTAACGATCCATTGTTAAATGGAAGAAGCTACAGAAGATGGATCTTTGGCCCAAAATTCCACCTAGCAAGCTGAAATGCTGAATCAAAAGGGGCTCCCTGACATTAGCTATTATCTTGGGCATCTGCTTAGCTGAAATAGAAACTATTATCACAGCAATTGGGCTAAAAGCCTAGAGAGACCGTAGAGAGAAAGAATAATAGTTCTTCTTGGCTTACTACCCCTATATCCACCCTGAAGGGACTCCTTCTCATTTTGATTTTTACCTTTGGGCTTGTATTTTAAATTGCTTGATGGCTTTCATAAAGAAATGTTTGGCGGGACACGGCTGGGATACAGAGTTAATAAAATGTAACTGATAAAAAAATAAATTAAAAATAAATAAATAAAAAAAAACAATAAAAAAAAGAAATGTTTGGGAGAAATACACTAATGGTACTAAGATCCCATTTTTAAAAGGTAAATCTATAGGATACAAGAGGTCATACTTGGAAGACCCAAGATTGGGTCTTTAAATGATCATGGGAAGGGGGTAAATGAGAGACCAAAAAGATTAAATATTAGCAGCTATTATTAAGTAAAGCCTGAACTAGGTAAGTGAAGTCCAGCCATGCCCTGAGGTGAAGAACCTGCCTTACTACATTCTTTCCCCACCCATTAGAGATACAGTTGCTAGGAAAATGGCCCATCCCCTAGGGAGGAACACCAGGTCATTAATGGTTTGGGAACCTTCCTATAGCCAATCAATTCAAAATGTAGCATTTCGATCAATAGATGCTTGCCAGGCAGGAATTGCCCCTGCTTTGGGCAAGCTCTGAGGGACCAGAATCTATAAATCATCCAACTAACCTGAGCACAAGGCTCTCAGCTCTCACCATATTGGTGATGGGGGGTGTGAGCCTGAGTTGCAGATGAGATAAAGGCTTATTGTGTTTCACAAGAAAGTTTCAAGTGTGCTAAGGATCAGCAATACTATACACTGAGGAAAGATTTTTTATTCATCTCCATGAAAACCTCATGATTCTCTCAGGCGCTAATTGTCTGAGAGGAGAATGATGCTATACCAAAGCTGAAAGCCAGTAAGAGTTTCAAGAGTCACTAATTAAAACAGCCAAGTGGACAGCATGGTTGAGAGGAAGCCTGAGCAGCCATACAAGCTTCAAACTGTGCAGCTGAAAACACCTTACCCAGAGATGACAGTTCCTGTGTCCAAGGTTCTTTGTTCAGAAAAAGTGTCACACATTGTTTTCATTTGGTCACAAATAATGTCACATGTCATTGACATGTGGGTTTCCCATTAACACAGATTCCTTTATTATTTGTTAAATGCACAGATATGTCTTCAGTCAGTGAATTATTTACTGTGAAAATATTCCCTGATCAAGGTAAATATTTTTTTAAAAAAATATTTAATTGGGACATTGCTTATATTTGGACAGAGATCATCCATGATGTCATGTCATCAAGCAGTCATCTGGTTGTAGTCCTTCAGCAGAACTGAAAATCTCACACTGAACCATAAGCAGCAGGATGAGAGAGGGAGACAGAGAAAGGCAGACAGAAAAAGAGCTAGCGAGATAGATTTTGAAATAGAGAGACTGAGATTGACAGAATCAAAGATAGAACATGACAGAGACTGAGAGACAAATACTCCATTCTGTGTGGTCACTTTCATCAGCATATGAACCTCACAGCACACCCACCTTTAATATAATTCCAACATGAATCATATTATCTAACAAGACCATATCTCCCAACCCTTTCCAGCCATTTCCTCACCGGGGACTCCACATTTAAATAGATTATCTTCAAGTGGACATTGCAAGTCAAATCACCAGGAAGTGGAAGAAGATGGAGGAACTTCTAGGCTAAAAGAACATAATTATCATGATAGTTTTTCATTCAATACAATGATTAAGGTCCCAGGAACTTCTAATATCTAAAGAACAGGAGTGACAATCTCCTTTGGGGGAAAATATGGAATATTTCCATAACAGAGTATCATTCAGCTAAGAAAATGACATCATGATATTTTCAGGCAAATGGATGTAACCAGGAAAAATCATTTTGGGTTTAGTAATTAAAATGCAGAAAGACAAATATGGTATATACTCACTTATAAGTTCGTCTCCTAATAGAGGGAGTTAAAGTTCCAATAGGCCATCTAATTGTGACCAACCAGTCTTCCACTAGGGGGATTGGGTGGCAGTTATGTGAGCTTTTGGGTCAGCACATCTTACGGAAATTTTAAAGCAACCCATGCTGCTGTTATTATATTTTCTTTCTCTGCACTCAACTTATTGATGAATACAGTCCTCTTTATGAGACTTGGAACTGTGACTTTGATCATGTTTCAATGATATATAAACAACACATACTTCAATTGATGTATTTAAAATTACAAAATTTTTAGTGAAACACATGGGTAGGAATTTTAACATGGTAGCAATAGAAAAAGAGTGTAATGTATATTATATGAAATTACATATTCAATAAAAATAATATGTTGACAGCTTTTACAATGACTTTTACCATGGAGAAATTATTCTGCTAAAGGAGGACAGTTTTTTGACATTGTATGGCATGCCTTCTAGAAACTCAGTGTGGTGCAGAGAATCATGGCCATGAACCAGTGGTTACCCAGGTACCTCAGAGGCCATGAGAGCAGGTGAAATCTCTGAACAAGCAGTCCTGGTACTTGAACCAGTGGTTACCCAGGTACCTCAGAGGCCATGAGATCAGGTGAAATCTCTGAACAAGCAGTCCTGGTACTATCTAAACTTTTAGAGAGTTTGTGTTGTGGACACACATGCTATTGTGTCTGAGGCATATAACATCGATCCATTGCACTATCTGGAAGGCACAGTTTTAACTGTAAAACTCAGGACCCAATAGGTTTCCTCACTGACGACTCAATCAGACACAGTTGCTGATCCAGTGAGGTCAGCCAATGGAAGCCAGTTCATATAGGATTGGCAACACTAGTGTGGAAGAGCACCAGCTGTCAAAAAGTTTGTTGCAGTGGGGGAGGGCAAGATGGCGGTGCTGGGAGAGCACTGTGTCTGACAAGCGGGAGAGCACTCTCCATGCAGCGACCAGGAAACTGAACTCTGGGCCCTAAAACTACAGCAATCATGTTTCCCAGGTTAGGGGAGGCTCTCACAGCATGGGAATTGGTTGGGTCCACTCTCGGGCCTCCCGGCCAGAACCCAGAAGAGATCCCGGGTAACGTGGGAATTGGGTCTCTGTGCTGGAGCCCCAAGCCTGCTTGTCTCAATCACTTTCCCAGGCTGATTGATGGTCACAAGGGTGCCAGAGACTGGGAGTCCCAGTCGCAAGAAAACCCCACAGGGAAGGAAAGTTGCAAATCTGATCATGGGTCACCTATTCTTTCCCTGGAAGGTCTCATTGACCTCAGGTAGGCACCGCCATCACAACTGAGCTCCCTCTGAGTGCAGAGAGCAAGCAGCTGTGTGCCCCGCTCAAAATCCCTACTCCCTCTTTGGAGGAGGCAGGAGGCATCCAGCATAATCTGCCACAGATTACATTGTCTGTACCCCAACCCAAGATCGGGGCTGAGAAAACTCAATCCTTTCAGGCACTCCCCCAAATGCCCCCATAACCCTGCTGCAGAAGAGCAGAAGGATAAAAAGGCGCACAGCAACTTCACAGTGCCTGGACGCCAGTGCTGCTGGCTGCTCCTAGCAAACAAACTTCAGCTCTGGATCTGAGACTGTGGTCATTCAACATGTCCTGAGACTCTCCCGGGTCCAGAGCAATAAGGTCTAGCACCAAGTCCTAACACCGGCGGCCTCCTGACCTCTGGCAGAGAAACCTCTGCTCAGGATCTAGACTGAGAAGTCCCAACTCCTTCTGGAACTCCCCTGAGAGCACCACCATAAGCTTGCCCTAGCAGAGAGGAAGGTCAGAGGGGAAGGACAGAGAGGCAGCCTGCCACAGGACACAGCACCACCTCTCTAGCTCACCCAGTGGCCCCTAGCAGAGAAACCCAAGCTCTGGATCAGAGGACACTCAATCATACCTGGTACTCTCTCGGGATCAGCAAACAGGTTCTACCCACAGGCAGCTTCTGGCAGAGAGATCTGGGCCCAGAGAACACTCAACCTAACTCTTTCCTGCACTATCTGGGACCAGTCAACATAGCCCCTCCTGGCAGAGGGAAAGAACAGAGAGGCAGCACAAAGGAAAGGTGGACACCAAGTCCTGCAGCCAAGGTGCCACAGAGCTGACTGTTAGCCTACCCACACATCTTCCACAACAGGACCAAATCAGAGAGTAGAGAGCAAGGGGAACCCCTGGGCATTCAAACTGGTCCTGCAAGAGACTGAGTGAGCCTTCTAGGGAGAGTATGACTCAGATCCAGGGCCTCTCCACAGAAGCAATGAGATGAGATCGCTGCCACCCACAACCCTAGTGTGGGAATCATAGGGATTCTTGGGATAGCGACCCCAACGTTGAAGCCTCTGCCTTGTGGGTCCACCAGTGTAATCCAGGCAAACAAACCCTGGGTCTCAGACAGAACTGCATAATAGTGCCTGCAGGCCACTGCAATAGTCAGAGAATCCGCACATGCACACAGCGCCCACTAAAATTGCATGTGAATTTTTCAGCTTCACATTCCTTACTTAGGCAAAACTGAAATCACAACGCACACTCCCAAACCAGTGAAACTCTCTCATGTTCCTGAAAAGGCAGTCCAGAAAACAGAAAGAGATGATCATAGCCCGAACTACAAACTTGAGGAACAGTGAGGGTTATAAATAACCAGATGGCTAGAGGCAGACGAAAGAACACACCCAACAAAAATTAGGACATAATGACCTCACCAGCAACCCCACGAAACAATGGACACTTCAATTCACTAGATATACAAGAAAATGACCTCAAAACTATGTTTTTCCAGCTATTAGAGGCCCATAAAGATGAAATGAACAAAGCCCTAACAGAAATAGCCAAAGAAATTGAGACAAACAAAGAGGAAACTAATAGAGCTCTTAGAGAAATGACCACGAAAATTGAGACAAACAAAGAAGAAATGAACAAAGCCCTCAAAGAAATGTCCACACAAATGAAGGCAAATAAAGAAGAAATGAACAAAGCTCTCAGAAATACAGTCAATTATAGCCAAAGAAGTAGAGGCACAATTAGTGATACATAGAGAGGAAACGAACAAAAAAATAGAAGCTGTCATTGAAAAGCAGGACTCCACATTCAAACAGATGAAGAAAATGGTGCAAGACATGAAAAGAGAATTAGAATCAATAAAGAAAACATAAATAGAGAAAAACCAGGAGCTGGAGAACATAGAGAAAAGATCAGGAACTTCAAAGGTAAGCATCACCAAAAGAATACAAGAGATGGAAGAAAGAATCTCAGGAGCCAAAGATATACTTGCAGAAATTGACACATCTCTCAAAGAAAAAATAAAATCAGAAAAGTTCCAAACACAAAACATCCAAGAAATGAGGGAAACCATGAAAAGACAAAATCTAAGAATAATAGGAGTAGAAGAAAAAGAAGATATCAGGCTCAAAGGTCCGGAAAATATTTTCAAGAAAATTATAGAAGAAAGCTTTCCCAACTTAAAGAAGGAGATGTCTATAAACATACAAGAGGCCTACAGAACACCAAGTAGACTAGACCAGAAAAGAAATTCTTCACATCACATCATAGTCAAAACACTGAACCTACAGAACAAAGAAAAAATTCTAAAAGCAGCAAGGGAAAAAGGCCAAGTAACATATGAAGGTAGACCTATCAGAATCACACCAGATTTCTCAATAGAAACTATGAAAGCCAGAAGGGCCTGGACAGAAATCATACAGTCCTTAAGGGACCACAGATTCCAACCCAGACTACTATACCCAACAAAACTTTCAATCAACATAGAGGGAGAATTCAAAATATTTCATGACAAAACCAAATTTAAACATTATCTACATAGTAACCCAGCTCTATAGAAGTTACTAGAAGGGAAACTCCAAACCAAAGAAAACAACTACATCTAAGGAAACCGAGGAATTAGATAACTACACACACACGCACACACACACACACACACACACACACACACACACAAGAATACAAGCAATGAAACTCAGTGACACCACCAACCCCACATCTAAAGTAAGTAACAATTGTTGGTCACTAGTATCTATCAACATCAAGGAACTCAACTCCCCAATAAAAAGACACAGAATAACAAAATGGTTGTGGAAACAGGATCCAACATTCTGTTGCATCCAAGATACACACCTATGCAACAAAGATAAACACTACCTCAAAGTAAAGGGCTGGAAAAATGTTTTTCAAGCAAATGGTTCCAGAAAACAAGCTGAAGTAGCCATCATATCTAATAAAATGGATTTTCAACCCAAGTTAATCAAAAAAGATAAGGAGGTCCACTAAATTCTCATCAAAGGAAAAATCCACCAAGAGGATATCACAATTTTGAATATCTATGCCCCAAATACAAGAGCACCTACGTTCGTAAATGTAACAATAGTAAAGCTTAAATCACACGTTGATTCTAATACCTTAATAGTGGGAGACTTCAACACCCCACTCTCAACAAAAGACAGATCAACTAGACAAAAAAAAATAGGGAAATAAAAACACAGAGTCCCTAAATCAAATGTAAATAATAGACGTCTACAGATCTTTTCACCCATGCTCAAAAGAGTATTCCTTCCTTTTAGCACCACATGGAACCTTCTCCAAAATAGACCATATAGTTGGTCATCAAGCAAGCCTCAACAGATACGAAAAGATTGAAATAATCCCTTGTATTCTATCTGACAACCATGGACTAAGGTGGACCAAACAAGAACAGAAATAACAAAAAGCCAACATTCACATGGAAACTGAACAACTTGTTACTCAATGAAAGCTGGGTTAAGGAAGAAATAAAGAAAGAAATTAAAGACTTCCTAGAATTCAATGAAAATGAAGGCACAACATAACCAAAATTATGGGACACATTGAAAGCAGTGCTCAGAGGAAAATTTATAGCACTAAGTGCCTTCAAGAAGTAATTTGTAACATCACATACAAGCATCTTAATGGCCCAACTGAAAATCATAGAAAAAAAGGAACAGATATACCCAAGAGGAGCAGATGGCTGGAAATTATCAAACTCAGGGCTAAAATCCATCATTTAGAAAGAGATAAAACTATTCAAAGAATCAATAAAATGAAAAGCTGGTTCTTTGAGAAAATCAACAAGATAGACAAACTCTTAGCCAAACTAACAAAAAAGGAGAGAGAATCCATCCAAATCAGCAAATTCAGAAATGAAAAGGTGACATAACTACAGACACTGAGGAAATTCAAACAATCATTAGGTAATACTACAAAAGCCTATATGCCACAAAATTTGAAAACCTAAACAAAATGGACAATTTTCTTGATAGATTCCATCTTCCAACAATAAGTCAAGATCAGGTAGAAAGACTGAATAGCCCTATATTCTCCCAAGGAAATTGAAACAGTCATTCACTGCCTCCCTTCCAAAAAAAAAAAAAAAAAAAAAAGCACTGGGCCAGATTGCTTCAGCAGGAATTTTAGTAGACCTTCAAAGAAGTGCTAATACCAATTCTCCTCAAACTATTCCACAAAATAAAAACAGAAGGTACATTACCAAACTCATTCTGTGAAGTGACAGTCACACTGATACCCTAAACCACACAAAGACCCAACAAAAAGAAGACTTCAGACCTATCTCTCTTATGAACATTGATGCAAAAATACTCAATAAAATTCTTGCAAACCGAATCCAAGAACACATCAAAGATATTGTCATCCCAGGCATGCAAGGGTGGTTCAACATACAGAAATACATAAATGTAATCCACCACATGAGCAAATTGAAGGAGATAAACCACATGATCATCTCCTTAGATGCTGAAAAGGCATTTGAAAAAGTCCAACACCCATTCAAGTTTAAAGTCTTGGAGAGATCAGGGATACAAGGCACATATCTAAACATAGTAAAGGCAATATACAGCAAGCCTATAGCAAACATCAAACTCAATGGAGAGAAACTTAAATCAATCCCACTAAAATCAAGGACAAGACCAGGCTGCCCACAAGAACTTGAACATAGTACTTGAAGTTCTAGCAAGAACAATAAGAAAACTAAAGGTGATCAAGGGGATTGAAATCGGAAAGGAAGAGGTCAAAGTATCACTATTTACAGATGATATGATAGTATATATGAGCAACCCCAAAAATTCAACCAGAGAACTCATCCAGCTGATAAAAATCTTCAGCAAGTGGCAGGATACAAAATCAACTCAAAAAAATCAGAACCTCCCCTGTATACCAAAGAAAAAAGGGCTGAGAAAGAAATTTGGGAAGCAACACCCTTCACAATAGCCACTAATAACATAAAGTACGTTGGGGTGACAATAACCAAGCAAGTGAAAGACCTGTTTGACAAAAACTTCAAGTCTCTGAAGAAAGAAATTGAAGATGATATCAGAAGATGGAAAGATCTTCCGTGCTCATGCTTTAGAAGGATTAAAATTGTGAAAATGGCCACACTGTCAAAAGCAATCTACAGATTCAATGAAATTCCCATCAAAATACCAACACAATTCTTACAGACCTTGAAAAAAAGATTCTCAGCTTCATATGGAGAAAAAAAAAAACCAGAATCTCCAAAACAATCCTCTACAATAACAGATCATCTGGAGGTATCTCCATCCACAATCTAAAGCTGTACTATAGAGCAATAGTAATAAAAACTGCATGGTATTGGCATAAAAACAGAAAGGAGGATAAATGGAACTGAATAGAAGACCCAGAAATAAACCCACACACCTATGAATACTCGATTTTGGACAAAGAAGCCAAAACCATTCAATGGAAAAAAGACAGCATCTTCAACAAATGGTGCTGGTCCAACTGGATGTCTACATGCAGAAAAATGAAAATAGATCCATATTTATCACCCTGTACAAAACTAAAATCCAAGTGGATCAAAGAACACAACATAAAAACAGATACTCTAAATCTGTTAGAAGAAAAAGTGGGGAACAGCCTAGAACTCATTGGCACAGGAGACAACTTCCTGAACAGAACACCATCAGCACAGTCTCTAAGAGCAACAATCAATAAATGGGACCTCATGAAACTGAAAAGCTTCTGTAAAGCAAAGGAGACCATCATCAAAACAAAACTATTGCCTACAGATTGGGAAAGAATCTTCACTAAACCTTTATCTGACAGAGGACTAATATCCAGTATATACAAAGAACTAAAGAAGCTTAAAAGTGGCTGCCTTGTCCTCTACTATGGCCTGGTAAGGCTGCTCCCCCACAAGGGGAGGTGAACAAAGAGCAGGCCAATCAGATTATGTCAGAGGCAGTCCCTCTTCACATTACTATGTAACCCAATTGTAGTCTGAACTGCCCTGGGCTACATCTGTGCAGGGGTTCTGGGTTATCTCTGAATAGTCCTTGGTTGGAGTATGAGTCTCTGGGAAGTTCCCTGTGTTCAAATTTTCTTGTTCTGTTGCTCTCCTTATGGAAACCCTGTCCTCTCCAGCTCTTACTATTTCCCAGTTCTTACATAAAATTCCATTCACTCTGCCCAACAGTTGCCCATCAGGCTCAGCATCTAGTTTGATAGTCTGTAGGGTAAAGGGTTTCAGAGGCCCTCTGTGGTACGTTCCTAGATTGTTTTCTGTTTTCTTCTTTTTCTGATGTCCATCCTCTTTGCCTTTCTGGATGGGGATTGGACATTGTAGTTAGGGTCCTCTCTCTTGCTTAGTTTCTTTAGATGCACAGGTTTGAGTGGGTTTGTCCTATGTTGTATGTCTATATGAGTAAGTATATGCCCTGTGTGTCTTTTTGCTTCTGGGACAACTCACTCGGGATGATCCTTTCCAGATCCTACCATTTACCTGCAAATTTCATGATTTCCTTATTTTTCATTGCTGAGTAATATTCCATTGTGTAGATATACCACAATTTCTGCATCCATTCTTCAGTTGATGGGCATCTGGGTTGTTTCTAGCTCCTGGCTATGACAAACAAAGCTGCTACAAACATGGTTGAGCAAATGTCCTTTTTGTGTACTTGAGCCTCTTTTGGATATATGCCTAGGAGTGGTATGGCTGGATCTTGAGGAAGCACTATTCCTAGTTGTCTGAGAAAGTGCCAGATTGTTTTCCAGACTGGTTGTACAAGTTTACATTCCCACCAGCAGTGGAGAAGGGTTCCCCTTTCTCCACAACCTCTCCAGCATGTGTTGTTACTTGAGTTTTTGATCTTGGCCATTCTCATGGGTGTAAGGTGAAATCTCAGGGTTGTTTTGATTTGCATTTCCCTAATGGCTAGAGAGGTTGAGCATTTCTTTAAGTGCTTCTCTGCCATTCAATATTCCTCTACAGAGAATTCTCTGTTTAGCTCTGTTCCCCATTTTTTAAGTGGATTACTTGGTTTGCTGCTTTTCAGCTTCTTTAGTTCTTTATATATACTGGATATGAGTCCTCTGTCAGATAAAGGGTTGGTGAAGATTCTTTCCCAATCTGTAGGCAGTCACTTTGTTTTGGTGATGGTCTCCTTTGCTTTGCAGAAGCTTTTCCGTTTCATGACGTCCCATTTATAGATTGTTGCTCTTAGAGCTTGTGCTGTTGGTGTTCTGTTCAGGAAGATTTCTCCTTTACTAATGAGTTCTAGGGTATTCCCCACTTTTTTTTCTAGCCGATTTAATGTGTCAAGTTTTATGTTGAGGTCTTTGATCCACTTGGACTTCAGTTTTGTGCAGGGTGTTAAGTATGAATCTATTTTCATTTTTCTACATGTAGACATCCAGTTGGACCAGCACCATTTGTTGAAGATGCTATCTTTTTTCCATTGTATGGTTTTGGCGCCTTTGTCAAAGATCAGATGTCCATAAGTGTGTGGGTTCATTTCCGGGTCCTCTGTTGGTTCCATTGATCCACAGATGCAAAATGGGCGAATGCAAATGAATAAATTGTAATTGATGAAAAATTTTAAAAAAGGGAAAATATAATTTAAGAACCTTAAATGAATTTCAAAAGTGGAGGAAAACATGGAGTTAGTCAATTTACATAGAGCACGTCTCGCCCCGGGGGACAATGGTCTACTGAACCTACTCAGACCTCGGACACCACCACTGCTATTTCTAGAACTGATGCAAGATGTTCCACCGAGGGGGTTAAGGCTTCTCATAATATTTCCTATAAGCCCACACCTGTTTGTTTATATCCCCCATTTTTATTCATTATTAGCCAGATAGAGCCAAGTAATTGTGGTGATGATACTTGCTTTTCTGCCCAATGCTGGAATGCTAGTGAATTTAGGTATGCCCTGGTTACTCGCATGCCTCACTGGGTGCCTGTGCCCGTTGATGCCCCTCACTCTATAACTCTCTTCAGACAGAAAAGGGATCTTGGTATTACAGCCGCCATTGTTACTGCCATCTCATTGGCGGCTGTTGGAGCTACCACTGTGGCATTAGCCATGAGTCTTACTGTGCAGACTGTTCAGACCCTGAATAACCTTTTAGCCAATGTAGCTCATGCCTTAGATGTACAAAAAGGAATTAATGCTCAACTAAAAGGAGGCTTGATGGTGTTCAATCAGAGGATTGACCTCGTGCAGGAGCAAATTGATACCCTATGGCAAAACCTGGCTGTCAATGAAAGTATGCTGGACATTGTGTCACTAGCATACAACATGAGAATTTTTCCTGTGCTACAAATCTGTCTAAACAATTGTCTAGCTATATTTTAGGTAATTGGACTGGAGAATTCAATACTACGATGGAGCAGCTGAGAATGGCCATTGTAACAGTCAATTCTACCAGAGTGGACGCAGGACTAGCCACAGGATTATCACCATGGATTGCTGCAGACATGAATCATCTGAAGGAATGGGAGGGCATGGGAGCATTAGCAGGCCTTCTGGTGTTGGTCTCCTTGGTTTGCCTGTGGTGTATATGCAAGATTAGAGTCTCACAACAGCATAATGCAGCCATGATCATTCAGGCCTTTACAGCCATTGAAGCAGGACAGTCTCCCCAAGCATGGTTGGCTACCATAAAAAGATAAAATATTACGCTCAGGATGTGAGGCTAAACACTGCACTCAGGGTTAGCCGCTTTGGACCCAGAGAAGAGCATATCTGATTGCATGCATGTTGAATCCCCAGGTCCCGCCTCTGAGAAAAATGTATTGGATGGGTCTGATGCTCTTTGGGTGGATGACACCTAAATGAACATCAGTACAAAGTCACAATTTATTTCTAATATCAGAGATCAGACCTCTACTCTTGCCTGATGCATCTAAAACAAAAAGGGGGAACTGTAGAGACCTGTGTAATGCAGAGCCCTAAAGATGGAGCTGGTTTCCGCCTTCCACCTTCCCGATGGTGAGTGCTCTCTGTCACAACTCCACATTTGGCTAAGGCTGAGGATCTGGCTTGCTTCCATGTATGTGGACCTAACTGCATTGCCCACGTGGCACGCTGGGGTTGGCTACCCAGAGGCTATTTAAGCTGTGGGCTGGCTTTCCCCAGGGTCAGATGATTGTTCAAGGTTCCTGAATAAACTATATTGAAAAAAAAAAAGAAGCTTAAAAGCAACAAATTAAGTAATCCAATTAAAAAATGGGGAAAAGAGCTAAACAGAGAATTCTCGGCAGAGGAATATTGAATGGCAGAGGAACACTTAAATAAAAGCTCAACCTCATTAGCCATCAGGGAAATGCAAATCAAAACGATCCTGAGATTTCATCTTACACCCATCAGAATGGCCAAGATGAAAAACTCATGTGACAACACATACTGGAGAGGTTGTGGAGAAAGGGGAACCCTCCTCCACTGCTGGTGGAAATGTAAACTGATACAACCACTTTTGAAATCTATCTGGTGCTTTCTCAGACAATTAGGAATAATGCTTCCTCAAGACCCAGCTATACCACTGCAAGGTATATACCCAAACTTTGCTCAAGTACACAAAAGGGATACTTGATCAACCATGTTTATAGCAGCTTTATTTGTAATAGCCAGAACCTGGAAACAACCCAGATGTCCATCAAGGGAGGAATGGGTACAGAAATTGTGGTATTTTTATACAATGGAATAGTACTCAGCAATCAAAATGAGGAGATCATGAAATTTGCAGGCAAATGGTGGGATCTAGAAAAGATCATTCTGAGTGAAATATCACAGAATGAGAAAGACAAACATGGTATAGACTCACTTATATAGACCTATAAGATATGATAAACATAATGAAATCTATACCCCTAAAAAAGATAATCAATTGAGCGGACATGGGGTAACATGATCAATCCTCATTTAGAAAGACAGATGGGATGTGCATTGAACCTATGGCAGGTGTCTACTGAGCACATCTGAAAGACTCTAACTAGCAGTGTTTTCAAAGCAGATACAAAGACTCATGACCAAACCTTTGGCAGAGTACAGGGAATCATATGAAAGAAGGGAAGGTAGTATGAGGGGAAGGGATAGGAGCTTCACAAGGACCAAATATATCTGGGCACAGGGTCTTTTCTGAGACTGACATTTAACCAAGGACCATGTATGGATATAACCTAGAACCTCTGCTCAGATGTAGTCTTTGGTAGCTCAGTAACCAATTGGTTTCCCATAGTGAGGGGAACAAGGATTATTTCTAACAGGAACTCAATGGCTGGCTCTTTGACATCCCCACTCCCCAAGGGAAGAGCAGTCCTGTTAGGCCACAGAGGTGGGCTTTGCAGCCAGTCCTGAAGATACCTGATGAAACAGGATTGTATGAATGGGGAGGAGGACCCCCCATCAGTGGACTTGGAAAGGGGCAGAGTGGAGATGACGAAGGGAGGGTGGCTTTAGGATGGACTGAGGGAGCGGGATACAGCTGGGATACAGAGTTAATAAAATGTAATTGATAAGATGAAAAAAAAAGTTTATTGCCCCTCAGTTCTCCTTTTACATACACCAATCATTCTCTGTTTCAGCCATACCAGCCCCAAGAACTGTCTGGCTAACTTCTCAGTTTCCTGCTCTTAAAGATTCAATATACCAAGAAACCCTATGCCCTGCCAGCCTATTATATCAAGAAGAGTGTGAAAATTCATATAGTGAGTACTCCATGAATTGTTTAATTCAAACACAACCTAGGAAATTTCAGATCCAAGACCACAGTAGGATATAACCTTGTCATGGGGTACATTCCCCTTAATCTCACATCACTTGAAACTTTCATCCTTACAGATATGTCCCATTAAACAAATATTACAGTTTCATTTCCTACCTGACATTGTCATAGAGGTAAACAAAGTAAGGTGTGGGGTCTGGATAAAGGGATGAGATAAAGTCTTGATGGGTTACACAAGAAATAGTCACGTGGGCACAGGATCACAGATACTGGATACTGAGGAAAGTTTGTTTACTCATATCCATGGAAACTCAAAATTATCTTAGGTGTTTATTGGCTGAGAGGGAGAATGATGTCATGAAATAGTTGATATTCAGTAAGAGTTTTAGGAGCCAGTTATTAAAAGGGCCAAAATTGACAGCTTGCTTGAGAGAAAGGCTGAACAGCCTACATGCTTCAATCTGGGCAGCTGAAAGCATACAACCCAGAGATGACAGTTCATGTGTCCAATACACTTAGTTCATGAAATTGGTCACATATTTTTTTTCAAGTGGTCATTAATGAACTCACAAATCAATGTGACTTTCATATTATCAAAGATTCCATTATTATTTGTTAAATGCATAGATATGTCATCAGTCAGTGAATTACATACTGGGAAAATGTTCCTTGACCAAGGCAACTTTTGAACAAAAAGTATTTAATTGGGACCTTCCTTATATTTTTACAGAGATCATCCAGGGTTTCTTGTTTAGTCCTTCAGCAGAACTGAGAGCTTTTCATTCTGAATCACAAGTGGCAGTCAGAGAGAGGGAGACTGAGAGAGACAGACAGAGAAAGAGAAAGACAGATTCATAAATAGAGACCAAGAACAACAGAAACAAAGTGACAGAGACTCCATTCAGTCTGGTCACTTTCATTGGCACAGCAACCACAAAGCACACTTCTTATAATATAACTAAAAAGGAATTTTAAAAATATTTTTATTTAAATTTTATGAATTACTAGTTATTCACTTTGTATCTCCCCTTAAAACCCCCTCCTCCCTTTCCAAACTTACCTTCTCTCCCCTATCTCCTTGCATGCTCTTCCCCAAGTCCACCAAAAGGAAAGTACTTCTTCTACTTCCTTCTGATTGTAGTCTATCAGATATCATCAGGAGTGGCTGCATTGTCTTCCTCTGTGGCCTGGAAAGCCTGCTCTCCCATAAGAGTGAGGTGAACAAACAAAGGCCAACCAATTCACGTCACAGGCAGTCCCTGCTTCCATTACTGTGGAAGGACCTTGGGCAATGTACTGCTGAGGGCAACATCTGTGCAGGGTTTCTAAGTTATCTCCATGCATTGTACTTGTTTAGAATATAAGTCTAAGGAAAGACTCCTTTATGGCCTGTTAAGGCTGCTCTCCTATTTGCATGTGGCTTTTCAAAGAGCAGATCAATCACTTCGTGTAAGAGGCAGTCTCTGTTCCTATTACTATAGAACCCCCTTGGATACTGAATTGGCATGGGCTACATCTGTGCAGGGGTTCTAGGATATCTCCATGCATGGTACTTGGTTAAAGTATGAGTCTCAAGAAAGAGTGCTGTGCTCAGATTTTTTGGTTCCATTGTTATCAAGGTGATGAACTATTGAGCTCTTCAGGACTGATGGCTTCTCCTTGGGGGTTGTTTCAGGGTATGACAAGGATGAACTCAGTTTTCTTTAAAGGATTTGGCACAGGGACTCTATCATGTTCCAATGAGTAGATGAAAAACACATACTTCAATTGATGTATTTTAAAGTAAATATTTTAGTGTGACACATGACTAGGAATTTGAACCTGGGAGAAATAGAAAAGAAATGCAATGTATATTTTATGAAATTCCCACATATCAATAAAAATAATATGTTGACACTTTTACAATGACTTTTAACATGGGGGACATTAAAGTTTAATTTCCTACCTGACATTGTCACAGAGGTAAACAGGAGTAAAGGTGTGGGATCTGGATAAAGGAATGAGATAAAGGCTTGTTGAGTGTCACAAGAAAAATCATGTGTGCACAGTATCAGAGATACTGGACAGTCAGGAAAGTTTGTTTACTCATCTCCATGGAATCCTCAAGATTCTCTCAGGGGCTAATTGGGTGAAAGTGAGAATGATGCCATGCAAAAGGTGAAAGCCAATAAATTTTCAGGAGCCAGTTATTAAAAAGGGCTCAGTGGGAAGTCTGCTTGAGAGAAAGGCTAAGTCAGGAAGAGCGTCCTAAGTAGAGGGAAATGAGGACACAAGGAGAACAATGCCCCGTGAATCAGGCCAAAGAGGGAGATGGTGCAGCCAGCCTTGATGCTTCAATCTGGGAAGCTGAAAGCACACAACCCAGAGTTGACAGTTCCTGTGTGACTCTTATTTACCAAAAGTGTCACATATTTCTTTCAATTCATCACAAATAAAGTGACCTGTTCTTGATCTGTAAGTTGCCAATTATCACAGACTCCATTATTATTTTTTAAATGCAGAGATGTGTCCCCAGTCAGTCAATTACTTACTGTGAAAATATTCCCTAACAAAACCACTCTTTGAACAAAAAGCATTTAATTGGGACCTTACTTATATTTTTAGAGAGACGGTCCATGATATCACATCATCAAGCAGTCATTTTGTTGTAGTCCTTCAGCAGAACTGAGAACTTTTCATGATGAACCACAAGCAGCATCCTGGGAGAGGGAGACAGAGAGACAGAAAGCAAAAGTGCTAGAGTGACATATTCAGTAATAGTGATATTGAGACATTCAAAAAACAAGTTATAAAGTGAGAGACTGAGAGACAGAGACTCAATTTTGTCTGGTCACTTTTATTGGCATATCAACCTCACATCACACCCTCTTATCATATAACTCCTTTATGAATTAAATTATCTAACATGCCCATACCTCCTAACCCTTCCCAGACATTTCCTCACTGGAGAGAAAACATGTAAATAGATGAGCTTCAAAGGGACATTGGAATTCAAATCACCAGGAATTGAAAGAAAATGGAGAGACTTCTAGACTAAAAGAACATACTTATCCTGATAGTTTGTTATACAATACAATGATTAAAGTCCCAGCAACTTCAAAGGACTAAAGAACAGGACTGACATTCTCTTTTGGGGAAAATGTAGAATATTTCCATAACGGAGTTTTATTCAGCTAAGAAAATGACATCATGATATTTTCAGGCAAATGGATGTTACCAGGAAAAATCAACTTGGCTGAAGTAACAAAAATGCAGAAAGACAAATATGGTATTTATTCTTTTATTAGGAAGTCTTTTAATAGTGGAGAATGCAGTTCCGTTAGGCCATCTATTGTGACCAAACCAGTCTTCCACTAAGGGGACTGGATGGCAGTTACTTGTGTTATTGTGCCAGGGCATCCTATGGAAATTTTCAAGCAACCCAGGCTGTTGTTATTGAAATAAGTTACTCTCTGCTATCAACTGATACCAGTGCCATGTTCTTGGATCCACAGAGATGCTTCCTTCTCTATAAAATTGTATTGCAAATAGAGACCCACAGTCCGATATTATGTGATATTATAGGTCTTAAAACACCCAGCTCTAAATGCAATTGACCTATGAAATTCTCTCTCCCCTCAGTTCTCTGCAAAGCCTCCAGGAGAGGAGTCAGATAGAATAGCCTAAGTAGAGTGAATTGAGGACACAAGGAGATCAATGCCCTTTGAATCATGCTGAAGAGGAAGATGATGGAGCCAGCTTGAATGAGACCTGAGAAGCTAGGATCAGATAGAAGGGGGAGGAGGATGTCACCTATCAGGTCCTAGTGGTAGAAGAAGGAGGTTGGGTGGAACAGGAAGGAGAAGAGGAAGGGAACAGCAGAGGGAACACAAAGTGAACAAATTGTAATCAATAGACATATAAGAAAACCTGTTATTGAGGTGATGAAGTACAGAGCTCTTCAGGACTAATGGCTTTTTCTTGGGGATCTTTCGAGGGTGTCATAAGTTTGAACTTATATTTCTTTAAGGAACTTAGCACTGAGATTCTGATCATGTTCCAATGAGAAAATGAAAAAACACATACTTAATTTGTTGTATATTAAAGAAAAAAAGTGTACTGTGACACATGGGAAGGAATTTGAACCTGGGAGCAATGGAAAAGTAGTATATTGTTTGAAATTCCCACAGAAATAATAAAAATAATATGCTGACAACTTTTATAATGACTTTTAACATGAAGAAAAGATTCTGCTAAAGAAGGGCAGAGTTTGAGATTGTAAATTATGCTTTCCAGAAACTCATTGTGTAGCAGAGAATCCTACATGAACTCGTGGTTACCCAGCTACCCCCAACCACATGAGCTCTGGTGGCACCTAGGATCAAGCAGTCCTGACTCTAACACTTTGTCTAGAGGTTTTGTCTGGAGGACCACAGCAGGAAGCATAGCTGCTTTTGTGTCCTAGGAATATAATAGAGACACATTTCTCTGCCCTGAAGGCCCAATTATAACTTTAAACCCCTGGATTATGAGGATTGCTCACTGACTACTAAGTAGAACACTGATGATAATCCAGCCAGGTCAACAAAGGCAACCGTGCTCATGGAGGTTGGGCAACAATAGTGGGGAACATCACCAGCTGTCAAAAAGCTTATTATCCTTTAGTTATCCTTTTATATATATCAATCTTTCTCTGTTTCAGCTATCAAGTCAAAGGAATTTTCTGGTTTGCTTCTCTTTTCCTGCTCTTAAAGATTCAATACCCCAGGGAACCCTAGAAACTGCCAGCCTATTATATCAATAAGAATGTGAAGGTATATTTAGTGAGGATGCGAGTAACTGCTCAGTTCAAATCACAGCTCAGGAAATTTCAGATACAAGACCACAGTAGGAGACCTACTTCTCATTTGGTACATTCCCCTTAATCCCACATCAAGTTGACACTTTCCTACTTAGGAAGCTGTCCAATTAAATAAACATTAAAGTTTCATTTCTTACCTGACATTGTCCCAGAGGTAAACAGGAGGTGTGTGATCTGGATACAGGGATGAGATAAAGCTTGTTCACTTTCACAAGAAAACTCATGTGTACACTGCTTCAGAGATCCTGAACACTAAGGAAAGTTTTGAGAAAACCACATAATTCTCTCAGGTGCTGATTGCCTGAGAGGGAGAATGATGTCTTGCAAAAGTGAAAGCCAGTAAGAGTTTCAGGAGCCCGTTATTAAAAGGGTCAAGTGAACAGCCCGCTTGAAAGAAAGACTGTGCAGTCCTACAGTCCTCAATCTGGGCCGCTGAAACCACATAACTCAGATATGACAGTTCCTGTATCTAAGACATTAGTTCAGGAAAATTGTCACATATTTCTTTCAAGTGATCATTAATAAAGTCACGTGTCCTTGACTTGTGACTTTCACATCATCACAGATTCCATTATTAATTGTTCAATGCACAGATATGTCATTAGTCAGTAAATTACTTACTGGGAAAATGCTACCTGACCATGGCAACTCTTTGAACAAAAAGCATGTAATTGGGACTTGCTCATATTTTGACAAAGACCATTGCTGATGTTACTTCACCAAGCAGTCAACTGCTTGTAGTCCTTTAGCAGAACTGAGAGAATTTCATACTGAACCACAAGTGGAAGGCAGAGAGAGGGAGACAGAGTAGGAGCTAGAGAGACAGAATCATAAATAGAGAAACAGAGATTGACAGAAACAAAGATATAAAGTGACAGAGTCTGAGAGACAGAGACTCAATTCTGTGTGGTCACTTTCATATCAACCTCACAGCAACAAAACTACAACAGGAATTATAGTATCTAACAAGGCCATACCGCCTAACTTTTCCCAGACATTTCTTTACTGGGAACTCCACATGTAAATAGAGGAGCTTCAAGGGGACATTGCAATTCAAATAATCAGGAAGTGGAAGAAGATGGAGGGACTTGTAGGCTAAAAGAACATAGTTATACAGATAGTTTGTGATTAAAAGAAGAGGGCTGACAAACATCTTTGGGGAAAATGTTCAATATTTTCATAATAGAGTATTATTCTGCTAAGAAAATGACATCATGATATTTTCAGGCAAATGGATGGAACCATGAAAAATCATTCTGAGTAAAATAACTAAAATGCAGAAAGACAAACATGGTATGTATTCACTTTTTAGGAGGTCTCCTAATAGTGGGGATTAAAGTTCCAATAGACCACTTAAATGTGACCAAACCAGTGTTCCACTATGGGGATTGGGTGGCAACCCTGCTCATAGAGGTTGCTAAAACTAGTGTGGAACATCACTAGATGTCAAAAAGTTTATTTCCTCCTCAGTTCTCCTGTCACACTAACTGTTTCAGCCAAAACAGTCTTAGGAATTATACAGTTTCCTTCTGTTTTCTCTGCTCTTAAAGACTCAATAGCCCAGTGAACCCTAGACCTTGCCAGCCTATTATATCAAGAAGAATGTGAAAGTATATTTAGTGAGGATGCGAGTAACTTCTCAGTTCAAAAATCACAACCTAGGAAATTTCAGAACCAAGACCACAGCAAGACACTACCTTGTCATTAGGTACATTCCCCTTAATATCACTTCACCTTGAAGCTTCCCTACTTAGGAAGCTGTCCAATTAAATAAACATTAAAGTTTCATTTCCTCCCTGACATTGTCACAGAGGTAAACAGGAGTAAAGGTGTGGGATCTGGATAAAGGGATGAGATAAAACCATTTTGGTTTTCACAAGAAAGAGTGAAGTATGCACAGGATCAGAGATACTGGACACTGAGGAAAGTTTGTTTACTCATCTCCATGGAAAATTCAAGATTCTCTCAGTTGCTAATTGAGAGGGAGAATGATATCATGCAACAGGTGAGAGCCAGTGAGAGTTTCAGGAGCCAGGTATTAAAAGGCCCAAGTAGACAGCAAGTTTGAGAAAAAGGCCAAGCAGCCCTAGAGACTTCAATCTGTGAAGCTGAAAGCACACAACCCAGAGATGTCAGTTCCTGTTTCTAAGATTCTTAGTTCAGGAAAACTCTTTCAAGTGGTCATTAATAAACTCACATATCCTGACTTTCACATTATCACAAATTCCATTATTGTTTGCTAAATGCACAAATATGTCCTCAGGCAGTAAATTACTTAATGTGAAAATGCTCCTTAACCAAGGCAAATCTTTCAACAAAAAACATTCAATTAGAACCTTGCATACATTTTTTACAGAGACCATCCATGATGTTAGTTCAGCAAGTAGTCATCTTGTTGTAGGCCTTCAGCAGAACTGAGAGCTTTTCATACAACAAGAAGTAGGCAGAGAGATGTTGACAGAGATAGAAAGAGCTAGAGAGACAGATACAGAAATAGAGAGACCAGGACTAACAGAAAGAAAGTTGTAAAGTGAGTGAGAATGCAAAACAGAGACTCCATTATGTCTTTTCACTTTCAATGGCACACCAACCTCAAAGTACAACCTCCTATAATATAACCCTATTAGGAATTATATTATCTAGCAAGGCCGTAACACCTGACCCCTCCAGACATTTCCTCACTAGGGACTAAACAAGTAATAGATGAGCTTCAAGGGGATATTGGAATTCAAATGACCATGAAGTGGAAGATGGAGGGACTTCTAGGCTAAAAGAACGTAATTATCCTGATTGATTGTAATTCAACACAATGAATAAAGTCCTAGGAACTTCTAAGGACTAAAGAACAGGACTGACAATCTCCTTTGTGGAAAATGTGGAATATTTCCATAATGGAGTATTATTCAGCCAAGAAAATGACATCATGATGTTTTCAAGCAAATGGATGGAACCACAAAATTTCATCCTGGTTGATGTAACTAAAATGCAGAAAGACAAATATGGTATGTAGTCACTATTAGAAGGTCTCCTAATAGTAGGGGATAAAGTTCCAATAGGCCATGTATTGAAACCAAACCAGTCTTCCACTACAGAGATTGGCTGGAAGTTAATTGACTTGTAGGGCAGGGCATCCTATGGAAATTTTAAAACAACCCAGGCTGTTGTTATTAAAACATGTTGGTCTCTGTCCTCAACTGATAAATCAATGCCATGTTCTTGCATCCAAAAAGATGCTTCCTTATGCAATAAATGGGATTTCATAGAGACTCACAGTCTGATATCATGCAGAGAGAGACCTAAATCACCCTGCTCTAAATGGTATTTCCTTATGAAATTCTCCATCCACTCAGAGCTCTGGAAACCCTACAGGAAAGGATGGAGTAAGTGTCATAAGTAGAGGGAATTGAGGGCACAAGAACAAACCCCTGAAAATCAGGTCGCAGAGGTAGATGATGCAGTCATTCCTGAGGAGTCCTGAGAAACTAGGGTCAGATGGAAGGAGAAGGAGGACCTCCAATATCAGGGAACTAGAGAAAGGGCATAGGTGTAGAAGAAGGAGAGTGTTTGGGAATGTAAGGGGAAGAGAAGGGGGCAGAAGAGGGGACACAAAGTGAACAAATCATAATAAATAAATACATAAGAAAAACTGTGATCAAGGTGATCAAGTATAGAATTCTTCAGGACTGATGGCTTCTTCTTGGGGGTTTTGCCAGAATGTGACAAGGATGAAGTCAGTTTTCTTTAAGATATGTGGCATGAGACTCAGATGATGTTCCAATGAGTGTATGAACAACATATATTTGAATTGTTGAATTTTCAAGAAAACAAATTACTGTGTTTCCTGGGTAGGAATTTGAACTTGGGAGAAATGAAAAAGGAGTGTAATATATATTATATGAAAGTCCCACATAAGCAATAAAAATAATATGTTGACCACTTTTACAATGAATTTTGACATGCAGAAAAGATTCCACTAAAGGACGGTAGAGTTTGAATATGTAAGGCATGCCTTCCAGGAAGATAGCAGAGAATCCTAGCCTTGTACTAGTGGTTACCCAGCTATCTCAGACCCCATGAGCTCAAGTAGCACCTCTGAATTAGACATCCTAGCACTAACACTACTTTTTAGAGTTTTTTTTCTGGAGGAATACAGCAGGGAAAAAACAGCAGCTCATTTGTATCAGGCCTATAAAACAGTCCCATTTCTCTGTCCTGAAGGCCCAGTTTAAAATTTAAACCATAGGACCAGAATTTGTTCCTCAATTAACACTGATTAGGACACAGCTACTGATCCAGGCAAGTCAGCCCAGGCAACCCTGCTCATAGAAGGTTGCCAAAACTAGTGTGAAACTGAACCAGCTGTCAGATAGTTTATTGACACTCAGTTCTCTTTTTATACTCACTGGTCTTTCTATGTTTCACTCATACCAGCCCCAGGAATTACCTGGCTTCCTTCTCTTTTCACTGCTCTTAAAGACTCTTAACCCCAGGGAATCCTGGACAGCCTATTATATCAATAAGAATGTGAGTGTACATTTAGTGAATATGCAAGTAACTGCTCAGTTCAAAGACACAACTTAGAAAATTTCAGATCTAAAACCATATTAGGAGACCACCTTGTTTTTAGGTACAATTCTGTTAATCCCACATCACTTTGAAGCTTCCCTACTTAAGAAGCTGTCCAATTAAATAAACATGAAACTTTCATTTCCTACCTGACATTGTCACAGAGGTAAACATGATTAAATTTTTGTTATCTGGATAAAGGAATGATATAATGGCTTGTTGGGTTTCATAAGTAAAGTTATATTTGCACAGAATACTGGACATTTTGGGAAGTTTGTTTTCTCATCTCCATGGAAACCTCAAGGTTTTCTCAGGTGCTGAATGGCTGATAAGCAGAATAATGTTTAGAAATGGGTGAAAGCCAGTAAGAGTTTCAGGAACTAGTTATTAATGGGGCCAACTGGACAGCCTACATGCCTCAATCTGGGCAGTTGAAAGCACAAAATCCAGAGATGAAAGTTCCTGTGTCCATGACTCTTAGTTCAGGAAAAGTGTCAATAGGAAAACTAGAATAAAGGGCATAGAACTAGAAGAAGGAGTCTGAGTGGGACTGGAAGGAGAAGAGGGAGGGGGCTGCAAAGGTGATTCATAGGAAAAACTGTGATCAAGGTGATGAAGGACAGACCTCTTCATGATTGATGACTTCTTGGACATGGTTGCAGTGTGCAGCGAGGATGAACACAGTTTTCTTTAAGGCACTTGGACTGAGCCTCTGATCATGTTCCAATGTTAACAACACATACTTGAATTGGTGTATTTAAAAAAAATAATGTGACACATGGTTATGATTGGAAAAGGAGTGTTTTGTATAATATATGATATTCACACATAATCATTAAAAATAATATGTTGACAACTTATACAATGACTATGAAAATGGAGAAAAGGTTCCTCTGAACAAGCAGTCCTGGCACTAACAATACGTTTAAAGGGTTTGTCTGGAGCACTACTGAAGGAAACACAGCTGCTCTTGTGTCCTAGTCATATAGAATGGACCAATTTCTTTGACCTGAAGGTCTAGGTATAAATGTAAACCCCAGGACCAGCAGTGTTCCTCACTGACCACTGAGTAGGACATAGCTTGCTTGAGAGTAAGCCTGAGCAACACTAAATACCTCAATCTGGGCAGCTGATAGCACGCAACCCAGTGATGAGAGTTCCTGTCCAAGACTCTTTGTTAAGGAATAGTGTCAGATATTTCTTTCAAGAGGTCATTAATAAAATCGACTGGTATGTGAGCAAAATGTAATTATGATATCACAATGGTCTTATGACGTCACAATGCTCTGATGATATCACAATGATTTTATGATATCACAATGCTATTATGACATCATATGATATGCCATTACAAATAATTATAACATCACAATAATAGAACATAACAGTGCATTTATGTCATCACAATGCTATCATGACATCACATTATTTTTATCAAATCACAATCTTATTATGACACCAGAGTGCTATTACAACATCACTGTGGTAATATATCACAATGGAATTTTGATCTCAAAGTGACATTATGACCTCAATATACTACTATCTCATCACAATGTTTTTATGACATCACAATGATATCAAGATATCACAATGGTAGTATGACATCATAATTCTATGATGACCTCCCAATTGTATTATGACATCACCTTGCTATGATGACTTACCAATGTTGTCATGATATATCAAAGGTATATGACATCCCAATGTATTATAACATCACAATGCTATTATATCTTCAAAATGATATAACCTCACAATGGTGCCATGACAACACAATAGTGTAATGGCTTCACAATGGTATGTTGTAGGTGATGTTTAATATTTCCTATTGGTTTATCTTTTATTAATGCTTGCTGTTAATCCTAAACAGCTGTATAACCAATTCATCACACAGAGACTGGGTTTATTTAGTTAAATAAGAACAAAATGCTGGTCAATAGTTACTCCCTCTTAAAACGTGAAACCCTCATAGTTTCATAACATTTAGATTTTACCCAGTATGCTTGTTTTTTTGAAGTCATTTTCTCCAGGCTGTTCCAAGATCTCCCATCCAGCTCTGCTCTTGAAGCTCTGCTCTCTTGCCCTCTTTCCTCCCACTCATTTCCTGTACTCTGTCTTTTCCTATCACTCAACATTGTGGCAGTTGTTTTATTCTGGCCTGTTTACACTAAGTTGAGACAGAATGCTTAGAATAAGTATCACAATTCAATATCCGGATTGAAACCAGAGAGTAGAGGGTAGAAATCATATTATGAATGAACAAGGGTAAAGTATATATATTTCAAAAGAACATTATACTAACAAAGTTATGAGAAATCAAAATGCTACTATGACATCACAATGTCATTATTAATTCACAGTGCTATTATGACTTCACAATGGTATTGTGAGATCACAATGCTATTATGACATCACAATGCTCTTATGACATCTCAATGGTATTATGTCATCACAATGGTGTTATGACATCTCAGTGCTATTATAACATCACAATGGTATTATACATAACAATTGTGTCATGATATCTTAATGGTATTATGACATCACCATTATATTATTACTGTGTATTGTCATTATCACATCACAGTGCAATTTTGAGATCATAATGAAATGAAATCATAATGTATTGTATCACAATGACAGATTGAAATCACAAATGTATTATGACCTCGCAATGCTATATTCCGCTATGATTGTGGCATCTCATCACAGTGGAACTTTGACATCACAATGGCATTATGACCTGAAAAATAGTATTATGACATCATATTGCTCATATGACATCACAATGAAATTATACTAACATAACAATGCTATTATGACATCACAATAATATAATGACATCACAATGGCATGACATAAAGATATTTTATTTCACAATGGTTTCACAATGCTCATATAACATCTCAATGCTATTATGACAGCACCATGATATAATGACATGACTATGGTATGACATCACAATGTTATTATTTCACAGTGCTATTATGACATCACAGTGGTATTTTGAGTATGCAATGTTATTTTGATATCACAATGCTATGATGACATCACAATTCTATTATGACATCACAATAGTATGACATCGAAATGCTATTAAAACAGTTACCCATAACTCTCTGTGATGTTGGAACATCATCTTCAGCCTTCTGGCTCAGAATATTTGGCAGACATATATGTGAAGTAGGAGCTATTTAGGACTTGTTTACTATGTCTTAGAAGTGTCAGGCAAAGGTATAACATTTCAATGCTGTGATGACATTCCAATGTTATGATATCACAAGTCTATTATGACATAACAATTGTATGACACCTCAATGCTTTTATGACATGATTATGGTATGAATTCAAATTGGGATTTTGACACCACAATGCTATAAAAACATCACAATAGTGTTACTATAGTATAGTTTCATGACATTGCAAGGCAATTATGAAATCACAATATTATTATGACACAACAATCTATTATGCCATCATAAAAGTATGATATCTCAATGCTATTAAAAAATCACAATGGTGTTTCGACATCACAATGCTATTAAGAAATCACAATGCAATTATGACATCACAATGAAATTTTGATATCACAATGGTATTATAACTTCACAATTTTATTGTGTCATCACCATGCTATTATAGTGTCACGAAATGATTGTGTTATGACATCACAATTATATTATGACTTCACAATGATATTAAGACATCACAATGCTTTATAACATGATTGTGGTATGACATCACAATGGAATTTTGGCATTCCAAGGATTTTATGGCGTCACCATGCTATTAAGAAAATACAATGCTTTTATGACATCAAAAAAGGTATTATGATATCACAATACTATTATGACATCACAATGCTATTATGACATGATTGTGTAATGACATCACAAGTGAATTATGACATTACAATGATATGACTTCATAATGGTATGACTTTAAAATGATAGTGTGTGATCTCAATGCTATGACAACACAAAGCTATTATGACTTCAAATTGTGTGATATTTCAAAGCTATTATGACAAAAAATAGTATGACATCACCATGCTATTATGACATCACAATCGTATCATGACATCGTAATGCTATTATGACATCACAATTGCATTATGACATCACAATGCTCTGAGGCCATCACAAACTGATTATGCTATCACAATGGCATTTTGACATCAAAATTCATCATGATATCCTGCCACGAAACTGGCCCAGTTGGGTGCCCCTCATCCCTGGGAAAATCAGGGCATCAGATATCAAAAAGGTACAGGTAGGCAAAAAGACAGAGACCATACCAGGTAGTTGGTAGAAAGCAAGCTCCCTGCAATCTCTGGAGCCAGACAGCAAACTTTGTGTAACCTTGAGTGAATTCCTGGATGCCTTGTCAGGTGGAACAGTTATGTTGCTTATTTGAAAAAAAATTACTTATAACCTTTGTTTTATAAATGTTGTTTGCATGTTCAGTAAACTGAGACTTGAACAGAAAACTGTCTTCTATCCATTCTTCCCATGTCTCTCCCAGCATTTACACTCCCTCTTTTTAGTGCACCCTGGTAGACTACAGGGTAGGACTTTCAGCTTCCCTTTTCTTTTCCCTACTCTTAAAGATTCAACACCACAGGGAAACCTAGAGCATGCCATCCTATTATATCAATAAGAAAGTGAAGGTACATTTATTCAGTATGCAGTAACTGCTCAGATCAAAGTCAAAACCTAGTAAAATTGAGATTGAAGACCACAATAATTCGGTATATTACCCTAAATCCCACATCACTTTGAAGCTTCCGTACTTAGGAAACTGTCCAATTAAATAAACATTAAATTTTCATTTCCTACCTAGTATTGTCACAGAGCTAAACAGGAGTAAAGGTGTGGGATCTGGATAAAGGAATGAAATAAAGGCTTGTTGGGTTTCAAATAAAAATTCACATGCACAGGATCAGAGATCTTGGACACTGAGAAAAAATTGTTTACTCATCACCATGGAAACATCAAGATTCTCTCAGGTGATGATTGGCTGAGAGGGAGAATGATGTCATGAAACAAGTAAAAGCCAGTAAGTGTCAGAATCCAATTATTAAAAGGGCCAAGTAGACATCCTGCTTGAGAGAAATGCTGAGCAGCCCTATAAGCCTCAATCTGGGCAACTGGAAGCATACAACCCAGAGATGACTGTTCCTGTGTCCAAGACTCTTACTTCAGGAAAAGTGTCACATATTTCTTCAAGTGGTCTTTATGAAAGTCAACAGTCCTTGACATGTGAGTTTTACATTATCACAGATTCCATTATTATTTGTTAAATGCACAGATATGTCCTCAGTCAATGAATTACTTACTGGTAAAATCCTCCCTTACATAGGCAAATCTTTGAACAAAAAAGGTTTATTTGGGATCTTGCTTATAGTTTTACAGATACCACCTAGGATATCATGTCAGCAGCAAGCAGTTTTAGTCATTCAGGAGAAGTGAGAGCTATTCAAACTTAACCACAGCAGGAAGACAGACAGTGACAGAGAGCAAGGCAGAGAAAGAGACAGAGAAACAGAGTCAGAAATATTAACACAGAGACTGACAGAAACAAAGATATAAAATGACAGAGATGGAGATACAGAGACTCCATTTTCTCTAGTCACTTTTATTGGCAGATAAAACTCAAAGCACACCCTCCTATATTATAGCACCTAAAGGAATTGTATTTTTTAAAATTTTTCATGTTAATTATTATTAATTACACTTCATTCACTTTGTATATCCCATAAACTCCTCCCCCCCAATCCCAACATCTCTTCTGCTCGTCCACTCTTGCCCCTACTTAATAACACTGAGAGGATAGGGGAGGACTTCCTCCTCTTCCTTCTGATACAAGTCTATCAGATCTCATCAGGAGTGGCTGCAATTTCTTCCTCTGTGGTCTGGTAAGGCTGTTCTATGCATGTTACTTGGTTGGAGTATGAGTCTCAGGAAAGACCCCTGTGTGCTCTGTTTTTTGGTTTCCATTGCTTTCCTTGTGGAGCTCATGTCCTCTTCACATCTTATTATTGTCCACATCATTCATTAGATTCCATGCACTCTGCCCAACAGTTGCCCATAAGTCTCAGCATCTGCTTTGAGAGTCTGTAGGGCAGAGCCTTTCAGAGGCACTCTGTGGCAGGCTCCTAATTTGTTCCATAGTTTCTCCTATTTCTAATATCATCCTCTTTGCCTTTAGGGATAGGGATTGAGCATTTTAGTCAGGATCCTCCCTCTTGATTATTTTATTTAGGTGTATAGATTTTAGTAGGTGTATTCTATATTATACGTCAATATGAGTGAGTTTATACTGTGTCTGTCTTTCTGCTTCTGCGATAGCTCACTTCCTGTTCCAAACATTTATCTGCAAATTTTATGATTTCTTTGTTTTTATTGCTGAGTAATATTCTATTGTAATATACCAGAAGCAGTAGGCTGAAAGAGAGAGAGACTTAAAGAGACAGAGAGAGAAAGTGCTAGAGTGACCGATTCAGAAATAGAAATATCGAGACTGACAAAAAGCAAGTTAGAAAGTAAGAGAATGAGAGACACAGACTCCATTGTGTCTGGTTCCTTTCATTGGCATATCAATCTCAAAGCACACCCTCCTATACTATCACTCCAATATGAATTATATTATCTAACAAGGCCATACCTCCTCACCCTTCCCAGGCATTTCTTCAGTGGCAACTAAATATGTAAATAAATGGGCTTTTAGGGGACATTGCAATTCAAATCACCAGGAAGTGGAAGAAGATGGAGGGAATTCTAGACCAAAAGAACATAGTTATCCTGATAGTTTGTCATTCAATAAAATGATCAAAGTTCCAGCAACTTCCAAGGACTAAAGAACATGACTGACAATCTCCTTTGGAGAAAATGTGAAATATTTTTATAATGGAGTATTATTCAGCTTAGAAAATGACATCATGATATTTTCAGGTAAATGGATGAAATCAGGAAAAAATAATCCTGGGTGAAGTAAGTAAAATGCAGAAAGACAAATGTGGTATGTGTTCACTTATTAAGATGTCTCCTAATAGTGGGGGATTATGTTCCAATAGGAGATCTATGTGACCATACCAGTCTTCTACTAAAAGGATTGGATGGTAGTGAATTATGCAAGGGCATCCCACAGAAGTTTTCAAGCAACCCAGGCTGTTGTTATTAATATACATTGTTCTCTGCCTTCAACTGAGACATCAGTGCCACGTTTTCGAATGCACAGAGATGCTTCTTTCTGTATCAAAAGTTATTGCTTATAGAGACCCAGAATCCGATATTATACACAGAGAGACCTTAAAACACTAGTTCTAAATTGGATTTCTTTATGAAATTGTCCCTCCTTTCAGAGCTCTGGGAAAACTTCTTGAGTGGAGGCAGAAAGAGTGTCATAAGTAGAGGGAATTGAGGACACAAGGAGAACAATGCCCTAAGAATCAGGCCACAGAAAAAGATGATACAGCCAGCCTTAATGAGACCTGATAAGCTAGGGTCAGATAGAATGGGAAAGAGTACCTCCACCATCAGGGGAATTTTAGAAAATTACAATGGTGGGAGGAACAAGATGGTGGCACCAGGAGAATACTCTCTCTGAGGGGTAGAACAATAGATTCAGTACAGTGACCAAGAGACTGAACTCTGGGACCTAAAACAACAGCTATCATGTTTCCTTGGTGAGAGAAAACACGGCATGGGAATCAGTTGGGTCCACTCTCAGGTCACCCAGCCAAAACTGGGAAGAGATCCCGGGTCACCAGACCAGAACCACATGCTCATGGGTCCTGATCACCTTCCCAGGCTGAACAGTGGTTACAAAAACACCAGCGACGGGGGTCGCAGTTGCTAGAAAAACCCACAGGGAAGGAAGGAAGTGGGACTGCGCAAGGGTCACCCAGTCTTTATCTGGAAAAGATATCACAAACTGGCTGGTATGAGCTGCCATCACTGAACTGGACTCAAGCCACAAGCAGAGAGATTTGTTGGGCACCCAGCTTTCAGGCACAGACAGAGGTGTGTGCCCCAGTCCAACAGAGTCTGGGAATCCTTGTCAGGAGTAAACCCCACAGGAAAAAAAGAAACGGGGACCCATTAGGTTATCCATTATATCCCTGGAAAAGAACCCTCAGACTAGAGGGCGGGCAGGAGACCTGCTCTGTACCAACTCTTCCTCACAGACAGAACTGTGTGCCCCAAGACACCAGAGGCTTGGAGTCACTGTTGGGAGAAATCCTCACAGGAAATGAAGCAAAGGAGATGGATTTGTCTACCCATATAAACGTGGAAAAGTGCCACAGACTGACTGGCCCAACCCAGTGACCTGCTGTGAACCAGATAGCCTGCTGTTAACAAGATGGCGGTACTGACCCACCACAGATTACTGCTTGGGTACTGGGGCACAGAGCCCCAACCTCAGACCTACAAAAGCCCTGGATCTCCGAGATCAACCCCCAGATACTGCTCCAAGGGGCAACCATTTATCCCTAACAAAACTGACCAAACCACAGAATATAAAAGTTTCAGCAGCAGCTTACTAAATTTACAGCAAAAAATCCATAAGCAGGGTAGCATACTCCAAGACTTCTCTGGGTGAGAGGAGAGCACTCTGGACTAACAAGGATCAGAGTTACCACTCAGGTCTCTATGACTGAGATGAGCTCTGGAAACTCCTGAAAAAAACACGGCCATACAATGACTATACCCAAAAAGCTGAGGAGGCTTATTTCAGGAAAAAACAACTTACTGCCAAGGGGCTTCTCTCCACCACAGGATTCCAGGAACCACCAGAAAGTAACTACAAACAGCTAAGATAGTGCAATGCTAGAGGCCAGGGTAAAAGCACAACCAAGAAAAGACAAAGCAATATGTCATCCCCAGAACCCAATTATCCAGGGTTAGGTAGCCCTCCACAATGCAGCATAATTGAAATTCAAGAAGATAACCTAATATCTATGCTCATGAAGAGGTAACAGAGAAAACAAATCAAATGTGCAAAGACTTAGAGGGAGATAAACTCAAAGGCCAAGTAACATATAATGTCAAACCCATTAAAATCACACCTAACTTTTCAACAGAGACTAGGAAAGCAAGAAGGGCCTGGATGGATATCATGCAGACCCTAAAAGAACAAAGATGTCAGCCTAGCCTACTATACCCAGCAAAACTCTCAGTCCTCAGTCCTCATAGATGGAGAAAACAAGATATTCAATGACAAAAAAAAAAATCAACAATAGTTATACACAAATCCAGGGTTACAAAAGACACTAGAAGGGAAACTACAACACAAGAAAACTAGCTACTTTCCATAAAAATAAGTGAAATAATTAACCTCATAACAGTAAAACAAAAAAGCAACCCAGCACAAAAACTTGCTGCCACAGCCAACATCAAACACAAAGAATCTAATGGCCACTGGTCATTAATCTCTCTCAACATCAATGGAATCAGTTCTCCAATAAAAGACACAGACTAACAGCAATCTCTTGCATACAAGAAACACACCTAAGTCACAGAGATAGAGATTGCCTGAGGATAAAGGGTTGGAAGATGGCTTTCCTAGCAAATGGACTCAAGAAGAAAACAGAAGTAGGCATTCTAATGTCTAATAACATAGACTTTCAGCCAAAATTAATCAAAAGAGATAGAGAAGGACACTTCATACTCATCAAGGGAAAACTCCACCAGGAAAACATCACAATCCTAAACATCTATGCCCCAAATACAAGGGCACCCATATTTGTAAATAAAACATTGATAAAACTTAAACCACACATACATATCCACACATTAATAGTGGGAGACTTCAACACCCCACTCTCAACAAAGGCAGGTCAACAAAAGAGAAATTAAACGAAGAAACAATGTCTCTAACATAGGTCATAAATTAAATGGACCCGGCAGACATTTACAGAATCTTACCCCCAAATACAAAAGAATTTACGTTCTTCTCTGCACCTCAAGGAACCTTCTCCAAAATAGAGCATATAGTCGTTCACAATGTTATCCTCAACAGATATAAGAAGGTTGAAATAATCCCTTTTATCCTAACTAATCTAAATTGAATAAAGCTGGACCTCAACAAGAACAAAAAAGCAAAAAGCCTACACACACATGGAAACTGGATAACATGCTATTAAATGACAGCTGGGTCAGGAAAGAAATAAAGAATTTAAAGTCTTCCTAGATTTCAATGCAAAGTAAGGAACATTATACCCAAACTTGTGGGACAGAATGAAAGCAGTGTTAAGAGGAAAGTACATAGCACTAGGTGCCTTAAAGACGAAATTCGAGACAGCACATTCAAGCAAATTATTGGCTCACCTAAAAATACTAGAAAAAAGAAGCAGACACACAAAAAAAGGAGTAAGATGGCTAGAAATAATCAAATCCAGGGCTGAAATAAAAAAAATAGAAACAAATAAAACAATTCAAAGAATCAATGAAACCAAGAGCTGGTTCTTTGAGAAAATCCACAAGATAGACAAACCATTAGCCAAGTGAACTAAAAGGCAGTGAGACACCATCAAAATCAACAAACTCTGAAATGAAAACTACAGACACTGAGGAAATCCAAACAATCATTAGGACTTACTTCAAAAGTCTATAGGCTGCAAAATTTGAAAATTTAAATGAAATAGACAATTTTCTTGATCGATTCCAAATAGCAAAACTGAATCAAGACCAGATAAATTAATAAAAGAGTCCTATATCCCCCAAGGAAATAGAAGCAGTTATTGAAAGTCTCCCATGAAAAAAAAAAAAAAGCCCAGAACCAGATGGATTCTTTGAAGAATTCTACCAGACCTTCAAAGAAGAACTAACTCCTGTTCTCATCAAACTATTCCAGAAGATAGAAACAGAAGGAACACTAGCGAACTCATTCTATGAAGCTGCAGTCACCTTGGTACATAAACCACACAAAGACTCAACAAAGAAAGAGAATTTCAGGCCAATCTCCCTTATGAACATTGATGCAAAAATACTCATCAAAATATTTGCAAAATGAATACAAGATCAGATCAAAGAGCTCATCCAATTCAAGCAAGTAGGCTTCATCGCAGGTATGAGGGGGTGGTTCATTATACGAAAATCCACCAGTATTATTCACCATAAAAACAAACTGAAAGAAAAATAAAAAAAACATGATAATCTCCTTAGATGCAGAAAAAGCATTTGACAAAATCAAACATCCATTCATGTTTAAATTAGTGGAGAGATCATGGATAAAAAGCACATACCGAAATATAGTAAAGGCAATATACAGTGAGCCTATAGCCAACATCAAACTAAATGGAGAGAAACTTAAAGAAATCTCATTGAAATCAGGCAGAATGCATGGATACCCACTCTCTCCATGTCTCTTCAACATAATTCTGGAAGTCCTTGTTATAGCAATAAGACAGTTGAAGGAGATCAAGGGGATACAAATTGGAAAGAAAGAAGTCAAATTATCACTGTTTACAGATGATATGATAGTACATATGAGTGACCCCAAAAATTCTGGCAAGGAACACCTACAGCTGAAAAACACCTTCAGCAAAGTGGCCATATACAAAATTAACTCAAAAAATTCAGTAGCCCTCTGGTATACAAAAGAAAAAAGGGCTGAGAAAAAAATTAGGAAAACAAAATCCATCACAATAGCCAAAAATGACATAAAGTACTATAGTGTAACCCAAACTAAGCAAGTCAAAGACTTGTACATAAAAAAATTCAAGTCTCTGAAGAAAATTTAGAAGATATAAGAAGATGGAAAGATCTTCCATACTCATGGCTAGACAGGATTAGCAGTGTAAAAATGGCCATCTAACCAAAAGCAATCTACAAATTCAATGCAATTCCCATTACAATACCAACACAATTCTTTACAGATCTGGAAAGAAAAATTCTCAATTTTATATGGAATAACATAAAACCCAGAATAGTTAAAGCAATCCTCTACAATAAAAGATCATTTGGAGGTATCTTCATCACTGATCTTAAGTTGTAATATATATATAAAAAATGCATATACTGGCATAGAAACAGAATGGTGGATCAATGTAACCAAACAGAAGACCCAGAAATAAACCCACAAACTTATGGACACCTGATCTTTGACAAAGATGCCAAAACCATGCAATGGAAAAAAAGTATCTTCAACTAATGGAGCTGGTCTAACTGGGTGTCTACATGTAGAAAAATGCAAATAGATCTATACTTATCACCATGCACAAAACTAATGTCCAAATGGATCAAAGACCTCAATATTACCCACAAGACATTAAATCAGTTAGAAGAAAAATTGGGGAAGACCCTAGAACTCATTGGTAGAAGAGACAGCTTCCTGAACAGAACACCAACAGCACAGGCTCTAAGAGCAACAATCAATAAATGGGACCTCATGAAACTGAAAAGCTTCTGTAAAGGAAAGGACACAATCATCAAAAGAAAATGACTGCCTACAGATTGGGAAAGAATCTGCACCAACCCTTTTTTGACAGAGGGATAATAATAAAGAATATATAAAGAACTAAAGAAGGTGAAAAGCAACAAACCAAGTAATAATTAAAAAATAGGGAACAGAGCTAAACAGAGAATTGTCAATAGAGGAATATTGAATGGTAGAGAAACACTTAAATGCTCAACATCATTAGCCATAAGGGAAATGCAAATCAAAACAACCCTGAGATTTCACCTTACATCCATCAGAATGGCTTAGATGAAAAACTCAAGTGACAACACATTGTGGAGAAGCTGTGGAGAAAGGGGAACCATCCTCCACTGCTGTACATAAGCTGAATATAAGTTTGTACAACCACTCTGGTAATCAATCTGGTGCTTTCTCAGACAATCAGAAATAATGCTTCCTCAAAATCCAGCCATACCACTCCTAGGCATATATGCAGAAGAGGCTCAAGTACACAGTAAGGATATTTGCTCAGCCATGTTTGTAGCAGGTTTATTTGTAATAGCCAGAAGCTGGAAACAACCCAGATGCCCTTCAACTGAAGAATGGATGCAGAAATTGTGGTACTTCTAAGCAATGGAATATAACTTAACAATTTAAAATAAAGAAATCATGAAATTTGCAGGTAAATGGTGGGATCTAGAAAATATCATCCTCAGTGAGCTGTCCCAGAAACATAAAGACACATTCTGTATATACTCACTCATACAGACATGTCATATAGGATACATCTACTAAAATCTGTACATCTAAAGAAAATAATCTAGAGAGAGTACCCTGACTAAAATGCTCAATCATCCTGATAGGCAAAGATGTTGGACATTAAAAAGAGTTGAAAATATGGATCATGTTAGGAGCCTGCTTCAGAGGGCCTCTGAAAGGCTATGCCCTGAAGACTATCAAAGCAGATGCTGTGACTTATGGCCAACTGTTGGGCAGTGTGCATGGAATCTTTTGTAAGAAGTGGGAAATAGTAAGATCTGCAGAGGACTGGAACTCTACAAGGAGAGTAACAGAATCAGAAAATTTGAACACAGGGGTCTTCCCACATATTCATACTCCAACCAAGTACCATGCATGGAGATAACTTAGAACTCCTGCACATATATAGACCATGGCATTTTAGTGTCCAAGTGGGTTATGTAGTAATAGGTAGAGGCCTCTGATGTAATCTGTTTAGCCTGCTCTTTGATTACCTCACCCTGTGGGGGGAGCAGCCTTACCAGACCACAATGGGTAGGAATTTGAACCTAGGAGCAATGGAAAAGGAGTATAATGTATATTTTTAAATTTATTTTATTTTATTTTTCTTTATTAATTACACTTTAATCACTTTGTATCCCCTCCCATGGTTCCCTCTCTCCTCCCATCCCAATCCTTTCCTTCCTCTACCCTCTGCATCCATGCCCCTCCCCAAGTCCACTGATAGGGGAGGACATCTTTTCCTTCCTTCTGATCCTAGTCAAATAGGTCTCACCAGGAGTGGCTGCCTTGTCCTCTTCTCTGGCCTGGTAATGCTGCTTCCCCCTCAGAGGGAGGTAATTAAGAACAGGCCAATCAGTTCATGTCAGAGACAGTCCCTGTTCATATTGAAATGGAACCCACTTGGATACTGAACTGCCATGGGCTACATCTGTGCAGGGGTCTTAGGTTATCTCCATGCATAGTCCTTGGTTGGAATAGCAGTCTCAGGAAAGACCCCTGTGCTCAGATTTTTTGGTTCTGTTGCTCTCCTTATGGAGTTCCTGTCCTCTCCAGAGCTTACTGTTTCCCAATTCTTTCCTAAGATTCCCTGCACTCTGCTCAAAAGTTACCCATATATCTCAGTATCTACATTGATAGTCTGCAAGGCAGAGCTTTTCAGAGGTCCTCTGTGTCAGGCTCCTGACTTGTTCGCTCTTTTCTCCTTCTTCTGATGCCCAGACTCTGCCTTTCTTAATAGGAATTGAGCATTTTAGCAAGAGTCCTCTCTCTTCATTAGTTTCTTTAGATGTACTGACTATATTATATGTCGAGATGAGTGAGTACATTCTGTGTGCATCCCTCTGCTGCTGGGATAGCTCACTCTGGATTATCTTTTCTAGATCCCACCATTTACCTGCAAATTTCATGATTTCCTTGATTTTATTGCTGAGTAATATTACATTGTGTAGATATACAACAATTTGTGATCCATTCCTCCATTGAGGGGCATCTGGGATGTTTCCAGCTTCTGGCTATTACAAATAAGGCTGCTACAAATATGGTTGAGCAAATGTCCTTATTGTGTACTTGAGAATATTTTCGATATATGTCTAGGAGTGGTATAGCTGGATCTTGAGTAAGCGCTATTCCTAGCTGTCTGAGAAAACACCAGATTGCTTTGCCAAGTGGTTGTACAAGTTTACAATCCCACCAGCAGTGGAGGAGGGTTCCTCTTTTTCCACAACCTCTCCAGCATGTGTTGTCTCTTGAGGTTTTGATCTTAGCCATTCCGATGGGTGTAAGGTGAAATCTTAGGGTCATTTTGATTTGCATTTCTCTGATGGCTAATGAGGTTGAGCATTTCTTTAAGTGTTTCTCTGCCATTGGATATTCCTCTGCAGAGAATTCTCTGTTTAGCTCTGTACACCATTTTTTTAATTGGATTACTTGGATTGCTTTTTTCAGCTTCTTTAGTTCTTTATATATAATGGATATTAGCCCTTTGTCAGATACAGTGTTGGTGAAGATCTTTTCACAATCTGTAGACTGTTGTTTTGTTCGGAGGACAGTATCCTTTTTAGTTTCATAAGGTCTCATTTATAAGTTGTTACTCTTAGAGCCTGTGCTGTACAAATTTTGTTCGGGATGTTGTCTCTTGTGCATCTTATATTGAACCACCCCTGCCAACCTGGGATGAAGCCTACTTGGTCATAGTGGATGATATCTTTGATGTGTTCTTGGATTTTGTTTGCAAGTATTTTGTTGAATATTTTCGCATCAATATTCATGAGCGAGATTGGCCTGAAATTCTCTTTCTTTGTTGGGCCTTTGTGAGGTTTAGGTACCAAGGTGACTATGGCTTCATTGAAGGAGTTTGGTAGTGTTCCTTCTGTTTCTAGCTCATGGAATAGTTTGAAGAGTATTGGTGTTAGCTCTACTTTGAAGGTCTGGTTAATTCGGCACTAACACCATCTGGGCCTGGGCTTTTTCTGCATGGTAGAATTTTGATGACAGCTTCTAATTCCTTAGGGGATATAAGACTATTTAATTGTTTTACCTGGTCTTGATTCAGCTTTGGCATGTAGAATCTGTCAAGAAAATTGTCCATTTCATTTAGATTTTTAAATTTTGTGGCATATAAAATTTGGAAGTAAGACCTCATTATTGTTTGGATATCTTCACTGTCTATGGTTATGTCCCCCTTTTCGTTTCTGATTTTGTTGATTTGGATAGTTTCTCTCTGCCTTTTAGTTCTTCTGGCTAAGGGTTTGTCTATCTTGTGGATTTTCTCAAAGAACAAGCTCTTGGTTTCATTGATTCTTTGAATTGTTTTATTTGTTTCTAATTTATTGATTTCAGCCTTGAGCTTGATTATTTCCAGCCGTCTATTCCTCTTTGTTGTGTCTGATTTTTTTTTTCCCTAGGGAGTTTAAGTGAGCCATTAAGTTGCTTGCATGAGATGTTTCAAATATCTTCTTTTTTTTTTTTTCAATGCAGTTTATTCAGGAACCTTGAACAATCATCTGACCCTGGGTAAAGCTAGCCCACTTTAAATAGCCTCTGGGTAGCCAACCTCAGCATGCCATGTGGGCAATGCAGATAGGTCCACATACATGGAAGCAAGCCAGATCCTCAGCCTTAGCCAAATGTGGAGTTGTTTGTGACAGAGAGCACTCACCATCGGGAAGGTGGAAGGCGGAAACCAGATCCATCTTTCAGGCGCTGCGTTAAGCAGCTCTCTACAGTTCCCCCTTTTTGTTTTGGACGCATCAGGCAAGAGTAGAGGTCTGATCTCTGATATTAGAAATAAATTGGGACTTTGTACTGATGTTCATTTAGGTGTCATGCACCCAAAGAGCATCAGACCAGTCCGATACCTTTTTCTCAGAGGTGGGACCTGGGGCATCAACCCGCATTCAATCAGACATGCTCTTCTCTGGGTCCAAAGCGGCTGACCCTGAGTGCAGTGCTTAGCCTCTCATCCTGAGCGTAACATTTTGGCTTTTTATGGTAGCCAACCATGCTTGGGGAGACTGTCCTGCTTCAATGGCTATAAAGGCCTGAATGGTCATGGCTGCATTACGCTGTTGTGAGACTCTAATCTTGCATATATACCACAGGCAAACCAAGGTGACTAACACCAGAAGGCACTTAGTGCTATGAACTTTCCTCTCAGCACTGCTTTCATTGTGTCCCATAAGTTTGGGTATGTTGTGCTTTCATTTTCATTGAATTCTTGGAAGTCATTAATTTCTTCTCTGACCCAGCTGTCCTTTAAAAGCAAGTTGTTCAGTTTCCATCAGTGTGTTGGCCTTTTGCTATTTTTGTCATTGAGATCCAGTTTTAGTCCATGGTGATCAGATAGGATACAAGGGATTATTTCAATCTTCTTGTATATGTTTAGGCTTGCTTTGTGACCAACTATACGATCTATTTTGGAGAAGGTTCCATGAGGTGCTGAGAAGAAGGTAAATTCTTTTGAATTTGGGTGAAAGGTATTGTAGATGTCTGTGAGGTCCATTTGATTCATGACCTCTGTCAGATATATTGTTTCTTTGTTTAATTTCTGTTTTGTTGACCTGTCCTTTGTTGAGAGTAGTGTGTTGAAGTCTCCCAGTATTAATGTTTGTGGTTCTATGTGTGGTTTAAGTTTTATTAAAGTTTCTTTTACAAATGTGGGTGCCCTCATATTAGGGGCATAGATGTTCAGATTGTGATATCTTCCTAGTGGAGTTTTCCCTTGACGAGTATGAAGTGTCCTTCTCTATCACTTTTGATTGATTTTGGTTGAAAATCTACTTTATTAGATATTAGGATGGCTACTCCTGCTTTCTTCTTTGATCCATTTGCTTGGAAAACCATCTTCCAGCCCTTTACTCCCAGGTAATGTCTATCTTTGTGATTTAAATGTGTTTCTTTTATGCAACGGATTGTTGGGTCTTGTGTATGCACCCATTCTGTTAGTCTGTGTCTTTTTATTGGGGAATTGCTTCCATTGATGTTGAGGAAGATTAATGACCAATGGCTCTTGGATCCTTTGATATTGATGTTGGCCATGGTAGTGTGTTTGTTTGTTTGGCTACTTTTCTTTTGCTGTAGTGAGGTTATTTATTTCCTATGATTTCTTGAAAGTAGTTAGTTTTTCTTGATTTGTATTTTTCCTTCTAGTATCTTTTTTAATGCTGGATTTGTGTGTAGGTATTGTTGCATGATATTCGTCCAGTCTCTCCTGGCTTTCATATTTTCTGTTGAGAAGTCAGGTGTGACTCTGATGGGTTTGCCATTATATGTTACTTGGCCTTTTTCCCTTGCAGCTTTTTGCATTTTTTTCTTTGTTCTGTATACTTACTGTTTTGATTACTATGTGACCCGAGGATTTTCTTTTCTGGTCTACTTTATTAGGTGTTCTATAGGCCTCTTGTATACTTATAGGCATCCCCCTTAAGTTGGGGAAATTTTCTTAAATGATTTTGTTGAAAATATTTTCTGGGTCTTGGAGGAGGGAATCTTATTTTTCCTCTATTCCTATTATTCTTAGGTTTTGTCTTTTTTGTTGTCTTGGATTTCTTATATGGTTTGTATCAGGAATTTTTTTAGATTTATTATTTTCTTTGCTGGATACATCGATTTCTTCCATTGTATCTTCCACACCTGAGATTCTTCCATCTCTTGTAGTCTGTTGGTTATGGTTACCTCTGTCATTCTTGTTTTCTTTCCTAAGTTCTCCCTCTCCGTGATTTCCTCCATTTGTGTTTTCTTTAATTCTTCCAATTCTATCTTCAGATCTTGAACCATTTTGTTGATTTCCTTCACCTGTCTGACTGTATTTTCCTGTTTTTCCTTCAATGCCTTCAGCTGTTTGTTTGAATGTTCCTTTGTTTCTTTTATTTCTTTAAGTGACACAGACTGGCTGCATCTTTCTGTATTTCTTCATGGATGATTATATTCTGTTTTATAATATCTTCCTTTAATTCTTTATGCATTTTTTTTACTTCCTCCATTAACCTCTTCATTACATAGAGGTAAGTTCATTTTCTTGAATATAATTTATGTTAGGGTATCCAGGGCTATTACCCCTGGATAACTGGGTTCTGGGGATGCCATGTTGTTTTGCCTTTTTTGGTTGTGCTTTTCACTGGCCTCTACCCATCTCTCTGTCTCAGGTGTTGTCTGTTAATTTGTGGTGCTTGCTGAGTCCTGGGGCAGGAAGTATCCACTTGGCAGGGTTCGAAATTTCTCCTCTGCTTTTTGGGTATGGTCAACTGAATAGTGGTGCTTCTCAGGAATTGTCACAGTTCACTTCAGGTGTATGGACCTGTCTGGTAACTTTGGTATTCAGGAAGGCTCTCCTCTCATCAGGAGAGGTCCTGGTGATGGTTGCCCTGCTGCTGGGTTTCTTGCTCTGAATTTAGTGAGCAGCAGCTATTGTTCTTAAGGTGTAATTGTTGGGTGCAGCCCTCTTGAAGGACCAGGGATTCCCACAGTTTTGTCAGTCTAGCTAGGGATAACTGGTTGATCCTTGGCATAGTAATTAAGGGCTGCTCTCTTTTCCAGGGGATGTCTGGATGACCTAAGTTTGGTTCCAATTGTTTCCTGCACCATGGGGTTTTCTCTCAAATGGAAATTCTAGTCTTGATTTTGTGGTGCCCACAGTTCAGTCTGGGATAGTGACCTGTGCACACTGGTGTTTGGCTCTGGTCTGGAAACTAAGGGCCTGGCAGAACCGTGATCTCTTCTGCGGTTTAGCTAGGTGAGTTAAAGCTGACTGAATCATCCACCGTGGGGTATCCTGTCACCTGAGAAACACAATCACTTGTGTTTTATGGCCGTGAGTTCTGATTGCTGGTCACTGTGCTGATCCTGCTTTGCTGCTGGTCAGAATGAGAGTCATCCCGGCGCCGCCATCTTGCCCTCTGAAATTCTCATATAAGCAATAAAAATAATATGTTGACAACTTCTACAATGACTTTTGAAATGGAGAAGAGATTACACTAAGGAGGGAGATTTTGACTTTCTGAGTCATGCTTTCTGGGAACTCATTATGCAGCAGAAAATCCTAGCCATGAACTAGTGATTAGCCAGCTACCTCAGACCCCATGAGATCAAGTGGCAACTCTGAACAACCAGTCCTGTTACTAACAGTACATTTATAGAGTTTGTCTGGAGGACTGCAGCAGGAAACATAGCTGCTCTTTTGTCCTAGGTATATAACATGGGCCCATTTCTCTGTCATGAAGGCACAGTTTTTATTAAAAACCCCATGAACAGGAGGGTTCCTCACTGACCGCTGAGTAGGACACAGCTGTGGATCCAGCAAGGTAAGCCAAGGCAATCCTGCTCATAGAGTGTTGACAAAACTAGTGTGGAATAAAACCACACTAGTGATGTTATTCCTGTGAAATTATATCTTGCCCCTCAGATCACCTTTATACTCACCTCTCCCTCTCTGTTTCAGCCAAATCAGTCCAAGGAATTGTCTGGTTTTCTTCTGTTTTTTCCTTCTCTTCAAGAGCCAGTACCCCAGGGAACACTACACCCTGCCAGGCTGTGATAGCAATAAGAATGTGAAGGTACATTTACTGAGTACACAAGTAACTGCTACATTCAAATTCACAACCTAGGAAATTTCAGATCCAAGACCAGGTTAAGAGACCACCTTGTCATTTGGTAAATTCCCCTTAATCCCATATCAAATTGAAGCTTTCCTACTTAGGAAGCTGTCCAAATTAATAAACATTAAAGTTTCATTTCCTAGGTGACATTGTCACAGAGGTAAACAGGAGTTAATCTGAATAAAACAATGAGATAAAGGCTTGTTTGGTTTCACAAGAACAAGTCACGTGCACAGGATCAGAGATACTGGACAATGAGGAAATTTTGTTTACTAATCTCCAGGGAAATCTCAAGATTTTCTCAGGTGCTGATAGGCTGAGAGTGAAATGATGTCATGAAACAGGTGAGAGCCAGTAAGAATTTTAGGAGCCAGTTATTAAAAGGGTCAAGTGGATAGCCTGCTTTTGAGATAGGCTGTGCAGCACTGCATGCCTCTATCTGGGCAGCTGAAAACACAGAACTCAGATATAACAGTTCTTGTTTCAAAACTCTTAGTCCAGGTGAAGCATCACATATTTCTTTCAAGTGATTTTTAATAAAGTCACGGGTTCTTGACATGTTACAGTCACATTATCACTGATTTCATTATTATTTGTTAAATGCACAGATATGTCCTCAGTCTGTGAATTACTTACTGGGAAAATGCTCTGTGACCAAGGCAACTCTTTGAACAAAAAGCATTTACTTGGTACCTTACTTATAGTTTTACATATACAATCCAGGATGTCACTTCAGCAAGCAGTCATCTTGTTGTACTACTTCAGCAGAACTGAGAGCTTTTCATACTGAACTACAAGTGGCAGGCAGAGTCACAGAGACTGAGAGAGACAGAGAGAGAAGGAGAGAGAGATAGATTCAGAAAGAGTTATACGGAGACCAGCAGAAACAAAGCTATAAATAGATAGAAATGAGAGACAGAGACTCTATTCTGTCTGTTCCATTTCCTTGGGATATCAACCTCAAAGAACACCCTCCTATAATATAATTCCAAAAAATATAAAATTTTTTAATATTTATTTTATTTTTTCTATTAACTATACTTTGTTCACTTTGTATCCCACAATAATGCCTTTGCCCTTCTCAAACCCACCTTCCCCCCCCTTCATCATGCTACTCCAAAAGACAACCAATAGGAGAGATATTCTCCTTCCTTCTGATGCTAGTCTATCAGATCTCATCAGGAGTGACTGCATTGTCTTCTTCTGTGGCCTGGTAAGGCTGCTCCCACATTAGGGTGAGATGATCAATGAACAGACCAATCTGTTCATGTCAGAGGCAGTCTCTGTTCCCATTACTATGCCCACTTGGACAAAGCAGTGCCATGGGCTACATCTGTGCAGGAGTTCTAGGTTACCTCCATGCATATTACAGGGTTGGAGGATTAGTCTCAGGAAAAACCCCTGTGCTCAGATTTTTTTGATTCTGATTCTCTCCTTTCAGAGCTCCTGTCCTCTCCAAATATTATTTCCCACTCCTTTCATTAGATTCCTTGCACTCTGCCCAACAGTTGGCCAAAAGTCGCAGCATCTGCTTTGATAGTGTGCAGGGCAGAGCCTTTCAAAGGCCCTCTGTGGCAGGCTCCTAACTTGGTCCCTGTTTTCTCCTTCCTCTGGTGTCCATCCTCTTTACCTTTGAGGGTAGGGATTGAGCATTTTAGCCAGAATCCTCCCTCTTGATTAGTTTCTTTAGGTGTAAAGATTTTAGTAGGTGTATTCTATATCATATGTCTATATGAGTGAGTGTATAATACAGTGTGAGTCTTTATGCTTCTGGGACAGCTCACACAGGATGATCTCTTCAGTTCTCACCGTTTACCTGCAAATCTCATGATTTCCACATTTCTTTTTTATTGCTGAGTAATATTTCTTTGTGAAGATGTACCACAATTTCTGTATCCATTCTTCAGTTGGGTGGCATCTGGTTGTTCCTGGTTCAGGCTATTACAAATAAATCTACTACAAACTTGGTTGAGCAAATGTCTTTATTGTATCCATAAGCCTCTTTTGGATATATTCCTAGGAGTCATATAGCTGGATCTTGAGGAAGCCCTATTCCTACTTTGCCTGAGAATGTGCCATATTAATTTCCAGAGTGGTTGTATAAGTTTACATTCTCACCAGCAGTGGAGGAGTATTCCCCTTTCTCCACAACCTCTCCAGCATGTTTTGTCACTTGAGTTTTTGATCTTGGTCATTCTAATATGTGTAAAGGTGAAATCTCAGGGTCATTTTTGAGTTGCATTTCCCTGATGGCTAATGACATTGAGCATTTTGTTAAGTGATTCTCTGCCATTCAACATTCTTCTATCGAGAATTCTCTGTTTAGCTCTGTTCCCCATCTTTTTTATTAGATTACTTGATTTGTTGCTTATCAACTTGTCTAGTTCTTTGTGTATACTGTACATTAGTCCTCTGTTACATAGAGACTTGGTGAAGCATCTTTCCCAATCTTTAGGCATTTGTTTTTATGACAGTGTACTTTGCTTTACAGAAGCTTTTCAGTTTCATGAGGTCCCATTTATTGATTGTTGCTCTTAGAGCCTGTGATGTTGGTGTTCTGTTCAGGAAGTTGTGTCTTGTACCACTGAGTTCAAGGCTCTTTCCTAGTTTTTCTTCTAACTGATTTACAGTTTCTGGTTTTATTTTTTATTTTTTCATCTGCTTAGACTTTAGTTTTGTGCAGGCTGATAAGTATGGATCTATTTTCATTTTTCTACATGTAGACATCCAGTTAGACCAGCACCATATTTTGAAAATGCAAACTTTTTTCCATTGTATGGTTTTGGCATCTTTGCCAAAGATCAGGTATCCATAAATTTTTGGGTTTATTTCTGGGTCTTATATTCAGTTCCATTGATCAACCATTCTGTTTCTATGCTATTTCCATGCAGTTGTTATTACTGTTGCTCTACAGTACAGCTTGAGATCAAGGATGGAGATACTTCCAGAAGATCTTTTATTATAGAAGATTGTTTAACAATTCTGGGTTCTAATTTTTCCATATGAAGGTGAGAATTTTTCTTTCGAGTTTTATAAATAATTGTGTTGGTAATTTGATGGAAATTGCATTGAATCTGTAGATGGCTTTATGTAAGATGGCCATTTTTACACTGCTAAGCCTGAAAGCCATGAGCATGGGTGATCTTTCCTTCTTCTAATATCTTTTAATTCTTTCTTCAGAGGCTTGATTTTTTTTCAGACAAGTCTTTTACTTGCTTGGTTAGGGTCACACCAAGATACTTTATGTCTTTAAAGAATACAAGAACACATCAAAGATATCATCCACTATGACCAAGGAGGCTTCTTCCTAGGTACAATATATGGATTTCCATCAATGTGACACGCAACATATTAACAAACTTAAAAAAAAACATGATTGTTGTAAGAGTTTTTAATATTTGTTATTGGTTTATCTTCTAGTAAAGCTGCTGTTAATCCTCAGGAGCTAACTAACCAAATCACCACACAGAGACTGGGTTTTTAGTTAACCTACAATAAAATGCTGGGCAATATTAACTTTCTCCTAAACCTCCAAGCCCTCAGTTTCCTAACATTTAGATTTCCCACATTATACTTGCTTTTTGTGAAATCTTAGGTCTGGTTCATGCTCCATGTCCTCCAAGCTTGCTCCTCCAGCTCTGCTTTCCTCACTCTCCTCTAGCCCCTTCTCCTCCCCTCTTCCCTGCTCTCTAGCTCCTCCCCTCTTTCCTGTCCTCTGGCTCCTCCCATTGCACAACATTGTATCTAGTTGCTTAATTTTGTTCTGTTTACAAAAGAGTTGAGACAGGATGCTTATAATCATAATGCAATATCCAGATTGAAACCAGAGAGTTCGGGTGGGGAAATCAGCATTTGAATTAACAAGGGTAAGGCCTATACATTTTAAAAGAACATTATACCAACACATGATAATCTTCTTAGATGTTGAAAAATCATTTGAGAAAATACAAAATTCAGTCATGTTTAAAGCATTGGAGAGATCAGGGATACAAGGCACATATCTAAATATAGTAAAGGCAATATATAGCAAGCCTATAGCTAACATCAAACTATACAGAGAGAAACTTAAAGCAATCCCATTTAAATCAGGGACAAATCAAGGCTGTCCACTTTCTCCATATCTCTTCAACAAAGTTCTGGAAATTCTTGCTAGAGCAATTGACGGAGATCAGTAGGATACAAATCAGAAAAGAAAAAGTCAAAGCATACTCCTACACCTAATAAACAACTTTAGCAAAATGGCTGAATAAAATATTAACTAAAAAAAATAGGTATACCTCCTGTATTCAAAAGACAAAAGGCCAAGTAAGAAATTTGGAAAACAAAAGAAATTATATTATCTAACAAGATCATACATCCAAACATTCCAGACATTGCCTCACTGGGACTAAACATGTAAATAGAAGGGGTTCAAGGGGACATTGCAATTCAAATCACCAGGAAGTGGAAGAAGATGGAGGGACCTCTAGGCTAAAAGAACATAGTCATCCTGATAGTTTGTCATTCAATACAATGATCAAAATTCCAGCAACTTCCAAGACTAAAGAACAGGACTGACAATCTCCTTTGGGGAATATGTGAAATATTTTCGAAACAGAGTATTATTCAGCTTAGAAAATGACATCATGATATTTTCAGGCAAATGGATGGAACCAGAAAAAAATCATCCTGAGGAAAATAACTAAATTGCAGAAAGACAAATACATTATGTATTCACTTATTAGGAGGTCTCCGAATAGTGGCAGATAAAGTTCCACTAGGACATGTATTGTGACCAACCCATTCTACAACTAATAGGTGGCCATTAGTTGAGTTTGGGGGCAAAGGCACCCTTGGGAAATTTTCAACAACCCTGGCTGTTGTTATTAAAATATGTTGCTCTCTGCCCTCAACTGATAGATCAGTGCCATGTTCTTGTATCCACAGAGATGCTTCCTTCTGCATCAAATGTGATTGCATACAGAGACCCACAGTCCAATATTATGCAAAGAGATACATTAAAACACCCAGCTCTAAGTGTGATTTCCCTATGAAATTCTCCCTCCACTCAGAGCTCTGGGAAGCCTGCAAGAGAGGAGGCAGGAAGAGTGTCATAAGTACAGGTAATTGAGGACACAGGAAAAACAATGCCCTAAGAATCAGGCCTCCTAGGAAGGTGATGCACCCAGCCTTGGTGAGAACTAATAGGCAAAGGGAGATTTAAGGGAGAGGAGGAACTTCCCTATCTGGGATCGAGAGAAGGGGCAGAGGGAAAGAAAAAGGAGGGGAGGTGGGACTGGAAGAAGAAAGGGAGGGCAACAGAACACAAACTGAAAAAATCAGAGTGGGTATAAGGGAAACTGTGATCAAGGTGATGATGTATAGAGCTCTTTAGGACTGATGACATCTTTTTGGGGTGGTACCAGCATACAGCAAGGATAAATTCAGTTTTCTTTAATGGACTTGGCACTGAGAATCTGATCATGTTGTAATGATTATATGAAAAACACATACTTCAATTGATGTATTTCAAAGAAACTAAATTACTATATCACATGGGAAGAAATTTCAACCTTTGAGCAATGGTAAAGAGTATAATATATGTAATATAAAATTCCCACATAATCAATTAAAAAATATGTTGACAACATTTACAATGACTTTTAACATGGAGAAAAGAGTCTGCTAATGGAGGGCAGAGTTTTTCTTTGTAAGGCATGCTTTCTAGGAACTCATTATGTAGCAGAGAATCCTAGCCATGAACTAGTGGTTACCCAGCTACCTGACACACCATCAGCTCAGGTGGCACCTCACAACAAGCAGTCCTGGCACTAAAACTATATTTAGACTGTTATTCTGGAGGATGACAGAAAACAACAAACAAACAAACAAAAAACAGCTGTTCTGTGTGCTAGGCATATAATTGGAACCATTTATTTCTCCTGAAGGACCATTTTTAATGTTAAACACCAGTACCAGGAGGCTTGCTCACCTACATCTGAGTAGGACACAGATGCCAAATGAGCCAGGACAACCAAAGCATCCCTGATCATAGAGGGTTGCCAACACTTATGGAATAGCACCAGATGTCAAAAGTTTATTGCCCATCATTTCTCCTTTTACACTCAATTATCTTTTTCTGTTTCAGCAAAACCAGTCTCAGGAATTATGTTTTCCTTCTCTTTTCCCTTCTCTTAAAGACTCAATACTTCAGGGATGCTGAAACCTACCAGCCTACTATATCAATAAGAATGTGAAGGTCCATTTAGTTTGTATGTAAGTAACTGCTCAGTTCTAAGTCACAACCTAGGAAATTTCAAATCCAAGAGGACACTTGAAGACCACCTTGTCATTCAGTAGATTCCCATTATTCCCTCTTCACTTTGAGGCTTCCCTACTTAAGAAGATGTCCAATAAATAAACATTAAAGTTTCATTTCCTAATTGAGATTGTCACAGAGGTAAACAGGAGTAAAGTTGTGGGATGTGCGTAAAGGGATGAGATAAAGGCTTATTGGGTTTCATAAGACAATGTGAGGTATGCATAGTATTAGAGATACTGGACACTGAGGAAAGTTTGCTTACTCATCTCCATGGAAACCTCAAGATTATCTCAGTTGCTGACTGTCTGAGGGGAAGAATGATTTCATGAAACATGTGAAAGCCTGTGAGAGTTTCACGAGGATGTAATTAAAATCCAAGTGGACAGCCTGCTTGAGAAAAGGCTGAGCAGCCCTACATGAATCAATCTGAGCAGCTAAAAGCACACAACCCAGAGATGACAATTCCTGTGTCCAAAACTCAGTGTCACATATTTCTTTCAAGTGTTCATTAATAAAGTCATGTCCCTTGACCTGTTACATTCACATTATCACTCATTCCATTATTTGTTAAATGTACAGATAAGGCATCAGTCAGTGAATTACTTACTATGAAAATGCTCCCTTACCAAGGCAAATATTTGAAAAAAATTATAAAACTGGGACATTGCTTATATTTTTTACAGAGACCATCCCGGACTTCACATTAGCAAGCAATTATCTTGTTGTAGTCCTTCATTAAAACTGAGCTTTTCATACTGAACCACAAGCGGCATACTGAGAGAGACAGAGAGAGAAATAGCTAGAAAGACAGATTCAAAAACAGAGAGACCAAGACCAACAGAAACAAAGATATAAACTTATCTTGACCTAGAGACAAAGACTCCATTCCATTTCATTGGCATATCAACCTCACAGCACACACCCCTATAATATAACTCAAATAGGAATTATATTATCTAACAACTTTATACCTTTTAACATTTTCCAGACATTTCATCATTGGGGATTACACATGTAAATAGATGAGCTTCAAAGGGAGATTGATATTCAAATCACCAGGAAATAGAAGAAGTTGGAGAGACATAGAAGCTAACAGAACATAGTTATCCTGATAGTTTGTCATTCAAGACAATGATTAAAGTCTGAGCAATTTCAAAGCATTAAAGAACAGGACTGACTATTCTTTGGAGAAAATGTGGAACATTTGCATAACAGATTATTTTTCAGCTAAAAAAATGACATCATGATATTTTCAGGCAAATGGATGGGACCAGAAAAAATCATTCTGGGTGAAGTAAATAAATGTAGAAAGACAAATATGATATGTACTCACTAATTAGGATGTCTCTGAATAGTGGGGGATAATTTCACATAGGCCATCTATTGTGAAGAAAGCAGTATTCCACTAAGGGGATTAGGTGGCAGTGAATTGAGTTATTGTGCCAGGGCATAAAATCCTACAGAAATTTTCAAGCAACCCCAGCTGTTGTTATTAAAATAGGTTACTGTCTTTACTCAACCGATAAATGAGTGTCATGTTCTTGAATCCATAGAGATGTTTCCTTCTACATCAAATAAGATTGCATACAGAGACTCCACAGTCTGATATTATGCAGAGGGAGACCTTAAAATAATCAGGTTTAAATAGGATTTCCCTATTCTCCCTCCCCTCAGAGCTCTGGGAAGCCTGCAGAAGAGGAGGAAGGAAGAGTTTCATAAGCATAGGAAATTGAGAACACAAGAACAATGCCCTGAGAATCAGGCCACAGGGGAAGATGATGCAGCCAGTGTTGATGACAACTGATAAGCTAGGGTCTGGTAGAAGGGGGGGAGGACCCCCCTCATTAGGGAAGTAGAGAAAAAGTATATTGTTAAAAGAAGGATGCTAGGTGGTACTGGAAGAAGAGGGAAGGGGCAGCAGAGGGGATACAATATGAACAAATCTTAATATAAGAAAAACTGTGATCAAGGGGATGAAGTATAGAGCTCTTCAGGAATAATGGCTTCCTGGAGGTGGCAAGGATGAACTCAGGTTTCTTTAAGGGACTTGGCACTGACACTCTGATCATTTTCCAATGAGTAGATGAAAAACACATACTTGAATTGACATATTTTAAAGAAACATGTGGGAAGGAATTTGAAACTGGGAGCATGGAAAACTAATATATTGTATGAATCTCCCACATAATCAGTAAAAATAACAGGTTAACAACTTTTTAATAACTTTTAAAAAGGAGAAAAGATTCCTCTAAAGGAGTGCAGTGTTTGACTTTGTAAGGCATGCTTTCCAAGAACTCATTATGTAGCAGAGAATACTAGCCACTAACTAGTGTTACCCAGCTACCTCAAACATCATGTGTATAGGAGGCATTTCGGATCAAGCATTCCTAGCACTAACACTACCTATAGATTGCTTGTGTGGAGGACAACATTAATAAACACCTCTGCTCTTGTGTCCAAGACATAACATTGACACATTTCTCTGTACTAAAGGCCCAGTTTTAACTTTAAACCCCTGGATCAGGATGATTGCTCACTGACTACTGAGTAGGACAGACCTGCCAATACAGCCAGGTCAGCCAAGGCAACCACACTCATAAGGGGTTGTCAACAATATTGTGAAACATCACCAGCTGTCAAATAGTTTATTGCCCCTTAGTTCTCTTTTTATACACTCTGATCTTTTCTGTTTCATCTAACAATTCCCAGGTATGTTCTGGTTTGCTTCTCTTTTCCTGCTCTTAAAGACTCAATATTCCAGGGAACCCAAGACCTTGACAGGCTATTATTTCAATAAGAATGTAAATTCACATTTAGTGAGACCATGAGTAGCTGCTCAGTTCAAAGTCACAACCAAGGATATTTCATATCAAAGACCACAGTAGGAGACCCCTTGTCATTTGGTACATTCCCTTTAATCTGATATCACTTTGAAGCTTCCCTACTTAGTAAGCTGTCCAATTAAATACACATTAAAGTTTCATTTCCCAACTGACATTGTCAGAAAGATAAACAAGAATAAATGTGTATAATATATCAAAGGTATGACAACACAATGATATGACATCATAATACTTATATGATATCTCAAATATATTATGATATCGCAATTGTAGTATGATATCACAATTTCTTTAGGATATCTCAGTGGTGCTATGTTATCTCATTTGAGTCATGACATCTCAGAGCTATTATGGCTTCACAATGCTATTAGGACATCTGCTCTTAGGATATCATATGGTATGATTTCACAATGGAATTATAACATCACAATAATAATATTATGTAACAATGCAATTATGAAATCACGATGCTATCCTGACATTACATGAGTATTATCATATCAAATGGTATTATGACATCACAATGCTGCTTTGACATCACAATATTATTAAAATATCACAGTAGTATGACATTAAAATACTCTAATGACATTTCATGCTATTATTACATCATAATGTTATGAGATGACAATAGTTTGGTGACTTCACAATCATAGAACATCCCAATGTTATTGTCACATCACAATGGTATTATGACATCACAATTCTATAATTACATCACAATGCTATAATTACATCACAATGATATGACCACACAATGTTATTATGACTTCAAAATGGTATGACATCCTTATGGAATTATGACTTCACAATGGTTTTCTGACCTAAGAATGGTATTATGAAAGTCTTTGACTTGTTTGTTTAGCGTTACACCAAGGTAATTTATATCATTTGTGGCTATTATAAAGGGTTATTTTCGTAATTTGTTTCTCAGCTCTTTTGACTTTTGTATACAGGAGGGCTACTGATATTTTTTAGTTATTTTTGTATCCAGCTACTTTGCTGAAGGTTTTTATCAGCTATAGGAGAGAATTTTGAGGGTCACTCAGGTATACTATAATATCATCTGCAAATAGTGTTACTTTGACTTCTTCCTTTTCAATTTGTATCCCCTAGAATTTTCTTATTTCTCTAGCAAGGACTTCAAGAACAATGTTGAAGAGATACAAAGAGAAGAGGCAGTCTTGCCTTGTCTCTGATTTCAGTGGGATTGATTTAAGTTTCTCTCCATTGAGTCTGATATTGGCTATAGGCTTGCTGTATATTGCCTTTACTATGTTCAGGTATGTACCTTGTATCCATGATCGCTCCAAGACTTTAAACATGAATGGATGGAGGATTTTTTCAAATGCCTTTTCAGCATCTAAGGAGATGATCATGTGGTTTTTCTCCTTTACTTTGTTTATGGGTGGTTCACATTGATGGATTTCCATATATTGAACCATCCCTGCATGCATTGGATGAACCCTACTCTGTCATATCTTTAATGTGTACTTAGATTCAGTTTGCAAGTATTTTGTTTGTATTTTTGCATCAATATTCATAGGGGAGATTGTCCTGAAATTCTTTCTTTGTTAGGTCTTTGTGAGGTTTAGGTACCAAGGTGATTGTGGCTTAATAGAATGGGTAGTGTTCCTTCTCTTTCTATTTTGTGAAATAGTTTGAAGAGTATTGGTGTTAGCTCTTCTTTGAAGGTCTGGTAGAATTCTGTGCTGAAACCAACTGGTCCTGGGCTTTTTTTATATGGTAGCCTTTTGAGGAGAGCTTCTATTTTCCTTAGGGGATATAGGACTATTTAATTGATTTACCTGGTCTTGATGCAGCTTTGGAATGTAGAATTGGTCAAATTTGTCCATTTCATTTAATTTTCAAATTTTGTGGCAGATAGTCTTTTAAAGTAAGTCCTAATTATTGTTTGGATTTCTTCAGTGTCTGTGGTTATATCCCCCTTTTCATTTCTGATTTTGTTGATTTGGATAGTGTCTCTCTGCCTTTTAGTTAGTTTGTCTAAGGGTTTGTCTATCTTCTTGATTTTCTCAAAGAACCACCTCTTGGTTTCTTTTATTCTTTAAATTGTTTTATTTGTTTCTAATTTATTGATTTCAACCCTGAGTTTGATTATTTCCAGCTGTCCACCCCTCTTTGGTGTGTCTGCTTCTTTTTTCCCCCCCTAGGGCTTTTAAGTGAACCGTTAAGTTGCTTGCATGAGATGTTTCAAATTTCTTCTTAAAGACACTTAGTGCTATGAACTTTCATCCTAGCACTTCTTATATTGTGTCCCATAAGTTTGGGTATGTTGTGCCTTCATTTTCATTGAATTCTAGAAAGTCTTTAATTTCTTTATTTCTTCTCTGACCAGACTGTCATCTAGAAGCATATTGATCAGTTTCAATGTTTATGTAGGCCTTTTGCAATTTCTGTCATTGAGTTCCAGCTTTGGTCCATGGTGATCAGATAGAATACCAGGGATTATTTCAATCTTCTTGTATATGTTGAGTTTTGTTTTGTGACCAACTATATCGTCTATTTTGGAGAAGGTTCCATGAGGTGCTAAGAAGAAGGTAAATTCTTTTGTGTTTCGGTGAAATGTTCTGTAGATTTCCTTGAAATCCATTTGATTCATGACCTCTGTCAGAGTTATTGTTTCTTTGTTTAATTTCTGTTTTGTGGGTAGGTCCTTTGTTCAGAATGGGGTATTGAAGTCTCCCAGTATTAATGTGTGAGGTCTATGTGTGGTTTAATTTTTATTAAATTTATTTTACAATTGTACCCTGGTGTGAACCTAACCCAGCAAGTCAAAGACTTGTATGACAAAGATTTCCAGTCTCTGAAGAAAGAATAGAAGAAGATATCAGAAAATGGAAAGATCTCCCATGCTCATGACTTGGCACAGTTAATATAGTAAAATTGACCACCTTATGTAATGCAATATAGAGAATCAATGCAATTCCCATCAAATTAACAACACAATTCTTTACAGAACTTGAAAGAAAAATTCTCACCTTCATATGGAAGAACAAGAAACCCAGAATTGATAAAAAAATCTTCTACATTAAAGATCTTCAGGAGGTATCTCTATCCCAAATATCAAGCTGTAATATAGAACAACAATACTAAAACCTGTGTGGTACTGAAATAGAGACAAAATGGTGGATCATTGGAATCAAATAGAAGACCCTGATATAAATCCACACACTTATGGACATCTGATCTTTTATAAAGACACTAGAAGCATTCAATGGAAAAAAGACAGCATCTTCAACAAATGGTACTGGTCTAACTGGATGTCAACATGCAGAAAAATGCAAATAAATCCATACTTATCAACCTGCACAAAACTAAAGTCCAAGTGGATCAAAGATGTATACATGTAGAAAAATGTAAATAGATCCATATTTATCAGCCTGCAGAAAACTAAGGTCCTAGTGGATCACAAACCTCAATATAAAACCAGAGAAACTAAACCGCTTAGAAGATAAAGGGGGGAAGAGCCTTGATCTCATTTGTACCAGAAAAAATTCCCAAACAAAACACCAGCAGCACAGGCTCTAAGAGCAACAATCAATAAATGGAACCACATGAAACTGAAAAGCTTCTGTAAAGCAAAGGACACTGTTGTCACAATAAAACCACAGCTTACAGACTGAGAAAGGATCTTTACCAACTCTATACCTGACAGAAGACTACTATCCATTATATATAAAGAACTCAAAAAGTTCTGTATATATATGCTTCTTTAGTCCTTTATATATATAAGCCACAAACCAAGTATACCAGTTAAAAAATGGAGTACAAAACTAAACAGAGAATTATCAATAGAAGAATATAGAATGGCAGAGAAACACTTAAAGAGATGTTCAACATTCTTAGTCAAAAGGAAAATGCAAATCAAAATGACCCTAAGATTTCGTCTTACACCCATCAGAATGGCTAAGTTCAAAAAGTAAAGTAAAACACATGCTGGAGAGGTTCTGGACAAAGGGGAGCCCTCCTCCACTGCAGGTGGGAATGTAAACTTGTAAAAGCACTCTGGAAAGCAATCTTGTCCTTTCTCAAACAATTAGGAATACCACTTCCTCAAGATCGAGCTATACCACTCCTAGGCATATATCCAAAAGATTCTCAAGTACACAATAAGGACATTTGCTCAACCATGTTTGTAATAGCTTATTCATAATAGCCAGGAGCTGGAAACAGCCAGATGCTCCTGAGTGGAGGAATGGATACACAAATTGTGGTTTATCTACACAATGGAATATTATTCAGCAATAAAAAACAAGGAAATCATGAAATTTGCAGGTAAATGGTGGGATCTGGAAAAGATCATCCAGAGTGAGGTATTCAGGAAGCCAAAGAGGCTGGACATCAGAAGAAGGAGAAAAGAGGGAACAAGTCAGGAGCCTGACACAGAGGACCTCTGAAAGGCTCTGCCCTGCAGACTATCAATGTAGATACTGAGACTTATGGGCAACCTTTGGGCACAGTGCAGGGAAGCTTAGGAAAGAAATGGGAAACAGTAAGATCTGGAGAGGACAGGAACTCCATAAGGAGAGCAACAGAACCAAAAATATCTGAGCACAGGGGTCTTTCCCGAGACTGCTATTCCAACCAAGGACTATGCATGGAGATAACCTAAGACCCCTGCACAGATGTGTCCAATGGCAGTTTAGTATCCAAGTGGGTTCCATTGGGATAAGAAAATGGACTGTCTCTGACATGAACTGATTGACCTGCTCTTTAATTACCTCCCTCTGAGGGGGAAGCAGCATTACCAGGCCAGAGAAGAGGACAAGGCAGCCACCCTGATGAGACCTAATTGACTAGGATCAGAAGGAAGGAAAAGAAGTCCTCCCCTATTCATGGACTTGGGGAGCTGCATGGATGCAGAGGGTGGAGGAAGGGGGGGATTGGGATGGGAAGAGGGAGGGAACCATGGGAGGGGATACAAAGTGAGTAAAGCATAATTAATAAGAAAAAATAAATATAAAAAATAAATAAAGGGGAAAAAAAGGAATTCATGAAATTTCCAGGTAAATGGTGGAATCTGAAAAAAAATCATCCTGAGTGAGCTATTCCAGAAGCAGAAAGACATATACGGTATATAATCACTCATATAAACATATAAAACAGGATAACTCTACTAAAATCTGTACACCTAAAGAAACTAATCAAGAGTGAGGACTCTTGCAAAAATGCTCAATTCCTATCTAGAAAGTCAAAGAGGAGGGCATCAGAAGAAGGGAAAATGTGGAAATAAGTCAGGAGCCTGACACAGAGGACCTCTGAAAGGCTCTGCCTTGCAGACTATCAATGCAGATGCTGAGACTTAGAGGCAACCTTTGGGCAGAGTACAGGTAATCTTAGGAAAGAAGTAAGAAACTGTAAAATCTGGAGAGGACAGGAATTCCACAAGGAGAACAAAAGAACAAAAAAAATCTGAGCACATGGTTCTTTTCTGAGACTGATGCTCCAACCAAGGACTATGCATCGACATAACCTAAGACCCCTGCACAGATGGTATTTCAGTATCCAAGTGGGTTCCATTGTAATAAAAACAGAGACTGTCTCTGCTATGAACTGATTGGCCTGCTCTTTAATTACCTCCCTCTGAGGGGTAAGAAGCATTACCAGGCCACAGAAGAAGACAATGCAGACATTCCTGATGAGACGTAATTGCCTAAGATCAGAAGAAAAAAAAGAAGACCTTCCCTATGAGTGGACTTGGGGAGCAGCATGGATGCAGAAGATGGAAGAAGGGAGAGATTGGAAAGGGAGGAGGGAGGGAATCACGGGGGAATACAAAATAAATAAAGTGTAATTAATAAAGTATAAAAAACATAAAAATAGAATGGTATTATGACATCACAGTGGTATTATGACTTACAATGCTATTATGATATCACAATGCTATTACAACATGATTGTGGTATGACATCACAATGTAATTTTGACATATCAATGGCATATGACCTGAAAATGCTATTATGACATCAAAATGGTATTTTGATATCTGAATGATATTAAGATGTCACAATGCTATTATGACTTCATAACAGTATGAGTTCACAATGGTATTATGACATCACAATGCTATTTTGAGAACACACTGCTATTATGACATCACAGAGCTATTATGACATCACCAGTCTATTATTATGGCACAGGAATGGTATTATGACATGATGGTGATATGACATCACAATAGAATTTTGACATCACAATGATATCATGACAACACAATGCTGTTATGAATTCACAAGTCTATTATGACATCATAAACCTATTATGACATCTTAATGTTATGACATCATAATTATATTATGACTTTGCAATGCTATTATAATATCTAAGTGGTGTTATGACTTCACAAGGTAATTATAACATTAAATTCTATTATGACGCACAACAGTATTTTAACTTCACAATAGCCTTATGACATCACAATGATATTATGACAGCACAATGCTATTATGAATTTACAATGTAATTATGATATCTCTCTGCAACTATGATATTTCAATGATATAAAACCACAATGCTATTAGGATATCAAAAATGTGTTTTGACATCAGAATGCTATTATGACATCACAAATATATGACATACAAATGGTTTTATGATTTCATAATGTTATTATGACATCAAAATTTTTATGATGACCTCACAATGCTACTATGACACTGTGGTATGACATCACACTGGAATTTTGTAATCACAATGATATTATGACATTACAAACCTATTATGACATCATAATGTTATTATGAACTCACAAAGCTAATTTGACCTCAAAATGTTATTATGACATCACAATGGTATTATGATATAACAATTCTATTATGACTTCAGAAAGCTATCATGACATCATAATTGTATGTTGTCTCAATGCTATTATGAAAACAATGATATGACATCAAAATGTCACCACAATGATTTAATGACATTACAATGCTATTATGACATTACAATTTTATTATGACATCATGATGCTATTACGATATGATTGTGATTTGACATCAGAATGGAACATTGACATCACAATAGCATTATGACTTAAAAAAATGCTATTAGACATCACAGTGCTTATATGGCATATCAATTCTATTATGGCATCACCATGGTATTAACACATTGCAATGCTTTGATGACATAACGATGCTCTTATGACATCGCAATGCTATTATCACATCACAAAGGTATTATATCACAATGGAATTATCAAAATACTATTATGACCTAGAAATAATATTATGACATAACAATGATGTTATTACATCAAAATGCTTTTATGGCATTATAAAGATTTTATGATATCACCTTATTATTATAATTTCACAATGAAATTATGATTTCACCCTGCTATTATGACATCACAAAGGTAACACTACATGATTGTGGTATGACATCACAATGGAAATTTGACATCAAAATGTTATTATAACTTTACAATGATATGACTACGCAATGGTATGATGACAACAAAATGCTATTATATCTCAATGCTATAATGCCATCACAATGATATGAAATCACAATGCTTTTATGACATCAGAAAGGTATTTTGTTATCACAAGGCTATTATGACATCAAAATATATGGCATCCCAATGGTGTTATAATTTCACAATGTTATTATGACATGACACTACTATTATGACATCATAATGCTATTATGACAATAAAATGTTATTATGATATCACTATAGTATTAAGATTTCAAGATGGTATTATGATATCAAAATGCTGTTCTGATATCACAATGGTATTATGACTTCACAGTGATATTATGACATAACAATGTGATTATGAGAACACAATGGTGTTATGACTTCACAAATTTTGACAACACAATACTATTATGACAGCAAAATGTTATTAGGGCCTCACAATGGTATGACTTCACAATGCTATGATGGCATCACAGTGCTATGATGATATCACAATGCTATTATGCTATTACAATGGTGTTATGATCTCACAAATGTAATGACATTCCAATGCTATTATGACATCACAATGTAATTATGACACCATAATTATATTATGACATCACAAAGCTGTTATCACATCATAATATTATGATATATCACAATGTAGTTATGACAGCACAATTCCATTATGACATAACAAAGCTGTCATGACATCACAATATTATGATGACATCACAATGCTCTTAAGACATGATTGTGTTATGACATCACAATGGAATTATGACATTTCAATGCTATTATGAATTCACAACAATATGACTTTACAATGATATTAAAACATCTCAAAGCTATGCTGACATCACAAAGCTATTATGCTATTATGAGTTTCTGCCATGTGAGAAAGGGGATCAACATACTTGTCCTCTACTGGTGTTTCCTTAGACAAGATGCTATGGGGAACTGCCCACCATGTACTTCTGGGACAATGACCATGCATTTACAATCATGGACTAGACTGGTCTATCATTAAGGGTATTAAGAACTTGGTTTCTGGTAAAGGCAGTCAGAATTCCTTTGTTTTAGAAAAAAGCTGTAAGGGCTGCCCTTTGGAGGACTTCAAATAAAAATAACCTATGTCTGGAAATTGGGGGCTATGTAGAGATATATAGGCATTCTCTCTGGGAATGCAAGTAGCTTTGCTAAATTAATCAACTATACTTCTGTTTTGGCATGTGTTGATCCACCTTATTTACTGCTCATTGGAAACATTGTAGTAAGACATTTTAGAACAATGATACCTATTCAAATGAATGTGTATATTACAATCTTACTAACTGTGTTAGTGTTGATAATAATGCTTCTTCAGTATTAGTTGTTAAGCAACCTGCTTTTGTTATGATTCCTGTTAGGATATCTGATTCTTGGTATGATGAAATGGAATTTAATTTGACTCAGGTTCAGAATCACCTTGCTGGTTTTTGGTCTAGCAAAAACTTCTCATTGGACATGTTAATGATGAGAAGGTAAGATCCATGACATAGAATCTGCCAAGAAACCTAGGTTAGAATTGTCCAATAAAGCGTGGGATAGATTTAGTAGCCTCAGGAGGCACTTTCCATCTTTCAACTCTGTGCTTAAGTGGGGACTGACACTTGGGGGCCTGGCAGGTATGGGCCTGTGCCTGCCTTCCTTGTGTATTACAGTTCCTTCTTCAACAACTTCAGTGCATGCAAGTAGAGTTGCATGAATTTAAATTAAAGATCTCTAACAACCCCATTTGATATGGAGGTAAGTCAATGATGGGTCAGAGTAAAATTGTGGTTTTTCCAACCTAAGACAAAGGGTCGTAAATGTCAGATGCAACTTACATGATGAATAAGGAAAAATGTCCATTTTACCAAAATAAGACAGGCTATCCATTAAACAAAGAAGGGAAAACTGAAGCAATTTGGTAATTGGAATTCTGTCTCTTAGCCATGGCAGATGCAGGTCTTATCTAAGTTCCATGTCTTAGAGAATGTCTTTGGCCATCTCTCTGCAAGTGGGGTGTTCTGAGCCTGAGAAGTAGATAGCAAACTCCCTGCAACCATGGGAAAAGAGCGCAAACTTGCTGTAACCTTGAGTAAATTCCTGGATGCCATGCCAGGTGGCACAAATGTTTTGCTAATGTAAAAAAATATTTGCTTGTACTCTTTGCTTTATAAGTGTTGTTTGCACATTCAGTAAAATGAGACTTGAATAGGAAACTGTCTTATCTCCATTCTTTGTGTCTCTGTCCCTAATTTTCACTCGCTCTTTCAGGTAGATCCTGATAAACTAGCCAGCAAGACTATCAGGTTGCCTTGTCTTTTACCAGCTTTTAAAGACTCAATACACCAGTGAGCCCTAGACCCTGCCAGCCTATTATATCAATAAGAATGTGAAGGTACATTTACTGAGTATGCCAGTAACTGCTCAGTTCAAAGTTACAACCTAGGAAATTTCAGAGCGAAGACCACAGTAAGAGATCACCTTATCATTCAGTACATTCCCCTTAATCTTACATCCCTTTGAAGCTTCCTTATTTAGGCAACTGTCCAATTAAAATGTGTTTCTTTCTGCCCCCCACTGATACATCAGTGCCATGTTCTTGGATCCACAGAGATGCTTTATTCTACTCAAATGGAATTGGATATAGAGATGCACAGTCAGATACTATGCAGAGAGAAACCCTTAAACACCCAACACTGAATGAAATTTCCCTATGAAATTCTAGCTCCCCTCAGTTCTCTGCTAACCCTGCAGGAGAGGAGGAAGGAAGAGTGTCATAAGAAGAGGAAATTGAGGACACAGGAGAACAATGCCCTGAGCATCAGGCCACAGAAGAAGATGATGCAGCCAGCCTTGAGAGACCTGATGAACTAATGTCAGAGAAAATGGGGAGGGGGATCTCACCTATCATGGAACTAGAGAAATAGCATAGGGGTAGAAGGAGGAGCCTGGTTGTGACTGGAAGGAGAAGAGGTAGGGGATGACAAAGTGAATAAATCTTAATAAATAAATACATACGAGACACTGTGATCAAGGTGATAAAGTATAGAGCTCTTCAGGACTGATGGCTTCTTCTTGGGGTTGGTGCCAGGATACGGCAAGGATGAACAGTTTTCTTTAAGAAACTTGGCACTGAGACTGATAAAGTTCCAATAAGTATCTAAAAAACACTTAATTAAATTGATGTATTTTAAGCAAAAAAAATATTGACACATGGGTAAGAATTTGAATGTGGGAGCAATGGAAATGGAGTGTAATATATATTATATGAAATTCCCACATAAGCAATAAAAATAACATGGTGACAACTTTACAATGACTTTTAACATGAAGAAGAGATTCCACTAAAGGAAGGGAGAGTTTGACTTTGTAAGGCATGCTTTCAAGGAACTCTTTATATATCAGAGCCTCCTGGGCATGAACCAGCTACCTACAGATCATATGAGTTGAGGTGGCATCTCTGAACTAGCAGTTCTGGCACTAAGACTGTTTAGAGTGTTTGTTTGGAGGACCACAGCAGGCAACACAGCTGTTCTTATGCTCTTATCCTAGGCATATAATACAACCCATTTTTCTATCCCAAAGGCCCAGGTTTAACATTAAACCCCAGGACCAGGAGGATTTATCACGGACCACTGATTAAGACACAACTGCTGATCAAACCAGGTCGGCCAAGGCAACCCTGCTCATAGAGGGTTGGCAACACTATTGTGCCTCAGCTGTCAAATAGTTTATTTCCCCTAATTTCTACTTTCACATACACGGATCTTTCTCTGTTTCAGCCTAACCAATCACAGGAATTGTCTGGTTTCCTTCTCTTTCCCCACTCTTAAGGACTCAGTACCACAGGGAACCATAGACCCTATCAGGCTTTTATATCAGTAAGAATGAGAAGGTTCATTTAGTGAGTATAGGAATAACTGCTCAGTACAAAGTTTCAACCTAGGATATTTCAGATCCAAAACGACAGTAGGATACCACCTTTTCTTTTTTATTTTATTTTATTTTATTTTGTTTTGTTTTGTTTTTTTATCAGTTACATTTTATTAACTCTGTATCCCAGCCGTGTCCCGATCCCTCATTCCCTCCCAGTCCCTCCCTCCCTCCCTCATCTCCACCGTGCCCCTTTCCAAGTCCACTGGTCTCCCCATTCATCTGATCCTGTTTTATCAGGTATCTTCAGGACTGGCTGCAAAGCCCTCCTCTGTGGCCTAACAGGACTGCTCCTCCCTTCGGGGGTGGGGAGACCAAAGAGCCAGTCCTTGACAGATGGGATGTGCATTGAACGTATGACAGGAGTCTCCTGAGCACATCTGAAAGACTCTAACTAGCAGTGTTTTCAAAGCAAAGACTCATGACCAAACCTTTGGCAGAGTACAGGGAATCATAAGAAAGAAGGGGAGTTAGTCTGATGGGGAAAGGATAGGAGCTCCACAAGGACCAAATATATCTGGGCACAGGGTCTTTTCTGAGACTGACATTCAACCAAGGACCATGTATGGATATAACCGAGAACCTCCACTCAGATGTAGCCTGTGGTAGCTCAGTAACCAATTAGTTTCCCAAAGTAAGGGGAACAAGGACTATTTCTAACAGGATACCACCTTTTCATTTGGTATATTCCCCTTAGTCCCATATCACTTTGAAGCTTCCCTATTTAGGAAGCTGTCCAATTAAATGAACATTAAAGTTTCATTCCCCACCTGACAATGTCACAGAGATAAAAAAGGAATAAAGGTGTGGGATCTAGATAAAGGGATGAGAATAAAGGCTTGTTGGGTTTCACAAGAAAATTTTGCATGCGCACAGATACTGGACACAGGGAAAAGTTTTTTTATTCATCTCCATGAAACCTCAAGATTCCCTCAGATTCTGATTGGCTAATATGGAGAATGATGTCATGAAACAGGTGAAGGCCAGTATGAGTTTCAGGAGCCAGTTATTAAAAGGGCCAAGTGGACAGCCTGCTTGAGAGAAATGCCTCCATCTGGCAAGCTGAAAGCACACAAACTAGAGATGACAGTTACTATGGCCAAGAAAGTGTCACATATTTCTTTCAAGTGGTCATTAATAAAGTCAGGTATCCTTGACATGTGATTTTCACATTATCACAGATACCATTATTACTTGTTAAATGCACAGATAGGTCTTCAGTCAGTGAATTACTGAGTGTAAAAATGCTCCCTGAATAAGGCGAATATTTGAACAAAATGCATTTAATTGGGACCTTGCTTATATTTTTATAGAGATAATCCCTGATGTCATGTCACCAGGCAGTCAAATTGTTGCAATCCTTCAGCAGAACTGAAAATTTTCATACTGAACCACTAGTGATAGGCAGAGAGATGGAAACAGAGAGAATAATAGAGCAAAGAGCTAGAGAAACAGTTTCAAAAACAGGTTGAGACAAAGACCTACAGAAACAAAGATATAAATTGACCTGTACTGAGATACAGACTCCCTTCTGTCTGGTCACTTTTATAAGTATATCAACCTCCAAGCATAACCTCCTAAAATATAACGCCAAGGAGAATTATGTTTTCAATATTTTTTTTTTAATTTTCATTAATTACAATTTATCACTTTGTATCTTCCCATAACCCCTCATTCCTCCATATCCCACCTTCTGTCCCCCTTTTCCATGCATGCTCCTTCCCAAGTCCAAGAAGTTCAGAGGACTTTCTCTCCTACTTCTAATCCTAGTCTATCAGATCTCATTAGGAGTGGATTGTCTTCCTCTGTGGCCTGGTAAGGCTGCTCCCACATCAGGGTGAGGTGATCAAAGAGCAGACAAATCAGTTCATGTCAGAGGCAGGCCCTGTTCCCATTACTGTTAAACCCACTTGAGCACTGAACTGCCATGGGCTACATTTCTGTAAGGCTTCTAGGTTATCTCCATGCATAGTATTGATTAGAGTATGAGTCTCAGGAAAGACAACTGTGCTCAGATTTTTTGGTTTTATTGCTTACATTTTGGAGCTCCTGTCCTCTCCAGATCTTACTATTTCCCACTTCTTTCATTAGATTCCATGCACTTGCCCGACAGCTGGCCATGAGTACGTCTGCTTTCATAATGTGCAGGTCAGAGCCTTTCAGAGGCCTTCTGTGGCAGGCTCCTAACTTGTTCCCTGTTTTCTCCTTCTTCTGATGTCCATCCTTTTTGTCTTTTGGGATGGGTATTGAGCATTTTAGCCAGAGTCCTGCCAATTTATTACTTTCTTTAGGTGTAGAGATTGTACTAGGTGTATCCTATATTATATGTGTATATGAGTGAGTATATACCTTGTGTCTTTGTGCTTCTGGGACAGCTCACTTCCACTTCCCATCATTTGCCTGCAAATTTTATGATTTCCTTTTTTTTCTGAGTAATATTCTATTGTGTAGATATACCACAACTTCTGTATCCATTCTTCACTTAGAGGGCATCTGGATTGTTTCCAACTCCTGGCTATTAAAAATAAAGCTGCTACAAACATGTTTGAGCAAATGTCCTTATGTGTACTTGAGCCTCCTTTGGATATATTATTAGGAGTGGTATAGCTGAATCTTGAAGAAGCACTATTCCTAGTTGTCTGAGTAAGCACCAGATTGATATACAGAAAGGTTGTATATATTTAAATCCGCAGAAGCAGTGGAGGAGGATTCCCCTTTGTCCACAATCTCTCCAGCATGTATTCTCACTTTTGTTTTTGATCTTGGCCATTCTGATTGGTAAAAGATGAAATCTCAGAGACATTTTGATTTGCAATTCCCTGATGGCTAATGAGGTTGAGCATTTCTTTAAGTATTTCTTTGCCAACCGTCATTCCTCTATCAAGAATTCTCAGTTAGCTCTGTTCCCCATTTTTAAATGGATTACTTGATTTGTTGCTTATCAACTTGTTTAGTTTTTTATATATACTTTATATTAGCCCTCTGTCACATAGAGGCTTTGTGAAGATTCTTTCCCAATCTGTAGGCATTCGTGTTGTTTTGATGACACTGTCCTTGGCTTTACAGAAGCTTTTCAGGTTCATGAGGTATGATTTACTGACTGTTGCTCTTAGAGCCTCTGTTGTTGGTATTTTGTTCAGGAAGTTGTTTTCTATACCAATGAGTTCAAGGTTCTTCCCAACTTTTTTTTTCTAATTGATTTAATGTGTCCAGTTTTATGTTCAGGGCTTTGATTCATTTGGACTTTAGTTTTGTGCAGGCTGATAAATATGGATCTATTTACATTTTTTCTACATGTATGCATCCAGTTACACCAGTACCATTTGTTGAAGATGCTAACATTTTTCCATTGTATGGTATTGGCATCTTTGTCAGAAATCAGGTGTCTTTAAGTGTGTGGGTTTATTTCTGGGTTTTCTATTCAGTTATATTGATCCACCATTTTGTTTCTATGCCAGTACCATGAAGTTTTGGTTACTGTTGCTCTATACTAAAACTTGAGATCAAAGATGGAAATTACTCCTGAAGATCTTTTATTGTTGAGAATTGTTTTAGCAATTCTTGTTTTTTCATATGAAGTTGAGAATTTTTTTCCAGGTCTGTAATGAATTGATTTGGTAATTTGATGGGTATTGCATTGAATCTGTACATTGGTTTTGGTAAAATCATCATTTTTACTATGCTAAGACTGCCAAACAATGAGATTGGAAGATTTTTCCGTCTTCTGATATCTTCTTCTGATTCTTTTTTTTTTTTTTTTACAATTTCACCTTTTTAATAAGAAATAGGAATAAGAAAATTCATAAAGATAGAAAGGAAATGCTATTTTGCTGAAATGGTTTAGTGTTGCTCAAGTTCATCCCAGTTTCTGAAATTTTTTTCTTTTTTTATTTTTTTAACTTCTTTTTTTATTAAATACACTTTATTCATTTTGTATCCCCCCATAAGCCCCTCTGTCCTCCCCTCCCGAACCCACCCTCCCTCCCATTTCTGCATGCATGCCCCTCCTCAGGTCCACTGATAGGGGAGGTTCTCCTCTCCTTCTTTCTGATCTTAGTTTATCAGTTCTCATCAAAAGTGGCTGCATTGTCCTCTTCTGTGGCCTGGTAAGGCAGTTCCCCCCTCAGGGGGGAGGTAATCAAAGAGTACCAATCAGATTATGTCAGAAGCAGTCCCTCTTCCCATTACTATGTAACCCACTTGGACACTGAACTGCCATGGGCTACATCTGTGAAGGGGTTCTAGATAATCTCCATGAATAGTCCTTGGTTGGAGTATGAGTCTCTGGGAAGTTCCCTTTGTTCAATTTTGCTTGTTCTGTTGCTCTTCTTGTGGAGTTCCTGTCCTCTCCAGCTCTTATTAATTCCCACTTCTTACATAAAATTCCATTCACTCTGCCTGACAGTTGGCCATTAGGCTCAGCATCTGCTTTGATAGTCTGTAGGGCAGAGGCTTTCAGAGGCCCTCTGTGGCAGAGTCTGTAGGGCAGAGTTTGTTTCATGTTTTTTTCATCTTCTGATGTCCATCCTCTTTGCCTTTCAGGATGGAGATTGAGCATTTTAGTTAGAGTCCTCTCTCTTGCTTAGTTTCTTCAGATGCACAGATTTTAGTGGGTTTGTCCTATGTTGTATATCTATATGAGTGAATATATACCATGTGTGTCTTTTTGCTTCTGTGACAACTCACTCAGGATGATTCTTTCCAGGTCCCACCATTTACCTGCAAATTTCATAATTTCCTTATTTTTCATTGCTGACTAATACTCCCATCATATAGATGTACCAAAATTTCTGCATCCATTCTTCAGTTGAGGGGCATCTGTGCTGTTTCCAGCTTCTGGGTATTACAAATAAAGCTGCTACAAACATGGTTGAGCAAATGTCCTTTTTGTTTACTTGAGCCTCTTTTGGATATATGCCTAGGAGTGGTATGGCTGGATCTTGAGGGAATGCTATTCCTAGTTGTCTGAGAAAGTGCCAGATCGATTTCCAGAGTGGTTGTACAAGTTTACATTCCCAACAACAGTGGAGAATGGTGGAAAAGGGTTCCCCTTTCTCCACAATCTCTCCAGCATGGGTTGTCATTTGAGTTTTTTATCTTGGCCATTCCTATGTTTGTAAGGTGAAATCTCAGGGTTGCTTTGATTTGCATTTCCCTAATGGCTAATAAGGTTGAGCATTTCTTTAAGTGCTTCTCTGCCATTTGATATTCCTCTATTGAGAATTCTCTATTTAGCTTTGTTCCCCATTTTTTAGGTTGCTTACTTGGTTTGCTGCTTTTCAGCTTTTTTAGGTCTTTAGATATATTGGATATGATTCCTCTGTCAGATAAAGGATTGGTGAAGATTCTTTCCCAATCTGTAGGCAGTTGCTTTGTTTTGATGACCGTCTCCTTTGCTTTACAGAAGCTTTTCAGTTTCATGAGGCCACATTTATTGATTGTTGCTCTTAGAGTCTATTCTGTTGGTGTTCTGTTCAGGAAGTTTTCTCCTGTACCAATGAGTTCTAGGGTATTCCCCACTTTTTTTTTCTAGCCGATTTAATGTGTCTTGTTTTATGTTGAGGTCTTTGATCCACTTGGACTTCAGTTTTGTGCAGGGTGATAAATATAGATCTATTTTCAGTTTTCTACATGTAGACATCCAGTTAGACCATTAGCATTTGTTGAAGATGCTATCTTTTTTCCATTGTATGGTTTTGGCGTCTTATTGTTAGAGCAATAAGACAGTTGAAGGAGATCAAGGGGATACAAACTGGAAAGGAACTATCATATTTGCAGATGATATGATAGTATACTTGAATGACCCCAAAAACTCTACCAGGGGAACTCCTACAGCTGATAATCAACTTCAGCAAAGTGGCTGGATACAAAATTAACTCAAAAAAAAAAATCAGTAGCCCTACAAAAGACTAAAGGGCTGAGAAAGAAATTAGGGAAACAACGCCCTTCACAATAGCCACAAATGACATAAAGTACCTTGAAGTAACCCTATATAAGCAAATCAAAGACTTGTATGAAAAAAAAATTTCAAGTCTCTGAATAAAGAATTAGAAGAAAACATCAGAAGATGGAAAGATCTCCCATGCTCATGGCTTGGCAGGATTAACTTAGTAAAAATTGCCATCTTACCAAAAGCAATCTACATGTTCAATGCAATTCTCATCAAATTACCAACACAATTCTTTACAGACCTGGAAAGAAAAATTCTCAACTTCATATAGAATAACAAGAAACCCAGAATTGCTAAAACCATACTCTACAATAAAAGATCTTCTGGAGGTATCTCCATTCCTGATCATAAGTTGTACTATAGAGCAACAGTTTTTAAAACTGCATGGTACAGGCATAGAGACAGAATGGTGGATCAATGGAACCGAACAGAGGACCCAGAAATAAACCCACACACTTATGGACACCTGATCTTCTAATTCTTTCTTCAGAGAATTGATTTTTTTATTGTATTTTGACTTACTTGGTTAGGGTCATACCAAGGTACTTTGTGTCTTTGACTGAATATAAGAATATATCAAAGATATCATCCACAATGACTGAGCAGGCTTGACCCCAGGTATGTAGGTGGTTCAATATATAGAAAAACATCAATGTGATCTGCCATATTAACAAACTGAAAAAAAAACACACACACACACATGATAATCTCCTTAAATGATGAAAAAGCATTTGACAAAATCCAACATTCATTCATGTTTAAAGTCTTGGAGAAATCAAAGACACAAGGCACATATGTAAATATAGTAAAAGCAATATACAGCAAGCCTATAGCCAACATCAACCTAAACACAGAGAAACTTAAAGTAATTCCACTAAAATCAGGGAAAAGGCAAGGCTGCCCACTCTCTACACATCTCTTCAACATAGTTCTAGAAGTCCTTGCTAGAACAGTAAGACAATTGAAGTATTTCAAGAGGATAGAAATAAAAAATAATAAAGTCTAACTGTCACTATTTGCAAATGATATGATACTATGCCTGAATGACCTCAAAAATTCTACCAGGGAAATCCTACAGCTGATAAACAACTTCAGAGCAGTGGCTGGATACAATATTAACTCAAAAAATCAGTAGCCCTCATGTATACAAGAGACAATAGGGCTGAAAAAGAAATTATGGAAACAAAAAGGTATTATATTATCTAACTATGCCTTAACTCATAATCCTTCCCAAACATTTCCTCACTGGAGACTCCACATGTAAATAATGGTCTTCAAGAGGACATTGCATTGAAAACTACCAGTAATTGGAAGAAGATGAAGGGACTTTTAGGCTAAAAGAACATAGTTATCCTGAAAGTTTGCCATTCAATATATTGATTAAAGTCCCAGAAACTTCCAAGTACTAAAGAACAGGCCTGCCAATCTCCTTTGGAAAAAAAATGTGAAATATTTCCAAAATGGAGTATTCTTAAGCTAAGAAAATGACATCATGGTATTTCCAGACAAATGAATAGAACCAGGAAAAATCATCCTGGGTGAAGTAACTAAAATGCAGATGGAAAATATGGTATGTATTTACTTATTAGGAGCATCATCTGACAAAGAGTTTATTGACCCTCAGTTCTCCTTTTACACCCAACAATATTTCTCTGTTTCAGCCAAAACAGTCCTAGGAAAGGTCTGGTCTTCTAGTATTTTTCCCTGATCTTGAAGACTCAGTACCCCAGGAAACCCTAGACCTTTCCAGCCTATTATATAAACAAGAATGTGAAGGTACATTTAGTGAGGACATGAGTAACTGTTCAGTTCAAAGTCATAACCTAGGAAATTTCAGATCCAAAACCATAGTAGGAGATCATTTTGTCATTGGGTACATTCTCTTAATCCCACATCACTTTGAAGTTCCCTATTTAGGAAGATGTCCAAATAAACATTAAATTTTCATTTCCTACCTGACATTGTCTCAACGATAAACTGGAATAAAGGTGTGGAATCTGGATAAATGGATGAAATTAAGGCTTGTTGGGGTTCATACACACACACACACACACACACACACCAAGTCATATGTGCACAGGATCAGAGATAAAGGGCAATGAGGAATTTTTGTTTTATTGTCTCCATGGAAACCTCAAGATTTTCTTAGGTTCTGATTGGCTGAGGGGGAGAATGATGTCATGAAAAAGGTGAAAGCCAGTAAGAGTTTCAGGAGCCAGTTATTAAAAGGGTCAAGTTGACAGCCTGTTGGAGAGAAATGGTGGTCACTGTGACAGGCCTCAATATGGGCAGCTAAAGCAAACAACACAAAGATGACAATTCCTGTGTCTAAGAATCTTACTTCAGGAAAAAAAATGTCACCTATTTCTTTCAAGTTGTCATTAGTAAAGTCAACTGTCGTTGACATGTGACTTTTACTTTATCACAGATTCCATTGTTATTTGTTAAATGCACAGACATTTCCTCAGTCAGTGAATTACTTACTGTCAAATGTTCCCTGACCAAGGCAACTCTTTGTACAGAGAGCTTTTAATTGGGACCTTGCTTATATTTTGAGAGACCATCCATGATGTCATGTCAGCAAGCACCCATCTTATTGTAGTCCTTCAGGTAAACTGAGAGCAATTGAATCAAAAATGGCAGGAAGAGAGAGAAAGAGCTAGAGAGACAGATACAGAAATAGACTGAGATCTTCAGAAACAAAGACAAAGTCACAGAAACCAAGTAACAGAGACTCCTTTGTGTCTGGTCACTTACATTGGCATATCAACCTCAAAGCACACCATCCTATAATATAACTCCATTAGGAATTACATTATCCTTCAATTCTATATCATCTAACCTTTCCCAGACATTTTCTCATTGTGGACTAATTTTGTAAATAAATGAGGTTCAAGGGGACATTGCAATTCAAGTCACCAGGAAGTTGAAGAAGTTAGAGGGACTTCTAGGCTAAAAGAACATAGTTATCCTGAGAGTTTGTCATTCAAATACAATGATTGAAGTCCCAGCTACTTCCAAATTCTAAAGAAAGGGACTGACAATCTCCTTTGTGAAAAATGTGGATTATTTCCATAATGGAGTATTATTCAGCTAAGAAAATGACATCAGGATATTTTCAGGCAAATGTATGAAACCCAAAAAATCAACCTGTGTGAAATAAATAAAATGCATAAAGACAAATATGGTATGTATTCACTTATTAGGAGGTCTCCTAATAGTGCAGGATAAAGTTTGAATAGGAAATCTTTTATGACCACGCTAATCTTCCACTAGGAGGATTGAGTGGCAGTGAATTGAATTGTTGGTCAAGGGCTTACTACGGAAATTTTCCAAGAGCCAAGCTCTTGTTATTAAAATATATCACCCTCCAACCTGAACTTATAGATCAGTGCCATGTTCTTGTACACAGAGGGAAACTTCCTTCTGCATCAAGCATAGAGACCCACTGTCTGATATTATACAGTGAGAGAGCTTAAAACACCCAACTCTAAATGGGATTTCAATATGAAATACTCCCTCCCCTCAAATTCTGGGAATTCTGCAGGAGGGGAGGAAGAGAGAATGTGATAAGCAGAGGGAATTGAGAACATGAGGAGAACAATGCCCTGAGAATCAGACCACAGAGGAAGATAATGCAGCCAGCCTTGAAGAGACCTGATAAGCTAGGATCAGATAGAAGGGGAAGGAGGTCCTTCAGAATCATCGAACTACAAAAACGGCTTAAGGGCTTCAAAGGGGGAGTTGGTTGAACTTGAAGAAAGAGTGGAGGTGTCAGTATAAGGAATACAAAGTGAACAAATCATAAAAAATTCATAAGAAAAACAGTGATCAAGTTGATGGATTATAGAGATCTTCAGGACTGAAGGCTTCTTGGGGATGGTGGCAGGGTGCGGCAATGATGAAATCAGTTTTCTTTAAGGGACTTGGCACTGAGACTATGATCATGTACCAATGACTATATGAACAACACATACTTCAATTGAGGTTTTTAAAAATGTTGACCAATGGATAGGAATTTGAACATGGGATCATTGTAAAAAGACTCTAATGTATAATATATGAAATTTTCACATAACCGTAAAAATATGTTGACCACTTTTACAATGACTTTTAAAATGGAGAAAAGATTCCTCTAAAGGAGGGCATAGTTTCATGGTTTGACTTTGTAAGGCATGCTTTCTAGTAACTCATTATGTAGCAGAGAATCCTAGCCATGAACAAGTAGTTACCAAGCCTACCTCAGATCACATGAGCTCAGGAGGCACCTCTGAACAAGCAGTCCTGGCACTAACACTGTTTAAAGGGTTTTTCTGGATGACCACAGCAGGAAACACAGCTGCTCTTGTGTCCTAGTCATATAAGAGGGATGAATTGCTCTGTCCTGAAGGCCCAGTTTTAACTGTAAATATCAGAAGCAGGAGGGTTCCTCACTGACACTGAATAGGACAAAGCTTCAGATCCAGTGGATCAGCCAAGGCAACCCTGCTCATTGAGGGTTGCTAACACTAGTGTGGAACAACACCAGATGTCAAATAGTTTATATCTCCTCAGTTCTCCTTTTAAACTAACTGAAGTTTCTCTGTTTCAGCTGAAAGAGTCCCAGGAATTACCCAATTTCTTTCTTTTTTTCCATACTCTTAAAGACTCAATAGCTCAGGGAATACTAGACACTGCCAGCTTATTATATCAATAAAAATGTGAAGGTCCATTTAGTGAGCATGCCAATAAATGCTCAGTTTAAAGTCACAACCATGGAAATTTCAGATCCATGACCATAGTATGAGACCACTTTGTCAATGGGTTAATTCCCTTTAATCCAACATCACTTTTAAGCTTACCTACTTAGGAAAGAATCTTTCCAATTAAATAGACATTAAAGTTTCATATCATACCTGACATTGTCACAGAGGTAAACAAGACTAAAGGTGTGATATCTGGATAAAGGGACGAGAAAAAGGCTTGCTGTGTTTTACAAAAAAGTCATGTGTGCACAGGATCAGTTACTTGACACTAAAGAAAGATTGTTTGTTCATCTCCATGAAAACCTTAAGATTCTCTCAGGTGCTGATTGGATGAGAGGGACAATGATGTCATGCAATAGGTGAAAGCCAGTGAGAGTTTCAGGAACCAGTATTTAAAAGGCCCAAGTAGACAGCTGGCTTGAGAGAAAGGCTGAGCAGCACTTCATGCCTCAGTCTGGGAAGCTGAAAGTACATAAGCCCAGAGATGACAGGTCCTGTGCCCAAATTCTTAGTTCAGGAAAAGTGTCAGATATTTTTTTCAAGTGATCATTAAAATTCATGTGTCTTTGACCTGTGAGTTTCACCTTATCAGTTTTGTTTAATATTTGATAATGTACAGATATGTCCTCAGTCAGTGAACTACTTACTGTGAAAATGCTCCCTCACCAAGGAAAATCTTTGAACAAAATGCTCTAAATTGTGATATTGCTTACATTTTTACAGAGACCATCCAGGATGTCACTTCAGCAAGCAGTCATTCTGTTGTAGTCCTGCAGCAGAACTGAGAGATTTTCATACTGAACCATAAATGGCAGCAGACAGTGAAAGACTGAGAAAGTTGTAGACAGACATTTTCAGAAATAGGGAGACTGAGACAGACAGATAAAAAGAAATAAATGACAGAGACCAAGAGACATAGACTCCATTGTTTCTGATAACTTTCATTGGCATATCAAACTCAAAACACACCATCCTCTAATATAACTCCAATAGTAATTACATTATATAACAAGGCCATACCATCTAACCTTTCCCAGACATTTCTTCATTCTGGACTAATCTTGTAAATTAATGAGCTTAAAGGGGACATTACAATTCAAATCACCAGGAAGTAGAAGAACTTGGAGGGACTTCTAGGCTAAAAGAACATAGTTATCCTGAGAGATTTTCATTCAATACAATGATTAAAGTCTCAGCAACTTCCAAGTTCTAAAGAAATGGGCTGACAATGTCCTTTGTGAAAAATGTGGATTATTTCCCTAAAGGAGAATTATTCAGCTAAGAAAATGACATCAGCATATTTTCAGGCAAAAGGATGGAACCAGGAAAAATCATCCTGAGTAAAGTAACTAAAATGCATAAAGACAAATATGGTATGTATTCACTTATTAGGAGGTCTCCTAATAGTGCGGGATAAAGTTCCAATAGGCCATCTCTTGTGACCAAGCCAATCTTCAATAGAGGGATTAGGTGGGAGTTAATTCAATTTTGTAGCCAGGGTATCCTATGAAAATTTTCAATCAGCCCAGGCTGTTTTTAATAAAATATGTTGCTTTCAATCCTCAACTGATACATCAGTGCCATGTTCTTGGATCCACAGGAATGCTTCCTCTTTCATTAAATGGGATTGCCTACAGAGACCCACAGTCTGATATTATGCAGAGAACGACCTTTAAATACCCAGCTCTAAATGGGATTTCATTAAAAAATTCTTCCTCACCTCAGAGATCTGGGAAGCCTGCAGGAGAGGAGGCAGGAGGAGTGTCATAAGTAGAGGGAATTGAGGACACAAAGAGAAAAATGCCCTGAGAATCAGACCACAGAGGATGATGATGCAGCCAGCCTTGTTTATACCTGATGAGCTACGGCCAGATAGAAGGTGGAGGAGGGCCTCCTGTATCAGGGAAATAGAGAAAGATTATAAAGGTAGTAGAAAGAGTCTGAGTGAAACTGGAAGGAGAAGAAGAAGGGGGCAGCAGAGGAAATACAAAGGGAACAAATGGTAATAAGTAAATACATAAGAAAATCTGTGATAAAGATGATGAAATATAGAGCTCTTCAGGACTGATGGCTTCTTTTGGGGGGGTGGCAGGGTGGGGCATGGATGAACTCAGTTTTCTTTAAGGGACATGACACTGAGACTCTGTCATGTTTCAATGCATAGATGAAAAACACATATTTGATGTATGCTTGATGCATTTTCCAGAAAAAAAATATTGTGAAACGGGTAGTAATTTGAATATGGAAGCAATGGAAAAAAAGTGTAATGTATGTTATATGAAATTCCCACTTAATCAATAAAAATTATATGTTGACAACTTTTACAATGACATGGAAAATGATTCTGCTAAAGGAGGGCAGAGTTTGTCCATATAAGGCATGCTTTACAGGAACTCATTACATAACAGAGAATGCTAGCCATAAACTTGTGTTTACCCAGCTACTTCAGAACCCATGAGCTGGGTGGCACCCCACAACAAGCAGTCCTGACACTAATACTACATTTAGGAGGTATGCTGGAGGACAGAGCTACTATTGTGTCCTAATCATTAACAAGGACCCATTTCTCTGTCCTGGAGGCCCAGTTTTAACTGTAAACCCAGGAACACGGGGGTTCCTCACAGACCACTGTTGAGGACACAGCTGCAGATCCAGGGTTGGCAACACTAGTGTGGAACAGCACCAGTTGTCAAATAGTTTATCTCCCCGCAGTTCTCCTTTTACACTAACCATTCTTAATCTCTTTCAGGAAAAACAGTCCCAGGAACTACCTGGTTTCCTTCTCTTTCCCCTACTCTCAAAGTCTTCATAGCACAGGGAACCCAAGGCCCTGCAAGCCTCTTATATCAATAAGAATGTAAAGGTACTTTTAGTGAGTATGCCAGTAACTGCTCAATTCAAAGTCACAACCTAGGAAATTTCAGAACCAAGACCACAGTAGGAGACCACCTTCTCTTTTGGTACATTCCCCTTAACCCCTCATCACTTTCAAGCTTCCCTACTTAGGAACCTGTCCAATTGAAAACACACTTAAAATGTCATTTACAACTTGACATTGTCATAGAGGTAAAAAGGACTAAAGGTATGGGATCTGGATAAAGGGATGAAATTAAGGCTTGTTGGGTTTCACAAGAAAAAGCAACTTGTGCCAAGGATCAGAGATAATGGACACTAAAGGAAATTTGTTTACTCATCCCTATGGAAACCTCAAAATTTTCTCATAGACTGACTGGCTGAGAGGGAGAATGATGTCACGTAAAAAGTTAAAGCCAGTGAGAGTTTCAAGAGCCAGTATTTAAAAGGCCCAACTAGACAGCCTGCTTGAGAGAAAGGCTGAGCAGCCCTACATGCCTCTTTCTGAGAGCTGAATGAACACAACCCAGAGATGACAATTCCTGTATCCAAGACTCTTAGTTCAGGAAAAGGGTCAGATATTTCTTTCAGGTGTTTATTAATTAAGTTATGTGCCCTTGACATGTGACATTCACATTATTACATATTCCACTATTATTTGTTGAATGCACAGATATGTGCTCAGTCATTGAATTACTTACTGTGAAAATGCTCCCTGACCAAGGCAAATCCTCCAATAAAATTCTTTAAATTGTGACCTTGCTCAAATTTTTACAGAGATCATCTAGGAGGTCACATAAGCAAGCACTCATCTTGTTGTAGTCCTTCAAAAGAATTGAGAGATTTTCATACTGAACCATAAGCAGCAGTTTTAGAGAGGGAGACTGAAAGAAAAACATCTACACAAAAATATTCAGAAATAGAGAGAATGAGACAGACAAAAACAAAGACATAAATTCACAGACACTGAGAGACAGAGACTCCATTGTTTCTGGTCACTTACATTGGTATATCAACCTCAAAGCACACCATCCTATGAAAGAATCCCAATAGGAATTGCATTAAGGTACATTATGCACAGAGAGATCTTAAATTACATCTAACAGGGCCATAACATCTAAACTTTGCCAGACATTTCCTCAATGTGGTCTAATCTTGTAAATAGAAGAGCTTCAAGGGGACATTGCAATTCAAATCACCAAGAAGTGGAAGAAGATGGAGGGAATTCTAGTCTAAAAGAACATAGTTATCCTGTTAGTTTGTCATACAATACAATGACTAAAGTCCCAGCCACTTTATAGATCTAAAGACAGGACAAACAATTTCTTTTGGGAAAAATGTGGAATATTTACATAATGAAGTATTATTCAGATAGAAAATTACATTATGATACTTTCAGTCAAATGGATAGAACCAGAAAAAATCATACTTGGTAAAATAATGAAAGTACAGAAAGACAAATATGGTATGTGTTCACTTTTTACAAGGTTTCCTAATAGTGGGAGATAAAGTTCCAATAGGCCATCTATTAAAAGCAAGCCAGTATTCCACTCGGGGGTTTGGGTGGCAATTAATTGATTTGTGGTGCCAGAGCATCCTAAAGAAATTTTCAAACAACCCAGGGTGTTGTTATTTAAATATATTGCTCTCTGCCCTTGACTGATAGATCAGTGCCACGTTCTTGGATCTACAGAGATGCTTTCTCCTGCATCAATTGAATCGATTATAAAAAACCTCAGTCCGATATTATGCACAGAGAGACCTTAAAACAACCAGCTCTAAATAGGATTTCCCTATAAAATTCTCCTTCCCATCAGAGCTCTGGGAAGCCTAAAGGAGAGGAGGCAAGAAGAGTGTCCTAAGTAGAGGGAACTGAGGACACAAGGAGAATAATGCCCTGAGAGGCAGGCCACAGAACAAGATGATACAGCCAGCCTCGATGACCACCTTATGAGCGAAGGTCAGATAGAAGGGGGAGGAGGACCTCCCCTTTCAGGGAAATAAAGAAAGAGCTTAGGAGTAGGTGAAGGACGGTGCCTTTGACTGGAAGAAGAGGGAGGGGGCGGCAGAGGTGATAAAAAGGGAGCAAATGAATATAAAAGAAAAACTGTAATCAAGGGGATGAAGTATACTTCCTCAGGACCAATGGTCTTCTTGGAGGTATTTGTAGGGTACAGCAACGATGAACTCAGTTTTCTTTAAGGAACTTGGCACTGAGACTCTGATCATGTTCCAAAGAGTATATGAACAACATATACTTAAATTGGTGTATTTTAAACTTTTTTTTTTTAGTGTGAGACATGGTTATGAATTTGAACCTGGGGCAATGGAAAAGGAGTATATTGTATATTGTATGAAATTCCCACATAATCAGTAAAAATAATATGTTGACAACTTATACAATGACTGTGAGAATGGATAAAAGATTCCACTGAACAAGTAGTACTGGCACTAACAGTACGTTTAGAGTTTGTCTGGAGAACCACTGAAGTAAACACAGATGCTCTTCTGTCCTAGGCATATACCATGGACCCATTTTTCTGTCCTGAAGGCTCAGGTATAACTGTAAACCCCAGTACCAGGAGAGTTCCTCACTGACCACTCATGTATACCTCTTGAGAGAAAGCCTGAGCAGCTCTACATACCTAAATCTGGGCAGTTGATCTCATACAACCCAGCAATGACAGTTCTTGTCCAAATCTCTTAGTTCAGGAATAGTGTCACATATTTCTTTCAAAAGGTCATTAATAAAATTGCCTGGTATGACAGCAAAATGTAATTTTGGCATCATAATGGTATTATGACATCACAATGCTATGATGACATCACAATGATATTATGATATAATGATAGGTTTATGACATCAAGATGCTATTATGGTAGCACATTAATATTATGATATCACAATGGAATTATGATATCACAATTGTATTATGACATGACAATGCTATTATGAAATCATGGGTGGTATGACATCAAAAAGGAATTTTCACTTCACAGTGGCATTATGACCTCAAAAAACTATTATATTATCACAATGTTTTATGACATCAGAATGATTTCATGATATTACTATGGGTGTGACATTACAATGCTATGATAACTTCACAATGGTATTATTACATCACCATGATATGATACATAACAATGTGTCCATGATATCACAAGGGCATATGACATCCCAATGTATTATAAAATCACAATGCTATTCAGATATTATAATGCTATTATATCTTCATGATGATTAAATATCACAATAGTGTTATGCCATCACAATGGTATAATGGCTTCAAAATGGTATGGCATAGGTGATGATTTATATTTACTATTGGTTTATCTTTTATTAATGCTTGCTGTTAAATCTTAAAAGCTGTATAACCAATTCATCACACAGAGACTGGGTTTATTTAGTTAACATAGAACACAATGATGGTCAATTAGTTACTCTCTCCTAAACCTTCAAGCCCTCATAGTTTCCTAATATTTATATTTTACCCATTATACTTGCTTTTTTTTGAAGTCTTGGGTCTGGTTCATGTTTTCGACACTGTTCCAATATCTCTCCTCCTTCTCTGCTCTCCAAGCTCTGTTTCCTTGCCCTCTTTCTTCCCACATATTTCCTGCACTCTGACTCCTCCTATTGCTCAACATTTTGCCTAGTTACTTTATTCTGGCCTTTTTACACAAAGTTGAGAGAGGATGCTTAAAAGAAGTATCACAATGCCATCTTCAGATTGAAAGCAGGGAATGGGTCATAGAAAACAGCATTTGAGTAAACAAGGGTAAGTTGTATACATTTCAAAAGAACATTATACCAAGAATGGTATGACAACATAACAATGCTATGATGACATCACAATGATATTATCTCATCACAAAAGGGTTATGACCTCAATATGCACAACTTTATTATGACATCTCAATGGTATCATGTCATCACAAGGGTGTCATGACAACTCAGTACTATTTATGACATCACAATGGTATTATGACATAATAATGGTGTCTTGATATCCCAATGGTATTATGATATCATTCTATTATGACTTCACGTTGGCATTATGATATCACAGTGAAATTTTGAAATCAGAATTTCAATATGACCTCAAAATGCTATTATGATATCACAATTGGATTTTGATATCACAATGATAGTATGACATCACAATTATAACATCACAATGCAATTCCAATATGATTGTGGAGTGACATTACAATGGAACTTTAACATCAAAATAGTATTATGACCTAAAAAATAGTATTTTAACATCGCATTGCTCATTTGACATCACAATGCTATTATGTTATTAAGAAATAATGACGCTATTATGACATCATAATGCTATAATGATGTCAGTATGCTATGACATCATAAGGTATTATTTCACAATGGTATTTTGACATCACAATGCTCATATGACATCTCAGTGCTATTATGACATCATATAATTTCATTACAATAGTATGGCATCACAAGGTATTTCACAGTGCTATATGACATCACAATGGTATTTTGACTTCACCATGCTATTATGATGTCACAATGTTATTACTATTTCAAAATACTATTATAACATCTCAATAGTATGACATAGAAATGCTATTACATTGTTGTGTTATGACATAAAACTGTAATTTTGAATCACAATGGCATTATGATATCAAAATGCAATCATGACATCAAAAATTGTATTACATCATCACAATGCTATTATGACATCACAATGTTATTATGACATCTCAATGCTATTATGACATCACATGGTATGATATATTAATGGTACCATGAGAACACAATGATATGACATCACAATACTTTTATGATCTCTCAATTTTATTATGTGATCACAATTGTATTATGACATCACAATTTTCTATGACATCATAATGGTTTTATATCATCTCAGTGGTGTCATGACATCTCGGAACTATTATAACTTCACAATGTTATTAGGATCTCATACCGATTTTATGACATCATATGATATGATACCAAAATAGAATTATAACATCAGAATTAAAATAACATAACATAAGAAAGTAATTAGAACATACCAATTTTATCGTGACATCACAGGAATAGTATCATATCACAATGGTATTATGAGATCAAAATTCTGTTTTGACAACATTGCTATGGTATTATGACATCAAAATGCTATAATGACATCATGATGGTATGTCACCTAAATGCTATTATGATATCATAATATTATGACATCCAAGTGGTTTTATGACTTTACAATTATATGATATCACAATACAATTATGACATCACTTTGGTAGTATAACATCACAATGGTATGTGACATCACAATGCTATTATTATATTACAAAGATATCACATCATAATGTGATTATGACATCACAGCAGCATTATGTCATCAATGCTATGATGACTTCAAAATTATAATATGACATCACAATGGTATTTTTGACAACACACTGATAGTATGATGTCAAAATGCTATGACTTCATAACTATATGAGTTCACAATGGTATTAGGACATCACAAAGATATGATATCACAATGCTATTATTACAACAGAATGCTCTTATGACATCAGAATGCTATTATGACATCACAATTGTATTATAGATTCACTGTTTTTATGACATCACAATGCTATAATGACATCAAAATGGTATGAAGTCTCAATGTTATGAAAAAACATTGATATGGCATCACAATGTTAATATGACATCACATTTCTATTATGATATCAGAAATGTATGGCTTTATAATGTTATTAGGATATCACAGATATAATGAAATTAAAATGCTATCATGACATCACAATTGTATTATGACATCAAATGCTATTATGATGTCACAATGCTACCATGACCTCACAATGCTATGATGATATCAAAATGATATGACAACCCAATTTTATTATGCCATAAAAGTGGTATTATGACATCACATTTCTATAATGACATCACAATACTAATGTGCATAAAAATAATATGACATCACAATGCTATGATGACATCACAATGCTATGATGACATCACAGTGTTATCACAACCCAAAGGTATTATGATTTTCACAATGAGGTCATGATATCTCAAGTGCTCTTATGACTTCACAATGCCATTATGACATCTTACTGCTTTTATGACATCACAGTTATTATGACATCACAATGGTATTATGACTTCACGATGGTATTAAGACGTTACAATTCTATTGTGATTTAACAATGCTATTATGACATCACAATTGTATGACATCTCTTTTGCATGTGTCAATTAATATTTACATTTGGTATATCTTCTGGTAAAGCTGCTGTTAATCTTATAGAGCTGTATAAGCAAATGAACACACAGAATGTGGTTATATTTAGTTAACCTAGAACAAATTCTGGTCGATAGTTACTCCATCCTAAATCCCCAAGCCCTCATCTAAATGTGTCCTAACATTTAGATTTTATATGAAAAGTATTCTTAACCTTTAAACAACTGAAGGTTAATTGTGGCACTATAACTATTTGGTCTTCAACCCCATCAGAGATCTGAGAAGGAAAAAAATTAGTTATTAGAATAAATAGGAAGTGCATGTTAGCAGCTTCAAAAAATAAAAAAAATGACAGAAACTGTTAGCTGGCTGAACAGTCACCCATAACTCTCTATAATGTTGGAGCATCATTTTCAGCCTTCTGGCTAAGAATATTTGACAGACATATATGTGAAGGAAGAACTCTTTAGGACTTGCTTACTGTATGAGATCTCAATGCTATGATGACATTCCAATGTCATGACATCACATGCTATTATGACATCATAATTGTATGATGCCTCAATGATAATACAACATAATTTAAATGACATCAAAATGGAATTTTGACATCACGATGCTATAACAATACTATTACAATAAGATAGTTTAATACATCACAAGGGAATTATGAAACTATGACACAACAGTGCCATTATGACATCACAAAAGTATGAATCTCAATTCTTATAAGAAATCACAGTGGTATTATGCTATCACCATGCTATTATGTCATCACAATCTCATGATGACATCACAATGCTATCATGTTATCATGATGCTATTATGACTTCAAAAATAGTATTATGACATCACAATGCTATTTAGACTTCACAATGCCATGATGATATCTCAATGCTACTAAGACATCACAATATTGTGACATCCCAATGGTCTTATCACACACAATGCTTTTATGATATCACCATGCTATGATGACATGACAATGATATTATGACATCACAATGCTATTATGACATCATAATACTGTTATGATTTCACAATGCTATTATGACCTAACAATGCTATTATGACATCACAATAGTATTATACATCACAATGTTATTATGACTTAAACATAGTATTGTGACATCACAGTAGTAATATGACATCACAATGGTATCAAGACATAACAATTCTAACATATTATCACAATGCAATGATGACAATGCTATTATGACATCACAACAGCATTATGATATTACAATTGTGTTATTACATAATACTAAGACAATACAATAGTATTATGACACCACAATTGTGCAATGATGTCACAATGCTATTACAACATCACAATTCTATAATGACATCACAATGTTATTATGATAACACATTGTCATTTTGACATCAAAATTCATCATGTCATCCAATGCTATTATGACATCACAATGCTGTTATGAAATGATTGTGGTATGATATCACAAAGGAATTTTGATATTGAAAGGCTCTTACAATGCTTTCATGATGTCAAAATGGTGTCATGGCATACCAATGGTATTATAACAAAGTAATGCTATTATTAAATCACAATGCTTTATTACTTCACAACAAGATGACTTCACAATGGTATTGGGACATCACAATGCTATCATGTTATCATGATGCTATTATGACTTCAAAAATAGTATTATGGCACCACAATGCTATTTTGACTTCACAATGCTATGATGGTATCTCAATGCTACTAAGACATCACAATATTGTGACATCCCAATGGTCTTATCACACACAATGCTTTTATGATATCACCATGCTATGATGACATGACAATGATATTATGACATCACAATGCTTTTATGCTATCACAATTGTTATGACTTCACAATTATTTAAGACATCACAATAGTATTGTGACATAACACAATGTTTTATGAAATCACAATGCTTTATGATGACCTCACAAAGTTATGATGACATCAGAATGCTATTGCAACATGATAGTTTTATGATATCAGAATGGAATTATGACATCATAATGCCATTATGACATCACAATGATATTATAACTTCCCAAAGGTATGATTTCACAATTAATTTAGGAATCACAATGCTATTATGAGATCACAATGGTATGATGTCATCACAATGATATGATGATATTGCAAAGCTTTTATCACATCACAATGACATTAGGACATCACATTGCTACAATGACATCAAAATTGTGTCAAGATACCCCAATAGTATTATGACATCACAATGTTGTAATGACATTACAATGCTTTTACAACATGATTGTATAATGACATCACAATGGAATTATGATATAACAATATTACATTGCTTTTCTGACTTCACAACAGTATAACTTTAAAATTACATTAGGACATGTCAATGCTATGATGATATTAGAATGCTATTATGCTATTATGTGTTAGGATTTCACAATGCTATTATGACTTTACAATGCTAAAATGACATAACAATGCTAGTAGGACTTCACAATTGTATTATGACATCACCATGGAATTATAACATAACAACGTGATTGTGGTATGCTATCACAATGGAAATATGACATCACAATGGTATTATGACTTCACAACAGTATGACTTCACAATGATATTAGAACATCACATTTACTTGATATCACAATGCTATTTTGATGTCAACATGCTAATATGACATCACAATGCAATGATTACATCATATCTTATAATATTACAATGTAATCATAACATCACAATGGTATAATGTTATCACAGTTATTTTATCTTCAAAAAGGTTTTTGACATCACAATGGTATTATGACTTCACAATCGTATTCTGACATCACAATATTATGATGACCTCAGAATGGGAATTATGACATCACAATGTAAGTAACATCACAATGCTATGATGATATCACAATACTATTATGATATGATTGTGGTATGATATCACAATGGAATTTTGATATCCCAATGATATAATGACATCACAATGTTATTACAATTTCATAATACTATTATGACTTCACAACTGTATGATTTTACAATTATATTAGAACATCTTGATGCCATGATGACATCACAATGCTATTTTGATATCACTATGCTATTATGACACCACAATGCAATGATGGCATTATATCATATTAACAATTCAATTATTATATCACAATTGTATAATGACATCACAATGTTATTTTATCATTCAGATGCTTTTGACATCACAATGGTATTATGACTTCACAATGGTATTGTCACTTAACAATATTATGATGATATCACAATGGAATTATGACATCACAATAGTTTCATGACATCACCATGCTATTATGATATTAGAATGCAATGATGACATCAGACTTGTATTATGATATTACAATTGTATCACATCACAATTCTATGATGAATCATATTGGTATTATGATATCACAATTTTATTATGCCATCCCAAAGGTAATATGACCTCATGCTGACATCACAATGGTATATTAGCTTCAAAATGCTGTTATGACATCTCAATGAAATTTTGATATCATAATGGCATTATACTCTCAAAATGCTATTATGGTATCACTATGGCATTTTGACATCACAATGATAGAATGACATACCAAAGGAATTATGACATCACAATGCTCTGATGGCATCACAATGGGAGTATGCTATCACAATGGCTCTATGACATTAAAATTCATCATGACATTCCAAAGCTATTTTGAAGTCAAAATGCTATTATGACATGATTGTTTTATGACATCACAAAAGAGTTTTGAGAATCACAAGGCTATAATGATATCACAACGCTATTATAAAATCACAATGCTATTATGACCTCAAAATGTTAATATGTCATCACAATGATATGACATCACAATGGTATTATGACATCATAATTCTCTTATGGCTTCAAAATTCTATTGTGATATCTCAATGCTATTATGACATTACAATGACATGAAATCACAATGCTGTTACAACATCACAAAGGTATTATGACATCATAATACTTTTGTGATATCACAATGTTATGGCATCCCAATGATATTTAGATTTCACAATGTTATTATGATATCACAATGCTTTTATGACATCAAAATGCTCTTACCATGGGATTGGTTTATGAAATCACCATGGAATTATGATATTACAATGCTATTATGAGTTCACAAAAATATAATTTTCCAATGATATTAAGACATCTCAATGCTATTATGACATTACAATGCTCTTATCATATCAAAATGCTATTATATCTCAAGCTATTCCAACATCACAAAGATATTATGATATCATAATACTATTATGAAATTACAATATTATGACATTCCAATGGTATTATGATTTCACAATGTTATTAAGACATCACAATGCTATTATGACTTCACAATGGTATTTCAACATGATTGTGTTATGACATCAAATGGAATTTTGAAATAAAAAAGCTATTATGACTTCACAACAGTAAGACTTCACAATGATATTAGGATAGCAAATGCTATGATGACATCACAATGCTATTATGACATCACAACTGCATCATGAATTCAAGATTCATCATGATTTCCCAATGAAATTACAATGTTTAGGTGTTGATTGGCTGGAAGGGAGAATGATGTCATGAAACAGTTGAAAGCCAGTAAAAGTCTCCAGAGCAAGTTATTAAAAAAGCCAACTGGACAGCCTGCTTGAAAGAAAGGCTGAGCATCAAGACATGCTTCAATCTGGGTAGCTGTAAGCACACAACCTAGAGATGATGGTTCAGTGACCAAGATTCTTAGTTCAGTTAATCTGTCACATATTTCTTTCAAATGATCATTAATAAAGTCCTTGTTCCTGACATATGACTTTCATAACATCACAGATTCCAATATTATTTATAAAATGCACAGATATGTATTCAGTGAGGGAATTACTTACTGGGAAAACGCACACTAACCAAAGCAACTTTTTGAACAAAAAGTGTTTAATTGGGTCCTTGCTTATATTTTTACAGAGATTATCTATGATGTCACATCAGCAAGCAGACAACTTGTTGTAGTCCTTCAGCAGAAATGAGAGCTTTTCACACTGAACCACAAGCAGTAGGTAGAGAGAGGGAGATTGAGAGACAGGAAGAGAAAGAGCCAGAGAGATAGATTCAGAAATAGAGAGATGAAGACCTAGAGAAACAAAGATATATATTGACAGAGACATAGAGAATGAGATCAATTCACTCTGGTCACTTTCATTAGATATCAACCTCAAAGCCCAACCTTCTACAATGTAATTCCAATAGTAATTATATAATGAGGTCAAACCTCTTAAACCTTCCCAAGCATTTCCTCACTTTTGACTAAGATTCATGGGGACATTGCAATTCAAATCACCTGGAAGTAGAAGAAGATGGAGGGACATCTAGGCTAAAAGAACATAGTTATCCTGATACTTTCTCATTCAATACAATGATTAAAGTCCAAATAAATTTCAAGTTCTAAAGAACAGGATGGAAAATTTCCTTTGGAGACAATGTGGACTATATCCATAATGAAGTATTATTCAAATAGCTAAGAAATGACATCATGATATTTTCAGGCAAATAGATGAAACCAGAAAAAAATCATCTTGGGTAAAGTAACTAAAATGCAGAAAGAAAAATAAAATGACATGTATTCACTTAATAGAAGGTCTCCTAATATTGGGGGCTAAAGTTCCAATAGGCCATCTAATTGTAACAAAACCAGTCTTCTACTAGGTGGATTGGGTGGCAGTGAATTGAGCTCTTGAGCCAGGGCATTCTATAGAAATTTTCAAGAAACTGAGGCTGTTGTTATTAAAATATGCTGTTCTCTGCCCTCAACTGATTGATCTTTAGCATATTTTTGGATCCAAAGAGATGCTTCCTTTTGCATCAAATGTGATTGCATACAATGAGCCAAGTTCTGATATGCAGAGAGAGAACTTAAAATACCCAGCTCTAAATGGGATTTCATTTTGAAATTCTCTCTCCACTCAGAGCTCTGAGAAGCCTGCAGGAGAGGAGGCAGGAAGAGTGTCATAAGTAGGACAATTGAGAACACAAGGAGAACAATGACCTGAGAATCAGACTTCAGAGGAAGCTAATGCAGCCAGCCTTGATGAAATCCTGAGAAGCTAGGGTCAGATGGAAGTGGGAGGAGAATCTCCCCTATGAAGGAACTAGAGAAAGAGCTTGGAACTAGAAAAAGGAGGGTGCATGGGACAAATAGAAGAGGGAGGGGAAAGGAGAGGGGATACAAATTGAATAATATGTAATAAATAAATATATAAGAAAAACTGATCAAGGTGATGAATTATGCAGCTCTTCAAGACTGATGGCTTTTTCTTGGGGTTTGTACCAGTGTGAAGCAAGGATGAACTCACTTTGCTTTAAGGGAGTTGGCACCGAGACTTTGATCAAGTTTCAATTAGTATATGAACATCACATACTAAAATTAATGTATTTTCAATAAAAAAAATATTTAGTGTGACACATGGATAGGAATTTGAACCTGGAAACAATGGAACAGGAGTGTAATGCATAGTATATGAATTTCCCAAATAAACAATAAAAATGAAATGTTGACCACTTTTACAATGACTTTTAATATGGAGAAAAATTCCACTAATGGAGGACAGAGTTTGACTTTGTAAGGCATTCTTTCGAGGAACTCATTATGTAGCAGAAAATCCTACCATGAACTAGGGGTTATACAGCTACTTCAGACATTATGAGATCAGGTGGCATATCTGAATGAACAGTCCTGCCAATAACATCACATTTGGAGTGTTTGCCTGAAGGACCACTGCAGGAAACACTTCTGCTTGTGTGTCCTAGGCATATAACAGGGGCATATTTCTCTGTCCTGAAGGACTAGTTTGAACTGTAAACCAAGAGAAAGAGAATTGCCAGTCACCACTCAATAGGACATAGCTGCCAATCCAACCAGTTCAGACAAGGCAACCCTGCTCATAGAGGGTAGGCAACACTAGTGTGGAAAAGTACCAGCTGTTAAATTTTTTATTGCCCCTCGTGTCTCCTTTTAAACTCACAGATCTTTCTCTGCTTCAGTCAAACCAGTCCCAAGAATTATCTGGTTTCCTTCTCTTTTCCCTGATATAAAGACTCAATTCCCCAGGGAATCCTAGGCCAGGACTTCCTATTGTATCTATAAGAATATGAAGGTACATTTAATGAGTAAGCCAGTAAATGCTCAGTTCAAAGTCACAATCTAGAAAGTTTCAAATCCAAGAACACAGTAGGAGAGCACGTTGTCATTTGGTACATTCTCCTTAATCCCACATCACTGTGAAGCTTCCGTACATAGGAAGATGTCCAATTCAATGAACATTAAAGTTTCATTCCCTACCTGATACTGTCAAAGAGATAAACAGGAGTAAAGGTGTGGTATCTGGATAAAGGGATGAGATAAAGGTTTGTTAGGTTTCACAAGAAAGAGTCAAGTCTGCACAGGATCAGAGATACTGTACCCTGAGGAATGTTTGTTCACTCATCTCCATAGAAACCTCAAGATTCTCTCAGGAACTGATTGGCTGAGACAGAGAATAATGTCGTGAAATATGTTAAAGGCAGTAAAAGTTTCAGAAGCCACTTATTAACAGGACCAAGTGAAGAGCTTCCTTGAGAGAAAGTCTGAGCAGCCCTACATGCTTCAATCTGGGAAGCTGAAAACAGAGATCACAGAGATGACAGTTCCTGTGTCCAAGACTCTTAGTTAAGGAAAAGTGTCACATATTTCTTCAAGTGGTCTTTAAAAAAGTCAGCAGTCCTTGACATGTGAGTTTCACATTATCACAGATTCCATTATTTGTTAAATACACTGATATGTCCTCAGTGAATTACTTACTGTGAAAATCCTCCTTTACCAAGGCAAATCTTTGAATAAAAACTGTCTAATTGGGACCTTGCTCATAGTTTTACAGAGACCATCCAGAATGACATGTCAGCAAGCAGTCATCTTGTTGTAGTCATTCAGCAGAACTGAGAGCTTTTCATACTGAACCACAAGTGGCAGGCAGAGAATGGGTAGCAGAGACAGAGAGAGAGAAAGAGCTAGAGAAACTGATTCAGAAATATAGAGACCAACAGAAACAAAGAGATAAATTGACCTAGACTGAGAGACGGAGACTCCATTCTGTCTGGTCACTTTTATTTTCATATCAACCTCCAATCACTCCCTCCTATAATATAACTCCAAAAGAAATTATACTTTTTTAATATTTTTATTTTATTTTTTATTAATTATACTTTATTCAAGTTGTTAACCCACATAAAACCCTCTCTCCTCCCCTCCCAATCCCACTATCCATCCCCCTTGTCCAGTCATGCCCTTCCCTAAGTCCACTGATATGGGAAGACTTCCTCTTTTTCCTTCTTATTCTAGTTTATCAGATCTCATAAGAGTGGCCACATTGTCTTTGTCTGTGGCCTGCTAAAGCTGCTCCCCTATCATTGTGTGATTTTCAAACATCAGGCCAATCAGTTCATGTCAGGGGTAGTCCATGTTCCAATTACTATGGAACCACCTTGGATTTTGAAATGCCATGGACTACATTTGTGCAGGGGTTCAAGTTTATCTCCAGGCATGCTACTTGGTTCGAGTATGAGTCTCAGGAAAGAATCTTGTGGTCAGATTTTTTGGTTCTGTTGCTCTCCTTGTGTAGCTCCTGTCCTCTCCAAATTTTACTACTTCCCTCTTCTTTCATTAGAATCCATGCATTTTTCACAACAGTTGGCCATAAGTCTCAGCATCTGCTTTGATAGTCTTCAGGATAGAAGGTTTCAGAGGCCCTCTGTGGCAAGCTCCTAAGATGGTCCCTGTTTTGTCTTTCTTCTGATGTCCTTCCTCTTTTTCTTTTGGGATGGATATTGAGTAGTTTGCCAGAGTCCTCCCACTTGATTAGTTTCTTTAGGTGTACAGATTTTAGTAGGTTTATCCTATATTATTATGTCTATATGAGAGAGTATATGCTGTGTGAGTCTTTCTGATTATGGGATACCTCACTTCCTGTTCCCACAATTTACCTGAAAATTTCGTGATTTCCTTGTTTTTTATTGATGAGTAATATTCCATTGTTTAGAGGTTAAACAATTTCTGTATCCATTCTTCAGTTGGAGGCCAATTGGGTTGTTTCCAGGTTCCGGCTATTACAAATAATGCTGCTACAAACATGGTTGAACAAATGTCCTTAGTGTGTACTTGAGCTTCTTTTGGATATATGCCTACAGGTAGATTGCTGAATCTTGATGAAACACTTTTCCTAGTTGTCTGTTAAAGTTCCAGGTTGATTTCCAGAGTGGTTGTAGAAGTTTACATTCCCACCAGCAGTGTTATAAGTTTACACTCCCACCAGCAGTGGAGGTCTCCACATCCTGTCCAGCATGTGCTGTCACTTAAGTTTTTTACCTTAGCCATTCGGATGGTAGTAAGGTGTGATCGCAGGGCTGTTTTGATTTGCCTTTTCTTGATCATTTGTGATGTTGAGCATTTCGTTGAGTGTTTCACTGCAATTTAATATTCCTCTATCAAGAACTCTCTGTTTAGCTCTGTTCCCCTTTTTTTAATTGGATTACTTGATTTGTGTCTTTTCAGCTTCTTTAGTTCTTTATATATAAAGGATATTAGCCCTCTGTCACAAATAGGCTTCGAAAAGATTCTTTCCCAATCTGTAGGCAGTTGCTTTGTTTTGATAACAGTGTCTTTTGCATTGCAAAATCTTTTCAGTTTGTGAGGTTACATTTACTGATTCTTGCTCTTAGAGTCTGTGCTAATGGTGTTCTGTTCAGGAAGTTGTCTCCTGTGCCAAAAAGTTCAAGGCTCTTCCCCAATTTTTCTTCTAATGGATTTAATGTGTCTGGTTTTATGTTGAGGTCTTTGATCCACTTGGAGTGTAGTTTTGTGCAGGGTGATAAGTATGGATATATTTGCATTTTTCTACATGTAAAAATCCAGTTAGAAAAGCACCATTTGTTGAAGATGCTATCATTTTTCCAATGTATGGTTTTGGCATCTTTGTCAAAACTCAGGTGTCCATAAGTATGTGGTTTTATTCCTGAGTCTCCAATTCAGTTCCATTGATCCACCCCTCTATTTCTACGCCAGTACCATGCAGTTGTTATTAATGTTGCCCTATAGTACAGCTTGAGATCTGGGATAGAGATACCTCCAGAAAATGTTTTATTGTAAAGGATTATGTTTGCAATTCGGGGTTTCTTGTTTTTCCGTATGAAGTTAAGAATTTTTCTTTCAAGTTTTATAAAATAAAATTGTTTGTAATTTGATGGGGAATTGCTTGAATCTGAAGATTGCTTTTTTAAGATGATCATTTTTACTTTGTTAATCCTACCAAGCCATAAGCATGGGAGATCTTTCTATCTCCTGATATCTTTTTCTAATTTTTTCTTCAGAGACATAATTTTTTTTTCATACAATTCTTTGACTTGCTTGGTTATGGTCATACTAAGCTACTTTATGTCTTTGACCGAATACAAGAACACATCAAAGATATCATTCACTATGACCAAGTAGGCTTGATCCTAGTTATGCAGGGATGGTTCAATATACAGAAATTCAACAGTGTGATCCACAATATCAATGCATGTAAAATGAAATCTCAGAGTTGTTTTGACTAGCATTTCCCTGATGGCTAATGATGTGGAGCATTTCTTTAAGTGTTTCTCTGCCATTCAATTTAACTCTATGGAGAAATCTCTATTTTTTAATCCCCAGTTTTTAATTGGATTACTTGATTTGTTACTTTTCAAATTCTTTAGTTCCTTATATATACTGGATATCACTTCTCTGTCACATAGAAGCTTGGAGAAGATTTTTTCCCAATCTGTAGGCATTAGTTTTGTTTTGATGACAGTGTCCTTTGATTTACAGAAACATTTCAGTATCATGAGTTCCCATTTAATTATTGTTGCTCTTAGAGTCTGTGTTAATGGTGTTCTGTTCAGGAAGTTGTCTCCTGTGTCAAAAATTCAAGGCTCTTCACCAATTTTTATTCTAACAGATTTAATGTGTCTGTTTTGTGCTGAGATCTTTGATCCACTTGGACTTATGTTTGTTCAGGGTGATAAGCATGGATCTATTTACATTTTTCTACATGTAGACATCCAGTTAGACCAGCACCATTTGTTGAATATGCTATCTGTTTTCCATTGTATGGTTTTGGCATCTTTGTCAAAATCCATAAGTGTGAGGATTTATTTCTGGGTCTTCTCTTCAGTTCCATTGATCCACCATTCTGTTTCTCTGCCAATACCATGCAGTTCTTATTACTCTTGCTCTATAGTACTCCTTGAGATCAGGGATGGAGGTACCTCCCAAAGATTTTTTTTATTGTGGAGTATTGTTTTAGCAACTCTGGGTTTCTTGTTTTTCCATATGAAGTTGATCATTTTTATTTCAAGGTCTGTAAAATATTGTGTTGGTAATTTGATGGGAATTGCATTGAGTCTGTAGATTGCTTTTGGTAAGATGACCATTTTTAAAATGTTAATCCTGCCAAGCCATGAGCATGGGAGATCTTTACATCTTCTGATATCTTCTCATTCTTTCTTCAGAGATTTGAATTTTTTTACATACAAGACTTTGACTTCGTTGGCTAGGATTTCACCAATGTATGTTATGTCTTTCGTGGCTTTTGATAAGTGTGTTGTTTCCCTTATTTCTTTCTCAGCCCTTTTGGTTTTTTTATGCAAAAAGGCTATTGATTTTTTTGAGTTAATTTTGTATCCTGCCACTTTGCTGAAAATGTTTATCTGCTGTAGGTTTTCCCTGGCAAAATTCTTAAATCCAAAATTAGACTAGGACTAGATGATTTCACTGCAGAATTTTACCAGACCTTCAAAGAAGAGCTAACTCCATTTCTCTTCAAAATCTTCCACAAAATAGAAACAGAAGCAACTCAGGTATAAAAACATCTCATCTGTTAATAGTAATACTTTGACTTCTTCCTTTCCAATTTGTATCACCTTGATCCCTTCAATTGTCTTATTGTTCTAACAAGGACTTACAGAACTATGCTGAGGAGATAAGGAGAAAGTGGGGAGTCTTGCCTTGTCCCTGATTTCAATAGGGTTGCTTTAAATATCTCTCAGTTTAGTTTGATGTTGGCTATGGGCTTTTTCTATATTGCCTGTACTGTGTACATATAAGTGACTTGTTTCCAGGATATAGCCACTTTAAACATGATTAGAGTTTTGGATTTATCAAATACTTTTTCATTATCTAAGGAGATTATCATTTATATTTTATTTTTTTTCAGTTTGTTAATATGGTGGATCACATTGATGGATTTCCATCTATTGGACCACCCCATCCATATTTGGATGAAGCCTACTTGGTCATTGTGGATGATATCTTTGATGTGTTCTTGGATTCGGTTTGCAAGTATTTTGTTGAGTATTTTTGCATCAATGTTTATAAGGGAGATTGGCCTGAAATTATCTTTCTTTTTTGCATTTTTGTGAGGTTTAGGTACCAAGGTGACTGTGGCTTCATAGAATGAGTTTAGTAGTGTTGCTTCTGTTTCTATTTTGTGGAAGATTTTGAAGAGAAATGGAGTTAGCTCTTCTTTGAAGGTCTGGTAAAATTCTGCAGTGAAATCATCTAGTCCTAGTCTAATTTTGGATTTAAGAATTTTGATAACTGCTTCTATTTCCTTAGGGGATATAATACTATTTAATTAGTTTACCTGGTCTTGATTCAGCTTTGGTATGTAGAATAGGTGAAGAAAATTGTCCATTTCTTTTAGAGTTTCAAATTTTGTGGCATATAGACTTTTGAAGTAAGTACTAGTGATTGTTTGGATTTCTTCAGTGTCTGTAATTTTGTTCCCCTTTTCATTTATGAGTTTGTTGACTTGCATGGTGTCTCTCTGACTTTTAGTTACTTTGGATAAGGGTTTGTCTATCTTGTTAATTTTCTCAAAGAATCAGGTCTTGGTTTCATTGATTCTTCAATGGTTTTATTTGTTTCTAATTGACTGGTTTAAGCCCTGACTTTGATTATTTCCAGGTTTCTACTCCTTTTTGGTGTGTCTGCTTCTTCTTTTTTCTAGGGTTTTTAGGTGAGCCATCAAGTTGCTTGAATGAGCTTTCTTGAATTTCTTCTTTTTTAATATTTTTTTTATTTTCTAAATTTTATTAATTACATTTATTCACTTTGTATCCCCCATAACCACCTGTTCCCTCCCAATCCTACCTTCCATTCCCCTTCTCCACAGTTGCCCCTCCCTAAGTTCACTAATAGTAGAGTTATTCCTCTCCTTCCTTCTGAATTTATTTTATCAGAATTCATCAAAAGTGGTTGAATTGTTTTCTTCTTTGGCCTTGTAAGGCTGCTCCCCCCCTAGGGGAAGGTGATCAAAGAGCATGCCAATCAGATTATGTCAGAAGCAGTCCCACTTTACATTACTATGGAACCCACTTGGACACTGAACTGCCATGTGCAACATCTGTGCAGGGGTCATACATAGGTAATCTCTTTGCATGGTATTTAGTTGGAGTATGAGTCTCTGGAAAGACCACTGTGTTAAAATTTTTTGTTTCTGTTGCTCTCATTGTGGAGTTCCTGTTCTTTCCAGATCTTACTATTTACCACTTCTTACACAAGATTCCATGCACATTGCCCACAGTTAGGTATAATCTCAGCATATGCTTTGATACTGTGCAGGGAAGAGCCTTTCCGAGGTCTTCTATGGTGGGTTCCTAACTTGATCCCTGATTTCTACTTCTTCTGATGTCCATCCTCTTTGCCTTTTGGGACAGGGATTGAGAATTTTAGTCAGGGTCCTCCCTCTTGATTAGTTTATTTAGGTGTAGAGATTTTAGTAGGTGTACCCTATATTATATGTCTATATGAGTGACTATATACTGTGTGTGTTTTTCTGCTTCTGAGAGAGCTCACTCTGAATGATCCTTTCCAGTTCCCATCATTGCCTGCAAATTTCATGATTTCCCTATTTTTCATTGCTGAGTAATATTCCATTGTGTAGATGTACCACAATTCCTGTATTCATTCATCAGTTGAGGGATATCTGGGTTGTTTCCATCTTTAGGCTATTACAAATAGAACTGCTACAAACATGGTTGTGGAAATGTCCTTATTGTATACTTGAGCATCTTTTGGATATATGCCTAGGAGTGGTATAGATGCATATTGAGGAAGCATTCTTCCTAAATGTCTGAGTAAAAGCCAGATTGATTTCCAGAGTGGTTGTACAAGTTCACATTCCCACCAGCAGTGGAGGAGGGTTCCCCTTTCTTCACAACCTCTACAGCATATGTTGTCAGTTGAGGTTTTGATATTGGCCATTCTGATGGGTGTATGTTGAAATCTCAGGGTTGTTTTGATTTCTATTTCCCTAATGGCTAATGACGTTGAGCATTTCTTTAAGTGTTTCTCTGCCATTTGATATTCCTCTTTGGAGAATTCTCTGTTAAGCTCTGTTCCCAGTTTTTAATTAGATTACTTTCTTTCCTACTTTTTAGATTCTTAAGTTTTTTTATATATACTGGATATTAGCCCTCTATGACAGAGTGGCTTGTTCAAGGTACTTTCCAATCTGTCACATTTGTTTTGTGTTGATGATGGTGTCTTTTGCTTAACAGAAGCTTTTCAGTTTCATAATGTCCCATTTATTGATACTTGCTCTCAGAGCCTGTGCTATTGGTGTTCTGTTCAGCAAGTTGTCTCCTGTACCAATGAGTTCTAGGGTCTTCCCCTCTTTTTCTTCTAACTAATTTAATGTGTCTGGTTTTATGTTGAGGTCTTTGATCCACTTGGATTTTAGGTTTGTGCAGGATGGTAAGTATGGATCTATTTGCATTTTTCTACATGTAGACATCCACTTAGACCAGCCCCATATCTGAAGATGCTGACTTTTTTTCCATTTAATGGTTTTTGGCATTTGAGTCAAACCTCAGGTGTCCATAATTGTGGGGGTATATTTCTGGGTCTTCTGTTTGGTTCCATTGATCCACCCCTCTCTTTCTATACAAGTACCATGAAGTTATTATTAATGTTGCTCTATAGTACACCTTGATCAGGGATGGAAATAGCTCCAGAAGATCTTTTATTGTGTATATTTTTTTAACAATTCTGTGTTTCTTGTTATTCCATTTGAAGTTGAGAATTTTTCTTTCAAGTTCTATAAACAATTTTGTTGTTAAAATGATAAAAGTTCCAGCAAATTACAAGGACTAAATAACAGGCCTGACAATCTCCTTTGGAAAATGTGGAATATTTCCATAATGGAGAATTATTCAGCTAAGAAAATGACATCACAATATTTTCAGGCAAATGGATGGAACCAGAAAAAAACATTCTGGGTGAAGTAACTAAAATACACAAAGACAAATATGGTATGTATTCATTTATTAGGAGGTCTCCTAATAGTAGTGAATAAAGTTCCAATAGGCCATCTATTGTGACCATACCAATGTTCCACTATGGGAATCGGGTGGCAGTTAATTGAGTTGTTGGGCCAGAGCATCCTACAGAAAATTTCAAGCAAACCCAACTGTTGTTATTAAAATGTGCTGCTGTCTGCCCTCAACTAATAGAGCAGTGGCATGTCCTTGGATCCACAGAGATGCTTCTTTCTGAATCAAATGAGATTAAATACAGAGACCCACAGTCCCATATAATGAAGAAAGAGAGACCTTAAAACACCCAGCTTTAAATGGGATTTCTCTATTATACTCTCTCTCCCCTCAGAGCTCTGGGAAGCCTTCAGGAAAGGAGGCATATAGAGTGTCATAAATAGAGGTAATTGAGGACACAAGAACAGTGCTCTGAGAATCAGGCCACAGAAGATGATGATGAAGCCAGCCTTGATGAGCCCTGATGATCTAGGGTCAAATAGAAGGGGGAGGAGGACCACCCCTACCTGGGCAATTAGGAAAAAGCATAGGTGTAGAAGAATGACCCTGGGTGGGACTGGAAGGAGAAGACTGATGGGGCAGCAGAGGGGATACAAAGTGAACAAATCATCATAAGTACAAAAGAAAAACTCTGTTCAAAGCGATGAAGCATAAAACTCTTTATGACTGATGGCTTCTTCTTCTCGCTGTTGCCAGGGTTTGGCAAGGATGAACACAGTTTTCTTTAAGGGACTTGGCACTGAGAAGCTGATCATGTTCCAATGAGTAGATGAACAACACATACTTCAATTGATGTGTTTTAAAGAATAAAAATTTACTGTGACTCATGTGTAGGAATTTGAATGTGGGAGCAATGGAAAAGTAGTGTAATGTAATTTTTATGAAATTCCCACATAATCAGTACAAATAATATGCTGAGAACTTATGCAATGACTATGAAAATGGAGAAAAGATTCTGCACAACAAGCAGTCCTGGCACAAACACTGTTTAGAGTGTTTGTCTGGAGCACCACTGAAGGAAACAAAGCTGCTCTTATATCCTAGGCATATAGCAAGGATTCATTACTCTATCCTGAAGGCCAAGGTATAACAGTAAACCTCAGAACCAGAAGGGTTCCTCACTGAATACTGAGCAGGACACAACTTATTTGAGAGAAAGTCTGAGCAGCCCTACATTCCTCACAGTTGAGAGCACACAACCGAGAGATGACAGTTCCTGTGTCCAAGACACTTAGTCTAGGAATATTGTCACATATTTCTTTCAAGAGTTCATTAATTAAATTGCCTGGTATGACAGTAGAATGGAATTTTGATATCACAATGCTTTTTGACATCACAATGATATTATGACATCATAATGGGGTTATGAACTCAAATCAATAGTCTTATGATATCACATTGATATGACAGCACAATGATATGACATCACATTGGTGTAAATACATTACAATGTTATAATGGCTTCACAATGGTATGTAGTAGGGGATGATTAAAATTTACTAATGGTTTATCTTTTATTAATGCTTGCTATTAGCTGTATAACCAATTCACCACAAAGACTGGGTTTAATTAGTTAACTTAGAACACAGTGTTGGTCAATAGTACCTCCTACACCTTCATAGTCGTCATAGTTTCCTAACATTTAGATTTTACCCATTATCCTTGCTTTTTGTGAAGTCTTAGGTCTGGTTCATTTTCTCCATACTGTTCCAAGATTTCTCCTCCCACTCTGCTCTCCAACCTCTGCCCCCTCTCACTTCCCACTCATTCCCTGCCCTCTGGCTTCTCTAATTGCTCAAAATTGTGCTAATTGCTTTATTCTGGCCTGTTTACTCAAAGTTAAGACAAGATGCTTAGAATACATATCACAATGCAATATCTGGATTGAAAAGAGAAAGTGAGGGGTAAAATTAAGCATTTGAATGAACAAGGGTAAGGTATATAATTTTCAAAAGAACATTATACCAATAATGGTATGACAACATTACAGTGCTATGATAACATCACAATGCTATTGTGACATCACAATGGGGTTATGACCACAATATGCTAATATGACATCACATGGATATCATGACATCAACATTCTGTTATGACATTACAATGCTATTATGACATCACGTTGATATTATTACATCACAATGCTCATATGACATTAAAAATGATTTTATGACATCACAATTGTATTATTATTTCACAATGTTTTATGACTTAATGATATGACATCACAATACTATTATGACATCACATTGATACTATGACATCACAATTATATTATGACATCACAGTTTATTATGACATCTCAAATTTTGATCATGTCATCAAAATTGTGTCATGACATCTCAATGTTATTGTGACATCACTATGGTAATATGATATAACAATGGTGTCAGGATAGTCAAATGGTATTATGACATCACAATTCTATTATTTCACTTTTTCATTGTGACAATATAGTGGAATTTTGACATCACAATTTCATTATGGCCTCAAAATGCAATTATGATATCAAAATACTTTTATGACATCTCAATTATATAAGATATCACAATTGTATTATGACATCATAATGCTATTATGATTAAAAATGGTATTATGACTTCATAATGGTATTAGGACATGATTAGGGTATGCCATCACATGGATTTTTTATATAAAAATGCTATTATGCCTTCACAACGGTATGACTTCACAATGATATTAGGACATCACTATGTATAATGACATCAAAATGCTATTATGATATCACAAAGGCATCATGATATAAAAATATATCAGGGCCTCCCATTGCTATTATGACATCACAATAGTATTATGACTTCACAATGGTATTATATCACAAAGCTATTAAGACATCACAATGCTATTAAGAGATGATTTTGTTGTGACATCAAAATGAAATTTGATATCATAATACTATTATGACATCACAAAGTTATGATGACATAACAATGTTACTATGACATGATTGTTTTAATGACCTCACAATGGAATTTTGAAATTAAAATGCTTTTATGACTTCACAACTGTATGAATCTACAATGATATTAGGACATCTCAATGGTATAATGACATCACAATGCTATTATGTCCTTAAAATGGTATTATGACAACACAATGGTATGACATCTAAATGCTATTATGTTATCAAATTATATGACATCACAATGGTATTTTGACCTAAAAATGGTGTTAAGATATCACAATGCTATTATGATATCAAAAAGCTATTTTAACATCACAATGGTATGACATCTAAATGCTATTATGACTTCATAATGATATGATATCACAATGCATTAGGACATCACAATGATATTTTGACATCCCAATGCTATTATGACATCACAATACTATGATGAAGACGAAATGCTATTATTCTATCACAGTGGTGGTATGACTTCACAATGCTACTCTGATATCAAAATGCTATTATAGTATCAAAAGTCATGATCACTTCAAAATATTATTATGACATCACAATTCTATTTCAACGTGATTGTGGTAGGACATCCCAATGGAATTTTGATATTTTGAAACCACAATGCTATTACCTCAAAGAGGTATTATGCCATCAATATTCATCATGACATGTCAATGCTATTATGACATCACAATGCTTTTATGTCATCACAATGTTATGATAACCTTACAATGCAATGATGATATCATATGGCATAATTTCACAATGGAACTAGGACATCACAATGGTATAATGACATCACAATGTTATTTTATCATCACAATGCTTTTATGACCTCACAATGGTATTATGACATCACAATGTTTTATGCTATCGCTATGGTATCATGTCTTCACAATGCAATTATGACATTCCAATGGTATTATGACATTATCTCAGTGGTATGACATCCCAATGGTATTTTTACATCCCAATTAAATTATGACATCACAATTATTTTATGACTTCATAATGTTATTCTAACTTTACAATTGTTTTATTACATCTCAATTCTATGATGACATCCCATTACTATTATTTCATCACAAAGCTGTGATGACATCACAGTGCTATCATGACATCAAAATGGTATTATGACATCACAATATTATGATATCACAATGTTCTTATGCCATCACAATTGTATTATGACACCACAAGAGTATTAAGATATAACCATGATAGTATGATATCACAATGCTATTATATCTTCACAATGATATGACATTGCAAGGTGTTATCTTATCACAATAGTATAATGGCTTCACAAAGGTATGTTGTAGATGACATCACAGTGCTAATATGATTTCACAATGGTATTATGACATCACAATGCCATAATAACCTCATAATAACATTATGATATAAAAATGCTATTCTCCATCTATGTTGATTGAAAGCTTTGCAGGGTATAGTAGTCTGCGTTGGCATGTGTGGTGTCTTAGAGTCTGCATAACTCCTGCCCAGGCCCTTCTGGCTTTCACAGTTTGTGATGAGATGTTTGGTGTGATTCTGATAGGTCCATATGCTACTTGGCATTTTTCCCTTCGGCCTTTAATATCTTTTCTTCTGTAGATTTAGTTTTTGACTATAATGTGACATATTTCTTTTTTGGTCTAGTCTATTCGGTGTTCTGTAGGCCCCTTGTATAGTTATGGACATATCTTTAAGTTGGGAAAATTTTATTCTATGATTTTCTTGAAAATGTTTTCTAGACCTTGAAGTCCGGAGTCTTTTTTCATCGATTTCTATTATTCTTAGGTTTCATCTTTTCATGGCATCCTTGATTTCTTGGATATTTTGTGTTTGGGACTTTTCTGATTTTACTTTTTCTTTAATAGAAGTATCAAATTTCTGTGAGTGAATTCTCAGCACCGGAGATTCTCTCTTCCATCTCTTGTATTCTGTTGGTGAGGCTTACCTTTGTGATCATTTCTCTAAGTTCTACAGACACAGAGTTAATAAAATGTAAATGATAATAAAAAATAAAAGACATTAAAAAATGCTATTATAACATCACCATGATATAACATGCCAATGCTATTATGACATGACAGTGTTATTATGATATCACAATTGTGTGACATATCAAAGCTATTATGACAACACAATGATATGACTTCACAATGTTATTATATCACAATGCTAAAGTGCATCACAATGGTATTATGTCATCACAAAGGTATGACATCCCAATGTATTATGACATCACAATGATATTATGACATCACAATACTATTATAACATCTCAATGTTATTATGACATTACAATGGTATGATATATCAAAGGTATCATGACAATACATGATATGATATCACATTACTTTTATGACATATCAATTATATAATGATATCACAATTGTAGTATGACATCACAATTTTTTTATGAAATCTCAGTGGTTTCATGATTAATAATCTCAGCGTTATGATTTCACAATGCTATTAGGACATCATATGGTATGATATCACAATGGAATTATAACATCACAATAATAATATAACCTAATGATGCAATTATGACATCACAAGGCCATCCTGACATCACATGCATATTATCGTATCAAAATGGTGGTATGAGACTACAATGCTCTTTTGATATCAAAATGGTGTTATAACATCACAGTGGTATTATAACATCAAAATGCTATAATGGTATCACAATGGTATGTCACCTCAATGCTTTTATGACATCACAATGGTATAACATCATTATGGAATTAGAACTTCACAATGGTATTCTGACTTAAAATGTTATTATGAAATCACAGTGGTATTATGACATCACAATGGTATGATGACATCAAAGTAGAATCACATTCCAATGGTATTTTGCCATCAAAATGGTATTATGACTTCCAAATGCTACTATTACATAACAATACTATTATGACATAACAAAGCTATTATTTCATCACAATGATATGACATCTCTGTTGCATATCTATATTAGTATTTACATTTGATATATCTTTTGGTAAAGATGCTGGTAATAGAGCTGTATAACAAAATCACCACACAAATTCTGGATTTATTTAGTTAACCTAGAACACAATTCTGGCTGATAGTTACTTCCCCCTAAACCTTGAAGCCCTCATAGTTTCCTAACATTTAGATTTTACCCATTACACTTGCTTTTGTGAAATATTAGTTCTGGTTCATTCTCTCTAAGCTGTTCCAAGATCTCTCCTCCCACTCTGCTCTCCAAACTCTGGTCCCTAAACCTCTCTCCTCCCACTCATTTGCTGCCCTCTGGCTCCTCCCACTCATTTCCTGCCCTCTGACTCCTCCCATTGCTCAACATTGTGGCTAGTTGCTTTATTTTGGCCTTTTTACAAAAAGTTGAGACAGGATGCATAGAATAATTATCACAATGCAATATCTGGATTGAAGCCAGAGAGTGGGGAGGGGTAGAAATCAGTATTTGAATGAACAAGGGTAAGGTGTATACACTTCAAATGAACACTTTACCAAATTTTTTCCCTTTAAGTCCAATAAAAGGCTCCTTTTATTTCAATACAATAATAATTATGAAATCATAAAAACTATTAGGTAAAATCTACAATTGCAATGTCTATTCCATATGACATCACAGTGCTATAATGACATGATTGTGGTATGGCATAACAATTGAAATTTTGACATCACAATGATTTTATGACATCACAATAATAATATGACCACAAAATTATATTATAACATAAAAATGGTATTATGACATCACAATGGCATTATGACATCATAGACTTATTATGACATCACAATGTTATTATGCCATTACAATGCTATTATTACATCATGATGGTATGATGACATCACAATGCTATTGACCTCACAAAGCTATTATGACATCCTAATTTTGCTATGATATCAAAATGCTATTAAGATATCACAATGCAATATCACCTCAAAATTTAATTGTGACATCACAATGCAATTGTAAATTTACAATGCTATTATGACATCACAGTGGTATTATGACGTCACAATATTATGATGACATCAGCATGCTATTTTGACGTCACAATGGTATTATGATTTCACAATGATATTATGACATCAGCATGCTATTTTGACATTACAATGGTATTACAACATGATTGACATATGACATCGCAATGGAATTTGGACATCAAAATTTTATTATGACTTCACAATGGTATGACTACAATATTAGGACACTGTAATGCTATGACAACATCACAATGATATTATGCTATCATAATTTAATTATGACATTATACTGGTAGATGACATCACCATGCTATTATGACATCACAGTAGTATTACAACATGATTGTGGTATGACATTACAATGTAATTTTGACATTAAAATGCTATTAAGATTTCACAACGGTATGACTTCACAGTGCTATGATGACTTTACAATCATATTAGGACATGATTAAGATATAACATTGGAATGGAATTTGAACATCACAATGCTATGATGAAATTACAATACTGTTATGACATCACAGAGCTATTATTCCATTCCAATAATTTTATGACTACAAAATGGTATGATGACATTGGAATGGCATTATGATATCACAGTGATTTTATGATTGTAAAAAGATATTATGACATTATAATATATGACTTCTAAATGCTATTATGCCATCACAATGATATGATATCACAATGGTATTATGATATTACAGTGATATTGTGAAATGATTGTGGCATGACATCACAATGGAATTTTAACATCAAATTCTATTATGGCATCAAAATAGTATGACTTCACAATGCTGTGATAACTTCACAATGCTTTTATTACTTCACAATGGCATCATGACATTAAAATTCATCATGACATCCCGATGCTATTGTGACATCAAAATGCTATTATGACATGATTATGGTATGATAGCACAATGTAATTTTGACATGACAATAGAATTATGATCTTACAATGCTATTATGATATCTCAATGCTATTACACCATCAAAATATGACATTACAATTCTATTATGACATCACAAATATAATTTGACATCACAATACTTTTATGACATCCCAATGCTATTTCAACATCCCAATGTTGTTTTGACATTATAAAGGTATAATGACATCATACTGCTATTATGACCAAAAAATGGGTATTATGACATCACAATGCTATTATGATATCACAATGATATGACATCTAAATGGTATTATGAAATCATAATGATATGACATTTAAATGGCATTATGAAATCACAATGCTATTATGATATGAATGTGTCATGACATCACAATGGAATTATGACAGTATAATGCTATCATGACTTCACAAGAGTATGGTGTTAAAATGATATTAGGACATCTCAATATTTTGATGACATTACAATGGTCTTGTGCTATTATAATGGTGTTATGACTTCACAATTCTATTAGGACATTACAATGCTATTAGGACATCATAATGCTATGATTATTATGATTATATTACAAAGTTTTTATGACTTCACAATCATATTATGACTTTAAATGCTATTTGGACATCACAATGATATTATGACATCACAATGGTATTATGGCCTCAAAATGGTATTGTGACATCACAATGCTATTATGAATTCACAATCACTTTACTATGTCAATAGTCCATTATGACATTACTATGCTATTATGACTTCACAACGGTATGACTTTACAATGATATTAGGACATCTCTATGTGATGACATCACAATGCCATTATGCTGCCATAATAATATTATGATTTCACAATGCTATTATGTCATCACAATGCTATTATGACATCACTGTACTATTATGACATCACAATAGTATTATGACTCCACAATGCTGTTATAATATCACAATGTTCTTATAACCTCAGAATGATACAGCTTCACAATGATATGATGAAATCACAGTGCTTTTTTAATATACTAATGGCATCATGACATCACAATGGCATCAGGATATTAAATTTAATGACATCCCAATGCTATTATGACAACAGAATGCTATTCAGACATGATTGTGGTATGATATCACAATTGAATTTTGACATCACAATGACATTATGATATCATAATGTTATTATGACATCACGATTATCTCATGAACTCACATTGCCTCTATGACTTCAAAATGGCTTTATAACATCACAATGGCATTATTATATCATAATATTTCTTCATAATGTTATTTTAACTCAATGTTATGATGTCATATTGGTATGAAATCATAATGCTATTATTATATCAGAAAGGTATTTTGACATCACAATGACTTCACAATATGATGACATCGATGTTATTATGATTTTATGAGGTTATTTTGACCTAAAAATAGTTTTTTGACATCACAATGCTATTATGAAATTACAATGGTATTATGATATCACAATGGAATTATGACATTACAATATTATCATGATTTCATAGTGGTATGTGTTTAAAATGATATTAGGACATCTCAATGCCAAGATGACATCAGAATGCTATTATGCTATCACAATAGTATTGTGACTTCACAATGGAATTATGACATCACCATGATATTATGACATCGCAATGGATTAAGAAAGGATTGTGGTATGACAACACAATGGACTTTTGACTTCACAATGCTATGATGACATCACAATGCTATTATTACAGCACAATGGCATCAGGATATTATAATTCATCATGATACTCCAATGGTATTATGACATCACAATGCTGTTATGACATCGCTTACAATTTTGACATCACAATGCTACTTTGAACGCAAATGATATTGTGACATCACAATGCTATTATGACATCAAGATGTTATTATGGCATTACAATGCTATTATGACATCTGAATGCTATTACAACATCACAAATATATTATGACTAAATAATGCTATTAGGACTAAACAATATCATGATGACAACAGAATGCTATTAATGAATGATTAATGATATTCTTCAGGTCAGACATTCCCAAACTGACTTGGCTGAGGTAGTTTTTAAAACTCAAAAGTTCCTCAAAAACAATTCTGGAGGCAGTATCAAAGCCCTTGAATTAGGTAGGGATGAGACTGCACTTCCCCAACTCTCTTAGATTCCTCTGTTGATTCTGTCTCCACACCTATGCCTGAACCGGACACTCTAGTTCAGCCTGCAGCCCATTCTCTATACCCCTCCCTTACAGCCCTCCACTTGCAGACACAGGACGGTCCTAATGAGTAGCCTTTCACTGAAAAGGCCACTTCTCTTGAGGAGAAAGCCAGGTACAGTATCCTAGACTGGCAAACCCTCCCATCTTTCCAGGCTTCAGCAGTTACCCCTTGTTTACTGCCACCTTATATTAAAGCTCCTCCTTTTTGTGCACCATCCTTACACTTTGATTCTGGCATAATGGACCTTCCTGCCCAAGAGAAACAAAAAGGCCCCAGGTGGGCCCAGGCAGAAGGCATGGAGCAGAGCCGTAGCTTGGTGAGCAGGAGGAACAGGGACACTACAGGTCACTACGTTAGTCTCCGTCGCACTCCCAAGCCAGATTTGGATGCCTTGGGGAGAACTGGGCAGTTGAAAATGCTCACACCCTCAGAATCAGCCTTGGATGATAAAACCACCAAAGTGTTTTGTTCACAGTTAAAGAGCCCAGGATGCCCATAATATGCATCATCTTAATAGTCAAATCTTGAGACTTAAATATGGGTTGACTAAGAAACAGGCACATACTATAGTCGAGGCTTGCAGCACTTGTTTTAATTTCAGCCTATTTATCATTTGGGAGTCAGTCCTAAAAGGTTCCCAATCAGATTTGGCAAATTAATATTACCCATATTCCTAAATTTAAAAAATTAAAATATGTACATATTTGTATTGATACCCATTCTTGATTTATTTTTGCACTTCTCAAACAGGAGAAACTGCAAAAAATGTTATTGCTCATTGTCTACAGTTTTTTAATATTCTACGAGTTCCTAAGTAATTTAAAACTGACAATGGAGCAGGATATACTAACAAATCTTTTAAAAGATTAGTCAACAGTTTCAAGTTTCTCATATAACTGAAAAAACTTGCAATCCTCAAGGACAAGGCATGCTAGAGTGTGCTACCAAACAATTAAGATTTACTTGAAAAAAACAAAGAAGGGGGAGCCACTTCCCTGGATACCTAATTTTTTTTTTAAATTTTGGATAAGCAGGGTAAATCTGCAACAGATAGTTTTCTGGTATACAAAAGCCAAAAATCTTTGCTAAAGTAAGATGGAGAAATCCTTTAACAAATCAATGGCATGGGCCAGACCCTGTAATCATATGGGGACAATGAGCTGTCTGTTTTGTTGTTGTTGTTGTTGTTTTGTTTTTGTTTTTGTTTTGTTTTGTTTTGTTTTGTTTTGTTTGCTTTGATAGTCACCAGGGCAGAGCCTTTCAGAGGCCAACTGTGGCAGGCTCCTAACTTATCCCTGTTTTCTCCTTCTTCTAATGTCCATTCTCTTTGCCAAAAATTCAACCAGAGAACTCCTTCAGCTGATAAACACTTTCAGTAAACTGGCAGGATACAAAATCAACTCAAAAAATCAGAAAAGAAATTCTTCATGTCAAATCATAGTCAAAACAATGAACCTACAGAACAAAGAAAAAAATTCTAAAAGCATCAAGGGAAAAATGGCAAGTAATATATGGGGATTGAGCATTTTAGCCAGAGTCCTCCCTCTTGATTAGTTTCTTTAGGTGTACAGATTTCAAATTATGTCTGATAGTGAGTATATATCATGTGTGTCATTCTGCTTTTGGAATAGTTCACTCAGGATGATATTTTCCAGTCCCCACCAGAAGCTTTTCAGTTTTGTGAGGTCCCATTTAATGATTGTTGCTCTTAGAGTCTGTGCTGTTGGTGTTCTGTTCAGGAAATTGTCTCCTGTGCCAGTGAGTTCTAGGATGTTCCCCACTTTTTCTTCTAACAGATTTAGAGTATCTGGTTTTACATTGAGGTCTTTGATCCACTTGGACTTTAGTTTTGTGTAGGGTGATAAATATGGATACATTTTCATTTTTCTACATGTAGACATCCAGTTGGACCAGAGCCATTTGTTGAAGATGCTGTCTTTTTTCAAATGAATGGTTTTGGCTTCTTTGTAAAAAAAAATCCAGTATTCATAGGCTTGTGGGTTTATTTCTGGGTCTTCTATTCGGTTCCATTGATTCTCTAACTTTTTATGCCAATACGATGCAGTTTTTTGTTTTTTTTTTTTCTATTGCTCTGTAGTACAGCTTGAGATTGGGTATGGAGATAGCAGATACCTTTAGATAATCTGTTGTTGTACAGTATTGTTTTAGAAATTCTGCATTTTTTTTGTTTCTCCAGATAAAGCTGAGAATCTTTTTTTCAAGGTCTATAAAGAATTGAGTTGGTATTTTGATGAGAATTGTGTTGAATCTGTAGATTGCTTTTGGCAGGATAGACATTTTCACAAAGTTAATCCTACCAATCCATGATCATGGGAAATCTTTCCAGCTTCTGATATATTCTTCAATTTCTTTCTTCAGAGACTTGAAGTTTTTCTCAAACAGGTTTTTCACTTGCTTGCTTAGTGTCACCCCAAGGTACTTTATATTATTAGTGGCTATTGTGAAGGGTGTTGTTTCCCTAATTTTTTTCTTGGCCTTTTGTCTTTGATATACAGAAGGGTTTCTGATTTTTTTGAGTTGATTTTGTATCCTGCCACTTTACTGAAAGTGTTTATCAGCTGAAGGAGTTCTCTGTTTGAATTTTTGGGGTCTCTCATGTATACTATCATATCATCTGCAAATAGTGACACTTTGACCATTTCCTTCCCAAATTGCATCCCCTTGATCTCCTATAGTTGTCTTATTGCTCTGGCTAGAACTTCAAGTACTATGTTGAAAGATATGGAGAGAGAGGGCAGCCTTGTCTTGTCCCTGATTTCAGTGGGATTGATTTAAGTTTCTCTCTGTTGAGTTTGATGTTGGCTATAGGCTTGCTGTATATTGCCTTTGCTATGTTTAAGGATGTGCCTTGTATCCCTGATCTCTCCAAGACTTTAAACATGAATGGGTGTTGGACTTTGTCAAATGCTTTTTCAGCATCTAAGGACCATATGGTTTTTCTCCTTCAGTTTGTTTATGTGGTGGATTACTTTGATAGATTTCTGTATGTTGAACCACCCTGGCATGCCTGGGATAAAGCCTACTTGGTCATGGTGGGTTATATCTTTGATGTGTTCTTGGATTCTTGCAAGTATTTTATTGAGTGTTTTTGTGTCAATGTTCATAAGAGAGATAGGTCTGAGTTCTCTTTTTTTGTTGGGTCTTGTGTTTTAGGTATCATGGTGACTGTCACTTCATAGAATGAGTTTGGTAATGTTCTTTCTGTTTCTATTTTGTGGAATAGTATGAGGAAAATTGGTGTTAACACTTCTTTGAAACTCTCTGGCCCAGGGCTTTTTTTTTTTTTTTTTTTTGGATGGGAGACTGCTAATGACTGCTTCAATTTCCTTGGGGGATATAGGGCTACTCAGTCTTTCTACCTCATCTTGACTTAATGCTGGAAGATCAAATCAATCAAGAAAAGTGTCTATTTCATTTAGATTTTCAAATTTTGTGGCATATAGGCATAATACCTAGTGATTGCTTGAATTTCCTCAGTGTCTTCAGTTATGTCACCCTTTTCATTTCTGATTTTGCTGATTTGGATATATTCTCTTTGCTTTTTAGTTAGTTTGGCTAAGGCTTTCTCTAGCTTGTTGATTTTCTCGAAGAACCAGCTTTTTGTTTCATTGATTCTTTGAATAGTTTTATTTGTTTCCAATTGATTGATTTCATCCCTGAGTTTGATTATTTCCAGCCATCTGCTCCTCTTGGGTGTATCTGATTCTTTTCTTTTTCCCTAAGGATTTCAGTTGGCCATTAAGGTGCTTGTATGTGATGTTACAAATTTCTTCTTGAAGACACTTTGTTTTTTAAATTTTCCTCTGAGTACTGCTTTTAATGTGTCACATAAATTTGGGTATGTTGTGCCTTCATTTTCATTGAATTCTAGGAAGTCTTTAATTTCTTTTTCTTTCTTAACCCAGCTATCATTGAGTAGCAAATTTTTCAGTTCCCATATGTGTTTCGGCTTTTTGTTATTTTTGTTGAGGTCCAGCTTTAGTCCATGGTAGTCAGATAGAATACAAGGGATTATTTCAATCTTTTTGTATCTGTTGAGGTTTGCTTTATGGTCTATTTTGGAGAAGGTTCCATGTGGTGCTGAAAAGAAGGTATACTCTTTGGGTTAGCATGAAAAGATCTATAGATGTCTATTAGGTCCATTTGATTTAGTGACTCTGTAAGTGCTTTTATTTCCCTATTTTTTTCTGTCTAGTTCACCTGTCCCTTGGTGAGAGTGGAGTGTTGAAGTCTCCTACTATTAAGGTATTAGGATCATTCTGTGATTTAAGCTTTAATATTGTTTCATTTACAAATGTGGGTGCTCTTGTATTTGGGGTAGATATTCAAAATTGTGATGTCTTCTTGATGGATTTTTACTTTGATGAGAAAATAGTGGCCCTCCTTATCTTTTTTTATTAATTTGGGTTGAAAGTCTATTTTATTAGATATTAGGATGGGTACTCCAGCTTGTTTTCTGGAACCTTTTGCTTGAAAAACTTTTTTTCCAACCCTTTACTCTGAGGTAGTGTTTATCTTTGTTGCATAGTTGTGTTTCTTGGATGCAACAGAATGTTAGATACTGTTTCCACAATCATTCTGTTAGGCAGTATCTGTTTATTGGGGAGTTGAGTCCATTGATGTTGATAGATACTAGTGACCAACAATTGTTACATACTTTTGTTGTGGCATTGGTGGTGTCACTGAGTTTCATTGCTTGTATTCTTTTGTTTTTTGTTGTGAAGTCACCTATTTCCTTGTTTGTTTAGATGTAGTTGTTTTCTTTGGTTTGGAGTTTTCATTTTAGTAACTTCTGTAGAGCTGGGTTAGTATGTAGATATTGTTTAAATTTGGTTTTGTCATGGAATATTTTGAATTTTCCATTTATGTCTATTGAAAGTTTTGCTGGGTATAGTAGTCTGGGTTGGAATCTGTACTCCCTTCAGGACTGCATGGTTTGTGTCCAGACTCTTCTGGCTGTCATAGTTTCTGTTGAGAAATCTGGTATGATTCTGATAGGTCTACCTTCTTATAATACTTGGCCTTTTTCCCTTGATGCTTTTAGAATTTTTGTTGTTGTTGTTCTGTAGGTTCATTGTTTTGACTATGATTTGACATGAAGAATTTCTTTTCTGGTCTAGTCTACTTGGTGTTCTGTAGGCGTCTTGTATGTTTATGGACATCTCTTTCTTTAAATTTGGAAAATTTCCCTCTATAATTTTCTTGAAAATATTTACCGGACCTTTGAGCCTGATGTCTTGTTTTTCTTCTACTCCTATTCATCTTAGATTTTGTCTTTTCATGATGTCCTTGATTTCTTGGATGTTTTGTGTTTGGAACTTTTCTGATTTTATTTTTTTCTTTAAGAGCTGTGTCAATTTTTCCAAGTGTAATTCCAGCTCCTGAGGTTCTTTCTTCCATCTCTTGTATTCTGTTGGTGATGCTTACCTTTGTAGTTCCTGATCTTTTCTTTATGTTCTCCATCTCCAGGTTTTTCTCTATTTCTGTTTTCTCTATTGATTCAAATTTTGTTTTTATGTCTTGCACCATTTCCTTCATCTCTTTGAATGTGGGGACCTACTTTTCAATGCCAGATTCTATTTTTGTTTGTTTGTTTGTTTGTTTGTGTGTTTCCTCTCTATATATCACTAATTGTGCCTCTACTTCTTTGGCTGTATTTGCCTCTATTTCTATGAGATTTGTTTATTTCTTCTTTATTTGCCTTCATTTGTGTGGACATTCCTTTGAGAGCTTTGTTCAGTTCCTCTTTGTTTTCCTCAATTTTCTTGGTCGTTTCTCTGAGAGCTTTATTTATTTCTTCTTTGTTCCTCTCAATTTCTTTGGATATTTCCTGAGGCCTTTGTTCATTTCATCTTTATGGGCCTCTAATAACTGGAAAAACATACTTTTGAAGTTGTTTTCTTGTGTATCTATTGATTTAAAGTGTCCATTGTATTGTGAGGTCATTATGTCCTGATTTCTGTTGGGTGTGTTGTTATGGCCTCTTGCCATCTTGTTATTTATAACCCTCACTGTTTACTCCTCTAGTTTGTAGATCAGGGTATGATTGTCTCTTCCTGTTTTCTGGACTGTTTTTTCAGGAAGATGAGAGAAGTTCACTGGTTTGGGAGAGTGTGTTGTGGTTTCAGTTTTACCTGAGTAAGGAATGTGACTCTGGCACTATTTGCATGTGATTTTAGCAGGCACAGTGTGCCTGTGCAGATTCTCTGACTATTGCAGTGGCCTCCAGGCCAAACTAGTATGCAGTTCTGTCTGGGATCCAGGGATTGTTTTCCTGGATTACACTGGTGGACCCACAAGGCAGAGGCTTCATCATTGGAGTCACTATTCCTAGAATACCTATAATGCCCACACTAGGGGTGTGGGTGGCAGGAATTTCATCTGTTTGTTTGTGTAGAGAGTCCCTGGATCTGGGGCAAACTCTCCCTAGAAGGCTCACTCACTCCCTTGCAGGACCAGTTGGAAAGCACAGGGGTTCCCCTTGTTCTGTACTCTCAGCAGATTGGTCCTGCTGTGGAAAATCTGGGGGTAGGCTAACAGCTCTGTGGCACTGTGGCAGCAGGACTCAGTGTCCACCTTCCCTGTGTGTGGCCTCTCTGTCCTTCCCCTCCACCAGGGAAGGGTTATGTTGGCTGGTCCCAGGGTAGCATGGGAAAGAGTTGGATTGAGTATCCTCAACCCCAGTTCCTGGGCCCAGATCTCTCTGCCAGAAGCAGCCTGGAGCTAGAACCTATGTTTGCCAATTCCTGGAGAGTACCAGCTAGGGTTGAGTGTCCTCAGATCCAGAACTCAGGTTTCTCTGCCAGGGGCCACTGGGTGAGTTGGAGAGGGGGTGCTGTGTCCTTTGGCAGGTTGCCTCTCTGTCCTTCCTCTCTGTCCTTTCCCTCTGCTAGGACAAGCTCTCAGGGGAGTGGCAGGAGGACTTGGGACTTCTCAGTCCCCTATCCTGAGCTGGGGTTTCTTTGACAGGGGCCGGGGACCGCTGGTGCTAGGACTAGGTGGTAGACCTTATTGTGCTGGATCTGGGAGAGGCTCAGGATGTGTTGAATAACCACAGTCCCAGATCCCGAGCTGAAGTTTGTTTGCTAGGAGCAGTCAGCAGCACTGGGGTTTGGGCACTGTGGAGCTGCTACACCATGGTAGTGTTCTCATTCTTGGGGGAGTGCCCAAAAGGATTGGGTTTTCTCATCCCTGATCTCAGGTTTGTTTTTTATTGTTGTTGTTGTTGTTGGGAGCTACAGCTCTTGCTGGGGCTGGGGTATAGACAGTGTGGTCTGTGGCAGATTCTGCTGGATGCCTCCTGCTTCCTCCGAAGAGGGAGTATGGTGTTGGATGCGGGGGAAGTGCCTGGGGATCACCTCTCAAGGGGTCTCCTTCCAGAGGAGTCTGCCATGACCTGATTCTAGATGGACTCAGATCATGGTTAGTCTCTCTCTTCTTGGAAGTCTAGATAACTCTGTTCTGGGTTGATCAGCCCCTTCACTCAGCAATTTCCACAATGTAGGTCCTCTCTCCTTCAGCTAAGCTGCACCCTAGCCTCTGCCATATTCCGATCAGGCGACAAGCTATTTTTCTTTTTAAATATCTCTTGCTCTCACCCTTGCTTTTCAGTCAACATAAAAACTCATCAAAATCCTTTCCTTCTTGACATGATCCTGCTGGAGCCCATGATTTTTTTTATACGCAAAGCAAAAACAAGTTATATTAATACAAAAAAGGTCTGAAAATGCCAAATCCTTTTTTTTTAATTACTTCCTTATAGCAGACAATTTGGTCCAATTTTTCATAAACAAACTCTAAGGACTTAGAACAAGTTTTAAGGAACTTGGTGAAACTCTTTTCTGTCTCAAGGTGAAGACCATGGCAGAAACATTTTTTTTTTGATAAACAAAGCATTTAACAAACAAACAGCTCTCCACAAGATACATTCTAAAAAACTGCAATATATTTTTCAATTAGCTCAAATCATATGGCTTGGTTTCATTTAGTAAAGGTAATAAAATAAATACCAAAGTTTCTTGTTTTCCCCCAAAAGTATGGAGAATCTGTTTCAAACATTGTCTAAAATCCCTGATAAACTTTAAAGTTTTCATAGTCTTAAAAAATTTTCAAAACCTGTTTTTGCAATATTAAAATAAAGTACCCCTTTTGTAGGAGAGAATTCACAAAGCATAACCATAGTTTTAAAGATCAAAACCAGATTTTATAAGCAATGTAAACAATTCAATTTTTAAAACCCATACTAATTTAAAATAATTCATCCTTTTAGTCTAGAAGGAAATGAAAATTATTTGACTAAGGTTCCCCCATTTTATTTTAAACCAATATCATGTGACTACCAAGATGATGCTCACAGGTAACATTATATTCTACTAGGCGATTTCAAGATGGAAGAGTCATCCATCATTGTTGCCATAAACACATAGGCACACATATATATTTTAAACAAATTTGAATTTAATATTTAAACATACCCAAATTATTTTTGATCAGATTAATGATGACCCACAGAGCATAAAAATAGTCAAAGACAGACATGATGGCCATACATACATTTAAACAGACAAAACTGTTCTTACTCCAACTAAAACTGATGGTGGGATTAGTCATCCACCCCAGACACAAGTACATTTCCTCTTGAGTCCCACAGCTGTGACTCTCAAGTGTGTCTACTCAATCATGTCCCACCACTCCTACAAACACCACGGGGCCTTCAGAACAGAAAACAGAAGGTAGACACAAACAAATACTGCACAGAGACATTGAGACAAAAAACACTCACCAGCTGGCCAAATTTCCTGGGACCAAAACTGACTCTTCTGAGGCTGGCCAAACATACTGATTCCTCCTGCTGCTATACCCCAGGGAGTGCAGGAGGCATTGGGCCTGCTGCCTCAGGAGACAGGAAGAGTGGGCTGTTGCCCTGGGAGATATCAAGTGGTATTCCCTGGGAGCAGGCAGGCTAGGCCTGTGAGAGCAGACCTTCTGGAGCTTACAGTATGCCTGGGTGACTATGCCCTGCCCCAGACTTTCCATAGCCAGGAGTACAAGGTCACCATGCTCCACCATGTTGGACAAGGTCACTGTGCAACACCATATTGGAAGTGTGTCTGGCAAAGGGCTAACAATTTCACTCACCAACAGATACACACACACACACACACACACACACAAGAACCAAAACAGACTAGACAGATTACCCACCAAAATACTGATGAAGCCAGAGGTATCCCCCTAAACTTCGGCAGCTGTGACCACCAGTGTGTCCACATTGATCATGTCTTGCTACCCAGATAATAACACCCACTCTCCTAGGAATTTTCAGAATAGAGAACAGAAAGTACTGCACACACAGACATTGCACAGAGACATTTAGACCTTTATGGCCCCCCCAAAATGTTCTGCCCAATTTAAGAACCCCAAGAGACCAAGAATAAACAGACTTTGCTGTAAATACACGAGGTTATTTTATTACAAATTACAAGCTGAAGTTTGGGCCCACAAACCCATCATCAAAGAGGTGGGAGCCAAGAGCCCCGTGCTCAGGTGAGTTGGGTGATTTAATATTCTGGTCCATCCCAGCATGCCCAAGGTAAGGGCACTTTCTGCCTGGCAAACATCTATTGGTCAAAATGCTACATTTTTAATTGTTTGGCTATAGGAAGGTTCCCAGACCATTAATGACCTGCCATCCCTCCCTAAAGGAATGGACCAGTTTCCTGTCAACTGTATCTCTAGTGGGTGGGGAAAGAATTCAGTAAGGTGGTTCTTCCCACTGGGCATTACAAGACTTCTCCACCCTACCTAGTTCAGGTCATAATAATAGCTGCTAACTTTTAATCTTTTGGTTTATCACAGTATGTTGACAATATTTACAATGACTTTTAACATGAAAAAAGATCCCATTAAGGCTATCAGAGTTTGACTTTGTAAGGCATGCTTTCCAGAAACTCATTATGTAACAGAGAATCCTTGCCATGAACAAGTGGATACCCATCTATGTCAGACCCCATGAGCTTAGGTAGAACCTCTGAACAATAACACTACACTTAGAATTTTGCTCTGGAGGACTACAGCTGCTCTTGCATACTAGGTCTATAACACCAACCCATTTCTCTGTCCTAATGGCCCCATTTTCACTGTAAACTTCACGACCCAGGAACTTGTTCAATGATCACTGAGTAGGATACAGCTGCTGATCCAGCCAGGTCAGCCAAGGCAACCCTGCTCATAGAAGGTTGACAACAGTAGTGTCATATACATCAGTTGTCATATAATATCTTGTCCTTCAGTTATCTGTTTACAGACACTTATCTTCCTCTGTTTCAGCCAAACCAGTCCAAGAAATTATCTGGTTTCCTTTTCTTTTCCCTGCTTTTAAAGCCTCAATACCCAAGGAAACCTAGACCTTGCCAGCCTATTAAAACAATAAAAATGTGAAGGTACATTTTGTGAATACAAGGGTGACAGCTTAGTTCAAAGTCACAATGTTGGAAATTTCTGATACAGTACCACAGTAGGAGACCACCTTGTCATTCAGTAATTCTCCTTAATTCCACGTCATTCCCTACTAGGAAGCTGTCCAATTAAATAAAGTAAGATTAAAGTCTCAGGGCCTACCTGAGATTGTCACAGAGGTACACAGAAGTAAAGATGTGGTATCTGGATAAAGGAATGAGATATAGGCTTGTAGGGTTTCACAAGAAAAAGTCACATGTGCACAGCATCAGAGAAATAAAATGCTGAGGAAAGTTTGCTTATTCATCTCCATGGAAACGTCAGGATTCTCTCAGGTACTAATTGGCTGAGAGGGAAAACAATGTCATGAAACAGGTTAAAGTCTGTAAGTGTTTCAGGAGCCAGATATTAAAAGTACAAAGTGGACAGCTTGCTTGAGAGAAAGGCTGAGCAGTTTGATATGCCTCAAACTGAGTAGCTGAAAGCACACAATCCAAATGTGACAGTTTCTGTGTCCAATAGTCTTAGTTCAGGAAAAGTGTCACATATTTCTTTCAAGTGTGCTGAAAACTAAAGCTATTTACTGAAGCCAAAGACTAATAGTGAGCAAATGTCATTTGGTAGAAAACCAAAGCCAATTATTGAAAGAGTTATCTAGGACTCTAGGTCATGGGTGATAGATTTGTGAGGACATCTGTCTGTTAGTTTTAGAACATCCATGAGATATCTTAAGAAAACATCCTTACAATATATTGCAGGTGCAATATTCAAGCCATGAAAGCACTCTTGCTATCTCCTGCAGCAGTAATTCACCCTTTTTTCCTTCCCTGCCTTCTCACTATATAAGTTGGGTAAAAATTTCTAATAAATGAGGTCCCAAATCCCTTGAAATAGGTGAGGACAAGGCTGCAATTCCCCAACTCTCCTGAGCTACTTCTGTCTGTGAATCTATCTCCACACTTATGCTGGAACTGAAGGCTCCAGTCCTATTTCACCCTGCCGCCCACTTCCTTTAACCCTCCCTTACAGCCCTGTACTCTCAGACATGGGATGGTCCTAATGACACACCTTTCCCTGAAAAGGCCATTTCCCTTGGGGAGAAAGCCGCCAATTCCTGTAATCGAGACTGGCAACCCCTCGCATCTTTCACAGCTTCAGCTGCTGTTCCATGTATTAAAGCTTCTCCTTTCTTCTTGCCAGCTTTACAGTTTTGATTCTGACTTCGATAATGCTGCTCAGCACGTTAAAACTAAACTCTGTCAGGAGGTCAAATCCCTCAGAGAACTGTTCCAAAAGAAAAGAAAGCATTTAAAACTTCTTAAAGAACTGTGGGAGCTGAACTTTGAATTAACCAGACTCCCTCCTACAGCAGCCTGCCTCCTGCCCAAGACAGAGAAAAACGCTTCCAATACCTTGCAGGCTTTTCCTGTAACTCGAAGGAGAGAGCAGGCTCCTGCCCAACCCCCACCAAAGAGGTCCGGTCCATCTTGGCCCCTGAAGTAAAGGGAGAGGACTCTAACCCAGATGATGAGAATAATCTTACCTCTGGCCAAGAGGCCCCTGCTGGCAAAAAGGAAATTTCTGCCATCTCAGATGGGCATGGATTTGGAATATATGAACAGCAGCATCACCCCCTTGGATTTAGATATATAAAAGAAATGAAAAATCTAGTGGCACAATATGGCCTGTTTGTTCCCTTCACACTGCCCATAATTGAAATTCTGAGTGACGGGTGACTCACACTCAAATGATTGGTAATTTTTGATGGGTGCAGTATATTTGATTTTGTCCTCTGGAAGTCAGATTTCACTGAATTTTGCAGGGAGAACACACGCTATAATGGGGTGGCTAGCAGTACTTCCAAACACTGGATGTTTCAAAATTTACGAGGGAGTAGCTCCTGTGATACCAATGAGCAAAAAGCCAAGTATCCTCCTGGTCTTCTTTCTCAAATACAAGCTGCTGGACTCAAGGCTTAGAAATGGCTTCCCCCTAAAGGAGCCATAATTAACTTCCTAGATAATATTCAACAAGGACCAGATGAGCCCTATAGTAATTTCATCAGCCACCTTACTGACACAGTGGAATGGTTTCTGGGTAAATATACAAATGAAAGGGGATTCATACAACATCTCGCTTTCAAAAATGCTAACCCTACCTGCCAAGCTGCCATAAGGCCATACCACAAAGGCAAGGACATTTCTGATTATAACAGGTACTGTGCAGGCATCAGCTCATCTCATTCTATTGGCTTTGCAATTGGAGCTGCCATCAAAGGCCTAACTTAGGGCTCCCTCTCTAAAGCTTGCTTTATTTGCAAACAAGGAGATTTCACAAAGTAATGCAAGGCTGCTAAGGCTGAGCATCAACTTCTTCATCTCTGTGTCCCAGGTGCAAAAGAGGGAAACACTGGGCCTCACAGTGTCACTCTTAAATGGATATTCAAGGCAATTCCCTACCAAAGCAGGGAAACTTATTAAGGGGCCTTGTCCTTACCCGAACATGACATAAACCTCTGGGACTATAGGGTTTGTCCCACAAACATTAACCCCTCAAGCTCAGGCATTTCAAGTATTTCCTCTATTGCCAAACAATCAATCCTTTTCTCCCTCCCCTGAGAAACCACAGGAAGCACAGGGTTGGACTGTTCACCAGCACAATACTAACACCTGATATGGGAATTCAGGTCATGCATACAGGAGTTTCAGACCCCCAGCCTTCTGGAATCTTTGGACAACTTCTTAGTCATGGTAGTTCAGCTCTCTAAGGACTAAATATCTCCCCTGGAGTTATTGATAATGATTATACAGGAGAGATAAAAATTCTAGCTTCTTCCACTTCTGGTCCCTTAACTATTAACATGGAACAAAGCTATTGCTTCCTCTCACCCTCCTAACCAGAAAAGCTGTCGAAAATTCAGAGGCAGCAATATTTTGGATCCTTGGATGCTTACTGGATTCAGACAATTACTCAGGATAGACCTCTCCTCAATTTAAAATTGGATGGAAAAACTTTGAAGGGCTTGTAGATACCAGAGTGGATGTCACCATAATTAAAAAAAAAAATGCCTCCCTCCTGGCCCCTTACAGCTTCTTTAATCTACCTCAGGGTCATAGCACACAAATGTCCAATCCCCAGCAAAGTTCTAAAGTCCTCACATGGACAGATGAAGAATGTAATACAGGCTCCTTTTGACCTTATGTTGTGCCTGGCCTACCTGTTAATCTCTGGGTTTGGGATATTCTCTCCAAGTTAAATCTCATTATTTGTAGTACAAATGAAATTGTTACCCACCAAATGCTAAAACAGGCTTCCTTTCCAGACAAGGCTTAAGAAAACATTCACAGGGAATAAAAGAACCTATCCAAGTAACTGAAAAATCTTACTGCCCAGGATTAGGCATGACAAATTTACCCTAATGGCTGTTGGCATCCCTGTACCTCATGAAGACAAAATCACTTAGAAATCTGATGAAGCTGTTTGGGTTGGTCAATGGCCTTTAACCTCAGAAAAGTAAGCAGCTTCTATGGCATTAACACAGAAACAGCTTGCCACTGTTCCTACTTCTCCTTGGAAAACTCCTATTTTAGTTATTAAGAAAAAGTCTTGCAAATGGAGGTAAGCAAGACCTAAGAGACATTACGAAAACTATGCTTACCATGGGTGCTTTACAACCAGGACTACCTACCCCTGTAGCCATCCCTGCTGGCTTTTATAAGATAGTTATAGATCTTAAAGATTTTTTTTATGAACCCTCTACATCCCAGAGATGAAAAGTGCTTAGTTTTTATCCTGCCAGTAACAAACTTCAAAGGGCCTATGCCTTGTTTCCAATGGAAAGTTTTGACCCAAGGCATGGACAATAGCCTGACTCTGTGTCAAAAGTCTGTATCTCAGATTATTGATCCTTTTAGAACACTCTGGCCTTCTATTTATATAATATATAATATGGATGATATCCTTTAGATGGATGTAATGGCTCACTGGTGTTTCATTGCTGTCAGAAGTTTCACAAACATTAATAGATTATTGTTTGCAAAATACACCAGATAAAATTCAATTAAAAGACCCATATATTTATTTAGGATTTGAGCTTCATAATAAAAAAATTACTACACAAAATTCCAGTTAAAAACTAGCCATTTAAAGACTTTATATATGAATTTCAAAAGCTCCTAGAAGATATCAGTTGGATAAGACCTTATCTTAAACTCATCAAAGGGAAACTTAAACCTCTCTTTGATATTCTCATTAGCAATTAGGGAAATGCAAATCAAAACAACCCTGAGATTTCACCTTACACTCTTCAGAATGGCCAAGATCAAAAACTCAAGTGACAACACGTGCTGGAGAGGTTGTGGAGAAAGGGGAACCCTCCTCCACTGCTAGTGGGAATGTAAACTTGTACAGCCACTCTGGAAATCACTCTGGCGCTTTCCCAACAACTAGGAATAGTGCTTCCTCAAGATCCACCCATACCACTCCTAGGCCCATATCAAAAAGAGGCTCAAGTACACAAAAAGGACATTTGCTCAACCATGTTTTTAGCAGCTTTATTTGTAATAGCCAGAAGCTGGAAACAGCCCAGATGCCCCTCAACTAAAGAATGGATGCAGAAATTGTGGTATGTTTATACAATGGAGTATTACTCAGCAATGAAAAATAAGGAAATCATGAAATTTGCAGGTAAATGGTGGGACCTGGAAAGGATCATCCTGAGTGAGTTGTCCCAGAATCAAAAAGACACACAAGGTACATACTCACTAATATAGACATGCAACATAGGATGCCATCCACTGAAATTTGTACATCTAAAGAAAATAAGCAAGACAGAGGACCCTAACTAAAACACTCAATCCCCATCCTGAAAGGCAAAGAGGATGGACATCAGAAGAAGAAGAAAACAGTAAACGACCTAGGAACCTGCCACAGAGGGCCTCTGAAAGCCTCTGCCCTGCAAACTGTGAAAGCAGATGCTGAGCCTGATGGTCAACTGTTGGGTAGAGTGAATGGAATTTTATGTAAGAAGTGGAAAATAGAGTTGGAGAGGACAGGAACTCCACAAGGAGAGCAACAGAACAAGAAAATTTGAACACAGAGAACTTCCCAGATTCCAACCAAGGACTATTCATGGAGATAACCTCAAACTCCTGCACAGATGTAACCCATGGCAGTTCAGAGTCCAAGTGGGTTCCATAATAATGGGAAGAGGGACTGCCTCTGATATAATCTGATTGGCCTGCTATTTGATCACCTCCCCCTGAGGGCGGAGCAGCCTTATCAGGCCAAAGAAGATGACAATGCAGCCCCTTCTGATGGGAACTGATAGACTAAGATCAGAAAGAAGGGGAGGAGGACCTCCCGTATCAGTGGACTTGGGGAGGGGCATGCATGCAGAAATGGGAGTGAAGGAGGGATCAGAAGGGGAGGATGAAGGGGCTTATGGGGGGATACAAAATCAATAAAGTGTAATTCAAAAAGTTAAATAAAAAATTTAAAAAATAGAAGATTAATTTAAAAGGAGAAACTATTAATAAAGCTACCTGCCTTGCCCAGATTAAAAAAAAAAAAAAACAAAACAAAATAAAACAAATAAAAATGCCATTCATAAGTTAAAGAAGAGGGAGTTATATCCCATGAAAGGATCTCCAAGAAATATTCTTCATCATGCACTGTTTGTTCTTAATTTTTTAACCTTAGACGCCTATGGCAAGTCTGCTGCTGATTGCCTTTGGCACCCTGAAACAAATAAAAATTATGCCACAGTCATGTGGAAAGACCCCCTCACTTCCAAATGGAATGGCCCAGACCCAGTCATTATCTAGGGTTGAGGAACAGTTTTCCTGTTTGACACCAAGGGGGGGGGGCAGGCAGACGGCTGCCAGAAAGGCTGGTACAACAAATAGATGGCCCCTCCTCAGAAAAAAAAAAAAAGAACCACCAAGAGACAAACCATGTACTCCTGACATCCGGGCTGGTGAGAACCCCTGAGAGCCTTCTCTTTTCTTTACAAATAATACCACTTTGGATAATATTCCTTTAAGTGATGATGCAATGCCAGAAGGTGATTACAGACCAGAAGAACAATGTCCACCAACCCTATAAATATACATGGTAAGATCCAGAGAATATGGTGAGGTATATTATATACAATCACAAGTCACTTCTGATACTGAGTGGTACCCAGACATGTCCTTTCTTGCCCCATACCCCTGAGTCACTCTTCACCTGTGAACAATGGGAACTGGCAATTGGACTTTATGCCTGCCCAGGTTATAAGAGGATTAAGGGATGTGGAGGTGCTGGAGACTTTTACTGCACCTCCTGGGGATGTGAACCCTCAGCTGTAATTGCCACAGGAAGCTGGGGACACCTTAATAGTGATGATTACATTGTGATAACTGTTACATCTAAGATTGATATTAACTCCTGGAAATCACATTATTATTTGACAAATACTTGTTATGGGCTAAGATGTCCTCAAGCTGGCAACAGCTCCAGCTCCCCATCTTAAAGCTATATTTTACTTCTAAAGGAAAACAAAAATCAGTTCCCTCACATTCGGGCCTCACTTGGGGCCTATGCATATACTGCAGTGGGCCAAGAATGGTCCAGGAGTTATCATTTACCTCACGCTAAGGAAAGAATCAGCTATTCCACACAAAGCTATTGGACCCAATCCTGTCCTTGCCCCACCCACACAGATAGAATCCAGGAAAAATGATTTTCCTACACAGACAGAGCCTAAGAAAAATGTCCCTGCCTCCCCAACTCCTTCCTTTGCTGATAAGCCTATCACCTCTTTAATTGAAGATGGTATTAATACACACCATATTATTTTGGACATTGTTAATAATACCTTCTTAGCCTTGAATCATACATGCCCTGAGATTACTGAGTCCTGTTGGCTTTGTTATGATTCTGCCCATCCTGTTTATGAAGGTTTTGCTGTCACTGAGGAAATAGTCTACTCCTCTGACCATTCTAAATGCAGATGGTCATGACAAGCTGAGGCTAGATTGACTCTGACTTCTGTTTCTCAACTTGGGTTATGCATAGTCAATGGTATTCCTCAGAAATACAGACATCTTTGTAATGAAAACATTACACCATCAAGCTACCTTCCCAATTATATCCTCAGAGTCAATAATAGCTGGTGGATTTGAAGTGATGGTCTTATCCCCTATATATACTCCCCTAACCTCAAAAGCAATTTTACCACATTCTGTGTTCTTGTCCAATTAATTCCCTGCTTGATTTATTATTCTGCGGAAGATTTTTCCTGGTTTTGGGAACCTGTTAATGACCATGAATTGCTTAGAACAAAAAGAGAGACCCTAACAGCAGTTACACTAACTGTTCTCCTTGCCCACAGAGCTGTGGGTGCTGGGCAGGCATAACCTCTCTAGTTCTCTCCAATAAGCATTACTCTGACCTTTGCTGGACAATTGGCAAGGATGTTGACAGATTGGAGATTGGCATCACCAACTTGGAGAAATCGCTTGTCTCATTGTCTGAAGTTGTCCTACAAAATTGAGGAGAGCTAGACTTGCTTTTCCTCCAGCAAGGGGGCTCTGTGCTGCTTTTACACAGATTATACTGGGATTGTTAGGGGCTCCATGGATAAGGTGAAGGAAGGCCTAGAAGAAAGAAAGAGACAGAGAGAACAAGGTAGAGTTGTTTCATAATTGGTTTTCAACCTCTCCCTGGCTCACCACCCTCCTTCATCCAATTGTGGGACAAATGGTGGGTTTTCTTCTCCTCATATCTTTCTGCCCATGGGCCATTGAAAGACTTACTAACTTTGTAAAACAGCAAATTGACTCCCTGGCATCTAAACACATGCAAGTTCATTATCACAGACTTGATTTGGCTGACAGAGACTTAGCTGAACCCAAGGAAGACTGCTAAATGTCTATGACATGGGTCTTGACTGCTTGCATTTGGCTTTCATCGAACAGAGTGAAACTCAGATGAATGCTTCCCTGATGTAGAATAAGCTCCACTTGGGTGCAGGATGAGGTACCACAGGTAAAGGGCCCAATTGCCAGCTTCTGCATTCCCTGAGAAGCAAACTGGATTGCTTAGATTTTGGTGTCTGATTACCCCTAACCACAACCTGCTGGGGATGCCCTCAGGAATTGATGGGGTCTTCCTCTCCTCCCCAAAAGGTACCCAAAAATTCTGAAAAATGCCTTGGGAGGATAAGGTCACTACTTACCCCCTCTGGTTAATGCCCACCGTTTTCAAAAGACCTCATGTTCAAAACCTACTTGATAGCCTCTTAAATTGTTTAAGAATGGAGGAGATCCTGGGAGCAAAAGCTGTTTACTGAAGCCAACGCCACATAGTGAGCCAAAGCTATTTAGTGAAGACAAAGCTGTTTATGGAAGCTAAAGCCTAATAGTAAGCAAAAGTCATTTGATAGAAACCTAAAGCCAATTAGTAAAGGAGTTATCGAGGAGCCTAGGTCATGGGTGATAGATTTGTGAGGACATTCATTTGTTAGTCTTAAAACATCCATGAGATATCTTAAGAAAACATCCTTACGGTATCTTATGCAATATTCAAACCATGATAGCACTCTTGCTATCTGCTGCAGCAGTAATTTAGCATTCCTCCTTTCCTGCATTCTCCCTATATAAGTTGGGTAAAAATTTCTAATAAATGAGTTTTTGATCAGACAAACAGAATTGGCCTCCTTCTTCAGGTCTCTGTCCCATAACATTCTTTTCAACACCCCCTCCCCGTTAGGAACCATTGCACTCTCACTGGACAGGACACAAGTGGTCATTAATAAATTCATATGACTTTCATATCATCACAGATTCCATTATTATTTGTTAAATGTACAGATATACCCTCAGTAATTGAATTCCTTTTTGTGAAAACGCTCCTTGACCAAGGCAAATCTTTGAACAAAAAGCATTTAATTAGGGCCTTAATTATATTTTTACATAGACCATCCAGGGCCATGTCAGCAAGCAGTCATCAAGTTGTTGTCCTTCAGCAGAACTGAGAGGTTTTCATATTCAATCACATGCCCCAGGAAGAGAGAGGAGAACAGAGAATGATAGAGTGAGTAAGAGCTAGAGAGATAGATTCAGAAATAGAGAGACCAAGAATGACAGAAACAAAGATATAAAGTGACAGAGACAGAGAGACAGATACTCAATTATGTCTTGTTACTATCATTGGCATATCAACCTCAAAGCACACCCTCCTATAATATAAACTCCAATAGGAATTACTTTATCTAACAAGGCCATACCTCCTACCCCTTTCCAGACATTTCCTCACTGGAGACTCAACATGTAAATAGATGAGCTTCAAGTGCACATTTCATTTTAAATCACTAGAGACATTGCCATTCAAATCACCAGGAAGTAGAACAAAATGGAGAGAATTTAAGGCAATAAGAATGGATTTATCATCATATTTTGTCATCAATACAATGAATAAAGTCCCAGCATTTTCCAACGACTAAACAAGAAGATTGACAATCTCCTTTGGGAAAAATGTGGAATATTTCCGTAATGGATTATTGTTCAGCTGAGAAAATGACATCATGATATTTTCAGGCAAACGGATGGAACCAGAAATAATCATCCTGGGTGAAGTAACTAAAATGCAGAAAGACAAATATAGTATGTGATCACTTACTAGGAAGTCTCCTAATAGTGTGGGATAATGTTCCAATAGGCCATCTATTGTGACCCAGATAGTTTTCCACAAGGAAACTGTGTTAATTGAGTTGTTGTGTCAGGCCCTTGTTATTAAAATATATTGTTTTCTGCCCACAGCTGATAGATTAGTGCCATTTTCTTGGATCCAAAAAGCTGTTTCCTTCTGCATCACATGGAATTGCATACAGATAACCATAGTCTGATATTATGCAGAGAGAGACCTTAAAACACCCAGCTCTAAATGGGATTTTCCTATGAAATTCTCCCTTCCCTGAGAGCTCTGGGAAGCCAGCAGGAGAGGAGGCAGGAAGAGTGCCATAAGTAGAGGGAATTCAGGACACAAGGCGAACAAAGTCCTGAGAATCAGGCTGAGGGGAACATGATATAGTCAGCCTTGACAAGACAAGATAAGCTAGGCTCAGACAGAAAGAGGAGGAGGACCGCACCTCTCAGTGAAGTAGGGTAAAGCCATAGGAATAGAAGAAAGAGAGTGGATGGAACTGGAAGGTGAAAAGGGAGGGGGCAGAAGAGGAGATACCAAGTGAACAAATTGTAATAAATAAATACAGAATAAAAACTGTGATCAAGGTGATGAACTATAGAGGTCTTCAGGATAGGCTTCTTCTTGGGGATTTTGCCAGGGTGTGTCAAGGATGAACTCTGGTTTCTTTAAGGAACTTGGCACTGAGAATCTGATCCTGTTCTAACAAGTATCAACTCATACTTCAATTGATTACTTTAAAGAAAAAAAGAATTTAGTTTGACACATGGGTGCAATGGAAGAGCATTCCAATATATTCAATAAAAGTAATATGTTGATAAATTTTACAATGATTTTTCACATGTAGAAAAGATCCTGCTAATGAGGGCAGAGTTTGACTTTGTAAGGTATGCTTTGCAGGAACTCATTATGGAGCAGAGAATCCTAGAAATGAACTAGTGTTTACCTAGCTACTTCAGACCGCTTGATCTCAGGTGGCACCTCTGAACAAGCAGTCCTGGCACTAACACTACATGCAGAGGGTTTCTCTGGAGCACCACTGTAGGAAACACAGCTGCTTCTATGTACGAGGCATAGAGCATGGGCCCATTTTACTGTTGTGAAGTCCTAGTTTTAACTGTCAACCCAAAATAAGGAGGGTTCCCCACTGACCAGTGAGTAGGACACAGCTGCCAATCCAGCCAGATGAGCCAAGGCAACCCAGGTGAAAGAAGGTTAGCAATAAAAGTGTGAAAAAGCACCAGCTGTAAAATAGTGAATTGACCCTCAGTTCTCCTTTTACATACACATTGATCTTTTACTGTTTCAGCCAAACAAGTCCCAGGAATTTTCTGGTTTCAGTCTCTTTCCACTGTTTTAATTTATCATAAGAATGTGAAGGTACAGTTAGTGAGTATGCAAGTAACTGATCAGTTCAAAGTTACAACTTAGGAACTTTCTGATTCAAGACCACAGTAGGAGATAACCTTGTCATTCAGTACATAAACCTTAATCCCACATCAGTTTGGAACTTCCCTACTTAGGAAGATATCCAAATCAATAAACTTTAAAGTTTCATTTTCTAACTGACATTGTTACAGAGGTAAACAGGAGCAAACGTGTGAGATTAGGATAAAGGGATGAAATAAAGGCTTGTTGGGTTTTGGAAGAAAAAATTTACTTGTGCACAGAATTGAGATACTGGACAATGAGGAAAGTTTGTTTACTAATCTTTATGGAAACCTCAAGATTCTCTCAGGTGCTGATTGGCTGAGAGGCAGAATAATGTCATGAAACAGGTGAAAGCCAATAAGAATTTCAGGAGCCAGTTATTAAAATGTCTAAGTGGAAAGCATGACTGAGAGAAAGATTGAGCAGCCCTACATGCCTCAATCTGGGGAGCTGAAAGCACACAACTTAGAAATGAGAGTTCCTTTGTCCAAGATTCCTAGTTGAGGAAAAGTTTCACATATTGCTTTCAACTGGTCAATAGTAAAGTCAAGTTTCCTTGACATGTGAGTTTCACATTATCACAGATTCCATTATTCATTGTTAAATGCACAGATATGTCCTCAGTAATTGAATTACTTAGTGTGAAAATGCTGCATTACCAAGGAAATTCTTTGATCAAATAGTGTTTAATTGGGTCCTTGTTTATATTTTTACAAAAAACATCTCTGATGTACCATCAGAAAGCAGTCATCTTGTTGTAGCCTTGAGGAGAACTGAGGGCTTTTCATACTGAGCAACAAGCAGCAAGCAGAGAGAGGAAGACTGAGGGAGACAGAGAGAAAGAGCTAGAGAAACATATTCAGAAATATAGAGAACAAAACCAAAAGAAACAAATATAAATATTGACAGAGACCAAGAGACAGGTCTCCTCACTTTCATTGGTATATCAGCCTCAAAGCACACCCTCCCATAATATAACTCCAATATGAATTATATTATCTAACATGTCCATATTTTTTAAACCTTCCCAGATTTTCCTCAGTGGGGATTAAACATGTAAATAGATAAGCTTCAAGGGGATATTGCAATTCAAATCATCAGGAAGTAGATGGACTCCTAGGCTAAAAGAACATAAGTCTGTCATTCTTTACAATGATAAAAATCCCAGTAACTTCCAAGTTATAAAGAACAGGACTGTCAATGTCCTTTGGTGAAAATATGGAATATTTTCCTGACAGAGTATTATTCAGCTAAGGAAATGAGATCATGTTATTTTCAAACAAATGAATGAAACCAGGAAATATCATTGTGGTTGAAGTAACTAAAATGCAGAAAGACAAATATGGTATGTATTCACTTATTAAGAGATCACTAATAGTGAGGGATAAAGTTCCAATATTGTGAACAAACCAATCTTAAACTAGGGAGATTGATTGACAATTAGTTGAGTTGTGGGGGAAGGGCATCCTATGGAAAATTTCAAGCTAACCCAGCTATGGTTATTAAGATATGTTGCTCTCTGCCCACAACTGATAGATCAATTTCATGCTCTTGCATCCACAGAGATGCTTACTTCTGCTTCAACTTGGATTGCATACAGAGACCCACAGTCCAATATGTACAGAGAGACCTCAAACACCCAGCTTGAAATGAGATTTTCCTAAGAAATTCTCCCTCCCCTCAGAATTCTGGGAAGCCTGCAGGAAAGGAGGCAGGAAGACTGTCATAAGTAGAGTGAATTGAGGACACAGGAAAAAATGCTCTGAAAATCAGGCCACAGGACAAATTTTTGAAGCTAGCCTTGATGAGACCTTATAAGCTAGGGTCAGATAGAAAGGGGAGGAGACCACACATATCTCACTAATTGGAGAATGGAAAATGGGTAGAAGAAGGATGGTGGGTAGGACTAGAAAGAGAAGATGTAGGGTACTGTAGACGGGATACAAAGTTAACTCATCATAATAAATAAGTACATAACTGAACAAATTGATGATGGCTTCTTCTTCTGGGTAGTGCCAGTGTGGGGCAAGGATGAACTCAATTTTCTTTAAGGGACTTGGCCTGAGACTCTGATCATGTTCCAATGAGTAGATGAACGACACATACTTCAATAGGTGCATATATATATTCTTTTTTTTTAGTGTGACACATGTGTAGGAATTTCAATCTTGGAGCAATGGAAAAGGAGTATATTGTATATTATATGAAATTCCCACATAATCAGTAAAAATAATATGTTGACCACTTATGCAATGACTGTGAAAATGTAGAAAAGATTCCACTGAACATGCAGTCCTGGCACTAACATTAAGTTTAGAGGGTTTGTCTGGAGCACCACTGAAGAAAACAGGATGCTCTTGTGCCATAGACATAAAGCAGGTACTCATTTCTCTGTCTTGAAGGCCCAGGTATAACTGTAAACCTGAGAACCAGGAGGGTTCCTCACTTACCACTGTGTAGGACATAGCTTGTTTGAGAGAAAAGCTCAGTAGCCCTACATGCCTCCATCTAGGTAGATGACAGCACACAACTTAGAGATGACAGTTCCTGTTCAAGACACTATTTCAGGAATAGTGTCACACATTTCTGTCAAGAGTTCATTAGTAAAATCGCCTGATATAACAGCAGAATGGAATTTTGATATCACATCAATATTATCATATTGTGATGAGGACATCACAATGTGATCATTGTGACTATGACATCATATGGTAAAATATCACAATGGAATTATAACATCACCATAATAATATAAAATAACAATGCAATTTTGACATTACAATACTATCATGACATCATATTATTGTTATCATATCACATTCGAATTTTGATATCGCAATGTTTCCTTAACAGTATTATTCAGCTAAGAAAACATATTTTTGGCAAATGGATGGAACCACGAAAAATCATCCTGAGTGTAGTAACTAAAATGACAAAAACAAATATGGTATCTATTCACTTATTAGAAGATCTCCAAATAGTTGGGAATTAAGTTCCAAAAAGCTATGTATTGTCACCAAACCAGTCTTCTACTAGGGGGATTGGATGGCTATTAATTGAGTTGTTGGGCCTATGGAAATTGTGAACCAACCCAGGCTGTTGTAATTAAGATATGTTGCTCTCTGCCCTCAACTAATAAATCAGTGCCATGTTCTTCAATCCACAGAAATGCATCCTCCTGCATCAAGTGGGATTTCATACCCACAGTCTGATCTTATGTACAGAGAGACTATAAAACACCCAGCTCTAAATGGTATTTCTCTATGAAATTCTACCTCCCTTCAGAGTGCTAAGAAGCCTGCAGGAGAGAAGTAAGAAAAAATATCAAAGGTAGAGGGAATTGATGACACAAAGAGAACAATGCCCTAAGAATCAGGCCACAGAAGATGATTCAGCCAGCCTTAATGATAGGTTCACATAAAAGCTGAGGACGACCGCCCCTATCAGGGAACTAAAAAAAGGTATCAGAGGAGTAGGGTGGGTCAGACTGGAAGAAGAGGGAAAGGGCACCAGTAGGTTACAAAGTGAACAATTCCTAATAACTAAATACATAAGAAAATCTGTGAAGAAGGTGATGAAGTACAGAGTTCTTCAGAACTGATGGCTTCTTCTTGTGGGTAGTGCCAGTGTGGGGCAAGGATAAATTCAGTTTTCTTTAAGGAACTTGGCACTGAGACTTTTATAATGTTCCAATGAATATTTGAACAACACTTATTTCTATTGATGTATTTCAAAGAAAAAAAATATTAGTGTGACACATAGGTAGGAACTTGGATCTGGAAGCAATGTAAAAAGAGTATAATATATGTAATATGAAATTCCAACATAATCAATAGAAATAATAGTTGTTGTTTTTTTTTTTTTCATACAGGTCTTTCACTTTTTGGTGCGAGTTCACTCCAAGGTACTTTATTTTATAAGTGGATATTGTGAAAGGTGTTGTTTCGCTAATTTCTTTCTCAGCCTTTTTGTCTTTGGTATACAGGAGGGCTTCTGATTTTTTAGAGTTGATTTTGTATCCAGCCACTTTGCTGAAGGTGATTATCAGCTGATGGTGTTAGCTGGTTGAATTTTTGGGGTCGCTCATGTATACTATCATATCATCTGCAAATAGTGAAAACTTGACCACCTCCATTCCAATTTTTATTTCTTTGAACTCCTTTAGTTTTCTTATTGCTCTAGCTAGGATTTCAATACTATGTTGAAGAGATATGGAGAGAGTGGGCAGCCTTGCCTTGTCCCTGATGTCAGTGGGATTGGTTTTAGTTTCTCTCCATTGTGTTTGATGTTGGCTATAGGCTTGATGTATATTGTCTTTACTATGTTTAGGTGTTTGCCTTGTATCCCTGATCTCTCCAAGACTTTACACATGAGTGGGTGTTGGACTTTGTCAAATGCTTTTTTCAGCATCTAAGGAAACAATCATGTGGTTTTTCTCCTTCAGTTTGTTTATGTGGTGGATTACATTGATGGATTTCTATATATTGAACCACCCTTGCATCCCTGGGATGAAGCCTACTTGGTCATGTTGGATGATATCTTTTATATGTTCTTGGATTTCATTTGCCAGTATTTTATTAAGTAATTTTGAACTAATGTTCATAAAAGAGATAGGTCTGCAGATCTCTCTTTTTGTTTGAGCTTTGTGTGGTTGAGTTATCAAGGTGATTGTGGCTTCATAGAATGAGTTTGGTAATATTCCTTCTGCTTCTATTTTGTGGAAAAGTTTTTGTGGAAAAGTTTTGAGGATTATTGGTGTTAGCATTTGTTTGAAGGCATGCTAGAATTCTGTGCTAAAATAATCTGGCCCAGGTTTTTGTTTGTTTGTTTGTTTGTTGCTATGTTTTGTTTTTGTTTTTGTTGTTTTGGGAGGAGAGACTGTTAATGACTGCTTCAATTTTCTTGGGGGAGATAGAGCTATTCTGTGTTTCAACCTGATCTTGACTTAATGTTGGTAGATGGAATATATCAAGAACATTTTTCATTTTTCATTTTCAAATTTTGTATTATATAGATTTTTGTAGTATGACCTTGATTGTTTGAGATTTGACAGTGTCTGTAGTTATGTCACCCTTTTCATTTCTGATTTTGCCGATTAGGATAGATTCTCTCTGCTTTTTAGTTACTTTGGCTAAGGATTTGTCTATTTTGTTGATTTTCTCAAAGAACCAGCTTTTTGTTTCATTGATTCTTTGAATCATTTCATTTGTTTCTAATTGATTAATTTCAGCGCTGAGTTTGATTATTTCCAGCCACCTCCTCCTCTTGGGGGTATCTGCTTCTTTTTTTCTAGGGTTTTCAGTTGGTCCTTTAAATTGCTTGTATATGATGTTACAAATTTCTTCTTGAAGGCACTTAGTGCTATGAATTTTTCTCTGAGCACAGTTTTCAATGTATACCATTAATCTGCATATGTTATGACTTCATTTTCATTGAATTCTAGAAAGTCTTTAATTTCTTTTTTATTTCTTCCTTAACTCATCTGTCATTGAGTAGCAAGTTGTTCAGTTGACATGTTTGTGTAGGCTTATTGTCATTTACATTGATGTTGAGTTCCAGTTTAGTCCATGGTGGTCAGATAGAATACAAGGGATTATTTCAATCTTCTTTTATCTGTTGAGGCCTGCTTTATAACCAAATACATGGTCTATTTTGGAGAAGTTTCCATGAGATGCTGAAAAGAAGGCATACTCTTTTGAGTTTGGGCAAATAGATACATAGATATCTATTAGGTCCATTTGATTTAGGGACTCTGAATGTTTCTTTATTTCCCCATTTGATTTCTCTCCAGTTGATCTGTCCCTTGTTGAGAGTGGGTTGCTGAAGTCTCCCACTATTAAGGTATTAGGGTCAATGTGTGATTTAAGCTTTAATAATGTTTTATTTATGAATGTATGTGCTCCTGTATTTGGGGCATAGACATTCAACATTGTGATGTCCTCTTGGTGGAGTTTACCTTTGATGAGAATGTAGTGTCCCTCCTTATCTTTTGTGATTAATTTTGGTTGAAAGTCTATTTAATCAGATAGTAGGATAGCTAATCCAGATTGTTTTCTGAATCCATTTGCTTGAGAAACATCTTTCCAACCCTTTACTCTGAGGTAGTGTTTATCTTTGTTGCATAAGTGTGTTTCTTGGATGCAACAGAATGCTGGCTCTTGCTTCTGCAACCATTCTGTTAGTCTGTTTCTTTTTATTGGTGAGTTGAATCCATTCATGTTTATAGATACTAGTGACTAACAAATTTTACTTTGTTTGATGTGGAGTTGGTGGTGTTGTGGTATTTCATTGCTTGTATTCTTTTGCGGGTTTTGTTGTTGTTGTTGTTCTGTAGTTATCCTTTTATTTTATTTTTATAAAAAACAGTTATCCTCTGTTTCTTTAGATGTCGTTGTTTTCTTTGGATCAGAGTTTCCCTTCTAGTAACTTCTGTAGAGCTGGATTACTGTGTAGATATTGTTCATGTCTCTGAAGAAAGAAATTGAAGAATATATAAGAAGATGGAAAGATCTCCCATGCTCATGGATTGTAGTATTAAAATAGTGAAAATGGCTATTCTGCCAAAAGCAATCTACAGATTTATTGCAATTCCCATCAAAATACCAACACAATTCTTCATAGACCTTGAGAGAAAAATTATCAACGTCATATGGAGAAACAAAAAAACCCAGATTTTCCAAAATGATCCTGTACAACAACAGATCATCTGGAGGCATCTCCATCCCCGATCTCAAGGTGTACTATTGAGTAATAGTAATAAAAATGCATGGTACTCACATAGAAATGGAATAGGACCTCATAGAATACCCATAAATAAACCCACATAACTGTGGATACTTGATTTTTTACAAAGAAGCCAAAACCATTCAGTGGAAAAAAGACAGCATCTTTAACAATTGGTGCTGGACAACTGGATGTCTACATGTAGAAAAATGAAAATAGATTCATACTTATCAGCCTACACAAAACTAAAGTCCAAGTGGATCAAAGAACTCAACATAAAAAGACATACACTAAATCGGTTAGGAAAAAAAAAACAAAAAACAAAAAATTCAAAACTGGGTATGATGTTGGAACTCATTGGCAAAGGAAACAACTTCCTGAATAGAACAACAACAGCACAGGCTCTAAGAGCAACAATCAGTAAAAGGGGCATGATGAAAGTGAAAAGCTTCTGTAAAGCATAGTTCATAGTCATCAAAATAAAATGTCAGCCTACAGACTGGGAAAGGATCTTCACGAACCTTATATGTGACAGAAGATGATATCCAGAATACATAAAGAACTAAAGCAGTTAAAAAGCAGCAGCAAAACAAGCATTCTGATTTAAAATGGGGTACAGAAATAAACAGAGAATTCTCAGTAGAAAATACAGAACTGCGGAGAAACACTTTAAAAATGCTCAATGTCATAAGCCATCAGGGAAATGAAAATTAAAATAACCCTGAGATTTCACCTAACACCCACCAGAATGGCTAAGATAAAAAACTCAAGTGACAACACATGCTGGAAACGTTGTGGAGAAAGGGGAACCCTCCTCCATTGCTGGTTTGAATGCAAACTTGTTCAACTACTTTGTAAATCAATCTGGTGATTCTCAGACAATTAGGAATAGTGCTTCCTCAAGATCCAACTAACCACTCCTAGGCATATCCAAAATATACTCAAGGACAAAAAAAAGGACATTTGCTCAACCATGTTTGCAGCAGCTTTATTTGTAACAGGCAGAAGATACAAACAACCCACATACCCCTCAACTGAAAAATGGATACAGAAATTGTGGTACATCTACACAATGGAATACTATTCAGCAATTAAAAATGAGGAAATCATGAAATTTTCAGGCACATGGAGGGACCTAGAAACAATCATCCTGAGTGAGGTATTCCAAAAGCAGAAAGACACACATGGTATATATTCACTTATATATAAGTTTATCCTATAAGATAGGATAAACATACTGAAATCTATACACCCAAAGAAGATAAACAAGAAAGGGGACCCAGGGTAAGATAATCAATCCTCACTTAGAAAGACAAAGTGAATGGCTATTGGATGTAATAGAAAACATGGATATTGGACAGGAGCCTATCACAGAGAGTGTCTGAATGACTCTACATGGCAGTGTATCAAAGCAGATATTAAGACACACAACCAAATCTTTGGCAGAGTGCAGGGGGAGTTAATATGAACTGGATAGGACAGGAGCTCATCAAGGACCAAATATATCTGAGCACAGGGTTCTTATAAGAGGCTGTTTCTCCAACCAAGGACCATGTATGGATATAACCTAGAACCTCTGCTCAGATGTAGCCCTTGGTAGCTCAGTTTTCAAGTGGGTACCCTAATAAGGGGAAGAGGGACTGTTTCTGACATGAACTCAATGGCAGGCAGTTTGACCTCCCCCTATGCTTGAGGTAGAAACAGCCTTGCAAAGCCACAGAGGAGGACTTTGCAGCTAGTCCTGAAGATATCTGATAAACCAGTATCAGATGAAGAGGGGAAGGTTCTCTCCTAACAGTGGACTTGGAACGGAGCAGGGAGGAGATGATGGAGGGAGGGTGGATTTGGGAGGAAAATGGGAGCAGGATACAGGAAGGATACAAAGTTAACAAAATGTAACTAATATTAAAAAATAATAATAAAATATTATACATTGATAAATTTTACAACAAATTTTAACATGGAGAAAATATTTCGCTAAAAGAGGACACAGTTTGTCTTTCTAAGGAATGTTTCCAGGAACTCATTATGTAGCAGAAAATCCTAGCCGTGAACTAGTGGTTATCCAGCTACCTCAGATCTCATGAGCTCAGGTGGCACCTGTGAACAAGCAGTCCAGGCATGAACACTTAGAGGGTTTGTCTGGAGGACCACAGCTGGTGACTTAGCTGCACTTGTATTCTAAGCATAACACCAACCCATTTCTCTGTCCTGATGGCCCAGTTTTAACTGTAAATCTCAGGATCAGGAAACTTATTCAATGATCGCTGAGTATGCCAGTACTGGCCAGCCATCCAGCACAGCCAAGGCAACCCTGCTCATAGAAGTTTGCCAATACTATTGTGGAATAGTACGTGCTGTCATTAATATTTTGCCCTTCAGTTCATTTATGGACAATGATCTTTCTCTGTTTCAGCCAAACCAGTCCTAGGAATTATTTGGTTTCTTTCTCTTTTCCCTACTCTTAAAGAATCGTTACCCTAGGAAACCCTAAACCCTGCCAGCCTATTATAACAATAAGAACATGAAGGTCCATTTAGTGAGTACAACAGTAAATGCTCAGTTCAAAGTCACTACCAAGGAAATTACAGATTCAATACCTTGTCATTCAGTGCATTCCCCCTTAATATTACATCACTTTGAAGCTTCTCAACTTAAGAAGCTGTCCAATTAAATAAAGTAAGATTAAAGTTTCATTACCTACTTGACATTTTCTCAGAGTTAAACAGGAGTAAAGGTGTGGGATCTGGATAAAGGGATGAGATATAGGCTTGTTGGGTTTCACAAGAAAAATTCACATGAGCACAGGATCAGAGATACTGGAAACTGAGGAAAGTTTGTTTACTCATCTCCATTAAAACACCAAAATTCTCTCAGGTATTGATTGGCTCATAGGGAGAATGATGTCCTGAAACAGTTGAAAGCCAGTAAGTTTCAGAAGCCAGTTATTAAAAGGGCTAAGTGGACAGCATGCTTGAGAGAAAGGCTCAGCAGCTCTCATGCCTCACTCATTCTGGCAGCTCAAAGCACATAACCCAGAGATGACAGTTCCTGTGTCCCACACTTATAGTTCAGTGAAACTGTCACATATTTCTTTCAGTGGTCATTAATAAAGGCAGGTGACTTTCACGTTATCACAGATTCCATTATTATTTTTTAAATATACAGATATGTCCTCAATTAGTGAATTACTTACTGTGAAAATGCTCCTTGAACAAGGCAAATCTTTGAACATAAAGTGTTTAATTGGGCCATAGCTTATATTTTTACAGAGACCATCTAGGATGCCATGTCAGCAAGCAGTCACCTTGTAGTCCTTCAGCAGAACTAAGAGCTTTTCATAATGAATCATAAGAGACAGGCAGAGAGAGAGCTAGAGAGACAGATTCAGAAATAGAAAGACAGAGAGCAACAGAAACAAATATATAAAGTGACAGACTAAGAGACAGAGACTCCATTCTGTCTGGTCACATTCATGGGTATATCAACCTCAAAGCACACCTCCTATAATATAACTACAAAAGGAATTATATTTTTTAGTATTTTTAATTTTAATTTTTAATTATTCTTTTATCACTTTGTTTCCCCCCATTAAAATCCCCCTCCTCATCTCCCTATTCACCTTCTCTCCCCTTCTCCACATATGCCCTTCACAAGTCCACTGAAAGGAGAGTACTTCTTCTCCTTCATTCTGATGCTAGTCTATCAGATCTCATTAGGTATGGCTGCATTGTATTCCTCTCTGGCCTGGTAAAGCTTCTCACCCATTAGGGTGAGGTGATCAAAGAGTAGGCCAAACAGTTTATGTCAGAGGCAGTCCCTGTTCCTATTACTATGCAACCCACTTGGACACTGAATTTCAAGGAGCTACATCTGTGCAGGGGTTCTACGTTATCTCCATGCATGGTACTTGGTTGTGAGTCTCTGGAAAGACCCCTGTCTTCAAATTTTCTGCTCTCCTTGGGGAGCTCCTGTACTTTCTAGATCTTACTATTTTATACTTCTTTCATAATATTCCATGCACTCTTCTCAACAGTTGGCCATAAGTCTCAGCATCTGCTTTGATAGTCTGCAGGGCACAGCCTTTAAGAGGCCTTCTGAGGCAGGCTCCTAACTTGTTCCCTGGTTTTTCTTTTTTTCCAAAGACCATCCTCTTTCTCTTTTGGGATTGAGCATTTTAGCCAGAATCCTCCTTCTTGAAGAGTTTGTTTTGGTGTACAGATTTTAGCAGGTTTATCTTATGTTATATATCTGTGAGTATATACCATGAGTGTCTTTCTGCTTCTGGAAGAGCTCACTCAGCATGATCTTTCCCAGTTCCCACCATTGACCTGCAAATATCATGATTTCCTTTTCTTATTGCTGAGTAATATTCCATTTTGTAGATGTAGCACAAATTCTGTATACATTTTTTAGTTGGGGGTGGGGCAACTGGGTTGTTCCCAGGTTCTCTCTATTGAGAATAAAGGAGCTACAAACATGGTTGAGCAAAGGTCCTTATTGTGTATTTGAGCCACTTTTGGATATATGCCTAGGAGTGGAATAGCTGTATCTTTAGTTAATGCTATTCAGAGTTTTCTGAGAAAGCACCAGATTGATTTCCAGAGTGGTTGTACAAGTTTATATTCCCACAATTAGTGGTACAAATTTACATTCAGACCAGCATCAGAGGAGGGTTCCCCTTTCTCCACAAGCTCTCTAGCATGTGTTGTCACTTCAGGTTTTGATCTTGGCCACTCTGATGGGTGTAAGGTTAACTCTCAGAGTCTGATTTGCATTTTCTGATGGCTAATGACATTGAGCATTTCTTTAAGTGTTTCTCTGCCATTTGATATTCCTGCTTGAGGAATTCCATGTTTAGATCTGTTCCCCATATGTAAGTGGATTACTTGATTTGCTTCTTTTCAACTTCTTTCATTCTTTATATATACTGGATATCAGCCTTCTATTACATCGAGGGTTGGTGATGATTTTTTTCCCAAACTGTGATTATTCGTTTTGTTTTGATGACAGTGTTCTTTGCTTTACAGAAGCTCTTCACTTTCATGAGTTTCAGTTTACTAAATGTTGCTCTTAAAGCCTGTGCAGTTGGTGTTTTATTCAGGAAGTTGTCTCCTGTGCCAACAAGTTCAAGGCTCTTCCCCAATTTTTCTTCTAACTGATTTAATGTGTCTGGTTTCACGTTGAAGTCTTTGATCCACTTGGAGTTTAGTTTTGTGCAGGGTGATAAGTATGGATCTAGTTGCATTTTTTTTTACATTTAGACATTCAGTTAGAACAGCAGCATTTGTTGAATGCTATCTTTTTTTCAATGAATGGTTTTAACATCTTTGCCTAAACTGAGGTGTCCAAATGTTTGTGGGTTTGTTTCTGTGTCTCTATTCATTTCCATTGATCCACACTTCTGTTTCTATGCCAGTACTATGCAGTTTTTATTACTGTTGCTCTATAGTACAGCTTGAGATCAGGGATGGAGATACCTCCAGAATATGTTTTATTGTATAGGATTGTTTTAGCAACTCTGGGTTTCTTGTTATTCCATATGAAGTTGAGAATTTTTCTTTGAACCCTGTAAAGAATTGTTTTGGTAATTTGTTGGGAATTGCATTGAATCTGTACATTGTTTTGGTAAGATGGCCATTTTTACAATGTTAATAGTGCCAAGCCATGAGAATGGGAGCTCTTTCCAATTTCTGATTTCTTCTTCTATTTCTTTCTCCATAGTTTTGAAAATTTTTTCATACAATTCTTTGACTTGCTTGGTTAGGACCATACCAAGGTACTTTATATCTCTGAATGAATACAACAACACAGCAAAGATATCATCCACTATGACCAAGTAGGCTTCATCCCAGGTATGCAGGGGTAGTTCAATATACAGAAATCTAACAATGTGATCCACCATGTTTAAAATATGAAAGAAAAAGAAAACACATGATAATCATCATAAATGATGAACAAGCATTTGAGAAAATTCAACTCATGTTTAAAGTATTGGAGAGATCAGGGATACAAGGCACGTATCTAAACATAATAAGGCCAATAAAAGAAATCCTATAGCCAACATCAAACTAAACAGGAGAGAAACTTAAAATGATCCAACAGAAATCATGGACAAGGCAAGGCTGCACACTCTCTCCATATATCTTCAACATAGTTCTGAAAGTCCTTGCTAGAGCAAAAAGACAGTTGATGGAGATCAAGGGGATACAAATCAGAAAAGAAGAAGTCAAAGTATCACTGTTTGCAGCTGATATGATACTTGTGTGACTCCAAATATTCTACCAGGGAACTCCTACAGCTGATAAACCCGTTCAGCAAAATGTCTGGGTACAAAATTAATTCAAAAAATTCAGTAGCTATCTTGTATACAAAGGATAAAAGGGTTGAGAAAGAAATTAGAGGTACAAAAGGAATTATATTATCTAACAAGGCCATACCTCCTAAACCTGACCATACATTTCCTCACTATGGACTCTACATGTAAATAGATGGGCTTTGAGGGGACACTGCAATTCAAATCACTGGAAGCAGAAAAGATGGAGAGACTTCTGGACTAAAATAATCCTGAAAGTTTGGCATTCAATACAATTATTAAATTCCCTTCAACTTCCAAGAACTAAAGAACAGGACTGACAATATCCTTCAGGGAAAATGTGGAATATTTCCCTAAGGTAGGGAGCATTATTCAGCTAAGAAAATGACATCATGATATTTTCAGGTAAATGGAAGAAGTAGGAAAAATCATCCTGGGTGAAGTTACTAAACTGCAGAAAGACAAGTATGGTATGTATTCACTTTTTAAGGGGTCTCCAAATAGTGGGAGATAAAGGTCCACTAGGATGTCTATTGTGAACAAACCAGTTTTTCACTAGGGGGACTGGGTGGCAGTTAATTGAGTTGTTGGGCCATGGCATCCTATGAAAATTTTCAAACAACACAGGATGTTGTTATTAATATATATTGCTCAATGTCTTAACCTGTAGATCAGTGCCATTTCCTTTTACCCGAAGACATGTTTCTGTGTGCATCAAATGGGATTGCAAATAGAGACCCACAGTCTGATAATATGCAGTTAGAGACCTTAAAACACCCATCTCTAAATGGGATTTCCTTATGAAATTCTCCCTCCCCATCCAAGCTCTGAGAAGACTGCAGAAGAGGAGGAAGAAAGAGTTTCATAAATAGAGGGAATTGAGGACACAAATAGAGCAATGCTCTGAGAATCACACCACAGACGAAGACTGTGCAGCCCTCCTTGATGAGAATTTGATAAGCTAGGGTCAGATAGGAGAAAAAGGAGTCTCTCCCCTATTAGGTAACTAGAAAAAGGGTATAAGGGTAGAAAGAGGAGGGTGGGTGGGACTGGAAGGAGAAGAGGGAGGGGGCAGTAGAGGAGATACAAAGTGACCAAGTCATAGTAAATGCATAAGAAAATCAGTGAAAAGATGATGAAGTAGAGAGTTCTTCAGGACTGATGGCTTCTTCTTGGCTGTGGTGCCAGTGTGTGACAATGATGAACTCAGTTTTCTTTAAGGAACTTGGTGCTAAGACTCTGATCATGTTACAATGAATATGTGAACAACACAAACTTCAATTGATGTATTAATGAAAAAAAGAATTTAGTGTGACATATGGGTAGGAATTTGAACCTGGGAACAACGGAAAAGGAGTGTAATGTATATTATATGATATTCCCACATAATCAACAAAACTGATATGTTGACCAATTTTAGAATGACTTTTAACATGGAGAAAAAAAAAAGACAGATTTTGACTTTGTAAGGCATGCTTTCCAGGAACTCATTATGTAGCAGACAATATTTGCCATGAACTAGTGGTTACCAGCTACCTCAGACCATATGAGCTCAGGTGGCACCTCTGAACAAGCAGTTCTGGCACTAAGACTACATTTAGAAGTTTTGTCTGGAGGATTATAACATAAAACTGAAAGGGTTAGGCTAACTTTGTAAACTATATGTCCTCTAAAGACTATAGTTTTGAGTTTTAGGTCCAGGTTAAGCTAAAGCCTCTTAGTACCTTTCCAGAGAGTGAAGGAATGTGACCCTATCTGTGAGGACAGATCTAAAAAAAGAGCAAGCAAGCAATGACCTGCACTCAGCAAAAGAACGACCAGACCCTTGTCCTTGAGATAGCATTTCTTAGCAACAAACCTAGACTTCTTCTGAGTAGCTTTTGACCTCCAGCCAAGAGCCTGCAGCCCTAATCTTCAAGGATGAGCTAACCACCCCCACCTTAAATTGCAGCTGCATCCACACTTGACAGGACTGGCCAAGCTTGAGCACCTAAGCCTAACCAATTATCTTACCTTATAGCTTCCTCATCCAATCCTAAATTGCCAAAACTTAAACTTCAAGTCTCCCACAATTTTTCTTTTAAAAACCTAAAGGCCTTTGTCTCCCAGTGCCACTCTTTGCTGACCAGCAAGGGTGACCCCGTTTTACAATGGTTAATAAACCTCTTGCTTTTGCAATGAGTCTTGGTCTGGGGGAGTTTCTGGAAAGGGCGCGATTAAACTCCTGATATATATATATATATATATATATATATATATATATATATATATACTCAGAAAAAGCTATTTTTGTGTCCTAGGGTATAACAAGGGCCCATTTCTCTGTCCTGAATTATGGGTTTTAACTGGTAAACCCCAGGAAGAGGAGCGATCTTCACTGACCACTGAGTAGGATACAGTTGCTCATCAAGCCAGGTAAGCCAGGTAACCCTGCTCCTAGAGGGTTGCCAACACTAGTGTCAAACATCACCAGATCTTGAGTATTATCTTGTCCCTCAGTTCACCTTTTCCATTCACCTATATTCTCTATTTAATCCTGGTTTCCTAATCTTTTCCCTGCTATTAAAAAAATCAATACACCAGGGAACTGTAGATCCTGCCAGCCTATTATATCAATAAGAATGTGAAGGTACACTTAGTGAGTACACCAGTTAAATGCTCAGTTCATATTCACAACCTAAGAAATTTCAGATCCAAGACCAGAGTATGAGACCAACTTTTCATTTGGCACATTCCCCTTAATCCCAAATCACTTTGAAGTTTCCCTAATTAGGAAACTGTCCAATTAAATAAACATTAAAGTTTCATTTCCTACCTGTCTTTGTCACAGGGAACTGTAGATCCTGACAGCCTAATGTATGAAAAAGAATGTGAAGGTACACTTAGTGAGTACACCAATTAAATGCTCAGTTCAAATTCACAATCTAAGCAATTTCAGATCCAAGACCAGAGTATGAGACCAACTTTTCATTTGGCACATTCCCCTTAATCCCAAATCACTTTGAAGTTTCCCTAATTAGGAAACTGTCCAATTAAATAAACATTAAAGTTTCATTTCCTACCTGTCTTTGTCACAGAAGTAAAGAGGAGTAAGTGTATGGAATCTGGATAAAGGGATGAGATAAAGGCTTGTTGGGTTTCACAAGAAAAAGTCACCTGTGCATGGGATCAAAGATACTAGACACTGAGCAAAGTTTGTTTACTCATCTCCTTGCAATCCTCAAGATTCACTCAGGTGCTAATTGGCTGAGAGGGAGTATGGTGTCATGAAAGGTGAGAGCCAGTAAGAGTTTCAGAAGCCCGTTATTACATGGGCCAAGTGGACAGCCTACTAGAGAGAAAGGCTGAGAAGCCCTATGTGCATCAATATGGGCACGTGAAAGCATACAACCAGAGGTGACAGTTCCTCTATCAAAGACTCTTAGTTCAGAAAAATTGTCTCATATTTCCTTCAAGTGTTCATTAATAAAGTCGTGTGTCCTTGACATTTGACTTCCAAATTATCACAGATTCCATTATTATTTGTTAAATGCACAAATATGTTCTCAGTCAGTGAATTTCTTTTGATGAAAATGCTTACTGACCAATGCATTTAATTAGGACATTGCTTATATTTTTACATAGACCATGCATGGTGTCACATCAGCAAGTAGTACTTCAGCAGAATTGAGAGCTTTTCATATTGAACCACAAGAGGTAAGCAGAGAGAGAGAGCTAGAGCCACAGATTCAGAAGTACAGATACCGAGATTGAAAGAGCAGAAATATAAAGTGACAGAGACCAAGAGACAGGCTTCATTCTGCCTACTCACTTTCATTGGCATATTAACCTCAAAGCACAGCCTCCCATAATATAACTCCAAAAGAAATAATTTTCTCTAACAAGGCAATACCTCCTAACGCTTCCCAGGCTTTTTCTCACTAGGGGCTCAACATTTAAATACATGAGCTTCAAGGTGTTATTGCAATTCAAATCAACAGGAAAAAGAAGATAGATGGACTTCTAGGCTAAAAGAACATAGTTATCCTGATAGTCATTCAATGCAATGATTAACTACCCAGCAACTTCCATGTTCTAAAGAACAGGTTTGAAAAACTCTTTTGGAAAAAATTTGGTATATTTCAATTATAGAGTATTATTGAGCTAAGAAATTACATTGATATCCAGGCATATTTATGGAATTAGGGAAAAATCATCATAAGTGAAGTAACTAAAATTAAGAAAGACAAATATGACTCCCTTTTTCAGGTATTTTCAAGACTGGCTGCAAAGTCCTCCTCTGTGGCCTAATAGTATTGCTCCTCCCTTGGGAGGTGGGCAGGTCAAAGAGCCAGTCATTGAGTTCCTGTTAGTAAAAGTCCTTGTTTCCCTTACTATGGGAAACCAATTGATTACTGAGCTATCACGGGTCACATCCTAGCAGAGGTTCTAGGTTTTATCCTCTCATGGACTTTGGTTGAGTGTCCATCTCAGAAAAGACCCTGTGCCCAGATACGTTTGGTCCTTGTGGAGCTCCTATCCTTTCCACATCAAACTCCCCTTTTTTCATATGATTCCCTGCACTCTGGGGAAGGTCCTCCCCTACTAGTGGACTTGGAAAGGGGCAGGGAGGAGATGAGGGAGGGAGGGTGGAATTGGGGAGGGAATGAGGGATACAGCTGGGATACAGAATTAACAAAATGTAACTAATGAGAAAAATAAAATTATGGAAAAGAAAAAAAAGAAAGACAAATATTGTATGTATTTACTTGTTAAGAGGTCTCCTAATTGTGGGGGATAAAGTTCGAAGAGGACATCTACTATGACCAAACCAGTCTTCCACTAGGGGGATTAGGTGGCATAGATTTAAGTTGTGGGGCCAAGGTATCTTCTGGAAATTTTCAAGCAACCCAGGCTGTTGTTGGTAAAATATGTTCTTCTCTACCCTCAACTGAAAGTTCAAAGCCATGTTCTTATACATACAGGTGCTTTCCTCTGCATCAAAAGGGAATGCATAGAGAAGCAAAGTCTGATATTATGCTGAGAAACCTTGAAACACTGAGCTCTAAAAGGGATTTCATTATAAAATTCTCCCTTCCCCTAGAACCCTGGGACGCCTGAAAGAGAGGAGGCAGGGTAAGAGTGATAAGTAGAGGGAACTGAGAACACAAGAAGAACAATGCATTGAAAATCAGGCAGCAGAGGAAGATGATTCAGCTAGCCTTGATTAGACCTGATAAGTTAGGGTCAGAGAGAAGGGTGAGGAGGACTTCCCTATCAGGGAAGGAGAGAAAGGGCATATTTGTATAAGAAGGTGGGTGGGTGGGACTAGAGGGAGAAGGAAAGGGGGGAGCACAGGGGATAAAAATTAAAGAGATCATAATAAATAAATACATAAGAAAAACTGTAATCAAGATGTTGAAGTATAGAGCTCTTCAGGATGGATGGCTTCTTCATGGGTGTGGAGCCTGGGTACAGCAAGGATGAACCCAGTTTTCTTTACTTGATTGTCACTAAGACTCTGATCAAGTAATTGATGTACTTTAAAGAAAAACAATTGTTTTTTAGTGTGACACATAGGTAAGAATTTGAACCTGGGAGCAATGGAAAAGGAGTGTAATATGTGTAAAATGAAATTCCTACATACTCAATAAAAATAATATGTTGACAACTTTACAATGACTTTTAACATGGAGAAAAGATTCCACTAAAGGAGTTCAGAATTTGACTTTTTTATTTTTATTTTTATTTTTTTTTAGAATTTGACTTTGTAAGGCATGCTTTCCAGGAACTCATTATGTAGCAGAGAATCCTTGCCATGAACTAGTCATTACCCAGCTACTTCAGACCCCATGAGCTCAGTTGGCACCTCTGAACAAGCAGTTCTGGCACTAACACTACATTTAGAGGGTTTTTTGGAGGACACAACTACTCTTGTGTGCTAGGCATACAACATGGAAAATTATTCTGCACTGAAGGCCCAGTTTTAAATGTAAACCCCAGGACCAAGTGGGTTCATCACTGAACACTAAGGAGGACACAGCTGCAGATCCAGCCAGGTTAGCCAAGGCAACCCTGCTCATAGAGGTTTGGCAACACTAGTGTGGAAGAGCACCATTTGTAAAACAGTCCGTTCACCATTTACACTCACTGTTCTTTCTCTATTTAACCCAAAAAGTCCCAATTATTGTCTGCTCTCTTACCTGTTCTTCAAGACAAAATAACCTAGGTTACCCTAGACCCTACCAGCCTAATATCAATAAGATTGTGAAGGGAAATGTAGTGAGTATAGTAGTAACTGCTCAGTTCAAAGTCATAACATAGGAAATTTCAGATCCAATACCACAAAAAGAGACCATCTTGTCACTCTGTACATTCCCCTTAATCCCACATCAATTTGAAGCGTTACTACTTAGGAAGCTGTCTAATTAAATAAACAGTAAAGTTTCATTTCCTACCTGACTTTGTCACAGAGGTAAACAGGAGCAAATTTATGGGATCTGGATGAAGGGATGAGATAAAGGCTTTTTGTGTTTCACAAGAAAAAGTGATTTGTACACAGGATCAGAAACACTAGACAGTAAATAAAGTTTGTTTACCCATCTCCATGGAAACCCCAAGATTCTCTCAGGAGCTGATTGGCTGAGAGGGAGAATGATGTCATGATGCACGTGAAATCCAGTAAGAATTTCAGTAGCCAGTCATTAAAAGGGCCAAGTGGACAGTCTACTTGAGAGAAAGGCTGAGCAGCCCTACATGTGTCATTCTGTGCAGCTAAAAATACACAACCCAGAGATGACAGTTACTCTTTCCAAGAGTCTTAGTTCATGTAAACTATCACATATTTCTTTCAAGTGGTTACTAATAAAATCATGTGTCCTTGACAAGTGAGTTTCACATTATCACAGATTCCATTTTTATTTGTTAAATGAACAGATATGTCCTCAGTCAGTGAATTACTTACTGTGAAAATGCTCCTTGACCAAGGCAAATATTTGAACAAAAAGCATTTAATTGGGACCTTGCTTACATTTTTACATTCCCTGATGTTTTGAACAAAAAGCATTTAATTGCGACCTTGCTTATATTTTTACATTCCCTGATGTCACGTCAGCAAGAAGTCAACTGCCTCTATCCCTTCAGCAGAACTGAGAGCTTTTCATACTGAAACATAAGTGGCAGGCAGAGAGAGGGAGACAGAGAGAACAAGAGAGAGAATGAGCTAGCTAGACAGATTTGAAATAGACTGAGAAGAACAGAAACAGAGATATAAAGTGACAGAGACTGAGAGACAGAGACTCCCTTCTGTCTTGTCACTTTTCGTGGCCTATTACGCTCCAAGCACAGGCTCCTATAATATAAATCAAAAAGAAATTATATTTTCACTAATTTTTAATCTTAATTTTTATTAATTACAATTTATTCCTTTAGTATCTCCCCATAAACCCCTCTTAACTCCCTCCTCCCACCTTCCTTTCCTCCTTCTCCATACATACCTCTCCCCAAGTCAACTGACAGGGGTGGACTTCCTCCTCTTACTTCTAATCATAGTCTATTAGATCTCATTAGGAGCTACTGCATTATCTTCCTATGTGGCTTGGTAAGGCTGATCCCCCATCAGGGTGAGGTGATCAAAGAGCAGGCCAAACAGTTTATGTCAGACACAGTCCATGTTCCCATTACTGTAAATCCCACTTAGACACTGAAGTGCCATGGGCTATATCAGTGCAGGGGTTGTAGGATATGTCTATGTATGGTACTTGGTTGAAGTATGAGTATCAGGAAAGGACCCTGTGCTAAGATTTTCTGATTCTGTTGCTCTCTTTGTGGAACTCCTTTACACTCCAGATCTTACTATTTCCCCCTTTTAACCAGAGTTCTCCCTCTTGAAAAGTTTCTTTAGTTGTACAGATTTCAGTAGGTTTATCCTATATTATAAGTCTATATTAGTGAGTATATGCCATGTGTGTCTTTCTGCTTCTGGGATAGCTCAATCTGGATGATCTTTAATAGTTCCCACCCTTTACCTGCACATCTCATAATTTACTTGTTTTTTTTTTTTTTTTTTTTTTTTTTTTTTTTTTTTTTTTTTTTTTTTTGCTGAGTGATATTGATGGCTGAGCAAACAGTCATCTTGTTGTAGTCCTTCACCAGAACTGAGAGCTTTACATATTGAACCACATGTGGCAGGTAGAGAAAGGGAGATAGACAGAGATAGAGAGAGAAAGAGCTAGAGAAATTGATTCAAAAATAGAGAGACTGAGACTGACAGAACCAAAGATATTAAGTGATAGAGACCTAAAAACAGAGGCTTCATGCTGCTGGTCATCTTCATTGGTATATCAACCTCAAAGCACAGCCTCCCATAATATAACTTCAATAGGAATTATATTCTCTAACAATGCCATATCACATAACACTTCCCAGATATTTCCTCTCTGGGACCTAAACATATAAATAGATGAGCTTTAAGGGGACATTGTAATTCAAATCACCATCAAGTGGAAGAAATTGGAGGGACTTCAAGGCTAAAAGAACACAGTTATCCTGATAGTTTGTCATTCAATGAAATGATTGAATTCCCAGCAACTTACAAGGTCTAAAGAATAGGACTGACATTCTCCTTTGGGGAAAATGTGTATAAATCCATAAAGGAGTATTATTCACCTAAGAAAATGATATCATGATATTTTCAGGCAAATTGATGGAACCAGGAAAAATCATCTTGGATGAAGTAACTAAAATGAAGAAAGACAAATATAGTATGTATTCACTTATTAGGAGATCTCTTAATAGTGGGGGTTAAAGTTCCAATGGGCTATCTATTCTCAACAAACCACTCTGAAACTAGGAGGATTGATTGGCAATTAATTGAGCTGTGGGTACAGGTCATCATACAGACATTTTCAAGCAAACCCAACTGTTGTTATTAAGTTATGCTGCTCTTTGCCTTTAACTGATAGATCATTGTTGTGTTGTATCCACAGAGATGCTTCTTTCTGTATCATTTAGGAATGATTGCATACAGAGACTCAGAGTCCAATATTATCCACAGAGAGACCTTAAAACCTCCAGTATTAAATGGGATTTCCCTGTAAAATTCTTCCTCCACTCAGAGCCCTGAGAAGCCTGCAGTAGAGGAGGCAGGAAGAGTGTCATAAGTAGAGGGAATTGAGGACAAAAGGAAAATAATGCCCTGAGAATCAGCTGTAGTACATGATTATGAAGCCAGGCTTGATGAGACATAATAAGCTCAGGTCAGATAAAAGGGGGAGGAGGACCACCCTCATCTGGGTAATTATAGAAGAGCATAGGGGTAGAAGAAAGAGGGTGTATGGTACTGGAAAGAGAAGAAGTAGGGATAGCAGAGGGGATATGAAATGAACACATCATAATGAGTAAATACAAAAGAAAAACTGTGATCAAGGTGATGAAGTATAGACTTCTTCAGGACTCATGGCTTCTTCTTGGAGATGGTGCTAGGGTTTAGTCTATGACCCTCAGTCTTCTTTAAAGGACTTGGCACTGAGACTCTAATCATGTTCCAATGAGTATATGTATTTTAAAGAAAAAAAATTACTGTGACACATGGGAAGAAATTTGAACCTGGGAGCAATGGAAAAGAAGTGTAAGTATATTATATAAAATGCCCACAGAATCAATAAAAATAATATGTGGCAACTTATACAATGACTGTGAAAGTGGAGAAAAGTTTCTGCTGAAGAAGCAGTCCTGGCACTAACACTAAATGCAGAGGGATTGTCTGGAGCTCCACTGAAGGAAACAGAGCTGTTTTTTGTGTCTTAGTCATATAGCAGATACCCATTTCTCTGTCCTGAAGGTCCAGGTATTACTTTAATCCCCAGGACAAGGAGGATTCCTCACTGACCACTTTGTAGGACACAGCTTGCTTGAGAGAAAGCCTGAAGAGCCCTACATACCACCATCTGGGCAATTGATAACACACAACACAGAGATGACAGTTCCTGTCCAAGACTCTTATTTCAGGAAAAGTGTCACACATTTCTTTCAAGAGGTCATTAATAAAATCACCTTTTGTGACAGCAGAATGGAATTTTGACATCACAATTATATCATAATGATAGCACAATGATATCACAATGCTATGATGATCTCACAATGCTATTATGATCTCATATTGTATGATATCACATTGGAATTATAACATCACAATAATATAACACAACAATGGAATTTTGACATCACAATGCTATCATGACATCATATTATTGTTATTATATCATAATAATATCATGACATCACAATCCTTTTATGACATCATTGTGGTAGGATATCACATGGAATTTTTACTTCACAGTGTCATTATGTCCTCAAAATACAATTATATCATTATGATGCTTTTATGACATCACAATGATATATCACAATGATATAATGATGTCACAGTAGTATTACATCACAATGCTATGATGACTTTCCTATGGTATTATGACATCACTATGGTATTTTGACATAACAATGGTATCATTACATTGCAATGTTATTATGACATTCCAATGGTATGATGACATAACAATGCTATTATAACATCATAATGCTTTGATAACATCACAATGCTATTTTATCTTCACAATGATATCACATCGCAATGATGTTATGACATCACAATGGTATAATGCTTCACAATGGTAAGTTGTACGTGATGATTACTATTTACTATTGGTTTTTCTTTTATAAATGCTTGCTGTTAAACCTTAAAAGCTGTATAAACAAATCACCACACAGAGACTGGGTTTATTTAGTTAACTTAGAACACAATGCTGATCAATAGTTACTCCCTCCTAAACTTTCAAGCCCTCATAAATTCCTATTATTTAGATTTTACCCATTATACTGCTTTGTGTGAAGTCCTAGGTCTGGTATATTCTCTCCACACTATTCCAAGATCTCTCCTCCAGCTCTGCTCTCCAAGTTCTGCTCCCTTGCCCTCTCTCATCCCACTCACTTTCTGCACTCTAGCTCCTCCTACTCATTTCCTTCCTTCTGGCTCCTCCTAGTACTCAACATTGTAGCTAGTTGCTTTATTCTGCTCTGTTTACATAAAGTTGAGACAGTTGATTAGAATAAGAATCACAATACAATATCCAATCTGAAACCAGAGATTGGGGGGTAGAAATCAGCATTTGAATATACAAGGGTAAGGTGTATACAATTAAAACGAACATTATATCAACAATGTAATGACAAATCACAATTCTATGATGACATCCCAATGCTATCATTACATCACAATGGGTTTATGACCTCAATATGCTATTATGACATCACATAGGTATAACATCACAATGTTATTATGACATCACAATTGTATTGTATTGCAATGTTATTATGACATTTCAATGGTATCATGTCATCAAAATGGTGTCATGACATATCAGTAGTGTCATGATATCCCAATGGTATTATGAAATTGCAATTTTATTATGACCTCAGATTGTGATTATGACATCACAGTGGTATTTTGATATCACAATTTCAATGTAACTTAAAATGCTATTATTTTATCACAATGATATTTTGAAATCACAATGATGCTATGACATCACAATTGTATTATTACATGACAATGCTAATACAATATGATTTTGGAGTGACATCACAATGGAATTTTGATATCATAATGGCATTATGACCTGAAAAAACACTATTATGACATCACAATGATATAATGACATCACAGTGGTATGGCATCACAAATGATATTACATCACAATGCTATTATGCCATCTCAGTTAAATTAAGATATTACCAGTGAATTAAGACTTCACAATCTTTTATGGAATCTTAATTGTGTTATGTCATTTCAATGGTGTCATGACATCTCAGCTGTATTATGAATTCACAATGCTAGTAGGATATCTGCTTTTATGACATCACATGTTATGATATCACAGTGGAATTATAATATCATAATAATTATATAAAATAACAATGCAATTATGACATCAAAATGCTATCCTGAGATGACATGAGTATTATCTTATCACAATGGTATTATGACATCACAATGCTGTTTTGACATCATAATGGTATTATAATATCACAGTGGTGTTCTGATATCAAAATGCTATAATATCACCTTAGTATGTCATATCAATATTATTTTGACATCAAAAGGTTATGACAATGGTTATCACAATGATTTTATGACATCACAATGATAGGATATAACAATGTTACTGTGACATCACGTTGGTATTGTGATATCACAACGGTACTATGACATCCCAATGCTATTATGATTTCATAATTCTATTATAACATAATAATGCTATTAAATATGATTGTGGTATGACATCACAATGGCATTTTATCATATTAATGGCATTATGACCTGAAAATGCTGTTATGTCATCACAATGGTATTTTTTTTACTTTAACTATTTTTTTAACTTTTATTAATTATTCATTTTGTATCCCCCATATGCCCCTCCCTCCTCCACTCCCGGTCCCACCCTCCCCCCCTTTCTACATGCATGCCCTTCCCCTATGTCCACTGATTGCGGAGGTCCTCCTCTCCTTTCTGATCTTAGTCTATCAGTTCTCATCAGAAGTTGCTGCATTTTCAGGGTTCTAGGTTATCTCCATGAATAGTCCTTGGTTGGAGTATGAGTCTCTGGGAAGTTCCCTGTGTTCAAATTTTCTTGTTCTGTTGCTCTCCTTGTGGAGTTCCTGTCCAGTCCAGCTCTTACTATTTCCCACTTCTTACATAAAATTCCATTCACTCTGCCTTTCAGTTGGCCATCAGGCTCAGTATCTGCTTTCACAGTCTGCAATGACATCATAAAGATACTAAGACATCACAATGTTAATATGACTTCATATAGGTATAGAAATTACAATGCTATAAAACCACAATGCTATTGTGACAACACACTGCCATTAAGACATCACAAAGCTGTTATGAATTACTTTTCTATTATGAAATTACAATGGTATTATGACATGACTGTGGTATGAAATCACAATAGAATTTTGACAACACAATGATATTATGACATCACAATGCTATTAGAACATCACAATGCTATTATGATAACACAATGCTATTATTACATCACGAAGCTATCATGACATCAAAATGTTATGACATCACAATGTTATTATGACCTAACCATGGCATTATGACTTCACAATGGCATTATGACATCAACATGCTAAATCACAGTGCTATTACAACATGATTGTGGTATAATGAAATTTTGATTTAAATATACTATTATGACTTCACAATGCTATTATAACATCAAAATGTATTATGACATGATTCTGATATGACATCACAATGGATTTGTAACATCACAGTGCTATTATAAAATCAAAATGTTATTATGACAGCACAATGATATGAAATCACAATGGTGTTATGATATCACATTGATGTTATGAATTCACAATGATATTATAACATCAAAATTGTATTATGACATCACAATGCTATTACAAGTTTACAATGCTATTATGATATCTCAATGCTTTTATGATATCTCAATATGAATCCACAAGGTTCTTAGGATATCACAAAGGTATTTTGATATCACAATGCTATTATGACATCACAAAGTTATGGCATCTGAATTACAATTTCACAATTATGATTTCACACAGTTATTAAAACATCACAATAATACTATGACATCAAAATGCTATTACAAAATGATTGTGGTACAACATCACACTAGAATTTTGACATTACAAGATATTATGGCATCACAATTCTTTTATAACATGACAAAGCTATCGTTACATCACAATGGTATGACATCTAAATCTATTATGACATCACAATGATATGACATGTCAATGGTGTTATGATATAACAATGGTGTTATGAGTTCACAATGCTATGGTGATATCACAATAGTTTGGGGACATGACAATGGTATTATGCCATCACAATGCTATTATGACTGCAACGTGTGTGTTATTATTACATCCCAATGCTATTATGACATCACAGTGATATTATGACATCACAATGCAATTATGACCTCAAATGGTATTATGACATCACAATGCTATTATGAAATTTCAATGCTATTATGACATAACAAAGGCATTATGATATCAAAATTCATAAAAACTTTGCAATGCTATTCTGATATCACAATGGTTAGGTACTGATTGGCTGAGAGGGAGAATGATGTCATGAAGCTGTCCAATTCAATAAACATTAAAGTTTTATTTCCTACCAGACCTTGTCACAGAAGTTAACAGGAATAAAGGTGTGGGATCTGGATAAAGGAATGAGATAAAGGCTTTTTGGGTTTCACAAGAAAATGTCACATGTACACAGTATCAGAGATACAGGACACTGAGGAAAGTTTGTTTACTCATCTCCATGGAATCCTCAAAATTCTCTCATGTGCTGATTGGCTGAGAGGGAGAATGATGTCAAGAAACAGGTGAAAGCTAATAAGAATTTCAAGAGCCAGTCATTAATGAGGCAAAGTGGACAGACTCTTGAGAGAAAGGCTGAGCAGCCCTATAGGCGTCAATCTGGGAAGCTGAAAGCACTCAACAGAGAGATGATAGTTACTGTGTCCAAGTTCAGGAAATGTGTCACATATTTCTTTCAAGTGGTCATTAATAAAGTCAAGTGTCCTTGACATGTGAGTTTTATATTATCACAGATTCTATTTTTATTTTTAAATGCACAGATAGGTCCTCACTTGGAAACTGTGTCCTCACCAAGATTATTATGACTTCACAAAGCTATTGTGACATCACAATTGCATTATGACATCACAATGTTATAATTATATCATGATGATATGACATCACAATGCTATAATGTTATCACAATTCTATTATGACATTATAATGCTATTACAAGATGATTGTGGTATGACATCACAATGGTATTTTTAACATATCATGCCAGGAGCCAAGGCTATTTACTAAAACAAAGTCAATTAGTGAGCCAAAGCTATTTAGTGGAGACAATGCTATTTACTGAAGCCAAAGTCAAAGAGTGAGCAAAGGTCATTTAGTGGAGACCTAAAGCTATTTGGTGAAACAGTACCTAGGACCCTAAATCATGAGTGACAGATTTGTGAGGACATCCATCTGTTAGTTTTAGAGCATTTGTGAGATATCTTAAGAAAACATCCTTGTGGTACCTTGCAGGTGCAATATTCAACCTATGAAAGCATTCTTCCTATCTCCTGCAGCAGTTATTTAGTCTTTCCCCTTTCCTGCCTTCTCCCTATATAAGTTGGGTAAAAATTTCTAATAAATGAGGCTTTGGTCAGAAAAACAGACTTAGTCTCCATTCCTTGCATTTCTTGTTCTCCCTACCCTTCATTCCTTCCATCCCCCTCTTTAGGAACCCATTGAAGTTCTTCTGGTTGAGGCAATATCAATGGCATTATGACCTGAAAAATGCTATTATAACATCACAATGGCATTTTGACATCAGAATTATATTGGGTTGGCTGTCCAACAGTCAGGACATCCAGCTCCAAAATACTTTCTGTATTTGTGCAGATTCGAGGCTCTAGCCTTCTACAGCAGACATGAGCTCATGCTCACCCACCATTACTGAGTAGCTCTAGGTCACTCATGACTTCACAAAGCTATTGTGACATCACAATTGTATTATGTGATGAATCCTCAAACCTAAAAAAATTTCCTGACACAAACCATCCAAGAAATCCAATAAAACATAAAAAGACAAACACCTAAGAATAATAGTAATAGAGGAAAAAGAAGATTCCCTCCTCCAAGGCTCAGAAAATATATTCAAAAAAATCATTGAAGAAAATTTCCCCAACTTAAAGGGGAGGCCTATAAGAATCCAAGAGGCCTACAGAACACCTAATAAATTAGACCAGAAAGGAAAATCCTCCCATCACATAATAATCAAAAAAGTAAGTAAACAAAACAAAGAAAAAATACTAAAAGCTGCAAGGAGAAAAAGGCAGGTAACATATAATGACAAAACTATCAGAATCACACCTGAATACACAACAGAAACTACAAAAACCTGAAGAGCCTTGATGGATATCATGCAGACCCTAAAAGAACAGAGATGTCAACCTAGGCTACTGTACTCAGCAAAACTCTCAGTCCTCATAGATGGAGAAAACAAGATATTCAATGACAAATTTCAACAATACCTACACACAAATCCAGCATTACAGAAGATACTAGAAGAAAAAATAGAACGTAAGAAATCTAACTACTTTCAAGAAAACAAAGGAAATAAATAACCTCACTACCTCAAAACAAAAAGTAGCCCAAACACACAAGCACATTACCATAGCCAACATCAACATCAAAGAATCTAACAACCACTGGTCATTAATCTCCCTCAACATCAATGGACTCAATTCTCCAATAAAAAGACACAGACTAACAGAATGGATGCATAAACAAGACCCAACATACAAGAAAGACAACTAAATCAAAATATAGACATTACCTAAGAAGGGCTTGAAGAGGGTTTTCCAAGCAAATGGACCCAAGAAGCAAGCACAAGTAGCCATTCTAATTTCTAATAAAATAGATTTTCAACCAAAATTAATAAAAAGAGATAGAGAAGGACACTTCATATTCATCAAGGGAAAAAATCCACAAGGAAGATATCACAATCCTGAAGATCTATGCCCCAAATTCAAGGGTACCCACATTTTAAAAGAAATTTTAATAAAATTTAAACCACACATAGACCCTCACACACTAATACTGAGAGACTTCAACACACCTCTCTCAACAAAGGACCAGTCAACAAAGCAGAAATTAAACAAAGAAACAATAAATCTGACAGAGGTCCTGAACCAAATGGACCTCACAGACATCTACAGAACCTTTCCCCAAACACAAAAGAATTTACATTCTTCTCAGGACCTCATGGAACCTTCTACAAAATAGACCATATAGTTGGACACAAAGTAAGAATCAACACATAAAATAAGATTGAAATAATCCTTTGTATCCTATCTGATCACCATGGACTAAAGATAGACCCCAATGACAAAAATAGCAAAAGGCCTACACACACATGGAAACTGAACAACTTGCTATTAAATGACAGCTAGGTCAGAGAATAAAGAAAGAAAGAAATTAAAGAGTTTTTGAATTCAATGAAAATGAAGGCACAACATACCCAAACTTATGGTACACAATGAAAGCAGTACTAAGAGAAAAGTTCATAGCACTAAGTGCATTCAAAAAGAAATTTGAAACAACTCATGCAAGCAACTTAATGGCTCACATAAAAGCCCCCCCCCAAAAAAAACAAAAAACAAAAAACAAAACAAAACAAACAAACAAAAAAAACAAAAACAAGCAGACACACCAAAGAGCAGTAGACAGCTGGAAATAATCAAACTCAGGGCTGAAATCAATCAATTAGAAACAAGTAAAACAAGAACTGGTTGTTTGAGAAAATCAACAGATAGACAAATCCTTAGCCAAACTAACTAAAAGGCAGAGAGAAACTATCCAAATCAACAAAAACAGAAAGAAAAAGGGGGACATAACCACAGACACTGAAGAAACCCAATCAATAATTAGGTCTTATTTCCAAAGTCTATATGCCACAAAATTTGAAAATCTAAATGAAATGGACAATTTTCTTGACTGATTCTACATGCCAAAGCTGAATCAAGTACATGTAAACAAAATAGTCCTATATCCCGTAGGGAAATAGAACTGGTCATCAAGTCTCCCATGCAAAAAAGGCCTAGGACCAGATGGTTATAGGACAGAATTCTACCACACTTCCAAAGAAGAGATAACACCAATACTCTTCAAACTATTCCACAAAATAGAAATTGAAGGAACACTACCAAACTTATTCTATGAAGCCACAGTCTCGTTGGTAACTACACCTCACAACCACCCAACAAGGAAACAGAAATTCAAGCGAGTCTCCTTCACAATCATCAATGCAAAAATATTCAATAAAATACTTGCAAACTGAATCGAAGAACACATCAAAGATATCATCCACTATGACCGAGTAGGCTTTATCCCAGGCATTCAGGGGTGGTTCAATATATGGAAATCCATCAATGTGATCTACCATATAAAGAAACTGAAGGAGAAAAAGCACATGATCATCTCCTTAGATGCTGAAAAGGCATTTGACAAAATCCAACATCCATTCATGTTTAAAATCTTGGAGATATCAGGGATACATGGCACATGCGAGAACATAGTAATGGCAACATACAGCAAGCCTATGGCCAATATCAAACTCAATGGAGAGAAACTTAAATCATTCCCATTAAAATCAGGGACAAGGCAAGGCTGCCCACTCTCTCTATGTCTCTTCAACATAGTTCTGGAAGTCCTGGCTATAACAATAAGACAATTGAGGGAGATCAAGTATATACAAATTGAGAAGGAAGAATTCAAATTATCACTATTTTTTTTTGTTTATCAGTAACATGGACCTTTATTAAGATTACCAAGCTTCTGTATTGAATGCAAATGTGTTTCTGTACAGCAGTTTCCTCTTGAAATCACTAAATGCCGTCTTGCCCTAACTCTGTTTCATGTCTGTCTAGACACAACTCAGCCTTTCATCCTCCAGTAGCTATATCTACCTTGACAATGCTTTTGAGATAGACTCTGGCCCTGACCATAGTTCACATGAATTAATTAATCAAAATAATTAATGTTTTTACAAACTAAAACATTAAACTAAAATAACCAGAGAATGCATGAGTTAAAAATAATTGTCATGTAGTATCTAGAAAACAGTGCTAAGATCCACAAAAAGACCAATATTACAAGGCTGCTCTAATTCACACACTGGTGAAATTCCCCCCAACACTGATGTATTTGGGTGTTTTATCTTTAAAATCACTGTACTTCTTTTTTTTATTTTTTTATTTTTTTATTTTTTTATCAGTTACATTTTATTAACTCTGTATCCCAGCCGTGTCCCGATCCCTCATTCCCTCCCATTCCCTTCCTCCCTCCCTTATCTCCACCGTGCCCCTTTCCAAATTTCAGATGATATGATAGTATACTTTAGTGACTTCAAAAATTCAACCAGGGACCTCCTTCAGCAAAGTGGCTGGATAAAAAATTAACTCAAATAAATCAGTACCCTCCTGTATAAAAAAGACAAAAGGACTGAGAAGGAAATAAGGAAAACACCCTTCACAATAGCCAAAAAGGACATAAAGAATCTGAAGAACATAAAGAACTTGGTGTGAACTTAACCAAGTAAGTCAAAGACTTGTATGAAAAAAAAATTTCAGCCTCTGAAGAAAGAATTAGAAGAAAGTATCAGAAGATGGAAGGATCTCCCATGCTCATGGCTTGGCTGGATTAACATAGTAAAAATGGCCATCTTACCAAAAACAATCTACAGATTCAATGTAATTCCCATCAAATTACCAACACAATTCTTTACAGACCTTGAAAGAAAAATTCACAACTTCATAAAATAACAAGAAACACAGAATTGATAAAACAATTCTCCACAGTAAAAGATCTTCAGGTATTTCCATCCCTGATCTTAGGCTGTACTATAGAGCAACAATACTAAAAACTGTATGGTACTGCCATAGAAATAGACTTGATGGATTGATGGAATTGAAGAAAACACCCTGACATAAATCCACATACTTATTCACACCTGATTTTTCACAAAGATGCCACTACCATTCAATGGAAAAAAGGCAGCATCTTCAACACATGGTGCTGGTCTAACTGGATGTCTACATGTAGGAAAATGCAAATAGATCCATACTTATCATCCTGCACAAACCTAAAATCCAAGTGGATCAAAGACCTCAACAAAAAACCAGACACATTAAATCTCTTCTATCCAGAAAGGCAAAGACATCAGAACAAGGAGAAAACATGAAATAAGTCAGGAGCCTGACACAGAAGACCCCTGAAAGGCTCTGCCCTGCAGAATATCAATGCAGATGATGAGACTTATGGCCAAACTTTCGGCAGAATTGAGGGAATCTTAGGAAAGAGGTGAGAAACAGTAACATCTGGAGAGGACAGGAACTGCACAAGGAAAGCAGCAGAACCAAAAATCCTGAGCACAGCGGTCTTTCCTGAGACTGATACTCCAAGCAAGGATTATGCATGGAAATAATATAAGACCCCTGCACAGATGTTGCCCATGGCAATTCTGTATCCAAGTGGGTTCCATTGCAATAGGAACAGGGACTGTCTCTGACATGAACTGATTGGCTTGATCTTTAATTACCTCCCCCTAAAGGGGAAGCAACATTGCCAGGCCACAGAAGAAGACAATTCTGCTACTCCTGATGAGACTTAATTGACTAGAGTTAGATGGAAGAACAGAAGACCTCACCTATCAGTGCACTTGGGGAGGGGCATTCATGAAGAGGATGGAGGAAGGGAGGAATTGGGATGGGAGGAGGGAGGGAACCACAGGGGGATACAAAGTGAATAATGTGTAATTAAAAAAGAATTTAAATAAAAGAAAAAAATTAGAAGTGTTAAGAAATCACAATTGTATGAAATCTAAATGCTATTATGTCATCACAATAATATGACATCACATTGGTATTATGACATTACAATATTTTTATGACATCACAATGGTATTATAACATCATAATGCTGCTAAGACATCACATTAAAATGAACTTGTGATCAGAAAATTGTATTATGACAACACAAAGGTATCTTGACATCAAAATTTATCATGACATCCCATTGCTATTCTGATATCACAATATTATTACTATATGTTTTCATTTGACATCACAATGGAACTTTGACTTCACAGAGCTATTATGATGTCACAATGCTGTTATTTTGTGAAAATGATATTATTACATCACAATGGTATGACATCTCTATGCTATTATGACATCACAAAATTATGACATCTAAATGCTCTTATGATATCTCAGTGATAGGACATCACAATGGTGTTTTGTCAGCATGATTGTGTATGACATCACAATGTCCGCATCACAATGCAATGATGATTATAACATCACAATGCTATGATGATATCACAATTGTATGATGTCTCAATGCTATTATGAAAACACAATGATATGACTCTACAATGTTATTATGATGTTAAAATTATGACTTCACAATGGTATGGCTTCACAATGTTTTTAGGACATCACAATGATATGACATCACAATGCTATGATGATAGCAGAATGCTATTATGACATCACAAATGTATTATGACATCACAAGAGTTGAGATATTACAATGCTACGATGACATCAAAATGGTGTCATGGCATCCCAATGGTATTATTATATTATACTAATGCTGTTATAACATCACAATGCTATTATGACTTCATAACCTGATGACTTCGCAATGGTATTATGATATCACTATTATGACATCACAGTGGTATCGCATACCAATGGTATTATGATTTCACAATGGTGTCATGACATCTCATTTCTATGATGACATCATAAGGCTTTTATGACATCACAAAATTTTCTCATATACTATGGTATTATGACTTCACATAGTATTATGACATCACAATGTTATTATGACATAACAATGCTATTATTTCATCACAATGGTTTGACATCACTGGTGTATGTGTCGATTAATATGTACTATTGATATATCTTCTGGTAAATATACTGTTAATCCAAATCACCACAGAGATTCTGGTTTTATTTAGTAAATCTAGAACACAATGCTGGCCAATAGCTTTGACCTCCCAGCCCTCATATTTTCTTAACATTTAGATTTTACCCATTTTACTTGCCTTTTTTTTTTTTTAATGAAATCTTGGCTCTGGTTCATTCTCCACATAGTTCCTAGTTCCCCTCCCAGCTCTGCTTTTCTAGCTCTGCCCTTGCCCTTTTTTCCTCCCACTCATTTTCTGCACTCTGGCTCCTCCCCTCTCCTTGTTATGAATTTTCACATAACAATGATATGATGACATCACAAACTATCATGACATAACAATGTTATAATGACATCACAATGCTATTAGGATATGATTTTGTTATGATTTCACAATATGTAAGTTTGACATTAAAATGCTAATACGGATTCACAAAGGTATGACTTCACAATGCATTACATTATGACATCATAATGGCATCATGACATCAAAATCATAATGATATCCAAATGCAATTATGAAATCACAATGCTATTATGGCATGATTGTAATATGACATCACAAAGGTATTTTGACATCACAATGCTATTATGATATCAAAATGCTATTATGACTACAAAATGGTACTATGACAACACAATGGTAGTAAGATATCACAATGGTGTTATGAGTTCACAATGTTATGATGACATCACAATGGCATCATGACCTCAAATTCATCAATACATCCTAAATCTAGTACAACTTCACAAAGCTATTACAACAAGATTGCGGTCTGACATCACAATGCTATTACTTTACCACAATGCTATTATGATATCACAATTGTTTTATAAATTTACAATGCTATTATGAAATGAGTGTGTCATAAAATTGCAATGGAATTATGACATTACAATGATATTTTGACTGTTATGACTTCACCAAGGTATGACTTTACAAAGATATTAGATCTCAATTTTATGATGACATCAAAATGTTATTATGACCTCAAAATGTTATTATGATATCACGATAGTATTATGTGACACCACAAGGTATTATGACTTCAAAAGGGTATTATGACATCACAATGGTATGACATCTAAATGCTATTATGACATCATGATGATATGACTATACAATGGTACTATGACATCACAATGCTATAATGTCATCATAAAGCTATTATGACATCATCATGTTATTTTAACATTACAATGCTAGTATGACATCTCAATGGTATGATATCTAAATGCCTTTATGACATCTCATTGCTTTTATGGCTTCACAATGCTATTATGTCTTTACACTGCTATTTTCATATCACAATGCCATTATAACATCACACTAGTATTACAGGATATGTGTAGTATGACATCACAATAGAAGTTTGACATCAAAATGCTATTATGACTTTACAATGGTTTGAATTCACAATATTAAGATTTCACAATGCTATTATGATGTCACAATGGCATCATGACATCAAAATTCATCATGACATCCCAATGCTAATATGAGATTACACTGCTATCATGACATGATTTTGGTATGAAATCACAAAGGAATAACCACAATGATATGACATCACAATGATATGACATCACAATGTTCTTATGACTTCACAATTCTATTAGACATCACAATGCTATTATGACAAAATGATATTATGACATCAGAATGGCATTATGACCTCAAAAGTGTATTATAATATCACAATGGTTTTAAGACATAGCAAGGCTATTATGACATCACAATTCTATGATGATATCTCAATGCTATTCACGACATAACAAACATATGAAATAACATTGCTATTTCACCTTCATAAAGGACTTTGGTATCACAAGACTATTATAACGTCAAAATGCTATTATGACCGGAAAATGGCATTATGACATCACAATAGTATTATGCTATCACAGTACTATTATGACATCACAAAGTAATTATGACCTCAATATGGTATTATAACATCACAATGGTATGACATCTAAATGCTACTATGACTTCACAAAACTATTATAACAAAGCCATGGTGTGACATTTCAGTGATATGCCACAAAAATTGTATTATGTCATCAAAATGGTATTATGACATCAAAATTCATTATGATATCACAAGGCTATTATGACATAAAAATGCCATTATGACATCACAATGCTATTTTGGCTTCACAATGCTATTATAATATATTAATGCCATTGTGACATCACAATGACCTGAATACAGAAAGCTATTATGACATCACATAGGTATTTTTGACATAATAATGCTATTATGATATAACATTTCTATTATGATATCAAAAGGCTGTTATGACATCATAATGCTAATATGACAGCACAATGCTATTATGAACACAAAATGTTATTATGCTATAACAATGCTGTTATGATGACACAATTCTATTATGACTTCACAATCCTATTATGAGAGCAAACGGGAATTAGGATATCACAATTTTATAATGACATCACAATGTTATGACATCCCAATCATACTATGATTTCACAATGCTATTATGACATCAAAATGGTATGTAGACACTACAATGTGATTATGCTATCACACTGGAGTTATTAATTCACAATATACTATGTCAATGCAATGCTAGTATTATGACATCATAATGCTCTGATGACTTCACAATGATATGACATCACAATGGCTGTTATAACATCACAATGGTATAATGACATCACAATATTATGATGACATTGAAATGGTCACAATGCTCTTACACATCACAATTTTGTTATGACTTCACAATGCTATTATGACATCACAATGCTATTATTACTTTACAATGCTATTATGGTATTATTATTACACAATAGTATCATGACATTACCATGCTATTATGACATCTCAGTGGTATTATGACATGGTTGTGGTATGACATAACAATGGAATTTTGTCATCAAAATGCTGTTATGATATTATAATGTTATTCTGACAACACAATCTTATGATGACATCACAATGCTCTAAAAACATGATTGTGTTATGACATCACAATGGAATTATGACAGTACAATGCTATTACAACTTCACAAAGTTATGGCTTTAAAATCATATTAGAATATATCAATGCTATGATGACATCAGAATGCTAATATGCTATCACAATGGTGTTATAACTTCACAGTGCTATTATGACATCACAAGGCTCTTATATCACAATGCTACTATCACATCAAAATGCTATGATGAGGTTACAATTATATAATGATATCACAATAGCAATGTAACATCAAAATTCATCATTACATCACAATGCTATTATGACAGCACAATTCTTTTATAATATGATTGTGGTATGACATCACAATGGTAATATGACATAACAATGGTTAGGTGCTGTTTGGCTAAAGGGAGAATGTTGTCATGAAACATGTGAAAGCCAGAAAGAGTCTCTGGAGCCAGTTAATAAAAGGGCCAAGTGGAGAGCCTGATTGATGGAAAGATTGAGCAGTCCTACATGCCTCAATCTAGGCAGCTGAAAGCACACAACCCAGAGATGACATTTTCTGTATCCAAAACTCATCATTCAGTTAAATTGTCACATATTTCTTTCAAGTGGTCATTAATAAAGTTACTTATCCTTGACATGTGAGTCTCGTATTATCACAGATTCCTTTACTATTTGTTAAAAGCACAGATACATCCTCAGTCAGTGAATTACTTACTTGGAAAACACTCCCTGACAAGGCAACTCTTTGAAAATAGCGGTAAATTGGGACCTTACTTACATTTTTACAAAGACTATCCATGATGTCACATCAGCAAGCAATCAGCTTGTTGTAGTCCTTTCAGCAGAACTGAGAGATTTTCAAACTGAACCAAAGTGGAGGGAAAAAAGAGGGAGACTGAAAGAGACAGAAAGAGAAAGAACTAGAGGTACACATTCAGAAATAGAGATACCAAGATCTACAGAAACAAAGAAATAAAGTGAGAGAGAGAGAGAGACAGAGAGAGAGAGAGAGAGAGAGAGAGAGAGAGAGAGAGAGAAACACAGACTCCATTCAATCTGGTCACTTTAATTGCCATAAAAACCTCAAAGCACACCCTTGTATAACTCAAATAAGAATTATATTATCTAAAAAGGCCATATCTCCTAACACTTACCATACATTTCCTCACTGGTGAATCAACATGTAAATAAAAGAGCTTCAAAGAATATTGCAATACAAATCACCAGGATGTGGAAAAAGATGAAGGGATTTCTAGGCTAAAAGAACATGTTATCATGATAGCTTGTCATTCAATACAATGATTAATGTCCCAGCAACTTGTGAGTACTAAAGAACAGGACTGACAATCTTCTTTGGAGAAAATGTGGAATATTTCCATGAAGGAGTATGATTCATGTAAGAAAATGACATCATGATATTTTTAGGCAAATATGTGGAACCACGAAAAATCATCCTGGTGAAGTAACTAAAATGCGGAAAGACAAATATGGTATGTTTCCACTTATTATGAGGTCTCCTAATTTGGGGGGATAAAGTTCCAATAGACCATTTATTGCAACCAAACCAGTCTTCTACTAGTGGTATTGGATGGCAGTGAATTGTACTGTTGGGCCAGGGAATCTTGTAGAAATTTTCATGCAGCTCAGGCTATTTTTATTAAAATATGCTTCTCTCTGCCCTCAACTGATAGATCAGTGCCATGTTCTTATATCTACAGAGATGCTTCTTTGAGCATCAAATGGGATTGCATACAGACACCCACAATCTGTTATTATGCAAAGAGAGAACTTGAAACACCCAGCTTTAAATGGGATTTCCCTATGAAATTATTTCTCCCCTCAGAGCTCTGGGAAGCCTGCAGAGGGGAAGCTGGAAGAATGTCATAAGTAGAGGGAATTGAGGACAGAAGGAGAACAATGCCCTGAGAATCAGGCCACAAAAGAAGCTGATGCAGCCAGCCATGATGAGACTTGATAAGGTAGGGTCAGATAGAAGGGGAAGGAGAACCTCATCTATCAGGTCTTCTCCTTCTTCTTCTTTTTTTCTTCTTCTCTTTCTCCTTCTCCTTCTCCTTTCCTTCTCCTTCTCCTTCTCCTTCTCCTTCTCCTTCTCCTTCTCCTTCTCCTTCTCCTCCTCCTTCTTCTTCTTCCCATATGCCCTAGAGAAAGGGTATAGGGGAAGAAGAAGGAGGGTGGTTGGGACTGGAATAAAAAGGACAGGGGTAGCAGAGGAGATACAAATTGAACACATTGTAATAAAAAAATACATAAAAAAACTGTGATCAAGATGATGAAGTATAGTGGTCTTCAGGATGGATGGCTAATTCTTGGGGGTAGAGCCAGGGGGTGGCAAGGATGAACTCAGTTTTACTTAAGGGACTTGGCCTGGGACACAGATCTTGGTCAAATGAGTACATGAACAACACATACTTTAATACATGTGTTTTAAAGAAAAAAAATTAGTGTGACACATGAGTAGGAATTTGAACCAGGGAGCAATGGAAAAGTAGTGTAATGTATGCTTTATGAAATTAACACATAATCAAAAAATATGATGTTGACAACTTTTACAATGGCTTTTAACCTGGAAAAAAGATTCTGCTAATGAAGGGCAGAGTATGATTTTGTAAGGTATGCTTTCCAGGAAATCATTGGATAGCAGAGACTCACAGACTTGTGTTATTAGATCCACAGAGATGCTTCCTTCTCCATCAAATGGGATTGTATACAAAGACCCACAACTGATATTATGCAGAGAGTGACATTGAACACTCAGCTCTAAATGAGATTTCCCTATGAAATTTTCCCTCCTCCCAGAGCTCTGGGAAGGCTGCAGGAGAGGCGGGAGTAAGAATGCCTCAATCAGAGATAACTGATGACACAAGGAGAACAATTCCCTGAGAATCAGGCCTCAGAGGAAGATGATGGAGACATATTTGATGAGACTTGTTAAGCTAGGTTTAGATAGAAGGAGGAGGATGAACTCCCCTATAAGGGAACTAGAGAAGGGCATATGGTTAGAAGAAGGAGGATGGGTGGGACTGGAAGGAGAAGAGGGAGGGGATGACAGAGGGGATACAAAGTGAACAAACTGTAATAAATAAACATTAGAAAACTGATCAAGTGGATGTAGTAGAGAGTTCTTCAAGACTGATGGCTTATTCTTGGGGATGGTATCAGGGTTCAGCAAGGATGTACTCAGTTTTCTATAAGGGGCTTTGTACTGAGACTCTGATCACGTTTCAATGAGTATATGAACAACACATACTTCAACTGATGTATTTTAAAGAAAAAAAATAGTGTGACTCATGGGTAGGAATTTGAACCTGGGAGCAATGGAAAAGGAGTGTAATGTATATTATATGAAATTCCCACATAAGCAATAAAAATAATATGTTGAAAATTTTCACAATGACTTTTAACATGGAGAAAAGATTCTGCTAAAGGAGGGCAGAGTTTGACTTTTTAGGAAGGCATGCTTTCTGGGACTCATTATGTAGCAGAGAATCCTAGTCACGAATTAGTAGTTACCCAGCTATCTGAGACTCCATGAACTCAGGTGGCACCTCTGAACAAGCAGTCCTCACACTATGTGTGTTATGACATCACAATGGTATATGACATCACAAAGCTAGGATGACATCACAATGCAGATATGTCCTCAAGAAGCTATTAATACATCATATTGATATCATGACATCACAATGGAATTTTGACATTACAATGCCATTATGACACCACAATGGGCTAATTCCCTCAATATGCTATTATGATATTACAATTTTATTATGACCTCATATGGTATGATATCACAATGGCATTATAATATCACAATAATAACATTACAGAACAATGTAATTATGACATCAAATTATTGTTATATCACTTTTGTATTATGACATCACAATTCTATTATGACATCATTATGGTGTGACATCACAAAGGAATTTTGACTTCATAGTGGCATTATGACATCACAATACTATTATATCATCATAATGCTTTAAACATCCCAATGATATCATTATATCACAATGGTATTATGACATCACAATAGTATGACATTACAATACTATGCTGTTATGACATCACAATGGTATTTTCACTTCACAATGCTATTATCACACACATCACAATGGTATTACAACATGACTGTGGTATGACATCACAATGGAATTTTCACATCACAATGCTTTTATGATATCACCATTCTTATGAAATAAAAATGCAATGATGATATATTGTATAATTTCACAATGGACTTATGACATCACAATGGTATAATGACATCACAATGTTATTTTATCATCATAAAGCTTTATGACCTCCAAATGGTATTATAACATCGCAATGCTTTTTTGCTATCACAATAGTGTTATGACTTAACAGTGCTGTCATTACATTCCAATGATATTATGACAACACAGTGGTATGACATCCAAAAGGTATTATTACATCTCAATTTTATTATATCAATTGTGATGACATAAAAATGGTATTCTGACTTCACAATAGTATTATATCTCAATGCTTTGATGACATCACAGTGCTATTATGACATCAAATGAGATCATGACTTGAAAATTCATCATGATATCTGAATGCTATTTTGATATCACAGTGATTAGGTGCTGATTGGATGAGAGGGAGGATGATGCCATGAAACAGTTGAAAGCCAGTAAGAGTCTCCAGAGCCAGTTATTAAAGGGGCCAACTACACAGCCTGCTTGAGGGAAAGGCTGAGCAGCCCTACATGCTTCAATCTGGGCAGGTGTAAGCACACAACCAAGAGATGACAGTTTCTGTGTCCAAAAATCTTAGTTCAGGAAAAGTGTCACATATATCTTTCAAGAGGTCACTAATAAACTCACATGTACTTGATATTTAACTTTCATATTATCACAGATTCCAATATTATTTCTTAAATGCACAGATATATCCTTACTCAGTGAATTACTTACTGGGAAAATGCTCCCTGAACAAGGCAATTATTTTCACAAAAAGCAATTAAGTGAGACCTTGCTTATATTTCTACAGAGACTATTCAGGATGTCACATAGAAAGCAGACGACATGTTGTAGTCCTTCAGTAGAACTGAGAGCTTTTAATACTGATCCACAAGCAGCAGGCAGAGAAAGGGAAAATGAGAGAGACAGAATGAGAAAGAGAGAGACAGATTCAGAAATAGAAACAAAGATATGAACTGACAGAGACTGAAAGAAAGAGACCCATTCTATCTGCTCACATTCATTGGCATATCAACCTCAAAGCACAACCTCCTATAATATAACTCCAATAAGAATTATATTATCTAACAAATCCATACCTCCTAACACTTCACAGACATTTCCTCTCTGGGGATGCAACATGTAGGATGAGCTTCAAGGGGATATAACAATTCAAATCAACAGGAAGTGGAAGAAGATGGAGGGGTTTCTAGGCTAAAAGACTATAGTTATCCTGATAGTTTGTAATTCAATACAATGATTAAAGTCCTAGCAAATTCCAAATTTTAAAGAACAGGACTGACAATCTCCAGTTGGGAAAATGTGGAATATTTCCATAATGGAATATTATTTATCTAAGAAAATGACATCATGAAATTCTCAGGCTAATAGATGAGACCAGGAAAAATCATCCTGGGTCAAGTAACTAAAATTCAGAAAGAAAAATATGGTTTGTATTCACTTATTAGGACGTCTCCTAATAGTGGGGGATAAAGTTTCAATAGGCCATCTAAGTGTGAGCAAACCAGTCTTCTACTAGGGAGATTGGGTGGCAGTCAATTGAGCTGTTGGGCCAGGGCATCCGACAGAAATTTTCAAGCAACCCAGGATGTTGTTATTAGAATATGTTGCTCTCAGATTTCAACTGATCAGTGCCATTTTCTTAGATCCACGGAGATGCTTCTTTATGCATCAAAAGCGATTACATACAGAGACCCACAATCTGATATTATGCACAGAAAGACCTTAAAACACCTAGCTCTGAATGGAATTTCTCTATGAAATTCTCACTCCTCTCAGAGCTCTGGGAAGCCTGAAGGAGAGGAGGCAGGGAAAAGTGGCATAAGTAGAGGGAATTGAGGACACATGTAAAAAAAATGTCCTGAGAATCAGACTGCAGGGGAAGCTGATTCAGCCAGCCTTGATGAGACCTGATAAGCTAGGTTCAGATGGAAGGACAAGGGGACATGCTCTATCAGGGAACTAGAGAAAGTTCATAGAGGTAGAAGAAGGAGGGTGGGTGGGACTGCAAGGAGAAGGGGAGGGGGGAGATGAGGGGATACAACTTGTGCAATATATTATAAATAAATATATAAGAAAAGCTGTGATCAAGGGGATAAAGTATAGAGCTCTTTAGGACTCATGGCTTTTTCTTGATGGTGGTTACAATGTGCAGCTAGGATGAACTCAGTTTTCTTTAAGGGATTTGCACTGAGACTCTGATCATGTTTCAATGAGTATATGAACAACACATACTTCAATTGATGTATTTTAAAGAAAAAAATTAGTGTGACACATGGTTATGAATTTGAACCTGGGAGCAATAGAAAAGGAGTGTAATGTATATTACATGAAATTTCCACATAATCAATAAAAATACTATGTTGATAACTTTTACACTGACTTTTTTTTTCAGGTAAAATGTGTTTATTATAGAGTCTGAGTAACTAGACAAATAATTGGCAGTTCTGTTCTTTTGGAGAGCCAGCCTAGTCTACAAAATGAGTCCAGGACAGCCAAGACTATACAGAGAAACCGTCTTTCAAATATCCAGGAAAAAGAGAAGACGAAGTGACATCACTACCAACCCTATAGTTATTTTTTTTTCAATGCAGTTTATTAAGGAACCTTGAACAATCATCTGACGCTGGGGAAAGCCAGACCACAGCTTAAATAGCCTCTGGGTAGCCAGCCCCAGCATGCCACATGGGCAATGCAGATAGGTCATGCGGGTTGATGCCCCAGGTCCTGCCTCTGAGAAAAAGGTATCGGACGGATCTGATGCTCTTTGGGTGGATGACACCTAAATGAACATCAGTACAAAGTCCCAATTTATTTCTAATATCAGAGATCAGACCTCTACTCTTGCCTGATGCGTCTAAAACAAAAAGGGGGAACTGTAGAGAGCTGCGTAATGCTGCGCCTTAAAGATGGATCTGGTTTCCGCCTTCCACCTTCCCGATGGTGAGTGCTCTCTGTCACGAACAACTCCACATTTGGCTAAGGCTGAGGATCTGGCTTGCTTCCATGTATGTGGACACTGACATTTAATGTGGAAAAAAGATTCAGCTAAAGGAGAGCAGAGTTTGACATTGTAAAGCATGCTTTGCAGGAACTCATTATGTAGTAGAGAATCCTAGCCATGAACTAGTGGTTACCTTGCTATGTCAGACCTCATGAGTTCAGGTGGCGCCTCTGAACAAGCAATACTGGCACTAACAATATGTTTAGAGGGATTGTCTGGAGGAAAACAGGAGGAAATACAGCTGCTCTTATGTACTAGGCATATAACATGGGCATATTTCTCTGTCTTGAAGTACTAGATTGAACTGTAACCAAAGACAAGGAGAATTGCTCATGGACCATGAGTCCAACACAGCTGCCTATTCAGCTAGGTCAGACAAGGCCACACTGCTCATAGAGGGTTGGCAACCCTAGTGTGGAACAGCACTAGTTGTCAAATCCTTTATTGCCCTTTAGTTCTTCTTTTTTTCATAGACCTTTCTCTATTTCAGCCAAACCAGTCCCAGGAATTTTCTGGTTTGCTTCTCTTTTCCCTTATCTAAAGACTCAATACCCCAGGGAGCCCTAGGCCCAGCCTGTCCATTTTATCAATAAGAATGTGAAGGTACATTTAGTGAGTATACCAGTAAATGCTTAGTTCAAAGTCACATCCTAGGAAATTTCAGATCTAAGACCACAGTATGTGAGCACATTGTCATTTGATACATTCCTGTTAATCCCACATCACTGTGGAGCTTACCTACTTAGGAAGGTGTCCAATTTAATAAGCAGTAAAGTTTCATTTTCTACCTGACATTGTTACAGAGGTAAACACGAGTAAAAGTGTGAGATCTGGATAAAGGGATGAGATAAAGACTTGTTGGCTTTCACAAGAAAATGTCACATGCCCATAGGATCAGTGATACTGGACAGTGCGAAAAGTTTGTTTACTCATTTCCATGAAAGCTTCAAGATTCTCACAAGTGCTGATTAGCTGGGAAGGAGAATGATTTTATGAAACATATTAAAGACAGCAAAAGTTTCAGAAGCCAGTTATTGAAAGGTCCAAGTGGACAGAGTGCTAGGAAGAAAGGCTGAGTAGCCCTACATGCCTCAATCTGGGCAGCTGAAAGCACACAACCCAGAGATGTCAATTCCTGTGTCCAAGACTCTTAGTTCAAGAAAAGTGTCATGTATTTCTTTCAAGTGGTCATTAATAATGTTACATGTCCTTGACATGATAGTTTCACATTATCACAGATTCCATTATTATTTTTTAATTTGACAGATATGTCCTCAGTCAGTGAATTACTTACTGGGAAAACACTCCCTGACCAAGGCAAATCTTTGAACAAAAAGGGTTTATATTTTTACAGAGACAATCCAGGAGGTCATGTTGGCAAGCAGTCATCTTTTTGTAGTTGTTCAGTACAACTGAGAGTTTCTCATACTGAAACACAAGTGGCAGGCAAAGAGAGGGTTACAAAGGGACACACAGAGAGAGAAAGAACTATAAAAACAGATTCAGAAATAGAGAGACTGAGACCAACAGGAAGAAAGATATAAAACTAACTTAAACCTAGAGACAGACTCCATTCTGTCTGGTCATTTTTATTGCCATATTAGCCTCCAAACATACCCTCCTATAATATAACACCTAAATGAATTATATTTTTTAACTTTTTTCATTTTAATTCTTATTAATTACACTTTATTCGCTTTTTATTCCCCCATAAGCCCCTCTATCCCCACCTCCAATCCGACCATTCCACCACTCATGTCCTTCCCCAAATCCACTGATAGGGCAGGACTTCCTCTCCTTCTTTCTAATCCTAGTCTAAAAATCTCATCAGGTATGCCTACACTGTCGTTCTCTCTGCCCTCTTAAGGCTGATCCCCCATCAGGGTGTGGTTTTCAAAGAGCAAGCCAAATAGTTCATGGAAGAGGCAGTTCCTGTACCCATTACTGTGGAACCCCCGTGGACACTGAACTGCCATGAGCTACATCTGTGCAGGGGTTCTAGTTTATCTCCATGCATGGTATTTGGTTGGAGTATGAGTCTCAGAAACGACTCCTGTGCCCAGATTTTTTTGTTACTGTTGATCTTCTTGTGGAGCTCCTGGCCTCTCCATACCTTACTTTTTCCTACTTCCTTCATTAGATTCCATGCATTCTGCCCAACAGTTGGCCATAAGTCTCAGCATGTGCTTTGAAACTCTGCAAGGCAGAGCATTTCAGAGGCCCTCTATGGCAGGCTCCTAACATGTCTCCTGTTTTCCACTTCTTCTCATGCCCATCCTCTTTGGCTTTCAGGATGGGGACTGAGCATTTTAGCCAGAATCCTCCCTCTTGATTAGTTTCTTTAGATGTACAGATTTTGGTAGGCTTATCCTATATTATATGTCTATATGAGTGAATATATACATTGTGAGTCCTTCTGCTTCTGGAATAGCACACTTCCATGTCCCACCATTGACAAGCAAATTTCATTATTTCCTTGTTCTTTATTGCTGAGTAATTCCATTGTGTAGATATACCACAATTTCTGTATCCTGTCTTCAGTTGGGGGCCATCTGGAATGTTTCCAGGTTCAGGCTATTACAAATAAAGCTGCTACAAATATGGTTGAGCAAATTTCCTAATGTTTATTTGATTCTTGTTTGGATATATGCCTGGGAGTGGTAGAACTGGATCTTGAGGAAGCACTACTCCTAGTTGTCTATTAAAGCACCAGAAGGTGTTTATCAGCTGTAGTTCCCTGATAGAATTTTGGGGGTCACTCATGTATACTATCGTATTATCTGCAAGTAGTGTTACTTTGACTTCTTCCTTTCTGATTTGTATCCCCTTCATCTCCTTCAATTGTCTTATTGCTCTACCACGGACTTCTAGACCTATGTTGAAGAGATATGGAGAGCGTTGGCAGCCTTGCCTTGTCCCTGATTTCAGTGGGAATGCTTTAAGTTTCTCTCCATTTAGTTTGATGTTGGCTATAGGCTTGCTGTATATTGCCTTTACTATGTTTAGATATGTGCCTTTTATTCCGGATCTCTCCAATACTTTAAACATAAATGGATGTTGGATTTCGTCAAATGATTTTTCAGCATATAAGGAGATTATCATGTGGATTTTTTTCTTTCAGTTTGTTAATATGGTAGATGACATTGATGGATTTCTGTATACTGAACCACCCTTGCATGCCTGGGATGAAGCCTACTTGGTCATAGTGGATGATATCTTTGATGTGTTCTTGTATTCGGTTTGCTGGTTATTTTGTTGAGTATTTTGCATCAATGTTCATGAGGGAGATTGGCTTGAAATTCTCTTTCTTTGTTGGATCTTTGTGAGCTTTGGGTACCAAGGTGACTGTGGCTTCATAGAATGGGTTTGGTAGTGTTTCTTCTGTTTCTATTTTGTGAAATAGTTTGAAGAGAAATGGAGTTAGTTCTACTTTGAATGTCTGAAGGCATTGAGACCATTTGGTCTTGGGCTTTTTTTCAATTGGATACTTTTGATGACTGCTTGTATTACCTTAGGGGTTACAGGACAACGTAATTGATTTACTTGGTCTTGATTCAGCTTTCATAAGTGGAATCGATCAAGAAAATTATCCATTTCATTTAGATTTTCAAATTTTGTGGCATGTAGACTTTTGAAGTAAGTCTTAATAATTATTTGGATTTCCTCAGTGTCTATACTTATGTCCCTCCATTCATTTCTGATTTTGATGATATTGATAGTGTCTCTTTGTCTTTTAGTTAGTTTAGCTAAGTGTTTGTCTATCTTGTTGATTTTCTCAAAGAAACAGCTCCAGGTTTCATTGGTTCTTTGAATTGTTTTATTTGTTTCTAATTGATTTCAACCCTGTGTGTTGTAAGTGATAATTAATATTTACTAATAATTTATCTTTTAGTAATGCTACTGTTAGTCCTAAATATGTGTATACCCAAATCACTACTCAGTGACTGCGTTTTTTTAGTTAACCTAGAACACAATGCTGGGCAATAATTACTCCCTCCTGAACCTCCAATCCCTAATAGTTTCCTAACATTTAGATTTCCCACATTATACTTGCTTTTTGTGAAATCTTAGGTTGGTTCATGCTCCTCTTCCTCCAAGATCTCTCTCCCAGGCCTTCTCCCAGCTCTCCTCTTCCCCCTTCTCCACCCATTCATTTCCTGTCCTCTAGCTCCTCCCACTGATATCCTGCCCTCTAGCTCCTCCCCTCTTTCCTATCCTTTGGCTCCTCCCAGCACAACATTGTGAATAGTTGCTTTATTTGGAAGTTTACACCAGGTTGAGAGAGGATACTTAGAATGAGTGTCACAATGTAATATCCAGAGAGGTGGAGGGTAGAAATCAGCATTTGAAAAAAACGAGGGAAAGATGTATACATTTTAAAAGAGCATTATACCAACATTTCCCCCTTTAAAAAAAGGCTCCTTTTCTTTCAATACAATAATAACTATGAAATTATGAAAACTCTAACATAAAATCTACATGTGCAATGTCTAGTGCATGTGTATTTAGCAACTTCGGAGAAAGTATCTGATCATCTTATATATCTTGGTAAGTTAAAAGGTCTATACCTAAATTAATTTTTATCCTTGTTGGTATTACCTATATGAAAAGATTTATTAACTTTTAAACAACTTAAGTTTAAAAGTGGCACTGTAACTCTTTGGTCTTCAATTCCATCAGAGAATTGAGAAGGAATAAAATTACTTGAGTAAATAGGAAGTGCATGTTAGCAGCTTCCAAAAAATAAAAAGAAAAGTGACAGAAACAGATTGATGCCTGAACAATCATCCATAACTCTTTATAACGTTGGAGCATCATCTTCAGCCTTCTGGCTCAGAATATTTGACAGACATATATTTGAAGCAGGACCTATTTCGGACTTGCTTACCCTGTCTTGGAAGATTTTGTCAGTCTACTTGTTCTGCATTTAACTTTGCCCACTTTTGGCAGAATTTGTCTGTTTTGAAGTGGGGGTATGTTTTTTTTACCTGAGTGGATTGTTTGCTGCATTTGAAGCCATCTCCATATGGAGGTTCTTCAATGCTCATTATCTTCTTTTAGGTAGGCATGGTGATGCCAGAAAATGACTTGTCTCATTGTCAAAAAAATCTTAAAATAATAAGAAGATTTTAAATGCCATATTCTACAGGTCTCTGAAGTTTTTGAAGACTACCTATCTTCATGTAATCAATTTATATACAAAATCATATCTATCAGTTAAACTTAGGATGTATACTAATGTGATAAATTAGACTAGTGTCTGACATGACTATAAGTTCAATAACTAGCAATTAACTTACATATCTAATATCCTAACCACATTTTCATAGTAGTTTAAAAGTATTGAAAGTAACCTTGACTTTCTATCAATATGGTAAAGATTATACCAATGTATCAAAAATAGACTTATTTTTGCATCAATATGCAAAATCCTATACCAGAGTTAAAATTAACCTTATTTGGGAATAACAAAATGTTAAGTTGAGTAGATTCAATAATCTATTTTTTGTATTTCTATAAATTATCCCTGTATTATCCTTGCTTCACTTTGAATAATACCATTAATAATAAACATTTACCAATGATAATAAAATTTCGTAGCCATAGCAAACAACCAAAAACATACCCAACCCCCTTTAAGGAAAATTGGACACCATTCTCTTGGATTTCTTCTAGCTGACAGTTTGGACATGTAAAAATCCTGTAGGGAGTCCAAATAAAAATGGATAATTAAGCAAGCAATAACATTTGTAGCCCAGTCTTTGAGTGTTGGAAAATTTCAGCCTTAATAAAACTCTTTTTTGGAACATTCTAAAATGCTGGACCAATTAAAATTAGTGCTTTCTTCAAAGTTGTTTTGGGAGCAGGCATTAATGAGAAAACAGCAATTTAAGCAGTTGAGGCAGGAACAAGCAGAATGCTAGAACATGTAAAATGCTGGAACAGATGTGTCAATGTCTCAGCATGCTGAATAATTATTCTGTTAGGTTTGATATCTCTGGTGTCCAGCTCTTGTTCTGCAAACAAATAATTTCACACAAGCATTATAGAGTTCTAAAATTATAAATGTATGAGATGTGCAGGATAAAACTAAACTGTAAGCCAATTTTATCTATGCAATTAAAAGATTAGCATAATACATTTTAAGGATATTATGGCCAAGGATTTATTGGCCAAGTATTGATAGAGTTCAGGCTGGAGACATTTTTTTATGTCTCAGTCAGTTTCAGAGGTATTTCCAGGTAAAGGGATTATCAACTTATCTTACCTGTTCTGTTTGATCTTAATTTCTCTCTTCTTTTTACTGGCTAAGGTATTCTGGTGGTCTTCCTCTGTCACTTCTGATTTGTATTAGTTTTGAAGAAACCCATGATTTCTCTTCTCCTGCATGACCATAAGCAAATATTTTGCCCAGCATAACACATTACCCACTCTCCATTTTGAAGTTAGATTATCTTTGAAATATATAGGCTGAAATAACTCAGCAGTATTTCCTATATCCCAGTGTCTCTCTGCAGCTGTTGTTTGTTGTCCATTAACATTTAAGAAATTTAAGGTCAATAAAGCATTATGTAATCTATCTCTGGGGGCTTTTAAAACCCCTCTTTGTTTGTTAAGTGTGTCCCTTAAAGTACGATTAGAACTTTCAATAGGATTCAATGATTTCAATGATTAGAACTTTCAGTAGGATTGTGAGTTATACCTGTTACACTGTTACATGCTTTACCTCATAATATGTAAAATATCCTTCCATTTTATTAGACACATATGCTGTAGTATTATCAGTCTTAATTTGTTTAGGTATGCCCATAATTGCCATCACTTCTAATAAATGCATAATAACTGAATCAGCCTTTTCAGAGCTTAACGCTGCTGCCCATTGAAACCCTGAATATGTGTCTATGGTATGGTGCACATATTTCAGTTTACCAAACTCTGTAAAATAAAGCATGTCCAAATTTCATTTCTTCAGTTACCTTTAGGGTTACTTCCTTCAGGTAGTGGAGTTTGATTATTTAAAGAACAAGTGGGGCTTTTTTGGGCTTTTTTTTTTACAAGTTCTTTGGCTTATTGCCAAGTGATAGAAAACTCTCTTTTTTTAATGAAATTCTGAGGCCTCTATCATGCTTCCTATCAATAGTTGATAAATTTCATCCTTGCCCTGTGCTGTATCTCATACTGGTAAGCCTGTATGAGATCTGACATGTGTTATATACAACAGATTGTTTCTATTTCTGATTACTTGTTGTAATTGAAGGAACAGTAATTAAGTCTCAATAATCCTGAATTAGATCAGCAGTTTCTACATGCAGAACAACTCTTTCTACATATTGAGAGTCAGTGAATAAATTAAGAAATTTGGGGAAATCTGATAACACCAAGAGAATTGCATATAATTCTGATGTTTGAATTGAATCATAAAGACTCTCCACAACTTTACTCAGATTTTCTGAATTATTTTTTTTTTCATTTTTTTTATTTTATTTTTTTTTATCAGTTACATTTTATTAACTCTGTATCCCAGCCGTGTCCCGATCCCTCATTCCCTCCCAGTCCCTCCCTCCCTCCCTCCCTCATCTCCACCGTGCCCCTTTCCAAGTCCACTGATGGGGGGGACCTCCTCCCCATTCATCTGATCCTGTTTTATCAGGTATCTTCAGGACTGGCTGCAAAGCCCTCCTCTGTGGCCTAACAGGACTGCTCCTCCCTTCGGGGGTGGAGAGGCCAAAGAGCCAGTCATAGAGTTCCTGTTAGAAATAGTCCTTGTTTCCCTCACTTTGGGAAACCAATTGGTTACTGAGCTACCACAGGCTACATCTGAGTGGAGGTTCTAGGTTATGTCCATACATGGTCCTTGGTTGAATGTCAGTCTCAGAAAAGACCCTGTGCCCAGATATATTTGGTCCTTGTGGAGCTCCTATCCTTTCCCCATCAGACTAACTCCCCTTCTTTCTTATGATTCCCTGTACTCTGCCAAGGTTTGGTCATGAGTCTTTGCTTTGAAAACACTGCTAGTTAGAGTCTTTCAGATGCGCTCAGTAGACTCCTGTCATACGTTCAATGCACATCCCATCTGTCTTTCTAAATGAGGATTGATCATCTTACCCCATGTCCGCTCAATTGATTATCTTTTTTAGGTGTATAGATTTCATTATGTTTATCATATCTTATAGGTCTATATAAGTGAGTATATCCCATGTTTGTCTTTCTCCTTCTGGGATATTTCACTCAGAATGATCTTTTCTAGATCCCACCATTTGCCTGCAAATTTCATGATTTCCTCCTTTTTGATTGCTGAGTAGTATTCCATTGTATAAAAATACCACAATTTCTGTACCCATTCCACCGTTGATGGACATCTGGGTTGTTTCCAGGTTCTGGCTATTACAAATAGAGCTGCTATAAACATGGTTGAGCAAGTGTCCTTTTTGTGTACTTGAACAAACTTTGGGTATATACCTAGCAGTGGTATAGCTGGGTCTGTAGGAAGCACTATTCCTATTTGTCTGAGAAAGCGCCAGATAGCTTTCCAGAGTGGTTGTACCAGTTTACATTCCCACCAGCAGTGGAGCAGGGTTCCCCTTTCTCCACAACCTCTCCAGCATGTGTTATCGCTTGAGTTTTTCATCTTGGCCATTCTGATGGGTGTAAGGTGATATCTCAGGGTCGTTTTGATTTGCATTTCCCTGATGGCTAATGAGGATGAGCATTTCTTTAAGTGTTTTTCTGCCATTCGATATTCCTCTGTCGAGAATTCTCTGTTTAGCTCTGTTCCCCATTTTTTAATTGGATTACTTGGATTGCTGCTTTTCAGCTTCTTTAGTTCTTTGTATATACTGGATATTAGTCCTCTGTCAGATAAAGGGTTAGTGAAGATTCTTTCCCAATCTGTAGGCAGTCGTTTTGTTTTGATGACGGTATCCTTTGCTTTACAGAAACTTTTCAGTTTCATGAGGTCCCATTTATTGATTGTTGCTCTTAGAGCCTGTGCTGTTGGTGTTCTGTTCAGGAAGTTGTCTCCTGTGCCAATGAGTTCTAGGCTGTTCCCAACTTTTTTTTCCAATTGATTTAGGGTATCTGGTTTTATGTTGAGGTCCTTGATCCACTTTGACTTTAGTTTTGTGCAGGGTGATAAATATGGATCTATTTTCATTTTTCTGCATGTAGACATCCAGTTGGTCCAGCACCATTTGTTGAAGATGCTGTCTTTTTTCCATTGAATGGAATTGGCTTCTTTGTCGAATATCGAGTATTCATAGGTGTGTGGATTTATTTCTGGGTCTTCTATGCGGTTCCATTGATCCTCCTTTCTGTTTCTATGCCAGTACCATGCAGTTTTTATTACTGTTGCCCTGTAGTACAGCTTGAGATCAGGAATGGAGATACCTCCAGATGATCTGTTGTTGTACAGGATCGTTTTGGAGATTCTGGGTTTTTTGTTTCTCCATATGAAGCTGAGAATCTTTTTTTCAAGGTCTGTAAAGAACTGAGATGGTATTTTGATGGGAATTGCATTGAATCTGTAGATTGCTTTTGGCAGTATGGCCATTTTCACAATGTTAATCCTACCAATCCATGAGCACGGGAGATGTTTCCATCTTCTGATATCTTCTTCAATTTCTTTCTTCAGAGACTTGAAGTTTTTCTCAAACAGGTCTTTCACTTGCTTGGTTAGGGTCACACCAAGGTACTTTATGTTATTAGTGGCTATTGTGAAGGGTGTTGTTTCCCTAATTTCTTTCTCAGCCTTTTTGTCTTTGGTATATAGGAGAGCTTCTGATTTTTTTGAGTTGATTTTGTATCCTGCCACTTTGCTGAAGGTGTTTATCAGCTGAAGGAGTTTTCTGGTTGAATTTTTGGGGTCGCTCATGTATACTATCATATCATCTGCAAATAGTGACACGTTGACCTCTTCCTTTCCGATTTGTATCCCCTTGATCTCCTTTAGTTGTCTTATTGCTCTGGCTAGGACTTCAAGTACTATGTTGAAGAGATATGGGGACAATGGACAGCCTTGTCTTGTCCCTGATTTCAGTGGGATTGATTTAAGTTTCTCTCCATTGAGTTTGATGTTAGCTATAGGCTTGCTATATATTGCCTTTACTATGTTTAGGTATGTGCCTTGTATCCCTGATCACTCCAAGACTTTAAACATGAATGGGTGTTGGACTTTGTCAAATGCTTTTTCGGCGTCTAAGGAGATGATCATGTGGTTTTTCTCCTTCAGTTTGTTTATGTAGTGGATTACATTGATGGATTTCCGTATGTTGAACCACCCTTGCATGCCTGGGATGAAGCCTACTTGGTCATGGTGGATGATATCTTTGATGTGTTCTTGGATTCGGTTTGCAAGTATTTTATTGAGTATTTTTGCGTCAATGTTCATAAGAGAGATAGGCCTAAAGTTCTCTTTTTTTGTTGGGTCTTTGTGTGGTTTAGGTATTAAGGTGACTGTGGCTTCATAGAATGAGTTTGGTAGTGTTCCTTCTGTTTCTATTTTGTGGAATAGCTTGAGGAGAATTGGAGTTAGCACTTCTTTGAAGGTCTTGTAGAATTCTGCGCTGAAGCCATCTGGTCCAGGGCTTTTTTTGGAGGGGAGACTGTTAATGACTGCTTCGATTTCCTTGGGAGATATAGGGCTATTCAGTCTTTCTACCTGATCTTGACTTAGTTTTGGTAGATGGAATCTTTCAAGAAAATTATCCATTTCATTTAGATTCTCAAATTTTGTGGCATATAGGCTTTTGTAGTATGACCTAATAATTGTTTGGATTTCCTCAATGTCTGTGGTTATGTCCCCATTTTCATTTCTGATTTTGCTGATCTGGATAGTTTCTCTCTGCTTTTTAGTTAGTTTGGCTAAGGGTTTGTCTATCTTGTTGATTTTCTCAAAGAACCAGCTTTTTGTTTCATTGATTCTTTGGATAGTTTTATTTGTTTCTAGTTGATTGATTTCAGCCCTTAGTTTGATTATTTCCAGCCGTCTGCTCCTTTTGGGTGTATCTGCTTCTTTTTGTTCTAGGGTTTTCAGTTGGGCCATTAAGTTGTTTGTATGTGATGTTACGAATTTCTTCTTGCAGGCACTTAGTGCTATAAATTTTCCTCTGAGCACTGCTTTCAGTGTGTCCCATAAATTTGGGTATGTTGTGCCTTCCTTTTCATTGAATTCTAGGAAGTCTTTAATTTCTTTCTTTATTTCTTCCTTAACCCAGCTGTCGTTGAGTAGTAAGTTGTTTAGTTTCCATGTGCGTGTCGGCTTTTTGTTGTTTCTGTTGTTGTTGAGGTCGAGCTTTAGTCCATGGTGGTCAGATAGTATACAAGGGATTATTTCAATCCTTTTGTATCTGTTGAGGCTTGCTTTGTGGCCCACTATATGGTCTATTTTGGAAAAGGTTCCATGTGGTGCTGAAAAGAAGGTGTACTCTTTTGAGTTTGGGTGAAATGATCTGTAGACGTCTATTAGGTCCATTTGACTTAGGGATTCTGTGAGTGCTTTTATTTCCCTATTTGGTGTCTGTCTAGTTGATCTGTCCCTTGGTGAGAGTGTAGTGTTGAAGTCTCCCACTATTAAGGTATTAGGATCAATGTATGATTTAAGCTTTAATAATGTTTCATTTAAGAATGTTGGTGCTCTTGTATTTGGGGCATAGATATTCAAGATTGTGATGTCCTCTTGGTGGATTTTTCCTTTGATGAGAATATAGTGGCCCTCCTTATCTTTTTTTATTAACTTGGGTTGAAAGTCTATTTTATTAGATATTAGGATGGCTACTCCAGCTTGTTTTCTGGAACCGTTTGCTTGAAAAACAGTTTTCCAGCCCTTTACTCTGAGGTAGTGTTTGTCTTTGTTGCATAGTTGTGTTTCTTGGATGCAACAGAATGTTGGATCCTGTTTCCTTAACCATTCTGTTAGCCTGTGTCTTTTTATTGGTGAGTTGAGTCCATTGATATTGATAGATAATAGTGACCAATGCATGTTAGTTCCTTTTGTAATGGAGACGATGATCTAACCCTGATTCATTGCTTGTTTTCTTTTCATTTTTGTTGGGACATTATCTGTATGCCCTGTTTTCTTGGGTGAATTTGTTTTCATTGGATTGGAGTTTTCCTTCTAGTACCTTCTGTAGGGATGGTTTGCTGTGTAGATATTATATAAATTTAGTTTTGTCATGGAATATTTTGTTTTCTCCATCTACGTTGATTGAAAGCTTTGCAGGGTATAGTAGTCTGGGTTGACATTTGTGATCTCTTAGAGTCTCCATGATACTTGCCCAGGCCCTTCTGGCTTTCATAGTTTCTGATGAGAAGTCCGGCGTGATTCTGATAGGTCTACCTTCATATGTTACTTGGCCTTTTTCCCTTGCTGCTTTTAATATCTTTTCTTTGTTCTGTAGATTTAGTGTTTTGACTATGATGTGACGTGATGTGTTTCTTTTCTGGTCTAGTCTATTTGGAGTTCTGTAGGCCTCTTGTATATTTATGGACATCTCTTTCTTTAAGTTGGGAAAATTTTCTTCTATGATTTTCTTGAAAATATTTTCTGGACCTTGGAGTCTGGAGTCTTCTTTTTCGTGAATTCCTATTATTCTTAGATTTTGTCTTTTCATAGCATCCTTGATTTCTTGGATATTTTGTGATTGGAACTTTTCTGATTTTACTTTTTCTTTGAGAGAAGTATCCATTTCTGCAAGTGTGTCTTCAGCTCCAGAGATTCTCTCTTCCATCTCTTGTATTCTGTTGGTGATGCTTACTTTTGTGGTTCCTGATCTTTTCTCCAAGTTCTCCAGCTCAAGTGTTTTCTCATTTTGTGTTTTCTTTATTGATTCTAATTCTGTTTTCATGCCTTGCACCATTTCTTTCATGTGTTTGAATTTGGATTCCTGTCTCTCTACGATGGCCTCTATTTCTTTTTTCATTTCCTTCTTATATGCCACTAATTTTTCCTCTACTTGTGTATCTATTTGTTTGGCTATGTTTGCCTGTGTTTCTTTAAGGATATTGTCTATTTCTTCTTTCTTTGCCTCCAATTGACTGGCCATCTCTTTGAAAGACTTGTTCATTTCCTCCTTATGAGCCTCAAATAATTGGGCAAGCATGGCTTTAAAATCATTTTCCTGTGCTTCTGCTGAATTGGTGTATCCATCGATTTTGGGGTTTGCTGGTGAAGTCATGATGTCCTGATTTATGTTGGAAGTGTTCTTTCGCCTACCTCTGGCCATTGGCTTATCTGCAACCTTCCCTGTTTGTTTTTGGATTCTGCAGATCAGACTGGTGCTGTTTCTCTCTGGTGTCTGGAGAGTTCTTCAGGAAGCTGAGCACTCTCAGCATGTGCTGAGGACTAGCTGTACCTGTGGGAGGAAAGTACGCAGGCGCAAACGGGGCAAATGCAAGCGTGTGTGTGTGCGCGCGCGCGTGTGTGTCTGTGTGTGTAAGTGTGCGTGGATGAGTTTCTCGAGGGACAGAGTGATGGCTAATGTTGAACCCTTGAGTGTGTGGGAGGGGCTCTGTACTGTATATGTCGCAGGCGCTAATGATGATCGCAGCGCAATTTCTGGTATTAACAGTCTTATCTCCTCAATCAGGCCCACAGGGCAGGAACTTCAATGTCCCTAGTGCCCCTCTGTTTCCCAAAGTGGGTATGTGGGTGGGAGGGGGGTTCGATGCCTGGCTTCTGATTTAGAAGGACCCAGGATCTGGGGAACTGCAGATTCTCAAGGGTGCACTCACTTACAGGCAGGTCTCTTGGCCAAGATCGTGGTATCCGGGGCTCTCTGCTCTCTGGTTTGGCCCTGCTTCTTTGATGTGTTCCGCCAGTTCTGTGCTGCTGTCACTGCCAGGTTCTGAGGTCTTGCTGCAGCTGGAGATTTCAGGGTGGTCACTTCAGCAGGGATGGGGTAATCAGGCTCTCTGTTCTCTGGTTTGGCCCTGGTTAGTCTTAAACTGGAGGGCTGTGGTGCCCCGCCAGTTCAGTACTGCTCCGCTGCCACGTCCTGCTGTAACTGGAGACTGGCTTGCTAGTCCCAATGCTTTCTGGGAAGTCCTGGGATCTCTTCGTTGTGCTCTCCAAGCTTGGGAGGCCCAGTGCCTGGTGTGTCCAGGTTGTATGACGTTTCTGCCTGGTTTTGGTGAGTATATAGCGTATTCTCTGTCACTGTGGGATTGGGCGGGTCGTACGTCAGTGATGGCGATCCTGCGGAGCTAGTATGGTGTCTAGCAGATTTGCGCCCTGGGAGGATGGTGCAGCTGCTGCGCGAATCTGGGACTCCGGGGTACGTACTGCTGGCTTTTGTCTGCTGCTAAAGTGGTTGGGGCTCCGTCTCAGCGGTTGTATACCCCAGGCAGTTTGGTCTGCGCTGAGAAAGATGAGTCCGCTGTGCCGCTGTGCCGAGGAGGAAGGAGGTCTGGGGGAAGGGAGTGCAGCAAGAACAAAGGATCTTTTCTCTCCCTCCCCAAGCAGGTCTCCGGGTGACCGGAGGCCAAAGTTTTCACCTCCTGTGATGTTCTCTGGTGTTCAGAAAGCCTCGCTGTGGTTTTCCTGGGTTGGGGGTCCTTCCATTCTCCAACTCAGAAGATCAGGTATCCCACTGCTCAGAAACTGTGTGTGCTAGTCGCCATCTTGGCTCCGCCCCCCCCAGATTTTCTGAATTATAACCTTCCCTTTTTGATGTATTGGCATTCATATAAAATGTGGGAGCTCCAGACATTAGAGTTCCTTTTACTATATGTGGAAGAATCCAATTGGTTCTTTTTATAAACTGAAGTCTCTTGCTTTTTGGGTATCTGTTCTTGATTTCTCACAAAAATTCACAATAAGTTCTTTGTCAATATTCATTGTCTGCTCATAATGACACAATCTCAGCATTGGTAAAGGGCACCGCAATTTCAGCTGGATCTATTCCAGCCAGTTGACGAAGTCTCACTTTTCTTTTCAGGATCAGTTCAGAAACCTTCTCTATATATGATTTCAGTTTTTTTTTTTTTTTTTTTAATTTTGTTTGTGTGCCAAAAATATCCATTCTAAAGTACAGTCCTCCCTCTGCATAAGAATTCCTGAGGGAGAATAACCAAAGTAGGAGAATAACCAAGGGAGTAGAGGGCAAAATAACCAAAATACAGGCTCTCTTTGGATCAACACGGCCTACACATGCATCTTGTAATTTTATTTCTACCAGAGCCAATTCTTTTTCAGCTTCAGTTGATAATGTTCTTGGACTATTTAAGACCTTATCACCTGTAAGATTTGGCTTACTTAGCTCTTGAGTAGCTAAACCAAGGGTAGGCCATAGCCAGTTAATATCTCCCAGCAATGTTTGAAAATCATTAAGAGTTCTTAACTGTTTGTTTTTTCTAATTTGAACTTTTTGTGGTCAAATTTTCTGTAGACCTATTTTGTATCCTAGGTAGCTAATAGAATCTTCTCTTTGTATTTGTTTCAGGAGCAATCCGTGATCCCCAATAAGGCAAAGTTGTATTTATTTAATCAAAAATATTTTCTAATGTTTTTGTATCTGAATCTGCTAATAAGATATTATCCATATAGTGGTAAATTATGGATTGAGGAATCTGCTTACGAATTACCTCCAAAGGTTGTTGTACAAAATATTGGCACAAAGTAGAACTGTTTAACATCCCCTGTCATAAGACCCTCTAGTGGTATCTCTTTATAGGACAGCTTCTATTCAAAGTGGGTTCTGAGAAAGCAAATTTTTCCCTATCATGTTCATGTAAAGGAACTGTGAAAAAGCAATCCTTTAAATCAATCACTATAATAGGCCGTTCTTTAGGTAACAAGGAAGGCAATGGGATTCCGGATTGTAACGATCCCATTGGCTGAATAAATTTGTTAATTTCTCTTAAATCTGATAACATCCTCCATTTGCCAGATTTATGACAAATACTGGAGAATTCCAAGGGCTATTGGACTTTTCTATATATTGAGCCTCCAGCTGTGCCAGGACTACCTATTCTAGTACCAGTAATTTTTCTTTACTCATAGCCCATTGTTCAATCCAAATATGTTGGTTTGCAAACCACCTTAGTGTTAATGTTGTGGGAATTTTATTAGCACTAGCTTTCCAACAGGAAGTTGAAAAGACACCTCTGCTGTGTTTTATTTATGGACAGTCTGGACAGTCTGAAACTGTTTTTGATGATTTTTTTTTAAATAATTTTAGCTTCTTTAGAGTATTACCTGATTTTTGGCTTGTCTCGGGAGTGGAAGTTGGGGGGATGTTAATCTGGACCTTCCATTGTTGTAACACATCTCTTCCCCATAAGTTTATGGCTATTTCTGCCATGTATGGTCTTAGTTTTCCTATTTGACCTTCTGGTCCTATACATTTAAGCCATCTAACACATTGTTTCACTTTAGATAAAGTTCCAATCCCTTGGAATTGAATATCCATCTCTTGAAGTGGCCAATTTGGGGGCCAGAATTTAGGAGTAATAATAGTGACATCAGCCCCAGTATCTACCATGGCTTCAATTTCATTACTATTAAAATTATCTTAATTTTGGCCTTTGATCATTTATGGAGGTTTGCCAATATATTTGTTTATTGTTCTCTTACTGTTTTTTTTTTTTTTTAATTTATCCATAGAATCTGCTTTGGCCTTGCTGTCCAAGATTTTAATGTTTATTCCCAGAGCAGTGGTGTTTAATTTTTTGTGGAGGAGTATCCCTGTCCTGTTTGGGAGTTTGCAAGAGGTTCCCTCAGCATTTTTTTGATAAAGGATTACCCCATTTATCTGTGACTGCTCTACATTCACTATGCCAATGGCAACCCTAGCCACATCTTCTGCATATTCTAGGAAGCATAGGCTCTCTTCTTGAATTATTTTGGTTTTCCTGGTAATTTCTTTTGTAGTAATCTCGCCCATCACAATTACAACATTTCCCATGCTCTTTTGGGGTAGCTTCTCCTATCAAGGTCAAATTGGGTTAATGAGGTCTAATATCAATCATGTTTCTAATCCATTTGTCTATTGGAGCGGATCTTGCTCTTAATGGCCTTATTGCCTCTTTGCATTCAGTGTTAGCATTTTCAAAAGCTAAAGATTCTATTAGTGCTTTTCTAGCTAGTGGATCTGATATACTTCTATCCACAGCACAAGTCAATCTTTGCAAAAAGTTAGTAAATGTTTCACTTGGACCTTGTATGACATGGAAAAATGACTCAAGCCTTCTTCCTAATACTTCAACTTTGTCCCAAGCATTTATGGCTGCTAGGCAACATAATGCTAAGGTTTCTTCATTATATACAGCTTGCATCTTTGTGTCAGCATACTGCCCATCACCAAGCGGCTGTTCCTTAGAAACACCAACACCTCTGGCTCTATTTTTTGTGTGCTATCTCTCTAGCTTCTTCTCTCCACCATGAAAGCCATTGCAAATATGGCCCAGGTTCTAATAGCCTTTGCCATATCCTACCAGTCCTTGGGGATTACTCTACTTTGATTGACCAGAAAGTCAGCATGTTTTTCCAAATGGTGAATGCATTCCAAAATTAGTGACACTTTCCTTAAATTCCCTCAGATCTAGCACTTCCACAGGGCACCATTCAGCTTCTTGATAATAAAGTGGATGATCAACATCTGCTGGTCTCTGCTCTATACTGATTGCATAAGCCAACATTTGTTTTTTAACCACCTTTGGTTGGCTTTCTTTATTTTTGTCTTTTGCCTCTACCTGACTATTTTCTTTACTTAGTATTCTAAACTCTTCTCTTAAGGTCTGCACCCATATTTCATGCTTATCTCCCTGTTGTTTGTTTTGTTAAATAATCTTTTGAATATCTTGTTTTATGCCTCTCTTCCAACTTTTAATTTTTTCTTTATATTGTTCTAGTTGTTCTTTGTGCTGTTCCAGTATCTTTTCAAAAACCTCTGCCCTATTTCCTGTTGTTTATTCCATTCTTTAAGTTTTCGTATCTCCTGTTTTATGTCCTGTTTCCAACCCTCATTTTTTTCTTTTATATTGTTTTAGTATGTTTTCTAAAGTCTTTGCCTTCCAGAAGACATAAAAAGCTAATGCAATCATTAAAGTGAAATTGAAGACTATGAATGTAAGCATAGTCACAACTTTTAGGCTTTCCTTTATTTCACTCTTAAAACCATAGAATAGATTATCAGCCAAGCTCCAAGAAGTCTGTTTTATTGTTTCTTCCATCCTGTTATACTGTAGTGGCAGTTAGTTTTGATACGTTAAGTCTGAGGTGAGCCCACAGTAGAATGTCTTTTACTCCAAGGCATGTTTAAGAGTCTCTCTTAAAAAGACCCTAATTGACCTGGGGGTTTTTAGGTTTTAAGTTTGGGTTGTATCACTGGAAGCTTATTTCCCCCTCCAAATTATGCTTAAGTGTGAATTAAAGGATATGGATACTTAGATTATTTGGGCGCCATTTGTTGTAAGTGGTGATTAATATTTACTAATCATTATCTTTTAGTAATGCTGTTGTTAGTCCTATACAGCTGTGTACCCAAATCACCACACAAAGACTGGGCTTATTTAGTTAAGCTAGAACACAGTACTGGCTAATAGTTACTTCATCCTAAACCTCCAAGCCCTAATAATTTCCTAACATTTAGATTTCCCACATTATACTTGCTTTTTGTGAAATCTTGGGTCTGGTTCATGCTCCTCGTCCTCCAAGATCTCTCTTCCAGGTCCATCTCCCAGCTCTCCTCTGCCCCCTTCTCCACCCACTCAATTCCTGCCCTTTAGATCCTCCCACTCATTTCCTTCACTCTAGTTCCTCCCCTCTATCCTGTCCTTTGGCTCCTCCCAGCACAACATTGTGTCTAGTTGCTTTATTTGGAAGTTTAAACCAAGCTGAGACAGGATGCTTAGAATGAGTATCACAATGCATTATCTGGATTGAAACCAGAGAGTGGGAGGTAGAAATCAACATTTGAATTAACGAGGGTAAGGTGTATGCATTTTAAAAGAACATTATACCAACAACTGTGCTTGATAATTTCCAGAAGTCTACTCCTTTCTGTTGTGTCTGCTCCTTTCTTTCTAGGGTTTTTAGGTTAGTCAATAAGTTGCTGGAATGAAATTTCTTGAATTTCTTTTTGAAGGCATTTTTTGCTATGAACTTTCCTCTTAGCACTGTTTTCATTGTGTCTCATAAGTTTGTGCCTTCATTTTCATGGAATTCTAGGAAGACTTTAATTTTTTCTTTATTTCTTCCCCGATCCAGCACTCATTTAGTAGGAAGTTGTTCAGTTTCCATGTGTGTGTAGACTTTTTGCTATTTCTGTTGATGTTGAGATCCAGCTTTATTTCTTTGTGATCAAATGGATACAAGGGATTATTTCAATCTTCTTGTATTTGTTGAGGCTCGCTTTGTGACTAATCATATGGCCTATTTTGAAGAAGGTTCCATGAGATGCTGAGAGGAAAGTAAATTCTTTGTGTTTGGGGGTAAGGTTCTGTAAATATCTGTTATGTACATTTGATTCATGACCTCTATTAGAGTCATTGCTTCTTTTTTTTAATTTCTGTTTTGTTGACCTGTACTTTGTTGATACTGGGGTGGTGATGTCTCTCACTATTATTGTTTAGGGATCTATGTGTGGTTTAAGTTTTATCAATGTTTCTTTTACAAATGTGGGTGCCCTTCTATTTGGGACAAAGATGTTCAAGATTGTGATGTCTTCCTAATGGAATTTTCCCTTGATGAGTATGAAGTTTCCTTGCCCATCTTTTTGTAATTTTGGTTGAAAGTCTATTTGGAAAGTGTATTCAGATATTGGAATGGCTATGCTTGCTTGCTTCTTGTGTCCATTTGCTTGGAAAGCCATCTTACAGCCCTTTACCCTCAGGTAATGTCTATCTTTCTTAGGTATGTTTCTTGTATAAAAGAGATTGCTGGGTCATTTTATGCATCCATTCTGTCAGTCTGTGTCTTTTTATTGGATAATTGAGTCTATTGATGTTGATAGAGATTAATGACCATCGGCTGTTAGATCCTTTGACTTTGATGTTGGCTGTGGTAGTAAGTTTGTGTTCTTGGTTGCTTTTTGTTTTACTGTAGTAATGTTAATTATGACCTGTGTTTTTTTTTTTTTTTTTTTGAAAGAAGCTAGATTTCTTGCATTGTATTTTTCTTTCTAGTGTCTTCATAACACTGGATTGGTATGTAGGCATTGTTGAAATTTGTTTTTGTCATTAAATATCTTGTTTTTTTCCATTTATGAGGACTGAGAGTTTTGCTGGGTATAATAGTTATGGCTGTCATCTGTGTTCTCTTAGGGCCTACATGATATTTGTCCAGGCCCTTCTGGTTTTCATAGTCTCTGTTGAGAAGTCAGGTGTGATTCAAATGGGTTTGCCATTATATGTTACTTGGCCTTTTCCCCTTGAATCTTTTAGTATTTTTTCTTTGTTCTGTATACTTACTGTTTTGATTATTATCTGGCAGGAGGATTTTCTTTTCTGAAATAATTTATTGGGTGTTCTGTAGACCTCTTGTACTCTTACTGGCCTCTCTTTAAGTTGGGAAAATTTTCTTCAAAGATTTTTGTTGAAAATATTTTCTGGGCCTTGAAGGAGGGAATCTTCTTTTTCCTCTATTCCTAGTATTCTCAGGTTTTGTCTTTTTATGTTGTCTTGAATTTCTTGCACGATCTGTGTCAGGAATTTTTTAGATTTAACATTTTCTTTGACAGATACATCAATTTCTTCCATTGTATCTTCCACACCTGAGATTCTTTCTTCCATCTCTTTTAATCTATTGGTCATGCTTACCTCTGTAGTTCCTGTTTTCTTCCCTAGGTTATTTCTCTCTACAATTTCTTCTATTTGTGTTTTCTTTAATTTCTTCAAAGTTTATGGAATGCTTCATGTCATCTTTGTGCAGGGGCCATGTTAATTTTCTCGATATCACTCCAATTTTAGTATATGTACTTCTGAAGCGAGGACCACTTTATTTCAGGTGGTCATTAATAAAGTCACATGTCCTTGACTTCTGAGTTTCACATACCACGGATTTCAGTATTATTTGTTAAATGCATAGATACATCCTCAGTCAGTGAATTATTTTCTGTTAAAATGCTTCCTGATCAAGGCAACTATTTGAACAAAAGTAGTTTAATTAGGACATTGCTTACATTTTCACAGAGATCATCCATAATGTCATGTCAGCAGACAGTCATCTTGTAGTCCTTCACCAAAAGTAAAGCTTTACATACTTAACTGGAAGTGGCTGGGAGAGGGAAGACTGAGAGAAACAGAGGAAAAGCTAGAGAGACAGATTCTCAAATATAGAATCTGAGACTGATAGAAACAAAGATATAATGTGATAGAGACTCCATTCTCTCTGGTCACTTTCTTTGGCATATCAACCAGAAAGCATGCCCTCCTATAATATAAATCCAAAAGGAATTATATTTTTAATATTTTTTATTTTAATTTTTATTAAATACACTTTATTTACTTTGTATGCCTCTATAATCCCCTGTCCCATCTCATATAACTTTCCTTCCCCCTTATCCATGCATGCCCATCCACAAGTCCACCTGGGAGGTCTTTCTCTTTTTTCTTGTGATGCTAGGCTATTATATAAGAAAATGCCTACATTTTCTTCCTCTGTGCCCTCTTAAGGCTGTTGTACCAACAGGGTGAGGTGTTCAAAGATCAGACCGATCAGTTCATGTCAGAGGCAGTTCCTGTTTCCATTACTTTGGAAGCCCCTTGGACATTGAACTGCCATGGGCTACATCTGACCAGGGGTTCTAGGTTATCTCCATGCATGGTAACTTGGTTGGAGTATAAATTTCAGGAAATACTCTTATACTCAGTTTTTTTTTTTTCTCTTGCTTTTCTTTTGGAACTCCTGGCCTCTCCAGATTTTAGTATTTCCCACTTCTTTCATTAGATTCCATGCACTCTGCCCAACAGTTGGCCATAAGTGTCAGCATCTGCTTTGATACTGTGCAATGCAGAGCCTTTCAGGGGCCCTCTGTGGCAGGCACCTAACTTGATACCTGTTTTCTCCTTCTGCTGATGTCCATCCTCTTTGCCTTTCAGGATGAGGACTGAGCATTTTAGCCAGAGTCCTCTCTCTTCATTAGTTTCTTTAGGTCTAGAGATTTTAGTAGGTTTATCTATATAATACATCTACATGAGTGAGAATGTACCATGTGTCTTTCTCTTCTGGTATAGCTCACTCAGGATGATCGTTTCCACCATTTACCTGCAATTTTCATGATTTCCTTATTTTTATTGCTGGGTAATTTCCATTATGTAGATGTACCACAATTTCTGTATCAATTTTTCAGTTGAGGGAAGATAATGGGTTATTTCTTGGTTTTGTCTCTTACAAATAAAGCTGCTACAAACATGGTTGAACAAATGTCTTTATTTTGTACTTGAGGATTTTTGGATGTATGCCTAGAAGTGGATCGCTGAATCTTGAGGAAACACTATTCCAAGTTGTATGACAATGCACCCTATTGATTTCCAGAGTCATTGTACAAGTTTACTTTCCTACCAGCAGTGAAGGATTGTTCCCTCTCCTCCAAAATCCCTCCAGCATATGTTGTCACTTGAGTTTTTGATCTTGGCCATTCTGATAAATGTAAGTTGAAATCTCAGGATCGTTTTGATTTGCATTTCTCTGATGGCTAATGAGGTTGAACATTTCTTTCAATGTTTCTCTGCCATTCAATATTCCTATATTGAGAATTCTGTTTAACTCTGTTTCTCTTTTTTTTTAATTGGATTACTTGATTTGTTGTTTTTCAAAATCAGTCTACCACTAGGGAGATTGGGTGGCAGTTAATTGAGTTGTGGGGTCAGGGCATCCTATTGAAACTTTTAAGCAATCCCTGGTGTTGTTATTAAAATATGTTGTTCTCTGCCCTCAGTGCCATGTTCTTGCATCTACAAAGATGGTTCCTTCCGAATCAAAAGAGACCTTACTATACTCAGCTCTAAATGGGATTTTCCTATGAAAATCTCCCTCCCCTCAGAGCTCTGGGAAGAGTGTCATAAGTAGTGGAATTGATGATAAAAGGAGGACAATGCCCTGAATATCAGGCCACAGAGAAAGATGATGCATTCAGACTTGATGAGACTTGATAAACTAGGGTCAATTAGAAATGGAAAGAGGAACTCCCCATCTGGGAACTAGAGAAAGGGCATAGTGGTAGAAGAAAGAGGGTGGGTGCTATTGGAAGGTGAAAAGTGGGCAGCAGAGGGGATACAAAGTGAACAAATTGTGATACTTAAATACATAAGAAAAACTGTGATCAAGGCAATGATATATACAGGATTGATGTCCTCTTCTTATGGGTGGTGACAGGGTAGAGCAAGGATGAACTCAGTTTTCTTTAAGGGACTTGGCACTGATACTCTGATCATGTTCCAATGAGTATATGAACAACACATACTAAAATTGATGTTTTAAAGATATTAAATTTTTAGTGTGACACATGGATAGGAATTTGAACATGGGAGCAATAGAAAAAGAGTGTAATGCATATTATATGAAATTACATAATCAATAAAAATAATATGTTGACAACTTTTACGACTTTGAACATGGCAATAAGATTCTGGTAATGCAGTGCAGTATTTGTCTTACTAAGGTATGCTTTCCAGGAACTCATTATGGAACAGAGAATCCTGGCCATGAACTAGTCATTAACCAGCTACCTCAGACATCATGAGCTCAGGTAGCACCTATAAACCAGCAGTCCTTGTACTAACAGTTCTTTTAGAGAGTTTGTCTGGAGGACACAGATGCTCTTATATCCTAGGTGTTAACATGGACCATTTTCTCTGTCCTGAAGGCCAAGTCCTAACTGTAAACCCCAAGACAAGGAGGGTTCCTGACTGACCACACATTAGGAAACAACTATCAATCCAGTCCAGTCTGCCAAGGAAAGCCTGCTCATAGAGGGATGGCAAAACTAGTGTGGAACAGTACCAACTATCAAAGTTGGTACAAAAAACTATTGCCTCTTAGTTCTCCTTTTACATTCACAGATCACTCACTGTATCAATCAAAGCAGTCCCAGGAATTATCTGGTTTCCTTCTCATTTTCCTTCCCTTAAAGACTCAGTACTTCAGGCAACCCTAGTCCCTGCCAGCCTATTATATCAATAAAAATGTGAGGGTACATTTAGTGAGTATGTAAGTGCACAGTTCAAAGTCACAACCAAGGATATTTCAGATCCAAGACCACAGTAGGAGACCACCTCTTCATTCGGTACATTCCCCTTAATTCCACATAACTTTGGAGCTTCCCTACTTAGGAAGCTGTAAAATTAAATAAACATTAAAGTTTCATTTCCTACCTAACATTTTCATAGAGGTATACAAGAGTAAAACTGTGGGATCTGAATAAATAGATGAGATAAAGTCTTGTTGAGTTTCACAAGAACAAGTTATTTGGGCACAGGATCAGAGATAGTGTACAATGAGGAAAGTTTGTTTACTCTTTTCCATGGAAACCTCAAGATTACCTCAGGTAATGAATGGATTAGAGGGAGAATGATGTCATGAAATGGGTGAAAGCCAGTAAGAGTTTCAGGAGCCCGTGGACAGTGGACAGTGTGTTTGAGAGAAAGGATGAGCAACCCTACATGCTGCAATCTGGGCAGCTAAAAGCACATCATCCAGAGATGACAATTCCTGTGTCCCAGACTCTAAGTTCAGGAAAAGTGTCTCATATTTCTTTCAATTGTTCATTAATAAAGTCACATGTCCTTGACATATGAGTTTCACATTATCACTGATTCCATTATTATTTGTTAAATGCACAGATATGTCCTCAGTCAGTGACTTACTTAATGAGAAAAGGCTCCCTGACCAAGGCAAATCTTTGAACAAAAAGCATTTAATTGAGATTTTGTTTAAAAATTTTCGGAGACCATTCTGGATGTCAAGTCAGGAAGTAGTCATCTTCTTGCATTCCTTCAGCAGAACTGAGAGCTTTTCATACTGAACAACATGTAGCAGGCAGAAAGAGGTAGACTGAGAGATACAGAGAGAGAAAGAGCTAGAGAGATAGATTCAGAAATAGAAAGACCGAGAATAACAGAATAACAGAAACAAAGATATGTAGTGAAAGATACTAAGAGATAGAGACTCCATTCTTTCTGGTTATTTCATTGGCTTATCAATCTCAAAGAACCCACTCCTATAATAGAAGTGGCACAAAAATATAGTTATTTTAATAGTTTGTCATTCAATACAATGATTAAATTCCCAGCAACTTCTAAGGACTAAAGACAAGTCTAACAATCTCCTTTGGGAAAAATGTGGAATATTTCCAAAAAGGAGTATTATTCAGGTAAGAAAAAAACATCACGATATTTTCAGTCAAATGGATGGAACCAGAAATAATCATCCTGCGTTCAGTAACCAAGTTTCAGAAAGACAAATAAAGTGTGTATTCACTTAGTAGGAGGTCTCCTAACAGTGGCAGATAAAGTTCCACTAGGACATCTATTGTGACCAACCCATTCTACAACTAGGAGGAATTAGTGGCAGTAAATTGAGTTGTGGGGCAAAGGCATCTGAAAGAAAATTTTAAGCAACCCATGCTGTTGTTATTAAAATATTTTGCTCTCTTGCCCTCAACTGTTAAATTAGTGCCATGTTCTTGCATTCACAGAGATGCTTCCTTCTGCAATAAATGGAATTGCATACAGAGAGTCACAGTCTGATATTATGCAGAGAGAGACCTTATAATACCTAGATCTAAATGGGATTTCCCTATGAAATTCTCCCTCCCCTCAGTGCTATGAGAAGCTGGCAGGAGAGGAGGAAGGAACAATTTCATAAGCAGAGGGAATTGAAGACACAAGGAAAACAATGCCATGAGAATCATGCCACAGAGGAAGATGATGTAGCCAGCCTTGATGTGACCTGATAAGCTAGAGTCAGATTGAAGGGGGAGAAGAGGGTAGGTGGGACTGGAAAAATAAGGGGAGGGGGTAGGAGAGGGGATACAAAGTGAACAAATTGTAATAAATAAACACATAAGAAAAACTGTGATCAAGGGGATGAAGTATAGAGCACTTCAGGACTAATGTCTTCTCCTTGGGGGTAGTCCCAGAATGTGGCAAGGATGAACTCAGGTTTCTTTAAGGGAGTTTGCTCTGATACTCTGATCATGTTCCAATGAGTAGATGAAAAACACATACTTGAATTAATGTATTTTAATGATTTTTTTTATACTCTGACACATGGGAAGGGAACTGAACCTGGGAGCCTGGAAAACTAGTATATTATTTGAATCTTCCCATATAAACAATAAACACAATAGATTAACAACTTTTATAAAGACTTTTAACATGGAGAACAGATTCCTCTCATGGGTGCAGAGTTTGCCTTTGTAAGGCATGCTTTCCAGAATTTCATATATAGCCATGAACAAGTGCTTACCCAGCTACCTCAGGCTTCACCAGCTCAGGTGACACCTCTGAACAAGCAGTCATGGCACTTAATACTACATTTAGAGGGTTTGTCTGGAAGACCACAACAAGAAACAGTGTTGCTTTTGTGTTCTAGGCATATTAACAGGGACCTTTTCTTTGTTCTGAAAGAACAGTTTGAATTGTAAACCTCAAGACAAACATGGTTCCTCACTGACCACTGAATAAGACATAGCTGCTGATCCAGCCAGGTCAGCCAAGGCAACCATGCTCATAAAGGTTTGGCGAAAATATTGTGGAACATCACAAGCTGTCAAAGAGTTTATTGCCCTTTAATTCTCCATTTGTATACACTGATCTTTCTCTGTTTCAGGTAAGAATTCTCAGGAATTTTCTGGCTTGCTTCTCTTTTCCCTGCTCTTAAAGACTCAAATACCCTAGTCAGGGAATCCTAGACCCTGCCAGCTTATTATATCAATAAGAATATGAAGGTACATTTAGTGAGTATGTGAGTAACTGCTCAGTTCAATGTCACAACCAAGGATATTTCAGATCCAAGAACAAAGTTGGAGACCACCTTTTCATTTTGTACATTTCCCTTACACCCACCTCACTTTGAAGCTTCCCTCCTTAGGAAGTTTTTCAATTAAATAAACATAAAAGTATTATTTTCCTACCTGATATTGTCACAGAGATAAACAGGAGTGTGTTTGACATACCAACAGTATCATGGAAACCCAATGATATGATGTTATAATACTTTTATGACATCTCAGTTATATTATGATATCACAATTTTTTGACATCACAATTTCTTTATAACATCTCAATGGTGTTCTGTCATCTTAATGGTATTATGATTTCATAATGTTAATATGATATCACAAAGTTATGATGACATCAAAATGCTATATGACATGATCAGTGTATGTATCACACTAAAATTTTGACATCACAATATTATGACATCACAAAGATATTATGACATCATAATGTTTTTATTACCTCACAATGCTATTATGACCTCAATAGGGTGTTATGCCATAACTATTCTGTTATGACATCTGTCATGACATTACAATGCAATGACATCAAAATTATATTATGATATCACAATGGTATTATGACATCCCAATGCTATGCCAGCATCACAATGCAATGATGATATCACAACTGTATTGACTTCACAATGCTATTATAATATCACAAGGCTATTATAACATCACAATGATATGACATCTCAATGTTATCAAGAAAACAATGATATGATATCACAATGTTATCAGTATGTCACAATTCTATTATGACTTCAAAATGGTATTGCTTCGCAATGCATGAGGACATCAAAATGATATGATGATATTACAAAGCTATTATGACATCACAATTTTATTATGTCATCACAATGCTATTATGATTGCAGTTTGATATCACAATGGAACTTTGACATCACCATAGCTATCATAACATCACATTGTTCATATGACATCTCCATGCTATTATGACATCACAATGATATAATGACATCACAGTGGTATGATATACAAAGGTATTATTATGTCACAATATTATGATTTCACAATGCTCATATGACCTCACAATCTTTAAATGATACGACAATGGTATGACGCTATTATGACATCACAATGGTATTATGAATTCACAATAATATTAGAAAATCACAATGGTATTATGACATCACAGAGGTACTATGTAATCACAATGCTATGATGACAACGGTATTATGACATAAGAATGGTATTTTGATTTCACACTGATATTATGATGTCACAATGCTATTATGACTTCATAACGGTATGACATCACAATGGTATTAGGACATTACAATGATATGACATCACAATGGTATTACACATCACAATGGCATTACGACATCTCCATTATATTTCGACATTACAGTGATATGACATCCCAAATCTATAATGTCATAACTGGTATTATGACATCACAATACTATTATGCCTGAACAATGATTTGAGATCACAATGGTATCATGACATTACAATGCTATGATGATATCATAGAGGTATCACATCCCTATGTTATTATATGATTTCACAATGATGTAATAACATTTCAGTGTTATTATGACTTCACAATGCTATTATGACATTACAATGCTTTTATGACATCACACAGTTATTATGACATCACAATGGTATTATGATATCACATTGCTATTATGACATAATGATGCTATTTTGACATCATAATGGTATGACATCTCTGTTGTGTCAATTAATATTTACATTTGATATATTTTCTGGTAAAGCTCCTATTAATCGTATAGAGCTGTATAACCAAATCACCACACAGATTTTGGTTATATTTACTTAACCTAGAACACAATGCTGGTGAATAATTACTCCTGCCTAAACTTCTAATCCCTCATATTTTCTTAACATTTAGATTTTACCCGTTTTACTTCCTTTTTTGTGAAATCTTAGGTCTGGTTCATTCTCCATAGTTCCTAGTTCATAGTTCCTAGTTCCCCCCCCCCTCAGCTCAGCTCTCCTAGCTCTCTGCCCTCACCCTTTTTTCCTCCCGCTCATTTCCTGCACTCTGGCTCCTCCCCTCTTTCCTGTCCTCTGCCTCCTCTCCTCTCCTTGCTCATTATTGTGGCTAGTTGCTTTCTTTTGACCTGTTTACACAAAGTTGAGACAGGATGCATTGAATAAGTATCACAATGCAATATCTACATTGAAACCTGAGATCGGGGGTGGGATAAATCAGCATTTGAATGAACAAGGGTAAGGTTGTTCAAAAGAACATTATACCAACACTTTCCCCTTTAAGTGCAATAAAAGGCTCCTTTTATTTCAATACAATAATGATTATGAAATTATGAAAATTAATAAGTAAAATCTACATGTGCAATTTCTAGTCCATGTGTATTTAGCAACTTAGGAGAAAGTATCCAATTATCCTCTCTATCTTGACAAGTTTAGAGTTCTATATTAACTTTTAACCTCATTGGTATTACCCATATGAAAGCCTTTGTTAACTTCCAAACAACTTAAGCTTTTTTTGTGACACTATAACTATTTGGTCTTCAATTCCATCAGAGACTTGAGAAGGAATAAAATTAGTTACTAAAGTAAATAGGAAGTGCATGTTAGCAGCTTCCAAAAAAAATGACAGAAACAATTTTTAGTCTCAACAGTCACTCAGTAACATTGGCGCATCATTTTCAGCCCTCTGGCTCAGAATATGTAACAGACATATAAGTGAAGGAGGAACTATTTAGGACTTACTTACTGTGTCTTGGAGGAGTCCAGCAAAGGTATGACATCACAGGGCTATTATGACATCACAATTGTATGGCATGATAATGTTCTTATGACATGATTTTGGTATGACATCAAAATGGAATTTTGACATCACATTGCTATAACAATATCACAATACTATTACAGTTCCTTCTTCAACAACTTCAATGCATGCAAGTGAAGTTTCATGAATTTAAATTAAAGATTCCTAACAATTCCATTTGATATGGAGATAAGTCAATGACTTGTAAGTAAAATTGTGGTTTTATTTTTCCAACCTAAGACAGAGGCTCACATCCTAGACCTAGATGACGAGAAAGGAAAACTGAACATTTCTCCAACTTAAGACAGGCTCTCCATAAAACAAAGAAAGGAGAACTGAAGGAATCTGGTAGTTGGAATTCTGTCTCTTGGCCAGGGCTGATGCAGGTCTTATCTAAGTTTCATGTCTCATAGAATGTCCTTAGAAGTCTCTGCAAGGAGGGTGTTCTGAGCCTGAGAAGTAAATAGCAAGGGCCCTAAAACCTTGGAAACCAGACAGTAAACTTTGTGTAACCTTGAGTCAATTCCTGGATGCCTTGCCAGGTGGTATAGAGGTGTTGCTACTGTGAAATTTTTTTTTTCTTCTACACTTTGTTTTTTGAGGGTTCTTTGCATGTTCAGTAAACTGAGACTTGAACAGGAATCTGTCTTGTCTCCATTCTTTGCATCTCTGTACTCCCATCTACACTCCCTCTTTCTGGTGGACCCTCTTCTACTAGCCCACAGGACTATCAGGTTACATGTTCTTTTCTCTGATCTTAAGGACTCAGTACTCCAGGGAACCCTAGACCCTGCCAGCCTATTACATGAATAAGAATCTGAAGGTACATTTAGTCAGTATGCCAGTTACTGCTCAGTTCAAAGTCACAACCTAGGAAAATTTAGATCCAAGAGCACAGTAGGAGATCACCTTGTCATTTGGTACATTACCCTTAATCCCACATCACTTTGAAGCTTTCCTATTTAGTAGGCTGTCCAATTAAAATATGTGGCTTTCTTCCCTCAACTAATAGATCCATGCTATATTCTTGGATCCACACAGATAGTTCCTTTGACATCAAGTGGGATTGCAAACACAGACCCAGATATTATGTCAGATATTATGCAGAGAGAGACCTTAAAACACCCAACACTGAATGGAATTTTCCTATGAAATCCTACCTTCCCTCAGTTCTCTCTGAAGCCTGCAGCAAAGGATGCAGGAAGAGTATTATAAGTAGAGGGAATTTAGGATACAAGGAGACCAATGCCCTGAAAGTCATGCCACAGAGGAAGATGATGCATCCAACCTTAAAGAGAACTGGTTAACTAGGGTCAGATAGAAAGTTGAGGAGGAACCACTCTGTCAGGGAACAAGAACAATGACATTGGGATAGAAGAAGTAGGGTGGGTGGGACTGGAAGGAGAAGAAGGAGACAGCAGTGGGGATAAAAACTGAAAAAAAAAACATAATAAATAAATATATAAGAAAAGCTGTGATCAAGGTGTTGAAGTAAAGAGCTCCTCAGGATAGGTGGGTTCTCTTGGGGGTGGTTCTAGAGTGCGACAATGATGAACTCAGTTTTTTTAAGTGACATAGCAATAAGACTCTGATCACATTCCAATGAGTATATTAACATCACAACATCAATGAATTATATAGAAAAATATTTTAGTATGACACATAGGTAGAAATTTGAACCTGGGAGCAATGGAAAAGGAGTGTAATATATGTAATTTGAAATTTGCACATAATCAATAAAAATAATATATTGACAATTCTTACAATGACTTTTAACATGGAAAAAAGATTCCATTAAAGGAGAGGAGAGTTTGACTTTGTAAGGCATGCTTTCCAGGAACTCAGTATGTAGCAGAGAATCTAGCCTTGAACTAGTGTTTTCCCATCTACCTGTGACCCAATGAGCCCAGGTGGCACCTCTGAACAAGTAGTCCTGGCACTAACACTAGGTTTAGAGAGTTTTTCTGGAGGACTACATCAGGTAACACAGCTCCTCTAGTATCCTAGGCATATAACACTGACCCATTTCTCCTTCATGATGGCCCAGTTTTAACTGTAAAACCCAGGACCAGGAATCTTTCTAACTGTTCACTTAGTATGATACAGCTGCCCATCCAGCCAAGTCAGCCAAGGCAAGCCTGCTCAAAGAGGGTTGGCAACCCTAGTGCTGTCAAATCCTTTATTGCCCCTCAGTTCTCCTTTTAAACTCACATAATATTCTCTGTTTCAGCCAAACCAGTCCCAGGGAACCCTAGAACATGACATCCTATTAAATCAATAAGAATGTGAAGGTACTATTTCAATCTTCTTGTATCTGTTGAGGCTTGCTTTGTGACCCACTATGTGGTCTATTTTGGAGAAGGTTCCATGAGGTGCTGAGAAGAAGGTAAATTCTTTTGTGTTTGGGTGTAAAGTTCTGTAAATGTCTGTTAGGTCCATTTGATTCATGACCTCTGTCAGAGACATTGTTTCTTTGTTTAATTTCTGTTTGGTTGGCCTGTCCTTTGTTGAGAGTGGGGTGTTGAAGTCTCCCATTATTAATGTGTGTGGATCTATCTGTGCTTTAAATTTTATCAATGTTTCTTTCACAAATGTGGGTGCCCTTGTATTTGGGGCATAGATGGTGAGTGCTCTCTGTCACGAACAATTCCACATTTGGCTAAGGCTGAGGATCTGGCTTGCTTCCATGTATGTGGACCTATCTGCATTGCACACGTGGCACGCCTGGGTTGGTTACCCAGAGGCTATTTAAGCTGTGGGCTGGCTTTCCCCAGGGTCCGAGGATTGTTCAAGGTTCCTAAATAAACTGCATTAAAAAAAAAAAGAAGCACCAACTAAAAAAAAAAAAAAAGAATGTGAAGGTACATTTAGTGAGTATGCCACTAAATGCTCAGTTCAAAGTCACAACCTAGGAGATATCAAATCAAAGAACACATTAGTGGACCACCTTGTCATTCAGTACAATCCCCTTATCCCACCTTACTTTGAAGCTTCCCTAATTAGGAAGTTGTTCAATTCAATAAACATTAAAGTTTCATTTCCTACCTTATATAGTCACAGAGGTAAACAGGAATAATAGTGTGGGATCTGGATAAAGGGATGAGATAAAGGCTTGTTGTGTTTCACAAGAAAAATTCACGTGTGCACATCATCAGAGATACTGTACAATGAGGAATGTTTGTTTACTCATCTCCATAGAAACCTCAAGAGTCTCAATTGTTGATTGGCTTAGAGAGAGAATGATGTAATGAAACAATTGGAAGCCAGTAAGATTTTCAGGAGCCAGATATTAAAAGGGCAAAGTAGACAGCCTACTTGAGAGAAAGGTTGAGCAGCCCTACATGCCTCAATCTGGGCACCTGAAAGCACAACCCAAGACTCTTAGTTCCGGAAAAGTGTCACATATTTATTTTAAGTGGTCATTAATAAAGTCACCTGTCGTTGACATGTGACTTTCATATTGTCAAGATTCCATTATTATTTGTTAAATGCATAGATATATCCTCAGTCAGTGAATTACTTATTGGGAAAATGTTCCCTGACCAAGACAACTCTTTGAACAAAAAGCGTTTAATTGGGACCTTGCTTATATTTTTACAGAGACCATCCAGAATGTCATGTCCTCTGCATGCAGTCACCTTGTTGTAGTCCTTTAGCAGAATTGATATCTTTTCATTCTGAATCATAATCAGCAATGAAGATAGAGAGAGATGGACAGAGACAGAAAGAGAAAGATCTAGAGAGACAGATTAATAAACAGAAGGACAGACAAACAGAATCAAAGATATAAAGTGACAGAGTCTGAGAGACTGAGACTCTATTCTGTCTGGTCAATTTCATAGCATATCAAACTCGAAGCACACACTCCTATAATATAACTCCAATAGGAATTATATTATCTAACCAGGCCATACCTCCTAAAACTTGCCAGACATTTCCTCAAGTCAGACTCAAAATGTAAGCAGATGAGATTCACGTGGACATTGCAATTCAAATCATCAGGAAGTGGAAGAAGATGGAGGGACTTCTAGGCTAAACGATCATAGTTATCCTGATAGTTTGTCATTCAATACAATTATTAAAGTTCCAGCAACTTCCAAGGACTAAAGAACAGGAGTGACAATCTTCTTTGGGGATAAGGTGGAATATTTACACAACAGAGTATTCTTGAACTAAGAAAATGACAAGATATTTCCAGGCAAATGGATGGAACCAGGAAAAATCATGATGGGTGAAGTAAATAAAATGCAGAAAGACAAATATGGTATATTCACTTATTTTGAGGTCTCCTAATATGGGCAGATAAAGTTCCAATAGGCCATCTATTTTGACCAAAACTGTCTTCACTAGGGTGATTGAGTGGCAGTTAATTGTGTTCATGCCAGGGCATCCTACAGAAATTTTAAAGCAACCCAGACTATTGTTATTATAATATGTTGCTCTCTGCCCTTAACTGATAGATCAGGGACATGTTCTTACATCCACAGAGATGCTTCCTTGTGAGTCAAATAGGATTGCATACAGAGACCCACATTACCATATTATGCAGAGAGAGACCTTAAATCACCCAGCCCTAAATGGGAATTTCTTATGAAATTCTCCCTCTTCTCAGAGCTCTTGGAAACAGTCAGGATAGGATATAGAAAGAGTATCATAAGTAGAGGAAATTGAGTACACAAGGGGAGCAATGCCCTCAGAATCAGGAAACAGAAGAAAATAATGCAGCCATTCTTGATGAGACGTGATAAGCCAGGGACAGATAGAAGGGGAAATAGGCCCTCCCCTATCAGAGAACTAGAGAAAGGGCAAAGGAGTAGAAGAAAGAGGGTGGGTAGAACTATAAGGAGAAGTGGGAGGGCGTAACATAGAGGATACAATGTGAACAAAATGTAATAAATAAATACAGAAGAAAAAATGTGATCAAGGGCATGAATTATACAGCTCAGCAGTACTGATGGCTTCTTCTTGGGCATGGTACCAGGGTGTGACAAGGATGAATTTAGTTTTTTTAAGGAAGTTGTCACTGAGATTCTGATCATGTTCTGATGAGTATATGAACAACACATACTTGATCTGATGTATTTTTAAAGAAAAATAAATTTACTGTGACAGATAGGTAGAAATTTGAACATGGGAACAATGGAAAAGGAGTGTATTGTATATTATGTGAAATTCCCAGATAATAAATAAAAATAATATGTTGACAACTTTTACAATGACTTTTAACATGGAGAAAAGATTCTGCTAAGGGAGGGCAGAGTTTGACTTTGTAAGGCATGCTTTCTAGGAACTGGAACTGGTTATCCAGCTACCTCAGACCACAGGACCTCATGTGGCACCTTTGAACAAGTAGTCCTGTCACTATCACCACATTGAGATGGTTTGTCTGGAGGACCATCGCAGGAAACACAGCTGCTCTTGTATCCTAGGCATATAACACTGACCCATATCACTGTCCTGAATGCCCAGTTTTAAATATAAATACCGGGAAGAGGTTGGTTCCTCACTGACCACTGAGAAGGACATAGCTGCCAATCCAGGCAGGTCAGCCAAGTCAACCCTGCTCATAGAGGGTTGGCAACACTAGTGTGGAACAGAACCAGCACCAAATAGTTTATTTCCCCTCATTTCTTCATTTACACTCACAGATTTTCTGTTTCACCCAAACCAGTCCCAGGAATTGTCTGGTTTATGAAAGAGTCTGGTAATTGTAATTCTGCCTCATGGCCTTGCCAGATGTGGGTCTTATCTAAGATCCATGTCTCAGAGACTGTGCTTAGTGGTCTCTGCAAGTGGGGTGTTCTGACCCTGAGAAGTAAATTGCAAGCTCCCTGCAACCATGAGAACCAGAGAGCAAACTTTGTGTAACCTTGAGTGAATTCCTAGATGCCTTGCCAGGTGGCACAGATGTGTTGCTACTGTGAATTTTTTTTTTTCTTGTACCCTTTGCTCTATAAGTGTTGTTCGCACATTCAGTAAACTGAAACTCGATCAGATATATGTCTTGTCTCCATTCTTCATATCTGTCCTCAGGAATGGACAGCTGGCACCTGCACAAGGGACCTTGAAAACAAGGGGCAACTTGAGAAACACTGGTTTTTGGAGCTCCAGATGCCTAAGAAAAAAGTGATTCTTGAAGACTGCCCATCACAAGGAGGAAGACAATATAGGCAGGCAGGCAAAGAAATGCCTCATGAGGCAGAGAAATATTTTCTCATGAGGCAGAGAAATAGCAGGGAGATGTTAATGAGGACTTTAAAGTCAATGCCAATAAAAGGGAGTAATTGGGAGAAACGCCCTTATTCCCTGTAGTTTGTAAATGAAGTTTGTCTCTGATCTTAGTTGAAGGTGCCATCAATCTGGAAACTTGGGAAAAGGATACTCACAAGCTAAAGAGATGCTTGGGGAAAGTAGAGCAGTGAAACATGCAGAAAAAAATATGGACTTCTAAGGTTATTTCAAATTTTCATAAAGGAGATCAAACAGATTTGTGTAATTTGAGAGCAGAAAAAAATTTAGGAACTAGATAGTGAGGATGAAAGGGAGTCAGAGGAAGAAACTGCCATGTCTCATAATTCAGACTGATCTCCCACACCCTCTGACCTGTGACATTCAATGCAACATGTGCAGGAGATATGGTACCACTGCAGGAGGATATTATTGCTCTCTGAGAGAAAGTGCAATTAGAAAAGGAACAAGTATAGTTATTAAGGGAATTAGAGAAATTGAAATTACATAATATAATAATGATAATAATAATAGTAATAAATAATAATAATATTGGATTGTTTGCACTGTTAAATTTTAAAGTCTGGTTTTGAATTTAAAATTATAAATGGGCTTCATGATTTTTACTCCTAAAGAGGATGCTTTGTTTTAATATTACAAAAACAATTTTAAAAAATACTTAAATGTTTAAGAAGCAGGTACCCTGGTTGTTTTATTGTTTGTTTGTTTTTCTTGGTCTCTGTTTTTTGTTTGTTTGTTTGTTTTGTCTTCCAGCTTCTGTTTTGGTTTCTGATTTTGGTTGGCTTGCAAGGTCTAGGAAACGTGGAGAGTTTCCGTTCTGGTGGAGGGAATCTGGAGGATACTCCAATTCACATGGAAGAGACCCGTAAAGGTTCTGCTCCTTTTGGAACCAGGAGAGAGGGTTGCTGCGACCCTATTTTGTGTGAGAAGAGGGCTGCTGGAGCCCACTCTCCATTGAGAAGCTGTGGAGAGGGCTGCGGGGGCTCTGCTCCTTCTGGAATCAATGTGTGTGGAGAGGACCCATGAGGGGGTCCAATCCTTTTGGAATCTGGGAGACTTGTGTCTGTTAGGGGCTAATATAGACCTGGTATTTGGGTATTCTTGTTACTCTAAGGTGACAATGCCAGATTTCTATATTATTTATGTCTCTCTCTCTCTCTCTCTCTCTCTCTCTCTCTCTCTCTCTCTCAGTATGTTTATCTGTAAACTTGGATATTTTTAGATATGAGATAATTTGAATCAATACCTCTGAGTTTGGTCCTGGACCATCAGACTTAAATTCTATAAAACATTTAAAAAGTTATTAGGTATATTAAAATAATAACCCTTGGGTGGTCTAAGAAAAACTGAAAAAAGTTTCTCAACCCTTTGGGGGAAATAAAAAAAAATTAGTCTTTCTTTTATTAGGTTTACAAAGTAAAACCAAGCCAAGCTGTTTAAGCCAATTAAACAAAAACTGCAGTTATTACAATATATCTTGTCACAAAAACTATAAAATATTTTGTTCTTCATTTAAAAAGGGTGGAGATTCTTCAATGCAAAATGTTTGAATATGCTCTTTTACAGGAAAAAAAAGGACTATACTTCCATATTAGCCCAGGGTTATATTCATATCATTGTTAATCATTATATAAAATATATGCCTGGCTGCCAGTACCTAAATAAATGACTTAATGCTGTTTCTATCTGACCTATGCATTTGGTATGGCCAGAATAGTCCATTTTTGCTGAAGTTTAGTTCTCTGTTTAATGTTAAGTAAAACTTTTGTTTAAGTTTCTGTTGTTAAGTTTTAATACAATATGATAGGATTCATAGATTTGCTACTCCCTTTATAAATTATGTTTAATTAAAAGTTTTGCTTTGATTTTTATTTAAAAAGTGCAGATTTAAAGTTACTCTAAATATTATGAGTACAAGATTGAGTTTTACCTAGTCTCTTTGTAGAGGATTTTTTTTAAAGGTTAAATCTAAAATTATAAATATAATGTTTGCCTATATAGATCTATCTAAAATTTGATTCTAAAACATACATTTGAAAAATATGGCAAAATTGTGATTATAACATCCTGTTTTATAGGATGAATTTAGAGCAGATGATAAAAGTAGACAAAGAATAACTCATATATGCTCGCCTTCAGACTTATCAAAGATCTGATAACTATGGCATTTTAACACATGTATGCTTATTTTTACAGAGTCCAATCTGTTGAGACAAAAAAAGAATTAATTCAGTTTTTATAGGTCCAACCTAATATTTTTCCATTTAAAACAAAAGTTAGCCCAATTGTTGATACTTTAATGGTATTTACTGATGGTTCATTATCTGGTGCTGCTGCCTATGCTTATAAAAGATAAACAACATCTTTACAAGTGTCTAACGCATCTGCGCAAATAGAAGAGTTATCTGCTCTATTGTTGTGTTTCATAGTTTTAATAAGCAGTCTTTGAACATTTTTACAGATAGTGAAAATGTAGCTCAGTCTTTGCCTAGGTTAGAGAATGCATGTCAAATTCAGACATCTCCTGCTGGAATTTTATTTTTACAAAATATGTTACAAAAAGAAAAAGAAAATTTCCCTTTTGTATAACAGATTTGATGGCTCATTCTAATTTGCCAGGAGCGTTGTCTAAAGGAAATGCATTGGCACAAAAAGTCACCAAAGTTTATTGTTCACAGTTAAAAAGAGCCCAGGATGCCCATAATATGCATCAACTTATTAGTCAAACCTTGAGACTTAAATATGGATTGACTAAGGAACAGGCCCGTAGTATAGTCAAGGCTTGCAGTACTTGTCCTCAGTTTCAGCCTGTTCCTCATTTGGGAGTCAATCCTAAACGACTTGATCTAAATCAGATTTTGCAAATGGATATTACTCATGTTCCTGAATTTAAACACAGAAAATGTGAACATGATTGCATATATACCTATTCTGGATTTATTTTACCACTCCTCAACCAGGAAATGCTGTAAAGAATGTTATTGCCCATTGTCTACAGGCTTTTAGTGTTCTAGGAGTTCCTAAGCAATTTAAAACTGACAATGGAACATGATATACTAGCAAATATTTTAAAAGATTTTGTCAACAGTTTGAAGTTTCTCATACACCTAAATTACCTTATAATCCTCAAGGGACAAGGCATGGTAGAGCATGCCTTCTAAACAATTAAGGTTTTTTGCAAAAAAACAAAGAAGAGTGAGCTACTCCCTTGGACACTTAAGAATCATCTTAAACATGTACATTTCATTCTGAATTTTTAAAATTTGGATAAACATGATAAATCTGCAGCATATAGATTTTGGCATACAGAAAACTAAGAAAATTTTTGCTAGAGTGAAATGGAGGGATCTTTTAACATATCAATGGCATGGACCTGTCCCTGTACTCATATGGGGACAAGGATCTATCTGTGTTTTTCCACAGGAAACTGATGCATCTCAATGGCTAAAGGAACATCTAGTGCACAAGTGGATGAGGAGTTTTCTCCTGGCAATGATAATGATGTCAATGAACACTACTTCGGTCAAGATGACTGTTTATTGGGTGTATGTTCCTAATTCAACACTACTACCTAAAGTTTCCTGGGATTATCTGGAAGTCCTTGTTAATGTCAACAATACTTGGTTGCTGGGTTTTCCTGCTTTTGAAGGAACACAAGTAAAACAGACTCGTAACTTTTCAGGAATAGGAAGAGGTCATCCTGTTTGCTTTACCAGAGAAGAGTATTCATCAGGACAGCTTCCTGGTCTCCCCTGTCCAAGTAATAGGTCGGAGTTCTGACTACTCTAAACTTGGCAGCTCAAGCCTCCCCTTGCAAGCAGGGTAAGTGGAACATTGGAGTGACATTATTGTCCCTTCCAAATGGGGTTAAGAATGACAGTCTTACATCTCCAAACAGTTACCCACCCTGTAAGAATTGGGATCAATGTGCTTTTCCTCAACTTATTGTTCCTTGGACAAGATGCATTGGAGAAACACCCACCATCTACTCCTGGCAAAATGGCCCTGCATTTAGAGTTGTGGACTGGACTGTTCTGGCTTCTGATAAAGGCAGTCAAAATTCCTTTGTTTTTGAAAAAGCTGTTAGTGCTGCATTTTGGAGGACTTCAAATAAAATTTGGCAAACCTATGTATGGAAATTAGAGGCTGCCTTAGGATATATAGGCATTCTCTCTGGGAATGCAAGTAGCTTTCCTAAATCAATCAAGTATACTACTGTTTTGGCATGTGTAAATCCTCCTTATTTACTGCTAATTGGAAACAGTGTAGTAAGATATACACCAGGGACCCTAGACTCTGCCAGCCTATTATATTAATAATAATAATAGTAAATCTATTATGACCAAACTAGTCTTCCACTAGGATTATTGGATGACAATTAATTGATTTGTTGAGTAAGCGCATCCTACAGTAATTTTCTAGCACCCAGACTATTGTTATTAAAAATGTTGTTCTGTGCCCTCAAGATAAGTGCCATGTTCTTGGATCCACAGAGATGATTCCTTATACATCAAATAGGATTGCATACATAGACCGACAGTGTGATACTATGCAGAGAGAAACCTTAAAACACCAAGCACTGAATGGGATTTCCCTATGAAATTCTCCCTCCACTCAGATCTCTGGGAAGACTGCAGGAGAGGAGGCAAAAAGAGTGTCATAAGTAGAGGTGTTTGAGGACACAAGGAGAAGAATGTCCTGAGAATCAGGCCACAGAGGAAGATGACAAAGCAATAAGGATACCTGATGAGCTAATTTCAGAAGGGTGAGGAGGACCTCCTCTATCAGCGAACTAGAGAAAGGGCCTAGGGGAAGAAGGAGAAGGCTAAGTGAATGAGAAGGGAAAGAGGGATAGGGCAGCAGAGAGCATACAAAATGAACACGTCATAATAAATAAATACATAAGAAAATCTGTGAATAAGGTGATGAAGTATAGAGCACTTCAGGACTGATGGCTTATTTTTAGCAGTGGTGCCAGGGTGTGCTAAGGATGAACTCAGTTTTCTTTAAGAGACTTATCACTGAGAATCTGATCAAATTCCAATGAGTATATGAACCACACATTCTTCAATTGGGGTAATTTACAGAAAAACAAATTTTTAGTGTGACACATTGTTAGGAATTTGCATCTGGGAGCAATGGAAAAGGATTGTAATGTAGGTTATATTATATTCCCACATAATCAATAAAAATAATATGTTGACAAATTTTCAAATGACTTTTAAAATGGAGAACATATTCTGCTAAATAGGTCAGAGTTTGAATTTGGAAGGCATGTTTTCCAGAAACTCATTATTTAGTAGAGAATCCAAACCATGAACTAGTGGTTACCCAGCCACCTCAGACCCTATGAGCTCAGTTGTCATATCTGAACAAGCAGTCCTGGCACTAACACTACATTTAGAGTGTTTGTGTTGAGGACTACAGCAGGAAACACAGCTCCTCTTGTGTCCTAGGCATAATACACTGCCCCTTTTCGCTGCCCTGATGTCCCAGTTTTAACTGTAAACCCCAGGACCAGGAGAATTTCTCATTGACCATGGAGGAGAACACAGCTGCTGTTCCAGCCACATCAGCCAAGGCATCTCTGCTCACAAAGAGTTGGCAACAGTAGTTTTTAACACCACCAGATGTCAAAGAGCATATTGCCCCTTGTTCCTAATTTTACATACACCGATCTTTCTGTGTTTCAGTGAAAGCAAATCAAGAGAATTGTCTGGTTTCCTTCTCTATTCTCTGCTCTTAAAGACTAAATGCACCAAAAACCCTCGACCCTGCCAGCCTATTGTATCAATAAGAATCTGAAGGTACATTTAGTGAGTACCTGAGTATTTGCTCAGTTCAAAGTCACAACCTAATAAATTTCAGATACAAGACCACAGTAGGAGACCACCTTGTCATTTGGTATATTCCCTTAAATTCCACATCATTAAGAAGCTTCCCTACTTAGAAAGCTCACCAATTAAATAAACATTAAAGTTTCATTTCCTACATGACATTTTCACAGAGGGAAACAGGAGTAAAGGGGTGAGATATGGAGAAAGGGATAAGATAAATTCTTGTTGGGTTTCACAAGAAAAAGTCACTTGTGCACAGGATCAGAGATACTGCACACTGAGGAAAGTTTGTTTACTCATCTCCATGGAAACCTCAACATTCTCTTAGTTGCTGATTGGCTGAGAAGGAGAATGATGTCATGAAACAGGTAAGAGCCAGTAAGAGTTTCAGGAGCCAGTTATTAAAAGGGCCAAGTGGACAGCCTGCTTGAGAGAAAGGCTGAGCAGCTCTACTTGCCTCAATAAGGCAAGCTGAAATCAAACAACCCAGGAATGGGAGTTCCTATTTCCAAGACTCTTAGTTCAGGAAAAGTGTCACATATTTCTTTCCAGTGTTCATTCATAAAGTTATGTATCCTTGACATGTGACTTTTATATTATCACAGGTTCCATTATTCATTGTTAAATGCACAGATATGTCTTCAGTGACTGAATTGCTTACTGGAAAAATGCTCCATGACCAAGACAGCTCTTTGGACAAAAAGCATTTAATTGGGACCTTTCTTATATTTTGATAGAGAACATCCCTGATATTGCATTACCATGCAGTCAACTTCTTGTAGACCTTCAGCAGAGCTGAGAGCATTTCATACTGAATCACAAAAAGCAGACAGGAAAGAAAAAGAGCTAGAGAAATAGAATCAGAAATTTTGAGAGCAAGACCAATAGAAACGAAGATATAAAATGACCTATACCGAGAGACTGAGACTCCCATCTTTCTGGTCACATTTATTGGCATACCAATATCGAAGCACACCCTCCTAACCTCCAAAAATAACTCCAAAAAGCGTTATATTTTTTAGTATTTTTTTTATTTTAATTTTTAGCAATTACACTTTATTCACTTTATATCTCTCCAGAAACCCATCATTCCTTTCCTCCCTTTCCTACCTTCCATCCCCCTTCTCCATACATGCCCCTCCAAAATTCCACTAATAGGGGAGGACTTCCTCTAGTTATATCTAATCCAAGTCGATCAGATCCCATCAGGAATGGCTTCATTTTCTTCCTCTATGGCCTGGTAAGGCTGCCCCCCCATTAGGATGAGGTGATCAAAGAGAAGGCCAATCAGTTCTTGTCAGAGGCAGTTCCTGTACCCATTACTGTGGAACCCGTTTGGGCACTGAACTGCCCTGGGCTACATCAGTGCAGGGGTTCTAGGTTATCTCCATCCATAATACTTAGTTGGAGTATGAGTCTCAGGAAAGACACTTGTGCTCATATTTTTTTGGTCTTGATGCTCTCATTGTTGAGCTCCTGTTCTCTCCTGATCTTACTATTTCCCACTTCTTTCATTATTCAATGCACTCTGTCCAACAGTTGGCCTTAAGTCACAACATCTGCTTTGATACTCTGCAGGGCAGATACTTTCAGAGGCCCTCTGTGGCAGGTTCCTAACTTGTTTCCTGTTTTCTCCTTCTTCTGATGTACGTCCTCCTTGCCTTTCAGGATGGGGATTGAGTATTTTAGCCAGAGTCCTCTCTGTTCATTAGTTTCCTTAGTTGTACAGATGTTAGTAGGTTTATCCTAAATTAAAATATCTTTATGAGTGAGTATATACTGTGTGTGTCTTTCTGCTTCTGGGATAGCTCACTCAGAATAATGTTTTCCAGTCCCCACCATTTACCTGCAAATTTAATGATTTCCTTGTTTGTTTGTTCATTTGTTTTTTTTCTTATTGCTGAGTAATATTCTATTTCATAGATGTACCACAATTTCTGTATCCATTCCTCAGTCGTGGGGCATATGGGATTTTTCTAGCTTCTGGCTATTACAAATAAAGATGCTACAAATATGGTTGAGCAAATGTCCTTACCGTGTACTTGAGCCTCTTTTGGATATGTGCCTAGGAGTGGTATAGCTGGATCTTGAGGAAGCACTATTCCTAGTTGTCTGAGATAGCACCAGATTGATTTCCAGAGTGGTTGTACAAGTTTAAATTCCAACCATCAGTGGAGGGGGGTTACTATTTTTCCACAATCTCTCCAGCATGTGTTGTCACTTGAGTTTTGATCTTGGCCATTCTGATGGGTGTAAGGTCAAATCTCAGGGTCATTTTGATTTGCATTTCCCTGATGGCTAATTATGTTAAGCATTTCTTTAAGAGATTATCTGCCATTCGGTATTCGTCTATAGAGAGTTCTCTGTTTAGCTCTGTTCCCCATTTTTTAATTGGATTACTTTATTTGTTGCTTTTCAACTTCTTTGTTCTTTATATATACTGGATAATAGCCCTCTGTCACATAGAGGGTTAGTGGAGATTCTTTCCCAATATGTAGGCATTTCTTTTGTTTTGGTGACAGTGTCTTTTGCTTTACAGAAGCTTTTCAGTTTCACTGGGTCCCATTTTACTGATTGTTGCTCTTTGAGCCTGTGCTGTTGGTGTATTGTTCAGGAAGTTGTCTCCTGTGGAAGTGAGATCAAGGATCTTCCCCACTTTTTCTTCTAACCTATTTAATGTGTCTGGTTTTACATTGAGGTCGTTGATCCTCTTGGACTTTAGTTTTGCGCACGCTAATAAGTATGGTTTTATTTGCATTTTTCTACATGAAAACATCTATTTAGACAACCACAATTTGTTGAAGATGCTATCTTTTCTCCATTGTATGGTTTTTGCATCTTTGTCAAAAATCAAATGTCCATAAGAGTGTGGGTTTACTTCTGGGTCTTCTATTTGGTTTTATGGATACACCATCTGTTTCTATGCAAGTACCATGTAATTTTTATTACTATTGCTCTATAGTACAGCTTAAGATCAGGGATTGAGAATCCTCCAGAAGATCTTTCATTAGAATGATTGTTTTAGCAATTTTGGGTTTCTTGTTTTTCCATACGATGTTGAGAAATTATTTTTCAAGGTCTATCAAGAAATATGTTTGTAATTTGTTGGGAATTGCATTGAATCTGTACATTGCTTTTAGTAAGATGGCCATTTTTACAATGTCAAGCCTGCCAAGTCATGAGAATGGGAGATCTTTCCATCTTCTGATATCTTCTTCTAATTCTTTCTTCAGAGACTTAAAAAAATCCCATACAAATCTTTGACTTGCTTGGTTAGGGTCATACCATGGTACTTTATGTCTTTGACTGAATACGAGAACACATCAAAAATATCCACTATGATCAAGTAGGCTTCATTCCAGATATGCAGGGGTGGTTCAATATACAGAAATCCATCAATGTGATCCACAATATTAAAAAAATGAAAGAAAAATACAAATGATAAAACCTTTAGAAGCTGAAAATCATTTTACAAAATCCCACATTCATTCATGTTTAAAGTATTGGAGAGATCAGGAATACAAGGCACATATTTATATATATATTAAAGGCAATAAACTGTAAGTGTATAGATGACATCAAACCAAATTCAGAAATTTAAAACATTCCCACTGAAATCAGGGACAAGGCAAGCTTGCCCACTTTCTCCATATCTCTTCAACAAAGTTCTGGAAATCCTTGCTAGAGCAATAAGACAATTGAAGGATATCAAGGGGCTAGAAATCAGAAAGGAAGAGTTCAAACTATCACTTATTGCAAATGATATGATAGTTTAACTGAGTGAACCCAAAAATTCTACCAGGGAAATCCCACAGTTGATAAACAACCTCAGCAGAGTAGCTGGATACAAAATTAACTGAAAAAAAAAATCAATAGCCTTCCTTCATACAAAAGACAAAAGGGCTGAAAAAGAAATTAGGGAAACAAACAGACTTATATTATTTAACAATGCCATAACTCCTAACCCTTCCCTGACATTTCCTCACTGGGGACTCCATTTATAAATAGATGGGTTTCAAGGGGACATTGCAATTCAAACCACAAAGAAGTTGAAGAATATGGAGGGACTTCTAGAGTAAAACAACATTGTCATCCTGAAAGTTTGTCATTCAATACAATGATTAAAGGCCCAACAACTTCCAAAAATTTAAAAAAAGATGCCTGAAAATCTCCTTTGGAAAAAATATTAAATATTTCCATAACTGAGTAATATTCAGCTAAGAAAATGACATCATGATATTTTCAAGCAAATGCATGGAATCAGGAAAAATCATCCTGGGTGAAGTAACTAAAATGCAGAAGGAAAATATGGGATGTATTCACTTATTGGGAGCACCATCTGTTTATTGGCCCTCAGTTCTCCTTATATACTCAACAATCTTTATCTGTTTCAGCCAAAACAGTCCCAGGAATTGTCTGGTCTCCTTCTATTTTCCCTGCTCTTAAACACTGAGTACCACAAGGAAACCTAGACCCTGCCAGCCTATTATATCAAAAAAAATATGAAGGTACATTTAGTGTAGACATGAGTAACTGCTCAGTTACAAAGTAAAAATCTATTATGTTTTAGATCCAATAACACAGTAGGAGACCACCTTGTCATTGGGTACTTTCCTCTTAATCCCACATCACTTTGAAGTTCCCTATTTAAGAATCAGTCCAATTAAACATTAAAATTTCATTTCCTACCTAACATTGTCACAGAGGTAAACACAAGTAAAGGTATGGAATCAGGATAAAGGGAATAGATAAAGGCTTGTTGGGTTTCATAAGAAAAAGTCACATGTGCACAAGATCAGAGATACTGGACACTGAGGAAAGTTTGTTTACTCATCTCTATGGAAACCTCAAGATTATCTCAATTGTTGATTGGCTGAGAGGGAGAATGATATCATGAAACAGGTAAGAGCCAGTAAGAGCTTCAAGAGCCAGTTATTAAAAGGGCAGAGTAGACAGCCTGCTAGAGAGAAATGGTGGTCAGCCTCACAGGCCTCAATCTGGGCAGCTGAAAGCACACAACCCTGAGATGAGAGTTCCTGTTTCCAAGACTCTTAGTTCAGGAAAAGTGTCACATATTGTTTTCAAGTGTTCATTAATAAAGTCACTTATCCTTGACATGTGACTTTCACATTATGACAGATTCCATTATTATTTGTTACATACACAGATGTGTCTTCAGTCACTGAATTGCTTATTGTTAAATGCTCCCAGATCAAGGCAAATCTTTGAACAAAAAGCATTTAATTGGGAACTTTCTTATATTTTGACAGAGAACATCCCTGATATCATGTACCTAAAGCAGTCAACATCTTGTAGTCCTTCAGCAGAGATGAGAGCATTTCATACTGAAAGATAAGTTGTAGTCAGAGAGAGGAAGATTAAGAGAGAAAGAGCTAGACAGATATATTCAGAAATAGACTGGAACAGAAAGAAAAAAGATATAAATTTACAGAGAACAAGAGACAGAGATTCTATTCTGTCTGGTCACTTTCATTGGCATATCAATGTCAAAGCACACCATCCTTTAACATAACTCCAACAGGAATCATATTATCTAACAAGGCAATACCATCTTACCTTTCCCTGACATTTCTTCACTGGATCTAATCTTGGAAATAGATGAGCTTCCACTGGATATTGCTACTCAAATCACCAGGAGGTAGAGGAAGATGGAGGGATTCTAGGTTAAAAGATCATAGTTATCCTCATAGGTCATCATTCAATACATTGCTTAAAGTCCCAGCAACTTCCAATGTCTAAAAAACAAGACTGGCAATCTCCTTTGGGAAAAATGTGGATTATTTCCATAATGGAGTATTCTTCACTAAAAAAATGACATCTTGATATTTTCATACAAATGATTGGAACCAGGAAAAATCATCCTGGTGAACTAACTGAAATGCAGAAAGAAAAATATGGTAGGTGTTCACTTATTAGGAGGTCTCCTAATAGTGTTAGATTGTTACAAAAACCTATTGTTACAAAACCAGTATTCCACTAGGGGGATTGGAAGGCAGGTAATTGAGTTGTTGTGCCAGGACAACCTATGGTAATTGTCAAGCAACCCAGACCCTTCTTATTAAAATATGGTGTTCTCTGCCTTGAACAGATATATAAGTGCCATGTTCTTGATTCCACAGAGATGGTGCTTTCTGCATCAAATGGGATTGCATACAGAGATGCACAGTACAATATTTTGCAGAGAGAGACCTTAAAACACCCAGATCTAAATGGGAATTCCCTATGAAATTCTCCCTCAGAGCTCTGGGAAGCTTATACATGAAGAGGCAATAAGAGTGTCCTAAATAGAGAGAATTGAGGACACAAGTAGAATAATACCCTATGAATCACGCTGGAAGAAGAAGATATAGCCAGATTATGATGAGACCTGATAAGCTAGGATATGATAGAAGAGAGAGGAGGACCTCCACTATCAGGGAATGAGAGAAAGGTCATAGGGGTAGAACAAGGCTACTGAATTGGCCTGGAAGGAGAAGAAGCAGGAACAATGTCATGAGTAGAGGCAATTGAAGACAAAAGGAGAACATTTCCCTGTAAATCAGGCCACAAAGGAAGATGATACAGCCAGACTTGATGAGACATGATAAGCTAGGGTCAGATAAAAGGGGGAGGAGGACCTCCTCCATCCGGGAACTAGAGAAAGGACATAGGGGTAGAAGAAGGAGGGTAGGTGGGACTAGAAGAAGGAGACGGAGTGGGGAACAGAGGGGATACAACGTGAACAAATCATAATAAATAAATGCATAAAAACATGTGATCAAAGGAATGAAGTATAGAGCTCTTCAGGACTAAAGGCTTCTTCTTGGGTTGGGGGGTGGCAGGGTGCAGTAAGGATGAAACTAGGTTTCTTTAAGAGACTATGCACTGAGACTCTGATCATGTTTCCATGAATAGATGAAAAACACATACTTTAAACACATATTTTAAAGAAAAATAAATTTACTGTGAAACAAGGGAAGGAATTTGAACCTGGGAGTAATGGAAAAATCGTATATATGAATTTCCCACATAATCAATGAAAATAATAGGTTAACAACTTTTGTAATGACTTTTAACATGGAGAAAAGATTCCTCTCAAGAAGTGCAGAGTTAGAATTTGTAAGGCACTCTTTCCAGGAACTCATTATGGAGCAGAGAATCCTTGCCATGAACTAGTGTTAAGCACCTACCTAAGACCCCATGATCTCAGGTGGCACCTCTGAACAAGTAGTCCTGAAACTAACACAACGTTTAGAAAGTTTGGGTGGAGGACCACAGCAGGAAACACAGCCACTGCTGTATCCTAAGCATATAACATGGAGCCATTTCTCTGTCCTGAATTCCCAGTTATAACTGTAAAGCCCATGAACGAGAGGGTTTCTCCCTGACCACTGAGTAGGACACAGTTGCCTAACCTGACAGGTCAGCCAAGGCAAGCCAGCTCATAGATGATGACAATTCTAATGTGGAACATCACCAGCTGTCAAATAGTTTATTGCCTATCAGTTCTCCTTTTACATATAACAATCTTTCTCTGTTTCAGCTAAACCATTCCCAGGAATTGTCTGGTTTCCTTCTCTTTTCCCTGATGTTAAAAACTTAATACCCTAGGGAACCCTAGGCCCTGCCAGCCTATTCTATCAATAAGAATGTAAAGTTACATTTGGTGCGTATGTAAGTAACTGCTCAGTTCAAAGTAATAACCTAGGAAATTTGAGATCCAAGACCACAGTAGGAGACTACCTTGTTATTCAGTATATTCCCCTTAATCCCACATCACTTTGATGCTTCTCTACTTAGGAAGCTTTCCAATTAAATAAACATTAAAGATTCATTTCCCACCTGACATTGTCACAGAGGTAAAAAGATGTAAAAGTGTGGGATCTGGGTAAAGGGATGAGATAAAGGCTTGTTGGATTTCACAAGAAAAAGTCACATGTGCACAAAATCAAAGATACTGCACACTGAGGAAAGTTTGTATACTTATCTCCATAGAATCCTCAAGATTCTCTCAGGTGCTTATTAGCTGAGAAGGAGTATGATGTCAAGAAACAGTAAAAGCCAGTAAGAGTTTCAGGAGCCAGTTGTTAAAAGGGCCAAGTTGACAACAAACTTGAGAGAAAGGCTGAGCCTACATGCCTTGATCTGGGCAGCTGAAAACAGAAAACCCAGAGATGACAATTACTGTGTCCAAAACTCTTAGTTCAGGAAAAGTGTCACATATTTCTTTCAAATGGACATTAGTTAAGTCACCTGTCCTTAACAAGTGACTTTCCCATTATCACAGACTGTACTCATATTTGTTAAAGGCACAGATATGTACTCAGTCAGTGAATTACTTACTGCAAAAATGCTCTTTGACCAAGACAAATCATTAAGCACGAGAAAAAAAGGGTTTAATTAGGACTTGCTTATATTTTTACAGACCATCCATGATATCACGTCAGCAAGCAGGTGGTAGTCTTTCAGCAGAAATGAGAGCTTTTCATACTGAATCACAAGTGGCAGGCTGAGAGAGAGAAACAGAAAGAGACAGAGTGAGAAAGAGGTAGAGAAATATTCAGAAATAAAGAGACCCAGACTGACAGAAACAAAGACATAAAGTGACAAAGATGGAGAGACAGAGACTCCATTCTTTCTGGTTACTTTGTTTGGCATATCAACCTCAAAGCACACCTCTTATTATATAACTCCAAAAGGAATTAGATATTTTTAATATTTTTTTATTTTGATTTTTGTTAATTATACTTTATTCACTTTGAATCCCCCTATGGCCCCCTGTCACTTCCCAATAAATTCTTCCCTCAGCCTTCTCCATGCATGTCTCTCCTCAAGTGCACTGATGGGTTAGGTCTTCCTTCTGATTTTCCTTCTTATCCTAGTCTATCAGATCTCATCAGGAGTAGTGTCATACTCATTCTCTGTGGACTGATAAGGCTACTCCCTAGTCAGGGTGAGGTGATCAAAGAGCAGGCCAATCAGTTCATATCAGGGACAGTCCCTCTTGTCATTACTATGGAACTCTCTTGGACACTGAACTGCCATGGGCTACATCTGTACAGGGGTTCTAGGTTATCTCCATGCATGGTACTTTGATTGGATTATGAGTTTCAGAAAAGACCTCTGTGCTCAGAAAGGTTGGTTCTGTTGCTTTCCTTGTGGAACTGCTGGCCTCTCCATATCTTACTTTTTCCCACTTCTTTCATTAGATTACATACACTCTACCCAACAGTTGGTCATAAGTCTCAGCATCTGCTTTGATAGTCTGCAGGGAAGAGCAGAGGTCCTTGGTGGCAGGCTCCTAACCTGTTCCCTCTTTTCTCCTTCTTCTGATGTCTATCCCTTTTGCCTTTCAGGATGGTGATTGAGCATTTTAGTCAGAGTCCTCCTTCTTGATTATTATCTTGAGGTATAGAGATTTTAGTAGGTTTATCCAATATTATATTTCTACTTGAGTGAGTCTATATCATATCTGTCTTTCTGCTTCTGGGATAGCTCACTCAAGATGATCCTTCCAGTTCCCACCATTTACCTTCAAATTTCATGATTTCATTTTTTTTATTTATTGCTGAGTAATATTCCATTGTGTAGATTTATCACAATGTTGGTATCCATTTTTTCAGTTGGGGGGATGGCATATGTGTTATTTCCAGTTTCTGGCTTTTACAAATAAAGCTGCTGCAAACATGGTTGAGCAAATGTCCTTATTGTGGACTTGAGCCTCTTCTGGATATATGCCTAGGAGTAGTATGGTTGAATCTTGAGGAAGTGCTATTCCTTGTTGTCTGAGAAAGTACCAGATTGATTTCCAGAGTGCTTTCAAAAGTTTACATTCATACCAGCAGTGAAGGAGGGTTCCCCTTTGTTCACAATCCCTCCACCATATGTTGTCACTTCAGATTTTGATCTTGGCCATTCTGATGGGTATAAGGTAAAATCTTAGTGTCAGTTTGATTTGTATTTCCCTGATAGCTATGGAAGTTGAGCATTTCTTTAAGTGTTTCTCTGCCACTGCCATTTGATATTCTTCTATTGAGAATTCTCTGTTTAGCTCTGTTCCCAACTTTTTAATTGGATTACTTTATTTCTTGCTTTTCAACTTCTTTAGTCCTTTTTCTAGATAATATTGCACTGGCATGGAGAGGCTTGGTGAAGATTCTTTCCCAATCTGTAGGTATTTGTTTTGTTTTGTTGACAGTGTCCTTTATTTTATAGAATCTTCTCAGTTTCATGAGGTCCTATCTACTGATTGTTGCTCTTAGAGCCTGTGCTGTTGTTGTTCTGTTCAGGAAATTGTCTCCCATGCCAATGAGTTCAAGGTTCTTACCCACTTTTTCTTCTAACTGATTTAATGTGTCTGGTTTTTGTGTTGAGGTCTTTGATCCATTTGGATTTCAGTTTTTGTGCTTTTTTCTACCTGTAGACATCCAGTTAGACCAGCACAATTTGTTGAAGATGGTATCTTTTTTCCATTGTATGGTTTTGGCATCTTTTTCAAAACTCAAGTGTCCACTACTGTGTGGGTTTATTTCTGGGTCTTCTCTTCAATTGCATTAATCCACTATTTGGTTTCTATGCCCTACCTTGCATTTTTTATTACTCTTGCTCTATAGTACAACTTGAGCTCAGCAATTGAGAATCCTCCAAAAGATTTTAAGGTAGAGGATGTTTTACCAATTTTGAGTTTATTATTTTTCCCTATGAAGTTGAGAATTTTTCTTTCAAGATCTATAAACAATTGTGTTGGTAATTTGATGGGAATTGCATTGAATCTGTACATTGCTTTTTGTAAGATGGCCATTGTTGCAATGTTTATCCTTCCAAGCCATGAGCGTGGGAGATATTTTCATCTTCTGATATCTTCTTCTAATTATTTCTTTGGAGACTTGAATTTTTTTACATACAAGTCTTTAATTTGCTTCGATAGGGTCATACGAAGGTACTTTTTGTCTTTGACTGAATACAAGAATATATCAAAGATATCATCCATTATGACCAAGAAGGCTTCATCTCAGTCATGCAGGGGTGGTTCAATGTAAGATAATCCATCAATATGAATAACCAAATTAAAAAAAAAGAAAGAAAAAAAAACCACATGATATCTCTTAAGATTCTGAAAAAGCATTTGACAAAGTAAAAAGTACATTACTGTTTAAAGTATTGGAGAGTTCAAGGATACAAGAAACATAAGTAAATATAGTAAAAGCAATATACAGCAAGCCAATAGCCAAAATCAAACTAAATTGAGAAAAACTTAAAGCAATCACACTGAAATCAGGGACAAGGCCAAGACTGCACACTTTCTCTATTTCTCTTCAACATAGTATTGGATGTCCTTGCTAGAGCAATAAGACAAATGATGGAGATCAAGATAATACAAATCAGAAAGGAAGAAGTCAAAGTATCAATATTTGCAGACGACATGTTAGTATACCTGAGTGACCAAAAATTCTATCAGGAAACTCCTACAGATGATAAACACCTCCAGTGAAGTTGCTGGATACAAATTAACTCAAAAAATCAGTAGCCCTCCTGTATACAAAAGATAAAAGGGCTTAGAAAGAAATTAGGGAAACAAAAGGAATTATATTATCTAACAAGACCATACCTCCTAACACTTCACAGACATTTCCTCACTGGTTCTCCACATGTAAATATATGGGCTTCCAGGGGACATTGCAATTCAGATCACCAGGAAGTTGAAGAAGATGGAGGAATTCCAGGCTAAAAGATCATTGTTATCCTGAAAGATTGTCCATCAATACAGAGATTAAAGTCCCAGCAAATTTCAAAGACTATAGAACAGGACTAACAATCTACTTTGTGGAAAATGTGGAATATTACCCTAATGGAGTATTATTTAGCTAAGAAAATGGCATCATAGTATTTTCACAAAAATGGATGGAACCAGGAAATATCCTTGGTGAAGAAACTAAAATGCAGAAAGACAAATATGATATATATTCACTTATTAGGAGGTCTCCTAATAGGGAGGGATTAATTACCAATAGGCCATCGATTGTGAGCAAAACAGTCTTCTAGGGAGATTGGATGGCAGTTAATTGAGTTTTGGGCCAGGAGTATCCTATAAAAATTTTCAAGCAACACCTCAGGGAATTAGAGTATTGGCATAGGGGAAGAAGAAGGAGTCTGCAAAGGTCTGGAAAATATTTTCTAGAAAATTATAGAAGAAAATTTTCCCAACTTAAAGAAAGATATCTCCATAAACATACATGAGGCTTACAGAAAACCAAGTAGACTAGACCAGAAAAGAAATTCTTCAAGTCACATCATAGTCAAAACACTAAACCTACAGAACAAAGAAAAAATTCTAAATGCATCAAGGGAAAAAGGCCAAGTAACATATGAAGGTAGACCTATCAGAATCACACCAGATTTCTCAACAGAAACTATGAAAGACAGAAGGGCCTGGAGAGAAATCATGCAGTTCTTAAGGGAACACATATTCAAACCCAGACTACTATAACCACCAAAACATTCAATCAACATAGAGAATTCAAAATATTCCATGAAAAAACCGAATTTAAACAATATCTACATAGTAACCCAGCTCTACAGAAGTTACTAGAAGGGAAACTCCAAACCAAAGAAAACAATTACATCTAATGTAACAAAGGAAATAGATAACTACAACAACAACAAAAAACAAACAAACAAACAAACAAAACAAAACAAAAGAATACAAGTAATGAAACTCAGTGACACCACCAACCCCACATCAAAAGTAAGAAACAATAGTTAGTCACTAGTATCTATCAACATCAATGGACTCAATTCGCCAATAAAAAGACACAGAGTAACATAATGGTTGTGGAAACAGGATCCAACATTCTGTTGCATCCAAGAAACACACCTATGCAACAAAGATAAACATTACCTCAGAGTAAAGGGCTGGAAAACTGTTTTTCAAGCAAATGGTTCCAGAAAACAAGCTGGAGTAGCCATCCTAATATCTAATAAAATTGACTTTAAACCCAAGTTAATAAAAAAAGATAAGGAGGGCCACTATATTTTCATCAAAGGAAAATCCACCATAGGACATCACAAACTTGAATATCTATGCCCCAAATACAAGAGCCCTTACATTCATAAATGAAACAATATTAAAGCTTAAATCACACATTGATACCAATACCTTAATAGTGGAAGACTTCAACACTCCACTCTCACCAAGGGACAGATCAACTAGACAGAAAACAAATAGGGAAATAAAAACACTTACAGAGTCCCTAAATCAAATGTATCTAATAGATGTCTACAGATATTTTCATCCAAACTCAAAAGAGTATACCTTCTTTTCAGCATTGCAAGGAACCTTCTCCAAAATAGACCATATAGTTGGTTATAAAGCAAGCCTCAACAGATACAAAAAGATTGAAACAATCCCTTGTATTGTATCTGACCACCATGGACTAAAGCTGGACCTCAACAACAACAGAAATAACAAAAAGCCCACACGCACATGGAAACTGAACAACTTGTTACTCAATGACAGCTGGGTTAAAGAAGAAATAAAGAAAGACAGAAAAGACTTCCTAGAACTCAATGAAAATGAAGGCACAACATACCCAAATTTATGGGACACGTTAAAAGCAGTGCTCAGAGGAAAATTTATAGCACTAAGTGCCTGCAAGAAGAAATTCATGACATCACATACAAAAAACTTAATGGTCCAACTGAAAACCCTAGGAAAAAGAAGAAGAAGAAGAAGAAGAAGAAGAAGAAGAAGAAGAAGAAGAAGAAGAAGAAGAAGAAGAAGAAGAAGAAGAAGATAAAGATATACCCAAAAGGAGCAGTTGGCTGGAAATCAAACTCAGGTCTGAAATCAATCAATTAGAAACAAATAAAGCTATTCAAAGAATCAATGAAACAAAAAAGCTGGTTCTTTGAGAAAATCAACAAGATAGACAAACCCTTAGCCAAACTACCTAAAAAGCAGAGAGACTCTATCCAAGTCAGCAAAATCAGAAATGAAAAGGGTGACATAACTGCAGACACCGAGTAAATTCAAACAATCATTAGGTTATACTACAAAAGCCTATATGCCACAAAATTTAAAAATCTAAATGAAATGGACACTTTTTTTGATAGATTCCATCTTCCACCATTAAATCAAGATCATGTAGAAAGACTGAATAGCCCATATGCCTCAAGGAAATTGAAGCAGTCATTAACAGTGTCCACTCCAAAAAAAGCACTGGGACAGATGGCTTCAGCATGGAATTCTACCAAACCTTCAAGGAAGTGCTAACATCAATTCTCAAATTATTCCACAAAATAGAAACAGAAGGTAAATTACCAAACTCATTCTATGAAGCAACAGTGACCGTGATACCTAAACCACACAAAGACCCAACAAAAAAAGAGAACTTCAGACCTATCTCTCTTATGAACATTGACACAAAAATACTCAATAAAATACTTGCAAACCGAATTCAAGAACACATCAACCATATCATCCACCATGACCAAGTAGGCTTCATCCCAGGCATGCAAGAGTGGTTCAACATATTGAGATCCATCAATGTAATCCACCACATAAACAAACTGGAGAAGAAAAAACACATGATTAATTCCTTAGATGCTGAAAAAAGCATTTGATAAAGTCCAACACCCATTCATGTTTAAAGTCTTGGAGAGATCAGGGATACAAGGCACATATCTAAAAATAGTAAAGGCAATATAAAGCAAGCCTATAGCTAACATCAAACTCAATGGAGAGAAACTTAATCAATCCCACTGAAATCAGGGACAAGACAAGTCTACCTACTCTCTGCTTCAACATAGTACTTGAAGTCCTACCCAGACCAATAAGACAACTGAAGGAGATCAAGGGGATGCAAATCAGAAAGGAAGAGGTCAAAGGGTCATTATCTGCAGATGATATGATAGTATATATAAGTGACCCCAAAAATTCAAAAAGAACTCCTCTAGCTGATAAACACCTTCAGCAATGTGGCAGGATACAAAATCAACTCAAAAAAAAAATCAGAAACCTTCCTATATACTAAAGACAAAAGGGCCAAGAAAGAAATTAGGGAAACAACACCCTTCACAATAGACACTAATAACATAAAGTACCTTGAAGTGACACTAACCAAGCAAATGAAAGACCTGTTTGAGAAAAACTTCTAGTCTCTGAAGAAAGAAATTGAAGAAGATATCAGAAGATGGAAAGATCTCCTGTGCTCGTGGATTGGTAGGATTAACATTGTGAAATGGCCATCCTGCCAAAAGCAATCTATAGATTCAATGCAATTCCCATTAGAATACCAGCTCAATTCTTTACAGACCTTCAAAAAAAGATTGTCAGCTTCATATGGAGAAATAAAAAACCCAGAATCTCCAAAACAATCCTGTACAACAACAGATCATCTGGAGGTATCTCCATCCCTGATATCAAGCTGTACTATAGAGCCATAGTAATAAAAACTGCATGGTATTGGCATAAAAAAAGAAAGGAGATCAATGGAACCAAATAGAAGACCCAGAAATAAACCCACACACCTATGAATACTTAATTTTTGACAAAGAAGGCAAAATGATTCATGGAAAAAAGACAGCATCTTCAACAAATGGTGCTGGTCAAACTGCAGAAAAATGAAAATAGATCCATATTTATCACCCTGCACAAAACTAAAGTCCAAGTGGATCAAAGACCTCAATCTAAAACCAGATATTTTAAGTCTGTTAGAATAAAAATTGGGGAACAGCCTAGAATTCATAGGCACAGGAGACAACATCCTGAAGAGAACACCAATAGCACAGGCGCTAAGAGCAAAAATTAATAAATGGGACCTCATGAAACTAAAAAGCTTCTGTAAAGCAAAGGACACTGTCATGAATCTTCACTAACCCTTTATTTGACAGAGGACTAATAACCAGTATATACAAAGAACTAAAGAAGCTGAAAAACAGCAAACCAAGTATTCCATTTAAATAATGGGGAACAGAGCTAAACAGAGAATTCTCAACAGAGGTATATTGAATGGCAGAGAAACTCTTAAATAAATGCTCAACCTCATTAGCCATCATGGAAATGCAAATCAAAATGACCCTGAGATATCACCTTACACCCATCAGAATGGCCAAGATGAAAAACTCAAGTGACAACACATGCTGGAGAGGTTGTGGAGAAAAAGGAACCCTCCTCCACTGGTGGGGATGTAAACTGGTACAACCACTTTGGAAATCTATCTGGTGCTTTCTCAAACAATTAGGAATAGTGCTTCCTCAAGACCCAGCTGTCCCACTCCTAGGTATATACCCAATATTTGCTCAAGTACACAAAAGGGATACTTGCTCAACCATGTTTATAGCAGATCTATTTGTAATAGGCAGAACCTGGAAACAACCCAGATGTCCATCAACAGAGGAATGGATACAGAAATTGTGGTAGTTTTACACAATGGAATACTATTCAGTAATCAAAAAATAAGGAAATCATGAAATTTGCAAGCAAATGGTGGGACCTAGAAAAGATCATTCTGAGTGAAATATCCCAGAAGGAGAAAGACAAACATGGTATATACTTGCTTATATAGACCTATACGATATGATAAACATAATGAAATCTATACACATAAAAAAAGATAATCAAGAGAGCAGACATGGTGTAAGATATCAATCCTCATTTAGAAAGACAGGTGGGATATGCATTGAACGTATGACAGAAGTCTACTGAAGGCATCTGAAGGACTCTAACTAGCAGTGTTTTCAAAGCAGATACAAAGACTCATAACCAAACCTTTGGCAGAGTACAGGGAATCATATGAAAGAAGGGGATTTAGTATGATGGGGAAAGGATAGGAGCTCCACAAGGACCCAAATATATCTGGGAACAGAGTCTTTTCTGAGACTGACATTCAACCAAGGACCATGTGTGGATATAACCTAGAAACTCTGCTCGGATGTAGCCCGTGGTAACTCAGAACCAACTGGTTTCCCATAGTAAGTGGAACAAGGACTATTTTTAACAGGAACTCTATGGCTGGTTCTTTGACCTCCCCACCCCCCAAAGAAGGAGCAGTCCTGTTATGCCACAGAGGAGAACTTTGCAACCTGTCCTGAAGATACCTGATAAAACAGGATCAGATGATTGGGGAGGTGGTCCCCCTCTATCAGTGGACTTGGAAAGGGGCAGGGTGGAGATGAGGGAGGGAGGGTGGGAGTGGGAGGGAATGAGGGAGTGGGATACAGCTGGGATACAGAGTTAATATAATGTAACTGATAAGAAAAAATAAAATAAAATAAAATAAAATAAAATAAAAAAAGAAGAAGGAGCCTGGGTGGTACTAAAAGGAGAAGAGGAAGGGAGCAGCAGAGTGGTTACAAAATTAAAAATTCATAATAAAAATACATAAGAAAAGTGGTTAGCTAGGTGATGAAATATAAACCTCTTCAGACCAGATGGCCTCTCCTTGGGTGTGTTGCCAGGATGCAGCAAGGATGAACTCAGTTTTTTTTTTTTTTTTTTTTTTTTTTTTTTTTAAGGGACTTGGCACTGCGACTCTGATTTTGTTCCAATGAGTATATGAAAAACACATACTTCAATTGACGCATTTTAAAAATAAATATTTTAATGTGACAAATAGGTAGGAATTTGAACCTGGAAGTGATGGAAAAGGACTGTAATGTATAATATATGAAATTCCCCCATAATCCATAAAAAGATGTTTACAACTTTTCCAATGACTTTTAAAATATAAAAAAGATTCCACTAAAGGAGGGCTGAATTCAACTTGCTTGCTTTCAAGGAATTCATTATGTACCAGAGAATCCTATCCATGAACTAGTGGTTACCTAGCTACCTCAGACCCCATGAGCTCAGGTGGCACCTATGAACAATCAGCCCTGGCATTTATACTTATGGAAAGACAGAGACTCCATTCTGTCTGGTCACATTCATTGTCATAACAACCTCAAAGCACAACTTCTTCTATTAAAACTCCAATAGGAATTATATTATCTAACAAGGCCATACCTCCTAAAGATTTCCAAGACATTTCCTCACTGGGAACTAAACATGTAAATAGATGAGTTTCACATGAACAGTGCAATTCAAATTACAAGAAGCGGAAGAAGATGGTGGAACTTCTAGGTGAAAAGAACATATTTACAGTTTGTCATACAATAAAATGATTGAAGTCCTAGAAAATTCCCAGGACTACAAAACAGGACTGACAATCTCCTTTGGGAAAAATGTGGAATATTACATTAAAGGAGTATTCTTCAGTTAAGAAAATAACATTGTTATATTTTCAGACAAATGGACAGAACCAGGAAAAATCATCCTGCGTGAAGTGAATAAAATGCAGAAAGACAAATATGGTATTTGTTCATTTATTAGGAAGTCTCTTAATAGCGTAGAATAAAATTCCAATAGGCCATCTATTATGACCAATGGAGTCTTTCTCTAGGGGGATTAAGTGGCAGTTAATTGAGTTGTTGAGCCAGGGCATCCTACTAAAATTTTAAAGGAACCAGGCTGTTGATATTAAAATATGTTGCTCACTCTGCCCTCAAATGATATATCAGTCCCGTGTTCTTGAATCCATAAGATGTGATATTCTGCTCAACTATGATTGCATCAGAGACCCACAGTTCTATGTTTTGCAGAAAGGTATCTTGAAACATCCAGCTCTAAATGAGATTTTCCTATAAAATTCTCCCTCCCCTCAGAAATCTTGGAAGCCTGTAGGAGGGTAGGCAGGAAGAGTGTCATAAGGGCATGGAACTGAGGACACTAGAATAACAATGCCCTGAGAATCAAGTCACAAAGGAAGATGATACAGCCAGGATTGATGACACCTGATAAGTTAGGGCCGGATAGAAGGGGTAGGAGGACCTTCCTATGAGGGAACTAGAGAAAGGGCATGGGGTAGGAGAAGAGCAAGAGGGCAGTAGAGGGGAAATAAAGTGAATAAGTTATAATAAATCAATACATAAGAAAAAATGTGATCAAGGTGATGGTGATGAAGTATGGAGATGTTCAGGACTGATGTCTTCTTGTGGTGGTGCCAGTGTGTGGGAAGGATGAACTGAGATTCTGACCATGTTTCAATGAGTATATGAACAACACATTCTTCAATTGATGTATTCTAAAGAAAAAAAAAATGTTTGCCACATGGATAGGAATTTGAACCTGGGAGTAATGGTATAAAGATTATAATGCATATTATAAGAAATTCCCACATCATCAATAAAAATAATATGTTGACAACTACTGCAATGATTTTTAACACTGAGGAAAGATTACGCTAAATGAGGATAGAGTTTGACTTTGTAAGGCATGCTTTCCAGGAACTCATTATGTAACAGAAAATCATAGCCATGAACTAGTGGTTACCCAAATACCTCAGACCTCATTAGCTCAGGTGGCACCTTGAACAAGGAGTCCTGGCACTAACAATATGTTTAGAGGATTTGTCTGGAGGATATATGCAGGAACACACAGCTGCTCTTTTGTCCTAGACATATAACACAGACCCATTTCTCTGTCCTGAATTACCAGTTTTAACTGAAACCCCAATACCAGGAGGTTTCCACACTGACCCAAATGTAGGACCCCGCTCCTAATCCAGCCAAGTCAGCAAGGCTACTCCGCTTAGAGTGTTGCAAATACAAGTATGGAACAATACCAGCTGTCAAACAGTTTATTGCCCCTCAGTTCCACTTTCACATACACCGATCTTTCTCTGTCTCAGTCAAACCAATCCCAGGAATCATCTCTTTTCTTCTCTTTTCTCTGCTCCTAAATAATCAATACCCCATGAAACTCTAGACCCTGCTAGCCTATTATATCAATAAGAATGGGAAGGTATTTGTAGTGAGTATGCAAGTAACTGCTCATTTCAAATTTGCAATGTGTGAAACTTCAGATCCAAGACCACAATAAGAAAATACCATGTCATTCCTTACATTCATATTAATCCCCCATCACAGTGAAAATACCATGTCATTCCATAAATTCATATTAATCTCCCATCCTTACTTAGGAAGTTGTCAAAAAACAAAACAAAACATTAAAATTTCATTTCCTACCTGATATTGTTACAGAGGCAAAAAGGAATAAAGGTGTGGGATCTGGAAAAGGGATGAGATAAAGGCTTGCTGGGTTTCACAAGAAAAAGACACATGTACGCAGGATCAGAGATACTGGAAAGTTTGCTTACTCATCTCCATGAAAATTTCAAGACTCTCGCAGGTATTCATTGAATGAGAGAGAGAGTGGTGTCATGAAACAAGTGAGAGCCAGTGTTTCAGGAGCCAGTTATTAAAAGGGCCAAGTGAGCAGTGTGCTTTAGAGAAAGGCTGAGAAGCCCTTCATGCCTCAATCTGGGCAGCTGAAAGCACACAATCCAGAGATGACAGTTCAGGAAAAGTGTTACATATTTCTTTCAACTGGTTAATAACAGTCACATGTCCTTGACATGGGAGTTTCACATTATCACAGATTCCATTGTTAAGGAACAAATATGTCCTCAGTCAATTACTTGCTGTGAAAATGCTCCTTGACCAAGACAACTCTTTGAACAAAAAGCACTTATTTGGGACCTTGCTAATATTATTTACAGAGACCACCCAAGATATCATGTCAGCAAGTAGTCATCTTGTTGTAGTCCTTTAGCATAACTGAGAGCTTTTCATACTGAACCACAAGTGGCAGGCAGAGAGAAGGAAACAAAGAGAGGCAGAAAAAAAGCTAGAGAGACTGATTCTGAAAAAGAGAGTCCATGCTTTCAAGGAACTCATTATATAGTAGAGAATCCTTGTCATGAACTAGTGGTTACCAGGAACCTCAGACCTCATAAGCTCAGGTGACATCTGAACAAGCAGTCCTGTCACTGACACCATGTTTAGAGGTTGTTTCTGGGAGACACAGCTTCTCTTGTGTCCTAGGTATATAACACGGAACCATTTCTCTGTCCTGAAGGCCCAGTTTTAACTGTAAAGCCCAAGTCGAAGAGGGTTCCTGACTGAACACTGAGTAGAAAACAGGTGGTGATCCAGCCAGTTCAGCCAAGGCAACCCTGCTAATAGAAGTTTGGCAACACTATTTTTTAACAGCACCAATTATGAAAAAAAAAAAAATCTTAACCTCAGGTCTTCTTTTACACTCACTGATCCTTCTCTGTTTCAACCAAACCAGAACCAAGAACTGTCTGCTGTTCTTCTCTTTTCACTGCTCTTAAAGACTCAATACCCCAGGGAACCCTAGGCTTAGCCTGCCTATTATGCCAGTAAGAATGTGAAGGTACATTTAGTCAGTATGCAAGTAACTTCTCAGGTTTAAGTCACAACCTAGGAAATTTCAGATGCAAGAGCCCAGTAGGAGATCACCTTGTCATTTCGTACATTCCCCTAACCCCACATCACTTTGAAGCTTCTCTACTTAGGAAGATGTCCAATTAAATAAACATTAAATTTTCTTTTCCAACCTGACATTGTCACAGAGGTAAACAGGTGTAAAGGTGTGGGATCTAGATAAAGGGACAAGATAAATGCTTCTTGGATTTCCCAAAAATCACAGTATCTGAGGTACTGGATACTGAGGAAAGTTTGTTTACTCATCTCCTTGTAAATCTGAAGATTCTCTCAGGTGCTGATTGGCTGACAGGGAGAATGATGTCAAGAAATAGGTGAAAACCAGTAAGAATTTCAGGAGCCAGTTATTAAAATATTTAAGTGGACAGTGTGCTTGAGAAAAATGCTGAGCATCCCTGCATGCCTCAATCTGGGAAACTGAAAGCACACAACCCAGAGATGACAGATCCTGTGTCCAAGACTCTTAGTTCAGGAAATTATTACATATTTCTTTCAATTGTTCATTAATTATGTCACATATTCTTGACATGTGACTTTCACCATATCATAGATTCCATTACTATTTCTTAAATGCACAGATATGTCCTCAGTCAGGTAATTACTTAATGGAAAAATTCTCCTTGACCAAGACAAATCTATGAACAAAAAAGCACTTAATTGGGAGCTTGCTTATATTTTTACAGAAAGCAGTCAGCTTGTTGTAGTCCTTCAGCAGTACTGAGAGCTTTTCACACAGAAACACAGCACAAGGCAGAGAGGGGGAGACTGAGAGAGACAGAGAGAAAGAAATTGTAGAGAGACAAATTCAAAAATAGAGAGATGAAGACCAAAGAAACAAGGATAAAAATTTACGGAGACTGAGATACAGAGACTCCATCCTATCTCCATCCTATTTTCTTTGGCATATCAACATCAAAGTACACCCTCCCATATTATAACTCCAATAGGAATTATATTATCTAACTGGGATATACCTCCAAACCCTTCCCAGGCATTTCCTCACTGGGAACTAAAGAAGCAAATAGATAAGCTTTAAGGGGACATTGCAATTTAAATAACCAGAAAGTGGAAGAAGATAGAGGGACTTCTAGGCTAAAAGATTAAAACAACATAGTTATCCTGACAGTTTCACATTCAATACAATGATCAAAGTCCCATCAAATTCCAAGGGAAAATCTCCTTTGGGGAAAATGTGGAATATTTCCATTATGGATTATTCTTCAACTAAGAAAATGACATCATTATATTTTCAGGCAAATATATGGAACCAGGAAAAATCATCTTTGGTAAAGTAACTAAAATGCAGATAGACAAATATGGTATGTATTTACTTATTAGGAAGTCTCCTAATAGTGGGAGATAAAGTTCCAATAGGCCATGAGATTGTGATCAAACCAGTCTTTCACTAGCTGTTTTGGTGGCAGTGAATAGAATTGTAGAGCCAGGGCATGCTACAGAAATTGTCAAGCATTCCAGGTTGTGGTTATTGAAATATGTTTCTCTCTGACCTCAACTGATAGAGCAATGCCATGTTCTTGGATCCAGAGATGCTTCCTTGTACATTAAATAGGAATGCATACAGAGACCAACAGTCCGATATTATTCAGAGATAGATCTTAAAACACCCAGCTCTAAATAGGATTTTCCTATGAAATTTTCCCTCCACTAAGAGATCTGGGAATCCTGCAGGAGAGGAGGCAGGAAGAGTATCATGAATAGAGGGAATTGAGTATACAAGCAGAACGATTCCCTGAGAATCAGGCCTTAGAGAAAGATGATGCAGCCAAGCTAGATGCTACTTGATAAGCTACAGTTAGATAGAAGGGGGGGGAGGAACTACCCTATTGGGAACTAGAGAAAGGGTATAGATGTAGAAGAATTAGGCTTGGTGGGCTGGAAGGAGAAGAATGAGGGGACAGCACAGGGGATACAAAGTGAGCAAATCATAATAAATAAATAGATAAGAAAAACTGTGATCAAGGTGATAAAGTATAGAGCTCTTCAGGACTGATGAATTCTTTTTGAGGGTGGTGCCAGGGTGTGTCAAAATATACTCAGTTTTTTTTTTTTTTTAAGGGACTTGGCACTGAGAGTCTGATCATGTTCGAATGAATACATCAACAACTTATACTTCAACTGATGTATTTAAATAAAAGAAAAGAAAATATTAGTTTGACACATGGTTAAGTATTGGAACCTGGGAGCAGTGGAAAGGTAGTGTAATGTATGTTACATGAAATTCCTACATAATCAATAAAAATAATAGGTTGACAACTTTTACACTGACATTAAATTGAGAAATGTTTCTTCTAAAGGAGGGCCGAGTTTGACTTTGTAAGGCATGCTTTCCAGGAACACATTATGTAGCAGAGGATCCTAGCCATGAACTAGTAGTTACCTAGCTACCTCAGACCCTATGAGCTCTGATGGGACCTCTGAACAATCAGCCCTGGTGCTAACACTACATTTAGAGGGTAGTCTGGAGGACACAGATGCTCTTGTGTCATAGGCCTATAACACAGACACATTTCCCTGTCCTGAAGGCCCAATTTTAATTTTTAACCCCAGTACTAAGTGGTTTCCTCACTGATCACTGTTAGGACAGAGCCACTGATTCACCCATGTCAGCCAAGCCAACCCTGCTCACACAGGGTTGCCAAAATTACAGTGGAACAGCACTGCTGTTGAACAGTTTATTGCCCCTCAGTTCTGCTTTTACACTCACCTATCTTTCTCTGTTTCAGCCAAACTAGTCCCAGGAATTGTCTGGTTTCCTTCTCTTTTCTCTGTTCTTAAAGACTCAATAACCTAAGTAACCTTAAGCCTGGTTACATTTAGTGAGTATACAAGTGACTGCTCAGTTTTAAGTCACAACCTGGGAAATTTCAGAAGCAAGACTACAGTATGAGACCACCTTGTCATTCTGAACATTCCCCTTAATCCTAATCATTTTGAAGCTTTTCTACTTAAGAAGCTGTCCAATTAAATAAACATGAAAGTTTTGTTTCCTACCTGACACTGTTACAGAGGTAAACAGGAGTAAAAGAATGGGATCTGGTAAAAAGTTGAGAAAAAGGCTTGTTGGGTTTCACAAGAAAAATCACATGTTCACAGGATCAGAAATACTGGTCAGTGAGAAAAGTTTGTTTACTGCTCTCCTTGGAAACCTCAAGATTCTCTCAGGTGCTGATCAGATGATCCGGAGAATGATGTCACAAAATAGGTGAAATCCAGTAAAAGTTTCAGGAGACAGTTATTAAAAGGACCAAGTGGACAGCCTGCATGAGAGAAAGTCTGAGCAGCCATACATGCCTCAATCTTGGCATGAAAAAACACAACCCAGAAATATCAGTTCCTGTACCCATGTCTCTTAGTTCAAGAAAAGTGTTACATATTTCTTTCCTGTGGTCATTAATAAACTCACATGTCTTTGACATGTGACTTTCATATTATCACAGATTCCATTATTAATTTTTAAATGCATAGATATGTCCTCAGTCAGTGAATTACTGTGAAAATTCTCCTTGAGCAAGGCAATTCTCTGAACAAAAAGCACTTAATTGGGATCTTGCTTATATTTTTACAGAGACTTTACATGATGTCACATCAGCAAGAAGTAATCTTTTTGTAGTCCTTTGGCAGAACTGAGAGCATTTCATACTGAACCACATATGGCAGGCAAAGACAGGGAAACTGAGAGAGACAGAGAGAAAGCTATAGAGACAGATACAGAAATAGAGAAACTGAGACAGAGAAACAAAGATAAAATGTGACAAAGACTGAGAGACAGACACTACATTCTGTCTATTCACTTTTATTGGCATATAAACATCAAAGCACACCCTCCTATAATATAAATCCTATTTGCATTATATTAACTAACAAGGCCATACATGCTAACCCTTTCCAGATATTTTCACACTGTTGACTCAACATGCATTCAATGGGACATTGCAATTTAAATCACCAGGAAGTGGAAGAAGATGGAGGGACTTCTAGGCCAAAAGAACATAGTTATCTTTATAGTTTGTCATTCAATACAATGGTTAAAGTCCCAGCAACCTCCAAGTAATAAAGAACAGTACTGATAATCTCCTTCAGGGAAAATGTGGACTATTTACATAATGGGGTTTTATTCAGCTAAGAAAATGATATCATGATATTTTCAGGCAAATAGATGGAAGCAAGAAAAATCATCCTGTGTGAAGTAACTTAAATGCAGAAATACAAATCTTGCATGTTTTCACTTATTAGGAGTGGGGGATAAAGTTCCAATAGGCCATGTAATTGTGCCCAAACCAGTCTTCACTAGGGGTATTGGGTGGCAGTTAATTGAGTTGTTGGGCCAGGGCATCCTATGGATACTTTCAAGCAACCCAGGCTCTTTTTATTAAAATATTTTGTTCTCTGTAATCAACTGATAGATCAGTGTCATGTTCTTGGATCCATAAAGATGCTTCCTTCTGAATCAAATCAATTTGCATACAGAGACCCACAGTCTGATAGTATGGAGAGAAAGACCTTAAAACACCCAGCTCAAAAATGGGCTTTCCTATGAAATACTCCCTCCCCTCAGAGCTCTGGGAAGCCTTTATGAGAATAGGCATGAAGAGTGTCATAAGTAGAGGGAATTGAGAACAATGCCCTGAGAATCAGGCTGCAGAGGAACATGATGGAGCCAGCCTTGTTGAGAGTTGATAAGCTAGGGTCAGATAGAAGGGGGAGGAGGACCTCCCCTATCAGGGAACTAGAGAACAGGCATAAGAATAAGAAGAGGGTGTGTTGGACTGGGAGGAATAGGAGGAGTAGCAAAGGGGAATCAAAGTGAACGAATTGAAATAAATAAATACATTAGAAACTGTGATCTAGCTGATGAAGTATAGAGCTCTCCAGGACTGAAGGCCTCTTCTTGGGTTGGTGAGAGAATACAGCAAGGATGAACTCAGTTTTCTGTAAGGTACTTGTCACTGAGCTCTGATCATGTTCCAATGAGTATATGAAAAATAAATATATCAATTGATTTAGTATAAAGAAAAAAAAATTACGGTGGACCATGCTTAGGAATTTGAACCTGGTAGCAATAGAGAAGGCTGTAATATACATTATATTAAATTCACATATAAGCAACAAAAATATGTTGACAACATTTACAATGACTTTTAACATGGAGAAAAGATTTCACTAAAAGAGGGAAGAGTTTGACTTTGTAAGGCATGCTTTCTAGGAACTCATTATATAGCAGAGAATCCTACCCATGAACTAGTGTTTACCAGGTATATCAGATGACATGAGGTCAAGTGCTATCTTGCAACAAGCAGTCCTGACACTATGTTTAGAGGGGTTTTCTGGAGGACCACAGCAGGAAACTCAGCTGCTCAGTGTAGTAGGCATATAACATAGACTCATTTCTCTGTCCTGAAGGACAATTCTTCACTTTAAACAGCAGGACCAATAGTCTTGCTCACTGACCACTGCGTAGGACCAAGCTGAAAATATAGCCAGGTTAGCCAAGGAAACCCTGCTCATTGAGGCTCACTAGCAGTTGTGTGGAACCCCATCATCTGTCAAAGAGTTTATTGCCAGTCTGTTATCCTTTTACACTCACCGATCTTTCTCTATTTCAGCCAAACCAGTCCCAGTTATTGTCTAGTTTCATTCTCTGTTCTTTGCTCTTAAAGACTCAGTACCCCAGGGAACCCTGGACCCTGACATCCTATTATATCATTAAGAATGTGAAGGTGTATTTAGTGATTAAGCAAGTAACTGCTCAGTTCAATGTCAAAACCTAAGAAATTTTAGATCAAAGACCACAGTTGGAAATCACCTTGTCATTTGGTACATTATCTTTAAAACCACATCACTTTACAGCTTCCCTACTTAGCAAGCTGTCCAATTAAATAAACATTAAAGTATCATTTCCTACCTGACATTGTCACAGAGGTAAATAAGTGTAAAAGTGTGGGATCTGGTTAATCGGACAAGATAAAGGCAAGTTGGGTTTCACATGAAAAATCACACGTGCACTGGACAAGAGATACTAGACACTGAGGACAGTTTATTTACTCATCTCCTCAGAATTCTCTCAGGTGTTGTTTGGCTGAGAGGGAGAATGATATCATGAAACAGGTAAAAGCTAGTAAGAATTTCAGTAGACAGTTATTGAAAGGATGACTGGACAGCCTGGTTGAGAGACAAGATGAGCAGCACTACATGCTTCATTAGGGGCAGCTGAAAGCACAGAACTCAGAGATGATAGTTTCTGTGTCAAAGACTATTATTTCAGGAAAAGTGTCACATATTTCTTTCAAGTTGTCTTTAGTGAATTCACATGTCCTTGATATTTGATATTTATACTAACACAGATTCCATTATTATTTATTAAATGTACAGATATGTTCTCAGTCAATGAATCACTTACTGTTAAACCATCCCTGACCAAGAAACTCTTTGAACAAAAAGTGTTTAATTGGCAGCTTGCTTATATTTTTACAGAGACTATTCATGATGTCACATCAGGAAGCAGAGAACTTATTGTAGTCCTTAAGAAGAACTGATAGCTTTTCATACTGATCCACAAGCTGCAGGCAGAGAGAGACTTAGAGAGACAGAGAGAGAAAGACCTAGAGCAACAGATTCAGAAATAGAGAGACAGAGACCAACATAAGCAAAGATATAAAGTGAAAGAGACCAAGAGACAGAGAATCCATGTGTCTGGTCGCTTTCATTGGCATATCAATCTCAAAGAACACCCTCCTATAATATAATTCCAAAAGGAGATATATTATCTAACAAGTCCATACCTCCTAACCCTTCCCAGATATTTCCACAATTGGAAGTACACATGCAAATAGATGAACTTCAAGGGACATTGCAATTCAAATCATCAGGAAGTGGAAGAAGATGGATTGGCTTCTAGGCCAAAAGAACTTTGTCATTCCACACAATAAATAAAGTCCCAGCAACTTCTAAGTTCTAAAGAACAGGACTGACACTCTCCTTTGGGGAAAATGTGTAATATTTCCATAATGGAGTATTTTGCAGCCAAGAAAATGATATCATATTTTCAATAAAATGGATGGAAAAAGGGAAAATTATCCCCATTGAAGTAAATAAATGTAGAAATACAAATATAGCATGTATTCATTTATTAGGAGTCTCCTTATAGTGGGGGATAAAGTTCCAAAAGGCCATGTAATTGTGACCAAACTAGTCTTCTACTAGGGGGATTGGATGGCAGTGAATTATGCTGTTTGTCCAGTTCATCCTGCAGAATTTTTTAAGCAACCCAGGTTGTTGTTATAAAAATCTGCTGCTCTCTGCCCTCAACTGATTGATCATTGACATGTTCTTGGATCCATCAAGATGCTTCATTCTGCATCAAACTGGATTGCATACAGAGACCCACAGTACAATATTGTGCAGAGAGAGACTTTAAAACTGGGGTTTCCCTATGAAATTCTTCCTCCCCTCAGAGATCTTGGAAGCCTGCTGAAGAGGAAGTAGGAAGATTGTCATAGTAGAGGGAATTGAGGACACAAGTACAATGCCCTGAGAATCATGCTGGAGAGGAACATGATTCATCCAGCCTTGATGACAACTGATAAGCTAGGGACAAGTAGAAGGGGGAGGAGGACCTCCTCTATCAGGGAACTCCAGAAAGGGCATAGGGGTAGAAGGAGGCTGGGTGGACTTGGAAGTAGAAGAGTGAGTGGGCAGCAGATGGGATAAAAGTAAACAAATGGAAATACATAAATACATTAGAAAACCTGTGATCAAGGTGATGAAGTACAGAGCTCATCAGGACTGATGGACTCTTCTTGGGGACAGTACCAGGCTGCAGCAAGGATGAATTCAGTTTTCTTTAAGGGACTCGGCACTGAACCTCTGATCTTGTTCCAATGAGCATGAAAAACACATACTTCAATTGAGGTAATTTAAAGAAAAAAATAGTTTGACACATGGATAGGAATTTAAACCTGGGAGCAATGGAAAGGAATATAATGTATATTATGTAAAAAAATCCAAATAATCAGTAAAAATAATATGTTGATGAATGACTTTTAACATGGAGAAAAATTCTGCAAAAGGAGGGCAGACTTTTAATTTGTAAGGCATGCTTTACAGGAACTACTTATGGAGCAGAGAATCAGATATGACCTATTGGTTACCCAGCTACCTCAGACCCAATAAATTCAGGTGGCACCTCTGAACAAACAGTTCTGGCACTACGAATACATTTAGAGGGTTTGTCTGGAGGAAACATAGCTGCTCTTCTGTCCTAGGCATTTAATAGGGTCACATTTTTCTGTCTTGATGGCCTAGTTTTAACTGTAAACCCCAGGACCAGAGGGTTCCTGACTTAACCAAGAGTGGGACACAGGTGCAGATACAGCAGATACAGGTCAGCTAAGGCAATGCTGCTCATAGAAGTTTGGCAACACTAGTGTGGAAGAGCACCAGCTGTCAAATAATATCTTCCCCCTCACTTCTCCTTTTACTTTCACCAATCTTTCTCTGTTTTAGCCAAACCTGTCCCAGAAATTGTCTTCTCTTTTTCTTTCTCTTAAAGAATCAATACCCTAGGGAAACTTAGACCCTATCAGCCTATTATATCAATAAGAATGTGAAGGTACATATAGTATGCGAGTAACTGGTTTGTTCTAAGTCACAACCTGGGAAATTTCTGAACCAAGACCACAAGAGGAAACCACCTTGTCATTTGGGACATGCCCCTTAATCCCACAACCTTTGAGGCTTCCCAACTAAGGAAAGTGTCCAATTAAATAAACATTAAAGTTTAGTTTCCTACCTGACATTGTCACAGAGTTAAATAGGAGTAAAGCTGTGGGATCTGGATAAAGGGTTGAGATAAAGGCTTGTTAGGTTCCACAAGGAAAGTTATGGGTGCACAGGATCAGAGATATGTGTCACTGAGGAAAGTTTGTTTACTTATCTCCATGGAAACCTCAATAGTCTGTCAGGAGCTGATCAGCTGAGAGGAAGAATGATGTCAGGAAACAAGTGAAAGCCACTAAGAGTTTCAGAAGCCAGTTATTTAAAGGGCCAAGTGGACAGCCTGCATGTGAGAAAGGATGAGCAGCCCTACATGCCTTAATCTGAGCAGCTGATAGAACACAACTCAGAGATGACAGTTCCTGTGTCCAAGACTCTTAGTTTAGGCAAAGTATCACATATTTTTTTCAAGTGGTCATTAAAAAGTCACATTTCCTTGACATGTGACTTTCACATATCACTGATTCCATTATTATTTGTTAAATGTTCAAATTATGTTCTCAGTCAGTGAACTAACTACTGTGAAAATTCTCTCTGATCAAGACAAATCTTTGAACAAAAAGCATGTAATTGGTACCTTCTTTATATTTTTACAGAGACCGTCCATTTTGTCACTTCAGCAAGCAGTCAACTTGTATTCTTTCAGCAGAACTGAGATCTTTTCATGCTAAAATACAAATGATAAAAGACCAAAGGATTAATAATCAGCAGTTATTATTAAAGTTTATGGCCCAAATTAGCTGGGTGAGATCCAGTAATGTCCTGAGGGGAAGAACCAGCCTTACAGCATTTTTTCCCCGCTCACTAGAGATACAGTTGCTAGGAAACTGGCCCATCCCCCTAGGGGGGGACACCGGATCATTAATGTTTTGGGGACCTTCCTTTAGCAAATCAATTCAAAATGCAGAATTTTGACCAATAGATGTATGCCAGGCAGGAATCACCCCTGCCTTGGGCATGCTAGGAGGGACCAGAATTTTTAAATCACCCAACTAACCTCAGCATTGGTGCTCAGCTCTCACAGCTTCAGCGGTGGGGGGTGTGAGCCCAAGCTTAAGCTTGTCATGATTTATAATAAAGAGAACCTCATGTATTTACAGTACAATCTATTCATTTTTAGTCTTTGGTGGTTTGAGAACTGGGCAGAACAGCAGCAGGCAGAAAGAGGGAGACAGAGAGAGAAAGAGAAAAAGAGTTACATAGACAGATTCAGAAATAGTGAGAGCAAGACTGACAGAAACAGAGATATAAATTGACAGAGACAGAGGGATAGAAACTCCCTTCTGTCTGGTCACTTTTATTGGCATATCAACCTCCAAGCACACCCCCTCCTATAATATAAATCCAAAAGGAATTATGTATTTTTATTTCAATTTTTATTAATTATAATTTATTCACTTTGTATCTCCCCATGAGCCCTCCCCATCCCACCTTAATTCTCACTGCTTGATTCAAGCCTCTCCGCAAGACAACTGATAGAGGAGGACTTCTTCTCCTTACTTCTAATGCTAGTCTATTAGATCTCATCAGGAGTGGCATCATTCTCTTTCTCTGTGGCCTGTTAAGGCTGCTCCTGCATCAGGGTGAGGTGATGAAACAGAAGGCCAAGCAGTTCATGTCAGAGGCAGTCCTGTTCCCATTATTATTGAAGCCCTTTAGATACTGAAGGGCAATGGGCTATATAAGTGTAGGGGTTCTAGTTTATCTCCAGGCATGGTCCTTGGTTGGAGTATGAGTCTCAAGAAAATCCCCTGTGCTCAGATTTTTTGGTTCTGTTGTTCTCCTTGTAGAGCTCCTCTTCTCAAGATCTTGTTATTTCCCACTTTTTTCATTAGATTCCATGCACTCCTTCCAACAATTGGCCATAAATCTCAGCATCTACTTTGATAGTCTGCAGGACAGAGACTTTCAAAGGCCCTCTGTGGTAGGCTCCTTACTTGTTCCCTGTTTTCTCCTTCTTCTGATGTCCATCCACTTTGCTATTTGGGATGGGGATTGAACATTTTAGCCAGAGTCCTCCCTCTTGATTATTTCTTTAGTTGTACAGAGTTCAGTACATTTATCCTATATTATATATCTATATGAGTGAGTTTATACTGTGCATCTGGGATAGCTCAATCAGGATGCTCTTTAACGGTTCCCACTATTTACCTGTAAATATTATGTTTTTACTTGACTTTTTATTGCAGACTAATGTTGAGGACTGAAGAAGTAGTAATCATTTTGTAGTCCTTCAGCAGAACTGAGAGCTTTCCATGTTGAACAAAAAAAAGGCAGGTAGAGAGAGGGAGACATAGAAAGACAGAGAAAGTTCTAGAGAGACAGATTCAGAAACAGAGAAACTGAGGCCAACAGAAACAAAGATATAAAGTGACCAAGACAGAGACAGAGATGCCATTGTGTCTGGTCACTTTCATTGGCATAACAACCTCAAAGCACAACCTCCCATAATATAACTCCATATTGCCTCTAACAAGGCAATATGGCTAACCATTCCCAGACATTTCCTCTCTGGGGACTTCATATATAAATAGATGAGCTTCAAGGGGACATTGCAATTCAAATCACCAAAGTGTGGAAGAAAATGGAGAAACTTTTAGGCTAAAAGAACATAGTTACCATTATAGTTTGTCATTTAAAAGAATAATTGAAGTCCCAGAAACTTCCAGTTCTAAAGAATAGGACTGGCAATATCCTTTGGGAAAAAATGTGCAATTTCCATAACAGAGAATTATTCAGCTAAGAAAATGACAACGTATTTTCAGCAAATGGATGGAACTAGGAATAATCATCCTGCATGAAGTAACATAAATGCAGAAAGACAAATATGGTATGTATTTATTTATGAGGAGGTCTCCTAATAGTGGGGGATAAAGGTCCACTAGGACACCTATTGTGACCAAAGCAGTCTTCCATTAGGGGAATTGGGTGGTGGTTAATTGAGTGTTGGGGCTGGGCATTCTGTGGAAATTTTTAAGCAACACAGATTGTTGTTATTAAAATAAGTTGCTCACTTCCCTGAAATGATTGATTAGTGCCTTCTTCTTCTATCCATGGAAATTCTTCCTTTTGCATCAAATGGGATTGCACATAGAGACCCACAGTCTGATATTATGCAGAGAGAGACCTTAAAACACCCAGCTCTAAATGAGATTTCCTGATGAAATTTTTCCTCCCCTCAGAGCTCAGGGAAGCCTGCAGGAGTGGAAGCAGGAAGAGTATCATAAGTAGAGGGAAGTGAGGACACAAGGAAAATGAAGTCCTGAGAATCAGGCAACATGAAGATGATGCAGCAAGCCTTGATGAGATCTGATAAGGTAGGGTCAGTTAGAAGGGGGAGGAGGACCTACACTCACAGGGAATTAGAAAAGAGTAGGAGAAAAAGTGTGGATGGGACTCGGAGGAGAAGAGTGATGGGGCAGCAGAGGGGAACAAAGGGAAAAAATTGTCATAAATAAATACATAAAAAAAACTGTGATCAAGGTGATGAAGTATAGAGATCTTCAAGACTGATGGTTTCTTCTTGAGGGTGGTGTCAGGGTGCAATAAGTATGAACTCAGTTTTCTTTAAGGGAATTGGCACTGAGATTGAGATCATGTTCTAATGAGTATATGAACAACACATACTTCAATTGATGTATTTTAAAGAAAAAAGATTTCAGTTTGACACATGGATAGGAATTTGAATGTGAGAGCAATGGAAGAGTAGTGTAATGTATATTATATGAAATTCCCAAATATTCAATAAAAATAATATGTTGACAACTTTTACAATGACTTTTAATGTGGAGATAAGATTCCACTAAGGAGGGCAGAGTTTTACTTTGTAAGGTATGCTTCCCAGAAATTCATTATGTAGCAGAAAATCCTAGCCATGAACTAGTGGTTACCCAGCGACTTGAGACCCCATGAGCTCAGGTAGCACCTCTTTTGTCCTAGGCATATAGTACAGATTTATTTAACTGGCCTGAAGGCCTAGTTTTAACTGTAAGCCCCAGGACCAGGAGGGTTCATCACTGACCACTGAGTTGGACACAGATACCAATCCAGCGAGATGAGCCAAGGCAATTCTTATCAGAGAAGGTTGTCAACACTAGTTCGGAAGAGCACCAGCTGTCAAATAGTTAATTGTTCTTCAGTTCTCCTTTTATATACACTGATCATTTACTCTGTCAGCCAAACAAGTCCCAAATAATTGTCTGGTTTCAGTCTCTTCCCCCTGTTCTTACAGACTCAATACTCCAGGGAACCCTAGACCATGCCAGCCTATTATATCAATAAGAATGTGAAGATATATTTGGTGAGTACACAAGTAACTTCTCACTTCAAAGTCACAACCTAGGAAATTTCTGATCCAATACCACAGAAGGAAACCACCTTGTCATTCTGTACATTCCCCTTAATCCCAAATCACTTTGAAGATTCCCTACTTAGGAAGCTGTGCAATTAAATAAATATTAAAGTTCAATTTTCTACTTGAGATTGTCACAAAGGTAAACAGGAGTTTAGATTTGGGATCTGGGTATACGGCATGGAAGCCTCAAGATTCCCTCAGCTGCTGATTGACTGAGAGGCAGAATGATGTCATGAAACAGGAGAAAGCCAGCAAGATTTTCAGGATTTCATTATCACAGATTCCATTATTATTTGTTAAATGCACAGATATGTCCCCAGTCAGTGAATTACTTACTGTGAAAATATTACCTGACCAAAGCCACTCTTTGAAGAAAAAGCATTTAATTGTGACCTTGTTTATATTTTTACAGAGACTATCCATGATGTCACATCATCAAGCAGTCATCTTGTTGTAGTCCTTCAGCAGAACTGAGGGCTTTTTATACTGAATATCAATTTTCAGGCTGAGAGAGCAAGAGTTTGAGAGATAGAGAAAGAAAGTGCTAGGGTGACAGATTCAGAAATAGAGAGATCGAGACCAACAGAAAAAAAAGTTATAAACTGATAGGCTGAGAGACAGGAACTCCATTTTGTCTGGTCACTTTCATTCCTATATCAACCACACAGCACACCCTGCTATCATATAACTCCAATATGAATTACATTATCTGACAAGGCCATACCTTCTAACCCTTCCCAGACATTTCCTCACTGAGGATTAAACATGCAATTAGATGAGCTTCAAGGTAACATTGAAATTCAAATCAACAGGAAGTGGAAGATTAGTCTTCTAGGCTAAAAGAACATAGTTATCCTGAAAGCTTGTCATTCAATAGAATGAGTAAAGTTTCAGCAACTTCCAAAGACTAAAGAACAGTTTGACAATCTCTTTGGGGGAAAATGTAAAATATTTCCATAGCAGAGTTTTATTCAGCTAAGAAAATGACATTATGATAATTTCTGGCAAATGGATGGAACCAGTAGAAATCACCCTGGGTGAAATAACTAAAATGCAGAAAGACAAATATGGTATGTATTCATTTATTAGGAGGTCTCCTAACAGTGGAAGATGAAGTTCTAATAGGCCATCTATTTTGAACAAACCAGTCTTCCAGGAAGGGAATTGGATGGCAGTTAGTTGAATTGTTGTGCCAGGGCATCCTATGGAAATTTTCAAGCAACCAGTCTGTTGTTATTAAAGTATGTTGCTCTCTGCTCTCAACTGATAGATCAGTGCCATGTTCTTGGATCCACAGAGATGCTTTCTTTTGTATCAAACGGTACTCCATATAGAGACATGCAGTCCTATATTATGCAGTGAGAGACCTTAAAACACCCAGGTCTAAAAGGGATTTCAGGATGAAATTCTCACTCCCCTCAGTTCTCTGGAAAGCCTGCAGGAGAGGAGGCAGGAAGAGTCTCATAAGTAAAGGGAACTGAGGACAAAAGGAAAACAATGCCCTGATAATCAGGACTCATCAGAATTTGATGCAGCCAGCCTTGATGAGACCTGATTAGCTAGGGTCAGATAGAAGAGTGAGGATGACTTCCCCTATCAGGGAACTAAAAAAAGGACATCAGGATAGAAGAAGGAGGGTGGGTGGGACTGGAAGGTGAATAGGGAGGGGGCAGCAGTGGGGATACAAATTGAACAATTCATAATAAATAAATACATGAGAAAATCTGTGGACAAGGTGATGAATTATAGAGCTCTTCAGTACTGATGGCTTCTTCGTGGGTTGGTGCCAGTGTGTGGGAATGATAAACTCAGTTTTCTTTAAGGGGCTTGACACTAAGACTCTGATTATCTTTCAAGGAGTATATGAGCAACATTTACTTCAATTGATTATATATATATATATATATATATATATATATATATATATCACTTAAATGCTTTATCTTGTTTCATGGCATCATTCTGCCTCTCAGACAATCATTGACTGAGAGAATCTTGAGGTTTCGATGGAGATGAGTAAACAAACTTTCTGCAGTATCTCTGATTCAGTGCACATGTGACTTTTTCTTGTGAAAACCAACAAGCTTTTATCTCATCCCTTTTTACAGATCCCACACATTTACTCCTGTTTACCTCTGTGACAATGTCAGCTAGAAATGAAACTTTAATGATTATTTAGTTGGACAGCTTCCTAAGTAGGAAAGCTTCAAAGTGATGTGGGATTAAGGGGAATTTACCAAATGACAAGATGGTCTTCTACTGTGATCTTGGATCTGAAGTTTTCTAGGTTGTGACATTGAACTGAGCAGTTACTGCCATACTGACTAAATGTACCTTCACATTCTTATTGATATAATAATATGGAAGGGTACAGAGTTGTCTAGGTTAATGAGTCTTTAAGAGCAGGGAAAACAGATGGAAACATGGTAATTCCTGGGACTGGTTTGGCTGAAATAGAGAAAGAACAGTGAGTGTAAAAGGAGAACTGAGGGGCAATAAACTATTTGACAGTTGGTGCTTTTCCACACTTATTTTGCCGAACCATTATGAGCATGGTTTACTTGGCTGATCTGACTGGATTGGCAGCTGTGTCCTACTCAATGGTCAGTGAGGTACTGTCCTACTCCTACGGATTTCATTTAAAAATGTTTCTTCAGGACAGAAAATGTGTCCATGTTATATCTCTAGGACAAACTCTCTAAATATAGTGTTTGTGACACGCTGCTTGTTCAGAGAGGTGCCACCTGACCTCATGATGTCTGTGGTAGCTGAGTAACCACTAGTTCATGGCTAGAATTCCTGGTACATAATGTGTTCCTAGAAAGCATGCCATACAAAGCCAAACTCTGCTCTTTTTAGCACAATATTTTCTCCATGTTAATGTCATTATTAAAGTTTTCAATATATGATTTTTATTGCTTTTGTGGGAATTTCATATAATATACATTACACTCCTTTTCCATTGTTCCCAGGTAAAAATTGCTTCCCATGTGTCTCATTAATTTGTTTTCTTTAAAATACATCAAATGAATTATGTGTTGTTCATATACTCATTGGAACATGATATGCCCCAGGCTTTGGGGCTTGAATGGGGTTCCTAAAGTAGGAGAATGGAAGGAATGGGGGGGTAGGGACAAGAGATGCAGGAATGAAAGCCAAGTCTGTTTTTCTGATCATGGCTTCCCTTTATTAGAAATTTTTACCCAACTTATATAGGGAGAAGCAGGAAAGGGGGAAGGTTAATCTACTGCTGCAGGAAATAGGAAGAGTGCTTTCATGGGTTAAATATTGTACCTGCAAGATACCATATGGATGTTTTCTTAAACTATCTCTTGGATGCTCTAACGCTAACTGATGGATGTTCTCATAATCTATCACCCATGATTTCAGGACCTAGGTAACTCTTCAACTAAATAGCTTTAGGTCTCCAGTAAATGATCTTTGCTCACTACTTGGCTTTGGCTTTAGTAAATAGCTTTGTCTCCGCTAGATAGATTTGGCTCACTGTTTGACTTTGGCTTCAGTAGATAGCTTTGGCTCCTGGCATCTCCTTCCTTCTAAAACAATTTAAGAGGCTAGCAAGTAGATTTTGAACATGAGATCTTTTGCAGAGGATGGGCATTAACCAGCGGGGGGAAGTAGTGACCTGATCCTCCCAAGGCTTTTTCCAGCCTTTTTGGGGAGGAGAGGAAGACCCCATCAACAAACCTGAAGACATCCCCAGCAGGTTGTGGTTAGGGGCAATCAGACACCAACCTCTATGCAATCAGGTTTGCTTCTCAGGGGACTCAGAAGCAGGCAATTGGACCCTGCCCTTGAAATGTCATCTTGCCCCCAGGTAAACATTCAGGTTCCCAGGAAAACATTTATCTGAGTTTCATGCTGTTCTCGTGAGAGCCAAACATAAGCAGGGAAAACCCATGTGATGGACTGTCAGCAGTCTTTCTTGGGCTCAGCTAAGCCTCTGTCAGCCAAATCAATTCTGTGATAATGAACTTATATGGGTTTAGATGCAAGGGAGCCAATTTGCTGTTTTACAAAGCCAGTAAGTCTTTTAATGGCCCAGGGGCGGAAAGATTAGAGGAGAAGGAACCCCACCAAGGGTCCCAAGATTGAAGGAAGGAGGGTGGTGAGCCAGGGAGAGGTTGAAAACCAATTGTGAAACCAACCTTTCGCTTGTTCTTTCTGTCTCTTTCTCTCTTCTAAGCCTCCCTATCCTAGCCATGCTGTCCCTTACAATCCCAGTATAATCTGTGTAAAAGCAGCACTCTTCCTTAAGGGCAGCACATAAGGAGTCATCTTGACTGGGGGTGTCTTCTTTGACATCAGTACATTGTCAGGAGAAAACTCCTCATCCACTTGTTCCTCCAGGCATTCCGGTAGCCATCAAGCTGCATCCTTTTCCTGTGAAAGAAACATAGACAGCTCCTCATCCCCATATGAGTACAGGGTCGGGTCTATGGCATTGATTTGTTAAAGGATTTGTCCATTTTACTTTAGCAAAAGTTTTTTGGTTTTGTATGCAAAAATCTGTTGCAGTTTTACCATGCTTATCCAATTTTTTTTTTTCAGAAAATTTAGATGTCCAGGGGAGTGGCTCCCCCTTCTTTGTTTTTTTGCAAGTAAATCTTAATTGCTTTCCTGGGCACACTCTAGCATGCCTTCTCCTTGAAGATAGCAAGGCATTACACTTATATGAGAAAGCTAAAATCTTTAAAAAGATTTGTTAGTATATCCTGCTCCATTGTCAGTTTTAAATTGCTTAGGAACTTGTAGAACATTAAAAGCCTGTAGACAATGAGCAATAACATTTTTTTGCATTTTCTCCTGGTTGAGGAGTGGCAAAAATAAATCCGGTTATCAATGCAATAAATAAATAGTTATCAATGCAAACATTTACATATTTTAATTTTTCAAATTTGAGAATTATGAGTAATATTCTTTTGCCAAATCTGATTTGGAACCAATCCTTTAGGACTGACTCCCAAATGAGAAACAGGCTGAAATTGAGGACAAATTCTGCAATACTCGACTATAGTATGTGCCTGTTTCAACCCATATTTAAGTCTCAAGGTTTGACTATTAAGATGATGCATGCTATGGGCATATTGGGCTCTTTAACTGTAAACGATATACTTTGGTGGCTTTTATCTGCCAGTGCATTTTCTTTTAGACAGGGGGCCTAGCAAATTAGAATAGCCCTCAGATATTTTATAAAAAAGAAAAAGTTTCTTTTTTGTATCAAGTTTTGAATTTATAAAAATAAAATTTCAGCAGGAGAAAATATCTGGATTTGACCTGCAGTCTCTAACCTATGAAAAGACAGAGCTACATATGCACTACCTGTAAAAAAAATGTTCAAAGACTACCTATTAAAACTTTGAAACACAGCCAATACTTTAGATAACTCTGCTATTTGTGCAAATGTGCTGAACACTTGAAAAGACATTGTTTTTTGTTTATAAGCACAGGCAGCAACACCAGATTTCACTATAGATGGTTCTGAGCCACCATGTGGTTGCTGGGGATTGAACTCAGGACCTTTGGACAAGTAGTCAGTGCTCTTAACCACTGAGCCATCACCAGCTCTCTCTGTGACTCTGTTATAATAAGCTTACATATGTTGAAATGCCATATTTATTAGATCTTTTACAAGTCTGAGAGCCAGCATATTTGAATTACTCTCTGTCTATGTTTATTATCTGCTCTAAACTGCATCCTATAAAACATATATATATATATATGTTTTTATTTAATGCATGTTTTAGAACCAAATTTTAGGTAGATCTACATAGACAAACTTTATGGTTATCCATTTTAAATTTATCCTTAATAAAAAAAAAAAAACTAAACAAAGGGACTAGGTAAAAAACTCAGTCTTGTACTCAACTATAATCTTTAGCATAACTTTAAATCTGCTCTTTTTAAACTAAAATCAAAGCAAAACTTTTAATTAAACATAATTTGTAAAGGGGCTAGCAAATCTTATGAATCCTATAATATTGTATTAAAACTTAATAGCAAAAATTTAAAGGACAAAAAGTTTTATTTAGTATTAAACAGAGAACTAAACTTAGCCTGCAGACTTTAGCAAAAATGGACTATTCTGGCAATACCAGATCTATAGGCCAGAAAAAAACAGCATTAAATCATTTATTTAGGTACTGTCAGCCAGGCATACTTTTGACCTCCCCCAAAGGGTTGAGAAACTGTTTTTTAAAATTTTTGTTAGACTGTCAAAGGGTTATTATTTTAAAATACCTGATAAATTTTAAAATGTTTTATAGAATTTAACTCTGATGGTCCAAGACCAAACTTACAGGTGTTGATTTAAACTGTCTCATGTCCAGAAATATTAATATCGTCAGTCAGATTTTAAAATATCGTCAACTGAAGTCCAGAGATAAACATATACACATATAGAGACACAGCTAAGGAACACAGAAATCTGATATTGCCCCCTTGGAGTAAACAGACTACTCAGATGCCAGGATTTAACACGTGTGGACTTCTTCGTGGGTCCTCTCCACAGCTTCCAGATGGAGAGCAGGTTCTAGCAGCTTCTTTCTACACAGAATAGGGTCCCAGATTAGGGAGCAATTTAGGGCTCTTTTTCCAGGAACTGGGGCGCCACCCAAATTTCCTCAACCAGATTGGAAACTCTCCAAGTTTTTCAGAAACAGAGAACAAAACAGACAGGCGGCACACAAACACAGAACACAGAGACAAAGACAAAAATAAACCATGGTACCTGCATTTTAAACATTTAAATATATATACAGAGCATAATCATAATTTTAAGTCAGAAATAGAAAAACTCAGAATTTATCCGTGAACACAATTTAATCTTTAAAACTAGAAGTGGCTCCATCTCTCTGGTTTCTGCCCCAGAGCTGGCTGAAGCTGACACTGGCTGAAGCCTGTGGGAGGGGGTGGGGTAAACTGCCACTCTGTTGAACAGTCCTGAATCCAGCTGAGCTCTGCAGCTGGCAGAGGCAGGTCTTGGGCCAATTCTGGGGGTTTGAGCAAGTGAGCATTCTCATCCACCATTTCTTTGCAAGCCATCCAAGCTTTGCCCACAATAGGGGAGTGGGAAGGAGACAAGTAGTGTCCCTGTTCTTCCTGCTCACCGAGCTATGACTCTGCTCCACACCCTTTGCCCTGGCCCACCTGTGGGCCTTTTTTCTTTGTTTTGGGCAGAAGGGAAGCAGTGCAAGGGAAACAGGCTATGAGACTTAGCAGTTTCTTTCCCTGACTCTTTCATCCTCACTATCTAGCTCCTAAATAATTTTTTGCTCTCAAATTACAGAAATCTCTCTGAGCTCCTTTATGAACACTTGAAATAACCTTAGAAGTACCTCTTTTGTTTTTTTGTTTTTTTTTTTTTTTTTGACTGACTGCTCTAATTTTTCAAGTAACTTTTTGACTTTTGAGATTCCTTTTTGTTTACCCTTACTCCTTGCACCTTGATGGACTCCTTCAGTCCCTGTAAGAATAAGACATGCTTATTCAAATCTCGTCCCATAACTCATCGTTCTGACTTACCTCTCGGATCAAGCTCACAGATGGGTAGCTCTGTGGAGATCTCTCATGTAGTTTTAGTTCCTGGTGGAAATGCTGAATCCTTGTATATTTTAGTGGCCACTTTGAAGAACTACGTTCGATCCAGATCTTTGTACTTTTAGATCATGTTGGGTGACAGATATGTCCTGGCCTGCAGGGCTTCAATGGGGTTCCGAAAGTAGGAGAATGGAAGGAATGGGGGGGGGGTTAGGGACAAGAGACACAGTAATGAAAGCCAAGTCTGTTTGTCTGATCAAGGCTTCCCAACTTATATAGGGAGAAGCAGGAAAGAGGGAAGGTTAATCTACTGCTGCAGGAAATAGGAAGAGTGCTTTCATGGGTAAAATATTGTACCTGCAAGATACCATAAGGATGTTTTCTTAAGCTATCTCACGGATGCTCTAAAACTAACAGACGGATATTCTCACAATCTATCACTCATGATTTCGGGTCATAGGTAACTCTTCAGCTAAATAGCTTTAGGTCTCCACTAAATGACTTTTGCTCACTACTTGGCTTTGGCTTCAGTAAATAGCTTTGTCTCCACTAGATAGATTTGGCTCACTGTTTGACTTTGGCTTCAGTAGATAGCTTTGGCTCCCTGCAGTGATCAGATTCTCCATACCAAGTCCCTTTGAGAAAAAAGAGTTTATCCTTTCCTCATGATAGTACAACTTCCAAGAAGAAGCCATCATTCCTGAAGAGCTCTATACTTCATCACATTGATCACAGATTTTCTTATATTTTTATTTATTATGGTTGGCTCGCTTTTTATCTCATCTGCTGCCTCCTCTCTCTCCTCCTTCCAGTTCCACCCACCCTACTTCTTATACCCCTATGCTCTCTCTCTAGTACCCTAATTGGAGAGGTCACCCTCCTCATTCCTTCTGACCTCAGCTTATTTCATCTAACCAAAGCTGGCTGTATCATCTTCCTCTATAGCCTGATTCTCAAGACAGTGTTCTCCTTGTGTCTTAATTCCCTCTACTTAGGAAACTTTTCCTGCCTACTCTCCTGCAGTCTTCCCTGAACGGAGGGCAAATTTCATAGGGAAATCCAATTAATAGCTGGGTGTTTTAAGGTCTCTCTCTTCATCATATTATACTGTGGGCCTCTATATGCAATCTCATTTGATGCAGAAGGAAGCATCTCTGTGGATCCAAAACATGACACTGAACTATCACTTGAGGGCAGAGATCAACATATTTTAATAACAATATGCTGGGTTTCTTGAAAATTTTTGTAGGATGCCCTCACCCAACAACTCTTTTAAATGCCACTCAATCCCCTATTGTTCACAATAGATGGCCTATTGTAACTTTATTCCCCACTATTCAGCGACTTCCTCTTGAATGAATACGTAACGTATTTGTCTTTCTGCATTTTAATTACTTCACCAAGGATGATTTTTCCTGATTCCATACATTTGCCTGGAAACATCTTGTTGTCATTTTCTCAGCTAAATAATACTTCATTAGGGAAATATTCCACATTTTCCCCAAAGAAGACTGCCAGTCCTGTTATTTAAAACTTGGAATTAATTGGGGCTTTAAACATTATATTGAATGACAAACTATCTGGACAACTATGTTCTGTTAGCTTAGAAGTCCCTCCATCTTCTTCCACTTACTGATAATTTCAATTGCATTCAACTCTTGAAGCTCATCAATTTACATGTGGTGTCCCCAATAAGGGTTAGGAGTATGGGCTTGTTGAATAATTTAATTCCTTTTTTTCCCTAATTTTTTTTTCTCAGCCCTTTTGCTTTTATAGAGCTACTGATTTTTTTTTTAGTTAATTTTCTATCCATCCACTTTGCTAAAGGTGTTCATTAGCTGTTGGATTTCACATGTTGATTTTTTTCATCACTAAGGTATACTATAATACCATCTTCAAATAGTGATACCCTGAATTCTTCCTTTCTGATTTCTATCCCCTTGATATTGTTCAATTTTCTTGTTTCTATAGCAAGGACTTCTAGAACTATGCTGAAAAAATATGGAGAGAGTGGGCAGCCTTGCCTTATCCCCTGATTTTAGTGGGATGGCTGTAAGTTTCTCTCCATTTAGCTTTATGTTGGCTATAGGCTTGTTCTGTATTGCTTTTACTTTTTTTGATATGAACCTTTCATCCCTAATCTCCCCAGTACTTTAAAGATGAATGGATATTGGATTTTGTCAAAGCTTTTTCAGCATTAAGGAGATTATCATGTGTTTTTTTATTTTTATTTTTTTTTTAATATAGTGGATCACATTGATGGATTTCCGTATATTGAACCACCCCTGCATCCTGGGATTAAGCATACTTGGTCATCATGGATATCTTTGATATGTTCTTATATTCACTCAAAAACATAAAGTACCTTGGTATGTCCCTAACCAAGCAAATCAAAGACTTGTATAAAAAAAAATCAAGATTCTAAAGAAAGAAGTAGAAGATATCAGAAGATGGAAAGATCTCCCATGCTCATGGCTTGGCAGAATTAACATAGTAAAAATGGCATTCTTACCAAAAGCGATCCTCAGATTCACTGTAATTCCCATCAAATTATCAACACAATTCTTTACAGATCTTGAAAGAAAATTTCCAAATTCATATGACAAAACTAGAAACCCAGAATTGCTAAAACAGTCATCCACAATAAAAGAACTTCTTCTGGAGGTATCTCCATCCCTGATCTCAATCTGTACTTATAAAAACTGAGTAGTACTGGCATAGAAAAAGAATGGTGGATCTATGGAACCGAATAGAAAACCCAGAAGTAAACCCACACACTATGGACACCTGAGTTTTGACAAAGATGCCAAAAGCATACAATGGAAAAAAGATAGCATATTCAAAAAATGCTGCTGGTCTAACTGGTTGAATACATGGAGAAAAATGCAAATAGATCCACACTTATCATCCTGCACAAAACTAAAGTCCAAGTGGATCAAAGACCTCAACATAAAAAAGACACATTAAATTGGGTAGAAGAAAAAGAGAGAAATACACTGAACTCATTGGCACAAGAGACAACTTCCTGAAGAGAACAACAACAGCACAGGCTCTAAGAATAACAATCAGCAAATGGAACCTCACGAAACTGAAAAGCTTCTGTAGTTGGGGATTTAGCTCAGTGGTAGAGCGCTTGCCTAGCAAGTGCAAGGCCCTGGGTTCGGTCCTTAGCTCTGGAAAAAAAAAAAAAAAAGCTTCTGTAAAGCCAAGGACACTGGACACTGTCATTAAAACAAAACAAATGACTACAGATAGGGAAAGAATCTTCACCAAGTCTCTTTGTGACAGAAAGCTAATATCCAGTATATATAAAGAACTAAAAAACTTGAAAAGCAACAAATCAAGTAATCTAATTTAAAAAATGTGAAAAAGACCTAAAGGGAGAATTCTTTCTTTTTTTTAAAGCAAATATCTATGTTTTATTAAGTTTACTTAAGATAAATTTTTGGCAAAGATTTTTTTTTTTTGGAAGAGTCAACTTATTTCCTTGTTTTTTTTTTAACCTTTTTTATTTTTTATTAATTACACTTTATTCATTTTGTATTCCCCCCATAAGCCTATCCCTCCTCCCCTCCCGATCCCACCTTCCCTTCCCTTTCTGCATGCGTGCACCTCCCCAAGTCCACTGATAGGGGAGGTTTTCCTCTTTGTCTTTCTGAACTTAGTCTATCAGTTCTCATCAAAAGTGCTTGTATTGTCCTCTTCTGTGGCCTGTTAAGGCTGTTTCCCCCTCCATGGGAGGTGATCAAAGAGCAGGCCAATCAGATCATGTCAGAGGCAGTCCCTCTTCCCATTACTATGGAACCCACTTGGACACTGTACCACCATGGGCTACATCTGTGCAGGGGTTCTAGGTTATCTCCATGAATAGTCCTTGGTTGGAGTATGAGTCACTGGGAAGCTCCCTGGGTTCAAATTTTCTTGTTTTGTTACTCTCCTTGTGGAGTTCCTGTCCTCTCCAGCTCTTACTATTTTCCACTTCTTACATAAAATTCCATTCACTCGGCCCTACAGTTGGCCATCAGGCACAGCATCTGCTTTGATAGTCTGCAGGGCAGAGGTTTTCAGCAGCCCTCTGTGGCAGGTTCCTAGTTTGTTTTCTGTTTGCTTCCTCTGGCTTTCAGAGGCCCTCTGTAGCATGTTCCTAGGTTGTTTACTGTTTTCTTCTTCTGCTGTCCATCCTCTTTGCCTTTCAAGATGGGGATTGAACATTTTAGTTAGGGTACTCTCTCTTTATTAGTTTCTTTAGATGCACAGATTTTACTGGGTTTTCCTATGCTCTATGTCTATATGAGTATGTACCGTGTGTGCCTTTTTGCTTCTGGGACAACTCACTCAGGATGATGCTTTCCAGGTCCCACCATTTACCTGCATATTTCAAGATTTCCTTATTTTTCATTGCTGAGTAATATTCCATTGTATAGATGTACCACAGTTTCTGCATCCATTCTTCAGGTGAGGAGCCTCTGGGTTGTTTCCAGCTTCTGGGTATTACAAATAAAGCTGCTACAAACATGGGTGAGCAAATGTCCTATTTGTTTACTTGAGCTTCTTTTGGATATATGCCTAGGAGTGGTATGGCCAGATCTTGAGGAAGCACTATTTCTAGTTGTCTGAGAAAGTGCCAGTTTTCTTTCCAGAGTGGTTATACAAGTTTATATTCACACCAGCAGTGGAGAAGAACTTTCTCCACAACCTCTCCTGTATGTGTTGTCACTTGAGTTTTTGATCTTGGCCATTCTGATGGGTGTAAGGTGAAATCTCAGGGTTGTTTTGATTTGCATTTCCCTAATGGCTAATGCCCCAACACACGGGACGTAGTTATTCCTGGGGGTGAAGGGGGTCAATCCTGGAAAAGATGGGCGAGAGAGAGAAAGGACACAAGCAGATGGTTGCCTGTCAAGTGTCAGCTTTATTGAGCTTAGGTGTTTCTTTTAAAGCACGGTTCTGCAGGGTGGGGGAGAGGGGCGAGAAAAGGGGAGTAGTATTGGAAAAATACCAAGGCCCTCGGTGGGGAGGTGGGAAGTTCCCAAGGCTAAGAAGGTGGGTGAAAGAGTTACAAGGCCCAAAGGTAACATCTGTGGTCACGGATGTGTCCCAAAGCAAATAGTTTCGGGAACAATGGGTCCTAAGAAACTATGGCCTCCTGACCTCCAGTGCTTTTCTGGCAGGCCAGGCTTTTAGGGAGGGTCCCAGTGCTCAGTTCCTAACAGGCTAATGAGGTTGAGCATTTCTTTAAGTGCTTCTCTGCCATTTGATATTCCTCTATTGAGAATTCATGTTTAGCTCTGTTCCCCATTTTTTTAAGTGAATTACTTGGTTTGCTGCTTTTCAACTTCTTTAGTTCTTTATATATACTGGATATTATTCCTCTGTCAGATAAAGGGGTGGTGAAGATTCTTTCCCAATATGTAGGCAGTCTCTTTGTTTTGATGATGGTATCCTTTGCTTTACAGAAGCTTTTCAGTTTCATGAGGTCCCATTTATTGATTGTTGTACTTAGAGCCTGTGCTGTTGGTGTTCTGTTCAGGAAGTTTTCTCCTGTACCAATGAGTTCTAGGGTATTCCCCACTTTTTTTCTAGCTGATATAATATGTCTGGTTTTATGTTGCGGTCTTTGATCCACCTTTTCTTCAGTTTTGTGCAGGGTGATAAGTATAGATCTATTTTCATTTTTCTATGTGTACACATCCAGTTGGACCAGCACCATTCGTTGCAGATGCTATCTTTTATTCCATTTTATGATTTTGGCATCTGTGTCAAAGATCAGGTGTCCATAACTGTGTGGGTTTATTTCTGGATCCTTTGTTCGGTTCCATTGATCCACCATTCTGTTTCTATGCCAGTACCATGCAGTTTTTAAAACTGTTGCTCTATAATACAACTTAAGATCAGGGATGGAGATACCTTCAGAAGATCTTTTATTGTAGAGGATTGTTTTAGCAATTCTTGGTTTCTTGTAATTCCATATGAAGTTGAAAATTTTTCTTTCCAGGTCTATAAAGAATTGTATTGGCAATTGATGGGAATTGGATTAAATCTGTAGATTGCTTTTGGTAAGATGGCCATTTTTACTATGTTAATCCTGCCAAGCCATGAGCATGGGAGATCTTTCCATCTTCTGATATCTTCTTCTACTTCTTTCTTCAGAGACTAGAAATTTTTTTTTCATACAAGTCTTTGACTTCCTTTGTTAGAGTTACTCCAATGTACCTTATGTCATTTGTGGCTAATGTAAGGGTGTTGTTTCCCTAATTTCATTCTCATCCCTTTTGTCTTTTGTATACAGGAGGGCTACTGATTTTTTTTTTGACTTAATTTTATATCTGGACACTTTGTTGAAGGTTTTTATAAGCTGTAGGCATTCTCTGGAAGAGTTTTTGGGGTCACTCACATATACTATCATATCATCTGCAAATAGTGATAATTTGACTTCTTCCTTTCCAATTTTTATCCACTTGATCTCCTTCAACTGTCTTATTGCTCTAGCAAGGACTTCCAGAAATATGTTGAAAAAATATCGAGAGAGTGAGCAGCCTTGTCTTGTCCCTGATTTCAGTGGGATTGCTTTAAGTTTCTCTCCGTTCAGTTTGATGTTGGCTATAGACTTGCTGTATATTGTCTTTACTATGTTTAGATATGTTCCTTGTATCCCTGATCTCTCCAATACTTTAAACATAAATGGATGTTGGATTTTGCCAAATGCTTTTTCAGCATCTAGGGAGATTATCATGTGGTTTTTTTCTTTCAGTTGGTTAATATGGTAGATGACATTGGTGGATTACTGTATATTGAGGAACCCCTGCATACCTGAAATGAATCCTACTTGGTCATGGTGGATGATATCTTTGATGTGTTATTGGATTTGGTTTGCGAGTATTTTGTTGAGTATTTTGAGTCAAAGTAAGGGAGGTTGGCCTGAAGTTGTGTTTTTTTGTTGGGTCTTTGTGAGGTTTGACTGTGGCTTCATAGAATGAGTTTGGTAATGTTCCTTCTGTTTCTATTTTGTGGAATAGTTTGAATATCTTTTTTGAATATCTGGTAGAATTCTGCACCAAAACCATCAGGTCCTGGGCTTTTTTTTTTTTTTTTTTTTTTTTTTTTTTGGATGGGAGACTTTCAAAGACTGCTTTTATTTCCTTGGGGGATATAAAACTATTTAATTGATTTACCTGGTCCTGATTTAGCTTTGGTAAGTAAAATCAATCAAAAAAATTGTCTATTTCATTTACATTTTCAAATTTTGTTGCATATAGACTTTTGAAATAAGTCCGAAAGACTGTTTGGATTTACTCAGTGTCTGTGGCTATGTCTCCCTTTTCATTTCTGATTTTGGTGAATTGGATGGTGTCGCCCGGCCTTTTAGGTAGCTTGGCTAAGGGTTTGTCTTTCTTGTTGATTTTCTCAAAGAAGCAGCTCTTGGTTTCATTGATTCTTTGAATTGCTTTATTTGTTTCTAATTGATTGATTTCAGTACTGAGTTTGATTATTTCCAGCCATCTACTCCTTTTTGGTGTGTCTGCTTCCTCTATTTTTAGGGTTTTTAAGTGAGCCATTAAGTTGCTTGAATGTGCTGTCTCGAATTTCTTCTTGTAGGCACTTAGTGCTGTGAACATTCCTCCTTAACACTGCCTTCATTGTGTCCCACAAGTTTGGGTTTGTTGTGTCTTCATTTTAATTGCGTTCTAGGAAGACTTTAATTTCTTTCTTTATTTCTTCCCTGACCCAGCTCTCATTTAGTAGCAAGTTGTTCAGTTTCCATATATGTGTAGGCTTTTAGCTATTTCTGTTGTTATTGAGATCCAGGTTTATTCCATGGTGATCAGACAGGATACAGGGATTATTTCAATCTTCTTCCTTCTGTAGAGGCTTGCTTTGTGATCAACTATGTGGTCTATTTTGGAGAAGGTTCTATGAGGTCCTGAGAAGAAGATAAATTCTTGTGTGTTTGGGTATAAGGTTCTGTAAATATCTGTTAGGTCCATTTGATTCATGACCTCTGTTAGAGATATTGTCTCTTTGTTTAATTTCTGTTTTGTTGACCTTTACTTTGTTGAGAGTAGGGTGTTGAAGTCTCCCACTATTAGTGTGTGCGGATCTATTTGTGGTTTAAGTTTTATCAATGTTTCTTTCACAAATGTGGCTGCCCTTGTATTTGGGGCATAGATGTTCAGGATTGTGATCTCTTCTTGGTGGAATTTTCCCTTGATGAGTGTGAAGTGTCCTTCCTCACCTCTTTTGATTAATTTTGGTTGAAAGTCTATTTTATCAGATATTAGAATGGCTACTCCTGCTTGCTTCTTGCAACCATTTGATTGGAAAGCCATATTCCATCCCTTTATCCTCAGGTAATGTCTATCTTTGTGACTTAGTTGTGTTTCTTGTGTAGAACAGATTGCTGTGTTTTGTTTACACATCCATTCTGTTAGTCTGTGTCTTTTTATTGGAGAATTAATTCCATTGATGTTGAGAGAGATTAATGACCAGTGGCTGTTAGATCCTTTGAATTTGATGTTGGCTGTGGTCATATGGTTGTGTGCTTGGTTGCTTTTTGTTTTACTGTAGTGAGGTTATTTATTTCCTGTGTTTTCTTGAATGTGGCTAGTTTTCTTGGGTTGCATTTTCCCTTCTAGTGTCTTCTGTAATGCTGGATTTGTTTGTATGTATTGTTGAAATTTGTTTTTGTCTTTGAATATCTTGTTTTCTCTGTCTCTGAGGACTGAGATTTTGCTGGTTATAGTATACTGGGCTGACATCTGTGTTCTCTTAGGGTCTGCATGATATCTGCCCAGGCCTTCTGGCTTTCATAGTCTGTGTTGAAAAGTCAGGTGTGATTCTAATGGGTTTGCCATTATATGTTACTTGGCCTTTTTCTCTTGCAGCTTTTAGCATTTTTTCTTTGTTCTGTATACTTACAGTTTTGATTATTATGTGTTGGGAGTTTTTTCTTTTCTGGTCTAATTTATTGGGTGTTCTGTAGGCCTCTTGTATTCTCATTGGCCTCTCCTTTAAGTTGAGGAAATTTTCTTCAACAATTTTGTTGAAGATATTTTCTGGGCCTTGGTGCAGGGAATCTTCTTTTTCCTCTATTCCTATTATTCTTAGGTTTTGTCTTTTCATGTTGTCTTAAATTTCTTGCATGGTCTGAGTCAGGAATTTTTAGATTTAACATTTTCATTGACAGATACATCTATTTCTTCCATTGTATCTTTCCACAGCTGAGATTCTTTCTTCCATTTCTTGTAGCCTATTATTTATGCTAACTTCTGTAGTTCCTGCTTTCTTCCCTAAGTTCTTTCTCTCCACAATTTCTTCCATTTTTTTTTGTTTTTATTTTTACAATTCTATCTTCAGGTATTGAGCCATTTGTTGGTTTCCTTCACCTGTCTGACTCTATTTTTATTTTTTTCCATCAGTTCCTTCAGCTGTTTTTTTGAACAATCCTCCGTTTCTTTTATTTCATTCAGTGATTTAAGCATTTTCTCTCTAAAGGCCACAAACTGTTTGGCTGCAGCTTCCTCTATTTCTTTTCGTATTTTATTTGTTTCCTCTGTTATTGTCTTCATGAGCATAGATGTTAGGTCATCTTCTTGAATTTCAATTATGCTGTGGTGTCTAGGGCTATTTGGCCCTTGATAACTGGGTTCTGGAGATGCCATATTGCTCTGGCTTTTGTTGATTGAACTTTTATGCTGTACTCTACCCATTGGGCTATCTTAGGTGTTTGAAGTCAGTTCCTGGTTGTTCCTGCACTCCTGTGGTGGAGAGAATCCCTTTGGCAGGAAGATGTTTTTTCCTAAAGGAAGCCTTCCCAGCTTTTTGGGTATAGTCACTGGATGGCTGGTGTTTTTCAGGAGTTGCTACAGATCATCTGAGGCATAGAGACCTGGGTGGTAACTGTGGTCCTTACTCTCCTCTCACCAGGAGAAGTCCTGTAGACAGCTGCCCTGCTTCTGGATTTCTTGTTGTAAATTTAGTGATCAGCTGCTGTAACCTGTGTGTCCTGTGGTTTGGCAGGTTTTGTTAGGGATAACTGGTTGCCCCTTAGAGCAGTATCTGGGGGTTGATCTCAGGGTTCCTATTCTTTTGTATGTCTGAGGTTGGGGCTCTGTGCCCCAGAACTCAAGAGGTAATTTGTGGTGGGAGAGTACTGCTCTCCTGGTAACAGCAGGCTATCTGGGGCACAGCAGTTCCCTGGATTGGGCCAGTCTGTGGGACCTTTTCTAGGGATATACTGGGTTACCTAAGTCTGTCCCCTTTGCTTTGTTCCTTGTTCCTTATGAGGGTTTCTCCAGACAGTGACTCCAAGACTCTGGTGGCTTCGGGCACACAGTTCTGTCTGCAAGGAGTAGTTGGTACAAAGCAGGTCTCTGGGCTGGCAGAGCATGCACCTGCCTGCTAGTCTGCAGGAGCTGGGTTTCCAATAACTCTGTGCTCCCTGCTTGGGCCTGGATCCATGATGGCTGGGCATACTTGCCTGACTGTGGTCTGTGGTCTGCAAGACTTTCCCAAGCAAAGCCTTGGTGACCCAAGCAGCAGGGTTTCTTCCTTCCCTGTGGGGCCCTCTCTGGACAGGGATTCCCAGTCTCTGTTGCACTGGGGCATGCATCTCATCTGTACTGGTGAGCTGGGCATGCAGCCACGCTATGCTCAGTGGGAGCTCAGTTGTGATGGTGGTGGGTACCCATGGTCAGGGAGAACTTCCAGAAAATACAGGGTGACCCGTGATCAGACTGGCAACTTTCCTTTCCAGGGGTTTTCTTGCTACTGGGACTCCCAGTCTCTGGCACCCTTGTGCCCACCAATCAGCCTGGGCAAATGATCTGGACATGCAGGTATGTGGCTCCAGCCTGAAGACCCACACTCTAGTTACCTGGGATCTCTTCCGGGTTATGGTTGGGCAGCCCAAGAGTGGACCCGACCAATTCTCATGACATGGGAGCCTCCCCTCACCTGGGAAACATGATTGCTATAGTTTTAGGGCCCAGAGTTCAGTCTCCTGGTCACTGCACAGAGAGTGCTGTCCCACTTCTCAGACACAGTGCTCTCCAGGCACCACCATATGGGCTCTCCCCCACCCAAAAGAATTCTTGATAGAAGATTGTCGAATGGCAGAGAAACACTTAAAGAAATGCTCAACTTCATTAGCCATCAGAGAAATACAAATCAAAATGACCCTGAGATTTCACCTTACGCTCATCAGAATGGCCAACACGAAAAATTCAAGTGACAACACATGTTGGAGAGGCTGTGGAGAAGAGGAACCCTCCTCCACTGTTGGTGTGACTATAAATTTGTACCACTGCTGATGGGTATGTAAACATGAAAAACCACTCTGGAAATCAATCTGGCACTTTCATAAACAACTAGGAATAGAGCTTCCTGAAGATCCAGCTATACTACTCATAGGCATATATCCAAATGAGGCTGATGTACATAGTAAGGACATTTGCCCAACCATGTTTGTAGCAGCTTTATTTGTAATAGCCAGAACCTTGAAACAACTAGTGCATCCTCCAAAACTGAAGAATGGATACATAAATAGTGTTACATCTACATACTGGAATATTATTCAGCAATAAAAAGAAGGAAATCTTGAAATTTGTAGGTAAATAGTGGGAATTGAAAAAGATCATCCTCAGTAAGCTATCCCAGAAACAGAAAGACAGACACCATATATACTCACTCATCTAGACATATAATATAGGATAAACCTACTAATATCTGTATACTTAAGAAACTAATCAAGAAGGAAGACTCTGACTTAAATGCTCAATCCCCATCCCAAAAGACAAAGAAGATGGACATCAGAAGAAGGAAAAAACAGGGAACAAGATAAGAGCCTGACACAGAGGCCTTCTGAAATGCTTTCCCTTCAGACTATCAAAGTAACTGCTAAGACTTATGGCCAACTGCTGGACAGAGTGCATGGAATCTAATGAAAGAATTGGGAGATAGTAAGATCTGGAGAGGATAGGAGCTCCACAAGGAGAGCAACACAACCAAAAATCTGAGCAGAACAGTCTTTACTGAGACTCATACTCTAAGCAAGTACCATGCATGGAGATAACCTACAATCCCTGTACTGATGTGGACCATGGCAGTTCAGTGTCCAAGGGAGTTCCATAGTAATGGGAATAGGAACTGCCTCTGACATGAACTGATTAACCTGCTCTTTATTCACCTCACCCTAATGGGGAAGTAGCCTTACCAGGCCACAGAAGAAGACAATGTAGCCACTCCTGATGCTATCTGATAGACTAACATTAGAAGTAAGGAGAGAAAGCCCTCCCCTATTAATGGACTTAGGAAGAAGCATGCAAGGAGAAAGGGGAAAGAAGGTGGGATGGGAAAGGGAGAAAGGAGAGGTTTATGGGGAGATAACAAGTGAATAAATTGTAATTAATATAAATTTAAAAATGTTAAAAATATGTAATTCCTTTTGGATTTCTTTATAGGTGGTTGTACTTGGAGGGTGATGTATAAATAAAGGTAAACAGACAGAAGGTAGTCTCTGTGTCTTGGCCTCTTTTAATTTATATCTCTTTCTGTCAGTCTCAGTCTCAATATTTCTGAATTTGTCTACCTACCTCTTTCTCTCTCTTGTTCTCCCTGTCTCCCTATCTCTGCCTGCCACTTATGTTTTGGTATGAAAAGCTCTCAGTTCTGCTAAAGGACTGTAACAAGTTGACTGCTTGTGGACTTGACATCAGGGCTGGTCTCTGTAAAAATATAAGCAAGTTCCCAATTAAATGTTTGTTTGTTTGTTTTTCAAAGTGTAGGCTTGGTCAGGGTTCATTTTCATAGTACTTAATTCACTAACTGAGGACATATTTGTACATTTAACAAATAATAATGGAATCTTTGATGAAGTGAAAGTCACTTGTCAAAGAAATGTAACTTCCTTAATGACCACTTGAAAGAAATATGTGACACTTCTGAACTAAGAGTCTTGGACACAGGAACAGTCATCTCTCAGTTGTATTCTATCAGCTGCCCAGATTGAGGCACATAGGCTGCTCAGCCTTTCTCTAGCAGGCTGTCCACTTGGCCCTTTTAATAACTGGCTCCTGAAACTTTTACTGGATTTCACCTTTTGCATGACATCATTCTCCCTTTCACCCATTCAGCACCTTGAAATAATGTTGAGGTTTCCATGGAAATGCATAGGCAAACTTTCCTGTGTCCAGTATCTCTAATCCTGTGTACAGGTGACTTTTTCTTGGGAAACCCAACAAGCCTTTAACTCATCCCTTTATCCAGATCCCACACCTTTACTCCTGTTTATCTGTGAGACAATGTCAGGTAGGAAATGAAACTGTTTATTTAATTATACAGTTTCCTAAGTAGGGAAGCTTCAATGTGATGTGGGATTAAGAGAAATGTACCAAATCACAAGGTGGTCTCCTATTGTGGTATTGGTTCTGAAATTTCCCAGCTTGTGACTTTGAACTAGCCAGTTATTCATGTACTCACTAAATGTAGCTTCACATTCTTACTAATATAATAAGCTTGTATGGTCTAAGGTTCCCTGCGGTGTTTAGTCTTTAAGAGCAGTGAAAAGGGAAGGAACCTGAAAATTCCTGAGACTGTTTTGGATGAAATAGAGAAAGACTGGGAAAAGTAAAAGACAAGGGGCAAGATATTATGTGACAGCTGGTGCTGTTCTACACTAGTGTTGTCAACCCTCTCTGAATAGCATTGCCTTAGGTGACCTGGCTGGATCTGCTGCTGTGTCCTACTCTTGGTTCAGTCAGGAATACTCCTTTTCCTGGGGTTAAGAGTTAAACTAGGCCATCAGGACAGAGAAATCGGTCCATGTTATATGCCCTTTACACAAGAGCAGCTGTGTTTCCTGCTGTATCCTTAAAACAAACACTCTAAAAGTAGTGTTTGTGCCCAGACTGCTTGTTCATAGGTGCCACATGAGCCTGGGGTCTGAGGTAGCTGGGTAACCACTAGTTCATGGTTTGGATTCTCTTCTACATTATGAGTTCCTGGAAAGCATGCCTTACTATGCCCTCTTTTACAGAATCTATTGGCCATGTTAAAAATCAGTATAAATTTGTCAACATATTATTTTTACTGAATATTTGGGAATTTCATTTAATATACATTACACTCCTTTTCCATTGCTCCCAGGTTTAAATTCCCACCCATGTGTCAAACTAATTTTTTTTCTTTAAATTACTGCAATTGAAGTATGTGTTGTTTATCTACTCATTGGAACATGATCATAGTGTCTCAGTGCTAAGTCCCTTAAAAGAAATGAGTTTATATTTGCCACAGTCTGGTACCATGCCCAAGAAGAGCTCTGTACTTCATTGCCTTAATCACAGTTTTTCAAATTTATTTATTTATTATGATTTGTTTACTTGTATCTCCTCTGCTCCCCCTTTCCTCTTCTCCTTCCAGTCCCAACCAGCCTCCTTCTTCTACTCCTATGCCCTTTCTTGAGTTCTCTGATAGGGGAGATCCTCCTCCCCTTCTATCTGACCCTACTTTATCAGTTATCCTCAAATCTATCTGTTTCATCTTCCTGTGCAGCCTGATTCTCAGGGCATTGTTCTCCTTGTGTTCTCAATTCCCTCTACATATGACACTCTTCCTGCAACTTTCCTGCAGCCTTCCTAGAGCTCTGAGGGGAGGGGAAGAATTTCATAAGGAAATCCCATGTAGAGCTGAGTGTTTTTAGGTCTCTCTCTGCATAATATCAGACTGTGGTTCTCTGTAAGCAATCCCATTTGATGAAAAAGGAAGCATCTTTGAGGATCTGAAAATATAGCACTGATCTTTTAGCTTAGGGCAGAGACAAATATTTTAATAAGAAGGCCTGGGTTGCTTGAAAATATTCATAGAATGCCCTGACCCAACAAGTCATTTAACTGCTATCCAATCCCCCCTAGTGGAAGACTTGCTTATTCAGAATACATAGCCTATTAGAACATTATCCTCCACTGCTATGAGACCTCCTCATAAGTGAATACATACCATATTTGTCTTTCTGCATTTTAATTACTTCACCCAGGATTATTTGTCCTGGTTTCATCCATTTGCCTGAAAATATCATGATGTCATTTTCTTAGCTGAAGAATAATCCCTTATAGAAATATTTCACATTTTCCCCAAAGGAGATTTTCAAACCTTTTGTCCTTGAAGTTGCTGGGAATTTAATCATTGCATTGAATGACAACCTTTGAGGATAACTATGTTCTTTCAGCCTAGAAGACTCTCCATCTTCTTCTACTTGCTGGTGATTTGAATTGTAATGCCCTCTTCAAGCTCATCTGTTTAAATGTTTAGTCCCCAGAGGAAATGTCTGGGAAGCATTAGGAGGGATGACCTACTTAGAAAATATAATTCCTTTTGGAGTTATATTATAGGAGGGTGTGGTTTGAGGTTAATGTGCCAATGAAAGTGAACAGACAAAATGGAGTCTCTGTCTCTTGGTCTCTGTCACTTTATATCTTTGTTTCTGTCTCAGTCTCTCTATTTCTCAATCTCTCTCTCTACCTCTGTCTCTCTTTGACTTCCTCTCTCTGCCTGCCACTTTTGCTTCAGTATGAAAAGCTCTCAGTTCTGCATCAAAACTATAAAAAGATGACTGCTTTCTGATGTGATATCACGCATGGTTTATGTAAAAATATATGCAAGGTGTCAATTAGAGGCTTTTTTTTTTTTCAGGGAGAATTTTCACAGTAATTAATTCACTGACTGAGGACATAACTGCGCATTTAACAAATATAATGGAATCTGTGATAATGTGTAAGTCGCATATTAAGGAAATGTAACTTTATTAATGAACACTTGAAAGAAATATGTGACACTTTTCCTGAGCTAAGAGTCATGGACACATGAACTGTCATCTCTGGGTTTTGTGTTTTCAGCTGCCAAGATTTTGGAATGGGGGACTAGACCGATCTGTTTTCTCTCAAGCAGGCTATCCATTTGGCCCTTTTAATTATGGCCTCCTGAAACACTTACTGGCTTTCACATTTTGCATCACTTCATTCTACCTCTCAGCCAATCAGCACCTGAGAGAATCTTAAGGTTTCCATGGAGATGAGTGAAAAAACTTTCCTTAGGGTTCAGTATCTCTGACCCTGTGCAAACTTGACTCTTTGTTGTGACACCCAAAAAGTTTTTATCTCATCCTTTTTTCCAGGTCCCATACCTTTACTCCTCTTTACCTCTGTGACAATGTCAGGTAGGAATTGAAACTTTAATGTTTACTCAACTGGGCAGCTTCCTAAGTAGGGAAGCTTCAAAGTGATGTGGGATTAAGGGGAACGTACACAATGACAAGGCGGTCTCCTACTATGTTCTGGGATCTGAAATTTCCTAGGTTTGAACTGAGGAGTTCCTGGCATATTCACTATATGAACCTTCACATTCTTATTGATATAATAGGCTGGCAGGATCTAGGGTTCCTTGGTGTATTGAGTTTTTAAGAGCAAGAAAATGAGAAGGAAACCAGACAATTCCTGGGACAGCTTTGGCTGAAACAAAGAGTGATAAGTGTATAAAAGGAGAACTGAGGGACAATAAACTTTTGGACAGCTGGTGCTCTTCTACACTAGTGTTGCCATCCCTCCATATGCAGGCTTTCCTTGGCTGACCTGGCTGGATCAATGGCTGTGTCCTACTGAGTGGTCATTGAGAAACCCTCCTGGTCCAGGAGTTTACAGTTAAAATTATGCATCCAGGGCAGAAAAATTGGTCCATTTTATATGCCTATGCCACAATATCATCTATTTTCTCTCAGAGAACAGTAATATCCTCCTGCAGTGGTCCTGAATCTCTTGCACATGTGTCAGGAAAAGCCACTGGGGTATAGAGACCAGGAAGACCAGTTCGAATTATGAGAATTAACAGTTTCTTCCTCTGACTCCATCTCATCCTCACTATCTAGCTCCTAAAATCATTTTCTGCCCTCAAATTACACAAATCTGTTTGAGCTCCTTTATGAACATTTGAAATAATCTTAGAAGTACTTGTTTTCTGCTAGTTTGGCTGCTCTAATTTCCCCAGGTAATGCTTTAGCTTGTGAGATTCCTTTTCCCAAGTTTCCAGATTGATGGTGCCTTCAACTGGGTACAAGGGACATCTTCATTTACAAACTAAAGGGGATAAAACTATTTCTCCCAATTCCTTTCTTTTATTAACATTGACTTTAAATTCCTCATTAACATCTTCCTGCTATGTCTCTGTCCCTTGATTTCACTGCCTGCCAACCTTGTCTTCCTCCCTACAATGGCTGGTCATCACAAAGTACATTTTTTCTTAGGCATCCCGAGCTCCAAAGACCAGTGTTTCTCATGTTGTCCCTCGTTTTCAAGGTCACTTGTTCAGGCGCCAACTGACCCATCATTCAGGCTTGATGAAAAGTGTTTTATCTGAAATTAATATTTACTAATAATTATCTTTAGTAAAGCTTTCCATTAATCCTAAACAGGTGTATAACCAAATCACCACACATAAACTGGGTTTATTTAGTTAACCAAAAATACAATGCTGGGCAATAGTTACTCCTTCCTGAACCTCCAAGCCATCATAGTTTCCTAACATTTAGATTTTACCCATTATACTTGTTTTTTGTGAAATATCAGGTCCAGTCAATCTCCACGTAGTTCGAAGATCTGTCCTCCAGCTCTCTCTCCTAGCTCTCTCAACCTTTTCTCCCACTCATTCCCTTCCCTCTGGCTCCTCCTCTCTTTCCTGTCTTTTGGCTCCTCCATTTGCACAACATTGTGGCTAATTGTTTTATTTTGGCCTGTTTATCACAATGCAATATCTGGATTGAACCCAGACACTGAGGGTGAGAAATCAGCATTTGAATGAAAAAGGGTAAGGTGTATACATTTCAAAAGAACACTATACCAACATGTCCCCCTTTAAGTCCAATAAAAGTCTTCTTTTCTATCAATACAATAATAATTGTGAAATTATGAAAAATGTTTGGCAAAATCTACATGTACATAGTCTAGTCTACATGTATTTAGCAACTTAGGAGAAAGTTATCTCATTCTCCTATCTATCTTGATAAGTTAAAAGTTCTATACCCAAATTAACTTTTATCCTTATTGGTATTTCCTATATGAAAGAATTTCTTAACTTCTAAACAACTCAAGCTTAATTGTGGCACTATAACTATTTGGTCTTCCACCCCAACAGAGACTTGAGAAGGAAATAAAATTAGTTATTAGAATAAGTAGGAAGTGCATGTTAGCAGCTTCCAAAAAATAAAAATTGACAGAGATGGTTTGGTGCCTGAACAGTCACCCATAACTCTTTATAACATTGGAGTATCATCTTCAGCCCTCTGGCTCAGAATATTTGACAGACATATATGTGAAGCAGGAACAATTTAGGATTTGCTTACCCTGTTTTGGCAGAGTTTGGCAGTCGACCTGTACTGCATTTAAGCCTGCCCATTTTTAGCAGAATTTGTTGTTGTGAAGCAACGGTAATTTCTGTACTGGAATGGCTTGTTTGCCACTTTTGTAGCCATCTCAATATGGCTCTTATCTTTGATGCTCATTATCTTCTTTCAGGTAGGCAGGGTGCTGCCAGGAAATGACTTGTCTCATCATGAAAGAATCTCTAAAATAATAAAGGCACTTTTAAATGCCATATTCTGTACATCTCTGAAGTTTTTGAAGACTACCTATCTTTATGTAATTGATCTGTCTACAAAATCATCTATCTCTGTTAAACCTAGGATGTATACTCCTGTGATAAGGTAGAGTAGTGCCTGAGATGACAATAACTAGCAATTAACATGCAGTACCTAATACCCTAAACAGTCTTAGCAGTTAAAAGTATTGGAAGTAACCTTGACTTATATCAATATACTAAAAATTATACCAATGTATCAAAAATAGACTTGTTTTGATCAATATACAAAATCCTTTACCAATTAGTTAAAAATAACCTTATTTGAGAATAACAAACAAAATCCTAAGTTGAGTAGATTCAATAAGTTACCTTTTTTCTATTCCTATAAAGTATCCCTGTATATTCCTTGTTTCACTTTGAAAAAGACCATTATAATAAACATCTCCCAATGACAATAAAATTTCATAGCTGACATTTTGGACATGTAGAAATCCTGTAGGGGGCCCAAATAAAATTGGGAAAAAATGGTTAATTAAGCAAGCAATAACATTTGTGGTCTAGTGTTTGAATATTGAGAAATTTTAGGCTTAATAAAAGTCCTCTTTGGAACAGTCTACAATGCTGGACCTATTAGTATTAGGAGCTTTCTTCAAAGTTCTTTTGGGAGCAGGCTTTGATGAGAAACAGCAATTGAAGCAGTTGAGGCAGGAACAAGCAGAATGCTGGAACATGAAAGATGCTGGAACAGATGTGACAATGTCTCAGAATGCTGAAGAATGTTTCCATCAGGTTTGATCCAGCATCTCTGGTGTCCAGTTCTTTTGTTCTGCAAACATATAATTTCTCACAAGCATTTTAGAGTTCTAAAATTATGAATGTAAGATATGTGCTGGATAAAAGTAAATTTTAAGCCAATTTAATCTTTATCAATTAAAAGGTTAGCATAATATATTTTGAGTATATTTGTTGAAGTTTTATCAGGAGACACATTTTTATGTCTCAGTCAGTTTTAGAGTTGTTCCTATGTAAAAGAATTACCAATAAAAGTTACCATTTTTATTTAATATACAATCATTATCATGTTGAAAACAAAAAAAAATGTTTGGATAGATCAAAATATCTTTTTGTGCTCTTCCATGCCTGTTGTATTAGGCCAAGTGGCTACGTATTTTTTTTAGTCTCTATTTTTTACCTATTTTGCCTAAGTCTCCCATTAGAGAGGCAAGCTGGTTGCCTTGAGCAATAGAAAAACTCCTGTTAAAGTAAACTTTATATAAACTCCTCTTTTATTTCAGAATATAAGCATACCATAGGTGTCTTGTACCTTATTTGAGATCCTATATTTTTATATATGTTGTAGCTATTTGTCATATCCCCTTGTTTATTTAGAATGGGCAGTTATGCCTTTAGAGCCAAAATTAATTTTAATTCCCTCTTACCTTTAGCATTTAAGCATATCCTAGGCATCTCATACCTGGACTTTACATTGATAGTGGCTACTTTTTGGCTTGTTCATTTTTCTAGAGACTGGACATTTATGCCTTTATAGCTGAACTTTATATAAACTTTCTTGGCCTTAGCATATAAACACACTTACCATTAGCATTAAGTATATCCTTGGCATCTTGTACCTGGATTTTTACCTTGGTTTGGGCTACTTTTTGGCTTGCCCTCTTTTTGAAATGGGATGGACAGTTTTACTTTTAAAACATATAAATATAATTTTTGAGTTTTTAAGACTAAACTGGGTTGGCAAGTATTTGGTCATCTTTAAGCCTCTTGTGTCTTTTTTTACATAGGCATGACCAGCATTTCCCCCCATGAAAATATCTCATGTTTAAAAGGATAGAGAGCTGGAGCAGACAGGTTCTCTACAGGGAGAGCAACAGAACAATTAAATTTGAACACAGGGAACTTCCCAGGGACTCATACTCCAACCAAAGACTATTCATGGCGATAACCTAGAACCCCTGCACAGATATAGCCCATGGCAGTTCAGTGGCCAAGTGGGTTACCTAGTAATGGGAAGAGGGACTTCCTCTGCTATAATCTGATTGGCCTGTTCTTTGATCACCTCTCCCTGAGGGTTGAGCAGCTTTACCAGGCCACAGTAGAGGACAATGCAGCCACTTTTGATGAGAACTGATAGACTAAGATCAGAAAGGAGAGGAGAAGCTCCCCTATCAGTGGGCTTGGGGAGTGGCATGCATTCAGAAAGGGGAGGGAGGGTGGAATCGGGAGGGGAGGAGGGAGGGGCTTATGGTGGATACAAAATGAGTAAAGTGTAATTAATAAAAAAATTAAAAAAAATCTTTTACCACACACTTAATGTAAAACAATAATAAAAAAGAACTCTTTGGCTTAAGATACATGTGTTGAATATATTTTTATACTTATTAGCTTTGAATTTAATATTTATAAGATTCACACACAGTGAGAAACATGCTTGTTTGGAAATAAGTAAAGAAATAGAATAAAAGTTATTAATACATTAAAAAAAACAGGATAAGGCAGTTTCCAGAGGAGTGTGAAATTATCTCTCTTTACATAAACCTAAAAATGACATGAATCCCAACTTTAGATCGATAAGGACATAACATCTATTAATAAGAAAAAAAGAATTCACATGGTAACCTTAGGAAAATTTTGTCATTTTGAATCTAAGAGTATCTCTTCAAATGGCTAAACAGCAGGAGTTGCCATTCTGGCTATTATTATGCAAAGAAGTTTGATCCTGAACTCAGAGATCTGTCTTTTTGGCAATAAAGGCATGTGCCTTTACCAACTTGTTCATATATATATTCAAATCAGTATCACTGTACCTCAAAGCCTTTAAAAGAAAATCAAACAAAAAGACAAAAAAAATTTAAGGTTTGAGTCAGTTGTGCCAATTTATGCTATAACAAACAAAGCCCAGTTGGTTATTTTTATTGATGTTTTAGTGAATTGGTGGACCCTTACCAAAAAGAGCTGACAAGTATCTTACAGCCAGAGAGCCTTGAATTTTAGCCATTATTAATCTAATTATTCAGAAGAGTGCCCAATTTTTTCACTGTAACTTAGTATTCCAATCCTTGGGGTTTTCCCTCCCCCCATTTTCGCCTTCAACTTTCTCGGAGAAGGTATGGAGAAGAACCAACATCATTAAACATATTGCAGCAAGATCCATGACTATGACAGCCAAAATGAAGCCATGGCAATTTTTTTTTTATTTTACATGCAATTTAGGCCAAACTCTGTCTAGAGGTCTATTTGCCTCCACTTTCTTTCTTTCCTGCCATGGCTATGGATCTGAGACAGTTGAACCAGCCACAGTATAAAGGAGCCATGCTTGTTTATCCTCAGATAAACTGTAGCACCAGCCAGTTTTGTCAAGTCTCAGGTCTGCCCACAGGAGGCTGTCTTTTGCTCCTGGGCATGTTTAAGAGTCTCTCTTAAAAATATACAGTAATTTACCTGGGATTTTTTAGGTTTTAAGTTTTTTGTTTTGTTTTGTTTTGTTTTCTACTGGGAGCTTATTACCTCCACCACATTATGATAAAGCATGATTTAAAGGGTTTGGATACTTAGATTAGTTTGGTGCCATTTGTTGTAAGTGACTATTAATATTTACTATTGATGATTTATCTTCTGGTAAAACTTCTGTTAGTCCTAAACAGCTGTATAACCAAATCACTACATAGCCACTGGGTTTATTTAGTTAACCTAAAATGCAATTCTGGGCAACAGTTGCTCCTTCCTAAACCTCCAAGCCCTCATAGTTTCCTAACATTTCGATTTTACCCATTATACTTGCTTTTTGTAAAATATTAGGTCCAGTCCATCTCCATGTAGTTCCAAGATCTGTCCTGCAGCTCTCTCTCCAAGCTCTCTCACCCTTTTCTCCCACTCTTCCCCTCTTTCCTGTTCTCTGGCTCCTCCCTTTGTACAACATTGTGGCTAGTTGTTTTATTTTGGCCTGTTATCACATTGCAATATCCAGACAGAACCCAGAGGCTAGGGTTGTGAGGGAGAAATCAGCATTTGAGTGAACAAGGGTAAGGTGTATACATTTAAAAAAAAATGTACCAACAGAAAAGGGTCCACCTGAAAGACAACCTGCCATATTATAACTCCAATAGGAATTATATTATCTAACAAGGACATGCCACCTAAAACCTTCACAGGCATTCCCTCACTGGGGAGTAAACATGTAAATAGATGAGATTTGAGGGGACTTTGCAATTCAAATCACCAGGAAGTGGAAGAAGATAGTGGGACTTCTAGGCTAAATCAACATAGTTATTCTGATAATTTATCATATAATACAACAATGAATGTTCCAGACAATTTCTAGGTCTAAAGAAGAGGACTGACAATTTCCTTTGGGGAAAATATGGAATATTTCCACAATGGAATATTATTCAGCTAAGAAAAAGAGATCCTGATACTTTCAGGCAAATGGATGGAACCAGGAAATATAATCCTGGGTAAAGTGACTAAAATGTAGAAATAGAAATATGGTGTGTATTCACTAATTAGGAGGTTTCCTAATAGTGAGGGATAAAGTTCCAATAGGCCATTAATTGTGACCAAATCAGTCTCCCCGAAGGGGAATGGGTGAAAAAGAAAAAAGTTGTGGGGCTAGGGCATACTAGAGAAATTTTAAAGCAACAAAGGCTCTTATTATTAAAATGTGATGCTCTCTACCCTCAACTGATAGATCAATGCCATGTTCTTGTATCCAGAGATCCTTCCTTCTGCATTAAATAAAATGTATACAGAGACCCACAGTCCAATCTTATACAGAGAGAGACCATAAAACACCCAGCTCTGAATGGGATTTCCCTATGAAATTCTTACCCTCCCCTCAGAGCTCTGGGAAGCCTGCAGGAAAGGAGGCAGGAAGAGTGTCCTAAGTAGAGGGAATTGAGTACACAAGCAGAACAATGCCCAGAGAATCAGGCTGCAGAGAAAGATGATGCATCCAACCCTAATGAGACTTGATAAACTAGATAGAATGGGGAGGAGAACCTCCCTTATCAGGGAAATAGAGAAAGGGAATAGAGGTAGAAGAAGGAGTGTGACTGGGACTGGAAGGAGAAAAGGGAGGGGGCAGCAGAGTGCATAGAAATTGACCAAATCATAATAAATGAATACATAAGAAAAACTGTGATCAAAGTGATGAAGTATAGAGCTCTTCAGTACTGATGTCTTATTCTTGGGGGTGGGGCCAGTGTGTAGTAAGGATGAATTCACTTTTCTTTAAAGGACTTGGCACTCAGACTCTGATAATGTTCCAATGTGAATATCACAAACATATATTGATGTACTTTAAAGAACAAAAATTTAGTGTGACACATGGGTAGGAATTTGAACCTGGGAACAGTGGAAAAGAAGTATAATGTATGGTTACATGAAATTCCAGCAGCCCTACATGCCTCAATCTGGGCAGCTGAAAGCACATAACCCAGAGATGACAGTTCATGTGTCCAAGACTCTTAGTTCAGGAAAAGTGTCACATATTTCTTTCAAGTGGTCATTAATAAAGTCACATGTCCTTGACATGTAACTTTTACATCATCACAGATTTCATTATATTTGTTAAATGTATAAACAGGTCCTCTATCATGAATATATTTACAGGAAAAATGCTCCCTGACAAAGGCAACTCTTTGAACATTAGGGCATTAAATTGGGACCTTGCTTATATTTTTACAGAGACCATCCAGGATGTCATGTCAACAAGCAGTCAGTTATCATTTTGTAGTCCTTCAGCAGAACTGAGAGGTTTTCATACTGAACCACAAGATTCAGTCAGAGAAAGGAAAACTGAAAGAGACAGAGAAAGAGCTCCCGAAACAGATTCAGAAATAGAGAGACCAATATCAACAGAAACAAAGATACAAAGTGACAGATACCTAGAGACAGAGACTCCTTTTTTTGGTCACTTTCATTGGCATATCAACCTCAAAGTAGGCCCTCCAATAATATATCTCCAAAAGGAATTATATTTTTAAACATTTTTTTTTATTTTAATGTTTATCAATTACACTTTATTCACTTTGTATACCACTATAACCTCTTCCCTCCCAATCCCACCTTCCTCCCACTTGTCCAAGCATGCCTTTCTCCACGTCCACTGATATGGAAGGACTTCATCTCCATCCTTCTCATCTAAGTCTATCAGATTGATTTGGTCACAATAGATGGCCTTTTGGAACTTTATTAGGAGACTTCCCAATAAGTAAAAACAAACCATATTTGAATTTCTATTTTAGTTACTTCACCAAGAATGATTTTCCTGGTTCCATCCATGTGCTTTTAAGTACCATGCTGTCATTTTCTTAGCTGAATAATACTACATTGCAGAAGTATTCCATTTTTTTTTTTTAAAAAAAAAATGTCAGTCCTGTTCTTTAGTCCTCAGAAATTTCAAGGACTTTAATCATGGTATTGAATGATAAACTATCAGGATAACTATGTTCTTTTAGCCTAGAAGTCCCTCCTTCTTCTACTTCCTGGTGGTTTTAATTGCAATGTTCCCTTGAAGCTCATCTATTTCCATGAGGAGTCTCCAGTGAGGAAATGTCTAGGAAAGGTTAGGAGGTATGGCCTTGTTAGATTATATAATTTCTTTTGTTTCCCTAATATCTTTTTTAGCTCTTTTGTCTTTGTATACAAGAGGGCTACTGATTTGTTTTTTCTTTTTAAGTTAATTTTGTGTCCAGACACATTTACAAAGTTGTTTATTAGGTGTAAAATTCCCTGGTAAAATTTTGGTGTTCAGTCTGGTATATTATCATATAATCTGCAAATAGTGATGCTTTGACTTGTTCATTTCACATTTCTATTGCCTTGATCTGCTTCAATTGTCTTTTTCTCTAGCAAGGAATTCCAGAGATGTTGGGTATGGGGAGAGTTGGCAGCCTCAATGGCATTGCTTAAAGTATCTCTCAGTTTAGTTGGATGTTGGCTATAGTCTTGCTTTATATTCCCTTTACTATATTTAGATATGTGCCTTGTATCTCTGATTTCTACAATATGTTAAATATTAATGGATGTTAGATTTTCACAAATGCTTTTTCAGGATCTAAGGAGATTGTCATGTGCTATTTTTATTTCAGTTTGTCAATATGATGGATAACACTGATGGCTTTCCATATATTGTACCACCCCTGCATACCTTGGATGAAGCTTGCTTGGTCATAGTGGATGATATCTTTGATCTGTTTCTGTATTTGGTAAAAGACATAAAGAGACTTGTATGAAGAAAATTTAAAGAATGTAGAAAAGACTTAGACACAGATATAAGAAGTTGAAAAGATCTTCCATGCTCCTGGCTTGGCAGGCTTAACATAGTAAAAATAGCCATCTAACCAAAAGCAATCCATAGATTCAATGCAATCCCCATCAAATTACCAACACAATTCTTTACAGACCTTGAAAGAAAAATTCTCAATTTTATATGGAAAAACAAAAAAAAAAAAAAAAAAAAAACAGAATTTCCAAAGCAATCCTCTACAATTAAATATCTTCTGGAGGTATTTCCATCCTGGATCTCAAGCTGTACTATAGAGCAACAGTAATAAAAACCGCCTGGGATGGGCATAAAAACAGAATGGTGGATCAATAGAACCGAAGAGAATAACCACACACTATGGACAACTGATTATTTACAAAGATGCCAAAAGCATACAATTGAAAAAAATATAGTATCTGCAACAAATGCTGCTGGTCTAACTGGATGTCTAAATGTAGAAACATGCAAATAGATCCATACTTATCATCCTGCAAAAAAACTAAAGTCCAAGTGGATCAAAGGCCTCAACATAAAACCAGACACATTAAATCAGTTAGAAAAAAATTGGGGAAGAGCCTTGAACTTTTTGGCACAGGAGACACCTTCCTGAACACAACACCAACAGCACAGGATCTAAGAACAAAAATCAGTAAATTTGGGGGGGGGGGGCAAGATGGTGGCACTAGGAGAACACTGTGTCTGAGAAGCAGGACATAACACTCCATGCAGTGACTGGGAGACTGAACTCTGGGCCCTCAAACAACAGCTATCGTGTTTCCCAGGTGAGGGGAGGCTCCCATGGCATGGGAATTTGTCCAGTCCACTCTTGGGCCGCACAGCCAGAACTTGGAACAAAACCCAGGTAATGAGGGCTCTGGGTCTCTGGGCTGGTGCCTCAAGTCTGTGTGTCCTGATTACTTTCCCAGGCTGATTGGTGGGCACAAGGGTGTCAGAGACTGTCGCAAAAAAAAAAAAAAAAAAAAAAAAAAAAAAAAAAAAAAAAAAACACAGGGAAGGAAAGTAACAAGACTGATCACAGGTCACCCAGTCTTTTCCTGGAAGGTCTTGCTGAATGTGGGTACCCGCTGCCATCACAACTGAGCTCAGCGCCACATGCGCAGAGAGCAGCTGCACACTCAGCTCAATCTCTACTCACTCTTGGGAGGACGCAGGAGACCTCCAGCAGAATATGCCACTGATCATATTGTCTGTACCCCAACCTGAGATTGGGGCTGAGAAAACCCAATCCTTTCGGGCACTCCCCCAAACACTGCCAAAACCCTGCTGTGGGTGAGCAGAAGGATAAAGAGGCACACAGCAGCTTCACAGTGCCAGAACTCCAGTGCTGCCAGCTGCTCCTAGCAACCAAACTTCAGCTCGGGATCTGGGACTGTGGTCATTCTACACATCCTGAGATTCTCCTGTGTCCAGCACAATAAGGTCTAGCAGCAAGTTCTATCAGAGGTGCACCCCCGACCCTTGGCAGAGAAACCTCAGCTCAGGATTGGACTGAGAAGCCCCAACCCCTTTTGTCACTCCCCTAAGAGCACCTCCATAAGCTTGCTGTAGTGGAGGGGAAGGTCAGAGGGGAAGGACAGAGAGAAAGGCTGCCAAGGACATAGCACCCTCTCTCCAGCTCACCCAGCGGCTCCTAGCAGAGAAACCCAAGCTCTGGATCTGAGGACACTCAACCCTACCCGGTACTCTCTCAGGATCAGCAAACATAGGTTCTACCGCCAGGCTGCTTCTGGCAGAGAGATCTGGGCCTGGGATCTGGGATTGAGAACACTCAACCTCACTCTTTCCCATGCCACCCTGGGACCAGTCAACATAACCCCTCCTGGCAGAGGGAAAGGACAGAGAGGCAGCACACAGGAAGGTGGATACTGAGTCCTGCGGCCAAGGTGCCACAGAGCTGACTGTTAGCCTACCCACCCATTTTCCACAGCAGGGCCAAATCAGAGAGTAGAGAACAAGGGGAACCCCTGTGCATTCCAACTGGTCCTGCAAAAGAGTGAGTGAGCCTTCTAGAGAGAGTTTGCCCCAGACCCAGGGCCTCTCCACAGAAGCAACCAATGAGATCCCTGCCACCCACACTCCTAGTGTGGACATCATAGGGATTCTTGGGATAGGGACCCCAATGTTGTAGCCTCTGCCTTGAGGGTCCACCAGTGTAATCCAGGCAAACAATCCCTGGATCTTAGACAGAACTGTGTAATAGTGGCCTGCAGGCCACAGCAAAGGCAGAGAATCCACACATGCACACTGTGCCCGCTAAAAGCACATGCAAATAGAGCCAGCATCACATTTCTTACTTAGGCAAAACTGAAACCACAGTGCACACTCCCAAACCAGTGAACCTCTATCATCTTCCTGAAAAAACAGTCCAGAAAACAGAAAGAGACAATCATAGCCCGAACTACAATCTCAAGGAACAAACAGTGACGATTATAAACAACCAGATGGCTAGAGGCAGAGATAAGAAACTCCCAACAAAAATCAGGTCATAATGACTTCACCAGCAACCCTACAAAACAATGGACACTTCAATTCACTAGATATACAAGAAAACGACCTCAAAACTATGTTTCTCCAGCTATTAGAGGCCGATAAAGATGAAATGCACAAAGCCATCAGAGAAATAGCCAAAGAAATCGAGACTACCAAGAGGAAACAAATCGTGCTCTCAGAGAAATGACCAAGAAAATTGAGGCAAACAAAGAAGAAATGCACAAAACGCTCAAAGAAATGTCCACCCAAATGAAGGCAAATAAAGAAGAAATAAATAAAGCTCTCATAGAAATACAGGAAATTATACCCAAAAAAGTAAAGGCACAATTAGTGATACATAGAGAGGAAACAGATAAAAAAAAAATAGAAGCTGCCATAGAAAAGCAGGACTCCAAATTCAAACAGATGAAGAAAATGGTGAAAGACATGAAAACAGAATTAAATCAATAAAGAAAACACAAATAGAGAAAAACCACGAGCTGGAAAACATAGAGAAAAGATCAGGAAATACAAAGGTAAGCATCACCAACAGAATACAAGAGATGGAAGAAAGACTCTCAGGAGCCGAAGATACAGTTACAGAAATTGACATGTCTCTCAAAGAAAAAATAAAATTGGAAAAGTTAAAAACACAAAACATACAAGAAATCAAGGAAACCATGAAAAGACAAAACCTAAGAATAACAGGAGTAGAAGAAAAAGAAGAAATCAGGCTCAAAGGTCAGGAAAATATTTTCAAGAAAATTATAGAAGAAAACTTTCCCAACTTAAAGAAGGAGATGGCCATAAACAAACAAGAGGCCTACAGAACACCAAGTAGACTAGACCAGAAAAGAAACTCTTCATGTCACATCATAGTCAAAATACTGAACCTACAGAACAAAGAAAAAGTTCTAAAAGCAGCAAGGGAAAAAGGCCAAGTAACATATGAAGGTAGACCTATCCAGAATCACACCAGACTTCTCAAAAGAAATTATGAAAGCCAGAAGGGCCTGGACAGAAATCATACAGTCCTTAAGGGACCACAGATTCCATCCCAGACTACTATAACCAGCTAAACTTTCAATCAACATAGATGGAGAATTCAAAATATTCCAAGACAAAATCAAATTTAAACAATATCTACATAGTAACCCATCTCTACAGAAGTTACTTGAAGGGAAACTCCAAACCAAATTGAACAACATCAGAGGAAATAGATAAATACACAAAAACAAACAAACAAACAAACCAAAAGAATGCAAGCAATGAAACTCAGTGACACCAACAACCCCACATCTAAAGTAAGTAACAATTGTTGTTCACTAATCTCTATCAACATCAATGGACTCAACTCCCCAATAAAAAGAAACAGACTAACAGAATGGTTGCTGAAACAGGATCCAACATTCAGATGCATCCAAGAAACAAACCTATGCAATAAAGATAAACACTACCACAGAGTAAAGAGCTGGAAAACTGTTTTTCAAGCAAATGGTTCCAAAAAACAAGCTGGAGTAGCCATCCTAATATCTAATAAAATTGACTTTCAACCCAAGTTAATCAAAAAAGATAAGGAAGGCCACTGTATTCTCATCAAAGGAAAAATCCACCAAGAGGACATCACAACTTTGAATATCTATGCCCCAAATACAAGAGTACCTACATTCATAAATGAAACAATATTACAGCCTAAATCACACATTGATCCTAATACCTTAAATAATGGGAGACTTCAACACTCCACTCACCAAAGGACAATTTAACTAGACAAAAAACAAATAGGGAAATAAAAACACTTACACAGACCCCAAATCAAATGGACCTAGTAGACGTCTACAGATCTTTGCATCCAAACTCAAAAGATTATACCTTCTTTTCAGCACCGCATGGAACCTTCTCCAAAATACACCATATAGTTGGTCATAAAGCAAGCCTCAACAGATACAAAAAGATTGAAACAATCCCTTGTATTCTATCTGACCACTATGGATTAAAGCTGGACCTCAACAACAACAGAAATAACAAAAAGCCCACACACACATGGAAACTGAACAACTTGTTACTCAATGACAGCTGGGTTAAGGAAGAAATAAAGAAATTAAAGAGTTCCTAGAATTCAATGAAAATGAAAGCACAACACACCCAAATTTATGGGACACATTGAAAGCAGTGCTCAGGGGAAAATTTATAGCACTAAGTGCCTGCAAGAAGAAATTCGTAACATCACATACAAAAAACTTAATGGCCCAACTGAAAACTCTAGAAAAAAAAGAAGCAGATACACCCAAGAAGAGCAGACAGCTAGAAATAATCAAACTCAGGGCTGAGATCAATCAATTAGAAACAAATAAAGCTATTCAAAGAATCAATGAAACAAAAATCTGGTTCTTTGAGAATCAACAAGATAGACAAACCCTTAGCCAAACTAAATAAAAAGCAGAGAGAATCTATCCAAATCAACAAAATCAGAGATGAAAAAGGTGACATAACTACAGACACTGAGGAAATTCAAACAATCATTAGGTCATACTACAAAAGCCTATATGCAACAAAATTTGAAAACCAAATGAAATGCACAATTTTCTTGATAGATTTCATCTTCCAACTTTAAGTCAAAACCAGGTAGAAAGACTGAATAGCCGTATATCCCCCAAGGAAATTGAAGCAGTTATTCACAGTCTCCCCTCCAAAAAAAGCCCTGGGCCCGATGGTTTCAGCGCAGAAATCTACCAGACCTTCAAAGAAGTGCTAATACTAATTCTCCTCAAACGATTCCACAAAATAGAAACAGAAGGTAAATTACCAAACTCATTCTATGAAGCAACAGTCACCCTGATACCTAAGCCACACAAAGACCCAACAAAAAAAGAGAACATCAGACCTATTTCTCTTATGAATGTTGACACAAAAATACTCAATAAAATACTTACAAACCAAATCCAAGAACACATCAAAGATATCATCTACCATGACCAAGTAGGCTTCATCCTAGGAATGCAAGGATGGTTCAATATATGGAAATCCATCAATGTAATCTACCACATAAACAAACTGAAGGAGAAAAACCACATGATCATCTCCTTAGATGCTGAAAAAGCATTTGAAAAAGTCCAGCACCCATTCATGTTTAAAGTCTTGGAGAGATCAGGGATGCAGGCACATATCTAAACATAGATAACACAATATACAGCAAGCCTATAGCCAACATCAAACTCAATGGAGAGAAACTTAAATCAATCCCACTGAAATCAGGGACAAGACAAGGCTGCCCATTGTCTCCATATCTCTTCAACATAGTACTTGAAGTCCAAGCTAGAGCAATAAGAAAACTAGAGGAGATCAAGGGGATACAAATCAGAAAGGAAGAGGTCAAAGAGTCACTATTCGAAGATCATATGATAGTATATATGAGCGTCCCAAAAATTCAACCAGAGAACTCCTGCATATGATAAACACCTTCAGAAAACTGGCAGGATACAAAATCAACTCAAAAAAAAAAATCAGAAGCCTTCCTGTATACCAAAGACAAAGGGGCCAAGAAAGAAATTAGGGAAACAATACCTTTCATAATAGCCACTAATAACATAAAGTACCTTGAGGTGACACTAACCAAGCAAGTGAAAGACCTGTTTGAGAAAAACTTCAAGTCTCTGAAGAAAGAAATAGAAGAAGATCTCAGAAGATGGAAAGATCTCCCATTCTCATGGATTGGTAGGATTAGCATTGTGAAAATGGCCATCCTGCCAAAAGCAATCTACAGATTCAATGCAATTCCCATTAAAATACCAACTCAATTCTTGACAGACCTTGAAAAACAGATTCTCAGCTTCATATGGAGAAACAAAAAACCCAGAATCTCCAAAACAATTCTGTACAACAACAGAACATCTGGAGGTATCTCCATCCCTGATCTCAAGTTTTACTATAGAGTAATAGTAAAAAAAAAAAAAAAAAAATACTTCATGGTATTGGCATAAAAAAAGAAAGGAGGATCAATTGAACCAAATAGAAGACCCAGAAATAAACCCACACACGTATGAATACTCGATTTTTAACAAAGAAGCTAAAACCATTCAATTAAAAAAAGACAGCATCTTCAGCAAATGGTGCTGGTCCTACTGGATGTCCACATGCAGAAAAATGAAAATAGATCTATATTTATCACCCTGCACAACACTAAAGTCCAAGTGGATCAAAGACCTCAGCATAAAACCAGATACTCTAAATCTGTTAGAAGAAAAAGTTGGGAACAGCCTAGACCTCATTGGCACAGGAGACAATTTCCTGAACAGAACACCAATAGCACAGGCTCTAAAAGCAACAATCAATAAATGGGACCTCATGAAACTGAAAAGCTTCTGTAAAGCAAAGGACACCATCATCAAAAGAAAATGACTGCCTACAGATTGGGAAAGAATCTTCACTAACCCTTTATTTGACAGAGGACTAATATCCAGTATATACAAAGAAGTAAAGAAGCTGAAAAGCAGCAAACCAAGTAATCCAGTTAAAAAAATATAGAACAGAGCTAAGCAGAGAATTCTCGACAGACGAATATCAAATGGCAGAAAAATACTTAAAGAAATGCTCAACCTCATTAGCCATCATGGAAATGCAAATCAAAACGACCCTGAGATATCACCTTACACTCATGAGAATGGCCAAGATGAAAAACTCAAGTGACAACACATGCTGGAGAGGTTGTAGAGAAAGGGGAACACTCCTCCACTGCTGGTAGAAATGTAAACTGGTACAGCCACTCTGGAAATATATCTGGCACTTTCTAAGACAATTAGAACTAGTGCTTCCTCAAGACCCAGCTATACCACTGCTAGGTATATAACCAAACTTTGCTCAAGTACACAAAAGGGATACTTGCTCAACCATGTTTATAGCAGCTTTATTTGTAATAGCCAGAACCTGGAAACAACCCAGATGTCCATCAATGGAGGAATGGGTACAGAAATTGTGGTATTTTTAGACAATGGAATACTACTCAGCAATCAAAAAGGAGGAAATCATGAAATTTGCAAGCAAATGGTGGGATCTAGAAAAGATCATTGTGAGTGAAATATCCCAGAAGGGGAAAGACAAACACGGTATATACTCACTTATATAGACCTACAAGAAATGATAAACATAATGAAATCTATACACCTAAAAAAGATAATCAAGAGAGCAGATATGGGGTAAGATGATCAATCCTCATTTAGAAAGACAGATGGGATGTGCATTGAACATATGACAGGAGTCTACTGAGAGCATCTGAAAGACTCAGAGTCTTAGCAGTGTTTTCAAAGCAAAGACCCATGACCAAACCTTTGGCAGAGTACAGGGAAACATAAGAAAGAAGGGGAGTTAGTCTGATGGGGAAAGTATAGGAGCTCCACAAGGACCAAATATATCTGGGCACATGGTCTTTTCTGAGACTGACATTCAACCAAGGACCATGTATGGATATAACCTAGAACCTCCTCTCAGATGTAGCCTGTGGTAGCTCAGCAACCAATTGGTTTCCCAAAGTGAGGGGAACAAGGACTATTTCTAACAGGAACTCAATGACTGGCTCTTTGGCCTCCCCACCCCCCAAGGGAGGAGCAGTCCTGTTAGGCCACAGAAGAGAACTTTGCAGCCAGTCCTGAAGACACTTGATAAAACAGGATCAGATGAATGGGGAGGAGGTCCCCTCCTATCAGTGGACTTGGAAAGGGGCACAGTGGAGATGAGGGAGGTAGGGAGGGACTGGGAGGGAATGAGGGAGCGGGATATGGCTGGGATACAGAGTTAATAAAAGGTAACTGATAGGAATAAATAAAATTAAAAAACCAAATAAACAGATATTTAAAAAAATCGGTAAATGTGACCTCATGAACTGAAAAGCTTCTTTAAAACAAAGGACACTGTCATCAAAACAAAAACAATGCCAACAAATTGGGAAAGAATCTTCACCAAGCCTTTATGTGACATAAGGTCAATATCCAGTATATATAAATAACTAAAGAAGGTGAAAAACAACAAATCAAGTAATGCAATTAAACAATGGGGCACAGATCTAAACAGAATTCTCTATTGAGGAATATCAAATGGCAGATAAACACTGAAAGGAATACTCATCATGTTTAGCCATCAGAGAATTGCAAATCAAAATGACCCCGAGAATTTACCTTACACCCATCAGAATGACCAATATCAAAAACTCAAGTGACAACAAATGCTGGAGAGGTTGTGAAGAGGGGGAACCATTCTCCACTGCTGTTAGGAATGTATTCTTGTACCACTGCTGGTGGGAATGTAACCTTGTACAATCACTCTGCAAATCAATCTGGTACTTTATCAGACAACTACGAATAGAGCTTCCTCTAAATCCAGCTATTCCACTCATAGGCATATATCCAAAAGATTCTCAAATACACAATAATGGCATTTGCTCAACCATGTTTGTAGCAGCTTTATTTGTAATAGCCAGAACCTGGAAACAACCCAGATGCCCCACAACTGAAGAATGGATACAGAAATTGTAGAACATCTACACAATGAAATATTATTCAGCAATAAAAAACAAGGAAGTTTTGCTGTATCATCAGCAGCACCTAATGGCTATGTGTGGTATTGTCAGTTGCAGCCTGTGCTAACATGATGGTTCAGGGATAGAGAGGATAGAGCTGTAGGTTTGCTGTGAACCTTGTGGGTCTATCATTTATGTTCAAGCCTCTAATTAGTGCTAAGTGCAAAGCCTTTTACTATTCAATTTAAATGCAAGTGGTAGGAGCAGCAAGATTTGCTAGCCTCTCTATGAACTGCATCTGATTAATTATAGTTCAGAAAGAGCAAATTTAAAGTTATGCTAAATACTGCAGTTGAGCCTTACCTAGTCTCTTTGTTTAGGTTTTCTTAAGGTTAAACCTAGGCTACTTAAAATATATTTCTAAAACATGCCTCTTAGAAATACACAAAAATTAGAGAATATAGCATTCTATTTTATAGGACACAGTTTAGAGCAGATGATAAAGACAAAGAGTAACTGAGATATGCAGACCCTCAAGCTTGTCAGAGATCTGATGAATAAGCATTTAACATGTGTAAGCTTATTTTGACAGAGTCCCAAATTCCTGGTAGTAGCTCCCCCAAGGTCTCCGAGAAGATTTGGGCATCACAGATGATGGTGATTCCAGATTGTGGTATGGTAACCACTTGGCAATACTGCCTCAACTGGTCCACTACTAGGGCCCAGCCTAAACTGTGGACAAAGCCGTGGACACCTGGAGAGCTATAGTTTCACAATGTGAGAGGTAAGGTGTGGTCAATCTCTCATGTTCCTCTTTCTACAGAAGCAGTCTCTCATCTGTGCCTGGCTGGACCACCTCTGCTCATGATGCCTTGAGACCACAGGAGCCAGAGACACTGCCTAGGTGATGGTCTAACTAGTCATCTATGTCATTTTGATTGGCACATGGAATGGTATATTTATTTATCTTATACTTTCTCCTTCTCAGGTCTCTGATCACCTTGACAGCTATGCTAAGTTAATCGTAGCTTTGCAGCTAAAGAACAGACAATTAACTGTTAATCAACTGTTAACTCATTGATCAGTTCATTAGCTAGTTAAAACTTTTTGTTACTAGATCTCTTATTTAGAAAAAAAACAAAAGAACAAAAAAACAAAAAACAAAAAACAGGTTTGCCTTGCCCACCGGATTCATGTTAGTTGCCTCTGTCTTAAAATATAAAAATAGATAAAAAATATGAAGCTTATGTAGGGTCTGAGGATATAGGAATTTAGGTTTTAAAAATCTAGAGAATGTTGTTATTTGGTTTGCGAAAACGTTTCAGGATTAATAATGCAAAAAAAGATTAGAGTCTTAAATAAATTATTTAAGGCATATAAAATAACTTAAAATGATATAAAATATTTAAAGCATATTAAAAATCAGAGATACTTTAGATTTCTCTCTCCTCTTTGCTACTGTTGTGCTTATGTTACAAAAATTCCAGAAGTTCAGAGTTTTGGCATTGATCAATAGAGTTCTGATAAGTTGATGGAGCACTGACTGCTTATTTATTCAGTCACCAGCTTGAGATTTTAACTTCCTTTGGTTGTCTTCTGGAGATAGACTGAAAGGTGCTTCTCATCACATTAAAAACATCTGTTTAATGTGTATATCTGACCCAAAGCCATAGCCTTTACTATAGTATTCTTAATATCTGCCATTTCTGGGGTAGACTTTGACACAGGAATATGTGAAACCTATTCCTCCTAGTTACTTTATAAAGAAATATTCAAGTATCCAATATTTAGCACTAAAGCCAGGAATGCATTTCTGCCTAACTTTCCAGTGTGAACATAGAGATGGGGCTAAAAGTGGATGGTGAATGTATGAAAAATGGCCAAGCTCCATTCATGGCTGATTACCAACACTTATGCCCCGAGAAAAAATGTTACTGTGGACACACTTAAGTTGTTTATAAAAGTTATAAAACAAACAGCTAACTGCTACTCATTCAGTGGGATTCAGTTTTAACTGTTACTCTCAAAATGTTATATTCAATTTACGATTTGCTGATATGTTACTTTTCTGAGTGGTTTTTTTTTTAAATATATATTTCCTTTTGTATGCCAAAAAAAAATGTATGAGTTTCAGGATGTGGCCTGGATCTGGCATAGCTCAAAAGATTGCAGATGAGGTTTTCCCTGGTCTTTCCCATTTAATAGACATATTTTAACTTCTGTCTCCAGTCTGAATTTGTCTCAGCATATTTTCACATATTTGACTCTGTTCCGGGATCAGCTATGGACTACAAGCTGAAAACTGGACTTCCTGAAAACTGACATGATTGCTCCCTGCCTCTTTGGGTGTAACCAGATACTTGGGACAGCACCATTGCCCAGCCTTTGACTGGCATTTCAGCCTCGCTAGCCCCTGATGCCAACTGTCCAATTGTTGAAACTGAAGAATCTCCAGAAGATGGATTTCCAGCCCCAAAACCCACCTAGCAGGCTGAAATGCTAAGTCAAAAGGGGCTCCTTGACATTAGCTATTATCTTGGGCATCTGCTTAGCTGAAATGGAAACTAATATTGCAACAACTGGGCTAAAAGTCTATAGAGACAATAGAGAAAAAGGATAATATTCCTTTGTGGCTTACTACACCTATCTCCACCCTGAATGGACCCCCTACTCATTTTGATTTTTATCTTTGGGATTTGTATTTTCAATTACTTAATGGCTTTCATAAAGAAAATGCTTAAAAACAATATGCATAATGGTACTCAGATCCCATTGTAAAAAGGTAAATCTATAGAATACATGGGGTCATATCAGGAAGACCCAAGATTGGGTCTTAAAATAATTGTGGGAAAGGAGAAAGTGGGAGACCAAAAGATTAAAAATTACAGCTATTATTAATTAAAGCCTGAATTAGGTGGGTGGAGAAGTCTAGTTATCCCTAAGGGGAAGGACCACCTTACTGCATTCTTTCCCCACCCACTAGAGATACAGTAGCTAGGAAACTGGCCCATCCCTCTAGGGAGACACATCAGGTCAGTATGGTCTGGGGACCTTCCTAAAGCCAATCAATTCAAAATATAGTTCTTTGACCAATAGATGCTTACCAGGCAGGAATTGTCCTTGCCATGGGCATGCTGGGATGGACGAGAATCTTTAAATCACCAAACTAACCTGGACAGTGCTCAGTCAGCTACCACTGCTTTGGCAGTGGGGGGTATATGCCCAAGCAACAGCTGGTAATTTGTAATATAAAGAACTTCATGTATTTACGGCTGAGTCTGTTTATTCCTGGTCTTTTGGGGTTTGTGAACTGGGCAGAACACAAGGTCCCAATTAAACACTTTTTGTTAAAAGATTTGCCTTAATCAGGGACTGTAAGTAATTCGCTGACTGAAGATATATGTGAGCATATAACAACTAATAATGGAATCTGTCATAATGTGAAACTCACAGGTCAAGGGCATGCGACTTTATTAATGAACACTTGAAAGAAATATATGACACTTTTCCTGACCTAAGAGTCTTGGACATAGGAACTGACATCTCTGGGTTATGTGCTTTCAGCTGCACATATTGAAGCATGTATGGTTGTAACTCTCATTGGCTTTCACCTATTGGATTACATCATTCTTGGTCTCCACCAATCAGCACCTGAGAGAATCTTGAGGTTTCTTGGGAGATGAGTAAAGAAACTTTCCTCAATATCCAGTACCTCTGATAGTGTGCCACAGGTAACTTTTCCTTGTGAAACCTATGACCTATCTCTAGTTCTCAGATAGGGGTGTTAGGCCCAGCATGAGCCTAATTTTCCAGAAGGTGTGAAGAGAACTCAAAAGACTAATCATGGATGCAAAATCACAAGAGATTTCTTTTGACCATTGTGCAATGGGGTCACCCCTGCTACAGGAAGGAGTGGCACTGGGAGAAAAATGTCTTGGGTTTTTAAAATACAAAGGGCAGGAATTTTCAGAGGTTTCAGTCTTGGCAATTCATGGTAATATGAGGTATTTAACTTTTAAAATAATTGGTTGGTTCTGGACACATTTAGGTATGGTCAGCCCTGTTGTAAATATCTGATCTTCAAATCAGTATGGAATTTCCTGCCATATGAGATATAGCTGCAGTTAATGGTGGGAGAATGATTAACTCATCCCATGTTGTTCTGAGGATTGGAGGCTGCAGGCTTTGTTCAAAGGTCGGGATCTATTCAGGAGAAGGATTGGGGCCATTTGGCCCAGTTTCCAAACAGAGTTTTTCACACAGGTCCCGGCCAGTGATTTTTCCTCCACTTGGTAGAGAGCTCTGCTTATTCTCTTCCTTATCTCTGTTCTTGCAGATGGCTAATGTCAGGAACTTTTACATTACTAAGCTCTCTGGGGAAGCACTAAGAGGCTTTAATTAACAGGAGTTTAAAAGTTGAAAATATAAGTTTTAAGTCAATTAAAAGAAACATAGGTTACAAAGTTAGTCTGATTCTTTCAGGGGAGGTCTGCCTTGTCCTTCTATCTGAACCTAGCTTACCAGGTCTCATCAAGGATGGCTAGATCATATTCCTCTGAGGCCTGATTCTCAGGACATTTTTCTCCTTGTGTCCTCAATTCCTCCTTCTTATAACACTCTCCTTGCCTCCTCTCCTACAGACTTCCCATAGTGCTGAGGGAGGAATAATTTCATTGGAAAATCATATTTACAGCTGGGTATTTAAAGGTCTCTCTGTTCATAATATTGGACTGTGTGTCTCTGTATGCAATCCCATTTAATGCAGAAGGAAGAATCTCTGTGGATCCAAGAACATGGCAATGATCAATCAGTTGAAGGTAGAGAGTAGCATATTTTAATAAAAACAGCTTGGGTAGTCTGAAAATTACCATATGATGCCCTAACCCAACAACTCAATTCACTACCATTAAATTCCCCTAGCATAAGACTGGTTTTGTCACAATTAGATGGCCTATTGGAACTTTATCCCCCACTAATTAAGAGGCCTCCTAATAACTGAATACATACCATATATGTCTTTATTTATTTTAGTTACTTTACCCAGGATGATTTTTCCTGGTTCCATGTATTTCCCTGAGAATATCATGATGTCTTTTCTTAGCTGAATAATATTCCGTTATGGAAATATTCCACATTTTCCACAAAGGAGATTGTCAGTCCTGTTCTTTAGAACTTGGAAGTTGCTGGGAATATAATCATTGTATTGAACGACAAACTATCATGATAACTATATTCTTTTAGCCTAGAAGTCTCTCCACCTTCTTCAACTTCCTTGTAATTTTAATTGAAATTTCCCCTTGAAGCTCATGTATTTACGTGATGAATCCCCAGTGAGGAAATATGTATTGGAAGGGTTAGGAGATATGGTCTTCTTAGATAAGATAATTCCTATTGGAATTACATTGTAGGAGGGTGTGCTTTGAGGTTGATATGCCAATGAATGTGACCAAACAGAATGAGTCTCTGTCTCTCAGTCTTTGTTTCTGTAAGTCTCTGTCTATCTAGACTTTTCTCTCTCTGATCTTTCTCTCTCTGTCACACTCAATCTCCATCTCTCTGCCTGTTGCTTGTGGTTGAGTATGTAAAGCTCTTAGTACTCTGGAAGGACTACAACAAATTATCTGCTTGCTGATGTAACATCCAGTATGGACTCTGTAAAAATATAAGCAAGGTCCAATTTAAACACTTTTTGTTCAAAAATTTGCCTTGGTCAGGGAGCATTTTTCTCAGGAAGTAATTCATTGACTGAGGACATATCTGTGCATTTAAAAAACTATTGAGTTCTGTGATAATATGAAAGTCACATGTCAAGGACATGGGACTTTACTAATGACCACTTGAAAGAAATATGTGACACTTTTCCTGAACTAAGAGTCTTGGACACAGGAACTGTCATCTCTGGGTTGCTTTCAACTGCCCAGATTGAGGTATGTGGAGCTGCTCAGCCTTTCTCTCAAGCAGGCTGTGTGCTTGGCTCTCAAAATAACTGGCTCCTGAAACTCTTACCATCTTTCCCCTGTTTCATGACATCATTCTCCCTCTCAGCAAATCAACACCTAACCATTGTGATATCATAATAGCATTGGAATGTTATGATGAATTTTGAAGCCCTGATCTTGTTGTGATGTCATAATAGCAGTGTGATGTCATCATAGCATTGGATGTCCTGATATCCATGGCCATCTAAGCCAAAAGACGTATTCTGAAATTCCCAAGCTTACTTAGTCACAGGATTGGATTGATGAGATTTTTTTGTTGTTTCTCTATGATTCTTGGCAAAGTAAAATTAACTATCCAAGGAAACACATTGCTAATGGATTACTAAAAGCTTTAGCAAATAAGAGTAGAAAGAAAATAAAATTTTAGGAGAGCTAATAAATCAGATTCAGCAACAGGAATTGCTTGTGGAATAACAGAGTAGGTAAAAAAGGGACAAGAGTTTTAGGGCTTTCTAAAGATAATATTTAATCAGGATCTGTTAGGATAAATGCTCTGGATATTCCCACTGCAGTAAATCTACTACAAAGCCATTACCTAACACAGATGTTTATGATGAGGCACAAAGAAGATATGCAAGCATAGAAGGTTAGAGAGTTTTGTATTATACTATAAGTTTTACAGACAAGCATCTTATCTCTAAGGAAAGAGAATAAATCCTTAGCAAGACAAACAGGAGGAATTCACCTCATTGCTTAACTCTAGGGGGTTATAAATCTTTAGCCAACTTGGTTCAGATTGCAATGACAGTCCCTGGCCTTTCATTCACTAATTAGTAGCAGTAAACTGTGCACACAGCACTAATTCTATGTTTCCTCTGCTTAAGAGTCTGTTAGGCCAAGATTTTTATAGACACTGCTTCTACCAGGTTACTCTTTCAGTTAAAATGTAAACTTTGTATTGTTGGTAAAAAGTTTGAATGCGCCGGGAAATATGTTAACTTCAGGTGCTTCTTTATGTAATCATTATATAAGTGCTAGCTTGACTTCAGTAAATTGCAGTAGATCCACACCAACTACCTGGTATGGTCTCTGTCATTTCACCTACCTGTGCCTTCCTGATATCTGATCCCCTGATTTTCCCACAGTGCACCTGACTGGGCCAGTCTGCAGCAGGATATAATGACAAATTTTGATGCCAGAATGACATTGTGATAGCATAACTATATTGTGATGGCCTCAGAACATTGTGATGTCTTAATACCATTGTGATGTCATCATAGCAGTGTAAAGTAATATCGTTATAAAGTCATAATAACATTTTGATGTCAAAATTCTGTTGTGATATCATAGCACCATCTTGTTGTAATACCACTGTATTAATAACATGGTGATGTCATAATACCATTTTGAACTCATAATACCATCATGATGTCAACATAGCATTGTGATGTCATAATACCATTCTGATGTCATACAAGCATTGGGATATCATAATAGAAATGTGATGTCATAATATGATGTCACAATGCGATTGTGATGTCATAACAGCTTTTGAATATAATAATAGTACTTTGATATCATAAAGCCATTGTGATATAATACCATTGTGATGGCATAACACCATGTGATAGCTTATCATTGTGATGTCATAGTAGAATTGACATGTCATACCACTGTGAAGTCATAATAGCATTGTGATGTTATAATACCATTGGTGTGTAATAACACCATTGTAATATCATGACACCATTGTGATGTCCTGAGAGCAGTTTGATATCATCATAGTATTGTTGTGTTGTAATACCATTTTGATGTCATAATAGCACTGTGATACAATCAAAGCATTATGATGAAATAATAGTATTGTGATGTCATCATAGCATTGTAATCTGTTAATACCATTGTGAAATCACCTGGTTGTGAACTCATAATAGCATTGTGATGTCATTATAGCATTGTGTCATCATAATTTAATTGTGATGTCATAATACCACTGTAATTAAATGGTAGTACTGAGATGTTGTGACAATATTGTGACATCATAATACCACTGTGAAGTCAGAATACCATTGTATGTCATAATACCAATGGTATATCATAATAGCATAGAGGTTTGTGATTTCATTATTGCTTTGTAATGTCATAATAGCACAGTGATATCATGATACTTTTGTGGTGTCATAATTCCATTGTGATGTCATAATAATATTGTGGATTCAGAATACCATTTTGAAGTCATAATACCATCGTGATGACAAAAAACATTTTGATGATAAAATATCATTGTGATGTCATAATTGCAGTGTGATATTATAGGATATGATGTCATCATTGCATTGTGATTTTATAATACCATGGTGATGTCATATTATTGTTTTGTCATAATAGCTTTGAAATATTACACAATTTTGAAGTCATATAGCTTTGTGATGTCATCATAGCTTTGATATCACACACTATCATTTTTAAGTCATACCATTGTGAAGTCATATCATTGTAATGTAATAATTCCATTGTGATGTCATTACACAATCATGTCATAGTAATAGCATTGTGATGTCATAATACCTTGTTGAAGTCATAATAGCATTGTATTGTCTTAATATCATTGTGATGCCATAAAATCTTTGTAATCTCAAAATTCCATTGTGATGCCATATCACAATCATGTTATAAAGCATAGTGATGTCTTAATATCATTGTGAAGTCATACCATTTTGAAGTCATAATATAATTGTGATATCATAACACAATCATGTTGTGATGCTATAATAGCATGGTGATGTCACTATAAAATTGTGATGTCATAATACCATTGTGATTTTTCAATAACTTTGAGATATCATATTTTGTGATGGCATAATAGATTGTTGTGTCATAATAATATTGTGATTTCATAATTCCCTTGTGATGTCATGAAACTATCTTATAATAATAATATTGTGATGTTTTTTTAGAATTGTGATGTCAAAATTGCATTTTGATGTCATACCATAATCATGTCATAAGAGCATTGAGGTGTCATACAATTGTTATGTCATAATAGACTTGTGATATCATAACATTGGAATGTCATCACAGCATTGAGATGTCATACCTTTGCCTGACATCTTCAAGTCATAGTAAACAAACAAGTCCTAAAAAGCACCTGCTTCACATATATGTCTGCCAAATACTCTGAGCCAGAAGGCTGAAGATGATGTTCAAACATCACAGAGAGTTATGGGTAACTGTTGTAATAGCATTTCGATATCATACTATTGTGATATAATAATAGAATTGTGATGTCATCATAGCATTATGATATAAAAAATAACATTGTGAAGTCAAAATACCATTGTGATGTCATAATAGCACTGTGAAATAATATCATTGTGATGTCACACCATTATCGTGCCATTATATCATTGTGATGTCATAATAGCATTGCATTGATATATGAGCATTGTGAAACCATTGTGAAATAAAAATATCTTTGTGATGTCATACCATCGTGATGTCATTATATTATTGTGATGTCATAATAGCAGTATTATATCATATTAGTATAATTTCTTTGTGATGTCATATGAGCAACACGATGTCACAATAATATTTTTCAGGTCATAATGCCATTGTGATGTCAAAGTTCCATTGTGATGAGATGCCACAATCATATCGGAATAGCATTGGGATGTCATAATACATTTGTGATGTCATACTCTCAGTGTGATGTCAAAATGCCATTGTGATATAATAGCATTTTGAGATCATAATGAAATTGTGATTTCAAAATTCCACATAATATTTATGTGATGTCATAATGACAATACAAAGTAATAATAGAATGGTGATGTCATAATACCATTGGGGTATCATGACATGATTGTTATGCATAATACCACTGGGATGTTATAATAGCACTGAGATGTCATAACACCATTGATGACATAATACCATTGAGATATCAGAATAACATTGTGATCTCATAATGCCACTTTGAAGTCATAATAGCACTGTGAATGAATAATAACATTGTGATGTCATAGTAGGATTTTGAGATCATAATATCCATGTGATGTTATAATAACATATTGTGGTCATAACCCGATTGTGATGTCATCATAGCATGTGATTTCTCATAACTTTGTTAGTATAATGTTATTTTGAAATATATACACCTTACTCTTGTTCGTTCATAAGCTGATTTCTAACCTCCACTCTCTGGTTTCAATCCGGATATTGCATTGTGATACTTATTCTAAGCATTCTGTCTCAACTTTGTGTAAACAGACCAGAATATAGCAACTGCCACAATGTTGAGTGAAGGAAAAGACCGAGTACAGGAAATGAGTGGGAGGAGAGTAGATAAGGGAGCAGGGCTTGGAGAGCAGAACTGGAGGGGAGATCTTGGAACAGCCTGGAGAGAATGACTGCAAAAAAAGCAAGTATACTGGGAAAAATCTAAATGATATGTAACTATGAGGGCTTGAAGTTTTAGGAGGGAGTAACTATTGACCACAATTGTGTTCTTATTTAACAAAATAAACCCAGTCTCTGTGTGATAAATTGGTTATACAGCTATTTAGGATTAACAGCAAGCATTAATAAAAGATAAACCAATAGTAAATATTAACCATCACCTACAAAATACGATTGTGAAGCCATTACACTATTGTGATCTCATGGCACCATTGTGAAGTTATATCATTTTGAAGATATAATAGCATTGTGATGTCATAATAGCAAAGTGATGTCATAATGGCATTGTGATGTTATAATACATTGACATGTCATACCTTTGGCATATCATGACAATATTGGTAAGTCATCATAGCATGTTGATGTCATAAAACAATTGGGAGGTCATCATAGCATTATGATGTCATACTATTGTGATGTCATAATACCATTGTGATATCATGATATCATTGTGATGTCATAAAATATTGTGATGATATAGTAGTATATTGAGGTCATATATGCCACTTTGAAGTAAAAATTCCATTGTGATATATTAACACCGCAATGTTGTAATAGCACTCTGATGTCATAATACGATTGTGATATGATAAAAATAATGTGATGGAATGATAGCATTGTGATGTCATAAATGCATTGTTATGTTACATTATTATTGTGATGTTATAATTCTGTTGTGATGGCATTCCATATGATGTCATAATAGCATTGTGATATCATAAAATCATTGTGATATCATCAGTTGAGGCTTGCTTTGTGACCCACTATATGGTCTATTTTGGAGAAGGTTCCATGAGGTGCTGAAAAGAAGGTGTACTCTTTTGAGTTTGGGTGAAACGATCTGTAGATGTCTATTAGGTCCATTTGATTTAGGGATTCTGTGAGTGCTTTTATTTCCCTATTTGGTGTCTGTCTAGTTGATCTGTCCCTTGGTGAGAGTGGAGTGTTGAAGTCTCCCACTATTAAGGTATTAGGATCAATGTATGATTTAAGCTTTAATAATGTTTTATTTACGAATGTCGGTGCTCTTGTATTTGGGGCATAGATATTCAAGATTGTGATATCCTCTTGGTGGATTTTTCCTTTGATGAGAATATAGTGGTCCTCCTTATCTTTTTTTATTAACTTGGGTTGAAAGTCTATTTTATTAGATATTAGGATGGCTACTCCAGCTTGTTTTGTGGAACCATTTGCTTGAAAAACAGTTTTCCATCCCTTTACTCTGAGGTAGTGTTTATCTTTGTTGCATAGATGTGTTTATTGGATGCAACAGAATGTTGGATCCTGTTTCCTTAACCATTCTGTTAGCCTGTGTCTTTTTATTGGTGAGTTAAGTCCATTGATATTGATAGATAATAGTGACCAATGCATGTTAGTTCCTTTTGTAATGGAGTCGGTGATCTAACCCTGTTTCATTGCTTGTTTTCTTTTCATTTTTGTTGGGACATTATCTGTATGCCCTGTTTTCTTGGGTGAATTTGTTTTCATTGGATTGGAGTTTTCCTTCTAGTATCTTCTGTAGGGATGGTTTGCTGTGTAGATATTCTGTAAATTTAGTTTTGTCATGGAATATTTTGTTTTCTCCATCTGTGTTGATTGAAAGCTTTGCAGGGTATAATAGTCTGGGTTGACATTTGTGATCTCTTAGAGTCTCCATGATACTTGCCCAGGCCCTTCTGGCTTTCATAGTTTCTGATGAGAAGTCCGGTGTGATTCTGATAGGTCTACCTTCATATGTTACTTGGCCTTTTTTCCTTGCTGCTTTTAATATCTTTTCTTTGTTCTGTAGATTTAGTGTTTTGACTATGATGTGACGTGATGTGTTTCTTTTCTACTCTAGTCTATTTGGAGTTCTGTAGGCCTCTTGTATATTTATGGACATCTCTTTCTTCAAGTTGGGAAAATTTTCTTCTATGATTATCTTGAAAATATTTTCTGGACCTTGGAGTCTGGAGTCTTCTTTTTCATGAATTCCTATTATTCTTAGATTTTGTCTTTTCATAGCATCCTTGATTTCTTGGATATTTTGTGATTGGAACTTTTCTGATTTTACTTTTTCTTTGAGAGAAGTATCCATTTCTGCTAGTGTGTCTTCAGCTCCAGAGATTCTCTCTTCCATCTCTTGTATTCTGTTGGTGATGCTTACTTTTGTGGTTCCTGATCTTTTCTCCAAGTTCTCCAGCTCAAGGGTTTTCTCATTTTGTGTTTTCTTTATTGATTCTAATTCTGTTTTCATGCCTTGCACCATTTCTTTCATGTGTTTGAATTTGGATTCCTGTCTCTCTACGATGGCCTCTATTTCTTTTTTCATTTCCTTCTTATATGCCACTAATTTTTCCTCTACTTGTGTATCTATTTGTTTGGCTATGTTTGCCTGTGTTTCTTTAAGGATATTGTCTATTTCTTCTTTCTTTGCCTCCAATTGACTGGCCATCTCTTTGAAAGACTTGTTCATTTCCTCCTTATGAGCCTCAAATAATTGGGCAAGCATGGCTTTAGAATCATTTTCCTGTGCTTCTGCTGAATTGGAGTATCCATCGATTTTGGGGTTTGCTGGTGAAGTCATGATGTCCTGATTTATGTTGGAAGTGTTCTTTCGCCTACCTCTGGCCATTGGCTTATCTGAAACCTTCCCTGTTTGTTTTTGGATTCTGCAGATCAGATTGGTGCTGTCTGTCTCTGGTGTCTGGAGAGTTCTTCAGGAAGCTGAGCACTCTCAGCGTGTGCTGAGGACTAGCTGTACAGGCAGGTCTCTTGGCAGAGATCTTGGTATCTGGGGCTCTCTGCTCTCTGGTTTGGCCCTGCTTCTTTGATGTGTTCCGCCAGTTCTGTGCTGCTGTCACTTCCAGGTTCTGAGGTCTTGCTGCAGCTGGAGATTTCAGGGTGGTCACTTCAGCAGGGATGGGGTAACCAGACTCTCTGTTCTCTGGTTTGGCCCTGGTTAGTCTTAAACTGGAGGGCTGTGGTGCCCCGCCAGTTCAGTGCTGCTCCGCCACCATGTCCCACTGTAACTGGAGACTGGGTTGCTAGTCCCAATGCTTTCTGCGAAGTCCTGGCATCTCTTCCTTGTGCTCTCCAAGCTATTAGGAGACCTCCTAATAAGTGAATCCATACCATGTTTGTCTTTGTATATTTTAGTTCCTTTATCCATAGTGTTTATTCCTGGTTCTGTCCATTTAGCTGAAAATATCATGATATCATTTTCTTAGCTGAATAATACTCCATTATGGAAATATTCCACATCCTCCAATATTCTCCAAAGGAGAAAATGTTACTCCTGTTCTTGTGTCCTTGGAAGTTACTGGTACTTTAATCATTTTATTGAATGAGAAAGTATCAGGATAACTCTGTTCTTTTTGCCTAGAGGTCCCTCCATCTTCTTCCACTTACTGGTGATTTGAAGTGTAATGTCCCCTTGAAGCTCCTCTATTTACTTGTGGATTCCCCAGTAAAGAAATGTCTGGGAAGGGTTAGGAGTTATGGCATTGTTAGATAATATAATTCCTATTGGAGTTATATTATAGAAGGTTTTACTGTGAGGTTGATATGCCAATGAGAGGGACCAGACATATGGAGTCTCTGTCTCTCAGTCTATACATTTTTTTCTGTCAATCTCTATCTCTCTATTTGTTAATCTGTCTCTCTAGCTGTTTCTCTGTCTTCCTCTCTCTTCCTGCTGCTTGTAGTTCAGTATGAAACCTCTCAGTTCTGCTGAAGGACTACAACAAGGTGACTGCTTGATGACTTGACATCCTGAATGGTCTCTGTAAAAATATAAGGAGCATCCCAATTAAATGGTTTTTATTCAATGAGTTGCCTTGGTCAGGGAGCGTTTTTCAAGTAAGTAAGTCCCTGACTGAGGATATATCTGTGCATTTAAGAAATAATTATGGACTCAGTGCTAATGTGAAACTCACATTTCAAGGAGAAGTAAATTTAATTATGACCGCTTGAAAGAAATATGTGACACTTTTCCTGAACTAAGAGTCTTGGACACAGGAATGGTCTTCCCTGTGTTGTGTGCTTTCAGCTGAACAGATTTAGGCATGTAGGGCTCATCACCCTTTCTATCAAGCAGACTGTCCACTTGGCCCTTTTGATAACTGGCTCCTGAAATCTTACTGGCTTTCATCCATTTCTTGATATCATTCTCCATCTGAGACAATCAGTATGTGAGAGAATCTTGAGGTTTCCATGAAGATGAGTAAACAAACTTTCCTTAGTGTCCAGTACCTCTGATACTGTGCATATGTAACTTTTTCTTGTAAAACCCAATAAGCCTTTATCTCATCACTTTATCCAGATTCCACACCTTTATTCCTGCTTACCTCTCTGACAATTTCTGGTAGAAAATGGTACTTTACTGTTTATTGAATTGGATACATTCCTAAGTAGGGAAGCTTCACAGTGATGTGGGATTAACAGGGATTTACCAAATGATAAGGTGCTCTTCTACTATGCTCTTGGATCTGAAATTTCTGAGGTTGTAACTTTGAAATGAGCAGATACTGGCATACTCACTAAATGTACATTCACATTCTTATTAATATAATAGGCAGGATGGGCCTGCAGTTCCCTGCAATATTAAGTCTTTAGAGCAGGGAAATCAGATAATTCCTGGAACTGGTTTGGCTCAAACAGGGAAAGATCTGTGAGTTTAAAAGGAGAACTTAGGAGCAATAAAGGATTTGACAGCTGGTGCTGTTCCACACTTTGTTTGCCAACCCTCTATGAGCACAGTTGCGTAGGCTGACCTGGTTGGATTGGCAGCTGTGTCCTATTCAGTGGTCAGTGAGCAATTCTCATTCTCTTGGGTTGCAGTTCTACCCTGGCCTTCAGTACAGAGATATATGTCCATGTTATATGCCTAGGACACAAGAGTAGAAGTTTCTCCTGTAATTGTCCTCCAGGCAAACCCTCCAAATGTAGTGTTATTGCTTGTTCAGAGGTGCCACCTGAACTCATGAGGTCTGAGGTAGCTGGGAAACCACTACTTAAAGGCTAGGATTCTCTGCTACATAATGAGTTTCTAGACAGTATGCCTTACGAAGTCAAACTCTGCCCTCTTTAATAAAATCTGTTCTCCAGGTTAAAATTCAGTGTAAAAGTTGTCAACATATCATTTTTTTTATTATGTGGGAAATTCATATACTATACATTACCCTTCTGGTCCATTGCTCCCAGTTTCAAATTCCTACCCATGCGTCACACAAAATTTTTTTAAAATACATCAGTTGAAGGACGTGTTGTTCATATATTCATTGGAACATGATTAGAGTCTCAGGGCCAAGTCACTTAAAGGGAACTGAGTTCATCTTTGCTGCACACTGGTACTACCCCCAAGAAAAAGCCATCAGTCCTGAAGCCTTTTATAATTCATCACCTTGATCACAGTTTTTCTTATATAATTATTTATTACATATTGTTCAATTTGTATCTCCTCTGCTGCCCTTCTCCCTCTCCTTGCAGTCCCACCCACCCTACTCCTTCTACCTTTATGACCTTTCTCTAGTTCCCAGATAAACAAGGTCCGCCTCATCCTTCTGTCTGAACCTAGCTTATCAGTTCTCATCAAGGCTGGATGCCTCACTTTCCTTTGGGGTCTGATTCTCAGGGCATTGTTCTCCTTGTGTCTTCAATTCTTTCTGCTTATGACACTATTCCTGCCTCCTCTCCTGCAGGCTTCCCAGAGCTCTGAGGGGAGGGAGAATTTCATAGGAAAAGCCCATTTATACTTGGGTGTTTTAAGGTCTCCCTGTGGATAATTTTGGACTGTGGGTCTCTGTATGCAACCACATTAGATGCAGAAGGAATCATCTCTGTGGATCCAAGAACATGACAATGATCAATCAGTGGAGGGCAGAGAGCAGCCTATGTTTATAACAACAGCCTGGGTTGCTTGAAAATTTCCATAGGAAGAACTGGCTCAACAGCTTAATTCACTGCCACCCAATCCCCGGAGTAGAAGACTAGTTTGGTCCCAATTACATGGCCTTTTGGAACTTTATCCCCCACTATAAGCAGATGTCCTAATAAACGAATACATGCTATATTTGTATCTCTACATTTATTTACTTCACTGGGGATGATTTTCCCTTCTTCCATCCATTTTCTTGAAAATATCATGATATCATTTTCTTGGCTGCAAAATACTCCGTTATGGAAATATTACACATTTTCCCCAAAGGTGAGTATCAGTACTGTTCTTTAAAACTTGGAAGTTGCAGGGACTTTATTCATTGTATTGAATGACAAACTCTCTAGATAACTATGTTCTTTTAGCCTAGAAGTCCCTCCATCTTTTTCCACTTCCTGGTGATTTAAATTGCAATTTCACCTTGAAGCTCATCTATTTACATGATGAGTCCCCCGTGGGGAAATGTCTGGGAAGGGTTAAGGAGGTATGGCCTTGTTAGATAATATAATTCCTATTGGAGTTATATTGTAGGAGTATGTCCTTTGATATTGATATGCCAATGAAAATGACCAGACAGAATGGGTCTCTGTCTCTCTTTCTCTGTCCCTTTATTTCTTTGTTTCCATAGGTCTAGGTCTTCCTATTTCTGAATCTTTCTCTCATGTTCTTTCTCTCTCTGTCTCACTCAGTCTCCCTCCCTCTGCCTGCTGCTTGTAGTTCAGTATGAATAGCTCTCAGTTCTGCTGAAGGACTACAACAAATTATACACTTGCTGATGTGACATCCAGTATAGTCTGTGTAAAAATATAAGCAAGATCCCAAATAAATGATTATTGTTCAAACTTTGATATGCAAATGAGGTTGATATGCAAATGAAAGTGACCATACAGAATGGAGTCTCTGCAATTTGTATCTTTATTTCTGTCAGTTTTTGTCTTAATATTTCTGAATCTGTTTCTCTATCTCTTTCTGTCTCTCTTTCTTTCTCTCTCTCTCTCTCTCTCTCTCTCTCTCTCTCTCTCTCTCTGTCACACTCTGAGTATCTGCCACTTCTTGTTAAGTATGAAATGCTCTCAGTTCTGCTGAAGGAATACAAGATGACTGCTTGTCAATATGACATCCTGGATGGTCTCTGTAAAAATATAAGCAAGGTCCCATTTAATTGCTTTTTGTTCACAAATTTGCCTTGGTCAGGGAGCATTTTTCCAGTAAGCAATTCACTGACTGGGGACATATCTGTGCATTTATCAAATAATAACGATATCTGTCATAATGTGACACTCATATATCAATGATTGTTGATTTTATTAAAGACCACTTGAAATAAATATGTCACACTTTTCCTGAACTTACAGTCTTGGACACAGGAACTGTCATTTCTGGGTTGTGTGCTTTCTGCTGCTCAGACTGAGGCATGTAGGGCTGTCAAGCTTTTCTCTCCAACAGGCTGTCCACTTGGCCCTTTCAATAAGTGCCTCTGGAAACTTACTGGCTTTCGCCTGTTTCATGACATTGTTCTCCCTGTCAGACAATCAGCACCTAACCATTGTGATATCATAATAGCATTGTGATATCATCACAGCAATGGATGTCCTACTATCATTGTATAGTCTTACTGTTGTGAAGTCATAATAGGTTTTTTGTTTCAAATTTACATTGTGATGTCATAAAACAATCATGTCGAAATACTATTTCCAAGTCATAATAGCATTGTGATGTCATAATAACATTGTGATATCATAATAACACTGTGAGTCATAATATTGTAATGTCATAATAGGATTGTGATGTCATAACAGTATTGTGATTTCCAATCATTGTGATGCTGTAATAGCATTGAGATATCATAATAGTATTGTGATATCACAAGAGCATTGTAATATCATAAGAGCAGTGAGATGTCTTAATATCATTGGAAAGTCATACTGTTGCCAAGTCATGATAGCATTGCAATATCATAATTCCATTGTGATATCATAAAACATTCATGTCACAAGAGCATTGTGATATCATAGTAAAAATGTGATATCATAAAAGCATTTTGATGTCATAATAACATTGTGATATCTTAAAACCACTGAGATGTCATAATATTGGGATGTCATAATAGTATTATGATGTCATAATACCTTTGTGATGTTGTAATAGTATTTTGATTTCTTATCATTGTAAAGTCATAATAGCATTGAGATATCATAATAGCATTGTAAAGCCGTAATAGCATTGTGATGTCATAATACCATTGCTATATCATATGATATCATAATAGCATTGTGATGTTATAAGAGGTTATTGATGTCATAATAGCATTGTCATATTATAATAGAATTGTGATGTCATAATATCATTGTGATTGTCAAATTTCCTTCGTGATGTCATAAAAATCATGTTGTAATAGCATTTTAATGTTGGAATAGCATTGGGATGTCATAATGAATTTTGATGTCAGAATGCCATTGTGAAAGCATAACCTCACTGTGATGTTATCAGAGCATTGTTATGTCATAATACCATTGTGATGTCATCATAGCATTGTGAAGTAATAGTGTAGTGAAGTCATAATAGAATTTTGATGACAAAATTCCGTTGTGATGTCATAGTACTATCTTGTTGTACTACCAATGTATTAATAGCATGGTTATATCATAATACCATTGTGATGTCATATCATTCTGATGTCATAAAAGCATTTAGATGTCATACCATTGTGATATCATAATACCTTTTGACATCATAATACCATTAGGATGTCATGCCGTTTTTGAAGTTATCATAGCATCTTGATACCCTAATAATATTGTGATGTCATAACAACATTGTTGTGTCTTAATACCATTCTGAGGTTATAATAGCATTGTGATATCATAATAGCATTAAGATTTCATACCATTGAAATGTCAGAATACAACTGTGATATCATAATACATTTTTGAAGTCATAATAGCTTTGTGATGCCATAATACCATTGTGATGTAATAACACATTTCTTATTTCATCATAGCATTGTGATGTCATAATAGCATTGTGATACCCTAATACCCAGTGTGATGTCATCATATCAACATGATGTCATATCATTTTGATGTCATAATATAATTGTGATGTGAAAGTATTCTTTTAGCCTAGAAGTCCCTCAATCTTCTCTTACTTCCTGGTAATTTAAATTGCAATGTCCCATTGAAGCTCTCTATTTACATGTGGAGTCCAAAGTGAGGAAATATCTGAGAGGGGTTAGGAGTAATGGCCGTGTTAGATAATATAATTCCTATTGGAGTTATATTACATAAGGGTGTGCTTTGAGGTTGATATACCAATGACAGTGACCAGACATAACTGAGTCTCTATCTCTAGGTCTCTGTCACTTATGTCATAGTTTTTGTCGGTCTTAGTCTCTGTTTATGAATGTGTCTCTCTAGGTTTTTCTCTCTCCATCTCCGTCTCTCTGTCTGCCAATTGTGGTTCCCTATGAAAAGCTCTCAGTTCTGCTGAAGGAGTGCAACAAGATGACTGCTTGCTGATGTGACATCCTGGATGGTATTTATAAAAATATAAGTACAGTCCCAGTTAAACACTTTTTGCTCAAAGATTTGCCTTCATGAGGGAACATCTTAACATAAGTAATTCACTGACTGAGGACATATCTGTGAATTTAACAAATAATAATTGAATCTGTCATAATGTGAAACTTACATGTCAAGGACTAGTAACTTTATTAAAAACCACCTGAAAGAATTCTGTGACAAATCAACTGAACTAAAAGTCTTGGACATAGGAACTGTCATCTCTGGGCTATGTGTTTTCAACTGCCCAGATTGAGGCATGTAGGGCTGCTAAGCCTTTCTCTCATATAGGCTGTCCACTTGGCCCTTTTAATAACTGGCTCCTGAAACTCTTACTGTCTTTCACCTGCTTCATGACAGCATTCTGCCTCTCAGCCATTCAGCACCTGAGATAATCTCAACATTTCCATGGAGGTAAGTAAACAAACTTTCCTCAGTGACCAGTGTCTCTGATTCTGTGCACACGTGACTTTTCTTGTGAAACCCAACAAGCCTTTATCTCATTCCTTTATCCAGATCCCACACATTTATTCCTGTTTACCTCTGTGACAATATCAGGTAGGAAATGAAACTTTCTTGTTTATTTAACTGGACATCTTCCTAAGTAGGGCAGCTTCAAAGTGATGTGGGATTAAGAGGAATATACTGAAAGACAAGGTGGTCTCCTACTGTGGAGGATTGATTTCAAATTGATTTGAAATTTTCTAGGTTGTGACTTTGAACTGAGTAGTTACTGGCATATTCACTAAATATACTTTCACATTCTTATTGATATAATAGGCTGGCAGGGTTAAGGGTTTCCTGGGGTATTGTGTCTTTAAGAGCAGGGAAAAGAGAAGGAAACCAGGCAATTACTGGGACTGGTTTGAGTGAAACAGAGAAATGACGATGAGTATAATAGGAGAACCTTAGGGGCAATGAACTTTGACAGCTGGTACTATTCCACGTTAGTTTTGGCACCCCTCTATGGGCAGGGTTGCCTGGGCTGACTTGGCTGGATCAGTAGCTGTGTCCTACTCAGTGGTCATTGAGGAATAAAATTCTGGTCCTGTGGTTGAAATTTCAAATTGTGCCTTCAAAACAGAGAAATGTGACCATTATATATGACTAGTATACAAGAGCTGCTGTTTTTCCTGCTGTGGTCCTCCAGGCAAAACCCGTAAAAGTATTGTTAGTGCCAGGATGGCTAATTCAGAGGTGCCTCCTGAGCTCATGGGGTCTGAGGTAACTGGGTAAACACTAGTTCAAGGCTAGGATTCTCTGCTATATAATGTGTTCCTGGAAAGGATGCCTTACAAATTCAAATTCTGCCCTCCTTTAGTGGAATGTTTTCTCCATGTTAAAATTCATCGTAAAAGTTGTCAACATATTATTTTATTTCTTATGTGGAAATTTGATATAATATACTTTACACTTCTTTTCCTTTGCTCTCATTTTCAAATTCCTACCCATGTGTCACACTATTTTTTTCTTTAAAATACATCAATTCAAGTATGTAAATATATACATTGGAACATGATTTGAGTCTCAGTGCAAATTCTCATGAAGAAAACTGAGTTTATCCTTGCTACACCCTGGCACCACCCACAAGAAGAATCCATCAGTCCTGAAGAACTCTATATTTCATTGCCTTGAAAACAGTTTTTCTTATGTGTTGCGAGCCGCGTGGTCGTCTCACCAGCAAGAATGCACGCGAACAACAGGATCCTTCTGCAGCAAGCTTTATTGCAGTCAAACGATGAAAGGAGGAAGACCCCGAGTCCCCGAAGTGGCGCAGTTTATATAAGCCCTGCTTGCACCAAAGTGGTGTGAGATGACGTATCATCCCATGATTGGCTGCTCACCCATCACCCCATATGACACCCCGGGCTGGGCTCGTGAGGACTGTTGCCCAACGGTCATAACGGTCATAATGGTCATGCGCTCTAGGACTTGTTTACCAGTTTAGAAGGGCGGAAGCCAGCGCCATGGCAACCAAACCCCGGCTCTTCACACTTATGTATTTATTTATTATGAGTTGTTCACTTTGAATCCCCTCTGCTGCTCCCTCCCCTTCTCCTTCCATTCCCAAACACCTTCCTTCTTCTACCTCTATGCTCTTTTCTCTAGTTCCCTGATAGGGGAGGTCCTCCTCTTCCTTCAGTCTGATCATAGCTTATCAGGACTCATCAAGGCTGGCTGTATCATCTTCCTCTGTAGCCTGGTTCTCAGGGCATTGTTCTCCTTGTGTCCTCAATTCCTACTACTTATGACCCTTCCTGCCTCCTATTCTTAGCACTTTTAATAACTGGCTCCTGAATCTCTTACTGGTGTTCCCCTATTTTGTGACATCATTCTGCCTCTCAGCCAATCAGTACCTGAGAGAATCTTGTGGTTTCCAGGAAGATGAGTAAGCAATCTTTCCTCAGGGTCCAGTATCTCTTATCCTGCACACACATGATTTTTTCTTGTGAAACCCCACAAGCCTTTATCTCATCCCTTCATCCAGATACCATACCTTTATTCCAGTTTACCTCTGTGACAATGTCAGGTAGGAAATGAAAATTTAATGTTTATTTACTTGAACAGCTTCCTAAGTAGGAAAGCTTCAAAGTGATATGGGATTAAGGAGAATGTACCCAATGACAAAGTGATCTCCTACTGTGGCCTTGGATCTGAAATTTCCTAGATTTTAACTTTGAACTGAGTGGCTACCCGTGTACTCACTAAATATACCTTCACATCCTTATTGATATAATAAGCTGGCAGTTTCTAGGGTGGCCTGGGGTATTATAAAAGAGAAGGAAACTACACAATTCCTGGGACTGGTTTGGTAGAAATAGAGAAAGATTGGTGTATGTAAAAGGAGAACTGAGGGGCAACAAAGTTTTTGAAAGCTGATTCTGTTCCACACTGATGTTGCCAAACCTCTATGAGCAGGGTTGCCTTGGCTGACTTGGCTGGATTTGCAGCTCTGTCTTATTCAGTGGTAAGTCATGAACTCTCCTGCTCTTAGGGTTTACAGTTAAAACTGAGCCTTAAGGACAGAGAAGGGGGTCCATGTCATATGCCGAGGACACCAGAGCGGCTGTGTTTTCTGCTGTGATCCTCCAGACAAACCCTCTAAATGTAGTGTTATTTCAAGGAATGCTCGTTCAGATATGCCACCTGAGCTCAGTTTGTCTCAGGTAGCTGGGTAAACACTAGTTCATGGTGAGAATTCTCTGCTACATAATGAGATCCTGGAAAGCATGCCTTTAAAGTCAAACTCTGTCTTCATTTAGCAGAATCTTTCCTTCATATTAAATGTCATTGTAAAATTTGTTAACACTTAATTTTTCTTATTTACATATTTCATATAATATAGATTATACTCCTTTTCCATTGCTCCCAGGTTCAATTTCCTACCTATGTATCACACGTATTTTTTTTCTGTAAAAATATCAATTGTAGTATGTGTTGTTCATATACTCATTAAAACATAATCAGAATCTCAGTGACAAGTTACATAAAGAAAACTGAGTTCATCCTTGTCACACCCGGGTAACACCCACAAGAAAACCATCAGTCCTAAAGAGCTCTATACTTCATCAGCTTGATCACAGTTTTCACTATTGTATTTATTTATTAAGAATTTTTTATGTTGAGTCCCCTATTCTTCTTTCTCTCTCTTCTCTTTCCAGTTCCACCCACACTCCTTCTTCTACCGCTATGCCAGTTTTCTGGTTCCCTAATAGGGGAGATCAATCTCCGGCTTCTATCTGACCCTAGGTCATCAGGTCTCACAGAGGCTCTCTGTATTGTCTTCCTCCGCAGTGTGATTCTCAGGGCATTGCTCTGCTTGTGTCCTCAATTAACTCTAGTTATGCCACTCTTCCTGCCTCCTTTCCTACAGGTTTCCCAGAGCTCTGACAGGAGGGAGAATTTCAAAGAGAAATCTCTTTTAGAGCAGTGTGTTTTAAGGTCTCTCTGTGCATAATATTGGCCTGTGGGTCTCTGTACGTAATCACATTTGGTACAGAAGGAAGTATCTCTGTGGATACAAGAACATGGCACTTATCTATCATGTGAGGGCAGAGAGCAATATATTTAATTAATAACAGCCTAGTTTGCTTGAAAATTTCCATAGGATGACCTGGCCCAAGAACTCAATTCACTGCCACCCTATTCCCCTAGTGGAAGACTGGTTTGTTCACAATAAATGGCTTATTGGCACTTTATCCCCTACTATTAGGAAACATCCTAATAAGGGAATACAAAGCATATTTGCCATACTGTATTTTAGTTAATTCACCCAGGATGAATTTACTGGTTCCATCCATTTGCCTGAAATATCTTGATGTCATTTTCTTAACAGAATAATACTTCCTTATGGAAATATTCCACATTTTCTCCAAAGGAGATTTTGAGTCCTGTTCTTTAGAACTTTGAAGTTGCTGGGGCTTTAATCATTGTATTGAATGACAAACTATCAGGATAACTATGTTCTTTTAGCCGAGTATTCCCCCCATCTTCTTCTACTTCCTGGTGATTTGAATTGCAATGTCCACTTGAAGCTCCATCTATTTATATGTTGAGTCCCCAGTTAGGAAATTTCAGGGAAGGGTTTGGGGGCATGGCCTTTTTAGATAATATAATTCCTGTTGCAGTTATCACATAGGATGGTGTGCTTTCTGGTTGATATGCCAATGAAAATGACCAGACAAATGGAGTCTCTGTCTATCGATTGCTGGCACTTTATATTTTTGATATGGTCATTCTCTCTCTCCAGCTGAATATGTCTCCCTAGCTCCTTCTCTCTCTTTGTCTCTCTGTCTCCCTCTCTCAGACTGTGGCATGTGAAATACTCTCAGTTCTGCTGAAGGACTACGATAAAATGACTGCTTGCTGACATGACATCCTGGAAGGTCTGTGTAAAATATATAAGAAAACTCCCAATTAATCACTTTTTGTTGAAAGAGTTGGCTTTGTCAGGGAGCGTTTCCCATTAAGTAATTCATTGACTGAGTACATATCTGTTTGTTTTTTTTTTTTTTTTTTTTTTTATTTTTCTTTTTAGTTACATTTTGTTAACTCTGTGTCCCCGCTGTATCCGTCCCCAAACACACACTCCCTCCCTGGTCTCCTCCCTGTCCCTTTCCAAGTCCACTGATAGGGAAGGACCTCCTCCCCTTTCATTTGACCCTGTTTTATCACGTATCTTCAGAGATGGCTATAAAGTCCTCCCCTGTGAACTAACAGGACTGCTCCTCCCCTGGGGGGGGGGGAAGTCAAGGAGCCTGACCTTGAGATCCTGATAGAAATAGTCCTTGTTCCCTTACTTTGGAAAACTATTTGATTACTGAGCTTCAATGGGCCACATCCGAGCAAAAGTTCTAGGTTATATCCATAGATGGTCTTTGGTTGAGTGTCAGTCTCAGAAAAGACCCTGTGCCCGGATATATTTGGTCCTTGTAGAGATCCTATCCTTTCCATATCATACTAACACCCCTTTTTTCATATGATTCCCTGCACTCTGCCGAGGGTTTGGTTAAGAGTCTTAGTGTCTGCTTTGAAACACTGCTAGGTAGACTCTTTCAAATGCCTTTTGTGGTAGATTGCTGTCATACCTTAAATGCACATCCTTTTGTCTTTCTAAATGAGGATTGACCCTGTCCACTTTCTTGATTATCTTCTTTAGGTGTGTAGATTTCATTATGTTCATCATATCTTGTAAGTCTATATACACGAGTATGTGCAATGTTTGTCTTTCTCATGCTGAAATACTTCACTCAGAATGATAGTTTCTAGATCCCACCACTTGCCTGCAAATTTCATGATTTCCTCCTTTTTGATTGCTGAGTAGTATTCCATTGTGTAAAAATACCACAGTTTCTGCCTCCATTCCTCTGTTGATGGACATCTGGATTGTTTCCAAGTTCTGGCTATTACAAATAAAGCTGCTACAAACATGGTTGAACAAATGTCCTTGTTGTGTACTTGAGCAAATTTTGGGTATATACCTAGGAGAGGTATAACTGGGTCATGAGGTAGCACTACTCCTAATTGCCTGAGAAAGTGCCAGATTGACTTCCAAAGTGGTTGTACCAGTTTACATTCCCACCAGCAATGGAGGAGGGTTCCCCTTTCTCCAGAACTTCTCCAGCATTTCTTTTTTCTTTTTTCTTTTTTTTTCAATGCAGTTTATTCAGGAACATTGAACAATCCTCGGACCCCGGGGAAAGCCAGCCCACAGCTTAAATAGCCTCTGGGTAGCCAACCCAGGCGTGCCACGGGGGCAATGCAGATAGGTCCACATACATGGAAGCAAGCCAGATCCTCGGCCTTAGCCAAATGTGGAGTTGTTCGTGACAGAGAGCACTCACCATCGGGAAGGTGGAAGGCGGAAACCAGCTCCATCTTTAAGGCATAGCATTCCGCAGCTCTCTACAGTTCCCCCTTTTTGTTTTAGACGCATCAGGCAAGAGTAGAGGTCTGATCTCTGATATTAGAAATAAATTGGGACTTTGTACAGATGTTCATTTAGGTGTCATCCACCCAAAGAGCATCAGACCGTCCGATACCTTTTTCTCAGAGGCGGGACCTGGGGCATCAACCCGCATGCAATCAGACATGCTCTTCTCTGGGTCCGAAGCGGCTGACCCTGAGTGCAGTGCTTAGCCTCGCATCCTGAGCGTATCATTTTAGCTTTTTATGGTATCCAACCATGCTTGGGGAGAATGTCCTGCTTCAATGGCTGTAAAGGCCTGAATGATCATGGCTGCATCACACTGTTGTGAGACTCTAATCTTGCATATATACCACAGGCAAACCAAGGAGACCAACACCAGAAGGCCTGCTAACACTCCCATGCCCGCCCATTCCTTCCGATGATTCATGGCTGCAGCAATCCATGTTGATAATCCTGTGGCTAGTCCTGCGTCCACTCCGGTAGAATTTACTGTGACAATGGCCACTCTCAGCTGCTCCATCATAGTATCGAATTCTCCAGTCCAATTACCTAAAATATAGCTCGACAATTGTTTAGACAGATTTGCAGCGCAGGAAAAATTCTCATGTTGTATGCTAGTGACACAAAGTCCAGCATACTTTCATTGACAGCCAGGTTGAGCGATTTGCCATAGGGTATCAATTTGCTCCTGCAAGAGGTCAATCCTCTGATTGAACACCATCAAGCTTCCTTTTAGTTGAGCATTAATTCCTTTATGTACAACTAAGGCATGAGCTACATTGGCTAAATGATTATTCAGGGTCTGAGCAGTCTGTCCAGTATGACTCATGGCTAATGCCCTGGTGGTAGCTCCAACAGCCGTCAATGAGATGGTAGTAACAATGGTGGCTGTAGTTCCAAGATCCCTTTTCTGTCTGAAGAGAGTTCCTATAAGCCCACACCTGTATGTCTATATCCCCCATTTTTATTCATTATTAGCCAGATAGAGCCAAGTAATTGTGGTAATCATACTTGCTTTTTTGCCCAATACTGGAATGCTAGTAAAGTTAGGTATGCCCTGGTTACTCGCATGCCTCACTGGGTGCCTATGCCCATTGATGCTTCTCCAGCATTTCTTATCACTTGAGTTTTTCATGTTGGCCATGGGTGTAAGGTGAAATCTCAGGGTCGTTTTTATTTGCATTTCCCTAATGGCTAATGTGGTTGAACATTTCTTTAAGTGTTTCTCGAGGTTCCTCTTTAGAGAATTCTCTGTTTAGCTCTGTTACCCATTTTTTAATGGGATTACTTGGTTTGTTGCTTTTCTGCTTCTTTAGTTCTTTATATATACTGGATATTAGCCCTCTGTCAGATAAAGGGTTGGTGAAGATTCTTTCCCAATCTGTAGGCTGTCATTTTGTTTTGATGACAGTGTCCTTTGCTTTACAGAAGCTTATCAGTTTCATGAGGTCCCATTTATTGATTGTTGCTCTTAGACCCTGTGCTGTTGGTGTTCTGTTCAGGAAGTTGTCTCCTGTGCCAATGAGTTCTAAACTGTTCCCCAATTTTTTTCCAACTGATTTAGAGTATCTGGTTTTATGTTGAGGTCCTTGATCCACTTTGAGTTTAGTTTTCTGCAGGGTGATAAATATGAATTTATTTTCATTTTTCTGCATGTAGACATCCAGTTGGTCCAGCACCATTTGTTGAAGATGCTGTCTTTTTTCCATTGAATGGATTTGGCTTCTTTGTCAAATATCGAGAATTCATAGGTAAGTGGGTTTATTTCTGAGCCTTGTATGCAGTTCCATTGATCTTCCTTTCTGTTTCTATGCCAATACCATGCAGTTTTTATTACTGTTGCCCTGTGGTACAGCTTGAGATCAGGGATGGAGATACCTCCAGATGATCTGTTGTTGTACAAGATCGTTTTGGAGATTCTGGGTTATTTGTTTCTCCATATGAAGCTGAGAATCTTTTTTTCAAGTTCTGTAAAGAATTGAGATTGTATTTTGATGGGAATTGCATTAAATCTGTAGATTGCTTTTGACAGTATGGCCATTTTCACAATGTTAATCCTACCAATCCATGAGAACGGGAGATCTTTCCATCTTCTGATATCTTCTTTGATTTCTTTCTTCAGAGACTTGAAGTTTTTCTCAAACATGTCTTTCACTTGCTTGGTTAGAGTCACACCAAGGTACTTTGTGTTATTAGTGGCTATTGTGAAGGGTGTTGTTTCCCTAATTTCTTTCTCAGCTTTTTTTGTATTTGGTATACAGGAGGGCTTCTGATTTTTTGGTGTTGATTTTGTATGCTGCCAGTTTTCTGAAGGTGTTTATCAGCTGAAGGAGTTCTCTGGTTGAATTTTTGGGGTCACTCATGTATACTATCATATCATCTGCAAATAGTGACACTTTGACCTCTTCCTTTCTGATTTGTATCCCCTTGATCTCCTCTAGTTGTCTTATTGCTCTGGCTAGGACTTCAAGTACTATGTTGAAGAGATATGGAGACAATGGGCAGCCTTGTCTTGTCCCTGATTTCAGTGGGATTGATTTAAGTTTTTCTCCATTGAGTTTGATGTTAGCTATAGGCTTGCTGTATATTGCCTTTACTATCTTTAGGTATGTGCCTTGTATCCCTGATCTTTCCAAGACTTTAAACATGAATGGGTATTGGACTTTGTCAAATGCTTTTTAGACATCTAAAGAGATGATCATGTAGTTTTTCTCCTTCAGTTTGTTTATGTGGTGGATTACATTGATGGATTTTTTTTTTTTATGTTGAACCACGCTTGCATGCCTGGGATGAAGCCTACTTGATCATGGTGGATGATATCTTTGATAAGTTCTTGGATTTGGTTTGCAAGTATTTTATTGAGTATTTTTGTGTCAATATTCATAAGAGAGATACCTCTGAAGTTTTCTTTTTTATTGGATCTTTGTGTGGTTTAGGTATTAAGGTGACTGTGGCTTCATAGAATGAGTTTGGTAGTGTTCCTTCTGTTTCTATTTTGTGGAATACCTTGAGCAGAATTGGAGTTAGCAATTCTTTGAAGGTCTGGTAGAATTCTGAGCTGAAGCCATCTGGTCCAGGGCTTTTTTTGGAGGGGAGACTGTTAATGACTGCTTCAATTTCCTTGGGAGATATAGGGCTATTCAGCCTTTCTATCTGATCTTGACTTAGTTTTGGTAGATGGAATCTCTCAAGAAAATTATCCATTTCATTTATATTTTCAAATTTTGTGGCATATAGGCTTTTGTAGTATGACCTAATAATTGTTTGGATTTCCTCAGTGTCTGTGGTTATGTCCCCATTTTCATTTATGATTTTGCTGATTTGGATAGTTTCTCTCTGCTTTTTAGTTAGTTTGGCTAAGGGTTTGTCTATCTTGCTGATTTTCTCAAAGAAACAGCTTTTTGTCTCATTGATTCTTCGGATATTTTTATTTGTTTCTAATTGATTGATCTCAGCCCTGAGTTTGATTATTTCCAGCTGTCTGCTCCTCTTGGGTGTATCTGCTTCTTTTTTTTTCCTGGGTTTTTCAGTTGTGCCATTAAGTTTTTTGTACGTGATGTTTTGAATTTCTTCTTGCAGGCACTTAGTGCTATAAAATTTCCTCTGAGCACTGCTTTCAGTGTGTCCCATGAATTTGGGTATGTAGTGCCTTCATTTTCATTGAATTCTAGGAAGTCTTTAATTTCATTGTTTATTTCTTCCTTAACCCAGCTGTCATTGAATAGTAAGTTGATCAGTTTCCATGTGCATGTCAGCTTTTTGTTGTTTCTGTTGTTGTTGATGTCTAGCTTTAGTCCATGGTGCTCAGATAGTATACAAGGGATAATTTCAATCCTTTTGTATCTGTTGAGTCCTACTCTGTGACCCACACTATATGGTCTATTTTGGAAAAGGTTCCATGCAGTGCTGAAAAGAAGGTGTACTCTTTTGAGTTTGGGTGAAATAATCTGTAGACGTCTATTAGGTCCATTTGATTTAGGGATTCTGTGAGTGCTTTTATTTCCCTATTTTGTGTCTGTCTAGGTGATCTTTCCCTTAGTGAGAGTGGAGTGTTGAAGTCTCCCACTATTAAGGTATTAGGATCAATGTATGATTTAAGCTTTAATAATGTCTCATTTACGAATGTCGGTGCTCTTGTATTTGGGGCATAGATATTCAAGATTGTGATGTCCTCTTGGTGGATTTTTCCTTTGATGAGAATATAGTGGCCCTCCTTATCTTTTTTTATTAACTTGGGTTGAAAGTCTATTTTATTAGATATTAGGATGGCTACTCCAGCTTGTTTTCTGGAACCATTTGCTTGAAAAACAGTTTTCCATCCCTTTACTCTGAGGTAGTGTTTATCTTTGTTGCATAGGTATGTTTCTTGGATGTAATAGAATGTTGGATCCTGTTTCTGTAACCATTCTGTTAGCCTGTGTCTTTTTATTGGTAAATTGTGTCCATTGATATTGATAGATAATAGTGACCAATGCATGTTAGTTCCTTTTGTAATGGAGTCAGTGATCTAACCCTGTTTCATTGCTTGTTTTCTTTTCATTTTTGTTGGAACATTATCGGTATGCCTCAATTTCTTGGGTAAATTTGTTTTCGTTGGATTGGAGTTTTCCTTCTAGTTTCTTCTGTAGGGTTGGTTTGCTGTGTAGATTTAGCGTAAATTTAGTTTTGTCATGGAATATTTTGTTTTCTCCATCTATGTTGATTGAAAGCTTTGCAGGGTATAGTAGTTGACATTTGTGATCTCTTAGAATCTCCATGATACTTGCCCAGGCCCTTCTGGCTTTCATAGTTTCTGATGAGAAGTCAGATGTGATTCTAATAGGTCTACCTTCATATGTTACTTGGCCATTTTCCCTTGCTGTCTTTAATATCTTTTCTTTGTTCTGTAGATTTAGTGTTTTGACTATGATGTGATGTGTGTCTTTTCTGGCCCAGTCTATTTGGAGTTCTGTAGGCCTCTTGTATATTTATGGACATCTCTTTCTTTAATTTGGGAAAATTTTCTTCTATGATTTTCTTGAAAGTATTTTCTGGACCCTGGAGCCTGGGGTCTTCTTTTTCATGAATTCCTATTATTCTTAGATTTTGTCTTTTCATAGCATCCTTGATTTCTTGGATATTTTTTGATTGGAACTTTTCTGATTTTACTTTTTCTTTGAGAGAAGTATCCATTTCTGCAAGTGTGTCTTCAGCTCCAGAGATTCTCTCTTCCATCTCTTGTATTCTGTTGGTGATGCTTACTTTTGTGGTTCCTGATCTTTTCTCCAAGTTCTCCAGCTCAAGGGTTTTCTCATTTTATTTTCTTTATTGATTCTAATTCTGTTTTCTGCCTTGCACCATTTCTTTCATGTGTTTGAATTTGGATTCCTCTCTCTCTATGATGGCCTGTATTTCTTTCTTGGAATATATTGAGTTACAAGGTGGCCTATTACTGTGGGGTTGGATCTGAAATTTCCTAGGTTGTGTCTTTGAACTGAGCAGTTACTCACTTCCTCACTAAATGTACCTTCACATTCTTATTGATATAATAGCTCATCTACTTAAGTGTGGATTCCCCAGTGAGGAAATGTCTGGGAAGTTAGATAATATAATTCCTATTGTAGTTATATTGTGGCAGGGTGTGCTTTGAGGTTGACAGGCCAATGAAAATTACCAGACAGAATAACATCTGTCACTTTATATTTTTTATTTCTTTAGGTCTTGGTCTCTCTATTTATAAATATGTCTTTATAGCTCTTTCTCTCTCTGTCTCTCTCAGTCTCCCTCTCTTTGCCTGCTGCTTTTGGTTTAGTATGAAAAGCTCTTGAAAGAAACATGTAACAAATCAACTGAACTAATAGTATTGGAGACAGGAACTGTCATCTCTGGTTTGTGTGCTTTCACCTGCCCAGATTGAGGCATGTGGGGATGTTCAGCTTTTCTCTCAAGCAGGCTACCCACTTGGCCCTTTTAATAACTGGTTCCGGAAACTCTTACTCGATTTCACCTGTTTCATAACATCATTCTTCCTTTCATTCAATCAGCACCTAACCATTGTAATATCATAATAGCATTGGGATGTCATGATGAATTTTCATGTCCTGATGCCATTGTGATGTTATAATAACATTGTGATGTCAACATAGCATTGGATGTCCTAATATCATTATGAACTCTTACTGTTGTTTAATCATAATAGATTTTGATTTCAAAATTCCATTGTGATGTTAAAACACAATCATGTCTAAATACCATTGTGAATTCATAATAGCATTGTGATGTCATAATAACATTGTTTAATCATAATACCATTGGGATGTCATAATATTGTAATATCATAATAGCATTGTGATGTTATAATAGCCTTTTGAGGTACAAATAGCATTGTGACCTCAAAATTCTATTGTGATTAGATACCACAATCATGTTGAAATACCATTGTGATGTCATATTAGCCTTGTGATGTTATAATACCATTGGTCTGTCATAATATCATTGTGATATCATGACACGACACCATTGTGATGTCATAATAAATTTGTGATATCACAATACAATCGTGATGTCATAATAGAATTGAGATATCATAATACCATGGTGATATCATAAGAGCACTGAGATGTCATGACACAACTGTGATAACATAACCATTGAGATGTCATAATAAAGTTGAAATGCCCTTTTATAAATGTGATGTCATAATAGAATTGTGATTTCATAATACCATTGTGAAGTCAAAATACCATAGTGATATCAAAATAGCGATTTAATGTCATAATGCCATTGTGATGTCATAATAGCATTGTGTTGTCATCATAGCACTGTGATGTTGTAATACCATTGTGATGTTAAAATTGCATTGTGATGTCATACCACAATTATGTTGGAATAGTATAATATGTCATAATAACATTTTGATGTCATAAAAGCATTGGAATGGCATGAGAACATTGTGATGTCATAATAGCATTGTGATGTTCTACTACCATTGTGAAGTCATAATAGCATTGTCATGTCATAGTACTACTGTGATAACATAAAACTGTTGTAAAATCATAATACCATTAGATGTCATATCATTGTTCTGTCATATTAGCATTGTGATACCACAATGGAATTGTTATGTTATTTTTTTTCTTTGAGTTTCTTATTCCATTGTAATATCATACTATGATTATAATAACAAAATACCATTGTGACATCATAATAAAATTTTGAGGTCATAATGAAATTATAATGTCAAAATTCCATTGTTATGTCATAAAACAATCATGTCATAATAGAATTGTTATGTTATAATAGCATTGTGATGTCAAAATTCCATAGTGATATCATCTGAGGATCATATAATTGTAATATCATAATAGCTTTGTGCTGTCATAATAGCTTTGTGATGTCAAAATTCTTTTGTGATGTCATATGACAATCATTATGATGTCATAATAACATAATGTCATAATAGCATTGAGATGTCATGACACTATTGTGATGTCACCAAAGCATTTTTATATCAAAATTCCATTGTGATGACATAATAGCATTTTAAAACCATTATACCATTGTGATGTCAGCATAGCATGGCGTTAGGGTTATGATTAGGTTTAGGGGTTAGGATTAGCATTAGTGTTAGACATCTTCTACTTGGGTTTTGATGTTTATTTTGGCTATCTTTTGTGTGTGTCCTTTTTTGATATGGGATGGACAGTTTTGCCTTTTAAACATATGAAGTATTATTTTTGAGTTTTTAGTGCCTAACTAGGATGGTGTGTACTTTGCCAGCTGCAAGACTCCTGTGTCTATTTTGCCTTAGGCATGGCCAATATCTATGCCCTGTGAAAAGATGTCATGTTGAAAGGATCAGTCATCTTCCAGAGCAGTGAGACATACTAATTTAGTCAGCATTTAAAAGTTTTTTGACATGGCACGTGTGCAGCTTCCATGTTTGTCTCCCAGCCTAATTTTAGGTTCTTACATTGACCAACAGAACATATCTCTTGAACCATAATGGCCTTTGGCAGGAGTTCTTCTGTGGAAGGCCCATTTTTTGAGATTGCCTGGACTTTTTAGAGCATTGTAACATTATCTCTCCACTTACAAAACTAAAATTGATATGAATTCAATCTTTAAAACAGTAAGGACATAACATCTATCATTATGAGAAAAGAACTGACATGGTAACCTTCAGGAATTTTCTTTTTTCATCTTGAATCTTTTACCTCTGTGACAATGTCACATAGGAAATGGAAATTGATGTTTATTTAACTGGACAGCTTTCTAAGTAGAGAAGCTTCAACGTGATGGGGGATTGAGGGGAATGTACCCAATGACAACGATTCCTACTGTGGTCTTGGATTTAAAATTTCCTAGGTTGTTACTTTGAACTGAACATTTAGTGGCATATTCACTAAATGTACCTTCATATTCTTATGGAAAAAATAGGCAAACAGGGTCTAGGGTTCCCTGGGGTGTTGAATCTTTAAGAGAAGCTAAAAGAGAAGGAAACCAGACAATTCCTGGGATTGGTTTGGCTGAAACACAGAAAGAACTGTGAATGTAAAAGAAGAACCGAGGGGCAATAAACTCTTTGAAAGCTAGTAATGTTGCACACTAGAGTTGCCAACCCTCTATGAGCATGGTTGCTTGTCTACCAGTCTGGATTGGCATTTGTGTCCTACTCAGTGGTCAGAGAATAATCCTTCTGATTCTGGGGTTTACATTTAAAACTGGGACTTGAGGACAGAGACATGGGTCTGTGTTATATTCCTAGCACACCAAGCAGATATGTTTCCTGCTGTGGTCCCCTGACTAACTCTCTAAATATAGTATTAGTGTCATGTGTCTTTTTAAGAGGAGCAACCTAGGCTCCTGAGGTCTGAGGTAGCTTGGTAAACACTAGTTCATGACTAGGATACTCTGCTACAAAATGAATTCCTGGAAAGAAAGCCTTACAAAATCAAATTCTTTGCTCCTTCAGTGGAATCATTTCCCCATGTTAAAAGTCATTGTAAAAGTTGTGAACATATTATTTTAATTACTTATGAGGGAATTTCATTTAATATACATTACACTATTTTTCCATTGCTCCCTGATTCAAATTCTTACCCTTGTGTCACATATTTTTTTTTTAAATATATCAGTTGAAGTATGTGTGGTCCATATACTCATTGGAACATGTTCAGAATCTCATTGCCAAGTCCCTTAAAGAAAACTGAGATCATCCTTTCTGCTCCCTGCAACCAACCCCAAAAAGAAGCCATCTCTCCTGAAGATATCTATACTTCTTCACCTTGATTAAAGTTTTTCTTATTTATTCATTATGATTTGTTCACTTTGTATCCTCTCTGCTGCCCTCTCCTTCTCTTTCCAGTCCCACTCAGCCTCCTTCTTATATCTCTATGACCTTTTTCTAGTTCCCTAATAGGGACGCCCTCCTCCACCTTCTGTCTGACCCTAGCTTATCAGGTTTCATCTAGGCTGGAAGAATCATTTTCCTTTGTACCTGATTGCCAGGGAATTGTTCCCCTTGTGTCCTCAATTCCCTTTATTTATTACACAATTCCTGCCAAATCTCCTGCAGGCTTCTCAGAGCTCTGAGGGAAGGGAGAATTTCATAGGGAAATCCTATTCAGTACTAGGTGGCTTAAGGTTTCTCTCTGCATAATATTTGACTGTGGGTCTCTGTATGGAATCCTATTTGATGCAGAAGGAAGCATCTCTGTGGACAGAACATGACACTGAATTAATCAGTTGAGGGCAGAGAGCAACATACTTTAATAACAATGGCCTGGGTTGCTTGAAAATTTCCGTAGGATGCCCTGGCCCAAAAACTCAAGTAACTGCCACCCAGTTCTCCTAGTGGAAGACTGTTATGGTCACAAAAGATGGCCTTTTGTAACTTTAACCCCATTATTATGAGACCTCCTAATAAGTGAATACATACCACATTTGTCTTTCTGAATGTTAGGTACTACACCCAGGATGATTTCTCAGGGTTCCATCCATTTGCCTGAAAATATCTTGTCATTTTCTTAGGTGACTAATACTCTGTCATAGAAATGTTCCACATTTCCTCCAAAAGAGATGGTCAGTCCTGTTCTTCTGTCCTTAGAATTTGCAGGGACTTTAATCATTGTATTGAATGACAAACTATCAAGATAAATATGTTCTTTTAGCCTAGAAGTCCCTCCATCTTCTTCCACTTACTGTTGATTGCGATGTTCCCTTGAAGCTCATTTCCTTACATTTCAAGTCCCCACCGAGGAAATATCTGGGAAGTGTTAGGATTTGTGTGGCCTGGTTAGATAATATAATTCCTTTTGTTTCACTAATTTCTTTCTCAGCCCTTTTGTCTTATGCATACATGAAGGCTACTGATTTTTTTGAATTAATATTGTATCCAGCCAGTTTTCCAAAGGTTCTTATCAGCTGTACAACTATGCTGGTAGAAATTTAGGTCACTCTGGTACACTGTCATATCATCTACAAATATTGATACTTTGATTTCTTCCTTTCTGATTCCTATTCCCTTGATCTCCTTCAATTATCTTATTCTCTAGCCAGGGCTTCCACAACTATGTTGAAGAGATATGGAAAGAGTGGACAGTCTTGCCATGTTCCTGATTTCAGTAGGATTGCTTTAAGTTTCTCTCAAAATCTCAAAAGATAACACATGCTGATGAGATTGTGGATAAAGGGAAATCCTCCTTCCTTGCTGGTGGGAATATAAACTTGTACAACCACTCTGGAAATCAATCTGGTGCTTTCTCAGACAAGTAGGAATAATGCTTCCTCAAAAACAAATTATACCACTCCTAGGCTTATATATCCAAAAGAGGCTCAAGTACACAATAAGGTCATTTTCCCAACCATGTTAGTAGCAGTTTTATTTGTAATAGCCAAAACCTGGAAACAAACCAGATGCTCCTTCAACTGAAGAATGGATACACATATTGTGATATATATACACAATGGAATATTACTCAGCAATAACAAAAAAAAAACAAGGAAATTATGAAATTTGCAGGTCAATGGTGGGAACTGGAAAGGATGAATGATTATCCTGAATGAGCTATCCCGGAAGCAGAAAGACACACTAAGTGTATGCTCACTCAAATAGACATATAATATAGGATAAACCTAGTAAAATCTGTACACCTAAAGAAACTAGTTAAGAGGGAGAACTCTTGCTAAATTACAAAGAGGATGGATATAGGAAGAAGAAGAAAATAGGGAACAAGTTAGGAGCCTGCTACAGAGGGCTTCTGAAAGACTCTGCCCTGTAGATTACCAAAGCAGATGCTGAGACTTATGGCCAATTGCTGGGCAGAGTGCATGGAATCTAATGAAAGAAGTGGGAAATAGTAAGATCTGGAGAGGACAGGAGCTCCACAAGTAGAGCAAGAGATCCAAAAACTCTGAGCACAGGGGTCTTTCTTGAGACTCATACTCCAACCAAGTACCATGCATGGAGATAACCTAGAACCTCTGCACAGATGTAGCCCATGGAAGTTCAGTGTCCATGTGGGTTCCACAGTAATGGAACAGGGACCACCTATGACATGAACTGATTAGCCTGCTCTTTGATCACCGCACCCTGATTGGGGAGCAGCCTTACCAGGCAACAGTGAAAAAGAATACAGCCACCCCTGATGATATCTGAAAGATTAGGATCAAAAGGAAGAAGATGAAGACCTCCCCTATCAGTGGACTTGGGTAGGAGCATGCATGGAGAAGGGGGAAGGAAGGTAAGATTGTGAGGAGATAGTGTTTTATAGGGGAATACAAAGTGAATAAAGTGTAATTAATAAAAACTAAAATAAAAATTATTGAAAAATGTATTTCCTTTTGGATTTATATTATAGGAGGGTGTGCTTTGAGGTTGATATGCCAATGAAAGTGAACAGACTTAATGGAGTCTCAGTCACTTTACATCTTTGTTTCTGTGGGTCTCAGTCTATTTCTGAATTTCGCTCTCTAGCTCTCTCTTTGTCTCTTTCAGTCTCCCTCTCTCTGCCTCCAGCTTGTGGTTCAGTATGAAAAGTTCTCAGTTTGTGTGAAGGACTACAACAACATTATTACTTGCTGATATGACATGACGTATGGTCTCCTAAAAATATAAGCAATGTCCCAATTAAATGATTTTTTGTTTAAATATTTGCCTTGGTCGGGGAGCATTTTCACAGAAAATTATTCACTGACTGTGCATTTAACAAATAATAATAGAATCTGTCATAATGTGAAACTCACAAGTGAAGGACATGTGACTTTATTAATGACCATTTGAAAGAATTATGTGATGTTCGCTTTGGCAGCACATATACTAAAATTGGAATGATGATGAGAAGATTATCATGGCCCTTGCACAAGGATGACATGCAAATTACTGTAGCATTCCATACTTTTTTTGGAGAAATTAAAGAAAACACAAATATTGGAAATTGTGGAGAGAAAGAACTTAGGGAAGAAAACAGGAACTACAGAGGTAAGCATGACCAATAGACTATATGAGATGGAAACAAGAAACTCAGTTGTGGAAGATACAATGGAAGAAAACAGTGTATTTGTCAAAGAAAATGTTAAATCTAAAAAAAATTCCTGCAACAGACCATACAAGAAATTGAAGACAAAATAAAAAGACAAAACATAAGAAAAATTAGAATAGAGGAAAATTATAGGCGATTCTCTCCTCTAAGGCCCAGAAAGTATTAAAAAAATGAAGATATTTTCCCCAACTTGAAGGAGAGGCCAATAAGGATAGAAAAGATCTACAGAACACCCAAAAAATTAGTCCAGAAAAGAAAATCTTCCCATGACATAGTAATCAAAACAGCAAGTATACAGAAAAAAAGGGGAAAAAATACTAAAAGTTGTAAGGGAAAAAGGCCAAGTAACATCTAATGGAAAACCCTTCAGAATCACACCTGACTTCTCAGCAGAGACTTTGAAAGCCAGATGAATATCATGCAGGCCCTAAGAGAACACAGACATCAGCCAGGCTACTATACCCAGCAAAACTCTCAATCCTCATAGACAGAGAAAACAAGAAATTCAAAGACAAAAACAAATTTCAACAATACCTACACACAAATCCAATATTACAAAAGACACTAGTAGGAAAAATTCAACCCAAGAAAACTAGCTACTTTCAAGAAAAGACAGGAAAGAATTAATTTCACTACAGTAAAACAAAAGCAACCAAGCACAAAACCTTAATACCACAGCCAACATCTAACACAAAGGACCTAACATGCACTGGTCATTGATCTCTCTCAATATCAGTGAACTCAATTATCTAATTAAAAAATACAGACTAACAGAATGGATGCTTAAACAAGACCCAGCAGTCTGTTGCATGCAAGAAACACATCTAAGTCACAAAGATAGATATTACCTGAGGGTAAAGTCATAGAAGACTGCTTTCCAAGGAAATGGACCCAAGAGACAGGTAGGAGTAGCCATTCTAATATCTGATAAAATAGTCTTTTAACCAAATTTAATAAAAAGAGATGTGCAAGGACACTTCATACTCATCAAGAGAAAATTCCACCAGGAAGATATCACAATCCTGAACATCTATGGCCCAAATACAAGGGCACCCACATATGTAAAACAAACATTGATAAAACTTAAATAGCACATAAATACCCAAACATTAGTAGTGGGAGACTTCAACACCCCATTCTCAACAAAGACAGGTCAACAAAACAGAAATTAAACAAAGAAAATATGTCTCTGACAGAGATCATGGATCAAATGGACCTAGCAGATATTTACAGAACCTTACACCCAAACACAAAAGAATTTAATTTCCTATCAACACCTCATGGAACCGTCTCCAAAATAGACCATATGTTTGGCCACAAAGCAAGCCTCAGCAGATACAAGAAGAATGAAATATTCCCTTGATCTTCTATGATCAGCATGGAATAAAGCTTCACATCAACAGAAATAGCAAAAAGCCTAATAAATGGAAACTGAACAACTTGCTACTAAATGACACCTGGGTCAGGGAAGATATAAAGAAAGAAATTAAAGTCTTCTCAGAATTCAATGAAAATGGAGGCACAACATACCCAAACTTATGGATACAATGAAAGCAGTACTAAGAGGAAAGTTCATAGTACTAAGTGCCTTCAAAAAGAAATTCAAGACACCTCATTCTAGAAAATTAATGGCTCACCAAAATACCCTAGGGGAAAAAAAAAGCAGACACACCAAAAAAGAAGTAGACAGCTGGAAATTACAAAACTCAGGGCTGAAATCAATCTGTTAGAGAAAAATAAAACAATTCAAAGAATCAATAAAACCAAGAGCTGATTCTTTGAAAAGAATGAAGAAGATAGATAAACCCTTAGCCAAACTAAGTAAAAGGCACAGACACCATCCAAATCAACAAAATCAGAAATGATAAGGGGGACAAAACTACAGACACTGAGGAAATCCAAACAATCATTAGGACTTCCTTCAAAAGTCTATATGCCACAAATTTTGAAAATCTAAATGAAATGGGCAATTTCCTTGATCGCTCCACTTACCAAAGCTGAATCAAGACCAGGTAAATGGATTAAATATTCCTTTATCCCCTAAGGAAATAGATGTGGTCAGTGAAAGACTTCCATTGAAAAAAAAAAAAAGCCCAGGACCATATGGTTTCAACACAGAATGCTACCAGATTTTCAAAGAAGAGCTAACTCCAATTCTCTTCAAACTATTCCACAAAATAGAAACTGAAGGAACACTACCAAATTCAGTCTAGGAAGCCACAGTCACCTTGGTACCTAAACCTCACAAAGACCCAACAAAGAAAGAGATCCAAAAAGATTCAACAAAATACTTCCAAACCAAATACAAGAACACGTGAAAGTTACCATCCCCTGTGACCAAGTAGGCTTCTTCCAAGGTATGCAGGGGTGGCTCAATTTATGGAAATCCATCAATGTGATCTACCATTTTAACAAACTGAAAGAGAAACACAATGATAATCTCCTTTGATGCTGAAAAAGCATTTGAGAAAATACAACATCCGTTCATGTTTAAAGTACTGGAGAGATGAGTGATACAATGCATATATCTAAATATAATAAAGGCAATATATAGCAAGCCTATTGCCAACATCAAACTCATGAGAGAAACGGAAAGTGATCCCACTGAATTCAGGAACAATGCAAGGCTGCCCACTGTCTCCATATCTCTTCAACAAAGTTCTGGAATTCATTGTTATAGCAAAATAATAATAATAATAATAATAATAATAATAATAATAATAGAAGAGATGAAGAGGATACAAATCAGAAAGGGAAAATCAAAGTATAGCTATTTGCAGATGAGATGGTAGTATACCCAAGTGACCCCAAAAATTCTACCAGGGCACTCTTATAGATGATAAACACTTTCAGCAAAGTGGCAGGATACAAAATTAAATAGAAAAGTCAGTAGCCCTTCTGCATTAAACAAACAAACAAACAAACAAACAAACCTGGCTGAGAAAAAAATTAGGGGGAAAAAAAACACCCTTCAAAATAGCCAAAAGAAAAGAAAAAACATACCTTGGTGTAACCCTAGCCAAACAAGTCAAAGACTTCTATCTAAAAAATTTCAAGTCTCTAAAGAAAGAATTGGTAGAGATATTAGAAGATGGAAAGATCTCCCATAGTCATGGCTTGATAGGATTAACATACTAAAAATGGCCATCTTACCAAAACCAATCTACAGATTCAATGCAGTTCCCTTTAAATTACCAACAATTTTTTTTTTTACAAAAAAAAAAAAAATTGAAGGAAAAATTCTAAACTTCGTAAGGAAAAACAAGAAACCCAGAATTGCTAAAACAACCCTCTATAATAAAAGATCTTCTAGAAGAATCATCATCCCTTATCTCAAACTGTACTGTAGAGTAGCAATAATAAAAATGGATTGGTACTGACCTAGAAAAGGAATGGTGGATCAATGGAACTGAATAGAAGGCTCAGAAATAAACAAACACACTTATGGCCACCTGAGTTTTGATAAAGATGCCAAACCTATACAATGGAAACAAGATGGCATCTTCAGCAAATGGTGTTGGTCTAACTGGATGTCACCATGTAGAAAGATGCAACTAGTATCATACTTACCACCCTGTACAAAAGTAAAGTCCAAGTGAATTAAAGACCTCAACACAAAACCTGACACATTAAATCAGGTAGAAGAAGAATTGGGGAAGAGCCTTGAACTCATTGGCACAGGAGACCACTTCCTGAACAGAGCACCAACAATCAATTAATGGGACCTCATGAAACTTTTCTAAAGGTTCTATAAAACAGTCATCAAAACTAAACAAATGCTTACAGATTGTCAAAGAATCTTCACCAAGCCTCTAAGTGACAGAGGACTATAACCCAGTATATACAAAGAACTAAAGAAGTTGAAAAGAAACAAATCAAGTATTCCAATTAAAAATGGGGAACAGAGCTAAACAGAGAATTATTGATAGAGGAATATCAAATGGCAGAGAAACACTTAAATAAATGCTTAACGTCATTCACCATCAGGGAAAAGCAAATCAAAACTACCCTGAGAATTCATCTTGTACCCTTGTACCCATCAGATTGGCTAACAGGAAAACCTAAAGTGACAACACATGCTGGAGAGGGTGTGGAGAAAGGGGAACCTTCCTTCACTGCTGGTGGGAATATAAACTTGTACAACCACTCTGGAAATCAATCTGGTGCTTTCTCAGGCAACAAGGAATAGCACTTCCTCAAGTTCCAGTTATACCACTCCTAGCCATATATCCAAAAGAGGCTCAAGTACACAATAAGGACATTTGCCCAACCATGTTTGTAGCAGCTTTATTTGTAATAGCCAAAACCTGGAAACAACCCATATGCTCCCCCAACTGAAGAATGGATACAGAAATGGTGGAAAATCTACACAATGTAATAATACTCAGCAATAAAAAACAAGGAAATCATGAAATTTGAAGGTAAAGGTGGGAACTGGAAGTGAGCTATACCAGAAGCAGAAAGACACAGTTGGTATATATTCACTCATGTAGAGACATAGAATAAACCTACTGAAAACGGTACACCTAAAGAAAGTAATCAAGAAGGAGGACCCTGGCTAAAATGCTCAATCCCCATCCCAAAGGCAAAGAGGATGGATATCCAAAGAAGGAGAAAATTTGGAACAATTTAGGAGCCAGCCACAGAAAGCTTCTGAAAGGCTCTGCCCTGCAGACTATCAAAGCAGATGCTGGGACTTATGGACAAATGTTGGGCAAATTGCATGGAATCTAATGAAAAAAGTGGGAAATAGTAAGATCTGTAGGGGACAGGAGTTCCACAAGGAAGGCAACAGAACCAAAAAATCTGAGCACAGGGGTCTTTCCTGAGACTCAAACTCCAACAAAGTACCATGCATGGAGATAACCTAGAACCTCTGCACAAATGTAGCTCATGGCTGTAGAGTGTCCAAGGGAGTTCCATTGTAATAGGAACAAGGACTGCCCTTGACATGAACTGATTGAACTGCTTTTTGAAAACCACACCCTGATTGGAGAGCAGCCTTAACAGGCCACAGAGGAAGACAATGCAGCCACTCCTAATGAGATCTGATGGACAAGGATAGAAGGAAGTAGAGGAAGACCTCCCCCATCAGTGGACTTGGGGAGGTGCATGCATGGACAAGGGGGAAGAAGAAGTGGTTTATTGGGGGATAGAATCTGAATAAAGTATAATTAATAAAATTTAAAATAAAAATATAAAAAAATATAATTCCTTTTGGTGTTGTATTATAGGAGAATGTGCTTTGAGGTTGACATGCCAATAAAAGTAACCAGACAGAATGGAGTCTCGGTGTATTGGTGTCTTTCAATTTATATCTTTGTGTCTTCTGGTCTCAGTCTTAATATTTCTGAATCTGTTTCTCTAGCTTTTTCTCTTTCTTGCTCTCTCTGTCTGCTGCTTATGGGTCAGTATGAAAGGCTCTGACTACTACAAGAAGATGACTGCTTGCCAGTGTGACATCCTACACAGTCTCTAAATTTAAATCCAAGGTCCCAATTAAACACTTTTTGTTTAAAGAGTTGCTTTGGTCAGAGAGCATTCTCACAGTCACTAATTCCCTGAGTGTGGACATACATGTGTATTTAACAAATAATAATGGAATCTGTGGTAATGTTAAAGTCACATGTCAAGGACTAGTGACTTTATTAAAGACCACTTGAAATAAATATGTGACTCTTTTCCTGAACTAAGAGTATTGGACACAGGAACTGTCATCTCTGGGTTGTGTGCTTTCAGCTGGGAAGATTGAGGCATGTAGGGCTGCTCAGCCTTTCTATCATGCTAGTTGTCTTCTTGGCCCTTTTAATAACTGGCTCATGAAACTTTTACTGGCTTTCACCTGTTTTATGACATCATTCTCCCTCTCAGCCAGTCATCATCTGAGAATCTGGATGTTTCAATGGAGATGAGTAAAGTAACTTTCCTTTCTGCCAATATATCTGATCCTGTGCTCAAGTGACTGTTTCTTTGAAACCCAACATGCCTTTATCTTATGCGTTTATCCAGATCTCACACCTTTACTCCTGTTTACCTCTGTAACAATGTCATGTAGGAAATTAAACTTTATTGTTCATTGAATTGGACAGCTTCCTAAGTAGTGAAGCTTCAAAGTGATGTGGGATTAAGGGGAATGTACTTATTGACAAGGTGAATTCTACTATTGTCTTGGATCTGAAATATCCTAGGTTGTGATTTTGAACTGAGCATCTACTGCTGTACTCACTAAATGTATCTTCACATTCTTATCGATATAATAGGCATTCTGGGCCTAGATTTACCTGGGGTATTGATTCTTTAAGAGCAGGGAAAAGAGAAGGAAAGCAGATAACTCCTGTGACTAGTTTGGCTGAAACAGAGAAATATCTGTCACTTTAAAAGGAAAACTGAGGGGCAATAAACTATTTGATAGCTGGTGCTACTTCACACTAGAGTTGCCAGCCTTCTATGTTTGCCTTGTCTGACCTTTCTGGATTGGCAGCTGTGTCCTACTCAGTGGTCAATTCTCCTTGTCTTGGGTTACAGTTCAAACTAGCCCTTCAGGACAAAAAAATATGTCCAAGTTATATCCCTAGGTCAGAAGAGCAGAAGATTTTCCTGCAGTGTTCCCCCAGGCAAATATTCCAAATATAATTTTATTGCCAGGACAGCTTGTTGAGAGGTGCTACCTGACTGCATGTGGTCTGAGGTAGGTGGGTAACCACTAGTTCATGGCTAGGATTCTCTGCTACAAAATGACTTCCTGAAAGCATGCATTACAAAGTCATATTCTTCCCTTCTTTAGTGGAATCTTTTCTCCAGGTTAAAAGTCATTGTAAAATTGTCAACATATTATTTTTATTGATTTTGTGAGAAATTCATATACTATACATTATGATACTTTTCCATTGCTCCCAGGTTCAAATCCATACCCATGTGTCACACTATTTTTTTCTGTCTTTAAAATACATCAATTGAAGTATGTGTTGTTCATTTACTCATTGAAACAAAGTCAGAGTCTCAGTGCCAAGTCCCTTAAAGAAAACTTAGTTCATCAGCTGGTACCACCCCAAGAAAAGCCACCAGTCCTGAAGAGCTCCGTAATTCATTAAATTGATCACAGTTGTTCAATTTGTATCCCCTCTGCTGCCCCCTCCTTCTCCTTGCACTCCCTCTCCCCCTCCTTCCTCTACCGCTATGACCTTTCTCTTGTTACCCAATAGGGGAGGTCCTCCTCATCCTTCTAGCTGATCCTAGCTTGTCATTTCTCATCAAAGCTGGCTGCATCGGTTTCCTCTAAGGTCTGATTCTCAGGGCATTGTTCTCCTTGTGTCCTCAATTCCCTCTATTTAGGACACTCGTCCTGCCTCCTCTCCTGCCTGCTTCCCAGAGCTGTGACAGGTGGGAGAATTTCATAGGGAAATCGCATTTAGAGCTGGGTGTTTTAAAGTCTCTCTGTTCATAATATTGGACTTTGGGTCTCTGTAGGCAATCTCAATTGATGCAGAAGGAAGCATCCCTCCATCTTCTTACACTTCCTTGTGATTTGAATTGTGATGTACCCGTGAGTCAGCATTGAGGAAATGTCTGGAAAGTGTTTACATGTTGAGTCACCATTGAGGAAATGTCTGGAAAGTGTTAGGAGGTATGGCCTTGTTAGATAATATAATTCATTATATTATCTATAGTTATATAGATATATCCTATATCTATCTATCTATCTATCTATCTATCTATCTATCTATCTATCTATCTATCCTATATCTATATATCCTAGTTATATCCTAGGAGAGTGTAATGTGAGGTTGATAGTCCAATGAAAATAGCCAGACAGAATGGGTCTTTGACTCTCAGTCACTATATAACTTTTTTTTCTGTTGTTCATGTTCTCTATTTCTGAATCTGTCTCTCTAGCTCTCTCTCTCTCTCTCTCTCTCTCTCTCTCTCTGTCTCCATCTCTCTGCCTTCTGCTTGTCTTTCAGTATGAAAAGCTCTCAGTTAGGCTGAAGGACTACAACAAGTTGTCTGCTTCCTTATGTGACATCATGGATAGTCTCTGTAAGAATATAAGCAAGGTCCCAATTAAAAACTGTTGTTCAAAAAGTTGCTTGGTCAGGAAGCGTTTTCCCATGAAGTAATTCACTGACTGAGGACATATCTGTGCATTTAATAAATACTATTAGAATCTGTGATAATATGAAATTCAAGGATACCCAACTTTAAGAATGACTATTGGAATGAAATATGTTACAGATTAACAGAACTAAAAGTCTTGGACACAGGAACTGTCATCTCTGGGTTGTTTTCTTTCAGTTGCCCAGAATGAAGCATGTAGGGTTGCTCAGCCTTTCTCTCAAGCAGGCTGTCCACTTGGCCAGTTTAATAACTAGCTCTGGAAACCATTACTGGCACCTGTTTCATGACATCATAATACCTTTTTATTTCAAAAGTGCATTTTGATGTCCTAGCACAATCACTTCAAAATACAAAGTCATAATAGCAATGTGATGTCAAATAATATTGTGAAATCTTTTTTATGGTCTCTTGTTTTGTTTTTATGTTTTTTTAATTATTTTATTTTATTTTTTTTATTACTTACACTTTACTCACTTTGTATACCCCCTCTGTGGTTCTCTCCCTCCTCCCATCCCAATTCCTCCCTCTCCACCCTCTGCATGCATGTCCCTCCCAAAGTCCACTAATAGGGGAGGACTTCTTTTCTTTTTTTTCTGATCCTAGTCAATTAGGTCTCATCAGGAGTGGCTGCTTTGTTCTCTTCTGTGGCTTGGTAATACTGCTTTCCTGCTCAGGGGAAGGTAATTAAAGAGCAGGTCAATCAGTTCATGTCAGAGACAGTCCCTGCTCCTATCACAATGAAACCCATTTGGATACCGAACTACCATGGGTTACATCTGTGCAGGGGTCTTAGGTTATCTCCATGCATAGTCCCTGGTTGGATTAGCAGTCTCAGGAAAGACCCGTGTGCTCAGACATTTTGTTTCTATTGCTCTCCTTATGAAGTTCCTGTCCTCTCCAGATCTTACTATTTCCCACTTTATTCCTAACATTCCCTGCACTCTGCCCAAAGGTTGCCCATAAGTCTCGACATCTACATGGATAGTCTGCAAGGCAGAGCTTTTCAGAGGTCCCCTGTGTCAGGCTCCTGACTTGTTCCCTCTTTTCTCCTTCTTCTGATGTCCAGCCTCTTTGCCTTTCTCGATAGGAATTGAGCATTTTAGCAAGAGTCCTCCCTCTTGATTAGTTTCTTTAAGTGTACAGATGTTAGTAGGTTTACGCTATATTATATATCTATATGAGTGAGTATATACTGTATGCATCCCTCTGTTGCTGGGATAGATCACTCTGCATGATCTTTTCCAGATTCCACCATTTACCTGCAATTTTCATGATTTTCTTGTGTTTGATTGCTGAGTAATATTCCATTGTGTAGATATACCACAACTTGTGCATCCATTCCTCCACTGAGGGGCATCTTGGCTGTTTCCAGCTTCTGGCTATTACAAATAAGGCTGCTCCAAACATTGTTGAGCAAATATCCTTATCGTGTACTTGAGAATTTTTTGTATATACACCTAGGAGTGGTATAGCTGGATCTTGAGGAAGCGCTATTCCTAGTTGTCTGAGAAAACATCAGATTGATTTCCAGAATGGTTGTAAAAGTTTACATTCCCACCAGGAGTGGAGGCAGATTCCCCTTTCTCCACAACCTCTCCAGCATGTGTTGTCTCTTGAGTTTTTTATCTTAGCCATTCTGATGGTGTAAGGTGAAATCTTAGGATTGTTTTGATTTGCATTTCCCTGATGGGTAATGAGGTTGAACATTTCTTTAAGTGTTTCTCTGCCATTCGATATTCCTCTGCAGAGAATTCTCTGTTTAGCTCTGTACCCCATTTTTTAATTGGATTACTTGATTTTTTGCAGTTTAACTTCTTTCGTTCTTTATGTATACTGGATATTAGCCTTTTGTCAGATATAGGGTTGCAGAAAATCTTTTCCCATTCTATAGGCTGTTGTTTTGTTCTGAGGACAGTATCCTTTGCTTTACAGAACCTTTTCAGTTTTATGAGGTCCCATTTATTGATTGTTGCTTTTAGACCCTGTGCTGTTGGTGTTCTTTTCAGGAAGTTGTCTCCTGTTTCAATGAGGTCAAGGCTATTCCCCACTTTTTCTTCTAATCGGTTTAGTGTGTCTAGTTTTATGTTGAGGTCTTTCATCCACTTGGATTTTAAGTTTTTGCAGGGTGATAAGTATGGATCTATTCACATTTTTCTACATGTAGACTTCCAATTAGACCAGCACCATTTGTTGAAGATGCTGTCTTTTTTCCATTGAATGGATTTGTCATCTTTGTCATAAATCAGGTGTCCATAAGTATGTGGATTTATGTCAGGGTATTTTATTCAATTCCATTGATCCACCAGTCTGTTTCTATGCCAGTACCATGCAGTTTTTAGTATTTTTGCTCTGTAGTACAGCTTCAGATCAGGGATAGAGATACCTCCTGAAGATCTTTTACTGTAGAGAATTGTTTTAGCAATTCTGGGTTACTTGTGATTCCATATGTAGGTGAGAACTTTTCTTTCAAGGTCTTTAAAGAATTGTCTTGGTGATTTGTTGGGAATTGCATCGATTCTGTAGATTGCTTTTGGTAAGATGGCCATTTTACTATATTAATCCTGCCAAGCCATGAGCAGGGGAGATCTTTCCGTTTTCTGATAACTTCTAATTCTTTCTTCACAGACTGGAATTTTTTTTTTTTTCATACAAGACTTTGACTTGGTTGGTTAGGTTCATTCCAAGGTACTTTATGTCCTTTGTGGCTATTGTGAAGGGTGTTGTTTTCCTAATTTCTTTCTCGGCCCCTTTTGTCCTTTGTATACAGGAAAGCTAGTTATTTTTTTTTTTTAGTTAATTTTGTATCCAGCCACTTTTTTGAAGGTGTTAATCAGCTGTAGTAGTTCCCTGGTAGAGTTTTTGGAGTCACTCAGGTATACTGTCATATCATCTGCAAATAGTGATACTTTGACTTCTTCCTTTCCAATTTGTATCCCCTCAATCTCCTTCAATTGTTTTATTGCTCTAGCTAGGACTTCAAGAACATTGTTGAAATGATATGGAGAGAGTGGACAACCTTGTCCCTGATTTCAGTGTGAAAGATTTAAGTTTCTCTCCATTGAGTTTGATGTTGGCTCTAGGCTTGCTGTATATCGCCTTTACTATGTTCAGGTATGTGCCTTGTATCCTGATCTCTCCAATACTTTAAACATGAATGCATGTTGGATTTTGTCAAATGCCTTTTCAGCATCTATGGAGATAATCTTGTGGGTTTTCTCCTTCAGTTTGTTTATGTGGTGGATCACATTCATGGATTCCTGCATATTGAACCACCCCTGCATGCCTGGGATGAAGCCTACTTGGTCATGGTGGATGATGTCTTTGATGTGTTCTTGGATTTGGTTTGCAAGGATTTGGTTGACTATTTTTTATTCAATGTTCATGAGGGAGATTGCCTGAAATTCTCTTTCCTTGTTGGGTCTTTGTGAGGTTTAGGTACCAAGGTGACTGTGGCTTCATAGAATGAGTTTGGTAATGTTCCTTCTGTTTCTATCTTGTAGAATAGTTTGAAGAGTATTGGTGTTAGCTCTTCTTTGAAGGTCTGGTAGAATTCGGTGCTGAAACCATCTGGCCCTGGGCTTTTTTTGCATGGTAGACTTTTGATGACAGCTTCTATTTCCATAGGTGACATAGGACTATTTAATTGGTTTACCTCCTCTTGACTCAGCTTTCGACATGGTCAAGAAAATTGTCCATTTCTTTTAGATTTTCAAATTCTGTGGCATATAGACTTTGGAAGTAAGAGCTAATTATTGTTTGGTTTTCTTCAGTGTCTGTGGCTATGTGCCCCTTTTCGTTTTGGATTTTGTTGATTTGGTAGTTTCTCTCTCCCTTTTATAGTTTGCCTAAGGGTTTGTCTATCTTGCTGATTTTCTCAAAGAACCAGCTCTTGGGTTTATTGATTCTTTGAATTGTTTTATTTCTTTCTGATTTATTGCTTTCAGACCTGAGTTTGATTATTTCCAGCCATCTATTCCTTTTTGGTGTGTCTGCTTCTTTTTTTTCTAGGGCTCTTAAATGAACCATTAAGTTCCTTGCATGAGATATTTCGAATTTCTTTTTGATAGCACTTAGTTCTATGAACATTCCTTTTAGCACTGCTTTCAGTGTGTCCCATAAGTTTGGGTATGATGTGCCTTCATTTTCATTGAATTCTGGAAGTCTTTTATTTCAATCTTTATTTCTTCTCTGACCCAGCTGTCATTTAGAAGCAAGTTGTTCAGTTTCCATCTGTGTGTTGGCCTTTTGCTATTTTTGTCATTGAGGTCCAGTTTTAGTCCATGGTGATCAGAAAGGATACAAGGGATTATTTCAATCTTCTTGTATCTGCTTAGGCTTGCTTTGTGACAAACTATATGGTCTATTTAGGAGAAGGTTCCATGAGGTGCTGAGAAGGTAAATTCTTTTGGGTTTGGGTGAATTGTTCTGTAGATGACTGTGAGGTCTTTTTGATTTATGACTTCTGTCAGAGATATTGTTTCTTTGTTTACTTTCTGTTCTGTTGACCTGTCCTTTGTTGAGAGTTGGGTGTTGAAGTCTCCCACTATTAATATGTGGGGGTCTATGTGTGGTTTAAATTTTATTAAAGTTTCTTTTACAAATGTGGGTGCCCTTGCGTTTGGGGCATAGATGTTCAGGTTTGTGATATCTTCCTGGTGGCTTTCTTCCTTGATGAGTATGAAGTGTCCTTCTCTATCTCTTTTGATTGATTTTGGTTGAAAATCTACTTTATTACATATTAGGATGGCTACTCCTCTTACTTCTTGGGTCCACTTGCTTGAAAACCATCTTCCAGCCCTTTACTCTCAGGTAATTTCTATCTTTGTGTTTTAAGTGTGTTTCTTGTATGCAACAGATTGTTGGGTCTTCTTTTTGCACTCATTCTGTTAGTCTGTGTCTTTTTATTGGGGAATTGTGTCCAATGATGTTGAGGGAGATTAATGACCATTGACTCTTGGATCCTTTGATATTGATGTTGGCCATGGTAGTGTGTTTGTGTGTTTGGCTACTTTTTTTTTTTTTCTGTAGTGACGTTATTTATTTCCTATGATTTCTTGAAAGTAGTTAGTTTTTTTGCGTTGTATTTTTTCTTCTAGTATCTTCTGTAAGCTGGATATGTGTGTATGTATTGTTGAAATTTGTTTTTGTCATTTAATGTCTTGTTTTCTCTGTCTATGAGGACTGAGAGCTTTATTGGGTACAGTAGCCTAGGCTGACATCTGTGTTCTCTTAGGCTCTGCATGATATCCATCCAGGCTCTTCTGGCTTTCATAGTTTCTGTTGAGAAGTCAGGTGTGATTCTGATGGGTTTGCCATCATACGTTACTTGGCCTTTTTCCCTTGCAGCTTTTAGTATTTTTTCTTTGTTCTGTTTACTTTCTGTTTTGATTATTATGTGACAGGAGGATTTTCTTTTCTGGTCTAATTTATTACGTGTTCTGTAGGCCTTTTGTATTCTTATAGGCTTCCTCTTTAAGTTGGGGAAATTTTCTTCAATGATTTTGTTAAAATATTTTCTGGGCCTTGGAGGAGGGAATCTTCATTTTCCTCTATTCCTATTGTTCTTAGGTTTTGTCTTTTTATGTTGTCTTGGATTTCTTGGATGGTTTGCATCAGGAATTTTTTAGATTTATTCTTTTTTTTTCACAGATACATCTATTTCTTCCATTCTATCTTCCACACCTGAGATTCTTTCTTCCATCTCTTGTAGTCTGTTGGTTATGCTTACCTCTGTAGTTCCTGTTTTCTTTCCTAGGTTCTCCCTCTCCGTGATTTCCTCTGTTTGTGTTTTCTTTAATTCTTCCAATTCTATCTTCAGATCTTGAACTGTTTTGTTGATTTCCTTCTCCTGTCTGGCTCTATTTTCCTGTTTTTCCTTGGACGCCTTCTGCTGTTTATTTGAATGTTCCTCTGTTTCTTTTATTTCTTTCAGTGACACAGACTGTTTGGCTGCATCTTCCTGTATTTCTTTATAGATGACCACAATCTGTTTTATTATATTTTCCCCTAATTCTTAACACATTTTCTTTACTTCCTCCATTAACCACTTCATTATCTAGATGAAAGGTCATCTTCTTGAATTTCACTCATGTTAGGGTGTCCAGGGCTACTTGCCCCTGTATAACCTGGTTCTGGGAATGCCATATTGTTTTGCCTTTTGTTGGTTGCACTTTTTTGCTGACCTCTACCCATTTCTCTGTCTCAGGTGTTGTCCATTAATTTGTGATGCCTGCTGAGTCCTGGGGTGGGAAGAATCCACTTGGTGGGTTTTCTGAAGTTCTCCTCTGCTTTTTGGGTATGGTCAACTGAATAGTGGTACTTCTCAGGAACTGTCACAGTTCACTTCAGGTGTATGGACATGTACAGTAACTGTGGTATTCAGGAAGGGTCTCCTCTCATCAAGAGAGTTCCTGCTGATGGTTGCCCTGCTGCTGGGTTTCTTGCTCTGAATTTAGTGAGCAGCAGTTGTTGTTCTTTAGGTGTAATTGTTGGGTGCAGCCCTCTTGAAGGACCAGGGATTCCCACATTTTTGTCAGTCTAGGTAGGGAAAACTGGTTGATCCTTGGCACAGTAATTGAGGGCTGCTGTAATGGCTTTCTGGTTTTTGTAGGTCTGAGGATGCAGCTGTGTGCCCTAGTGCCCAAGGGGTACTCAATAATGGCGGGTGAGCACAGAGCTCCTGCCTTCAGTAAAAGGCTGGAGTCTAGAGTCTGCGTGAATCCAGAAAGTCTTTTGGTGCTGAGTGTCCTGAGCGTTAAACCTGGTGATCCCCCCACTGTGGAGTTTCCTCCTGACAGCGACATCCAGTCTTTGCTTTGGGGACTGCTGTTCTGTCTGGGATGGCGAGTAGAACCCACAGGCACAGACGTGCGTGGCTCTGCCTTTCTGGCCTCTGGGAGCCTGGGCGTCTGCCTAAACTTGGTAATTTTTTCTGAGAGCTTTTCGGGGTGGTGGTATCAGCTGAGTACTCTGAGATCAGACCAATCCTCCCTGTGGGTTTGCACTCAACAGTGAAACTCAGTATTTGGTGCCCTGGCAACCACAGTTCTATCTAAGGCAGCAAATCAGGCATGCAGGCAGGGCTCTGTCCTGGTGCTTTGGTCCCCAGCTTTGGATCTGGGCTGGCTCATGGGGTGCCCTCTGAACCCGAGTCTTTTCCAGGGGATGTCTGGGTGATCTAAGGTTGGTCCTATTGTTTTCTGCACTGTGGGATTATCTCTCGACTGGAAATTCCAATCTGTGATGTTGTATTGCCCACAGTTCATTCTGGGATAGTGACCAGTGCACCCTGGTGTGTGGCTCTGGGCTGGTGACTAAGCACCTGTTGGAACTGGGATCTCTTCAGTGGTTTAGCCGGGTGAGTTAAAGCAGATTGAATCCCCCACTGTGGGGTCTCCTCTCACCTGGGAAACACAATCACTTTTGTTTTATGGCTGTGAGTTCTGATTGCTGGTCACTGTGCAAATCCTGCTGTACTGCTGGTTAGAAAGAGAGTTGTCCCGGCACTGACATCTTGCCCAGCCTCATAATAGTGTAATGTCATAATAGCATTGAGATATCTTAATACCATGGGAATATCATACTGTTGTGAAGTCATAATATCATTGTGATGTCATAATACTATTGAGATGTTATAACATTGTGATTTCATAAGGGTATTATCATGTCACTATACCTTTGTGATGTTATAATATCATTGTGGTTTTAATATCATTGTAATGTCTTAATAGCTTTGAGACATCATAATAGCATTGTGAAGCCATAATAGCATTGTGATGTCATAATACAATTGTGATGTCGTATCATTGTGATGTCATAATAACCTTTTGAAGTCATAATAGCATTATGATGTCATAACAGCATTTGATGTTATAAGAGCATTGTGAATTTATAATAGCATTGTCATATCTTAATAGCATTGTGATGTCATATCATGGTGATTGTCAAAATTCCATTGTGATGATATAAAACAATCATGTCGTAATAGCATTTTGATGTCAGAACAGCATTGGGATGTCATGATTAATTTTGATATCATAATGACATTGTGATAGCAAAAATCACATGTGATGTCATCAGATTATACTGATATCCTAACATCATTGTGTCATAGCATTGTGAAGCCATTCCATTATGAAGTCATGATAGTATTTTGATGTTGAAATTCTGTTGTGATGTCATAGCACAATCTTGATGTATTAATAGCATGGTGATGTCATAATACCATTTTGAAGTAATACCACTGTGATGTCAACATAGAATTGTGATGTCACAGTACCATTGTGCTGTCATATTAGCATTATGCTATCATGTTATATTCAGATATCATAGAATTACCAGGTCATACAGCATTGTGCTGTCATGATACAATTGTGATGTCATTATAGAATTATAATGTCATGATAGCACTGTGATGTTATAATAGATTTGGGATGTGAAAATACCATTGTGACGGCATAACACTTTTTCATTGTAATGTCATAATAGCATTGGGAATTCATTATAGAACTGTGATGTCATAATACCATTGTGATATCAGAATTCCATTGTGATGTTATAATTCCATTGTGATGTCATACCACCATGAGATCTTAATAGCATTGTGATGTCATAATATCATTGTGATGTCATGATGACTTTTGATGTCATAATAAAATTGAGATGTCATAATGCCATTGTGATATCAGAATTCCATTATGATGTTATCATAGTATTATGGTGTCCTGATACCATCACAATGGTATAATGCCATAATACCATTGTCATGTCATAGTAGAATTGTGCATTTTAGGTCATAATAGCATTGCGATGTCATAACACCATTGTAATGTCATAATAGGATAGTGATGTCAAAATTCCTTTGTAATGTCATAAACAATCATGCAATAATAGCATTGTGATGACAGAATAGCATTGGGATTGTAGGAAGAATTTTGATATCATACTACCATTGCAATAGCATAGTAGCATTTTTATGTCATCATAGCATTGTGAAATCATATAGTTGTGAAGTCATAGTAGAATTTTGATGTCAAAATTCAATTTTGATGTCATACCACAATCATGTTGTAATACCACTGTGATGTCATAACACCATTGTGCAGTCATAATGCCATTGTGATGTCAACATAGCATTGTGATGTCATATATTTGTGAAGATATACCATTGAGGTGTCATACCATTGTGATGTCATAATAGCCTTGGGATACAATAATTGGTGATGTCATCATAGCATTGTGAATTCATAAGATCAGTGTGATGTCATAATACCATTGTGATGTCATAATAGCATTTAGGTGATTTCATGATTGCATTATGTCATAAGACCATTGTGAAGTTATGATACCTTTGTAATGTCATAATAGCATTTTGAGGACATAATAGGATTGTGATGTCATAATATCATTGTGAAATCATAACACCATTGTGATGTTACAATACCTTTGTGATATCATATCATTTGAGGACATTATTGCTTTGGGATGTCTTACCATTTTCATGTAATAATTCCATTAGATGTCATAATAGGACTCTGATATCATAATGCCTTTTTGATATTATAATACAATTGGAATGCAATATTATTGTGATGTTATAATATTATTGTGATTTCATAATACCATTGAGATTGCATGATACCATTTTTAATTCATTATACCATTGTGATAACTTAAAAGCACTTTTATGTGATGATGTAATACCATTGAGATGTCATAATAAAGATGTGATCATAAATACCCTTGTGATGAGATTGTATCAGTAAGATATAATACGATTGAGATGTCATAACAGCATTTTGATATAATATTAGCATTTTGATGTTATAAAGCCATTGTGATATCATAATAGCATTGTGATGTCATAACTCCATTGTGGTATGTTATCATTGTGATGTCATAATAGCATTGAAATGTCATATATCATTTTTATGTCATAACTGTGATCTCATAATATCATTGTGATATGAAAATACTATTGTGATGTTAATTGTATCGGCATGTCATACCATTTTGATGTCACAATAGCATTTTAATGTCATAATGCCCTTATGAGTTAATAATATCATTGTGAAGTCATAATACCATCATGATATCATAATAAGATTATGATGTCATAATCACATTTTGACATCATAATAAGATTATGATGTCATAATCACATTTTGAGGTGATATTGCCATTGTGATTTCAAAATTCCATTGTGATTACATACCACAATCATTTCAAAATAACTTTTTAAAATTCTTTTATTTAACTTTTATTAATTACACTTTATTCATTTTGTATCCTCCCATAAACCCCTCCTTCCTCCCCTCCTGGTCCTCCCCTCCCCCCCCTTTCTGCATGCATGTCCCTCCCCAAGTCCACTGATAGGGGAGGTCCTCCTCTCCTTCTTTCTGATCTTAGACTATCAGTTCTCATCAGAAGTGGCTGCATTGTCAGGGTTCTAGGTTTAACTCCATGAATAGTCCTTGGTTGGACTATGAGTCTCTGGGAAGTTCCCTGTGTTCAAATTTTCTTGTTCGGTTGTGTTCCTGTCCTCTCCAGGTCTTGCTATTTCTCACTTCTTACATAACATTCCATTCACTCTGCCCATCAGTTGGCCATCAGTCTCAGCATCTGCTTTCACAGTCTGCATGGCAGAGACTTTCAGAGGCCCTCTGTGGCAGGTTCCAAGGTTGTTTCCTATTTTCTTCTTCTGGCTTTCAGAGGCCATCTGTAGCAGGTTCCTAGGTTGTTTCCTGTTTTCTTCTTCTTCTGCTGTCCATCCTCTTTGCCTTTCAGGACGGGGATTGAACATTTTAGTAAGGGTTTTCTCTTTTCCTTAGTATGTTTAGATGTATAGATTTTAGTGGGTTTATTCTATGTTGTATGTTTATATGAGTGAGTATATACCGTATGTGTCTTTTTGCTTCTGGGACAACTCACTCAGGATGATCCTTTCCAGGTCCCACCATTTACCTGCAAATTTTATGATTTCCTTATTTTTCATTGCTGAGTAATACTCCATTGTATAGATGTACCAGGATAAAAGGTTGGAAGACATCAAAATAACTTTTTAATATAATAATACCATTGAGATATCATGATACCATTGTTATTTCATAATACCATTGTGATGCAATAAAAACAATGAGATGTCATGACACCATTGTTATGACATAAAAACATTGAGATGTCGTAATAAACTTGTAATGTCATAATACCATTGTGATATCCTAATAGCATTTTGATGTCTTAATGTTTTTGTGATGTTATACCATTGTGGTTTCATAACACCATTGTGATGTCCTATCATTGTGATATCATAAAAACATTGGGATGTCAGACCATTGTAATGTCATAATAGCCTTTTGAGATCATAATGCCATTTTGACGTCAAAATTCTATTGTGAATAAATAGAATAACACAATCATGTTGAAATTCCATTGTGATGTCATAATAGCATTGTGATGTTATAATACCATGGTGATGTCATGACACCATTGTGATGACATAATAACATTGAATGTCATAATAAAGTTGTGATATCATTATACATTTTTGATATCATAATATAATTGACATGTCATAATACCATAGTGATATTATATGTGCACTGAGATATCATGGCACAATTGTGAAGACATAAAACAATTTACATGTCATAATAAAGTTTGGATGTCATATTATAATTGTGATGTCATGATACCATTGTGCAGTAAAAATACCATTGCGATGTCATAATAGCATTTTAGTGTCATAATGCCACTGTGATGTCATAATAGCATTGTGTCGTCATCATATCAGTTTGATATAATACCGTTGTGAAGTGATTATGCCATTGTGAGTTCATATTACCATTGAGATATTGTATCATTGTGAAGACATTATCGCATTGTGATGTCATAATAGTATTGTGATTTTATAATAGCTTTGGGATATCATAATGCCATTGGGATATTGTGACACAAATGTTATGTCAAATACCATTATGATATTATAATATCACTATGATGTCATTATAACATTGTGATGTCATAATACCATTATGGTATCATAATATCAGTGATATTATAAGAGTTTTGTGATGATGTAAAAATATTGTTAAGTCATAATTCAATTGTGATGTCAAAATTCCAAGGGACATCATACCGCATATTCCAATTATGTTGGAATAGGTTATGATATCATAATAACATTGTAATGTCATAAAAGCATTGAAATGTCATGTAAGCATTGGGATGTCATGACTACTTTGTGCTGTCCTAATAGCATTGTAATGTTGTAATAAAATTATAAAGTCATAATAACATTGTGATGTTATAATACCAGTGTGATGTCCTAAAATTGTGATGTCATAATAGCAATGAGGTGACATACCATCTTGATGTCATTATAGCATTTTGACATCATAATACCACTGTGTTGTTATAATACCATAGTGACGATGTCAAAACAGCATTGTGATCGCCTAATACCATTGTGATATGATAGTACTCATGTGATATCAGGATAGCATTGGGATGTCACATTTGCATTGTTATGTTATATTACTAATATTGTGATGTTATATTTCCATTGTGATATTATACCAAATGATGTCATAATAGCAGCATGAAGTCCTAATAGCATTGTGAAGTCGAATAGCACTGAGAAGTCAAGACACAATTCAGATGTCATAATAAAGATGTGATGCCATAATATTATTTTGATCTCATAACACCATTGTGATGTCATAATAGCAGTTTGATGTCATAATATCCATGTGATGTAATAATAGCATACTGAGGTCATACCCCATTGTGATGTCTTTATAGCATTGCGATTTGTCATAACATTGTTGGTATAATGTTTTTGACATGTATACACCTTACCATTGCACATTCAAATGCTGATTTCTACCCTCCACTCTCTGGTTTCAATCTGGATATTGCATTGTGATACTTATTCTAACCATCTTATCTGAACTTTTGTAAACAGGCCAGAATAGAGCCACTAGCCACAATGTCGAGCAATAGGAGTCAGAGTGAAGGAAATGAGTGGGAAGAGAGAGGGCTAGGGAGCAAAGCTTGGAGAGCAAATTGTGAAGAGAGATATTGGAATAGTGTGGGGAGAATGAATCAGACCTAAGACTTCACAAAAAAGCAAATATAATGTGTAAACTCTAAATGTTAGGCAACCATGAGGGCTTGAAGGTTTAGAAGGGAGTAACTATTGGACAGCAATGTGTTCTATGTTAACTAAATAAACCCAGTCACTGTGTGGTGAATTGGTTATACAGCTGTTTAATATTAACAACAAGCATTGATAAAAGGAAAACCATAAATAATTATCATTATTAATAATCAGTAAATAATTATCATTACCTAAAACATACCTTTGTGAAGACATTATACTATCATGATGTCATAACACTATTGTGTTGACATATTGTGAATATATAATAGCATTGTGATGTCATAATAGCATTGGGATGTCATATACCACTGGGATATTATGACAACATTGGTATAGCATCATAAAAGGGTGATGTCATATTACCATTGGGATGTCATCGTAGCATTGTCATGTCTTGTTCTCGTGATATCATAATACCATTGTGATATCATATATCATTGTAATATCCTAAAAACATTGTTCTGATATAATAGTATTTGAGGGCATAATGCCACTGTGAAGTGAAAATTCCATTGTGATGTCACACCTCAATTATGTTGTAATAGCATTGTGATGTCATAATACAATTGTGATATGATAAAAATGTTCTGATAGCATTGTGATGCCATAATTGCATTGCTTTGTTATATTATTTTTTGATGTTATACTTGCATCATAATATTAAACCATATGAAGTCATAATAGAATTGCTATATCATAATTCCATTGTGATGTCATAGTATCAATGTGATGTCATAATAGCATATTGAGATCATAACCCTCTTGTTATTTCATAATAGCATTGTAATGTCATCATAGCATTGTGAGGTAATAATACCATTTTGATGTCAAAATTCCATTTTGCTGTCACACCAGGCAATTTTATTTATGACCTCTTGAAACAAATATGTGACATTATTCCTGAAATAAGAGCCTTGGACAGGAACTGTCATCTCTGAGTTGTGTGCTATCAGCTGAACAGATTGAGATATATAGGGCTGCTGAGCCTTTCTCTCAAACAAGCTATGTCCTACTCAGTAGTCAGTGAGGAACCCTCCATGTCCTAGGGTTTGCAGTTATACCTGGCCCTTCAAAACAGAGAAATGGGTCCATGCTATATGCCTAAGAAACAAGAGCATCTGGGTTTCCTTCAGTGGTGCTCCACACAAACACTCTAAAAGGTAGTGTTAGTGCCAGGACTGCTTGTTCAGTGGAATCTTTTCTCCATTTTCACAGTCATTGTATAAGGTGCCAACATATTATTTTTACTGACTAGGTGGGAATTTCATAAAAAAAAAAAAAACACTACTTTTCAGTTGCTCCCAGGTTCAAATTCATAACCATGTGTCACACTGATTGTTTTTCTGTTTTTTTGTTTGTTTGTTTAAAATACACCAATTCAAGTATGTGTTGTTCATATTCTCATTGGAACATGATCAGAGTCTCAGTCCAAGTCCCTTAAAGAAAACTGAGTTCATCCTCGCTGTAACCTGCAACCACATCTAAGAAGAAGCCATTAGTCCTGAAGGGTCTATACTTCATCTCTTTGATCACAGTTTTTATTCTGTTTTTATTTATTATGATTTGTTCACTATGTATCAACTCTATTGCCCCCTCCATTTTCTACCAGTCCCACCCACCCTCATTCTTCTATCCACATGCCTTTTCTCTAGTTCCTTGACAGGGGAGATTCTCCTCCCCCTTCTATCTGATCCTAATATATCAGGGCTCATCAAGGCTGGCTGCATCATTTCCTCTGTGGCCTGATTCTGAGGACATTGTTCATTTTGTGTCCTGAATTCCCTCTTCTTATGACACACTTCCTGCCTCCTCTCCTGGAGACTTCTCAGAACTCTGAATGGAGGGAGAATTACATAAAGAAATCTCATTTACAGCTGGGTTTATTAAGGTATCTCTTTCTGCACAATATCGGACTGTGGGTCTCTGTATCCCATCACTGTGGATCCAAGAATATGGCACTGATCTCTCAGCTCAGGGCAGAGAGCAACACATTTAAATAAAAACAGTCTGGGTTGCTTGAAAATTTCCATAGGATGCCCTGGGCAACAACTCAATTAACTGCCACCCAAAATCCCTATTGAAACACTGGTTCGGTCACAACAAATAACCTATTGGAACTTTATCCCCCACTATTAGGAGACCTCCTAATATGTGAATACATATGATATTTGTCTTTCTGTGTTTTAATTACTTCACTCAGGATGATTTTTTTCTGGTTTCATTCATTTGCCTGAAAATAACATCATGACGTTTTCTTAGCTGAGTAATACTCCATTATGGAAATATTCCACATTTTTCCCAATGGAGAGAGTCTGTCCTATTCTTTTGACCTCAGAAGTTGCTGGGATTTTAATCATTGTATGGAATGAAAACTCTCTGGATAACTATATTCTTTAGGCTAGAACTCCCTCCATTTCTTCCACTCCCTGGTATTTTAAATTGATATGTCCTCTTCAAGCTCATCTATTTACATGTTTAGTCCCCAGTAAGCTAATATCAGGGAATGATTATATAGTATGGCCTTGTTAGATAATATAATTATTGGAGTTATATTATAGGAGGGATAGGAGGGTGTGCTTTGAGATTCATATGGCAATGAAAGTGAACAGACAGAATTGATTCACTGTCTCACAGTCTATCATTTTTTTATCTGTGTTGCTATCAATCTGTCTCTATTTGTGATTCTGTTTCTCTAGCTCTTTCTATCCCTGTCTACATCTCTCTTCCTGCTAATAATAGTATGAAAAGCTCTAATTTCTGTTGAAGAACAAGAAAAATATGACTACTTGAATACGTGATATCCTGGATAGTTTCTGTAAAAACATATGCGAGGTCCCAAATAAATGCTTTTGGTTCAAGATTTGCCTTGGTCAGGGAGTATTTTCAGTGAGTAATTCACTGATTGAGGACACATCTGTGCATTTAACAAATAGTAATATAATCTGTGATAATGTGAAAGTCACATGTCAAGGACAGTTGACTTCAGTAATGACAACTTGAAAGAAATACATGACACTTTTCCTGAACTAAGACTCTTGGATACAGGAACTGTCATCTGTGGGTTGTGTGCTTTAAGCTGAAAATATTGAGTCATGTACGGCTCCTCAGCTTTTCTCTCAAGATTGTTGTCCTCTTGGCCCTTTTAATAACTGGCTCCTCTTATCACAGGCTTTCATCTGTTACATGCCAACATTCTGCTTCTCAGCCAATCAGCACCAGAGAGAATCTAGAGGTTTCTATGGAGATGAGTAAACAATCTTTTCTCAGTGTCCAGTATCTCTGATCCTGTGCACATGTGACATTTTATTTCAACATAATTTTATCTCATCCCTTTATCCAGATCCCACACCTTTACTCCTATTTACCTCTGTGAAAATGTCAGGTAGGAAATGAAACTTTAATGTTTATTTAGATTGACAGCTTCCTAAGTAGGAGAGCTTCAAAGTGATGTGGGATTAAGGGGAAGGTACCAAATGACCTACTGTGGACTTGGCTCTCAAATTTCCTAGATTGTGACATTGAACTGAGCAGTTACTCGTGTCCTCACTAAATTTACTTTCACATTCTTATTGATATAATAGGCTGGCAAGGTCTAGGGTTCCCTGGAGTATTGTGGCTTTAAGAATAGGTAAAAGAAGAACACCAGACAATCTTAGAACTCATTTGGCTGAAAAAGAGAAAGGTCATGTATGTAAAAGGAGAACTGAGGGGCAATAAACTATTTCACAGCTGGTGCTGTTACACACTGGTGTTGGCAAACCTCTATGAGTAGGGTTGCCTTGTCTAACCTGGCTGGATCAGCAGCTGTGTCCTACTCAGTGAGGAACCCTGCTGGTTCAGGAGTTTCACTTAAAAATATTCCCTAAAGGCAGATAAATCATTCCATGTTAAATGGCTAGGACACAAAAGCAGCTGTGTTTCTGCTGTGATACTCCAGACAAACCCTCTAAATGTAATGTTAGTGAGTGTTAGTGCCAGGACTGCTAGTTGAGTGGTGCCTCCTGAGCTGATGGGGTCTGAGGTAGCTAGGTAAACACTAGTTCATGGCTGAGGTTCTCAGCTACATAATGAGATTCTGGAAAGCATGCCTTATAAAGTCACACTCGGCCCTCCTTTAGTGGAATCTTTTATCCATGTTAAAAGTCATTGAAAAATTTGTCTCCATATTATTTTTATGGATTATGTTGGAATTTCATATAATATACATTACACCTTTTTTCCATTGCACAGAAGTTCAAATTCCTACCGATGTGACACTCTAAATATTTTTTTCTTTAAAATACCTCAACTGAAGTATGTGTTGGTCAACTATTCATTGGAACATGATCAGAATCTCAATGCCAATACCCTGAAAGAAAACTAAGTTCATCTTTACAACACCCTGGCACAATCCACAAGAAGAAGACATTACTTTTTAAGAGCTCTTTACTTTATCACCTTGAACACAGATTTTCTTATGTATTTACGTATTACGATTTGTTTAATTTGTATTCCTTCTGTTGCCCACTCCCTCTTTTCCTTCCAGTCCCACCCACACTCCTTCTTCTATCACTATGCTCTTTCCCTAGTTCCCTGATACGGGAGTTACTCCTCCCCCTTTTATCTGATCCTCGCTTATCAGGTCTCATTAAGTCTGCCTGTATCATCTTCCTCTGCATCCTGCTTCTCAAGGCATTGATCTTATATTCTCAATTCCCTCTACTCATGACACTCTTCCTACCTCCTCTCCTGCTGACTTCCTAGAGCTTAGAGGAGAGGGAGAATTTCATAGGTAAATCTCATATAGAGCTGGGTGTTTTAAAATCTCTCTCTTCATAATATCATACTGTGGGTCTCTGTGTGAAATCCCATTTGATGCAGAAGGAAGCATTTCTTTGGATCCAAGAATATGGCACTGATCTATCAGTTAAGGGCTGGGAAAAACACATTTTAATAACAAGAGTCTGGGTTGTTTAAAATTTGTGACAGATGTCCTGCCTGAGCAACTCAAATTAACTGCCACCCAAAGCCTCCAGGGGAACACTGGTTTGGTCACAACACATGGCCTATTGGAACTTTATTCCCCAATATTAGGAGACCTTCTAATAAGTGAATACATACCATATTTCTCTGTGGCATTTTAGTTACTTCACCCAGGATGATTTTTCCTGGTTCCATCTATTTGCCTGAAAATATCATGATGTCATTTTCTTAGCTGAAAAATACTTCATTAGAGAAATATTCCACATTTTCCCTAAAGTAGATTGTCATTCCTGTTTGTTAGAACTTGGGAGGAATTCGGTCTGTAAACATTGTATTGAATGATAAAATGTCAGGATAATTATGTTCTTTTAGTCTAGCAATCCCTCCACCTTCTTTTACTTCGTGGTGATTTGAAATGCAATATAAACTTGAAGCTCTCTATTTACATGTAGAGCCCCAGTGAGGAAATGTCAGGGAGGGGTTAGGAGGTATGGCCTTATTAGATAATATAATTCCTATTGGAGTTATATTAGAGGAGGGTGTGCTTTGAGGTTGATATACCAATGATAGTGACCAGACATAATTGAGTCTCTGTCTCTTGGTCTCTGTCACTTCATATGTTAGTTTTTGTCGGTCTCTTTCTATCTATTTCTAACTCTGTCTCTATAGCTCCTTCTCTCTCTGTCTCATTTTCTCTGCCTGCCACTTGTTGTTCGGTATGAAAGCTCTCAGTTTTGCTGAAAGACTAAACCTAGATTATTGCTTGCTGACTTGACATCCTAGATGGTCTTTGTAAAAATATATGCAATGTCCTAATTAAATGCATTTTGTTCAAAGAGTTGCCTTGCTCAAGGAGTGAAGGAGTGTTTTCACAGAAGGTAATTCACTGACTGAGGACATATCTGTTCATAAAAATGGAATCTGTGATAATGTGAAAGTCACATGTCAAGGACAAGTGACCTTATTAGTGACCACTTGAAAGAAATATGTGACATTTTTCTTGAACCAAGAGTCTTGGACACAGGAACTGTCATCTGTGGGTTGTGTGCTTTCAGTTTGCAGATTGAGGTATGTAGGGCCCCTCAGCCTTTCTCTCCAGCATGCTGTCCACTTGGCCCTCTAATAACTGGCTCCTGGAACTCTTACTGGCTTTCACATCTTTCATGACATCATTCTTCTTCTCAGCCATTCAGCACCTGAGAGAACCTTGAAGTTTCCATGGAGATGAGTAAACAAACTTTCCAAACTGTCCATTATCTATGATTCTGTGCATAAGTGACTTTTTCTTGTGAAACCCCAAAAGTCTTTATCTCAGCCCTTTATCCAGAATCCACACGTTTTTTACTGTTTACCTCTGACAATGTCAGGTAGGAAATGAAACTTTAATGTTTGTTTAATTGGAAAGCTTCCTAAGTAGTTCCTAAGAAGATTCATAGTGATGTGGTATTAAGTAGAATGTACCAAATGACAAGGTGGTCTCATAATATGGTCTTGGATCTGAAATTTCCTAGGTTGTGACTTAGAACTGAGCAGTTACTGCCATACTTATTAGATGTAGCTTCACATTCTTATAGTCTGGCAGGGCCTAGGTTTCCCTGCTGTATTGAGTCTTTAAGAGCAGCAAAAACAGTAGGAAACCAGACATTTTTCTGCGACTGGATTGGGTGATACAGAGAAAATCTCTGTAGGTGAAAGCAGAACTGAGGCTCAATTAACTATTTGACAGCTGGGGCTGTTGCACACTAGGATTGGCAACCCTTGGGTTGCCTTAACTGTCCTGTCCAATTCGGCAGCTGTGTCCTTCTCGGTGGTCAGTGAGCAATCTCCCTGTTTCTGGGGTTTACAGTTAAAACTGGACTGTCAGGACTGTGAAATCAGCCCATGTCATATACTTAGGACACAAGAACAATTGTATTTCCTGCTGTGGTCTTCCAGACAAACTCTCTAAAAGTAGTTATAGGCCCAGGACTGCTTTTTCAGAATGCCACCTGAGCTGATGGGGTCTGAGGTAGCTGGGTAACCACTAGTTCATGGCTGGGATTCTCTGCTACATAATGAGTTTCCTGGAAAGCATGCCTTACAAAGTCATACTCTGCCCTCCTTTAGCGTAATCTTTTCTCCATGTAAATAGTAATTGTAAAATTTGTCAACATTATTTTTATGGCTTATGGGGAATTTCATATATTATACATTACACTCCTTTTCCATTGATCTTATTTGTATTGGAACATGATCAGAGTCTCAGTGCCAATTCCTGTAAAGAGAATTGAGTTCATACTTGTGTCACCCCGGCAACAACCCCTAAAAGAAGCCATCAGTCCTGAAGAGCTCTGTACTTCATCACATATTTTTTTTTATTTTTTTTAATGTTAATCACAGGTTATTTACTTTGTATCCCAGCCATAGCTCCCTTCCTCATTCCTTCCCATTTCCACCCTCCCTCCATCATCTCCTCCCTGTCCCTTTTCAAGTACCCTGATAGGGGAGGTTCTCCTCACCCTTCCATCTGACCCTAGCTTACCAGGTATCTTCAGGACTGGCTGCAATGTCCTCCTCTGTGGCCTAACAAGGCTGGTCCTCCCTCAGGGGCATTGGGGGGACATAAAGGAGCCAGTCATTGTGTTCATGTCAGAAATAGTTCCTGTTCCCCTTACTAGGAAATCCCATTTGGATAATGAGCTTCCATGGGCTTCATTCGAGCAGGGCTTCTATGTAATATCCATACATTGTCTTTGGTTGGAGAAACAGTCTCATAGAGGAACGCTGTGCCATGATATATTTTGTCCTTTTGGAGCTCCTATCCTCTCACATTCATCCTAACTCTCTCTTTTATCAGGATTCCCTGCACTCTACTGAAGATTTGGTTATGAGTCTCAGAATCTGCTTTGAAGCTGTTAGGTAGAGTCTTTCACAGGCCCTCTGCCGTAGTCTCCTGTCCTTTTTTATGTCTTCTCCTACTTCCCATGTCCATCCCTTTCGTCTTTCTAAGTGAGGATTGATCATTTTAACCTGGATCCTCTGTTTTTTTTTTATCTTCTTAAAGTGCACATATTTTTGTATATTTATCCTATCTTATAGGACATATAAGTGAGTATATACCATGTGTGTGCCTTTATGCTCCTGGATGCCTCACTCAGGATGAACTTTTCTAGATCCTACCATTTGCCTGCAAAATTCATGATTTTTTTTTTGTTTTTAATTGCTGAGTAGTGTTCCGTTGTGTAAAAGTGCCACAACTTCTGTATTCATTCCTCCATTGAGGGACATCCGGATTCTATTAGAAATAAATTTTTTATTAGAAATAAATAATTCTATTAGAAATAAATAAGTTTCCAGATTCTATTAGAAATAAAGCTATTACAAATAAAGCTGCTGAAAACATGGTTGAACAAATATCCTTGTTGTGTACTTGAGCATCTTTTGTATATATGCCTATGAGTGGTATAGCTGGATCCCAAGGAAGTACTATTCCTAATTGTCTGAGAAAGTGCCAGATTGTTTTCTAAAGTGCTTGTATGAATTTACATTCCCACCAGCAGTGGAGGAGTGTTCTCCTTTCTCTACACCCTCTCCAGCATGTGCTGTCACTTGAGTTTTTAACCTTTGTCATTCTGATCGGTGGAAGGTTAAATCTCAGAGTCATTTTTATTTGCATCTCTCTGATGGCTAAGGATGTCAAGCACCTCTTCAGGTGTTTCTCTGCCATTCTAAATTTCTCTGCAAAGAATTCTCTGTTTTAGCTCTGTACTCAATTTTTTTAAATTAGATTGCTTGGTTTCTTGCTTTTTCATTTCTTTAGTTCTTTATATATTCTGGATGTCAGCCCTCTGTCAGATATAGGGTTGGTGAAGATCCTTTCCCAGTCTGTAGGCTGTTGTTTTGTTCTTATGACAATGTCTTTTTCTTTACAGAAGTTGTTTATTTTCATGAGATCCCATTTATTAATTGTTGCCCGAAGAGCCTGTGCTATTGGTGTTCTCTTCAGGAAGTTATCTGTTGTGCCAGTCAGTTCAAGGCTCCTCCATATTTTTTTCTTCTAACCCATGTAGTGTATCTGGTTGTATGTTGAGGTCTCTGATCCACTTGGACTTTAGCTTTGTCCAGGGTGATAAATATGGATCTAGTATCATTTTACTGCATGTAGACAGCCAGTTGGACCAGCAACATTTGTTGAAGATACTGTCTTTTTTCCATTGAATGGTTTTGCCTTCTTTGTCAAAAATCAAATATTCATAGGTGTTTGGGTTTATTTCAGGGTCTTCTATTTGGTTCCATTGATCTACTTTTCTGCTGCTATGCCAAAACCTTGCCGTTTTTATTACTATTGCTCTGTAGTACAGCTTGAGAACATGGATGGAGATACGTCCAGACGATCTGTTGTTGCACAGGATATTTTTGTAAATTCTGTTTTTTTTTTTTTTGTTTTGTTTTGTTTTGTTTTGTTTTTTTGTTTCTCCATATGAAGTTGAGAATTTTTGTTTCAATGTCCTTAAAGAATTGTATTGGTATTTTGATGGGAATTGCATTGAATCTGTAGATTGGTTTTGGCATAATGGCCATTTTCACTATGTTAAACCTACCAGTCAATGAACATTGGAGATCTTTACATCTTCTGATATCTTCTTCAATTTCTTTGTTCAGAGACTTGAAGTTTTTTTTCAAAATGATGTTTCACTTGTTTTGTTAAAGTTACCCAAAGGTACTTCATGTTATTGGTGCATATTGTGAAGGGTGTCGTTTTCCTGATTTCTTTCTTGGCCCTTTTGTCTTGGGTATACAGGAGGGCTTCTGATTTTTTGAATTAATATTGTATCCAGCCACTTTGCTGAAGGTGTTTATCAGCTGAAGGAGTTCTTTGGTTGATTTTTTTGGATCACTCATGCATACTATGTCATCTGCAAATAGTGAAAGTTTGACCTCTACCTTTTTGATTTGTATCCTCTTCATCCCCTTTACTTGTCTTATTGCTATAGCTTGGACTTCCAGTACTATGTTGAATAGATACAGAGATAGTGGGCAGCCTTGCTTTGTCTCAGATTTCAGTGGAATTGTTTGAAGTTTCTTTCCATTGTGCTTGATGTTGGCTATAAGATTGCTGTATATTGCCTTTACTATATTTAGGTATGTGCCTTGTATTCCTGATCTCTCCAGTACTTTAAAATGAATGGATATTGGACTTTGTCAAATGCTATTTTTGGCATCTAAGGATATGATCATGTGAGTTTTCTCCTTTAGTTTGTTAATATGGTGGATTACATTGATGGATTTCCACATAATGAACCATCCGTGCATGACTGGGATGAAGCCAACTTGGTCATGGTGAATGATATCTTTTATGTGCTCTTGGATTTGGTTTGTGAGTATTTATTGAGTATCTTTCCATCAATGTTCATAAGAGAGATATATCTGAAGTTCACTTTTTTTGTTGGGTCTTTGTGGGTTTTAGGTATCAAGGTGACTGGAGCTTCATAGAATGTGTTTGGTAAACTTCCTTCTGTTTCTGTTTTGTTGAATAGTTTGAAGAGAATTAGAATTAGCACTTCTTTGAAGGTCTGGTAGAATTTTGCACTGAAACCATCTGGCCCATTGCTTTTCTTAGAGGGGAGAGTGTTGATCACAGCTTCTATTTCCTTGGGGCATGTAGGCCTACTCAATCTTTCTACCTGACCTTGACTTAATTTTGGTAGATGGAATCTATCTAGAAAATTGTGCATTTCATTTAGATTTTCAAATTTTATTGCCTGTAGCCTTTTGTAGTATGACCTGATGATTGTTTGGATTTCCTCACTATCTGTAATGATGTCCCCCTTTTTTATTTCTTATTTTTCTGATTTGGACATTGACTCCCTGCCTTTTAGTTAGTTTGGATAAGGGTTTATCTATCTTGTTGATTTTCTCAAAGAATCAGCTCTTGGTTTCATTGATTCTTTAAATAGCTTTATTTGTTTCTAATTGATTGATTCCAGCCTTAATTTTGATTACTTGCAGCCATTTGATCCTTTTGGGCATATATTCTTCCTCTTTTTTTTTTCCTAAAGTTTTTAGCTGGGCCACTAAGTTGCTTGCATTCAATGTTACAAATTTCTTCTTGTAGGCACTTAGTTCTATAGATTTTCCTCTGAGCACTGCTTTCATTATGTCCCATAAATTTAGGTATGTTGTATCTTCATTTTCATTGAATTCTAGGAAGTCTTTATTTATTTATTTTTTTTATTTCTTCCTTAATCCAGATGTCATTGAGTAGCAAGTTGCTCAGTTTTCATATGTGTTTAGGCTTTATGTTATTTCTATTGTTGTTGAGGTCCAGCTTTAGACCATGGTGGTCAGATAGAATACAGGGGATTATTTCCATTGTCTTGTATCTGTTGAGGTTTTCTTTGTGACTAACTATATGGTCTATTTTAGACAAGGTTCCATGAGGTGCTGAAAAGGAGGTATACTCTTTTGAGTTTGGGTGAAAAGTTCTGTAGACATGTATTAGTTCCTCTACCCAAGCCCTTCTGGCATTCACAGTTTCTGATGTGAAGCCCGGTGTGATTCTGATAGGTCTACCTTTATATTTTACTTGGCCTTTAACCCTTGCTTCTTTTAATACCTTTTCTTTGTTCCGTATATTTAATGTTTTGACAATGATATAGCGTGAAGATTTTCTTTTCTGGTCTAGTCTATTTGGTGTTCTATAGGCCTCTTGTATGTTTATGGACCTCTCTTTCTTTAAGTTGGGGAAATTTTCTTCTATGATTTTCTTGAAGATATTTTCTGGACCTTGGAGCCTGGAGTCTTCTTTGTCATCAATTCCTGTTATTCTTAGATTTCACCTTTTCATGATGTCTTTGATTTCTTGGATGTTTTGTGTTTGGGACTTTACTGATTTTTAATTTTCTTTGAGAGAAATAATCAATTTCTGCAAGTGAATCATCAGCTCCAGAGCTTCTCTCTTCCATCTCTTGTATTCTCTTGGTGATGCTTACTTTTGTCATTCCTGATCTTTTCTCTAAGTTCTCCAGATCAAAGGTTTTCTCTGTTTGTGTTTTCTGTATTTATTCTAATTCTATTTTTATGTCTTGTACCATTTCCTTCATCTGTTTTAATGTGGCTTCCTGTCTCTGTATGATGGCCTCTATTTTTTTGTAAGTTTCTTTTCTATATGCCACTCTTCTTGTCCTTCTATTTGCATGACTATTTCTCTGAGAGATTTGTTTGTTTCCTTTTTATGTGACTGTAATAACTGGATAAGCATATCTTTAAGGTCATTTTCCTGTGTTCCTACAGAATTGGGGTATCCATTGATTTGGGGGATTGCTGGTGAGGCCATGAAATTCCCTGATTTTTGTTGGGTGTGTTCTTTCACCAACCTCTAGGCATTTCCTTATCTCTGACCTTCACTGTTTTTTTTTTTTCTCTTGGATTGTGCAGTTCAGATTATTTCCATCTTTCTCTGGTGTCCGGAGAATTCTTCAGGAAAATTAGAGAGGTCCGAAGGTTTCACCCTGTGCATTGGTGCTTTACCTGTTCCTGTGAGGGGGAAGTCTGCAGGTGCAGAAGGACAGATGCAAGCAAGGTGTATGCATATGTTTGCATGGAAGTTTTTCTTTGAGGGACAGGGTATTAGAGAATGTAGAGGCTTTCAGTGTGAGGGAAACATGCCTTGAGGTCACCAAAGGGTTTGCAAGCACTGAAATTATCACATGCTCTGGTTTGATTGTGTGGGCAAATTTCCTGGGTATGTCAGTGGCTTACAGACTACTGGTATTGTCTCTAACTGAGCTCCAGGAATTTTTTGCCTAAACTCCACTGGTGGTGCCACAGTGCTGAATTATCCCTGACTCATGATACTCTGTTTTCCACAGTTGATGTGTGGGTGGGAATGTTTCTGATGTCTTGCTGCCAGCTTAGAAGCACCGTGGTTCTGGGGCTCTGTATGCACAAGGGGACATATTCACTCTCTAGCAGGTTAAATCATAAAGCACACTTGTTCCTATGTGTGTTCAGACACCTCGGTGGTTGTTGTAGCCCCTGGACCTGGGAGTCCAGCTGCAGTTGCAGACTGAGGTGTCTAGTTCATAGCCAGGAATTCCTGTGGAGCCAGTTCCCTGGGTTAGGGCTTGGCTCACCTGGGTGTTTTTGCAGGACCTCCACACAGCCCATAGCACAGCCCTCTGTCCACCACTGAGGGACTAAGCAGCCCCATGCAGTATAGTTAGACTCTATGGAGTCAATAGAGCAGGCCACTTTAGTGATTGTGACCCAGGCAGGCTTTTATCATGGATCTGGGTTTTGGCAAGTAGGTTAGGCTGACTGCTGAGTGTGTGGTGCTAGTGTTCCCACCTCTGCTCTCTCAGTTCTCAGAAGGAAGATCTGCATCACTGGTACTATGGCTCCACTACTCCTAGGTGGAGAGAGGCCCAAGGAAGGAAACTGCCCTTTTCCATTCACAAGAAGTCCCTGTCTGACCTAAATCAAAGAGTTCTCCACTCCTGTGCTGTCCCCCCTCCTTCAAGAAGTCACAAAGTTGATTTCCAGGATTCAGGTGCCTCTTCACTCACAAGTTTCAGTGTTATCTGCTGGCTCTCAGAAACAATGGACAGTGATGGCCCCCATCTTGTCCCACCCCCCATTTTATCAACTTAGTCACAGTTTATTTTTATGTATTTATTTATTAAGATTTCTTCATTTTGTATCCTCTATGTGGCCTATTGTCTCTTTGCTTTCCAGTACAGCCCACACTGCTTCTTCTACCCCTATTCCCATTCTCTAGTTCCCTATTAGAGGAGGTCCTCTTCCCCCTTCTATTTGACCCTCCCTTATCAGGTCTCATCATCTTATCAGGTCTGCATCATCTTCCTCTGTAGCCTGATTCTCAGGGCATTGTTCTTCTTGTGTCCTCAATTCCCTCTACTTATGACACTCATTCTGCCTCCTCTCTTACAGGCTTTCAAGAGATCTGAGGGGAGGGAGTATTTCATAGGGAAATCCCATTTAGAGTTGAGTTTTTAAAGTCTCTGCATATTATTGGACTGTGGGTCTCTATATGCAATCCCATTTGATGCAGAGGAAGCATATGTGTGGATATAAGAATGTGTCACTCATCTGTCACCTGAGGGCAAAGAGCAACATACTTTAATTGCAACAGCCTACATTTCTTGAATTTAGTTTGGCAACTCTGGCCCAACATCTCAATTAACTGTCACTCAGTAGGAGTAGTGGAAAACTGGTGTGGTCACAATAGATGACCTATTGCTCCTTTATCTCCCACCATTAGGGGACCACCTAATAAGTAAATAAATACCATAATTTTCTTTCTCCATTTTAGTTACTTCACCAAGGATGATTTTTCCTGGTTCCATCCATTTGCCTGAAAATATACTGATGTCCTTTTCTTAGCTGAATAATACTCCATTATGGAAATATTCCACATTTTCCCCAAAGGAGATTGTCAGTCCTGTTCTTTAGTCCTTGGAAGTTGTTGGGACTTTAATCATTGTATTGAATGACAAACTATCAGGATAACTATGTTCTTTTAGCCTAGAAGTCCCTCCATTTTCTTCCACTTTCTGGTGATTTGAATTGCATTGTCCTCTTGAAGCTCATCTTTTTACATGTGGATTCCCCAATAAGGAAATATTTGGGAAGGGTTAGGATGTATGACCCTGTTAGAAAATATATTTCCTATTGGAGTTGTATTGTAAGAGGGTGTGCCTTGAGGTTGATATGCCAATGATGAAATGGAGTCTCTGGCTCTCAGTCTCTGTCACTATACACCTTTGTTTCTGTAAGTCTCAGTCTCTTATTTCTGAATCTGTCTCTCTAGATCTTTTGTGCCCAGTCTCTCTCTGTCTCTCTCTGTTTGCCTCCCCTTCTATCTGACCATAGGTTATCAGGTCTCATCTAGTCTAGCTGCATAAAATTCTCCTGTGGCCTGATTCTCAGGGCATTATTACCCTTGTGTTTTAATTCCCTCTACTTATGACACTCTTCATGCCTCCTCTCCTGCAGACTTCTCAGATCTCTGAGGGGTGGATAGTTTCATAGAAAAATCTCATTTAGAGCTGGGTGTTTTAAGATCTTTCTTTGCATAATATCTGACTGTGAATGTCTGTATGCAATCCCATTTGATACAGAATGAAGCATCGCTGGGGATCCAAGAACATGACACTGATCTATCAGTTGAGGGTGGAGAGCAACATTTTAATAACAACAGCCTGGGTTGTTTGAAAATTCCCATAGGATTCTGACACCCAAAAAAATAATAAACTGCCACCCAATACCCCTAGGATTGGGGTATATTGGTTTGGTCGCAATAGATGGCTTCTTGGAATTTTATCACCCACTATTAGGAAACATCCTAATAAGTTAATACATAATATATATATATATATATATATATATATATATATATATATATAATTTTGTTACTTCTTCCAGGATGATTTTTTCTAGTTCCATCAATTTGCCTGAAAATATCATGATGTCATTTTCTTAGCTGAATAATACTCCATTATGGAAATATTCCATGCTTTCCCCCAAGTAGATTGTCAATCCTGTTCTTTAGTCCTTGGAAGTTGTTGAGACTTTAATCATTGTATTGAATGACAAACTATCAGGATAACTATATTATTTTAGCCTAGGGGTCCCTCCATCTTCTTCCAATTCCTGGTGATTTGACTTGCAATTTCCTTTGAAGCTCATATATTTATATGTTTAGTCCCCAGTGTGGAAATGTCTGGTTAGGGATGAGAGGTATGGTCTTGTTAGATAATATAATTTCTTTTGTTTCCCTAATTTACTTCTCAGCCACTTTGACTTTTGTATACTTGAGGTCTACTGATTTTTTGAGTTAATTTTGTATCCACCCACTGTGCCTGAGTAGTTTATCAGGTGTAGGAGTTCCCTGGTACATTTTTTCTGGTAACATCTCATACATTCATAAATTTAGAACTCTATAATGCTTGTGAGAAATTATATGTTTGCAGAATAAAAGAACTGGAAACCAGTGATGCTGGATCAAACCTGACAGAATCATTCTTCAGCGTGCTGAGACATTGACACATCTGGTCCAGCACCTTGCATGTTCCAGCATTCTGCTTGTTCCTGCCTCAACTGTTTCAATTGCTATTTCTCATCAAAACCTGCTCCCAAAAGAACTTTGAAGAAAGCTACTGATTTTAATTGGTCCAGCAGTTTAGACTGCTCCAAAGAGGACTTTTATTAAGCCTGAAATTTCTCAACATTTAAAGACTGTTATCACTTGCTTATTTATTTATTGCTTACTTAATTAATGTTATTGTTTGCTTAATTAACCAGTTTTCCCAATTTCATTTGGGCTACCTACAGGATTTCTACATGTCCAAACTGTCAGCTAGAAGAAATTCATGAGAAAAGCATCCAATTTCCCTTAAAGGGTGTTGGGTATGATTTTGCGGGTTTGCTATGGCTACGAAATTTTATTGTCATTGGGAGATGTTTATTATTAATGGTCTTATTCAAAGTAAAACAAGGAATATACAGGGATATCTTATAGGAATAGAAAAAAAGGTAGATTATTGAATCTACTCAACTTAGGGTTTTATTTGTTATTCTCCAATGAGGATAATATTAACTCTGGTATAGGATTTGCATATTGATACAAAATAAGTATTTTTGATAGATTGGCATAAGCTTTATTATATATGGATAGAAGGCAAGTTTACTTCCAATACTTTTAAACTGCTATTAAAAACTTGTTAGGGTATTAAGTAATGGAAGTTATTTGCTAGTTATTGAACTCATAGGCATGTCAGTCACTAGTCTATGTTATCACAGGTGTATATATCCTAGGCTTAAAAGATAGATATGATTTTATAGACAGATCTATTTATTATATAAAGATAGGTAGACTTCAAAAACTTCAGAGACCTACAGATTATGGCATTTAAAATATTTTTATTACTTTAAAGATTCTTTGACAATGAAACAGGTCATCTCCTGGCAGCACCCCATCTGCTTGAAAGAAAATAATGAGCATCAAAGAACCCTAATATAAAGATGGCCAAAAATGTAGCAAATGAGCCACTTGGGTACAGAAAATATCCCCACTTCTTGACAAATTCTGCAAAAAAAAAAAATAAATAAAATAAAATAAGCAAGCTAATGCAGGACAAGTGGACTGCTGAAATCTGCCAAGGGTAAGAAAGTCCTAAATACTTCCTGCTTCACATATATGTTTGTCAAATAGTCTGAGACAGAAGGCTGAAGATGATGCTTCAACTTTATAGAGCGTTATGGGTAACTTTTCAGGCAGCAAACTGTTTCTGAGATTGTTTGATTTTTTTGGAAGCTGCTAATATGCACTTCTTATTTACTCAAGTAACTAATTTTATTCCTTCTCAAGTCTCTGATGGGGTTAAAGACCAAATAGTCATAGTGCCACATTTAGGGTTAAGTTGTTTTGAAGTTAAGAAATCCTTTCATATATGTAATACCAATAAAGATAAAAGTTCATTTAGGTATAGAACTTTTAACTTGTCAAGGTAGATAGGATAATCAGATAAATCTCTCCTAAGTTTCTAAATACACATGGACTGGACATTGCACATGTAGATTTTATCTAACAGTTTCATCAATTCATAATTATTATTGTATTGAAAGAAAAGCAGCCTTTTATTGGACTTAAAGGTGTAAATGTTGGTATAATGTTCTTTTGAAATGTACACACCTTACCCTTGTTCATTCAAATGCTCATTTCTATCCCCCACACTCTGGTTTCATTCTGGAAATTGCATTGTTACACTTATTGTAAGCATCCTGTCTCAACTGTGTGTAAACTGGCCAAAATAAAACAACTAGCCACAATGTTGTGCAAAGGGAGGAGCCAAAGGACAGGAAATAGGGGAGGAGCTAGAGGGCAGGAAATGAGTTGGAAGAGAAAGGGCTAGAGAGCATTGAAAGAGACCTGTAGGAGAGATCTTGGAGAAGTGGACCATAAACCAGAACTAAGATATCACTGAGAGCAAGTATATAATGTGGGAAAGCTAAATGTTAGGAAACTATGAGGGATCGGAGGATTTAGGAGGGAATAACTATTTCCCAGCATTGCGTTCTAGGTTAAATAAATGAACACAGTCTCTGTGCAGTGAATTGGTTATACAGCTGGTTAGGATTAACAGCAGCTTTATTAAAAGATAAATTCATAGTAAATTGTAAGAGATTCTAACAACAGCCATCTGACTTTATTATTGACTACATGAAAGAAATATGTGACAGTTTAATTGAACTAAGAGTGTTGGACATAGGAACTGTCGTCTCTGGGTTGTGTTCTTTCAGCTGCCTTGAGGCATGTAGTGCTGCTCAGCCTTTCTTTAAAGCAGGGTATCCACTTGTCCCTTTTAACAACTGGCTCCTGAAACTCTTACTAGCTTTAACATGTTTCAGGACATCATTCTCCTGCTCAGCCCATCCACACCTAATCATTGTGATGTCATAATAGGATTGGGATGTCATGATGAATTTTGATATCATTGTGATGTCATTGTAGCATTTGTGTCCTAATGTCATCATGGAGTCTTACTGTTGTGCATTCATAATAACATTTGATGTCAAAATTCCATTTTGATGTCATACCACAATCATGTTGTAATATAATTGCAATGTCATAATAGCAAGGTGATGTCATAACACCACTATGAAGTCAATAAACCATTCTGATATCATAATAACATTGTTATGTCAAAATAGCATTGTGGTGTCATAAAAGCATTAAGAAGTCATAACACCACTTTATGTCACAATAGAATTGTGATGTTATGGTGACATTGTGATCTCATATCATTGTGATGTCATTATTACATTGGGACATCATACCATTGCCATGTCAAAAGAGAATTGTGATGTCATAATTCAATTGCAATGTGAAAACACAGTCATATACTAATAGCTTTGTGATGTCATAATAGCATGGTGATGTGATATTATCATTGTGATTTTATAATTGTATTGGTATAACATATTACCATTGGGAGTCTTGACAACAGTTAGATGCCATCATAACATTTTGTTGTCCTAATACCATTTTGAAGTGATAATAGCTTTGGGATGTCATCAAAGCATTGTGATATCATCATACCATTGTGATGTCATCATAGCATTGTCATATCCTAATATCTTTGTGAAGTCATAATATCATTGTGATGTCATAATAGCATTTTGAAGTCATAAACCCATTGTCATCAGACCATTGCGATGTCATCAAGGCATTGTGATGTCATCAAGGCATTGTGATTTCCTAATTCCATTGTGATGAAATTATATCATAACATGATCATTTCAAATAGCATTGTGAAGTCATAACACCATTGTATCGTCATATTCACATTGTGCTGTCATAAAAGCATTGAGCTATCATACCATTGCCAGATATTAAAAGTATTGTGATGTCATATTAGTATTGTAATATCATGATAGTATTTTGATATCATGATAACACTGTGAAGTTATAATAGCATTGGGATGTCATAATACCATTGTGATGATATAAAATCATTGTAATGTCATAATAGCTTTGTGATGTCATAATACAATTTTGACAGCAAAATTCCATTGTGATGTCATAATTCCATGTGATATACCCCAACATGTAATAATACCATTGTGAGGCCATAATGCCATTGTGATGCCATCTTAGCAATGTTATGTCATAATACCATTGTGATGTCATAATACTATTTTAAAGTCACAATAACATTCCTATGTGTAATACATTGTGATGTCATAATAACAATGATATGACATAATAGAAGTTTTGTTCATAATGCAATTTTATTGTCATCATAGCACCGTGAAGTCATATCAACATTTTGATGTCATAATAGCATTGTCATGTCATAATAGTCTTTGATTTCATAATTCCCTTGTGATTTCATAAAGCTATCTTGTCATAATAGTATTGTGATGTTGTTATAGAATTGTGATGTCAAAATTCCGTTTTGATGACACACCAAAATCTTGTCATAATAGTATTGAGATGTCACAATATCATTGTGATTTCAAAATTCCACTGTGATGTGCCACAATGATGTTGTAATACCATTTTAATGTCATAAAAAATGGTGATGTCATAATACCATTGTGAAAAATAATGCCATTTTGATGTCCTAATATAATTGTAAGATCATAATAGCATTGTGAAGTCATAAAACCAATGAGATATTCATCATAGGATTGTGAAGTCATAATAACATTGTGATATCATAATACCATTGTGATGTCAGTTGGTGAAGGCACATGCCTTTCTTTCCAACACAAAGTAAAAAGGAACAGGCAGATCTCTGAGTTATGGACCAAACTTATTTACATAATAAAAGCCAGGATGGCAACTCCTGCTGTTTAGCCACTTACAGAGATAGTCTAAGATTCTAAATGACAAAAGTTTCCTTAAGGTTACCATGTAAATTATTTTTTCTTAATAATAGATGTTATGTCCTTACTGTTCTAAAGGTTGGTATTTACTCACTTTACTTATTTAATTACTTTACTTCTAATTTACTCTAGTAACTAATTTAATTCCTTCTCAAGTCTCTGATGGGGTTGAAGACCAAATAGTTATAGTGCAACAAGAAAGGTTAAGTTGTTTAGAAGTTAAGAAATTCTTTCATATAGGTAATACCAATGAGTATAAAAGTCAATTTAGGTATAGAACTCTAAACTTTTCAAAATAGGATAATTTGATACTTTCACCTAAGTTTCTAAATACACATGGACTGGACATTGCACATGTAGATTTTTACCTAACAGTTTTCATAATTTCATAATTATTATTGTATTCAAATTAAAGGAGTCTTTTATTGGACTTAAAGGGGGAAAGTTTGGTAAAATGTACTTTTAAAATATATACAGCTTAGGCTTGTTCATTCAAACGCTGATTTCTACCCCTAACTCTTTGGTTTCAATCTGTATATTGCATTATAATACCTAGTTTATGCATCCTGTCTCAAGGCCAATATAAAGCAACTAGCCACAATGTAGAGCAAGGAGAGGGGAGGAGCCAGAATGCAGGAAATTAGTGGGAGAAGAAAAAGGGGGAGGGCAGAGCAAGGAGAGATAAGCTGTGTGGGGAACTAGGAACTACATGGAGAATGAACCAGAACTAAGATTTCACAAAAAAAGTAAGTAAAATGGGTAAAATCTAAATTTTAGGAAGCTATAAGATTTTGGAGGTTTAGGAGGGAGTAACTATGGGCCAGCATTGTGCTCTAGGTTAACTAAATAAAACCAGAATCTGTGTGGTGATTTGGTTACACAGCTCTCTATGAATAACAGCAGCTTTTCCAGATGATGTATCAAATGTAAATATTAATCGACACATACAACAGAGATGTCATACCATTGTGATGTCATACTAGCATTGTTATGCCATTGTGATGCCATAATACCATTGTGAAGTCATAATAGCACTGAGTACATGGAATCTAATGAAAGAAATGGGAAATAGTAAGATCTGGAGAGGACAGGATCTCCACAGAGAGAGCAACAGAACCAAAAACTCTGAGCACAGGGTTCATTTCCTGAGACTTATTCTCCAACCAATACTATGCATAGAGATAAACTAGAACCATTGCACTGATATTGCCCATGGCACGGGACTGCCTCTGACATGAACTGATTGGCCTGCTCTTTGATCACTTCACCCTGATAGGGGAGTAGCCTTACCAGGCCACAGAGGAGTAATGATAAACTAGGATCAGAAGTAAGGAGAGGAAGTCCTCCCCTATCAGTGCACTTGGGGAGAGGCAAGCATGGAGAAGGGTGAAGAAAGATGTACTGGTGAGGGGACATAGGAGGGGTTTATGGAGAGATACAAAGTGAATAAATTGTAATTAATAAAAATTTAAATAAAAATATTAATATAATTCCTTTTGGATTTATATTATAAGAGGGTGTGCTTTGAGTTTGATATGCCAATGAGATTGACCAGACCAGAAGGTAGTCTCTATCTCTTGATCTCTGTCAATTTATATCTCTGTTTCTGTTGGGCTCGCTCTCTATATTTTTTAATCTGTTTATCTAGCCCTTTCTCTGTCTTGCACTCTCTATCTCCCTCTCTCTGGCTGCTGCTTGTGTTTCAATATGAAAAGCACTCAGATCTGCTGAAGGAAAACAATAAATTCACTGCTTGCTGACTTGAAATCAGGATGGTCTCTGTAAAAATATAAACAAGGTTCCAATTAACCACTTGATTTGCCTTGGTCAAAGAGTGTTTTCACAAGAAGTAATTCACCGACTAAGAGCATATCTGTGCATTTAACCAATCATAATGGAAACTGTGATGATGTGAAAGTCACCTGACTTTATTAATGACCACATGAAAGAAATATGTGACACTTTTCTTGGACACAGGAATTGTCATCTCTGGATTGTGTGCTTTCAGCTGCCCAGATTGAGGCAGGTAGGGCTGCTCAGCAGGCTGTCCACTTGGCCCTTTTAATAACTGGCTCATGAAAGTCTTGCTGGATTTCAGCTGTTACATGACATCATTCTCCCTCTCAGCCAATCAGCAGCTGAGAGAATCTTGAGGTTTACATGTAGATGAGTAAACAAACTTTTCTCAGTGTCCAGGGTCTCTAGTCCTGTGAACACACATTTTTCTTGTGAAACCCAAGAAACCTTTATTTCATCTCTTTATCCAGATCCCACACCTTTACACCTGTTTACCTCTGTGACAATGTCAGGTTTGAAATGAAACTTCAATGTTTATTCAATTGAACAGCTTACTAACTAGGGAAGTTTCAAAGAATGTGGGATTAAGGGGAATGTACTGAATGACATGGTGGTTTGCTACTGTTGTCTTCATTCTGAAATTTCCTAGGTTGTGACTTAGAACTGAACAGTTACTAACATACTCACTAAATGTACCTTCACATTTTTATTGATATAATAATAGCACTACTTATGGTATTGAGTCTTTAAGAATAAGGAAAAAAGAAGCAAACCTGACAATTCCTATGAATGGTTTGGCTGAAAGCGATAAAGATCAGTGAGTGTAAAAGGAGAATTGAGGGCAAGGTATTTCTTGACAGTCGGTGCTGTTAAATACTAGTGATGCCAACCCTCTATTAGCAGGATTGTCTTGGCTGACCTGGCTTTATTGGCAGTTGTGTCCTAACAGTGGTCAGTGAAGAACCTTCTTGGTACTGGCTTTTACAGTTAAAACAGAGCCTTCAGGATAGAGAAATGGTTCCATGTTTTAGACCTAGGACACAAGAGCAGCTATGTCCTCCAGACAAACTCTCTAAACATAGAATCAGTGTCAAGACTGATTGTTCATAGGTGCCAACTGAGCTGTGGGGTCTGAGGTAGCAATGTAACCACTAGTTCATGGCTAGGATTCTCTGCTACATAATGAATTCCTGGAAAGCATGCCTTACAAAGTCAAACTCTGCCCTCCTTTAGCAGAAAATTTTCTCCATGTTAAGTCAGTACAAAAGTTGTCAACTTATTATTTTTATTGATTTTGTGGGACTTTCATATAATATACATTACACTCTTTTTCCATTGTTCCCAGGTTCAAATTCTTACCCATCTGTCACACTATTTTTTTCCATCCGTTAAAATACATCAAGTAAAGTATATAATTTTTATATACTCATTGGAACATGATCAGAGTCTCAGTGCCAAGTCCCTTAAAGAAAACTAAGTTCATCCTTGCTACATCCTGACACCACCTCCAAGAAGAAGCCATCAATACTGAAGAGTTCTATACTTCATTACCTTGATCACAGTTTTTCTTATATATTTATTTAGTACGATTTGTTCACAATTTGTGCAGATTGCTGCCGCCTCCCTCTTCTCCTTCCAGTCTCACACACCCTCCTTCTTCTACCTCTATACCCTTTCTCTATTTCCCTGATATGGGAGGTTCTCCTTCACCTTCTCTCTGACCCTATTTTAACAGATCTCATAAAGGCTATCTGCATCATCTTCCTCTGAGGCCTGATTCTCAGGCCATTCTTCTCCTTGTGACCTCAATTGCCACTACTTATGAAATTCTTCTTACATTCTCTACTTTAGGCCCCCCAGAGCTCTGAGGAGTTGGAGAATTTCATAGGAAAATCCCATTTAGAGATGGGTGTTTTAAGGTCTCTCTGTGCATAATCTCGTACTGTGAGTTTCTGCATGCAATCCAATCTGATGCAGAAGGAAGCTTCTCTGTAGATCGAAGAACATGGCCATGATCAATCAGTTGAGGGCAGAGAGCAGAATATTTTAGAAACAGCAGCCTGGGTTGCTTGAAAATTTCCATAGGATGCCCTGTCCCAACAGCTCAATTTCACTGCCACCCAGTCCCCCTAGCAGAAAACTAGTTTGGTCACAATTAGATGGCCTATTGGAACTTTTTCCAAAACTATTAGGAATCTTCTTAATAAGTGAAAACATATCATATTTGTATTATTGTATTTTAGTTACTTTACCCAGTATGATTATTCCTGGTTTCATCCATTTGCCTGAAACTGTCACGAAGTCATGTTTTCAGGAGAATAATACTCCATTATGAAAATATTCCACATTTTTACCAAAGGAGATTGTCAGTCCTGTTCTTTAGAGCTTGGAATTTGCTGGGACATCAATCTTTGTATTGAATAACAAACTATCAGGATAACTATGATCTTTTAGTCTAGAATTCCTTCCATCTTCTTCCACTTCCTGTTGATTTGAATTACAATGTCCCCTTGAAGCTCATCTATTTACGTGATGAGTCCCAGAAGAAAATGTCTGGCAAGGGTTAGGAGGTATGGCCTTGTTAGATAATATAATTCCTATTGGAGTTATAGTGTAGGAGGGTATGCTTTGAAGGTGATATGCCAATGAAAGTGACGAGACAGAATGGGTCTCTTTCTCTCTGTCTCTGTCACTTTATATCTTTGTTTCTATAGGCACCGGTCTCTCTATTTCTGTTGTGTCTCTCTAGTTCTTTCTCTCTCTTTCTCTCTCAGTCTCCCTCTCTCTGCCTGATGCTTGTCTCTCAATATGAAAAGCTCTCAGTTCTGCTGAAGGACTACAACTAGTTGTCTGCTTGCTGGTGTTACATCATGAAAAGTCTCTTAAAATATAAGCACAATCCCAATTAAATATTTTTTGTTCAAAAAGTTTCCTTGGTCAGGGAGTGTTTTCCCAGTAAGTATTTCTCTGACTGAGAACATATCTATGCAGTTAATAAATAATATTGACATCTGTGATAATATGAAAGTCACATGTTAGGGACACGGAAATTTATTAATGACATCTTGAGAGAAATATGTGACAGATTAACTGAACTAAGAGTCTTGGTCACAGGAACTGTCATCTCTGACAGTGTGCAGATTGAAGCATGTAAGGCAGTTCAGCTTTTCTCTCAAGGAGGCTGTCCACTTGGCACTTTTAATAACTGGATCCTGAAATTCTTACTGGCTTTCATTTTTTTTTTCATGATATCATTCTCCCTCTCATCCAATCAGCATCTAACATTCATAATAGCACTGGGATGTCATGATGAATTTTCATGTCATGATGCCATTGTGATGTCATAATTGTATTGTAATGGCATCATAGAATTCATTAGATATTACAACATCATTAGATGTTGTAATATCATTGTGAAGTCTTAGAGTTCTGAAGTCATACTAGCTTTTTAATTTCATAATTGCATTCTGGCATCAAAATAACATGATGTCAATCATATTGAAATACCTTTTCAAATTCATAATAGCATTGTGATGTCCTAATAAAATTGTGAAATCATGATACAATTGGGATGTTATAATATTGTAATGTCATAATAGAATTATGATGTCAAGGTACCTTTGTGATGTCATAATACCATTGTGATTTCATATCATTGTGATATCATGATAGCAGTCATGTCTTAATAGCATGAGATATCAAAATAGCATTGTAAATTTATCATAGAATTGAGATGTTTTAATATCGTCGGAAATTCATACTATTGTGAAATAAGAATAGCAGTGTAATTTTATAATTCCATTGTGATATCATAACACAATCATATCGTAAGAGCATTGTCATGTCATCAAGCATTGCAAAATCGTAATATTGTGATGTCATAATATCATTGTGTTGTCATAATAACATTGTGAAATTGTAATACCATTATGGAATGTCATAACATTGTAATGTCATAATAGAATTATGATGCCATAATACCTTTGTGATGTTGTAATAGCATTGTGATTTCATATCATTGTAATCTCGTAATAACACTGAGATATCAGAATAGCATTGTGAATAAATAATAGCACTGTGATGTAATAACTCCATTGCAATGTCACATCATTGTGATGTCATAATAACATTTGATGTCATGATAGTGTTGTGATGTCATACTATCATTGTGATTGTCAAATTTCCTTTGTGATGTTATAAAACAATCATGGTGTAATAGTACCTTTATGTCACAATTATATTGGGATGTCATGATGAATTTTGATGTCATAATGCCATTGTCATAGCAAACTCGTATTGTGATGTCATCAGAGCATTTTGAAGTCATATAGTTCTAAAATCATAATAGCATTTTGATATTAAAAAGTCTATTGTGATGTCATAGCACAATCTTGTAATACCACTGTATTAATGGCTTGATTTCAAAATACCATTTTGATTCTTAATACCATTGTGATGTGCACATAGCATTGTGATGTCATAATGGTCTTGTGATGCCATACCCTTGTGATGTCATCATATATTTGTGATGTCATCATAGCATTGTAATGTCATAAGACCATTATGATGTCCTAATACCACTGTGATGTCATATTTTTTTAATCATCATATAATTATGAAGTCATGCAACCATTGTAAAATCATAATAGCAGTATGATATAATACTATTGTGATGTCATAACATTTTGATGTCATAATAGCATTTAGGAGTTTTATCATGGTGATTTCATGATTGCATTGATATGTCATAAGACCTTTGTGAAGTTATCATACCTTTGTAATGTCATAATAGAATTTTGAGAACATAATAGAATTTTGATGTTGTAATACCACTGTGAAGTCATAACACCATTGTGATGTTTCAATACCATTGTGAAGTCATATAATTGTGAGGATATTATAGCATTGGAATGTCTTAGCATTGTCATGTAAGAATTCCATTAGATAATAGCCCTGTGATATCATAATGCCATTTTGATATAATAATAACATTAGAATGTCTTACTATTGTAATGTCATAATAGCATTGTGATGTCATAACATCATTGGGAAGTCATGACACCATTTTTATTTTGTAATACCATTGTGACATCATAAAATAAGTTATACGTGATGACACCCTTGTGATAACATGATACCACTGAGATGTCAAGTTCTGATGTGATTGTATTAATAAGGTATCATAATTGCATTGTGATGTCATAATAGCATTTTGATGTTTTAATGCCATCATAATTTGATTGGGATATCATAACAGAATTTGAGAGAGCAGCACTGAGCTGGAAGGGCACAAAAGCCCTCCAGTTTAAGACTAACCAGGGCCAAACTAGAGAACAGAGAGCCTGGTTACCCCATACCTGCTGATGTGACCACCCTGAAATCGCCAGCTGCAGCAAGACCTCAGAACCTGGCAGTGACAGCAGCACAGAACTGGCAGGGCACATCAAAGAAGTAGGGCCAAACCAAAGAGCAGAGAGCATGGATACCTTGATATCTGCCAAGTGACCTGACTGTAGAGCTAGTCCTCAGCACACTCTGAGAGTTCTCAGCTTCCTGAAGAACTCTCCAGATGCCAGAGAAAGACAGTACCAGTCTGATCTGCAGAATCCAAAAACAAACAGGGAAGGTTTCAGATAAGCCAATGGCCAGGGGTAGGTGAAAGAACACTTCCAACATAAATCAGGACATCATGACTTCACCAGCAAACCCCAAAATCGACGGATACTCCAATTCAGCAGAAGCACAGAAAAATGATTTTAAAGCCATGCTTGCCTAATTACTTGAGGCTCATAAGGAGGAAATGAACCAGTCTTTCAAAGAGATGGCCAATCATTTGGAGGCAAAGAAAGAAGAAATAGACAATATCCTTAACGAAACACAGGCAAACATAGACAAACAAATAGATACACAAGTAGAGGAAAAATTAGTGGCATATAAAAAGGAAATGAAAAAAGAAATAGAGGCCATCGTAGAGAGACAGGAATCCAAATTCAAACACATGAAAGAAATGGTGCAAGGCATGAAAACAGAATTAGAATCAATAAAGAAAACACAAAATGAGAAAACCCTTGAGCTGGAGAACTTGTAGAAAAGATCAGGAACCACAAAAGTAAGCATCACCAACAGAATACAAGAAATGGAAGAGAGAATCTCTGGAGGTGAAGACATACTTGCTGAAATTGATACTTCTCTCAAAGAAAAAGTAAAATCAGAAAAGTTCCAATCAAAAAATATCCAAGAAATCAAGGATGCTATGAAAAGACAAAATCTAAGAATAATAGTAATTCATGAAAAAGAAGACTCCAGGCTCCAAGGTCCAGAAAATATTTTCAAGAAAATCATAGAAGAAAATTTTCCTAACTTAAAGAAAGAGATGTCCATAAATATACAAGAGGCCTACAGAACTCCAAATAGACTAGACCAGAAAAGGAACACATCACGTCACATCATAGTCAAAACACTAAATCTACAGAACAAAGAAAAGATATTACAAGCAGCAAGGGAAAAAGGCCAAGTAACATATGAAGGTAGACCTATCAGAATCACACCTGACTTCTCATCAGAAACTATGAAAGCCAGAAGGGCCTGGGCAAATATCATGGAGACTCTAAGAGATCACAAATGACAACACTGACTACTATACCCTGCAAAGCTTTCAATCAACATAGATGGAGAAAACAAAATATTCCATGACAAAACTAAATTTACTCAATATCTACACAGCAATCCAACCCTACAGAAGATACTAGAAGGAAAATTCCAATCCAATGAAAACAAATTCACCCAAGAAAACAGGGCATACAGATAATATCCCAACAAAAATGAAAAGAAAACAAGAAATGAAACAGGGTTAGATCACTGACTCCATTACAAAGGGAACTAACATACATTGGTCACTATTATCTATCAATATCAATAGACTCAACTCACCAATAAAAAGACACAGGCTAACAGAATGGCTAAGGAATCAGGATTCAACATTCTGTTGTGTCCAAGAAACACACCTATGCAACAAATGTAAACACTACCTCAGAGTAAAGGGCTGGAAAACTGTTTTTCAAGCAAATGGTTCCAGAAAACAAGCTGGAGTAGCCATCCTAATATCTAATAAAATAGCCTTTCAACCCAAGTTAATCAAAAAAGATAAGGAGGGCCACTATATTCTCATCAAAGGAAAAATTCACCAAGAGGACATCACAATCTTGAATATCTATGCCCCAAATACAAGAGCACCGACATTCGTAAATGAAACACTATTAAAGCTTAAATCATACATTGATTCTAATACCTTAATAGTGGGATACTTCAACACTCCACTCGCACCAAGGGACAGATCAACTAGACAAACACCAAATAGGGAAATAAAAGCACTCACAGAATCCCTGAATCAAATGGACCTAATAGACATCTACAGATCGTTTCACCCAAACTCAAAAGAGTACACCACCTTTTCAGCACCTTATGGAACCTTCTCCACAATAGACCATATAGTGGGTCACAAAGCAAGCCTCAACAGATACAAAAGGATTGAAATAATCCCTTGTATACTATCTGAGCACCATGGACTAAAGCTAGACATCAACAACAACAGAAACAACAAAAAGCCGACACGCACATGGAAACTGAACAACTTACTACTCAATGACAGCTGGGTTAAGAAAGAAATTAAAGACTTCCTAGAATTCAATGAAAATGAAGGCACAACATACCCAAATTTATGGGACACATTGAAAGCAGTGCTCAGAGGAAAATTTATAGCACTAAGTGCCTGCAAGAAGAAATTCGTAACATCACATACAAACAACCTAATGGCCCAACTGAAAACATAGAAAAAAAAAAGAAGCAGATTCACCCAAGAGGAGCAGATGGCTGGAAATAATCAAACTAAGGGCTGAAATCAATCAATTAGAAACAAATAAAACTATTCAAAGAATCAATGAAACAAAAAGCTGGTTCTTTGAGAAAATCAACAAGATAGACAAACCCTTAGCCAAATTAACTAAAAAGCAGAGAGAAACTATCCAAATCCACAAAATCAGAAATGAAAATGGGGACATAACTACAGACACTGAGGAAATCCAAACAATTATTAGGTCATACTACAAAAGCCTATATGCCACAAAATTTGAAAATATAAATGAAATGGATAATTTTCTTGAAAGATTCCATCTACCAAAACTAAGTCAAGATCAGGTAGAAAGACAGAATAGCCCTATATCTCCCAAGAAAATTGAAGCAATCATTAACAGTCTCCCCTCCAAAAAAAAAAAACACTGGACAAGATGGCTTCAGCGCACAATTCTACCAGACCTTCAAAGAAGTGCTAACTCCAATTCTCCTCAAGGTATTCCACAAAATAGAAACAGAAGGAACACTACCAAACTCATTCTATGAAGCCACAGTCACCTTGATACCTAAACCACACAAAGATCCAACAAAAAAAGAGAACTTCAGGCCTATCTCTCTTATGAACATTGACCCAAAAATACTCAATAAAATACTTGCAAACCGAATCCAAGAACACATTAAAGATATCATCCACCATGACCAAGTAGGCTTCATCCCAGGCATGCAACGGTGGTTCAAAATATGGAAATCCATCAATGTAATCCACTACATAAACTGAAGGAGAAAAACCACATGATCATCTCCTTAGACGCCGAAAAAGCATTTGACAAAGTCCAACACCCATTCATGTTTAAAGTCTTGGAGAGATCAGGGATACAAGGCTCATACCTAAAGATAGTAAAGGCAATATACAGCAAGCCTAACATCAAACTCAATGGAGAGAAACTTAAATCAATCCCACTGAAATCAGGGACAAGACAAGGCTGCCCATTGTCTCCATATCTCTTCAACATAGTACTTGAAGTCCTAGCCAGAGCAATAAGACAACTAAAGGGGATCAAAACAAGGGAATACAAATCAGAAAGGAAGAGGTCAAAGTGTCACTATTTGCAGATGATATGATAGCATACATGAGTGCCCCAAAAATTCTACCAGAGAACTCCTTCAGCTGATAAACACCTTCAGCATAGGGACAGGATACAAAATCAACTCAAAAAAATCAGAAGCTCTCCTATATACCTAAGACAAAAAGGCTGAGAAAGAAATTAGGGAAACAACACCCTTCAACAATAGCCACTAATAACATAAAATACCTTGGTGTGACCCTAACCAAGCAAGTGAAAGACCTGTTTGAGAAAAACTTCAAGTCTCTGAAGAAAGAAATCAAAGAAGATATCAGAAGATGGAAATATCTCCCATGCTCATGGATTAGTAGGATTAACATTGTGAAAATGGCCATCCTGCCAAAAGCAATCTACAGATTCAATGCAATTCCCATAAAATTGCCAATACAATTCTTTACAGACCTTGAAAAAAAGATTCTCAGCTTCATATGGAGAAACAAAGAATCTCCAAAACGATCCTGTACAACAGCAGATCATCTGGAAGTATCTCCATCCCTGATCTCAAGCTGTACTATAGAACAATAGTTATAAAAACTGCATGGTATTGGCTTAGAAACAGAAAGGAGGATCAATGGAACAACATAGAAGACCCAGAAATAAACCCACATACCTATGAATACTCGATTTTTTACAAAGAAGCCAAAACCATTGAATGGAAAAAAGACAGCATCTTCATCAAATGGTGCTGTTTCAACTGGATGTCTACATGCAGAAAAATGAAAGTAGATCCATATTTATCACCCTGCACAAAACTAAAGTCAAAGTGGATCAAGGACCTCAACATAAAACCAGATACTCTAAATCAATTGGAAAAAAAAGTAGGGAAAAGCCTAGAACTCATTGGCACAGGAAACAACTTCCTGAACAGAACACCAACAGCACAGGCTCTAAGAGCAACAATCAATAAATGGGACCTCATAAAACTGAAAAGGTTCTGTAAAGCAAAGGACACTGTCATCAAAACAAAGCGACTGCCTAAAGATTGGGAAAGAATCTTCACCAACCCTTTATCTGACAGAGGACTAATATCCAGTATATATAAAGAAATAAAGAAGCGGAAAAGCAACAAACCAAGTAATCCAATTAAAAAATGGGGAACAGAGCTAAACAGAGAATTCTCGAAAGAGGAACCTCGAATGGCAGAGAAACTCTTAAAGAAATGCTCTTCCTAATTAGTCATCAGGGAAATGCAAATCAAAACGACACTGAGATATCACCTTACACCTATCAGAATGGCCAAGATGAAAAACTCAAGCGACAACACATAATGGAGAGGTTGTGGAGAAAGGGGAACCCTTCTCCACTGCTGGTGGGAATGTAAACTGGTACAACCACTCTGGAAAGCTATCTGGCACTTTCTATGACAATTAGGAATAGTGTTTCCTCAAGACCCAGCTATACCACTGATAGGTATACACCCAAAGTTCGCTCAAATACACAAAAGGGATACTTGCTCAACCATGTTTATAGCAGCTTTATTTGTAATACCAGAACCAGGAAACAACCCAGATGTCCATCAACGGAGGAATGGGTACAGAAATTGTGGTATTTTCACACAATGGAATACTACTCAGCAATCAAAAAGGAGGAAATCATGAAATTTGCAGGCAAATGGTGGGATCTAGAAAAGATCATTCTGAGTGAAATATCCCAGAAGGAGATTTATATATCTCTTCCTTTCTCCACCCTCTGCAAATACTGATAGGGGAATTCTTCTTTTCTTTCCATCTGATTCTAGTCAATTAAGTCTCATCAGGAATGGCTTCATTGTATTCTTCTGTGGCCTGGTAATGCTGCTTCCCCTGTCAGAGGGAGGTATATACTCACTTATATAGACCTATAAGATGAGATAAACATAATGAAATCTATACACCTAAAAAAGAAAATCAAGAGAGTGGACATGGGGTAAGATGATCAATCCTCGTTTAGAAAGACAGATGGGACGTGCATTGAATGTATGACAGGAGTCTCCTGAGCGCATCTGAGAAGACTCTAACTAGCAGTGTTTTCAAAGCAAAGACTCATGACCAAACCTTTGGCAGAGTACAGGGAATCATAAGAAAGAAGGGGAGTTAGTCTGATGGGGAAAGGATAGGAGCTCCACAAGGACCAAATATATCTGGGCACAGGGTCTTTTCTGAGACTGACATTCAACCAAGGAACATGTATGGATATAACCTAGAACCTCCACTCAGATGTAGCCTGTGGTAGCTCAGTAACCAATTGGTTTCCCAAAGTGAGGGGAACAAGGACTATTTCTAACAGGAACTCAATGACTGGCTCTTTGGCCTCCCCACCCCCAAACAGAGGAGCAGTCCTGTTAGGCCACAGAGGAGGGCTTTGCACCCAGTCCTGAAGATACCTGATAAAACAGGATCAGTTGAATGGGAGGAGTTCCCCCCCTATCATTGGACTCAGAAAGGAGCATGGTGGAGATGAGGGAGGGAGGGCGGGACTGGGAGGGAATGAGGGATCGGGATATGGCTGGGATACAGAGTTAATAATATGTAACTGATAAGAAAAAAAATAAAATTAAAAAAAAGAAAAAAAAAACAGAATTTGAGGTAATATTAGTATTTTTTCTTTTACTTTTTTATTCTTTATTAATTACACTTTATTAATTTTGTATCCCCCCTGTGGTTCTCTCCCTCCTCCCCTCCCAATATCTTCCTTTCTCCACCCTCTGTATCCACTGATAGGGGAATTCTTCTTTTCTTTCCATCTGATTCTAGTCAATTAAGTCTCATCAGGAATGGCTTCATTGTATTCTTCTGTGGCCTGGTAATGCTGCTTCCCCCGTCAGAGGGAGGTAAATAAAGAGCAGACCAATCAGTTCATGTCAGAGACAGTCCCTGTTTCTATTACAATGAAACCCACTTGGACACTGAGCTGCCATGGGCTACATCTGTGCAGGAGTCATAGGTTATATCCATGCATGGTGCTTGGTTGGAGTATCAGTCTAAGAAAAGAACACTGTGCTCCTTGTAGAGTTCCTGTCCTCTCCAGATCTTACTGTTTCCTACTTCTCTCATAAGATTCCCTGCACTCTGCCCAAAGTTTGCCCATAAGTCTCAGCATCTGCATTGATGTTCTTCAGGGAAGAGCATTTCAGAGGTCCTTGTTTCAGGCTCCTGATTTGTTCCCTCTTTTTGCTTTCTTCTGATGTCCATATTCTTTGCCTTTCTGGATAGAGATTGAACATTTTAGCAATAGTCCTCCCTCTTGATTAGTTTCTTTAAGTGTACAGATTGTAGTAGGTTTATCTTATATTATATGTCTATATGAGTGTGTATAAACCATGGGCATCTTTCTGTTTCTGGGATAGCTCACTCAGGATGATCTTTTCAAGATCCCACCATTTACCTGGAAATTTCATCATTTCCTTGTTTTTTATTGCTTAGTAATATTCCTTTGTGTAGATTTACCACAATTTCTGTATCCATTCCTCCACTGAAGGACATCTAGGTTCTTATCTCATTAGCACAGGAGACAACTTCTTGAACAGAACAGCAATAGCACAGGCTCTAAGATCAACAATCAATAAATGGGACTTCAAGAAACTGAAAATATTCTGTAAAGCAAACACTGTTGTCAGAAAAAAATGGCTGCCTACATATTGGGAAAGGATCTTCACCAACCCTATATCTGACAGATGACTAATATCAAGTATATATAAAGAACTAAAGATACTAAACAGCAGAAAATCAAGTAATCCAATTAAAAAATGGAGTACAGAGCTAAAGACAGAATTCTCAATAGAGGAATATCAAATGGCAGAGAAACACTTAAAGAAATATTCAAGGTCCTTAGTCATAAGGAAATGCAAATCAAAACGACCCTAATATTTCACCTTACACTGATCAGAATGGCTAAGCTCAAAAACTCAAGTGACCTCATATGCTGGAGAGGTTGTGGAAAAAGAGGAACCCTCCTCCATTGCTGGTGGGAATGTAAACTTGTACAACCATTCTGGAAATCAATCTGACACTTCCTCAGACAAATAGGCATGGTGCTTCTTCAAGATCCAGCTATACCACTCCTAGGCATATACCCAAAAGAGACTCAAATACACAATAAGGACATTTGCTCAACCATGTTTGTAGGAGCCTTATATGTAATTTATAATAATACCATCTTGATTTCATAAAGCCATTGTGATATCATAATACCATGGTGATGTCATAATTATATTGAAATGTCATACTATTTTGATGTCATAATAGCATTTTAATGCCATAATACCATTGTGATGTCATAATATCATTTTTGAAGTCATAATACCATCATGATATCATAATAAGATTATGTTATCATAATAGTCTTTTGAGGTCAAAATGCCATTGTTATGTCAAAATTCTATTGTGAATATATACCACAATCTTGTTGAAATACCATTATAATGTCATAGTAGCATTGTGATGTTATAATACCATTGGTGTGTCATAGTACCACTGGGATATCATGACACCATTGTGAAGTCAAAATATCATTGTGATGTCATAAAAGCATTTTATGTCATATTGCCATTTTGATGTCATAATAGTGTTTTGTCATCATAGCACGGTGATGTTGTAATATCATTGTTAAGTAATTATGCCATCGGGATGACATAATACACTGTGTTGCCATATCATTGTGATGACATAATAACATTGTGATGTCATAATAGTATTGCAATGTTATAAGAGCATTGTGATGATGTAATAAGGTCATAATGTCATTGTAATGTTAAAATTCCATTGTGATGTCATACCACAATTCTGTCTGAATAGAATTATGAAGTCATAATGGCATTGTGATTTCATGAAAGCATTGGAATGTCATGAAAATTTTGTAATGTCATGATAGCATTGTGATTTTTTTAGTACCACTGTAAAGTCATAATAGCATTGTGATGTCATAAAACTGTTGTGAAATGATAATACCATTGGTTGTCATACCATTATGCTGTCATAATAACATTGTGTTGTCAAAATTTCATTGTGCTGTCATACAACAATGATGTCTAATAGCATTTTGATGCCATAAAACATTGTGATGTCATAATAACATTGGGATATCATGATAGTATTGTGGTGTCATCATAGCATTGTGATGTCGTAATTCCATTGTGATGTCAAAATTCCATTGTGATGTCATAATAGCATTTTGAAGTGAAAATTCCATTGTGATGTCATAATAGCATTTTGAAGCCGTTATACTATTGTGATGCCAGCATAGCATTGGGTTAGGATTAGGGTAGGGTTAGGGTTAGGGTTAGGGTTAGGGTTAAGGGTTAGGTTTAGTGTTAGGTTAGGCCTCTTGTACATGGGTTTTGACTTTTGTTTTGGCTATCTTTTGTTTGTGCCCATTTTGATATGGGATAGACAGTTTTGCTTTTTAAACATATGAAGTATTATTTTTGAGCATTTAGTACTTAACTAGGCTGGTGTGTACTATGCCAGTTGTAAGCCTCCTGTGTCTACCTTGCATTAGGCATGACCAATATCTCTCCTCCTTTAAAATACCTCAGGTTGAAAGGATAAGTCATCTTCCAGAGCAGTATGACATGTTAATTTAATCAGCATTTAAAAGTCTTTTTGACATGGCAGGCGTGCAGTTTGCATGTTTGTCTCCCAGCCTAATTTTAGGTCATTGACCAACAGAACATATCTCAAAAGCCAAAATGCCCTTTTGCACCAGTTCTTCTGTGAAAGTCCCACTTTCTGAAATTAACTGGGATTTTTAGAGCATTGTGACATCATCTCTCATATAAACCTAAAATTGATGTGAATTCAATCTATAAAACAGTAAGGACATGATATCTATCATTAAGAAAAAAGAACTCACATGGTAACCTTGAGGGAAAAAATGTCATTTTGAATCTTAGACTATCTTTGCAAGTGGCTGAAGAGCAGAAATTGCCATCCTAGCTTTTATTATGTAAATTAGGCTAATCAGGGACTCAGAGATCTGCCTGTTTCTTTTTACGTTGTGTTGGAATTAAAGGCATGTGCCTTCATCAACTTGGTGAAATATTTTTTCTTAAATCAATGTAATTGTAACTCAAAGCCTTTAAATGAAAATTAAGCAGAGACAAGAAAATTTTAAGTTCTGCGTAAACTGTTATGCTGTAACAAACAAAGCCCAGTTCATTTTTTTGTAAATAAGTTGATGTTTTAGTGAATGGTTGGACCCTTGCCATAAAGAGCTGACAAGTATCTTGCAGCCAGAGAGCGTTGAACTTTAGCCGATATTAATCTAATTTTCATTAGGAAGAATGCCCATTCTATTGTCTGTAACTTAGTATTCCATAACTTGGTTGTTTTCCCCACTTTCTCCTTGCACTTTCTTGGGGAAGTCCTCCAGAAGAGCCACCACCATTAAATGACAACCAAAACAAAGCCAAAGTGGATTAAAATAACCTCTGCCATGTTTTTTTTTTTTTTTTTTTTTGAGGCTGTTTTAGGCCAAGCTCTTTCTGAAGGTTTTTGTGCCTACAGTTCCAGTTCCTGGTTTTCCAAACATGGCTGCTGATTTTAGCACAGCTGAGCCAGCCACAGTATAAGGAAGCCATGCTTGTGTATCCTCCTTTTATACTGTAGCAGCAGCCAGTTTTGTTTTGTTGAGTCTGAGGTCTTTCCATAATAGGCTGTCTTTTGTTCCTGGGCCTGTTTAAGACTCTCTCTTAAAGAGACAGTAATTGACCTGGGAGTTTTTATGTTTTAAGTTTGGGTTATTGGGTTATAAGTTTAAGTTTATAATACTGGGCTTATATTGGGAATGAGCTTATTCCCCCTACCAAATGAAGTTAAAGTATGATTTAAAGGGTGTGGATACTTAGAATAGTTGGTGGCCATTTATTGTACAGTTAGATTAGCTGTGTGCCATTAGTTGATAGTTATTAATATTTATGATTGAAATATGTTTTAGTTAAACAGCGGTTATTCCTAAACTAGCTGTATACCCCAATCATGACACAGAGACTGGGATTTATTTAATTAACCTAGAGCACAATGCTGGGCAATAGTTATTCCATCCTAAACTTCCAAGCTCTCATAGATTCCTACCAATCAGATTTCCCTCATTATATGTGCTTTTAGTCATATCTTAGGTATGATCCATCTCTCCACATGGTTCCTAGACCTCTCTTCCTGATTCCCCACCTCTCTTCCCCTGATTCCTTCATCTTCTTCTCACTATGGACCAGGATGCCTTACCCTATCCTCTCCATTTCTCAGCATTGTAGCTGGTTGTTTTATTGAAAATACAGAGAACAAATGGTTGAAGGTTTATACAAATTTGAGACGGGTTATACATAGAATATTTCCTGATTGAAAGCAGAGAGTGGGGAAAAGAAATCAACATTTGAATGAACAATGGTATATTGTATACATTCCAAAAGAACATTGTACCAACAATTTATTCACTATATATATAATACTTATATATATATAAATAATATATATAATAATATATATATAGTATATACAGTGTTCTCCCTGTCATGTCTCAAGAGGTCACTAGATCTCATTGTAGATAGTTGTGAGCCACAGTGTGGTTCCTGGGAATTGAAGAAGGATATCTGTAGGAGTAAACATTGCTCTTAACCTCTGAGCCAAATCTCCAGACCTGGTCCCAATTTTCTTTAGTTCATATTCCTTAAATTTTTGGTGTCACAATAGCATTGTGATATTATAAAAACATTGTGATATTATAATACCTTGGTGAAATCAGAATTCCATTGGGATGTCATAATACTAATATGAGGTCATAATACCATTGTGATGTCATTAATGCATTATAATGTTATATTATTTTGTATAATAAGACAAACATGATTCATACTAGCATTGTGATGTCATGAGAGCCTTGGGATATCATCCTACATTTGTGGTGTCAAAATACTATTTTAATGTTATAATGGCACTGTGATGTAATCAAAGTATTTTGATGAAATAATAGTATTGTGATGTCATCATAGCATTTTAATGTCTTAATACCAGTGTGAATAAATCTGGTTGTGAAATTATAAAAGCATTGTGATGTCATCATAGCATTGTGATGTCATGATAGCATTGTAATCTCATAGTATTGTTGTGTCATTTGATCACTGTGTTGTCATATGAGCATTGTGATATCATCACAGAATTGTGGTATTGTCATACCATTTTGATGACATAATAATATTGTGTTTTCATCAAAGCATTGTGATGAAATGATATTTTGATGTCATCACACTTTTGTGATGTTATCATAGCATTGAATTGTCTTAATACCATCGTGAAATTACCTGTTTGTGAATAATAGCATTGTTATGTCATGATACCATTGTGTCATCATTATAGCATTGTGATGTCATGATACCATGTATCATCATTATAGCATTGTGATGTCATGATAGCATTGTGATATCATCATTCAATTGTAATGCCATAATACAACGGTGAAGTCAGAATAGTGTTGTGATGTTATAATACCATTGGAATATCATACAATTATGTCATAATACCATTGAGATATCATAATAGCATTGAGATGTCATCATAGGATTGTGATGTCATAATTCCATTATGTTATTATACCACATAATATCATTATAGAATTGTGATGTTATAATAGCATAGAAAAATCATAAACTTTTGTAATGTCTGGATTCCATTGTGATTTCATCAGAATATTGTTATGTCAGAATTCCATTGTGAAGTCTTATCTTTGTGAGGTCAAAAGCATTTTGATGATAAAATAAAATTATGATATCATTATGCCATTGTGATGTCATAATTCCATTGTGATATTATAAGTTATGATGTTGTCATTACTTAGTCCTGTCATAATAGCATGTTTATATTAAAATATCATTGTGGTGTCATAATAGCTTTGTGCTATCATAACATTGGGAAGTCATCATAGCTTTGAAACATCCTACCTTTGCTGGACTCCACCAAGACTTGGTAAGCAAGTCCTAAATAGTTCTTCCTTCACATATATGTCTCTCAAATATCCTATGCCAGGGGCTGAAGATAATGCTCCATTATAGAGAGTTATAGGTGACTGTTCTGGTAACAAATTGTTTCTGTCAATTTTTTTTTTTTTTTGGAAGCTGCTAATATGCATTTCCTATTTACCCTAGTAATGAATTTAATTCCTTCTCAAGTCTCTGTTGGGATTGAAGACCAAATGGTTATAGTGCCACAAGAAAGCTTAAGCTGTTTAGAATTTAAGAAATGCTTTCATATAGGTTATACAAATGAGTATAAAAGTCAATTTAGATATAGAACTCTAAACTTGTCAAGATAGATAGGACAATTGGATACTTTCTTCTAAGTTAATAAATACACAGGGACTGGATATTGAACATGTAGATTTTTACCTAAGAGTTATCATAATTTCATAATTATTATTGTATTGAAATTAAAGTAGCCTTTTATTGGACTCAAAGGGGGAAAGGTTGCTAAAATGTAATTTTGAAATATTTACAGCTTACGCTTGTTCATTCAAGTGCTGATTTTTACCCCCGAATCTTTGGTTTCAATCTGCATATTGCATTGTGATACTTATTTTATGCATCCTGTCTCAAGACCAAAAGCAACTAGACACAATTTTGAGCAGGAGAGGGTAGAGCCAAAATGAAGGAAATGAGTGGGGGGGGGGAGGGGAAGGGCAGAGCTAGGAGAGCCCAGATGGGAGGGGAACTAGGAACTAGGCGGAGAATGAATCAGACCTAAGATTTTACAAAAAAGCAAGTAAAAAGGGTAAAATCTAAATGTTAGGAACTATAAGGGCTTTAGGTTTAGGAGGGAGTAACTATTGTCCAGAATTGTGTTCTAAGTTAAATAAATACAACCAGAATCTGGGTCGTGATTTGGTTATACAGCTCTATAGGATTAACAGCAGCTTTACCAGAAGATACGTCAAAAGTAAATATTAATCAAAAAGTACAACAAGGATGTTATACAATTGTGATGTCATAATACCAATGTGAAGTCATAATACAATTGTGATGTCATAATAGCATTGTGATGTCATAAAGCATTATGATGACATAGTAGAATTGTGAAGTCAGAATAGCACTAAAATGTCATGACACCATTGTGAAATCATAATACCATTGGTATGTGATACCCCTGTATTGTCATCATAGAATTTTGATGTCATAATACCACAGTTAATGTCATAATACCACATAATGGACTTTAGATGCCATACCATTATGATGTTATTATAGCATTATGAGGTCATGTTAGCTTGTGATGTCATAATAGCCTTATGATGTTATAACTGTGATGTCATAATAACATTTTAATTTCACCATATTACTGTGATGCCCTAATTCCATTGTGAAGCCATATCTTTGTGACATCATAAAAGAATTGTGATGTCATAATATCATTGTGATGTCACAATATCATTGTGATGACATATAATTATGAAGTCATAAAACCATTGTTATATAATTGTGATGTTATACTAGCACTGAGGTGACATAAATTTGTGAAGTCCTTAGCATTTTGATGTCATAATACGACTGTGGAGTTATAATTCCATTGTGATGTTGTCAAAAAAGAATTGTGATGTCATAATTCCATTGTAATATGATAATACTCATGTGATGTATGGATAGCATTGGAATGTCCTCATTGTGTTATTATGTTATATTATTATTATTGTGACATTATAATTCCATTGTGATATCATACCATATAATGTCATAATAGCACTGTGATGTCCTAATAGCATTGTAAAGTCATAATAGCACTGAGATGTCATAACTTAATTGAGATGGCATAACACCATTATGATGTCATAAAACATTGTTATGTCATAATACAATTTTGATAGCATAATATAATTGAGATGTAATAAAAGCATTTTGATGTCATCTTATTGTGTTGTCATACCATTGAAATATCATACGGTTGTGAAGTCATAATAGCAAAAGAATTGTGATGTCATATTGGCATTGTGATGATGTAAAACCATTCTGATGTCATAATACCATGGTGATTTTATATTAGCATTTTAATATCATAATAGCTTTGTGATGTCACACAATTGTGTTGTGATAATAGCTTTGAGATTTTTGAAAATTTGTGAAGTCATAATAGCATTATGATTTCATACCACAATTATGTTGTAATAGCATTTTAATGTCATAATGCCATTTTGATGTCAAAATTCCATTGTGATGACATACCACAATCAAGTTGTAATAGTGTTTCAATGTCATACTATTGTGATATCATAATAGCACAGTGATGTCATAATAACATTGGGATATCTTTTTTTAGATGCCATATTGCTTTGTCTTTTGTTCGTTGAACTTTTTTTTTTTAATTTATATTTTTCTTTTCAGTTACATTTTATTAACTCTGTATCCCAGCTGTATCCCACTCCCTCATTCCCTCCCAATCCCACTCTTTCTCCCTCATCTCCACCCTGCCTCTATCCAAGTCCACTGATGGGGGGGACCTCCTCTGTATTCATCTCATCCTGTTTTATCAGGTATCTTCAGGAGTGGCTGCAAAGTCCTCCTCTGTGGCCTAACAGGACTGCTCCTCCCTTGGGGCTTGGGGAGGAGGTCAAAGAGCCAGCCATTCAGTTCCTGTTAGAAATCGCCCTTTTTCCCCTTACTATGGGAAACCAATTGGTTACTGAGCTACTATTATCCAAGCAGAGGTTCTAGGTTATATCCATACATGGTCCTTGGTTGAATGTCAGTCTCAGAAATGACCTTGTGCCCATATATATTTGGTCCTTGTGGAGCTCCTATCCTTTCCCCATCAGACTAACTCCCCTTCTTTCATATGATTCCCTGTACTTTGCCAAAGGTTTGGTTATGAGTCTTTGTATCTGCTTTGAAAACACTGCTAGTTAGAGTCTTTCAGATGCCTTCAGTAGACTCCTGTCATATGTTCAATGCACATCCTATCTGTCTTTCTAAATGAGGATTGATCATCTTACCCCATGTCCACTCTCTTGATTATCTTTTTATGTGTATAGATTTCATTATGTTTATCATATCGTATGGGTCTGTATAAGTGAGTATATACTCTGTTTGTCTTTCTCCTTCTGGGATATTTCACTCAGAATGATCTTTTCTAGATCCCACCATTTGCCTGCAAATTTCATGATTTCCTCCTTTTTGATTGCTGAGTAGTATTCCATTGTGTAAAAATACCACAATTTCTGTATCCATTCCTCCATTGATGGACATATGGGTTGTTTCCAGGTTCTGGCTACTACAAATAAAGCTGCTATAAAAATGGTTGAGCAAGTATTCCTTTTGTGTACTTGAGAAAATTTTGGTTATATACCTAGCAGTGGTATAGCTGGGTGTTGAGGAAGCAGTATTCCTAATTGTCTGAGAAAGTGCCAGATAGATTTCCAAAGTGATTGTACCAGTTTACATTCCCACCAGCATTGGAGAAGGGTTCCCGTTTCTCCACAACCTCTCCAGCATGTGTTGTCACTTGAGTTTTTCATCTTGGCCATTCTGATGGGTGTGAGGTGAAATCTCAGGGTCGTTTTGATTTGCATTTCCCTAATGGCTAATGAGGTTGAGCATTTCTTTAAGTGTTTCTCTGCCATTCGATATTCTTCTGTTGAGAATTTTCTGTAGAGCTCTGTTCCCCATTTTTTAATTGTATTACTTAGCTTGATGGTTTTCAGCTTCTTTAGTTCTTTGTATATACTTGATACTAGTCCTCTGTCAGATAAAGGGTTAATGAAGATTCTTTCCCAATCTGTAGGCAGTCGTTTTGTTTTGATGACAGTATCCTTTGATTTACAGAATCTTTTCAGTTTCATGAGGTCCCATTTATTGATTGTTGCTCTTAGAGCCTGTGCTGTTGGTGTTCTGTTCAGGAAGTTGTCTCCTGTGCCAATGAGTTCTAGGCTGTTCCCTACTTTTTCTTCTAACATATTTAGATTATCTGGATTTATGTTGAAGTCTTTGATTCACTTGGACTTTAGTTTTGTGCAGGGTGATAAATATGGATTTATTTTCATTTTTCTGCATGTAGACATCCAGTTGGACCAGTGCCATTCGATGAAGATGCTGTCTTTTTTTCATTCAATGTTTTTGGCTTCTTTGTCAAAAATCGAGTATTCATAGGTGTGTGGGTTTATTTCTGGATCTTCTATTCAGTTCCATCGATCCTCCTTTCTGTTTATACCAATACCATGCAGTTTTTATAACTATTGTTCTGTAGTACAGCTTGAGATCAGGGGTGGAGATACCTCCAGATGATCTGTTGTTGTACAGGATTGTTTTGGAGATTCTGGATTTTGTTTCTCCATATGAAGCTGAGAATCTTTTTTTCAAGGTCTGTAAAGAATTGTTTTGGTAATTTTATGGGAATTGCATTGAATCTGTAGATTGCTTTTGGCAGGATGGCAATTTTCACAATGTTAATCCTACCAATCCATGAGCATGGGAGATCTTTCCATCTTCTGATATTGTCTTCAATTTCTTTCTTCAGAGACTTGAACTTTTTCTCAAAGAGGTCTTTCACTTGCTTGGTTAGGGTCACCCCAAGGTATTTTATGTTATTAGTGGCTATTGTGAATGGTGTTGTTTCCCTAATTTATTTCTTGGCCCTTTTGTCTTTGATATACAGGATGGCTTCTGATTTTTTTGAATTGATTTTGTATCCTGCCACTTAGCTGACAGTGTTTATCTGCTGGAGGAGTTCTCTGGTTGAATTTTTGGGGTCGCTTATACATACTATCATATCATCTGCAAATAGTTACACTTTGACCTCCTCCTTTCCTATTTGTATTCCCTTGATCTCCTTTAGTTGTCTTATTGCTCTGGCTAGGACTTCAAGTACTATGTTGAAGAGATATCGAGAGAGTGGGCAGCCTTGTCTTGTCCCTGATTTCAGTGGGATTGATTTAAGTTTCTCTCCATTGAGTTTGATGGCTATAGGCTTGCTGTATATTGTCTTTACTATGTTTAGATATGTGCCTTGTATCCCTGATCTCTCTAAGACTTTAAATATGAATGGGTGTTGGACTTCATCAAATGCTTTTTCAGCATTTAAGGAGATGATCATGTGGTTTTTCTCTTGCAGTTTGTTTATGTGGTGGATTACATTGATGGATTTTCATATGCTGAACCACCGTTGCATGCCTGGGATGAAGTCTACTTGGTCATGGTGGATGATATCTTTGATGTGTTCTTGGATTCCATTTGCAAGTATTTTATGGAGTATTTTTGTGTCAATGTTCATAAGAGAGATAGGTCTGAACATTGGGATATCATAATAGGATTGTGAAGACAAAAATACCATTGTGATGTCATAATGGCACTATGAAATAATACCATTGTCATGTCATAACATTGTCATGTCATTATATCATTGTGATGTCATAATACCATTGTGAAAAAATAATATTTTTGTGATTTCATATGAGCATAATTCTATTTTTTCAGGTCATAATGCCATTTTGATGTCAAATGTTCCATTGTGATGTCACTCCAATGATATTGGAATAGCATTGTGATATCATAATACAATTGTGAAGTCATACTATCGTTATCATGTCAAAATGCCATTGTGATATCATAATAGCATTTTGAGATCATAATGAAATTGTGATTTCAAAATTCCACTGTGATGTCATAATGACAATATAAAGCCATAACAGAATGGTGATGTCATAATACTTTTGGGATATCATGACACCATTGTGATGACATAATACCACTGAGTTGTCATAATAAAATTATAATGTCATAATAAAATTGTGATGTCTTCATATCCATGTGATGTCATAATAAGCATTTTGAGGTCATAATTCCATTGTGATGTCATAGTAACATTGTGATGTCATCATAGCCTTGTGATTTGTCATAACATTGTTGGTATAATGTTCTTTCAAAATGTATACATCTTACCCTTGTTCACTGAAATGCTGATTTATACTCCCCACTCTCTGGTTTCTATCGGGATATTGCATTGTGTTACTTATTCTATGCATCCTTTCTCAAATTTGTGTAAACAGGCCAGAATAAAGTAATTAGCCACAATGTTGAGTGAAGGGAGGAGTCATATGGCAGGAAATGAGAGGGAGGAGAGATGGCAAGGGAACAGAGTTTGTAGAGCAGAGTGGGAGGAGGGATCTTGGAACAGCATGGAGGGAATGAACCAGACCTAAGACTTCACAGAAAGCAAGTATAAAGGGTAAAATCTAAATGTTAGGAAACTATGAGGGCTTGAAGGTTTAGGAGGGAGTAAATATTAACCAGCATGTGTTCTAAGTTAATTCAATAAGCCCAGTCTCTCTGTGGTGAATTGGTTATATAACTATTTAGTATTAACAGCAAGCGTTAATAAAAGATAAACCAATAGTAAATATTAATAATCACCTACAACATAATACCATTGTGAAGCCATTATACTATTGTTATGTCATAACACAATTGTGTTGTCATGTAATTGTGAAGATATAACATTGTGATGTCATTTTAGCATTGTGATGTCATTTTAGCATTGTGATATCATTGTGAATTCATAAAAGCATTGTGATAATGTAATAGTATTTTGAGGTCATAATGCCACTGTGAAGTGAAAATTCTACTGTGATGTCATACCACAATGAATTCTAATAGCACTGTGATGTCATGATTTTGATATAACAAAATGTGATGACATGATAGCATTGTGTTGTCATAAGTGCATTGTTATATTATTATAGTGATGTTATAATTTCACTGTGATATCATACCATTTGAGGTCATAACACCAATGTAATATCATAAGAGTATTGTGATGTAATAATTCCATTTTGATGTCATAATATCAATGTAATGTTACAATAGCATATTGAGATCATAACCCCATTGAGATGTCATACTAGCATTGTGAGGTCATGATAGCATTGTGACATCATAACATTGTGATGTCAAAATTCCATTTTGCTTTCATTCCAGGCAATTTTATTACTGCCCTCTTAAAAGAAATATGTGGCACTATTCCTGAACTAAGTCTTGGACAGCAACCATCATTGCTGGGTAGTGTGTTATCAGCGGCCCAGATTGTGGTATGTAAGACTGATCATGCTTTCTCTCCAGCAAGCTATGTCCCACTCAGTGGTCATTGATCAATCCTCCTCCTGGTCCTGGGGTTTACAGTTACACCTGGGCCTTCAACAGAGAAATGGGTCCACAATATGTTCCTATGAAACAAGACCAGCTGTGTTTCCTTTAGTGGTGCTTCAGACAAACCCTCTAAATGTAGTGTTATTGCAACACTGTATGTTCAGCGGAATATTTTATCCATTTTCATAGTCATTGCATAAGTTGTCAACATATAATTTTACTGATTATGTGGGAATATCATAAAATATACAATACACTCCTGTTCAATTGCTTCCAGTTTCAAATTCACAACCACTTGTAACACTAATTTTTTGTTGTTGTTTAAAATACACCAATTCATGTGTATTGTTGTTCATCTATTCATTGGAATATGATCAGAATCTCAGTCCAAGTCCCTTGAAGTAAAAAGAGTTCATTCTTGCTGTACCCTGCAACCACCTCCAAGAAATTATCACTTCTTAAGAGGTCTATGAAGTCATCCCCTTGATAACAGCTTTTCTTTCAATTTATTATGACTTGTTCACTATGTATCACCTGTGCTGCCCCCTCACTCTTCTCTTTCCAGACAAAACCAACCTCCTCCTTCTAACACTTTGCCCTCTCTCTAGTTCCCTGATACGGAAGTTCCTCTTCCCCCTTCTATCTGACACTAGCTTATCAGGTCTCACCAGGCCTGGCTGCATCATTTAACTCTACAGCCTGATTCTCAGGGCATTGTTCTCCTTGTGTCCTCAATTCCCTCTACTTATGACATTCTTCCTACCTCCTCTCCTGCAGGCTTCTCAGGGCTCTGAGGGGAGGGAGAATTTCAGAGGGAAATTCCATTTAGATCTTGGTGTTTTAAGGTCTCTCTCTGCACAATATCAGACTGTGGGTCTCTGTATGGAATCCCATCTCTGTGGATCCAAGAATATGGCACTGATCTATCAGTTGAGGGGAAAGAGCATTATATTTAAATAACATAAGCCTGGGTTGCTTGAAAATTTCTGTATGATACTGTGGCCAAACAATTAAATTCTCCTATTGAAACACTTTTTTGATCACAATAGATGGCCTATTGGAAATTTATCCCTCACAAATAGGAGACATTCTAATAAGTGAATAAATACCATATTTGCCTTTCTGCATTTTAGGGACTTCACACAGGATGTTTTTTTCTAGTTCAATCAATTTCCCTGAAAATATCATGATGTCATTTTCTTAACTGAATGATGCTTCTTTATGTAAATATTCCACATTTTCCCCAAAAGAGATTGTTAATCCTGTCTTTATACCTTGGAAGTTGCTGAAACTTTAATCATTGTATTGAATGAAGAACTATCTTGATCACTATGTTCTTTTAGCCTTGAAGTCCCTCTATGTTCTTCCACTTCCTTATGTTTTAAATTGCAATGTCCCCCAAAATCATCTATTTACATGTTAGGTCCCCAGTAAGCAAATGTCAGGAAAAGGTTATAAGGTATGGGCTTGTTAGATAATACAATTCCTATTGGAGTTATGTTATAGGAGGGTGTTCACTGAGATTGATATGCAATGAAAGTAACCAGAGAGAATAGAGATTCAGTCTCTCAGTATCTATCACTTTTTATCTTTGTTTTTCTGTTGGTCTCATTCTGTACTTCTCTGAATCTGTCTCTCTAGCTCTTTCTATCTCTATGTACATCTCTCTGCCTACTGCTTGTGGTATGAAAAGCTCTCAGTTCTGCTGAAGGGCTACCACAAGATGATTATTGCTGATGTGACATCCTGGATGTTCTCTGTAAAAATAAAGCAAGGGCCCAATTAAATGCTTTTTGTTCAAAAACTCTTAAACCAATCCAGGAGCAAAAGACAGCCTCCTGTGTGCAGACCTGAGACTTAACATAACTGGCTGCTGCTGCAGTTTAACTAAGGGGTAAACAAGCATGTCTCCTTCATACTGTGGCTGGCTCAACTGACTGAGCTCCACAGCCATGACAGGAAAGAAAGGAACTGGAGGTAGACAACCTTCTAGTCAGAGTTTTGCCTAAACTGCATCTAAAATAAAATTAAAAAAAATAATTGCCATGGCAGGGGTTGTTTTAACCCCTTTTGGCTTCATTTGGCTGTCATAGTAATGGAGCTATTTGCAGTATGTTTAATGGTGTTAGTTCTTCTCCATGCCTTCTCCAAGAAAGTAGAGGGAGAAAATGGAGAATAAAGAGCAAGGTTTGGAATACTGAGTTACAAACCAGGAAAAGGGCACTCATTTTAGGAATTAAATTAATAACAGCTAAAATTCAAAGCTCTCTGGCTGCAATGTATTTGTCAGCTATTTCTAGTAAGGGTCCTCCAATTTAATGAAACATTACCTAAAATAATCAACTGGGCTTTGTTTGTAACAGCATAAATTGGCACAACAGAACCCAAACTTTAAATTTTCTCATCTCTTTGTTTGATTTTCATTTAAAGGCTTTGAGTTACACTGATACTGATTTGAAAAAAAAGTATATACATATACTTTACATACATATATATACATATATATGTACATATGTTCACATATGTGTATATATATATATACATATATATGAACAAGTTAGTGAAGGCATATGCCTTTCTTTCCAACACAAAGTAAAAATAGACAGGCATGTATCAAGCAAATTTACATAATAAAAGCCAGGATGTTAACTCCTGCTGTTTAACCACTTACAGAGATAGTCTAAGACTCAAATGATAAAGTTACAATGTAAATTCTTTTTTTTAAATAATAGATATTATATCCTTACTGGCCTAAAGGCTGGATTCCCAGCATTTTTAGGTTTATGTAAAGAGAGATGTCATCACACTCCTGTGAAAACTACCTTATGCTTTTAAACGTGTGACATTTTCACAGGGGAAAACATGTTGGTCATGCATATGTAAAAAAGAAACAAGAGGCTTAAAGATGGCAAAGTACATGTCAAACTTGTTTAGTCATAAAAACTCAAAAATTATATTCATATGTTTAAAAAACAAAACTGTCCATCCCATATCAAAAAGGAGGCAAGGCAAATGTAGCCAAAACCAATGTAAAAACCAAGGTACAAAATGCTCAGGGATATACTTAAATGCTAATGCCAAAAGAGTTTATATAAAGTTCAGCTATAAAGACATAACTGCCCATTCTGTCTAAAATGGAGCAAGCCAAAAAACAGCCACTTTCAATGTAAACCCAGGTAGAAGATGCCTAGGGTATTTTTAAATGCTAAATGTAAAAGAGAATTTAAATAAAGGTTGGCTAAAAAGGCATAACTGACCATTCTATAAAAAAAGGGAGGGAATAGGACAAATAGCTACAACATATATAAATATCTGGGGCTAAACCTCTAAACAGGTACACGATACCTACAGTATGTGTATATTCTAAATTAAAAAGGAGTTTATGTAAAGTTATTTGAAACAGGTGTTGCTCAAGTCAACCAGCTTTTCTCTCTAGTGGGAGGTTTCTCTAGGTAAATAGGTAGCAGCTTTGCTTAATACAACAGGCACACAAGAACCCAAATATATCTAATCTTGTTTTGATGTCAAGATGAAAATGATTGAATTTTCAATAAAAAATGGTAATTTATATTGTTCTGATCCCTTTATATAGGAACAACTCTGAAACTTACGGAGACATGAAATATGTCTCCAGAATCCCAACAATACCTGGCCAATAATCCTTGGCTATAATATCCTCAAAATGTATTATGTTAATCTTTTAATTGCATAGATAAAATTGGCTTAAAGTTTAGGTTCATCCTGCATATCTCATACATTCATAATTTTAGAGCACTATAAAGCTTGTGAGAAATTATATGCTTGCAGAACAAAAGAACTGGTTAGCCAAGATGCTGCATGGAAACTAATAGAATCATTCTTCAGCATGCTGAGACATTGATACATCTGTTTCAGCATCTTGCATATTCCAGCATTTTTCTTGTTCCTGCCTTAACTGCTTCAATTGCTGTTTCTCATCAAAGCCTGCTCCCAAAAGATCTTTGAAGTAAGCTACTAATCTTAATTGGTCCAGCATTTCAGGTTGTTCCAAAGAAGACTTTTATTTAGCCTGAAATATCTCAACATTCAAAGACTTGACCACAAATGCTATTGCTTGCTTAATGAACCAATTTTATTTGGGCCCCCTACAAGATTTCTACATGTCCAAAATGTCAGCTAGAAGAAATCCACAATAACAGACTGCAATTTTCCTTAAAGGGGATTGGGTAAGTTTATGGTTTTTTGCTATGACTATTAAATTGTATTGTTATTGGGAGATGTTTGTAATTAATGGTCTTATTGAAAGTGAAACACAGAATATACAGGGATATCTTTTAGGCATAGAAAAAAAGGTAGATTATTGAATCTACTCAATTTAGGGTTTTATTTGTTATTCTCAAGGTTAATTTTAATTCTGTTATAGGATTTGTGTATTGATGCAAAATAAGTATTCTTTATACATTGTTATAAGCTTTAGTATATTGATAGAAGTTAAGATTACTTCCAGTACTTTTAAATTTCAATAAAAATGGTTAGGATATTAGGTATGCAAGTTGATTGCTAGTTATTCAACTCATACTCATGTCAGATACTAGTTTAATTAATCACAGGAGTAAACATCCTAGGGGTAACAGATAGATATGATTTTTAGACAGACCGATGATATAAAGAGAGGTAGTCTTCAAAAACTTCAGAGACCTACACAATATGGCATTTAAAGGGTCTTTATTACTTTAAGGATTCTTTGAAAATGTGACAAGTCATTTCCTGGCAGCATCCTGCCTACCTCAAAGATAATGAGCATTGAAGAACCTCCATATGAAGATGTCAACAAATGTGGCAAACAAACCAGTTGGCTAAAGAAAATACCCTTCCTTCAAAACAGAAAAATCTGCTGAAAATGGACAAGCTTAAATGCTGGACAAGTCAACTGCTGGGATCTGCCAAGACAGGGTAAGCAAGTCCTAAATATTTCTTCCTTCACATATATGTCTGTCAAATATTCTGAGCCAGAGGCTCAAGATGCTGCTCCAACATTACACAGAGTTATGGATGACTGTTCAGGCAGCAAACAGTTTCTGTCATTATTTTTATTTTTTGGAGGCTGCTAACATGCACTTCCTATTTACTGTAATAACAAATTTTATTCCTTCTCAACTCTCTGATGGGATTGAAGACCAAATAGATATAGTGCCACAAATAAACTTAACTTGTTTAGAAGTTAAGACAGCCTTTCTTATAGATAATACCAATAAGGATAAAAGTTAATTTAGGTGTAGAACTTTTAACATGTCAAGAGAGATAAGATAATTCTCCTAAGTTGCTAAATACATATGGACTACATATTGCACATGCAGATTTTTCCTAAAAGTTTTCATAATTTCATAACTATTATTGTATTGAAAGAAAGGAGCCTTTTATTGCACTTAAAAGGGGAAATGTTGGTATAATGTTCTTTTGAAATATATACACCTTAACCTTGTTCATTCAAATGCTGATTTCTCCCCAGCTCTCTGGTGTCAATCTCGAAATTTCATTTTGAAACTTATTCTAAGAATCATGTCTCAACTGTGTGTAAACAGGCCAAAATAAAACAACTAGCCACAATGTTGTGCAAAGGGAGGAGCCAGAGGAAATAAATGAGTGGGAGGAGAAGGGGTGAGAGAGAGCTAGAAAAGAGAGCTGTAGGAAAGGTCTTGGAATGGCCACATGGAGAGAAGGACTGGGCCTAATATATCATTAAAAGCAAGTATAATGTGTTGAAATCTAAATGCTAGTAAACTATTAAGGCCAGGATGTTAAGGATTGCCAAGCATTGTGTTTTAGGTTAACTAATTAAACCATTCTCTGTATGATGATTTTGGTATACAGCTGTTACAACTCACAGCAGCATTATCAGAAGATAAATCAATAGTAAATATTATGTTACATACAACTGCATCTCTGAAAGGAATCCCATTTGAGGCAGAAGGAACCATCTCTGTGGATACACAAACATGTCACTGATCTATCAGTTGAGGGCAGAGAGCAAAATATTTTATTAACAACAGCCTGGGTTGCCTGAAAATTTTTGTAGGATGCCATGGCCCAACAACTTAATTCAGTACCACCAAATCTCTCTAGTGAAAGATTGGTTTAGTCACAATAGGTGGCCTATTGGAACTTTATCTACCACTATTACTTGACCTCCTAATAAGTGAATACATACCCTATTTGTCTTTCTGCATTTTATTTGCTTCACACAAGATGATATTTCCTGGTACCATCCATTTGTCTGAAAATAACTTGTTGTCATTTTCTTAGCTGAATAATAGCCATTATAGAAATTTTCCACATTTTCCCCAAAGGAGATTGGTCTTTCCTGTTCTTTAGAACTTGGAAGTTGATGGGACTTTAAAAGTATCAGGATGATTGTGTTCTTTTAGCCTAGAAGTCACTCCATCTTCTTCCACTTCCTGGTGATTTGAATTACACTGTCCACTTGAAGCTCATCTATTTATTTGTTTCGTTCCCAGTGAGGAAATGTCTGGTAAGGGATAGGAAGTATGGCCTTTTTTAGATAATATAATTCTATTTGGAGTTATATTGGAGGACGTTGTGCTTTGAAGTTGATATGCCAATTAAAGTGACAAGACAGAGTAGAGTCTCTCACTCTAGGTCTCTCAATGTATATCTTTGTTTCTTTCTGTCTCAGTCTTAATTTCTGAATCAATCTCTCTAGTTTTTCTCTGTTTCTCTCAGTCTCCCTCTCTCTGCCTGCCTCTTGTCATTCAGGATGAAAATCTCTCAGTTCTGCTGAAGAACTACAACAGGATGACAGGTGGCTGACATGATATCCTGGATAGTCTCTGTAAACAATTTAAGCAGAGTCCCAATTAAATGTTTTTTTTGTTCAAAGAGTTGCCTTGGTCAGGGAGCATTTTCCCAGTAAGCATTTCATTGACTTAGGACATATCTGTGCAATTAACAATTAATAATGGAATCAGTGATAATGTGAAAGTCACATGTCAAGGACAGATGACTTTATTAATGTCCACTTCAAAGAAATATGTGACATTTTTTCTAAACTAAAAGTATTATTCACAATTGTTATCTCTGGGTTGTGTGCTTTCAGCTGCCCAGATTTAGGCATATAGGGCTTCTCTCAAGCATACTGTCCACTTGACAATTTGAATAACTGGCTCATGAAACTCTTACTGGCTCTTAACTGTTTCAAGACATCATTCTCTCTCTCATCCAATCAACACCTGAGAGTATCTTGACTTTTCCATAGAGATGTGTAAACAAATTTTCCTTAGTTTCCAGTATCTCTGATCCTGTGCACCTGTGACTTTTTCTTGTAAACCCAACAAGCCTTTATTCTCATCACTTTATCCAGATCCCACATATTTATTCCTGTTTACTTCTGTGACAATATCATGTAGAAAATCAAAATTTAATGTTTATTTAATTAGACAGCTTTCTAAGTAGGAAAGCTTCAAAGTGATTTGGAATTAAGGGGAATGTATAGAATGACAATCTGGTCTCCTACAATCTGGTCTTGGATCTGAAATTTCCTAGCTTGTGACTTTGAACTGAGCAGTTACTTGCATATTCACTAAATGTACTTTCACATTCTTTTTTATATAATCGGCTGACTGGGTCTAGGGTTTCATGGGGTATTGATTATTTAAGAGCAAGGAAAAGAGAAGAAAACCAGACAGTTCCTGGGACTTGTTTAGCTCAAAAAGAGAAAGACACGTGAATGAAAAAGGAGAACTGAGGAGCAATAAATTATTTGACTGCTAATGATGTTCCACACTACTGATGCCAAACCTCTATAAGCAGGGTTTCCTTTGAGTACCTGGTTGGATTGAGAGCTGTGTCCTACTTAATGGTCAGTGAGCAATCCTCCTGGTCCTGGGGTTTACAGTTAAAACTGAGCCTTCAAGATAGAGACATGATTCCATGTTATATGCCTAGGACAAAAGAGGAGCTGTGTTTCTTTCAGTGGTCCTCCATACAAACCCTCTAAACATTATGTTAGTGCCAGGACTGCTTGTTGGGATATGCTACCTGAACTCATGGGGTTTGAGGTAGCTGGGTAATCACTAGTTCATGGTTAGGATTCTCTGGTACATAATGTTCCTGGAAAGCATGCCTTACAAAGTTGAACTCTGCCCTCCTTTAAAGGATTTTTTTTCCATGTTAAAAGTCTTTGTAAATGTTGTGAACATGATATTTTCATTGCTTATGTGGCAATTTCATTTAATACATATTATACTCCTTTTCCATTGCTCCAAGTTTCAAATTTCTACCCATATGGCATACGCACACACACACACACACACACACACACACACACTCACAAAACAAAACAAAACACAATTGTTTTACTTCAATTCAACTATGTGTTGCTCATATACTCATTGGAACATGAAGAGAATCCCAGAGCCACATCCCTTAAAGTAAATTTAGTTTATCCTTACCATACACTGGCATCACTCCCAAGAAGAAGCCATCAGTCCTGAAGGGCCTTGATCACAGTTTTTCTTATTTATTTATTTATTATGATTTTTTTTTCAATTTGTATCCCCTCTGTTGCACCCTCCCCTTCTTCCAATCCCACTCACCATCCTTCTTCTACTGTAATGCCCTTTCTCTACTTCCCCGATAGGGTTGGTCCTCCTCCTCCTTCTATCTGTCCCTAGCTCATCAGGTTTCAGCAAGGCTGGCTACATCATCTTCCTCTGAGGCTTGATCCTCAGGACGTGATCTCCTCAATTCCCTCTAATTATGACACTCTTGCAGCATCCTTTCCTGCAGGCTTCAGAGAGCTCTGAGGGGAGGGAGAATTACATGGGAAATCCCATTTAAAGCTGGGTGTTTTAAGGCATCTATCTCTCTCTTTATCTCTCTCTCTCTGCATATTAAAGGGCTGTGGGTCTTGTATGGAATGCTATTTGATGAAGAAGGAATCATCAGTGTGGATACAAGGACGTGGCAATGATCTAACATTTGAGGGCAGAGAGCAACATATTTTAATAACAACAGCCTGAGTTGCTTGAAATTTTTCATAGGATACCCTGTCCCAACAGCTCAATTAACTGCCACCCAATCTCCCTAGTGGAAGATTGATTTGTTCAGAATAGATGGCCTTTTGGAACTTTCCCACACACTGTTAGGAGACCATCTAATAAGTGAATACATACCATATTTGTCTTTTTGCATTTTAGTAACTTCACACAGGATGATTATTTCTACATCCAACCATTTGCCTGAAAAATATCATGACATCATTTGCATAGCTGAAAAATACTCCATTGAGGAAATATTCCACATTTTCCCCAAAAGAAATTGTCAGTCCTGTTCTTTAGTTCTTGGAAGTTGTTGAGACTTTAATCCTTATAATGAATGACGAACTGTCCGGATAACTACGTTATTTTAAAATAGCCTATAAGTCCCTCCATTTTCTTCTACTTCCTGGTGATTTGAATTGCAAATCCCCTTGAAGCTCCTATATTTACATGTTTAATTCTCAGTGAGGAAATGTCTGGGAAGAGTTAAGATGTATGGCCTTGATAGATAATATAATTACTTTCATTTCCCTAACTTCAGTTTTGGCCCATTTGTCTTTTGTATAGGGAGGGGTACTGATTTTTTTTTTAATTAATTTTGTAATGTGTCAGTTTGCTGAAGTGTTTATCAGCTGTAGGAGTTCTCATGTAAAACTTTGGGGGTACTGGGGTTTGCTATTTTATCATTTGCAAATAACGAAACTTTGACTGCTTCATTTCTGATTTCTCTTCCCTTGATCACTTTCAAATGTCTTATTGCTCTAGCAAGGACTTCCTTTACTATGTTGAAGAGATATGGAGATATTGGGCAGCCTTAACTTTTCTCTGATTTCAGTGGATTGCTGTAATTTTTTCTCAGTTTAGCTGGATGTTGGCAATAGGCTTGCTATATATTGTCCTTACTATATTTAGATATGTGCATTGTATCCCTCATCTCTCCAATACTTCAAACATGAATGGAGGTTGGATTTTGTCAAATGCTTTTTCAGCATCTAAGGAGATATCATGTTTTTTTTCATTTTTTTTAATATTGTGGATAATATTGATAGATTTCCTTATACTGAACCACCACTGTAAACCACGGATGATGTAAACTTGGTCATAATAGACAATATTTTTGATGTGTTCTTGAATTTGTTCAAAGACATAAAGTACCTTGGTGTGACCCTGACCAAGGAAGTCAAAGACTTGTATGAAAAAAAAAATCACATCTCTGAAGAAAGAATTAGAAGAAGATATTAGAAAATGGAAAGATCTCCCATGCTCATGACTTGTCAGAATTAACAGCAAAAATGGCCATCTTACCAAAAGCAATCTATAGATTCAATGCAATTCCCATCAAATTACCTGCACAATTCTTTATAGACCTTGAAAAAAAAAGTTCTCAACTTCATATGGAAAAAAAGGAAACCCAGAATTGCTAAAACGATCCTCTACAATAAAAGATCTTCTGGAGGTATCACCATCCCTGATCTCAAGGTGTTCTATAGAGCAACAGTAATAAAAAAAATGCATAGTACTGGCATAGAAACAGAATGGTGAATAAATGGAGCTGAATAGAAGAAACAGAAATCAACCAACAAGCTTATGGACTCCTGAATTTTGATAAAGATTCCAAAACCATACAATGGAAAATAGATTGAATCTTCAATAAATGGTTCTGGTCCAACTGATTGTCTACATGTAGAAAAATGCAAATAGATCCATACTTATCACATTGCACAAAACTAAATTCCAAGTGGATCAAAGACCTCAACATAAAACAAGAAACATTAAATCGGTTAAAAGAAAAACTGGAGAAATGCCTTGAACTCATTGACACAGATGACAACTTCTTAAATAGAATACCAACAGCACAGACTCTAGAACAAAAATCAGTAAAAGAGACCTCATGAAACAGAAAAAATTCCTGTAAAATAAAGAAAATTGTCATCAAAACAGAACTAATGTCTACAGATTGGAAAAGAATTTTCACCAAGCCTTGTGACAGAGGGTTAATATTCAGTATATATAAAGAACCAAGAAAGTTGAAAAGCAACAAATCAAGTAATCCAAGTAAAAATAGGGAACAGAGCTAAGCAGAGAATTATTGAAAGAGGAATATTGAATGGCAGAGAAACATTAAAGAAATGTACAACTTCATTAGCCCTCGGAAAATGTAAATCAAAAGGACTCAGAGATTTCACCTTACACTCATCAGAATGGCCAAGGTCAAAAACTCAAGTGACAACACATGCTGGAGAGGTTGGGACAAAGGGGAGCCCTACTTCACTGTTCATCAGAATGTAAACTTATACCACCATCTGGGAATCAATCTGGTGCTGTTTGGGAAAACTAGGAATAGTGTTTCCTCAAGATCCAGCTATACCACTCCTAGGCATATATCCAAAAGAGGCTCAAGTACACAATAAGAATATTTGCTCAACCATGTTTGTAACAGCTCTATTTTTAATAGCCAGAATATGAAAACACCCTGATGCCTCCAACTGAAGAATGGATACAGAAATTGTGGAACACCTACACAATGGAAAATTACACAGCAATAAAAAGCAAAGAAATAATGAAATTTGCAGGTAAATCATGGGTCCTGGAAAAGATCATCCTGAGTGAGCTACTCAGAAACAGAAAGACACACATGGTGTATTCTCACTCATATAGATATAAAATATAAAATGAACCTACTAAAATCTGTACACCTAAAGAAACTGATAAAGAAGGAGGACTCTAGCTAAAACGCTAAATCCCTATACGTAAAGGCAAAGAGGATGGACATCAGAAGAAGGAGAAAACAGGCAACAAGTTAGGAGCCTACCAAAGAGGACCTCTGAAAGGCTTTGCCCTGCACACCTATCAAAGCAGATGCAAAGACTTATGACCAAATGTTGGGCAGAATGCATGGAATCTAATGAAAGAAGTGGGAAATAGTAAGATCTGAAGAGGAAAGGATCTCCAGAAGGAGAACAACAGAACTAAAATAATCTGTGCACAGGTATCTTTCCTGAGACTCATACTCCAACCAAGTGCCATGCATGGTGAAAACCTAAAACCCCTGCACAGATGTTGCCCATGGCAGTTCAGTGTCCAAGTAAATTCTATATTATTGGGAAGATGCAATGTCTTGGACCTGAACTGATTTTTTTGCTCTTTGACTACCTTACCCTGATGGGTGAGCAGCCTTACCAGACAAAAAAAGAAAGACAATGCAGCCACTTTTGATGAGATATGATAGACTACAATGAGAAATAATGAGAGGAAGATCTCTGCTATCAGTGAACTTCGGCTGGAGCATGCATGGAGAAGTGGGGGGAATATAAGAATCGGAGGGAAGAGGGGTTATGGGTATACAAGTTGAATTAAGTGTAATTGATAAAAAATAAATAAAACTATAAAAAATATAATTCCTTTTGGAGATATATTATAGGAGGCTATACTTTGAGGTTGATAAAACAATGAAAGTGTCCAAAGAGATGGAGTCTCTGTCTCTCAGTCTCTGTCACTTTGTATCTTTGTTTCAGTTGGTCTTGGTCTCTTTATTTCTGAATCTGTCCCTCTACCTCTTTCTCTCTCTCTGTATCTTTCAGTCTCCCTTTCTCTGCTTGCCGCTGGAGGTACAGTATAAAAAGCTCTTAGCTCTGCTGAAGGAGTACAACAAGATGACTGCTTGCTGACATGACAACCTGGATGGTCTGTCTAAAATTATAAGCAAGTTCCCAATTGCATACCTTATGTTCAAAGTTGTCTTGGTCAGGGAGCATTTTCCCAGTAATTATTTCCATGACAGAAAATATATCTATGCATTTAACAAATTATAATGGATTCTGTGATAATGTAAATGTCACATGTCCAGGATATGTGACTTTATTAACTACAACTTGAAAGAAATATGTGACACTTTTCCTGAACTAAGACTCTTTAACAGAGCAACTGTCATCTCTGGGTTGTGTGCTTTCAGCTGCCCATATTGAGAAATGTAGGGCTGCTCAGCTTTTCTCTCAAGCAGGCTGTCTACTTGGCACTTTTAATAACTGACTACTGAAATTCTTGCTGGCTTTCACTTGTTGCATGACATCAATCTCCCTCTCAGGCAATCAGCACCTGAGAGAATCTTGAGGTTTCCATGGAGATGAGTAAACAAACTTTCCACATTCTCCAGTATATCTGATCAGGTGTATATGTGACTTTTTGTTGGGAAGCCCAACAAGCCTTTATCTCATTTCTTTATCCAGATCTCACACATTTACTCCTGTTTACCTCTGTGACAATATCAGGTAGGAAATGAAACGTTAATGTTTATTTGATATGAAAGCTTCCTAAGTAAAGATGTTTCAAAGTGTTGTGGGATTAAGGACAATGTACCAAATGACAAGGTGGTCTCCTACTGTGGTCTTTGATCTGAAATTAAATAGGTTGTAACTTTGAACTTAGCAGTTACTCATGTACACATTAAATGTATCTTCACATTCTTATATCTTATTGATATAATAGGCTAGTGGTGTCTAGGGTTCCCTTGGGTATTAAGTCTTTAAGAGTAGAGAAAAAGAAGGAAACTAGACAATTCCTGGGACTGGTTTGGATCAAACCAAGAAAGATCGGTGAGCATAATGCGAGTCCGGGAGGGGAGGAGGGAGGGGCTTGTGGGGGATACAAAATGAATAAAGTGTAATTAATAAAAGTAAAATAAAAAGATGAAAATAAATAAATAAATAAATTCAGTAGAAGGAAAAAAGCTCTCAATTCTACTGAAGAACTACAATAGGATGACTGCTTGCTGACATGAAATCTTAGATGGTCTCTGTAAAAGTATAAGCTAGGTCACAAATACTTTTTTTACAAAGACTATTCTTGATCAGGGAGCATTTTCACTGTAAGTAGTTCTCTGTCTGAGGACATATCTGAGCATTTAACAAATATAATAGAATCTGTCATAATGTGAAAGTCACAGGTCTTGGACACATGACTTTATTAATGGCCACTTGAAAGCAATATGTGACAATTTTCCTGAACTAGGAGACTTGGACACAGGAAACCTCATCTCTGGGTTGTGTGCTTTCGACTGTCAGATAGAGGTATGTAGGGCTGACCATCCTATGACTCCAGCAGGCTCTCCACTTTGCTGTTTTAATAACTGGCTCCTGAAACTCTTACTTGCTTTCACCTATTTCCTGACATCATACTCCTTTTCAGCCAATCAGCACCTGAGAGAATCGTTTCCATGAAGAGGAGAAAACAACCATTCCTCGGTATCCTATATCTCTGATACTGTATACATTTGACTTTTTCTTGTGAAACTGAACAAGCCTTTATTGCATCCCTTTATCCAGATCCTGCACCTTTACTCCTGTTTATCTCTGTGACAATTTCAGGTAGAAAATGAAAATTTAATGTTTAATTGGACAGCTTCCTAAGGAGGGATGCCTCAAACATTCTATTAACATTAACATTCTATTAACATTCTAGTAAGTAGAATGTACCCAATGACAAAGTGGTTTCCTACTGTATTCTTGAATCTGATATTTCCTTAGTTGTGACTTTGAACTGAGCAGTTACTCATGTCCTCACTAAATGTATCTTCATATTCTTACTGATATAATAGGCTGGAAGGATCTAGGGTTTGCAGGGAAAAGAGAAGGAGACCAGACAATTCCTGGGACTGGTTTGGCTGAAACAGGGAAAGATTGATGAATGTAAAAGGAGAACTCAAGGCAATAAACTATTTGACAGATGTTGCTCCTAATAAGTAAATTTATGCCATATATTTTCTGTCTGCATTTTAGTTTCTTCACACAGGATGATTTTTCCTGGTTCCATGCATTTGCCTGAAAATGTCATGATGTCATTTTCTTACTTGAATAATACTCCATTATGTAAATATTCCACATTTTTCCCAAAGGAGATTGTCAGGCCTGTTCTTTAGTTTTTGGAAGATATTGGAACTTTAATCATTGTATTGAATGGCAAACTGTTAGAATAACTGTTATTTTAGACTAGAAGTCTCTCTATCTTCTTCCATTGACTAGTGGTTTGAATTGGAATGTCCACTTGAAGCCCATCTATTTACATGTAGAGTCACCAGTGAGGAAATATATGGGATGGGTCAGGAATTAAGGCATTGTTAGATAATATAATTCCTTTTGTATCCCTAATTTCTTTTTCAGCCTGTCTTCTTCTTCTGATGTCCATTCTCTTTGCCTTTTGGGATGGGGATTGAGCATTTCACTCAGAGGCCTCGCTATAGATTAGTAACTTTAGATGTACAGATTTTAGTAGGTTTATCCTATATTATATGTGTATATGAGTGAGTATATTCTGTGTGTGTCTTTCTGCTCCTGGGACAGTTCACTCAGGATGATTGGGAAAGAATCTTACCAACTCTCTATGTGACAAAGGGCTATTATCCACTATATATAAAGAACTAAAGAAGTTGAAAAGCAACATATCAATTAATCCAATTAAAAGATGGGGAACAGAGCTAAAGAGAGAATTCTATATAGAGGAATATTGAATGGCAGGGAAACACTGAAAGAAATGGTCAGCATTATTAGCCATCAGGGAGATGCAAATCAAAACAACCCTGAGATTTCACCTTACACTCATCAGAAAGGCGAAGTTCAGAACCTCAAGTGACAACACATGCTGGAGAGATTGTGGACAAACAGGTACCCTCCTCCACTGCTGGTGTCAATATGTACTTTTACAGTCACTCAGGAAATCAATATGGTGCATTGTCAGACAAGTAGGAATCCAGGTATACCACTGGATATAGATCCAGTTATACCATTCCTAGGCATGTATCGAAAAGAAGCTAAAGTACACAATAAGGACATTTATACAACCATATTTGTAACAGCTTTATTTCTAATAGCCAGAACCTGGAAATAACCCAGTTGCCCCAAAAATTAAGAATGGATACAGATATTGTGTTACATCTACATAATGGAATATTCCTCAGCAATAATAAAAAAAAATAGAAACAGAATGGTGGATCAATGTAACCGAACAGAGGACCCAGAAATAAACCCACACACTTATGGACACCTGATCTTTCACAAAGATGCCAAAACCATACAATGGACAAAAGATAGCATCTTCAACAAATGGTGCTGGTCCAACATTGTCTACATGTAGAAAAATAAAAATAGATCCATACTTATCACCCTGCACAAAACTGAAGTCCAAGTGGATCAAAGACCTCAACATAAAACCAGACACATTAAATCGGGTAGAAAAAAAAAAAAAAAGAGTGGGGAATACCCTAGAACTCATTGATACAGCAGAAAACTTCCTGAACAGAACACCAACAGCACAGGCTCTAAGAGCAACAATCAATAAATGGGACCTCATGAAACTGAAAAGCTTCTGCATAGCAAAGGATACCATCATCAAAACAAAGCGACTGCCTACAGATTGGGAAAAAATCATCACCAACCCTTTATTTGACAGAGGACTCATATCCAGTATACATAAAGAACTAAAGAAGCTGAAAAGTAGCAAACCAAATAATCCACTTAAAAAATCAGGAATAGAGCTAAACAGAGAATTCTCTGTAGAGGAATATCGAATGGCAGAGAAGCACTTAAAGAAATGATCAACCTCATTAGCCATTAGGGAAATGCAAATCAAAACAACCCTGAGATTTCACCTTACACCCATCAGAATGGCCAAGATAAAAAAAAAAAAAGGAATCATGAAATCTGCTGGTAACTGGTGGGAACTGGAAAAGATCATCCTGAGGGAGCTATCACAGAAGCAGATAGACACACAGTGTATATACTCACTCATATACACATATAATATAGGATAAATCTACTAAAATCTCTAGACATAAAGAAACAAATCAAGAGGGAAGACTCTGGCTAAAATGTTCGATCCCCTTCATGAAAGGAAAGAGTATGGATATCAGAAGAAGAAGAAAATAGGAAACAATCTAAGAGCCTGTCACAGAGGTCCTCTGAAAGGCTCTGCCTTGCAGACTATCAAATTGATGCTGAGACTTATGGCCAACTGTTGGGCAGAATGCAAGGAATCTAATGAAAGAAGTGGGAAATAGTAAGATTTGGAGAGGACAGGAGCTCCAGAAGAAGAGAACCAAAAAATTTGAGCACAGGGTCCATTCCTGGGGCCCATACTCCAAACAAGAACTATGCATGGAGATAACCTAGAACCCTTGCACAGATGTAGCCCATGGAGGTTCATTGTCCAAGTTTATTCCACAGTAATGAGAACAGGGACTGCCTCTGACATGAACTGATTAACCTGCTCTGTGATCACCTCCCCCTGACGGGGAGTAGCCTTACCAGGCCATAGAAGATGACAATGCAGACACTCCTGTTGAGATCTGATAGACTAGGTTCAGAAGCAAGGAGAGGAAGACCTCCTGTATTAGTGGACTTGAGGAGAGGCATGTGTGGCGATAGGGGAGGGAAAGAGGGATTGGGAGGTGTTTAGGGAGTAGTTTATGTGGGGAGACAAAGTTAATAAAGTGTAATTAATAAAAATTAAAAGAAAAAAAAAAAGAAGTATGTGACACTTTTCCTGAACTAAGTGTATTGGACACAGGATCTGTCATCTCTGGGTTGTGTGCTTTCAGCTGCCCAGATTGAGGCATGTACGGCTGCTCAGACTTTCTCTTAAGAACACTGTCCATTTGGCCCTTTTAATAATTGGCTCCTGAATCTTTTACTGGCTTTCACCTTTTGCATGACATCATTCTACATCTAAGCTAATCAGCAACTGAGAGATTCTGGAGGTTCCATGGAGATGAATAAAGAAACTTTCCTCAATGTCCAGTATCTCTGATCCTGTGCACATCTACTTTTTTTCTTGTGAAACCCAACAGGCCTTCATCTCATCCTTTTATTTATATCACACACCTTTATTGCTGCTAACCTCTATGACAATGTCAAGTTGGAAATGAAACTTTAATGTTTATTTAATTGGAGTTCTTCCTAAGTAGGGAAGCTTCAAAGAGATGTGGGATTAAGGGGAATGTACCCAAGTGCAAGGTGGTCTCCTACTGTGCTCTTGGATCTGACATTTCCTAGGTTGTGACTTTGAAGTGAGTAGTTACTCACATACTCATTAAACGTACCTTCATGTTCTAACTGATACAATGGGCTGGCAAGTCAAGGTTTCTCTGGTGTATTGAGACTTTAAGAGCAGGGGAAGTAGAAGGAAGAAAGACAATTCCTTGGACTGCTTCAGCTGAAACAGAGAAAAATTGCTGTATGTTAAAGGAGAAGTGTTTCAATTTTGTGGAAGAGTTTAGAAAGAAATGGAATTAGCACTTCTTTGAAGGTCTGGTAGAATTCTGCACTGAATCCATCTGGCCCAGGGCTTTTTTTTTGTAAGGGAGACTGTTGAAGACTGCTTATTTCATTGTCTGATATAGGACTATTCATTTTTTCTGCCTGATCTTGACTTAATTTTGATAGATTGACTCTATCAAGAAAATTGTCCATATCTTTTAGATTTTCAAATTTTGTGGCCTAAAGTCTTTTAGTATGACCTAATGACCTAATGATTGTTTGGATTTCCTCAGTCTTTAGTTATGTCCCCCTTTTCATTTATGATTTTGCTGATTTGGATACTTTCTCTCTGCCTTTTGTTATTTTGGCTAAATGTTTGTCTATCTTGTTGATTTTCTCAAAGAACCAGCTCTTGCTTTCATGGATTCAATGAATAGTTTTATTTGTTTCTAATTGATGGATTTCCACCCTGAGTTTTATTATTTACAGCTGTCTGCTCCTCTTGGGTATTTCTATATCTTTCTTCTTCTTCTTCTTCTTCTTCTTCTTCTTCTTCTTCTTCTTCTTCTTCTTCTTCTTCTTCTTCTTCAGCTTCTTCTTCTTCTGCTTCTTCTCCTTTATTTTTTTTTTTAGGGCTTTCAGTTGGGCCATTAAGTTGCTTGTATGTGATGTCACAAATTTCTTCTTGAAGGCACTTAGTGCTATAAATTTTCCTATCAACACTGCTTTCATTGTGTCCCATAAATTAGGGTATGTTGTATTTTCATTTTCATTGAATTTTAGGAAGTCCTTAGTTTCCTTCTTTATTTATTCTTTAACTTAGCTGTCATTGAGCAGCAAGTTGTTTAGTTCCCATGTGCTTATAGGCTTTTTTCTAATTCCATTTTTTGAGGTCCTGTTTTAGTTCATGGTGGTCAAACTGAAAACAGGGAATATTTTAATCTTCTTGTATCTGTTGAGGTTTGCTTTGTGACCAACTATATGGTCTATTTTGGAGAAGGTTCCATGAGGTGTTGAAAAGAAGGTATACTCTTTTGAGTGTGATTAGGAAGTTCTTTAGGCATCTATTACATCCATTTTATTTAGGACTCTCTAGGTTCCTTTATTTCCTTATTTGGCTTCTGTCTAGATGATCTAGATGGTGAAAGTGGGGTGTTTTAGTCTCCCACTATTAAGGCGTTGTGATCGATGTATGATTTAAGTTTTAATAATGCTTCATTTATGGATGTAGGTGCTCCATTCCTTGTGGGAATGTAAACTGGTACAACCCCTTTGGAAATCAATCTGACTCTTTCTCAGACAATTAGGAATAATGCTTCCTCAAGACCAAGCTAAACTACTTCTAGGAGTATACCCAATTTTTTTTCAAGTACACAAAGACATTTGGTAAACCATGTTTGTAGCATCTTTATTTGTAATAGCCAGAACTTGGAAAAAACCTAGTTGTCCATCAATGGAGGAAGGATACAGAAATTGTGGGAGTTTTTTCACAATGGGATAGAACTCAGCAATCAAAACTGAGGAAATCATGAAATTTGCAGGCAAATGGTAGGATCTAGAAAAGATTATTCTGAGCGAGGCACCCCAGAATGAGAAAGACACATATGGTATATAGTCACTTTATAGACCTATAAGATATGGTAAACATAATGAACTCTATACACCTAAATAAGATAAACAAGAAAGAGGACCCAGGGTACAATGATCAGTCCTCACTGAGAAAGACAAATTGGATGTGCATTGGACATATGCACATCAACAAGTAACAGGACAGGAGACTACCACAGAGGGCCTCTGAAAGACTCTACCTTTCAGTGTATCAAAGCAGATATTAAGACTAATAAACAAACCTTTGGCAGAGTGCAGGGAATCATATGAAAGAAGGGGGAGTTAGTATGATGTGGAAATGATAGGAGTTCCACAAGGACCAAATATGTCTGGGCATATGTGTCTTTTCTGAGATTGATACTCCACCAACAACCATGTGTGGATATAACCTAGAACTTTTGCTCAGATGTAGCCCTTGGTACTTCAGTAACCAATTGGTTTCCCATAGTAAGAGAAAGAGCATCTATTTTTGAAAGGAACAAGATGGCAGGCTCTTTGACCTCCCCATCCTCCCAAGGTAGGAGCAGTCCTGCTAGGCCACAGAGGAGGACTTTGCAGCCAGTCCTGAAGATACGTGATAAAACAGGGTCAGAAGAAAGGGGATAAGGACTTAACCATTCAGAGGAGATGAGGGAAAGATGGTGGGGTTGGGAAGGAATAATGGAGCAGAATATAATTTGGATACATAGTTAATATAAAGCAGGAAATAATAAAAATTAAAAAAAAATAAAAAGGGAGTACTGAGGAGCAATAAACTATTTGACAGATGGTGCTGTTCCACAATAGTGTTGCCAAAACTGTATGAGCAAGGTTGAACCAGATGCTGTGTCCTACTCAGTGGTCAATGAGAAATCCTCCTGTTTCTGGGGTTTACAGTTAAAACTCAGCCTTCAGTAGAGATAAAATAATCCATGTTAAATGCCTAGGACACAAGAGCAAGTGTGTTTCCTGCTGTGGTCCTCCAGACAAACCCTCTAAATGTAGTGTTAGTGACAGGACTTCTTGTTCAGAGTTTTCAATTGAGCTCTTGCCATCTGAGATAGCTGGATAACCACTAGCTCATGGTAAGGATTCTCTGCTACATAATGAGTTCCTGGAAAGCATGCCTTACAAAGGCAACCTCTGCCCTCCTTTAGCAGAATCTTTTCTCCATGTTAAAAGTCATTGTAAAGTTTTCAACATATTATTTTTTATTGCTTATGTAGGAATTTCATATAATATGAATTACACTCCTTTTCCATTGTCCCTCTTTCAATTTCCTACACATGTGTCTTTAAAATATAGGAATTGAAGTATGTGTTGTTCATACACTCATTGGAATTGATCAGAGTCTCAGTGCCAAGCCCCTTAAAGGAAAGTGAGTTCATCCTTACTGCCCCCTGTCACCACCCACAAAAAGAAGTCATCAGTCCTGTAGACTCTATTCTTCATCACAGTTTTTCTTATTTATTAATTTATTATTATTTGTTCACTTTGAATCCCTTCTGCTGCTCCCTCCCTCTTCTACTTCGAGTTTCACCCACCCTCCTTCTTCTAACCCTATGCCCTTCATCTACTTCTCTGATAGAGGAGGTACTCCTCACCATTCTATCTGAGTCTACCTTATCTGGTCTCAGCAAGGATGGCTGCATCATCTTCCTCTGTGACCTGATTCTCAGGGCATTGTTCTCCACGTGCCCTCAATTTCCTCTACTTAGGACATTCTCCCTGCATCCTCTCATGCAGCATTTCGAAAGCTCTGAGGGGAGGGAGAATTTCATAGGGATATCCCTTTAGACCAGGGTATTTAAAGGTCATTCTGTGCATAATATCAGACTGTAGGTCTCTGTATGCAATTCCATTTGATGCAGAAGGAAGATTCTCTGTGGTTACAAGAACATGGCACTGATCTATCAGTTGAGGGCAGAGAGCAACATATTTTAAAAACAACAACCTGGGTTGCTTGAAAATTTCTGTCAGATACATTGGTGCAAAACCTCAATTCACTGAGAGAATCTTCAGGTTTCCATGGAGATGAGTAAAGAAACTTAGCCCCGACCCGCAGGACCTAGTTATTCTTGGGGGCGAAGAGGGTCGCAGCCTGTAAAAGATGAGTGGGAGAAAGGAAGGACTCCAGCAAATGTGCACTTGTCAAGAGTCAAATTTTATTGAACCGAAGTAGGCTTTTAAGGCCAACCTTAGATAGGGGCGGGGCGAGGGAGGAGCGCAGTGTAAAATCCTTTTTACTCAGGGAGGGATAGGTTGGAAAGGCACACTTTAGAGCCTCTCAACTCAGGGAGGAGTAGTTTGGAAAGGCACACTTTAGAGCCTCTCAACTCAGGGAGGGGCAGGGTGAAAGTTACAGAATCTTCTTGGCCCAGGGCCTGGAACACTTTGCAGTTATTTTAGGAAGTCAAGGTACAGTTAGCACATTTCTGTAACTGTCAAGCAGGATGTAGGTCAGCAGGGTGCAGCAGGGTGGGGGGAATGAGAAAAGGTCAGAAGTTTCTCAGGGCTTGTCTACAACAAAACTTTCGTCATTTTCCAGTATCTCTGATCCTGTATACAAGTGACTTTTTCTTGTGAAACACAACGAGCCTGTATCTCTTCTCTTTATTCAGATCCCACACATTTACTTCTATTTACCTTTGTGACAATCTCAGGTAGAAAATGAAACTTTAATATATATTTAATTGGACAGCTTCCTAAATAGGGAAGCTTCAAAGTGATGTGGGATGAATGGGAATGTACCCAATGACATGGAGGTCTCCTACTGTACTCTTGGATCTGAAATTTCCTAGGTTGTGACTTTACTCGTATACTCACTAAACGTACCTTCACATTCTTATTGGTAGAATAGGTTCTCAGGGTTCAGAGTTCCCTGGGTATTGAGTTTTTAAGAGGAAGGTAAAGAGAAGAAAACCAGAAAAAATTCTGGGATTGGTTGGCTGAAAGAGAGAAAGATCAGTGAGTATAAAAGGAGAAATGAGGGGAGGTAAACTCTTTAAGAGCTGGTGCTGTTCCACACTAGTGTTGGCAACCCTCTATGAGCAGGGTTGCCTTGTTTAATTTGTCTAGATCAGCAGCTGTGTTCTACACAGCGGTCAGTGAGCAATCCCACTGTCCAGGGATTTAAAGTTAAGACTGAATCCTCAGGACAGTGAAATGGGTCCGTATTATATGCCTACTATCCAAGAGCAGCTGTGTTTCCTGCTTTGGTTCTCCAGACAAAACCTCTGCATGTAGCGTTAGTGATAGGACTTCTTGATCAGAGGTGCTACCTGAGCTCATGGTGTCTGAAGTAGCTGGGATACTCTGCTACATAATGAATTACTGGAAAGCATGCCTTACAACTCATATTCTGCCCTCATTAAGCAGAATGTTTTCTCCATGTTAAAAGTCATTATAAATGTTGTCAACATATTATTTTTATTGATTATGTGATGATTTCATGTAATACACATTACACTCCTTTTTCATTACTCCCAGGTTCAAATTCCTACCCATTTGTCATACTCATTTTTTTTCCTTAAAATATACCAATCCAAGTACATGTTGTTCATATATTCATTGAAACATGATCAGAGTCTCAGTGCCTAATTCCTTAAAGAAAACTGAGTTCATCCTTGCCATACCCTTTTATTACCTCCAAGAAGAAGCTATCAGTCCTGAAGAGCTCTATACTTGGTCACAGTTTTTATTATGTGTTAATTTATTATGATTTGTTCACTTTGTGTCTCCTCTGTTGCCCACTCCCTCTTTTCTTTCTAGTACCATCCAGGCTCTGCTTTCTACAGCTATGCCCTTTCTCCAGTTCTTTGATAGGGGATGTGCTGCTCCCCCTTCTAACTGACCCTAGCTTATAATGCCTCAACAAGGTTTGCACATCATCTTTCTCCACAGTCTAATTCTCAGATTATTGTTCTTGTGTCCTCAATTCCCTCTACTTATGACACTCTTCATGCCTCTTCTCCTGCAGGCTTCCCAGAGCTATGAGGGGAGATGAAATCCCATTTAGACCTGGGTGTTTTAAGATCTCTCTCTGCACAATATCATACTTCAGTCTCTGCATGCAATCAAATTTGAGGTAGAAGAAAGCATCGCTGTGTAAACAAGAGCATGTCATTGATCTATCAGTTGAGGGCAGAGAACAAAATGTTTTAATAACAACAGCCTGGATTGCCTGAAAATTTTGGTAGAATGCCCTGGCCCAACAACTCAATTAATTGCCACCCAATCCCTCTAGTGGAAGACGGTTTGGTCAAAATAGATGGCCTATTGGAACTTTATCCCCCACTATTAAGAGACCTCCTAATAAGTGAATACATACCATGTTTGTCCTTCTGCATTTTAGTTACTCTACTCAGGATGATTATTTTCATCCTTCCATCCTTTTGCCTAAAAATATAATGCTGTCATTTTCTGAATACTTATGGAAATATTTCACTTTTTTCTCAAAGGAATTTGTCAGTCCAGTTCTTTTGTCCTTGGAAATTGCTGAGATTTTACTCATAATATTGAATGAGAAACTATCAATATAACTATGTTCTTTAGCCTAGAATTCCATCAACCTTCTTTCATTCCTGATGATTGGAATTGCAATGTCCACTTTAAGCTCCTCTATTTACATGTGCAGACCCAAGTAAAGAAATGTCTGGGAAGGATTAGGAGTTATGGCCTTATTAGATATTATAATATATTGTTGTTATATTATAGAAGGGTTTGCTGTGAGATTGATATGGCAATGAATGTGACCACACAGAATGGAGTCTCTATCTCTCAGTCTCTGCTACTTTATATCTTGGTTTCTGTCGATCTCTGTCTCCCTATTTCTGATTTTGTCTCTCTAGCTATTTCCCTCTCTCCCTTTCTATGCCTGCAGCTTTTGGTTTGGTATGAAAAGCTCTTGGGTCCGTTTGCTTGGAAAGTCGTCTTCCAACCCTTTACAGGTAATTACCTGAGGGTAAAGGGTTGGAAGACCTGAGGGCAGCTGCCCTGTTTCTGGGTTTCTTGTTGTAAATTTAATGATCAGCTGCTGTGACCCAGATGGACATCAGGCGTGCAGCAACTGTTTGTGCCTGTGTCTGGAGCACAGCTGAGTGATTGCGCCTCGGCCACACTGGTCTGCTAGACTTTTTCTAGGGAAGGATTGGGTGATTTAAGTCAGTACAGTTTCCTTCCTTCCCTGTGGATTCTCTGGAGACACGGACTCCCAGTGTCTTTTTTTGCCCTTGTGCACACTGCTTAGTGTCCACCAGCTAGCTGTCCACAGAAACTGCCTGTGCCTGGAGCACAGCTGAGTGATGGCAGCTCAGTCTCTGCTAGCTGTCTGGTGCACAGAAACTGCCTGTGTCTGCCTTTCCATCCTTTGGGGGTCTGGGTGCCTCCATAAGCTGGGTAATTTTCCGGGGACCTTTTCAGGCTGGGGGTGTCGGCTGGGTTCTCTGAGATCAGACCAGCCGTTTCCCTCCCTGTGTGTTTGCACCGGACAGTGAAACTCATTCGCTGGTGCTCTGGTGCCCACAGTTCTATCTCAGGTGGCGAATCAGGCGCACAGGCAGGCAGGGCTCTGTGCCGGAGCCTAGTTCCCCGGCTTTGGCTCCGGGCTGGCTCCTGGGGTGCCCGTGGAACCTGAATCTTTTCCAGGGGATGTCTGTGTGACCTAAGGCCAGTCCCAATCTTTTCCTGTACCCTAGGGTTATCTCTTGACTGAAAATTCCAGTCTCTGATAGTGTGGTGTGCAGGGTTTAGTCTGGGACTGTGACCAGAGACACTGGCTTGTGGCTCTGGGCTGGGGCTGGGGCTGGAGGCCAGCAGCCAAGTGTCTGGTTGAACCAGGATCTCTTCTGCGGTTTAGCTGGGTGAGTTAAAAGCTGATTGAATCCCCCACCGTGGGGTATCCTCTCACCTGGGAAACACAATGACTGTGCTTTATGGCCACGAGTTCTGATTACTGGTCACTGTGCTGATCCGGCTGCTGCTGCTCAGAATGAGAGTCCTCCTGGCGCTTCCATCTTGCCCCCGACCCTCCAAGAAATTCAAGACACCATAAAAACACAAAACCTAAAAATAATAGGAATAGAGGAAAAAAAAAAAAAAGATTCTCTTCTCCAAGGCCCAGAAAATATTTTCAACAAAATCATTGAAGAAAATTTCCCCAACTTAAAGGAGAGGCCAATAAGAATACAAGAGGCCTACAGAAAGACCCAATAAATTAGTCCAGAAAAAAAAAATTCTTCCCCCACAAAATAATCTAAACAGTAAGTATACAGAACAAAGAAAAAGTACTAACAACTGCAAGGGAAAAAGTCCAAATAACTTAAAATGGAAAAGCCATCAGAATCACACCTGACTCCTCAACAGAGACTACTAAAGCCAGAAGGGCCTGTGTGAATACATGCAGGCCCTAAGAGAACACAGAAGTCAACCCAGGCTAAAATACCCATAAAAACTCTCACTCCTCATAGACTGAAAAAACAAGGTATTAAATGACAAAAACAAATTTCAACAATACCGACACACAATTCCAGGGATACAGAAGACAATAGAAGGAAAAATACAACCCAAGAAAACTAGCTTCTTTCAAGAAAACATAGGAGGAGGGGCACGATGGCAGAGCCGGGAGGACTCTCATTCTGAGCAGCAGCACAGCAGGATCAGCAGAGTGACCAGCAATCAGAACTCTCGGCCATAAAACACAGTCATTGTGTTTCCCAGGTGAGAGGATACCCCACGGTGGGGGATTCAATCAGCTTTTAACTCACCCTGCTAAACTACAGAAGAGATCCCGGTTCCGCCAGACGCTTGGCTGCCAGCCGCCAGCCCCAGTCCCAGCCCCAGAACAGAGCCACAAGCCAGTGTCTCTGGTCATGGTCCCAGACTGAACCGTGTGCACCACACTATCAGAGACTGGAATTTTCAGTCACGAGATAACCCCAGGGTACAGGAAACGATTGGGACCTGCCTTAGGTCACCCAGACATCCCCTGGAAAAGACTCGGGCGAGTTCCACGGGCACCCCAGGAGCCAGCCTGGAGCCAGAGCCGGGAACCCAGGTTCCAGCACAGAGCCCTGCCTGCCTACACGCCTGATTCGCCACCGGAGATAGAAACAGCGGGTCTGATCTCAGAGCACTCAGCTCAACCCCAATCTGAAAAGGTCCCCGGAAAATTACCCAGCTTAGGGAGCCACTCAGGCTCCCAAAAGCCGCAAAGGCAGACACAGGCAGTTTCTGTGCATCAGACAGCTGGCAGAGACTGAGCCGCCATCACACAGCTGTACTCCAGGCACAGGCAATTTCTGCGGCCAGCCAGCTGGTGGACACTGAGCAGTGTGCACCAGGGAAAAAAGACACTAGGAGTCCATGTCTCCAGAGAATCCATGGGGAAGGAAGGAAACTGTACTGATCTAAATCACACAATCCTTCCCTAGAAAAAGTCTAGCAGTCTAGTGGGGCCGAGGCGCCAGCACTCAGCTGTGCTCCAGACACAGGCACAAACAGTTGAGGCGCGCCTGATGTCCAACTGGGTCACAGCAGCTGATCATTAAATTTGCAACAAGAAACCCAGAAACAGGGCAGCTGCCCTCAGGACTTCCCTGGGTGAGAGGAGAACCCTCTCGACTAACAAAGACCACAGTTACCACTCAGGTCTATATCCCTAAGGTGAGCAACTCCTGAAAAAACACCAGCCATCCAGGGACTATACCCAAAAAGCTGAGAAGACATCCTTCAGGAAAAACCAGCTTTCTGCAAAGGGGATTCTCTCCACCACAGGATCCCCAGGAACCACCAGAAAATAACCCCAAACACCTAAGATAACACAATGGGTAGAGGCCAGCATAAAAACTCAAGCAACAAAACACAGAGCAATATGGCATCTCCAGAACCCAGTTACCCAGGGGCAAGTAGCCCTGGACACCCCACCGTAACTGAAATCCAAGAAGATGACCTAACAAGTATGCTCATGAAGATGATAACAAAGGAAACAAATAAGATTCGTAAAGACATAGAGGAAGATAAACTCAAACAGAATATTGCCATCTGTAAAGAAATAGAGGAAGCTGCAGCCAAACAGTTTATGGTCTTTAGAAAGGAAATGCTTAAAACACTGAATGAAATGATAGAAACAGAGTTGAAGGAACTAAAAGAAAAACAGGAAAGTACAATCAGACAGGTGAAGGAAGTAAACAAAACAACTCAAGACCTGAAGATAGAATTGGAAAAATTAAAGAAAACACAAATGGAAGAAATAATGGAAAGGAAGAATCTAGGGAAGAAAACAGGAACTACAGAGGTAAGCATAACCAACAGACTACAAGAGATGGAAGAAAGAATCTCAGCCGTAGAAGATACAATGGAAGAAATCGATGTATCTGTCAAAGAAAATGTTAAATCTAAAAAATTCCTGACACAGATCGTCCAAGAAATGCAAGACAATATGAAAAGACAAAACCTAAGAATAATAGGTACAGAGGAAAAAGAAGACTCCCTTCTCCGAGGCCCAGAAAATATTTTCAACAAAATCATTGAAGAAAATTTCCCCAAGCTAAAGGAGAGGCCAATTAGAATACATGAGGCCTACAGAACACCCAACAAATTTGACCAGAAAAGAAAATCCTCCTGCCACATAATAATCAAAACAGTAAGTATACAGAACAAAGAAAAAATACTAAAAGCTGCAAGGGAAAAAGGCCTAGTAACATATAATGGCAAACCCATTAGAATCACACCTGACTTTTCAACAGAGACTATGAAAGCCAGAAGGGCCTGGACGGATATCATGCAGACCCTAAGAGAACACAGATGTCAGCCCAGGCTACTATACCCAGCAAAACTCTCAGTCCTCATAGATGGAGAAAACAAGATATTCAATGACAAAAACAAATTTCAACAATACCTACAAACAAATCCAGCATTACAGAAGACACTGGAAGGGAAAATACAACCCAAGAAAGCTAGTTACATTCAAGAAAACACAGGAAATAAATAACCTCACTTCAGTAAAACAAAAAGCAACCAAGCACACAACCTGATGACCACAGCCAACATCAAAATCAAGAGATCTAACGGCCACTGGTCATTAATCTCTCTCAACATCAATGGACTCAACTCTCCAATAAAAAGACACAGATTAACAGAATGGATACTTAAACAAAACCCAGCAATCTGTTGCATACAAGAAACACACCTAAGACACAAAGATAGACATTACCTGAGGGTAAAGGGTTGGAAGACGACTTTCCAAGCAAACGGACCCAAGAAGCAAGCAGGAGTAGCCATTCTAATATCTGATAAAATAGACTTTCAACCAAAATTAATCAAAAGAGATGGGGAAGGACAGTTCATACTCATCAAGGGAAAATTCCACCAGGAAGACATCACAATCCTGAACATCTATGCCCCAAATACAAGGGCACCCACATTTGTGAAAGAAACATTGATAAAATTTAAAGCACATATAGATCCACACACATTAATAGTGGGAGACTTCAACACCCCACTCTCAACAAAGGACAGGTCAACCAAACAGAAATTAAACAAAGAAACAATGTCTCTGACAGAGGTCATGAATCAAATGGACCTAACAGACATTTACAGAACTTTACACCCAAACACAAAAGAATTTACCTTCTTCTCAGCACCTCAGGGAACCTTCCCCAAAATAGACCACATAGTGGGTCACAAAGCAAGCCTCAACAGATACAAGAAGATTGAAATAATCCCATGTATCTTGTCTGATCACCATGGAATAAAGCTGGACCTCAACAATAACAGAAATAACAAAAAGACTACACACACATGGAAACTGAACAACTTGTTACTAAATGACAGCTGGGTCAGGGAAGAAATAAAGAAAGAAATTAAAGTCTTTCTAGAAATCAATGAAAATGAAGACACAACATACCCGAACTTGTGGGACACAATGAAAGCAGTGCTAAGAGGAAAGTTCATAGCACTAAGTGCCTTCAAGAAGAAATTTGAGACAGCTCATTCAAGCACCCTAATGGCTCACTTAAAAACCCTAAAAAAGAAGAAGCAGACACACCAAGAAGGAGTAGACGGCTGGAAATAATCAAACTCAGGGCTGAAATCAATCAATTGGAAACAAATAAAACAATTCAAAGAATCAATGAAACTAAGAGCTGGTTCTTTGAGAAAATGAACAAGATAGACAAACCCTTAGCCAGGCTAACTAAAAGGTAGAGAGACACCACCCAAAGCAACAAAATCAGAAATGAAAAGGGGGATATAACTACAGACACTGAGGAAATCCAAACAATCATTAGGACTTACTTGAAAAGTCTATATGCCACAAAATTTGAAAATCTAAATGAAATGGACAATTTTCTTGATCGATTTGACTTACCAAAGCTGAACCAGGACCAGGTAAATCAACTAAATAGACCTATATCCCCCAAAGAAATAGAAGCGGACATCAAAAGTCTCCCATCCAAAAAAAGCCCAGGACCAGATGGCTTCAGCGCAGAATACTACCAGACCTTCAAAGAAGAGCTACCACCAATTCTCTTCAAACTATTCCACAAAATAGAAACAGAAGGAATATTACCAAATTCATTCTATGAGGCCACAGTCACCTTGGTACCTAAACCTCACAAAGACTCAACAAAGAAAGAGAATTTCTGGCCAATCTCCCTTATGAACATTGATGCAAAAATACTTAATGAAATACTTGCAAACCGAATACAAGAACACATCAAAGATATTATCCACTATGACCAAGTAGGCTTCATCCCAGGTATGCAGGAGTGGTTCAATATATGGAAATCCATCAATGTGAACCACCATATTAACAAACTGAAAGAAAAAAAAAAACATATGATAATCTCCCTAGAGGCTGAAAAGCATTTGACAAAATCCAACAAACATTCATGTTCAAAGTATTGGAGAGATCAGGGATACAAGGCACATATCTAAACATAGTAAAGGTGATATACAGCAAGCCTATAGCCAACATCAAACTGAACGGAGAGAAACTTAAAGCAATCCGACTGAAATCAGGGACAAGAGAAGGCTGCCCACTCTCTCCATATCTCTTCAACATAGTGCTGGAAGTCCTTGCTAGAGCAATAAGACAGTTGAAGGAGATTAAGGGGATACAAATTGGAAAGGAAGAAGTCAAATTATCACTATTTGCAGATGATATGATAGTATACGTGAGTGACCCCAAAAACTCTACCAGGGAACTCCTACAGCTGATAAACACCTTCAGCAAAGTGGCAGAATATAAAATTAACTCAAAAGAATCAGTAGCCCTCCTCTATACAAAAAACAAAAGGGCTGAGAATGAAATTAAGGAAACAACACCCTTCACAATAGCCACAAAGGACATAAGGTACCTCGGAGGAACCCTAACCAAGGAAGTCAAAGACTTGTATGAAAAAAAATTCAAATCTCTGAAGAAAGAATTAGAAGAAGATATGAGAAGATGGAAAGATCTCCCATGCTCATGGCCTGGTAGGATTAACATAGTAAAAATGGCCATCTTACCAAAAGCAATCTACAGATTCAATGCAATGCCCATCAAATTACCAACACAATTCTTTACAGACCTGGAAAGAAAAATTCTCAACTTCATCTGGAATAACAAGAAACCCAGAATTGCAAAAAAAAAAAAAAAAATCCTCTACAATAAAAGATCTTCCTGAGGTATCTCCATCCCTGATCTTAAGTTGTACTATACAGCAACAGTTTTAAAAACTGTATGGTACTGCCATAGAAACAGAATGGTGGATCAATGGAACCAAACAGAGGACCCAGAAATAAACCCACACACTTATGGCCACCTGATCTTTGACAAAGACGCCAAAACCATACAATGGAAAAAAGAAAGCATCTTCAACAAATGGTGCTGGTCTAACTGGATGTCTACATGTAGAAAAATGAAAATAGATCCATACTTGTCACCCTGCACAAAACTGAAGTCCAAGTGGATCAAAGACCTCAACATAAAACCAGACACATTAAATCGGCTTGAAAAAGAAGTGGGAAATATCCTAGAACTCATTGGTACAGGGGAAAACTTCCTGAACAGAACACCAACAACACAGGCTCTAAGAGCAACAATCAATAAATGTTACCTCATGAAACTGAAAAGCTTCTGTAAAGCAAAGGACACCGTCATCAAAACAAAGCGACCACCTACAGATTGGGAAAGAATCTTCACCAACCCTTTATCTGACAGAGGACTCATATCCAGTATATATAAAGAACTAAACAAGCTGAAAAGCAGCAAACCAAGTAATCCACTTAAAAAATGGGGAACAGAGCTAAACAGAGAATTCTCTGTAGAGGAATACTGAATGGCAGAGAAGCACTTAAAGAAATGCTCAACCTCACTAGCCATTAGGGAAATGCAAATCAAAACAACCCTGATATTTCACCTTACACCCATGAGAATGGCCAAGATCAAAAACTCAAGTGACAACAAATGCTGGAGAGGTTGTGGAGAAAGGGGAACCCTTCTCCACTGCTGGTGGGAATGTAAACTTGTACAACCACTCTGGAAATCTGGCGCTTTCTCAGACAACTAGGAATAGCGCTTCCTCAAGATCCAGCTATACCACTACTGGGCATATATCCAAAAGAGGCTCAAGTACACAAAAAGGACATTTGCTCAACCATGTTTGTAGCAGCTTTATTTGTAATAGCCAGAAGCTGGAAACAACCCAGATGCCCCTCAACTGAAGAATGGATGCAGAAATTGTGGTACATCTACACAATGGAATATTACTCAGCAATGAAAAATAAGGAAATCATGAAATTTGCAGGTAAATGGTGGGATCTGGAAAGGATCATCCTGAGTGAGTTGTCGCAGAAGCAAAAGACACACATGGTATATACTCACTCATACAGACATACAACATAGGACAAACCCACTAAAACCTGTGCATCTAAAGAAACTAAGCAAGAGAGAGGACCCTAACTAAAATGTCCAGTCCCCATCCGGAAAGGCAAAGAGGATGGGCATCAGAAGAAGAAGAAAACAGGAAACAAACTAGGAACCTACCACAGAGGGCCTCTGAAAGCCTCTGCCCTTCAGACTATCAAAGCAGATGATGAGCCGGATGGGCAACTGTTGGTCAGGTGAACGGAATTTTAGGTAAGAACTGGGAAATAGTAAGAGCTGGAGAGGACAAGGTCTCCACAAGGAGAGCAACAGAACAAGAAAATTTGAACACAGGGAACTTCCAAGAGACTCATACTCCAACCAAGGACTATTCATGGAGGTAACCCAGAACCCCTGCACAGATGTAGCCCAGGGCAGTTCAGAGTCCAACTGGGTTATATAGTAATGTGAAGAGGGACTGCCTCTGACATAATCTGATTGGCCTGATCTTTGATCACCTTCCTCTGGGGGGAAGCATCCTTACCAGGCCATAGTAGAGGACAATACAGCCACTTTTGATGTGAACTGACAGACTAAGATCAGAAAGGAGAGGAGAACCTCCCCTATTAGTGGACTTGGGGAGTGGCATGCAAGCAGAGGGAGGACGGAGGGTGGGATTGGGAGGGGAGGAGGGAGGGTCTTATGGGGGGATGCAGAATGAATAAAATGTAATTGATGAAAAATTTAAAAAAAAAGGGAAAACAAATAATTTAAGAACCTTAAATGACTTTCAAAATTGGAGGAAAACATGGAGTTAGTCAATTGGCATGGAGCATGTCTTGCCCCTGGGGGCAATGGTCTCCTGAACCTACTCAGACCTCGGACTCTACCACTGCTAGTTCTAGAACTGATGCAGGATGTTCCAACGAGGGGTTAAGGCTTCTCATAATATTTCCTATAAGCCCACACCTGTTTGTCTATATCCCCCATTTTTATTCATTATTAGCCAGATAGAGCCAAGTAATTGTGGTAATGATACTTGCTTTTTTGCCCAATGCTGGAATGCTAGTAAATTTAGGTATGCCCTGGTTACTCGCATGCCTCACTGGGTGCCTGTGCCCATTGATGGCCCTCACGCTATGACTCTCTTCAGACAGAAAAGGGATCTTGGAAATACAGCCACCATTGTTACTACCATCTCATTGGCAGCTGTTGGAGCTACCACCAGGGCATTAGCCATGAGTCATACTAGGCAGACTGCTCAGACCCTGAATAATCATTTAGCCAATGTATCTCATGCCTTAGATGTACATAAAGGAATTAATGCTCAACTAAAAGGAAGCTTGATGCTGGTCAATCAGAGGATTGACCTCTTGCAGGAGCAAATTGATACCCTATGGCAAATCACTCAACCTGGCTATAAATGACAGTATGCTGGACTTTGTGTCACTAGCATACAACATGAGAATTTTTCCTGTGCTGCAAATCTGTCTAAACAATTGTCCTGCTATATTGTAGGTAATTGGACTGGAGAATTCGATACTACGATGGAGCAGCAGAGAGTGGCCATTGTCACAGTAAATTCTACCAGAGTGGACGCAGGACTAGCCACAGGATTATCAACATGGATTGCTGCAGCCATGAATCATCTGAAGGAATGGGCGGGCATGGGAGTGTTAGCAGGCCTTCTGGTGTTGGTCTCCTTGGTTTGCCTGTGGTATATATGCAAGATTAGAGTCTCACAACAGTGTGATGCAGCCATGATCATTCAGGCCTTTACAGCCATTGAAGCAGGACATTCTCCCCAAGCATGGTTGGATACCATAAAAAGCTAAAATGATACGCTCAGGATGCGAGGCTAAGCACTGCACTCAGGGTCAGCCGCTTTCAACGCAGAGAAGAGCATGTCTGATTGCACGTGGGTTGATGCCCCAGGTCCCGCCTTTGAGAAAAAGGTATCAGACAGGTCTGATGCTCTTTGGGTGGATGACACCTAAATGAACATCAGTACAAAGTCCCAATTTATTTCTAATATCAGAGATCAGGCCTCTCCTCTTGCCTGATGCATCTAAAACAAAAAGGGGGAACTGTAGAGAGCTGCGGATTGCTATGCCTTAAAGATGGAGCTGGTTTCCCGCCTTCCACCTTCCCGATGGTGAGTGCTCTCTGTCACAAACAACTCCACATTTGGCCAAGGCCGAGGATCTGGCTTGCTTCCATGTATGTGGACCTATCTGCATTGCCCACGTGGCACGCCTGGGTTGGCTACCCAGAGGCTATTTAAGCTGTGGGCTGTCTTTCCCCAAGGTCCGAGGATTGTTCAAGGTTCCTGAATAAACTGCATTGAAAAAAAAAAAAAAAAAAAAAGAAAACATAGGAAAAATTAACTTCACTACATAACAAAAAGCAAACAAGCACACAAACTTATTACCACAGACAACATCAAAATCAATGGCTCCAACAGTCACTGCTCATTAATCTCTCTCAACATCAATGGACTCAATTCTCCAATAAAAAGACACCGACTAACAGACTGGATGGGTAAACAAGACACAGCAATGTGTCACATGCAATAAACACACCTAAGCCACAAAGATAGATATTACCTGAGGGTAAAGAACTGGAAGACAGCTTTCCAAGAAAATGTACTAAGAAGCAAGCAGGAATAGCCATTCTAGTATCTGATAAAATAGTCTTTCAACCAAAATTATTCAAAAGAGATAGGGAAGGACACTTCATACACATCAAGGGAAAATTCTACCAGGAATACATCACAATTCTATACATTTATGCCCCAAATAAAAGGGCACCCATGTTTGTAAAAGAAACAATGATAAAACAAACCACACATAGATCCCCACACACTAATAATAGGAGACTTCAACACCCCACTATCAACAAAGGACAGATCAACAAAACAGATATTAAACAAAGAAACAATGTCTCTAACAGAGGTAATGAATCAAATGCACCTAACAGACATTTACAGAATCTTACACCTAAGCACAAAAACGACCTTCTTCTCAGCATCTCATGGAACCTTCTCCAAAATACACTATATAGTTGGTCACAAAGCAAGCCTCAACAGATACAAGAAGATTGAAATAATCCCTTATGTCTTATCTGATCACAGTGGAGTAAAGGCTGACCTCAATAAAAACTGAAATAGAAAAAAGCTTACACATACTTGGAAACTGAACAACTCGCTACAAAATGACAACTGGGTCAGGGAAGAAATAAGAAAGAAAATAAATTCTTCCTATTATTCAATGAAAATGAAGGCACAACATACCCAAACTTGTGGGACAAATTTAAAGCAGTGTTAAGAGGAAAGTTCTTAGCACTAAGTACTTTCAAGAAGAAATTTGAGACAGCCCATTCAAGCAACTTAATGGCTAACCCTAAAAACACTAGAAAAAGAAGAAGCAGATACACCAAAAAAGGAGTAGACAGCTGGAAATAATGAAACTCAGGGTTGAATTATATAAATCAGAAACAAATAAAACAATTCAAAGAATCAAGAAAACGAAGAGCTGGTTCTTTGAGAAAATCAACAAGATAGACAAACCCTTAGCCAAACTAAAAGGCAGAGAGAAACTATCCAAATCAACATAATCAGAAACAAAAAGGGGAACAGAACCAGAGACACTGATGAAATCCAAACAATAATTAGGTCTTACATCCAAAGACTATATGCCACAAAATTTGAAAATCTAAATGAAATGGACATGCCAAAGCTGAATCAAGAACAGGTAAATCCATTAAATAGTCCTATATCCCCTAAGGAAATAGAAGCTGTCATCAAAAGTCTCCCATCCAAAACGAAACAACAAACAAACAAACAAAAAACCCAGGACCAGTGCTTTCAGTGTAGCATTCTACCAGACCTTCAAAGAAGAATTAACTCCAATTCTCTTCAAATTATTCCAAAACATATAAACAGAAGGAACACAACCAAACTCATTCTTTGAAGCCACAGTCACCTTGGTACCTAAACCTCACAAAGACCCAACAAAGAAAGAGAATTTCAGGCCAATCTCCCTCATGAACATTGACTCAAAAATACTCACAAAATACTTCCAAAACAAATACAAGAACACATTAAAGACATCATCTACTATGCTCAAGCATGCTTCATCCCAGGTATGCAGCTCAGGTTCAATATATGGAAATCTATCAATGTGATCCACCATATTAACAAACTGAAAAAAGAAACATGTAATAGATGCTGAAAAGCATTTGACAAAATCCACCATCCATTCATGTTTAAAGTATTGGACAGATCAGGGATACAAGGCACTTTTCTAAACATAGTAAAGGCAATATACAGCAAGCCTGTAGCTAACATCAAACTCAATATACAAAAAGTTAGATCAATCCCAGTGAAATCAGGGACAAGGCAATGCTCTCCACTCTCTCCATATCTCTTCAACATAGTTTTGGAAGTCCTTGCTAGAGCAATAACACAGTTGAAGGAGATCAAGGGGATATGAATTGGAAAGGAAGAAGTCAAATCATCACTATTTTCATATGATATGATAGTATACCTGAGTGACCCTAAAAATTCTACCATAGAACTCCTGTAGCTGATAAACAAGTTCAGCAAAGTGGCAGGTTATAAAATTAACAACAACAACAACAAAAAATAGCCCTCCTGTATACAAAAGACAAAAGGGCTGAAAAAGAAATTAGTGAAACAACACCCTTCACAATACCCACAGAGGACATAAAGTACCTTGGTATAACCCTAACCAAATAAATTAGAGAATCAGAGTCTTGTATGAAAAAATTTCAAGTCCCTGAAGAAAGGATTAGAGATATCAGAAGATGGAATGATCTTCCACGTTTCATGGCTTGGCAGGATTAACATAGTAAAAATGGCCATCTTACCAAAAACATTCTAGAGATTCAATGAAATTCCCATCAAATTACCATTACAATTCTTTACAGACCTGGAAAGAAAAATTCTCAACTTCATAAGGAATAACAAGAAACCCAGAATTGCTACAACAATCCTCTACAATAAAAAGATCTTCTGGAGATATCTCCATTCCTGTTCTTAAGTTGTACTATAGAGGGACAGTTATAAAAACTGCATGTACTGGCATAGAAACAGAATGGTAGATCAATGGAACCAAAGACCCAGAAAAAAACACACACACTTATGGACACCTGAATTTTCAGAAAGATGCCAAAATCATACAATGGAAAAAAATATTTAGCATCTCCAACAAATGGTGCTGGTCTGACTGGATATCTACATGCAGAAAAATGCAAATAGATCCATACTTATCAGCCTGCACAAAACTAAAGTCCAAGTGGATCAAGGACCTCAACATAAAACCAGAAACATGAAATCAGTTAGAGGAAACAGTGGGGAATATCCTAGAACTCATTGATACAGAAGACAAATTCCTGAATAGAACACCAACAACATAGGCTCTAAGATCAACAATCAATAAATGGGACCTCATGAAACTGAAAAGTTTTGTAAAGCAAAAGACACCGTCATCAAAAGAAAATGAATGAATGCCTACAGACTGCCAACCCTTTATCTGACAAAGAGCATATCCACCATATATAAAAATCTAAAGAAGATGAAAAGCAACAAATCAAGTAATCCAATTTAAAAATGGAGTACAGAGCTAGATAGAGAATACTTGATAGAGGAATATAGAATGGCAGAGAAACACTTGAAGAAATGCTCAATGTCACAAAGCCACCAGGGAAATGCAAATGAAAACAACCCTGAGATTTCACCTTACCTCCATCGGAATGGCCCTGATCAAAAACTGAAGTGACAACACATGCTGGAGAGGTTGTGGAGAAAGGGGAACCCTCCTCCACTTCCAGTGGGAATGTAAACTTTTACAACTACTCAGAACATCAATCTGGTGCTTTCTCAGATAACCTGAAAAAGCACTTCCTCAAGATCCAACTATAACATGCCAAGGCATATATTCAAAAGAGGGTCAAGTACAAAGTAAGGACATTTGCTCAACCATGTTTGTAGCACCTTTACTTGTAATAGCCAGAATCTGGAAACAGACCAGATGCCCCTCAACTGACGAATGGATGCAGAAATTGTGGTACATCTACACAATGGAATATTACTCAGCAATGAAAAATAAGGAAATCATGAAATTTGCAGGTAAATGGTGGAAAGTGTAAAGGATCATCTTGAGTGAACTGTCCCAGAAGCAGAAAGACAAACACGGTGTATACTCACTCATATAGATATATAATAAAGGATAAAACTACTAAAATCTGTACATCTAAAAAAACTAATCAAGAGGGAGGACACTTATTAAAATACTCAATCCCCATCTGGAAAGGAAAAGAGGATGGACATAAGAAGAAGAATACAGGAAACAAGTTAGGAGACTGCCATGGAGGGCCTCTGAAAGGCTCTGCTCTGCAGACTAAGCAGTTGCTGAGACTTATTGCCAACTGTTGGGCAGAGTGCATGGAATCTTATGAAAGAAGCTGGAAATAGTAAGATCTGGTGAGGACAGGAAAGCCACAAGGAGAGCAATAGAATCAGAAAATTTGAACACAGGGGTCATTCCTGATACTCCTACTCCAACCAAGTACCATCCATATAGAAAACCTAGAACCCCTGCACGGATGTGGCCCATGGCAGTTTAGTGTCCAAGTGGGTTACTTAGTAATGAGAATAGGGACTGCCTTTGACATAATCTGTTTCGCCTTCTCTTTGATCATCCCCCCTGAAGGGAGAGCAGTCTTATGAAACTACAGAAGATGACAATGCAGCTACTCCTGATAAGATCTGATAGACTAAGAGCAGAAGGAAGGACAAGAGCACCTCCCCTATCAGTGGACTTGGGGAGGGGCATGCATTATAAAAGGGTGAGAGAAGGTGGGATTGGGAATGGAGAAGGGAGGAATTTATGTGAGGAGACAAGGTAAATAAAGTGTAATTAATAAAGGTTAAAAAACATATAATAATGGTATCTGTGATAATGTGATAGTTACATATAAAGGACACATAACTTTATTAATGACTCCTTGTAAGAAATATGTCATCTTTTTCCAAAACTAAGAGTCTTGGACACAGGACCTGACATCTCTGGGTTGTGTATTTTCAGCTTCCCAGATTGAGGCTTGCAGTGCTGTTCAGCCTTTTTCTTACGCAGGATGTCCACTTGATCCTTTTAATAATTAGCTTCTGAAACTTCTAGTGGCTTTAACCTGTTTCATGACATCATTTTGCCTCTCAGACAATAAGTGCCTGAGAAAAATCTTGAGGTTTCCATGGAGACTAGTAAACAAACTTTCCTCGGTATCCGTTATCTCTAATCCTATTCACAGGTGACTTTTTCTTATGAAACTCAACAAGCCTTTACTTCATCCCTTTATCTTGGAGTCACACCTTTCTCCTGTTAACATCATGAGAATGTCAGGTAGGAAATGGAATTTTAATGTTTATTTAATAGGGAAGCTTGAAAGTGATGTGGTATTAAGGGGATTGTACTGAAAGACAAGGTGGTCTCCTACTGTTGTCTTGGATTTGAAATCTCCTGGGTTGTGACTTTGAATTGAGCAATTACTAGCATACTTACTAAATGTACCTTCACATTGTTATTGATGTAATAGCCTGGCAGGGACTAGGGTTTAAGAGCAGTGAAAAATGATGTGAACCAGAAAATTATGGGACTCATATGGCTGAAACAGAGAATGATCTGTGAATTTAAGAGGAGAACTGAGAGGCAATAAAGGATTTGACAGCTGGTGCTGTTCTACACTAGGGTTGCCAACCCTTTATGATCAGGTGGCTGGCTTGGCTGACCAGGCTGGATGGGCAGCTGTATCCTACTCAGTGATCAGTTAGCAAGTTTTCTGGTCCTGGATTTTACAGTTAAAATAGGGTCATCAGAACAGAGAAATGGTTTGGTGTTATTTGCCTAGGATACAAGAGTAGCTGTTTTACCTGTTGTGGTCCTCCATATGAACTGAACCCTCTAAATATAATATTAGTGCCAGGACTGCTTTTTATTTAAAGGGGCAACCTGAGCACATTGGGTCTCATGTAGCTGGGTAAATATTAGTTAATGGCTAGGATTTTCTGCTATATAATGAGTTTCTAGAAAGCATGCCTTAAAAAGTCAAACTCTGCCCTATTTACACAATCTTTTCTTCATGTTAAAAGTCATTGTAAAAATTGTGAACATATTATTTTTATTGATTATGTGAGAATTTCATCTTATATTTATTACACTCCTTTTTCCATTGCTCCCAGGTTCAAATTCCTACCTAAATGTCACACTATTTTTTTTCTCTAAAATACATCAATTAAAGTAAGTGTTGTTACATCTATTCATTGGAAAATGATCAAAATCTCAGTGCCAAGTCCCTTAAAGAAAACTGAGTTCATCATAGCCACACAGTGACACCACCTCCAAGAAGAAGCCTTCAGTCCTGAAGATCTCTATACTTCATCACCTTGTTCACAGTTTTTGTTACATATTTATTTATTATGAATTGTTCATTTTGTATCCCCACTGCTGCTCTCTCCCTCTTCTCTTTCCAGAACTATCCACCCTCCTGCTTCTATCTCTATGCCTTTTTTTCTAGTGCCTTGATAAGGGGAGTTCCTCCTCCCCCTTCTATCTGACCCTAGCTTATCAGGTCTCATCAAAGATGGCTGCATCATCTTTTGTAGCCTGATTCTTAGGGGATTGTTCTCCTTGTGTACTCAATTGAATCTACTTATGACACTCTTCCTTCCTCGTCCCCTACATACTTAGCAGAGAACTGAGGGAAGGTAGAATTTCTTAGCGAAATCCCATTTATAGCTGGATGTTTTAAGGTCGCTCTGCATAATATTGGATTGTGGGTCTCCATATGCAAACCCTTTTGATGCAGAAGAAAGCATCTTTTCACAGATCTATCATTTGAGGGCAGAGAGGAACATATTTTAATAACAACAGCCTGGGTTGCTTGACGATTTCTGTAGGATATCCTGGTCTAATAAAACAATTAACTGCCATCCAGTTCCCCTAGTGGAAGACTGGCTTGGACACAATAGATGACTTATTGGAACTTAATCCTCTACTATTAGAAGATTTCCTAATAAATGAATACAAACCATATTTCTCTTTCTGTATTTTAGTTACTTCATCCAGGATGATTTTTCTTGTATCTATCCATTTGCCTGAAAAATTATGATATAATTTTCTTAGTTGATTCCATTGTGGATATATTCCACATTTTCCCTGAAAGGATTGTCATTCATGTTCTTTAGTCTTTGGCAGTTGCTGGGACTTTAATCATTGTATTGAATGACAAAATTTAAGGATAACAATTTGCTTTTAGCCTAGAATTCCCTCCATCTTCTTCTACTTGGAATTTGAATTACAGTGTCCCCATGAAGCCCATCTATTTACATGTGGAGTCCCAAGAGAGGAAGTGTCTGGGAAGTGTTAGGAGGTTTGGCCTTGTTAGGTAATATAATTCCTTTGTTTCCCTAATTTCTTTCTCAGGTCTTTTATCTTCTGTATACAGGAGGGCTACTGATTTTTTGAGTTAATTTTTTATCCAGCCACTTTGATGAATGTGTTTGTCAGCTGTAGGAGTTTCCTGGTAGAAATTTTTGGGTCCCTCATATATAGTATCATATCATGTGCAAATAGGGATACTTTGACTTATTATTATTTTTATTTACATTCCCGTGATCTCCATCAATTGTCTTATTGCTCTAGGAAAGACTTCCAGATCTTTGTTGAAGAGATATGGAGAGAGTGGGCAGTCTTGTCTTGTCCCTGATTTCAGTTGGATTGCTTTATCTTTCTCTCCCTTTAGTTTGATGTTGGGTATAAGCTTGTTCTATGGCCTTTTCTATATATAGGTATATGCCTTTTATCCCTGATCTCTCCAATATTTTAAATATGAGTGAATGTTGGATTTTGAAACATGCTTTTTCAGCATCTAAGGAGATTATCATGTGTTTTTTTTTTTTCATTTTCTAATATGGTGGATCATATTGATGGATACCCATGTATTGAACTACCCATGCATATCTGGGATAAAGCCTACTTGGACACAGTGGATGATATCTTTTATGTGTTCTTGTATTAAGTCTAAGACATAAAGCACCTTTGTATGACCCTAAGCACGGAAGTCAAAGATATGTATGAACAAAATTTGAAGTTTCTGAAGAATTGGAAGATATCAGAAAAAGGAAAGATCTCCCATGCTTATAGCTTGGCAGACTTACCATTGTAAAAATGGCCATCTTACTAAAAGCAGCCTACAGAGTCAATGTAATTTCCATCAAATTACAAACAAAATTCTTTATAGAACTTGAGAGAAAAATTCTCAAATTCAAATGAAAAACAAGAAACTCAGAATTGCTAAAACAATGGTTTACAGTAAAAGATCTTCTAGAAGTATCTGCATCCCTGACCTGAATCTGTACTATAGAGCAACAGTAATAAAAACTCTATGGTAGTGGCATAGAAATGGAGTGGTGGATCAATGGAACCTAATAGTTAGAAGACCCAGAAATAAACCCACATACTTAAGGACAACTGATTTTAGAAAAAAATAACAAAAAGTAAAAGTATCTTCATCAAATATTGCTGTTCTAACTAAATGTCTACAAGTAGAAAATGCAAATAGATGCATAATTATCACCCTGCACAAAAATAAAGTCCAAGTGGATCAAAGACTACAACATAAAACCAGACACATTAAATTGGTTAGAAGGAAATTGGGGAAGAGCCTTGAACTCATTGATACAGGAGACAACTTCTTGAACAGAACACAAACAGCACAGGCTCCAAGAGAAACAATGAGTAAATGTGATCTCATAAAACTGAAAAGCTTCTGTAAAGCAAAGGACAGTGTCATCAAAACAAAATGAATGCCTACAGATTGGGAAAGAAACTTCACCAAGCCTCTATGTGACAGAAGGCTATTATCCAGTATATATAAAGAACAAAAGAAGTTGAAAAGCAACAAATCAAGTAATCAAATTAAAAAATGGAGTACAGAGCTAAATAGAGAATTCTTGATAGAGGAATATCGAATGGATGATAAGCACTTAAAGAAATGCTCAACGTTATAAGCCATCAGGAAAATACAAACAAAATGAACCTGAGATTTCCTGTTATACTGATCAGAAAGGCCAAGATCAAAAACTCAAGTGACAACACATGGTGATGAGATAATGGACAAAGGGGAACCCTCCTCCACTACTGATGGGAATTGAACCTTGTAAAATCTCTCTCGAAATTAATCTGATGCTTTCTCAGATTAGAAATATAGCTTCCTCAAGATCCAGCTATACCATTCCTAGCTATATCCAAAAGAATGTCAAGTACACAATAAGGACACTTGCTCAGTCATGCTTATAGCAGCTTTATTTGTAATAGCCAGAATCTGAAACAACCCAGATGCCCCACAACTGAAGAATGGGTACAGAAATTATGGAATATTTATACAATGGAATATTACTCAACAATAAAAAACAAGGAAATCATGAAATTTGCAGGTAAATGGTCGGAACTGGAAAGGATCATCCTGAGTGAACTGTCCCAGAAGCAGAAAGACACGTACGGTATATACTCACTCATATAGACATATAATAGAGGATAAAGCAACTAAAATCTGTACACCTAAAGAAACTAATCAAGAGGGAGGATGCTTACTAAAATACTCAATCCCCATTGTGAAAGGCAAAGAGGATACACTTCAGAAGTAGAAAACAGGGAAGGAGTTAGGAGACTGCCATGGAAAGCCTCTGAAAGGCTCTGCTCTGCAGACTATCAAAGCAGATGCTGAGATTTATGGCCAACTGAGTTCATCCTTGACACACTCAGGCACATCCCCAAGAAAAAGGTATGAGTCCTGAAGACCTCTATATTTCATCATCTTGATCACAGTTTTTTTTAAAGTATATATTTGTTATGATTTGTTCCCGTTTTATATCCTCTGCTGCCCCCCCCCCCTTCTTCACTTCAATTACCACCTCTTCCTTCTAATACCTATTTGCCCTTTCTTTAGATCACTGATAGGAGAGATCCTCCTCACTTTTCTATCTGACCTAGTTTATCAGATCTCATCAATGCTGGCTGCATCATCTTCCTCTGAAGCCTGATTCCCAGGGTATTGTTCCCCTTGTGTGCTCAATTCCCTCTACTTATGACACTTTCCCCACGTCCTCTCCTGCATGCTTCCAAATAGCTCCACTTGAATGGAGAATTTCATGGGGAATTCCCATTTAGAGTGGGTGTTTTAATGTCTTGCTCTGCATGTTATTGGACTATGGTTATCTGTATGCAATCCCATTTGATGCATATGGAAACATCTCAGTAATTGTAAGAACATGGCATTGATCTATCAGATGAGGACAGAGAGCAATATAGTTTAATAACTATAGTGTGGGTTACTTGACTATTTCCATAGAATATCCTGTCCCAACAACTCAATTAACTACCACTCAATTCCCCTAGTTGAAGCCTGGTTTAGTCACAATAGATGCTCTATTGGAACTTCAAACCCCACTATTAGGAGACTGCCTCATAAGTGAAAACATACCATATTTGTCTGTATGCAATTTAGTTACTTCACCGAGAATGAATTTTCCTGGTTCCATCATTTGTCTGAAAATATCATGAATTCATTTCTTTTTTTTCTTTATTAATTGTACTTTATTCACTTTGTATCCTCCCTGTGGTTCTCTCTCTCCTCCCATCCCAATTCATTCCTTCCTCCACCCTCTGCATTCATACCCTTCCCCAAGTCGACTGATAGGGGAGGACTACTTTTCTTCCCTCTGATCCTAGTCAATTAGTTATCATCAGGAGTGGATGCATTGACTTCTTGTGTAGTCTAGTAATCCTGCTTCCCCCTCATGGGGAGATAATTAAAGAGTAGGCCAATCAGTTCATGTCAGAGACAATCCCTGTTCCTATTACAATGAAAACCACTTGGATACTGAACTGCCATGAGCTACATCTGTGCAGGGGTCTTAGGTTATCTCTATGCGTAGTCCTTGGTTGGAGTATCAGTCTCAGGAAAGACCCCTGTGCTCAGATTTTTTGGTTCTGTTGCTCTCCTTATGGAGTTCTTGTCCTCTCCAGATCTTACTGTTTCCCACTTCTTTCATAAGATTCCCTGCACTCTGCCCATAAGTCTCAACATCTGCATTGATAGTCTGCAGGGCAGACCTTTTCAGAGGTCCTCTGTATCAGGCTCCTGACTTGTTCCCTCTTTTCTCCTTCTTCTGATATCCAGTCTCTTGGTGTTTCTGGATAGGAATTGAGTATGTTAGCAAGAGTCCTCCCTCTTGATTAGTTCGTTTAGGTGTACAGATTTTAGTAGGTTTATCCTATAGTATATGTCTATATGAGTAAGTATACACTGTGTGCATCTTTCTGCTTTTGGGATAGCTCACTCAGGATGATCTTTTCCAGATCCCACCATTTACCTGCAAAGTTCATGATTTCCTTGTTTTTTTTTTTTTTTTTTTTTTTTTTTTTTTTTCTGCTGAGTAATATTCCATTGTGTAGATGTACCACAATTTCTGCATCTGTTCCTCCATTGAGGGGCATCTGGGCTGTTTCCAGCTTCTGGCTATTACAAATAAGGCTGATACAAACATAGTTGAGCAAATGTTCTTTTTGTGTACTTGAGCCTTTTTTGGGTATATGCCTAGGAGTGGTATAGCTTTATCTTGAGGAAGCGCTATTCCTAGTTGTCTGAGAAAGCACCAGATTGATTTGTACAAGTTGTAAAAGTTTACATTCCCACCAGCAGTGGAGAAGGGTTCCCCTTTCTCCACAACCTCTCCAGCATGTGTTGTCTCTTGAGTTTTTGATCTTAGCCATTGTGATGGGTGTAAGGTGAAATCTTAGGGTCATTTTGATTTGCATTTTCCTGATGGCTTGTGACACTGAGCATTTCTTTAAGTGTTTCTCTGCCATTCGATATTCCTCTGCAGAGAATTCTCTATTTAGCTCTCTACCTCATTTTTATTTGGATTACTTGATTTTTTTTTTTTTTTTTGCTGTTTAATTTCTTCAGTTCTTTATATATACTGGATATTAGCCCTCTGTCAGATATAGGATTACTGCAGATCCTTTCCCAATCTGTAGGCTGTTGTTTTGTTCTGAGGATGGTGTCCTTTGCTTTACAGAAGCTATCAGTTTCATGAGGTCCCATTTATTGATTTTTGCTCTTAGAGCCTGTGCTGTTGGTGTTCTGTTCAGGAAGTTGTCTCCTGTGCCAATGAGTTCAAGGACATTGCCCACTATTTCTTGTAAGTGGTTTAGTGTGTCTGGTTTTATGTTGAGGTCTTTGATCCATTTGGACTTTAGTGTTGTGCACAGTGATAAATATGGATCTATTTGCATTTTTTCTACATATAGACTTCCAGTTAGACCAGCACCATTTGTTAAATAATCTGTCTATTTTCCATTAAATGGATTTGGCATCTTTGTCAAAAATCAGCTGTCCATAAGTATGTGGGTTTATATCAGTGTCTTCTATTCAATTCCATTGATTCACCAGTCTGTTTCTATGCCAGTACCATGATGTCTTTAATATTGTTGCTCTGTAGTACAGCTTGAGATCAGGGATGGAGATACCTCCTGAAGATCTTTTACTGTAGAGAATTGTTTTAGCAATTCTGGGTTTCTTGTTGTTCCATATGAAGGTGAGAACTTTTCTTTCAAGGTCTGTAAAGAACTGTGTTGGTAACTTGATGGGAATTGCATTGAATCTGTAGATTGCTTTTGGTAAGATGGCCATTTTATTACATTAATCTTGCCAAGCCATGAGCATGGGAGATCTTTCCATCTTCTGATATCTTCTTCTAATTCTTTCTTCAGAGACTAGAAATTTTTTTTCATACAATTCTTTAACTTGATTGGTTAGGTTCACACCAAGGTACTTTATGTCCTTTGTGGCTCTTGTGAAGGGTGTGTTTCCGTTTCTTTCTCAGTCCTTTTGTCTTTTGTATATAGGAAGGCTACTGATTTTTTTTAAGTTACTTTTGTATCCAGCCAGTTTGCTGAAGGTGTGAATCAGCTGTAGGAGTTCCATAGTAGAAATTTTGGCATCACTCAGGTATACTATCGTATCATCTGCATACTTTGATACATTGACTTCTTCCTTTCCCATCTGTATCCCCTTGATCTCCTTCAACTGTCTTATTGTTCTACCTAGGACATCAAGAACAATGCAGAAGAGATATGGAGAGAGTGGACAACATTGCCTTGTCCCTGATTTCAGTGGGAATGATTTAAGTTTCTCTTCATTGAGTTTGATTTTGGCTATAGGCTTACTGTATATCACCTTTACTATGTTTAGGTATGTGCCTTATATCCCTGATCTCTCCAAAACTTTAAACATTAATGGATGTTGGGTTTTCTCAAATGCCTTTTCAGCATCTAAGGAGATGATCATGTGGTTTTTCTCCTTCAGTTTGTTTATGTGGTGGATCACATTGATGGACTTCCATATTTTGAACTACCCTTGCATGCCTTCAATGAAGCCTACTTGGTCATAGTGGATAATATCTTTGATGTGTTCTTGGATTCAGTGTGCAAGGGTTTTGTTGAGGATTTTTGCATCAATGTTCATGAGGGAGATTGGCCTGAAATTCTCTTTCTTTGTTGGGTCTTTGTGAGGTTTAGGTACCAAGATGACTGTGGCTTCATAGAATGAGTTTGGTAGTGTTCCTTCTGTTTCTATTTTTGGAATAGTTTGAAGAGAATTGGAGTTAATTCTTCTTTGATGGTCTGGTAGAATGCTACACTGAAACCATCTGGTCCTGGGGTTATTTTGGATGGTAGACTTTTGATGACAGGTTCTATTTCCTTAGGGGATATAGGACTATTTAATTGATTTACCTGTTCTTGATTCAGCTTTGGCATGTAGAATCGGTCAAGGAAATTGTCCATTTCATTTAGATTTTCAAATTTTGTGACATATATTCTTTGGATGTAAGACCTAATTATTGTTTGGATTTCATCAGTGTCTCTGGTTCTGTCCCCCTTTTTGTTTCTGATTTTGTTGATTTGGATAGTTTCTCTCTGCCTTTTAGTTAGTTTGGCTAAGGGTTTATCCATCTTGTTGATTTTCTCAAAGAACCAGCTCTTGGTTTCATTGATTATTTGAATTGTTTTATTTCTAATTGATTGATTTCAGCCCTGAGTTTGATTATTTCCAGCTGTCTACTCCTCTTTAATGTCTCTGCTTCTTCTTTTACTAGGGTTTTTAAGTGAGCCATTAAGTTGCTTGAGGGCACTGTCTAGAGTTTCTTCTTTGAAGGCACTTAGGGCTATAAACTTTCCTATTAACACTGCTTTTAATTTGTCCCATAAGTTTGGGTATATTATGCCTTCATTTTCATAGAATTCTAGGAAGTCTTCAATTTCTTTCTTTATTTCTTCTCTGACCCAGTTGTCATTTAGTATCACGTTGTCCAGTTTCTTGTGTGTGTAGTCCTTTTGCTATTTTTGTCATTGAGATCCAGTTTTAGTCTATGGTGATCAGACTGGATAGAAGGGATTATTTCAATCTTCTTGTATCTGTTGAGGCTTGCTTGTTGACCAAATATATGGTCTACTTTGGAGAAGGTTCCATGACATGCTGAGAAGAAGGTAAATACTTTTGAGTTTGGGTAAAAGGTTCTGTACATGTCCGTGAGGTCCATTTGATTCATGAGGTCCATTTGGTTCATGACCTATGTCAGATTTATTGTTTCTTGGTTTAATTTCTGTTTTGTTGACCTGTCCTTTGTTGAGAGCGGGGTGTAGAAGCCTCCCACTTTTAATGTGTGGGGGTCTATGTGTGATTTAAGTTTTATTAAAAGTTTATTTTACAAATGTGAGTGCCCTTGCATTTCGGGCCTAGATGTTCATGATTGTGATATCTTCCGGGTGGAGTTTTCCCTTGATGAATATGAAGTGTCCTTCTCTATTTCTTTTGATCCATTTTGGTTGAAAATCTACTTTATTCGATATTAGGATGGCTACTCCTGCTTGCTTCTTGGGTCCAGTTGCTTGGAAAACTGTCTTCCAGCCCTTTACTCTCAGGTAATATCTATCTTTGTGATTTAGGTGTATTTCTTGTATGCAACAGATTGTTGTGTCTTGTTTACCCATTCATTCTATTAGTCTGTGTCTTTTAATTGGAGAATTGAGTCTATTGATATTGATGGAGATTAATGACCAGTGGCTGTTAGATCATTTGAATTTGATGTTGGCCATGGTAGTATGTTTGTGTGTTTGGCTACATTTTGTTTTGCTGTAGTGAGGTTATCTATTTCCTGTAATATCTTGAATGAAGTTAGTTTTCTTGGGTTGTATTTTTCCTTCTAGTATCTTCTGTAACGCTGGATTTGTGTGTAGGTATTGTTGAAATTTGTATTTGTCTTTGAATATCTTGTTTTCTCCATCTATGAGGACTGAGAGTTTTGCTGGGTACAGTAGCCTAGACTGACATCTGTGTTCTCTTAGAGTCTGCCTGATATCCATCCAGGCTCTCTGGCTTTCACAGTTTCTGTTGAGAAGTCAGGTGTGATTCTGATGGGTTTGCCATTATATGTTACTTGGCTTTTTTCCCTTGCAGCTTTTAGTATTTTTTCTTTGTTCTGTATACTTACTGTTTTGATTATTACGTGACGGGAGGATTTTCCTTTCTGGTCTAATTTATTAGGTGTTCTGTAGGCCTCTTATTCTTATAGGCCTCTTCTTTAAGTTGGGGAAATTTTCTTCAGTGATTTTGTTGACAATATTTTCTGGGCCTTGGAGGAGTGAATCTTATTTTTCCTCTATTCCTTTTATTCTTAGGTTTTGTCTTTTTATGTTGTCTTGGATTTCTTGGATGGTTTGTGTCGGGATTTTTTTAGAATTATTATTTTCTTCGACAGATACATTGATTTCTTCCATTATATCTTCCATACCTGAGATTCTTTCTTCCATCTCTTGTAGTCTGTTGATTATGCTCTCCTCTGTAGTTCTTGTTTTCTTTCCTAGATTCTCCTTCTTCATGACATACTCCGTTTGTGTTTTCTTTAATTTTTCCAATTCTATCTTCAGATCTTGAACCATTTTGTTGATTTCCTTACCTGTCTGACTGTATTTTCCTGCTTTTCCTTCAATTCCTTCAGCTGTTTGTTTGAACGTTCCTCTTTTTTCTTTTATTTATTTCAGTGACACAAACTGTTTGGCTGCATCTTCCTGTATTTCTTTATGGATGACCATAATCTGTTTTATTATATCTTCCCCTAATTCTTTACACATTACTTCCTCCATTAACCTCTTCATAAGCATAGATGTAAGGTCATCTTATTGAATTTCACTTATGTTAGGCTGTCCAGGGCGACTTGCCCCTGGATAAATGGGTTCTGGGGATGCCATGTTGTTTTGCCTTTCGTTGGTTGTGCTTTTTCACTGGCCTCTACCCATCTCTCTGTCTCAGGTGCTGTCTGTTAATTTCTAGTATCTGCTGAGTCCTGGGGCAGGGAGAATCCACTTGGCAGGGTTTTGAAGTTCTCCTCTGCTTTTTGGGTATGGTCAACTGAATGGTGGTGCTTCTCAGGAATTGTCACAGTTCATTTCAGATGTGTGGACCTATGTGGTAACTGTGGTATTCAGGAAGGCTCTTCCTCTCAGCAGGAGAGGTCCTGGTGATGGCTGTCCTGCTGCTGGGTTTCTTGCTCTGAATTTAGTGAGCAGTAGCTCTTGCTCTTAATGTGTAATTTTTGGTTGCAGCCCTCTTGAAAAACCAGGGATGCCCAGTTTTGTCTGTCTAGCTAGGGATAACTGGTTGATCCTTGGCACAGTATCTGAGAGCTGCTGTAATGGCTCTCTGGCTTTTGTAGGTCTGAGGATGCAGCTGTGTACACCAGTAGCTGTGGTACTCAATAATGGCAGGTGACCACAGGGCTCATGACTGCAGTAGAAGGCTAGAGCCTAGAGTCTAGAAAGTCTTTTGGATCTGGGTGTTCTGAGGGTTGGACCTGATGATCCCCTCACTGTGAGGATTCCTCCTGACAGGGACACCTAATCTTTGCTTTAGGGGTAGTCTTTCTGTCTGTGATGGCAAGTAGAACCTACATGCACAGACATATGTGGCTCTGCCTTTCTGCCTTTTGGGTGATTGGTTGCCTGGATATCTGCTGAAACTGGGTAACTTTTCCTGAGACCCTTTTGTGGTTGTGGTATCAGCAGAGTGCTCTGAGATCAGACCAGCCGTTCCCCTCTCTGTGGGTTTGCACTTGACAGAGGAACTCAGTCTGTGGTCCTCTGGGGCCCACTGTTCTATCTGGGTGCATTCAGGCAGGGCTCTGTGCCAGCACCTGGGTCCCTGGCTCTGGTTCTGGGCTGGCTCATTGGCACCCATGGAACTTGAGTCTTTTCCAGGGGATGTCTGGGTGACCTAAGGTTGGTCCCAATTGTTTCCTGCACCATGGGGTTATTTCTTAACTAGAAATCTCAGTCTCTGATGTCGAGGTGCCCCCAGTTCTGTCTGGGGCAGTGATCAGAGCACGCTGCCTTGTGGCTCTGGGCTGGTGACCAAGCGCCTGGCAGAACCGGGATCTCTTCTGTGGTTTAGCTGGGTGAGTTAAAGCTGGTTGAATACCCCACCGTGGGGTATCCCCTCACCTGGGAAACACAATCACTTGTGTTTTATGGCCGTGAGTTCTGACTGCTGGTCATTGTGCTGACCCTGCTGTGCTGCTGGTTAGAAAGAGAGTCATCCTGGTTATGACATCTTTCCCTCCTTCTCCCATGATGTCATTTCCTTAGCTGAATAATACTTCATTTTGGAAATATTCCACATTTTTCCCAAGTGAGATTGTCAGTCCTGCTCTTTAGTCCTTTAAGTTGTTGGTACTGTATTCACTGTATTGAATGACAAAATACCAGGATAACTATGTTCGTTTAACCTAGAAGTCCCTCCAACTTCTTCCACTTCCTAGTGATTTGAATTGCAGTGTCTGCTTGAAGCTCATGTATTTATGTGTGGAGTCACTAGTAATGAAATATCTGGAAAGGGTTGGGAGGTATAGCCTTGTTAGATTATATAATTCATATTGGAGTTATATTGTAGGAGAGTGTGTTTTGATAATGATATGCAAATGATAGTGACCATACTGAATGGAGTCTCTGTCTCTCAGTCTCTGTCACTTTATATCTTTGATCCTGTTGGTCTTAGTTTTGTTATTTCTAAATCTTTACCTCTAGGTTTTTCTCTCAGTGTCTCTCTCAGGTTCCCTTTTATCTGTCTGCTACTTGTGATTCAGATGAAAATCTCAAAGTTCTGCTGAAGGCTACAACAAGATGACTGCCTGCTTATGTGACATCAGGGATAATCTTTGTGAAAATTTAAGCGGGGGCGGAGCCAAGATGGCGACTAGCACACACAGTTTCTGAGCAGTGGGATACCTGATCTTCTGAGTTGGAGAATGGAAGGACCCTCAACCCAGGAAAACCACAGCGAGGCTTTCTGAACACCAGAGAACATCGCAGGAGGTGAAAACTTTGGCCTCCGGTCAGCCGGAGACTTGCTTGGGGAAGGAGAGAAAAGATCCTTTGTTCTTGCCGCACTCCCTTCCCCCAGACCTCCTTCCTCCTCTGCACAGCGGCACAGCAGACTCATCTTTCTCAGTGCAGACCTAACTGCCTGGGGAATACAACCACTGAGACGGAGCCCCAAGCACTTTAGCGGCAGACAAAAGCCAGCAGTACGTGCCCCGGAGTCCCAGATTCGCTCAGCAGCTGCACCATCCTCCCAGGCGCGAATCTGCTAGACACCATACTAGCTCCACAGGATCGCCATCACTGAAGGAACGGCCCGCCCAATCCCACAGTGACCAAGAATACGCTATATACTCACCGAAACCAGGCAGAAACGTCATACAACCTGGACACACAAGGCACTGGGCCTCCCAAGCTTGGAGAGCACAATGAAGAGATCCCAGGACTTCCCAGAGCAATGGGACTAGCAAGCCAGTCTCCAGTTACAGCGGGACGTGGCAGCGGAGCAGTACTGAAATGGCGGGGCACCACAGCCCTCCAGTTTAAGACTAACCAGGGCCAAACCAGAGAACAGAGAGCCTGGTTACCCCATCCCTGCTGAAGTGACCACCCTGAAATCTCCAGCTGCAGCAAGACCTCAGAACCTGGCAGTGACAGCAGCACAGAACTGGCGGAACACATCAAAGAAGCAGGGCCAAACCAGAGAGCAGAGAGCCCCGGATACCACGATCTTGGCCAAGAGACCTGCCTGTAAGTGAGTGCACCCTTGAGAATCTGCAGATCCCCAGATCCTGGGTCCTTCTAAATCAGAAGCCAGGCATCGAACCCCCCTCCCACCCACATACCCACTTTGGGAAACAGAGGGGCACTAGGGACATTGAAGTTCCTGCCCTGTGGGCCTGATTGAGGAGCTAAGACAGTTAATGCCAGAAATCGTGCTGCTATCATCATTAGCGCCTGCGACATATACAGTGCAGAGCCCCTCCCACACACTCAAGGGTTCAACATTAGCCATCACTCTGTCCCTCGAGAAACTCATCCACGCACACTTACACACACAGACACACACGCGCGCGCACACACACACACACGCTGGCATTTGCCCCGTTTGCGCCTGCGTACTTTCCTCCCACAGGTACAGCTAGTCCTCAGCACATGCTGAGAGTGCTCAGCTTCCTGAAGAACTCTCCAGACACCAGAGAGAGACAGCACCAGTCTGATCTGCAGAATCCAAAAACAAACAGGGAAAGTTTCAGATAAGCCAATGGCCAGAGGTAGGCGAAAGAACACTTCCAACATAAATCAGGACATCATGACTTCACCAGCAAACCCCAAAATCGATGGATACACCAATTCAGCAGAAGCACAGGAAAATGATTTTAAAGCCATGCTTGCCCAATTATTTGAGGCTCATAAGGAGGAAATGAACAAGTCTTTCAAAGAGATGGCCAGTCAATTGGAGGCAAAGAAAGAAGAAATAGACAATATCCTTAAAGAAACACAGGCAAACATAGCCAAACAAATAGATGCACAAGTAGAGGAAAAATTAGTGGCATATAAGAAGGAAAAATGAAAACAGAAATAGAGGCCATCGTAGAGAGACAGGAATCCAAATTCAAACACATGAAAGAAATGGTGCAAGGCATGAAAACAGAATTAGAATCAATAAAGAAAACACAAACTGAGAAAACCCTTGAGCTGGAGAACTTGGAGAAAAGATAAGGAACCACACAAGTAAGCATCACCAACAGAATACAAGAGATGGAAGAGAGAATCTCTGGAGCTGAAGACACACATGCAGAAATGGATACTTCTCTCAAAGAAAAAGTAAAATCAGAAAAGTTCCAATCACAAAATATCCAAGAAATCAAGGATGCTATGAAAAGACAAAATCTAAGAATAATAGGAATTCATGAAAAAGAAGACTCCAGACTACAAGGTCCAGAAAATATTTTCAAGAAAATCATAGAAGAAAATTTTCCTAACTTAAAGAAAGAGATGTCCATAAATATACAAGAGGCCTACAGAACTCCAAATAGACTAGACCAGAAAAGAAACACATCACGTCACATCATAGTCAAAACACTAAATCTACAGAACAAAGAAAAGATATTAAAAGCAGCAAGGGAAAAAGGCCAAGTAACATATGAAGGTAGACCTATCAGAATCACGCAGGACTTCTCATCAGAAACTATGAAAGCCAGAAGGGCCTGGGCAAGTATCATGGAGACTCTAAGAGATCACAAATGTCAACCCAGACTACTATACCCTGCAAAGCTTTCAATCAACATAGATGGAGAAAACAAAATATTCCATGACAAAACTAAATTTATACAATATCTACACAGCAAACCATCCCTACAGAAGATACTAGAAGGAAAACTCCAATCCAATGAAAACAAATTCACCCAAGAAAACAGGGCATACAGATAATGTCCCAACAAAAATGAAAAGAAAACAAGCATTGAAACAGGGTTAGATCATCGATTCCATTACAAAAGGAACTAACATGCATTGGTCACTATTATCTATCAATATCAATGGACACAACTCACCAATAAAAAGACACAGGCTAACAGAATGGTTAACGAAACAGGATCCAACATTCTGTTGCATCCAAGAAACACACCTATGCAACAAAGACAAACACTACCTCAGAGTAAAGGGCTGGAAAAATGTTTTTCAAGCAAATGGTTCCAGAAAACAAGCTGGAGTAGCCATCCTAATATCTAATAAAATAGACTTTCAACCCAAGTTAATCAAAAAAGATAAGGAGGGCCACTATATTCTCATCAAAGGAAAATCCACCAAGAGGACATCACAATCTTGAATATCTATGCCCCAAATACAAGAGCACCGACATTCGTAAATGAAACATTATTAAAGCTTAAATCATACATTGCTCCTAATACCTTAATAGTGGGAGACTTCAACACTCCACTCTCACCAAGGGACAGATCAACTAGACAGACGCCAAATAGGGAAATAAAAGCACTCACAGAATCCCTAAATCAAATGGACCTAATAGACGTCTACAGATCATTTCACCCAAACTCAAAAGAGTACACCTTCTTTTCTGCACCTCATGGAACCTTTTCCAAAATAGACCATATAGTGGGCCACAAAGCAAGCCTCAACAGATACAAAAGGATTTAAATAATCCCTTGTATACTATCTGACCACCATGGACTAAAGCTCGACCTCAACAACAACAGAAACAACAAAAAGCCGACACGCACATGGAAACTGAACAACTTACTACTCAATGACAGCTGGGTTAAGGAAGAAATAAAGAAAGAAATTAAAGACTTCCTAGAATTCAATGAAAAGGAAGGCACAACATACCCAAATTTATGGGACACATTGAAAGCAGTGCTCAGAGGAAAATTTATAGCACTGAGTGCCTGCAAGAAGAAATTCGTAACATCACATACAAACAACATAATGGCCCAACTGAAAACCCTAGAAAAAAAAGAAGCAGATACACCCAAGAGTAGCAGACGGCTGGAAATAATCAAACTAAGCACTGAAATCAATCAACTAGAAACAAAGTATCAATGAAACAAAAAGCTGGTTCTTTGAGAAAATCAACAAGATAGACAAACCCTTAGCCAAACTAACTAAAAAGCAGAGAGAAACTATCCAGATCAGCAAAATCAGAAATGAAAATGGGGACATAACCACAGACATTGAGGAAATCCAAACAAATATTAGGTCATACTACAAAAGCCTATATGCCACAAAATTTGAGAATCTAAATGAAATGGATAATTTTCTTGAAAGATTCCATCTACCAAAACTAAGTCAAGATCAGGTAGAAAGACTGAATAGCCCTATATCTCCCAAGGAAATCAAAGCAGTCATTAACAGTCTCCCCTTCAAAAAAAGCCCTGGACCAGATGGCTTCAGCGCAGAATTCTACAAGACCTTCAAAGAAGTGCTAACTCCAATTCTCCTCAAGCTATTCCGCAAAATAAAAACAGAAGGAACACTACCAAACTCATTCTATGAAGCCACAGTCACCTTAATACCTAAACCACACAAAGACCCAACAAAAACAGAGAACTTTAGGCCTATCTCTCTTATGAACATTGACGCAAAAATACTCAATAAAATACTTGCAAACCGAATCTAAGAACACATCAAAGATATCATCCACCATGACAAAGTAGGCTTCATCCCAGGCATGCAAGGGTGGTTCAACATACGGAAATCCATCAATGTAATCCACCCCATAAACAAACTGAAGGAGAAAAACCACATGATCATCTCCTTAGACGCCGAAAAAGCATTTGACAAAGTCCAACACCCATTCATGTTTAAAGTCTTGGAGAGATCAGGGATACAAGGCACATACCTAAACATAGTAAAGGCAATATATAGCAAGCCTATAGCTAACATCAAACTCAATGGAGAGAAACTTAAATCAATCCCACTGAAATCAGGGACAAGACAAGGCTGTCCATTGTCCCCATATCTCTTCAACATAGTACTTGAAGTCCTAGCCAGAGCAATAAGACAACTAAAGGAGATCAAGGGGATACAAATCGGAAAGGAAGAGGTCAAAGTGTCACTATTTGCAGATGATATGATAGTATACATGAGTGACCCCAAAAATTCAACCAGAGAACTCCTTCAGCTGATAAACACCTTCAGCAAAGTGGCAGGATACAAAATCAACTCAAAAAAATCAGAAGCCCTCCTATATACCAAAGACAAAAATGCTGAGAAAGAAATAAGGGAAACAACACCCTTCACAATAGCAACTAATAACATAAAGTACCTTGGTGTGACCCTAACCAAGCAAGTGAAAGACCTGTTTGAGAAAAACTTCAAGTCTCTGAAGAAAGAAATTGAAGAAGATATCAGAAGATGAAAAGATCTCCCGTGCTCATGGATTGGTAGGATTAACATTGTGAAAATGGCCATACTGCCAAAAGCAATCTACAGATTCAATGCAATTCCCATCAAAATACCAACTCAATTCTTTACAGACCTTGAAAAAAAGATTCTCAGCTTCATATGGAGAAACAAAAAACCCAGAATCTCCAAAACGATCCTGTACAACAACAGATCATCTGGAGGTATCTCCATTCCTAATCTCAAGCTGTACTACAGGGCAACAGTAATAAAAACTGCATGGTATTGGCATAGAAACAGAAAGGAGGATCAATGGAACCGCATAGAAGACCCAGAAATAAATCCACACACCTATGAATACTCGATATTCGACAAAGAAGCCAATTCCATTCAATGGAAAAAAGACAGCATCTTCAACAAATGGTGCTGGACCAACTGGATGTCTACATGCAAAAAAATGAAAATAGATCCATATTTATCACCCTGCAAAAAACTAAAGTCAAAGTGGATCAAGGACCTCAACATAAAACCAGATACCCTAAATCAATTGGAAAAAAAGTGGGGAACAGCCTAGAACTCATTGGCACAGGAGACAACTTCCTGAACAGAACACCAACAGCACAGGCTCTAAGAGCAACAATCAATAAATGGGACCTCATGAAACTGAAAAGTTTCTGTAAAGCAAAGGATACTGTCATCAAAACAAAACGACTGCCTACAGATTGGGAAAGAATCTTCACTAACCCTTTATCTGACAGAGGACTAATATTCAGTATATACAAAGAACTAAAGAAGCTGAAAAGCAGCAAACCAAGTAATCCAATTAAAAAATGGGGAACAGAGCTAAACAGAGAATTCTCGACAGAGGAATATTGAATGGCAGAAAAATACTTAAAGAAATGCTCATCCTCATTAGTCATCAGGGAAATGCAAATCAAAACGACCCTGAGATATCACCTTACACCCATCAGAATGGCCAAGATGAAAAACTCAAGCGATAACACATGCTGGAGAGGTTGTGGAGAAAGGGGAACCCTCCTCCACTGCTGGTGGGAATGTAAACTGGTACAACCACTCTGGAAAGCTATCTGGCGCTTTCCTATTCTATAGGAATAGTGCTTCCTCCAGACCCAGCTATACCACTGCTAGGTATATACCCAAAGTTTGTTCAAATACACAAAAAGGACACTTGCTCAACCATCTTTATAGCAGCTCTATTTGTAATAGCCAGAACCTGGAAACAACCCAGATGTCCATCAATGGTGGAATGGGTACAGAAATTGTGGTATTTTTATACAATGGAATACTACTCAGCAATCAAAAAGGAAGAAATCATGAAATTTGCAGGCAAAAGGTGAGATCTAGAAAAGATCATTCTGAGTGAAATATCCCAGAAGGAGAAAGACAAACATGGGATATACTCACTTATATAGACCTATAAGTTATGATAAACATAATGAAATTTATACACCTAAAAAGATAATCAATTGAGCGGACATGGGGTAAGATGATCAATCCTCATTTAGAAAGACAGATGGGATGTGCATTGAACGTATGACAGGAGTCTACTGAGCGCATCTGAAAGACTCTAACTAGCAGTGTTTTCAAAGCAAAGACTCATGACCAAACCTTTGGCAGAGTACAGGGAATCATAAGAAAGAAGGGGAGTTAGTCTGATGGGGAAAGTATAGGAGTTCCACAAGGACCAAATATATCTGGGCACAGGGTCTTTTCTGAGTCTGACATTCAACCAAGGACCATGTATGGATATAACCTAGAACCTCCACTCAGATGTAGCCTGTGGTAGCTCAGTAACCAATTGGTTTCCCAAAGTGAGGGGAACAGGGACTATTTCTAACAGGAACTCAATGACTGGCTCTTTGGTCTCCCCACCCCCGAAGGGAGGAGCAGTCCTGTTAGGCCACAGAGGAGGGCTTTGCAGCCAGTCCTGAAGATACCTGATAAAACAGGATCAGATGAATGGGGAGGAGGTCCCCCCTATCAGTGGACTTGGAAAGGGGCACGGTGGAGATGAGGGAGAGAGGGAGGGAGGGACTGGGAGGGAATGAGGGATCGGGACATGGCTGGGACACAGAGTTAATAAAATGTAACTGATAAAATAAAATAAAATAAAAAAATTAAAAAAAAAGAAAATTTAAGCGAAGTCCTAATAAACCCTTTTTGTCAAAGATTTGCATTGTTAATGCAGCCATTTCCCAGTAATTAACTCACTGACTGAGGATATATCTGTGCATTTAACAAACAATGATGGAATCTGGTATACTGTGATAGTCACATGTAAAGGACATGTGTCTTTATTAATGACCACTTGAAAGAAATTTATGACACTTTTCCTTAAATAAGAGTCTTGGACACAGGAACTGACATCTCTGGGTTGTGTACTTTCTGCTGCCATGATTGAGACATGTAGCAGCTCAGCCTTTCTCTCAGGCAGGCTATCCACTTGGCCCTTTTTATGTCTGGCTTTTGAAACTCATATTGCCTTTGACTTGTTCCATGACATCATTCTAACTCTCAGCCAATCAGCACATGAGAGAATCTTGTGGTTTCCATGGAGATGAGTAAATAAACTTTTGTCACTGTCCTGTATCTCTGATCCTGTTTACATGTGACTTTTTCTTGTGAAACGCAACAAGCCTTTATCTTATCCCTTTATCCAGATCACACTCCTTTACTCCTTTTTACCTTTGAGACAAAGTCAGGTAGGAAAAAGAACTATAATGTTTATTCAGTAGGACACCATCCTAAGTACAAGAACTTCAAAGTGATGTGGGATTAAGTGGAATGTATCAAATGATAACGTGGTCTCCTACTGTGGTCTTGGATCTGAAATTTCCTAGGCTGTGACTTTCAACTGAGCAGTTACTCACATACTCATTAATGTCCCCTCATTTTCTTATTGAATAATAGGCTGGTAGGGTCAAGGTTTCCCTGTGGCATTGATTCCTTAGAAACAGGGCAATGAGAAGGAAACAGGACAATTCCTGGGCCATGTCTGGCTGAAACAGCAAAAGCTTAATGTATGTAATTTGAGAACTGTGGGGCAATTAACTTTTTTACAGCTGGTGCTGTTCCACATTAGTGTTGCCAACCCTCTATGAGCTGGGTTGCCTTTGCTGACCTAGCTGGATCTGTAGCTCTGTGCTACTCCATGGTCAGTGAAAAATCCTCCTGGTCCTAAGGTTTTGCAGTTAAAACTGGGTCTTCAGGAAAGAGTAATTGGTCCATTTTATATGCCTAAAATACAAGAGCAGCAGTGTTTCCTTCTGTGGTTCTCCAGACATAACCTATAAACATAGTGTTGGAGCCAGGACTGCATGTTCAGAGGTGCAACCTGAGGTCCTGGTATCTGAGCTAGGTGGTTAAACACTAGTTCATGGCTAAGTTATTCTGCTACATAATGAGTTCATGGAAAGCATGCCTTACATAGTTAAAATTTGCCCTCCTTTAGCGGAATCTGTTCTCCCTGTTAAAAGTCATTTTAAAAGTTGTCAACATATTATTTTTATTAATTATGTGGGAATTTCAAGTAATATACATTGCACTAATTTTCCATTGCTCCCAGGTTCAAATTACTACCCATGTGTCACACTAAATCTTTTTTTCTTTAAAATTCAAGAATTGAAGTCTGTGTCGTTCATATACTCATTGGATCATGATCAGAGTCTCAGTGCCAAGTCCCTTAAAGAAAACTGAGTTCATGCTCACCTCACCATGGCACCACCCACAAGAAGAAGCCTTTTGGCCTGAAGGGCTCTATACTTCATCACCTTGTTCACAGATTTTTCTTATGTATTTATTTATTATGATTTAGTCAGTTTGTATCCCCACTGATGCCCTCTCCTTCTCCTTCCAGTCCTACCCACCCTCCTCCTATGCCCTTTCTCTGGTTCCATGATAGAGGAGGTCCTCCTCCCTCTTCTATCTGATCTTAGCCTCTCAGGTCTTGTCAAGGTTGGCTACATCATTTTCCTCTGCTGTCTGATTCTCATGGCATTGTTCTTGTGTCCTCAATTCCCTCTATTTATGACACTCTTCCTGCCTCCTCTCCTGCAGGCTTCCCAGAGCTCTGAGGGGAGGGAGAATTTCATAGGGAAATCCCATTTATACCTGTGTTTTTTTTTAAGGTCTTTTTGTACATAATATCAGACTGTGGTTATTTATATGCAATCACATTTTATGCAGAAGGAAGCATCTCTGTGAATGCAAGAACATAGCACCGATCTATCAGTTGAGGGCAGAAAGCAGCATATTTAATAACAGCCTGGGTTGTTTGAAAATTTTGTTAGGATTTGCATGCCCTACAACTTAATTAACTGCCACCAATCCCCCCTGTGGAAGACTGGTTTGGTCACCACAGATTGGCTATTGGAACTTACTCCCCCACTGTTAGGAAACCTCCTCATAAGTGAAAGCATAACATATTTCTCTTTTTGCATTTTAGTTATTACACCCAGGTTGATTTTTTCTGGTTCCATCCATTTGCCAAAAATATTATGATGTTGTTTTCTTAAGTGAAGAATAATTCTTTATGGAAATATTCCACATTTTTTTCAAATTAATATCACAATCCTGTTCTTTATATCTTGGAAATTTCTGGGACTTTAATCATTGTATTTAATCATAAACTGTCATGATAACTATGTTTTTTAGCTTAGAATTCCCTCCATATTCTTCTACTTTCTGGTGATTTGAATTGCATATCCCCTTTGAAGCTCATCTCTTTAGTCCCCAGTTGAGCAAACATCTGGGAAGTTTTCGGTGTAATGGCCTTGTTAGATCATATCATTCCTATTGGAGTTATATTATATGATGGTGTGCTTTGAGGTTAATATGCCAATGAAAATGAGCAGACAGACTGGAGTCTCTGTCACTTTATATATATTTTTTGTAGGTCTCAGTCTCTCCATTTCTGAATCTGTCTCTCTAGCTCTTTCTCTCTCTGTCTCCCTCTGTCTGCCTTAAGCTTGTGCTTCAGTTTGAAAAGCTCTCAGTTCTGCTGAAGGACTATAACAAGATGATGTTGTGCCTGAATCGCGGTACCACAAATGATCACCACCAAGAGCCACATCCATTGTAATCCACATGACGATCTTTCTATGATTACAAGCTGCAGTTGGGGTCTCATCCCCTAACACCAAAGTAGTGAGGGCCAAGAGCCCCTTGCTGAGGATCGTTGTGTGACTTAAAGATTCTGGTCCCTCCCAGAATGCCCAATGCAGGGGCGATTCCTGCCTGACAAGAATTTATTGGTCAAAATGCTGAATTTTTAATTAATTGAGTATTGGAAAATCCCCAAACCATTAATGATCTGGTGTCCCTCTCTAGGGGGATGGGCCAGTTTCTAGCATCTAGTGGGTGGGGAAATATGGGTTCTTCCACTCAGAGCATTACTAGACCTCACCCAGCTTGCTCAGGCCTTAATTTTTAATAATAAGTGTTGATTTTTAATCTTTTAGTCTCTCATTCCCCCTCTTCATTTGAAGACCCAGTCTTGGTTCTTCCAGATATGACCCTTTGTATTTCATAGATTTACCTTTCTACACTGGGATCTGAGTACCATTAGTGTATTGCTCTCAAATATTTTTTCATTAGAGCCATCAAGAAATTTAAAATACAAGACCAAAAGATAAAAATCAAAATGAGTAGGAGTCCCTTCAGGGAAGATATAGGGGTAGTAAGCCAAGGGGAATTATGATCCTTTCTCTCTAGGTTTTCTCTAGGTTTTAGCCCAGTTGCTGCAATATTAGTTGCCATTTCAGCTAAGCAGATGCCCAAGATAATAGCTAATGTCATGGAGCCCCTTTTGACATAGCCTTTCAGCCTGCTAGGTGGGATTTCGGGACAAGGGTCTCCTTTTCTGAAATTGCTTCCATACTAACAAAGGACCAATAGCATCAGGGATAAGGAAGTCTGAAATGCCAGTCAAAGGCTGGGCAACAGGGCAGTCCTCAGAAGCCTCTGGTAGTTGATCCACCCAAAGAGTCCAGGAGCAATTGTGTCAGTTTCCAAGAAATCCAGATTTCAGCTCTCATTCCATAGCTGATCCTGGAAGAGAGTCAAACAGGTGAAAATCTACTGAGACAAATTTAAACTGGAGACAGAAGTTAAAATTTGTCTATTAAATGGGAAAAGTGAAGAATCTAAAGACAAGGGAAAAATTCCTCTGGAATCCACTTGAGCTATGCCAGATACAGGTAATATAACTTTTTGATTTCCAGATTTTTTTAGTACACAAAAGAAAATATATATTTAAAAAAAACTCTGAAAAATAACATATCAACAAATCTAATATAACAATATTCTGAGAGTAACAGGTAAATCTGCATCCCACTGAATGAGTATCAGTTACCTGTTTGTTTTATAACCTTTATAAACAACTAAAGTATGTCCACAGTTTGGAAGTCTAACACTTCTTCTGTGGGCACAGGTGTTGGTAACCAGCCAGTAATGGAGCTAGACCATTTTCATACACTCAGTATCTACCTTTAGCTCCCATCTCCATGTTCACACTGGAAAGTTAGGCAAAAATACATTCATGGATTTACTGCTAAACCCTGGATGCTTGGACTTTCCTTAACAAAGCAAAGAGAAGTAATATGTTTAAGATATTCCTACATCCTGTCTACCTCAGAATGGCAGATATTAAGAATAGTATAGTAAAGGCTATGGCTTTTGGGTCAGATATACACATTTAACAGATGTTTTTAGTATGATGAAAAGCATCTTTAAATCTATGTTTAGAAAACTACGAAAGAAAATTTAAATCTCAAACTGGTAACTGAAAAAAAAAAACAAGAAAAAAACAAAACTGTTTGTGCTCCATTAACTTAGCAGAACTCTATAGATCAATATGAAAACTCTGAACTTCTGAAATCTTATAAAATAAGTACAACAGTAGAGAGGGTGTGGAATCTAAAGTATCTCACATTTTAATATGTTTTAAGTTATTTTTATATCTTTATAACACATATTTATATAACTTAAAAGGTTAAACTCCTTGTCTTTTTACCAGCCAAATATCTTTCTTTTTTTGTGTGATATTTCTTTTTTATTTCTTTGTTTTTGTTTTTTTTTTTTTTTTCAATGCTGTTTATTCGGGAACATTGAACAATCCTCAGACCCCGGGGAAAGCCAGCCCACATCTTAAATAGCCTCTGGGTAGCCAACCCAGGCGTGCCACGGGGGCAATGCAGATAGTTCCACATACATGGAAGCAAGCCAGATCCTCGGCCTTAGCCAAATGTGGAGTTGTTCGTGACAGAGAGCACTCACCATCGGGAAGGTGGAAGGCGGAAACCAGCTCCATCTTTAAGGCATAGCATTCCGCAGCTCTCTACAGTTCCCCCTTTTTGTTTTAGACGCATCAGACAAGAGTAGAGGTCTGATCTCTGATATTAGAAATAAATTGGGACTTTGTACAGATGTTCATTTAGGTGTCATCCACCCAAAGAGCATCAGACCCGTCCGATACCTTTTTCTCAGAGGCGGGACCTGGGGCATCAACCCGCATGCAATCAGAGATGCTCTTCTCTGCGTTGAAAGCGGCTGACCCTGAGTGCAGTGCTTAGCCTCGCATCCTGAGCGTATCATTTTAGCTTTTTATGGTAACCAACCATGCTTGGGGAGAATGTCCTGCTTCAATGGCTGTAAAGGCCTGAATGATCATGGCTGCATCACACTGTTGTGAGAGTCTAATCTTGCATATATACCACAGGCAAACCAAGGAGACCAACACCAGAAGGCCTGCTAACACTCCCATGCCCGCCCATTCCTTCCGATGATTCATGGCTGCAGCAATCCATGTTGATAATCCTGTGGCTAGTCCTGCGTCCACTCCGGTAGAATTTACTGTGACAATGGCCACTCTCAGCTGCTCCATCATAGTATCGAATTCTCCAGTCCAATTACCTAAAATATAGCTCGACAATTGTTTAGACAGATTTGCAGCGCAGGAAAAATTCTCATGTTGTATGCTAGTGACACAAAGTCCAGCATACTTTCATTGACAGCCAGGTTGAGCGATTTGCCATAGGGTATCAATTTGCTCCTGCAAGAGGTCAATCCTCTGATTGAACACCATCAAGCTTCCTTTTAGTTGAGCATTAATTCCTTTATGTACAACTAAGGCATGAGCTACATTGGCTAAATGATTATTCAGGGTCTGAGCAGTCTGCCCAGTATGACTCATGGCTAATGCCCTGGTGGTAGCTCCAACAGCCATCAATGAGATGGTAGTAACAATGGTCCAGCCAAATATCTTAAGACACAGGCAATTGACATGAATTCTGTGAGCAATGCAAACCAGTTTTTCTTTTTAAATATGCGATCTAGTACCCAGTAGTTCTAGCTATCTAATGAACTGACCAAAAAGATGAGTGGTTCTAACTATCTGCTCTTTAGCTGCAAAGCTACCATTAGCTTAGCATAGCCATCAAAGTGATCAGAGACCTGAGAAGGATAAATTATATATACCAATCTATGTACCAATCAAAATGACAGAGATGACTAGTTAGTCCGTAATCTAGGAAGTGTACCTGGCTCTTGTGGCCTTATGGCATCATGAGCAGAGGCAGTCCAGCCATTTGGCACAGAAAATGAGAGACTGTTTCTGTGGAAATCGGAACATGAGTACTGACCTCAACTTGCCTCTTGTAATGTAAAACAATGGATCTCCAGGTATCCAAAGTTTAGGCTGGGCCTAGCAGTGGGCCACTTGAGGCAGTATTACCCAGTGGTTTGCATATCACAATCCAGAGTTGCCATCATCTGTTGATTTTAAAGGCAAAGCAAATCTCGGGGACCTTGGGAGAGCTACTGCCATGATTTTGGGACTCTCTGTCACAATAAGTTTACACATGCTAAAATGCCATAAATGACAAGCTTGAGGGCCAGGATGTCTGAATTACTCTGTGTCTATCTTTATCAACTGCTCTAAACTGTGTCCTATAAAACAGAATTAAAAACTCTCTAATTCTGGCATATTCCAAAGATGCATGTTTTAGAACTATATATTTTAAGTAGATCTACATAGACAAACTTTATGATTACCCATCCTAGGCTTAACCTTAAAAACCTAAACAAAGACACTAGGTAAAGCTCAACATCTTAACCAACTGAAGTTTTTAGCATAACTTTAAATCTGCTCTTTCCGAACTAAAATCAGAGCAAATCTTTTAATCAGATACAGTTTATAGAGAGGCTAGCACATCTTGCATTAAAATTGAGTAGTAAAAAGCTTAAAGGACAAAAGTTGAACTTGCTATCTAAATAGGGAACTGAATACAGCTGGCAGCCCTAAACAAAGATTGCACCAAAACTGTGATGGATTTACTCTCTTTATCTCTGAACCAAGAAATAACCAAGCTATGCCTGCACTAGCCACCTATTGCCACAGGTTGTGGCTGGCAAAATAAAACATAGCCATTAGGTGCTGATGATGATATAGCAAACACTGTGGAGCATCCACAATCCTCAATAACCAAAAGTTCTAATAATGTAAGCCCTAGAACCAACCACATAACATAACAGTACAGAACAATTTTAAATTATATGAAATATTCTGGCCACAACAAACCTATCAGCCAAAGTTCTTCCTCCTTAAAAGAGCATAAGAAAACATTTTCCAATGCAGAATCACCAGCCCTTTAAAGGAAGTACAACATATTTTTAAATACAGTTCTTTCTCAAATCATATTTACCCTCTGGTTCTTTATAAATACACTAACCTTTTGCAACATTCTATATATCTTCAGGTTCCTAGCTTCATTCTTCTGGCTTAACCAGACATCCTTACTTTAGACAAGCTATTCTTTTCTTTAATATCTCTTGCTCTCTCTCTCTTGCATTTTAGAAAACATAAAAACTCTCATCAAAATCCTTTCCCTTCTGTCTTGATCCTGCTGGAGCTCAGCGTCCACAATTTGTTTTTTATAGGCAAAGCAAAAACAGTCATATTAATACAAAAGAAGTTCTGAAACTGCTAAACTCTTTTTCTAAAATTACTTCTGTGTAGCAGATATGCTCCAAGGTTACATAAACATACTCTAAGGAACTTGGTGAAATTTTCTCTTTTCTCTGTCTCAAGGTGAGGGCCAGGATATAAACATATTTTTCAATAAACAAAGAAGCTTAATAAACAAACAGCTCTCCACAAGATACATTGTAAATACTGCATTTTTTCAATGACTGCAGACCATATAATACCTAATTTTTTCTCCCCAAAACTATTGAGAAACTATTTCAATTTTTTTGTTAGACTACCAAAGAACATTGTCTACACTATCTGAAAAACTTTAAATGTTTTAAAGCCTTAAACATTTAAACATTTTCTAAAACCTGCTTTTGCAATATCAAAATAAAGTACCCCTTTTTTGTAGAAGAGAAGTCACAAAGCATAACCATAATTTTAAAAGTCAAAACCAGATTTTAAAACCAGAATTTAATAATCCAAACAATTTATTTTTTAAAACCAATACCCACATAAAATAACTAATTAATCTAGAATGAAATGAAAATTATTTGAGCAAGGTTCCTCCTCTCCTTTTATTTTTTGACCCAAATCATGTGGACATCAAGATCACATTACAGTGCACATGACAATCTCAACATGGTGGTCTCATTATAGCCCACATGGCAACTTCAAGATGGCAGTGAGGCACATCACATACCACGTGGCAACCTATATTGTTGCTATTTAAACAGATGTGTTTATAGACCTCATCAACACATAGGCACATATATACATTTTAAACAAATATGAATTTAACCTTTAAACATACCCAATTACTTGTGATCATATTAACCATGACCTACAGAGCATAGGATTAGTCAAAAACAAACATGATGGCCATATATACATTTAAACAGAAAGCCAAAACTTTACTTACTTCCTCCAACACTTTCATTTTAAGCACTTTCTTTTTATACTCAGCAGCTGCTAGACAACCAGAAACAGAGACAAAAGAACAGATTCCACCAGTACTTCCTGTCTCTGTGGTAGCAACCCACTTTCTAGGCCTATCAAACAGATTTGGGACTCCGTGTCCCTCACAGTGCTATTGGGGAGCACTGCCCCACTGGAATTTAGAACGTCTCCCGAGATCCCCCATTGCCTTGGTATGCCGATATGTCAGCACTGTGACACAACCAATCCCTTGCCACTCACTGTATATTATCTTGAGATCTCAAAAATACATAGAACAACAGAAGGGAGACATAGAACATGGCCAAAAAATATACACTTACCTGGGCCACCAATCCTCCAGTCACAAGTCCTGCAAGGTCTTAGGGATCCAAGAGAGCCCCCAAATTATGGTGTGCCCATATCATGATACCCCAAAAGACCAGCACCAGGAGCTGAGTCTGTTTCAAACCACATGAGATTCTTTTTATTATGAATCATTAAAAGCTGCAGCTTGGGCTCCTACCACCCACTTCGAAGCAGTGAGAGCCGAGAGCCCCATGCTCAGGATAGTTGGTGATTTAAAGATTCTGGTCCCTCCCAGCATGTTCAATGCAGTGGTGATTCTTTCCTGGCAAGCATCTATTGGTCAAATGCTGCATTTTCAATCAATTGGCTATAGGAAGGTCCCCAAACCATTAATGAACTGTGTCCCTCCCTTGAGGGATGGGCCAGTTTCCTAGCAACTGAATCTCTAGTGAGTGGGGAAAGAATGCACTAATGTGGGTTCTTCCCCTTAGAGCATTAGTGGACCTCACCCAGCTAGTTCAGGCCTTAAACTTTAAAAATAATTGTTTCTTCTCTCAATGACTGCTTGCTGAAGTGATATCATGGATGGTCTCTGTAAAAATATAAGCACCAGGAGCTTGCACAAGGAGCATTTTCCAAGAAATAATTCACTGATTAAGGTTATATCTGTGCATTTTACAAATAATAATGGAATCTGTGATAATGTGAAAGTCACATGTCAAGAACAAATGAATTTATTAATGAACACTTGAAAGAGATATGTGACACTTTTCCTGAACTAAGAGGCTTGGACACAGGGACTGTTATCTCTGGTTTGTGTGCTTTCAACTGCCAGATTGAGGCATGTAGAGAAAGGCATTCAGCCTTTCTCTAAGGCAGGTTGTTCACTTGTCCCTTTTAATAACTGGCTCCTGAATCTCTTATTGGCTTTCACCTTTTTCATTACATCATTCTACCTCTCAGCCAATCACCACCTGACAGAATCTTGAGGTTTCCATGGAGGTGAGTAAACAAACTTTCCTCAGAGTTCAGTATCACTGACCATATGCACACATGATTTTTCCTTGTGAAACTCAACAAGCCTTTATTTCATCGCTTAATTCAGGAGCCACACCTTTACTCCTGTTTACCTTATGAGAATGCCAGGTAGGAAATGAAACTTTACTGTTTTGTTTAATTGGACATATTCTGAAGTAGAGAAGCTTAAAAGTAATGTAGGAATAAGGGGAATGTACCAAATGACAAGGTGGTCTCCTATTATTGTCTTGGATCTGAAATTTCCTAGGTTGTGAATTTGAACTAACCAGTTACCCATGTACTCACTAAATTTTCCTTCATATTCTTATGATATAATAGGTAGGCAAGGTCTAGGATTCCCTGGGATATTGAGTCTTTAATAGCAGAAAAAAGAGAAGGAACCCTAACTATCCCTTAGTCTGTTCTGGCTGAAATTGAGAAATATCAGTGAGTGTAAAAAGAGAAATGAGGTAATAATTTGACAGATGGAACTATTCAATACTAGTTTTGGCAAACCTCAATAAGCACAGTTGCTTTGCCTGACCTGGCTGGATTGGCTGCTGTGTCCTACTCAATGGTCAGTGAGGAACCCTCCTCGTCCTGGGGTTTAAAGTTAAAAATGTGCCTTCAGAACAAAAATTTGGGTCCATGTTATATACAGATGACCCAAGAGAAGCTGAGTTTTCTATTCTTGTCCTCCAGACAAATCCTCTAAAAGTAGTGTCAGTGCCAGGACTGCTTATTCAGAGGTGCCATCTGAGCTAATGGTGTCTGAGATAGCTGGGTAACCACTAGTTTATGGCTAGGATTCTCTGCTACCTAATGAGTTTCTTGAAAGCATGCCTTACAGAGTCAAACTCTGCCTTCATTTAGCAGAATCTTTTCTCCATGTTAAAAGTCATTGTAAATGTTGTAGACATATTAGTTTTATTGACTGTGGAAATATCATATAATATATATTACATTCCTTTTCCATTGCTCCCAGATTCAAATTCCTACCCATGTGTCACACTAAATTCTTTATTCTTTAAAATACATCAATTGAAATATGTATTTTTCTTATATTCATTGGAACATAATCAGAGTCTCAGTGTCATGTCCCTTAAATAAAACTGAGTTCATCCTTGCACACCCTTGCACCACCCCCAAGCAAAAGCCATCAGTCCTGAAGACTGATACTTCACCACCTTGATTACAGTTTTTCTTATATATTTATTTATTACTATTTTTTCATTTGTATCCCCTCTGCTACCACTTCATCTTTCCTTCCAGTCCCACCCAGGCTCCTTCATCTACCGCTATGCCCTTTCTCTAGTTCCATAATAGGGAAGGCCCTCCTCCCCTTCTATCTGAACTTACCTTATCAATTCTCATCAGGCTGGCTGCATCATCATCTTCTGTTACCTGATTCTCAGGCCATTGTTCTCCTTGTGGTTTCAATTGCCTCTCCTTATGACACTCTTCCTATCTCCTCTCCAGCAGGCTTTCCAGAGCTCTGAGAGGAGAGAGAATTTCATAGGTAAATCCCATTTAGATCTTTGTGTTTGAAGGCCTCTCTCTGCATAATATTGGACTGTGGGTCTCTGTATGCAATCTCATTTGATGCAGAAGGAAGCCTCCCTTTGGAAGCAAGAATATGACACTGATCTATCAGTTGAGGGAAGAGAGCAACATATTATAATAACAACAGCCTGGGTTGATTGCAAATTTCAAAAGGATGTCCTGGCCCAACAACCCATTTAATGTCATCCAGTCCCCCTAGTAGAAGATTGGTTTGGTCATAATAGATGGCCTATTGGAACTTAACCCCCCACTATTAGGAGATCTCCTAATAAGGGAATACATACCATATTCGTTTTGCTCCATTTTACTTACTTCACACAGGATGATGTTTTTTTCCTGGTTTCATTTATTTCCAGAAAAGATCTTGTTGTCATTTTCTTAGCTGAATAACACTCCATTATGGATATATTTCATATTTTCCACGAAGGAGATTTTCAGTCCTGTTCTTTAGTCTTTGGAATTTTCTGGGACTTTAATCATTGTATTGAATGACAAATTTTAAGAATAACAATTTATTTTAGGATAAAATTATGTCCATCTTCTTCTACTTCCTGGTGATTTAAATTGCAAGTCCCTGGAAGCCTATTTATTTACAAGTGGAGTCCCCAGTGAGGAAATGTCTGGTTACGGTTAAGAAGTATGGCCTTGTTAGATAATATAATTACTTTTTTTCCCTAATTTCCTTTTCAGCCCTTTTGTCTTTTGTATACCAGAGGGCTACTGATTTTTTTTTTTTCAGTTAATTTTGTATCAAGTCACTTTGCTAAAGGTGTTTATCAGCTTTAGGAGTTCCCTGGTAGAATTTTTGGGGTCACTCAGGTATACTATCATATCATATACATATAGTGATGATTTGACTTCTTACTTTGTGACTTGTATACTTTGTTCTCCTTCAATTATCTTATTGCTCTAGCAAGGACTTCCAGAACTATGTTGAAGAGATATGGCAAAAGTGCACAGCCTTCCCATTTCCCTCTCAGCCAATCAGCACATGAGAGAATCTTGAGCTTTCCATGGAGATGAGTAAGCAAACTTTCTCTGATCCTGTGCACACTTGACTTTTTCTTCTGAATCCCAACAACCCTTTAAATCATTTCTTCATGGAGATTCCGCATATTTACTGTTGTTTACCTCTCTGACAATCTCAGGTAAAAAAAGAAAGTTTAATGTTTATTTAATTGGACAGCTTCCTAAGTAGGAAAGCTTCAAAGTGATGTGGGATTAAGGGGATGTATAGAATGACAATTGAGTCTCACACTGTAGTGGTCCATCTGAAATTTCCTGGGTTGTGACTTTGAACTGAGCAGTTACTGGTGTATTCACTGAATGTACCTTTAACTTTTTCTTTTGATATAATAGGCTGACAGGTTCTACAGTTTCCTGGGGTATTGAGTCTTTAAGAACAGGTAAAAGAGAAGGAAACCAGACAATTCCTAGACTGGTCTAGCTGAAACAATGAAAATCGGTGAGTAGAAAAGGAGAACTTAGGGACAATAAAATATTTGGAAGCTGGTACTGTTCCACACTAGTGTTGCCAACCCTCAATGAGCAGGGTTGCCTTGGCTGACCTTCCTGGATAGGCAGCTGTGTCCTACTCTTGGATCAGTGGAGAACTCTCCTGTTCCTGAGGTTTGCAATTCAAACTGGGCCTTCACCAAAGAGAAACGATTCCTTGTTCTATGCCTAGTACACAAGAGGAGCAGTGATTCCTGCTTTTGTATTCCAGAGAAAGACTCTAAACCTAGTGTTAGTGTCAGGGCTGCTTGTTCAGAGGTGCCAACCGAGGGGTCTGAGGTAGTTGGGTAACCAATAGTTCATGGCTAGGATTCTGTGCTCCACTATGAGTTCGTGGAAAACAGGCCCTATAGAGTCAAACTCTATCTTCTTTTAACTGAATCTTTTGTCCATGTTAAAAGTCATTGTAAAAGTTGTCAACATAGTATTTTTTATGTGGGACTTTTATATAATGTACATTTTATTCATATTCCATTGCTCCCAGGTTCAAATTCCTACCCATGTGTCACACTAAAATTTGTTTTTCTTTAAAATACATGAATTGAAGTATGTGTTGTTCATATACTCATTAGAACATGATCAGAGTCTCATTGCCAAGTCCCTTAAAGAAAACAGAGTTCATCCCTGCCGCACCCTAGCACCAGCCCCAAGAGGAAGCCATCAGTCCTGAAGAGCTCTATAATTCATCACCTTGGTCACAGTTTTTCTTATGCATTTATTTATTAGGACTTGTTCTTTTTGTATCCCCTTTCCTCCTACCTCCCTATTCTCCTTCCAGTCCCATCCACTCTCATTATTCTACCCTATGCCCTTTCTATAGTTCTCTGATTTGGAAGGACCTTCTCCCCCTTCTATCTGACTATAGCTTATCAGGTGTCATCAAAGCTGGGTGTATCCTCTTCTTGTGTGGTCTGATTATCAGGGCATTTTTCTCCTTGTGTCCTCAATTCCCTATACTTATGACACTCCTCCTGCCTCCTCTCCAGCAGGCTTCCTAGAGCTCTCAGGGTAGGGAGAATTTCATAGTGAAATCCCATTTAGAGGTAGGTGTTTTAAGGTCTATCTCTGCCTAATTTTAAACTGTGGTTCTCTGTATGCAATCCCATTTGATGTAGAATAAAGCATCTTTGTGGATCCATGAACACTGCATTAATCTGTCAGCTGAAGGAAGAGAGCAATGTATTTTAATAACAACAGCCTGGGTTGCTTGAAAATATTTCCCTGTGTGTCCTAGCCAGCAACTCAAGTAGCTGCCATCCATACACCCTAGGGGAAGAATGGCTTGGTCATAATAGATGGCCAATTCGAATTATATCCACCCTCGTACTAGGAGACCTCATAATACGTGAATACATACCATATTTGTCTTTCTGCACTTTAGTTACTTCACCCATGATGATTTTTCCTGATATTTGCCTGAAAATATCATGATGACATTTTCATAGCTGAATAATACTCCATTATGGAAATTTTACACATTTTCCCTAAATGAAATTGTCAGTTCTATTCTTTAGAACTTGGAACTTGCTGGGACTTTAATTATAATATTTGAATGAAAAATTATCAGGATAACTATGTTTTCTTAGCCTAGAAGTTGATTATCTTCTTCCATTTCCTGGTGATTTGAATGCAATGTCCTGTTGAAGCTCATCATTTTGAATACCTAGTGAGAAAATTTCTGGGAAGCATTAGGAGTTATGGACTTCTCAGATAATATAATCCCTATTGGATTTATATTATAGGAGGGTATGCTTTGAGTTTGATATGCCAATGAAAGTGACCATACAGAATGGAGTCTCTGTCTCTAGGTCTCATTCACTTTATACCATTTTTTTGTTGGTCTAGGTCTCTCCATTTCTGACTCTGTCCTTCTATCTATTTTTCTCTCTGTCTCTGTCTACATCTCTCTGCCTGCTGCTTGTGGTTCAGTATGAAAAGCTCTTAGTTCTATTGAAGGATTACAACAAGAATTACAACATGCTTGCTGACATGACATATTGGATGGTCTCTGTAAAAATATAAGCAAAGTCCTAATTAAAAGCTTTTTGATCAAAGAATTGCCTTGGTCAGGGAGCATTTTCCAGTAAGTAATTCACTGACTGAAGACATATCTGTGCATTTAACAAATAATAATAGAATCTGTGATTACATAAAAGTCATATGTCAAGGAAACATAACTTTAGTAATGACCACTTAAAAGAAATATATAACACTTTTGTTGAACTAAGTGTCTTGGACACAGGAATTGTCACCTGTTTGTTGTGTAAGTCAGCTGTCCAGATTGAGGCATGCAGGGCTGCTCAGACTTTCTCTCAAGCAGGCTTTCCACTTACCCCTTTTAATAACTGGCTCCTGAAACTCTTTCTGGGTTTCACCAGTTTCATGGCATCATTCTCAATCTTAGCCAATCAATTACTTAGAGATTCTTGATTATTCCATAGAGATGAGTACACAAACTTTCCTCAGTGTCCAATATCTCTGACCCTGTTCACATGAGACATTTCCTTGTGAAACCCAAAAAGCATTTATCTCATCACTTTATGCAGATCACACACATTTACTCCTGTTTACCTCTATGACAATCTCAAGTAGGCAAAAAAAAACTTTATTGTTTATTTAACTGGACAGCTTCCTATGTATGGAAGATTCAAAATGATGTGGGATTAAGGGGAATGTACGGAATGACAAGGTGATCTTCTTCTGTGGTCTAGGATATGGATTTTCCTTGGTTGTGACTTTGAACTGCACATTTACTGGTGTACTCACTAAATGTACCTTTACATTCTTACTGATATAATAGGCTGGCAGAGTCTAGGTTTCCCTAGGGTATTGAGTCTTTAAGAGTAGGGAAAAGAGAAGGAAATGAGACAATCCCTGGGCCTGATTTGGCTGATACAGAGAAAGATCAATGTATGTAAAATTATAAATGAGGGGCAATATACTCTTTGACAACTGGTATTGTTCAAAACTACTGTTGCCAACCCTCCAAGAGCAGGGATGACTTGATTGACCTGCCTGCATTAGCAGCTGTGTCTTCCTCCATGGGTAGTGAGAAATTATAGGCCTAGGACACAAGAGGAGCTGTGTTTGCTGCTGTTGTCTCCCAGAAAAACCCTCTAAATGTAGTGTTTGTACCAGGACTAGTTCAGAAATTCCACCTGTGCTCATGGGGTCTGATGTGGCTCAGTAAACACTGGTTCATGGCTCTGATTCTCTAATACATACTGAGTTCCTGAAAGCATGCCTTACACAGTCAAACTCTGCCCTCCTTTTGTGGAATCTTTTTTTGCATGTTAATAGTCATTATAAAAATTGTCAACATAGTATTTTCATTGATTATGTGGGAATTTCATATAACATACATTACCTTCCTTTTCCGTGGCTTCAAGGTTCAAATTCCTACCCATGTGTCACACTAAAACTTTGCTTTTCTGTAAAATACTTCAATTGAATTATGTGTTGTTATATACTCATTGGAATTTAATCAGAGTCTCAGTGCCATGGCCCTTAAAGAAAACTGAGTTCATCCTTGCCACACCCTGACACCACCAAGAAAAGGAAGCCATCAGTTCTGAAGAGCTTTATACGTCATCACCTTGATCACAAATTTTCTTATGCATTTAATGATTTTGTTTTGTTCACTTTGTATCCCCTCTGCTGGTACATCCCTCTTCTCATTTCCAGTTCCACCCACCCTCCTTCTACACCTATGCTCTTTCTCTAGTTACCTGGTAGGTGTGGTCCTCCTCCTCCTTCTATCTGACCCTAGCTTATCAGGTCTCATCAAGGATGGCTGCATTATTTTCTCCTGTGTCCTTATTCTCAGGGCTTTGTTCTCCTTGTGTCTTCAATTTCCTCTTCTTTATGACAGTCTTCATGTCCACTCTCCTCAAGTTTTCCAGAGCTCGGAGGGGAAATCCCATTTAGGGCTAGGTGTTTTAAAGTCTCTGCATATTATAGGACTGGATACAATCATAATTGATGCAGAAGGAAGCAACTCTGTGGTTAGAGGAACATGGCAGAGAGCAACATATTTTAATAACAACGGCCTGGTTTGCTTTAAAATTTCTGTAGGATGTCCAGGCACCAACTCAATTAACTGCCACCCAATCACCCTAGTAGAAGACAGGTTTGGTAAAAATAGATGGGCCTATTGGAACTTTTCTGCCCCTATTAGGAGACCTTAATATAAGTGAATACATATTTGTCTTTCTACATTTTAATTACTTCACACATGATGGTTTTTCCTGGTTTCATCCATTTCCCTGAATATATCCTGTTGTCATTTTCTTAGCTTAAGATTAATCTGTTATGAAAATGTTCGACATTTTCCCCAAAAAAGATTGTCAGTCCTGTTCTTTAGTGCTTGGAATTTGCTGGGACTTTCATCAGTGTATTAAATGACAATCTGTTCCGTTAACTATGTTCTGTTAACCTAGAAGTCCCTCCATCTTCTTCCACTTAAAGGTAATTAGAATTGCCATGTCAATGTGAAGTTCATGTATTTACATGTTGAGTCTCTGTTGAGGAAATGTCTGGGAAGTGTTAGGAGGTATGGCCTTGTTAGAGAACATAATTCCTATTGAAGTTATATAACAGGAGGGTATGCTTTGAAGATGATGTACCAATGAAAGTGACCAGAATGGAGTCTCTGTCTCTCAGTCTTTGCCACTTTATGTTCTTTTTATGTCTGTGTTGGTCTCTCAATTTCTGAATCACTTTCTCTATCTCTTTCTCTCTCTGTCTGTCATTCTCCCTCTCTCTCCATTGCCACTTGTGTTTCAGTAGGAGATGATCTCTGTTTTGTTGAAGGACTGCAACAAGATGACTGCATCTGCAGACCTGACATCCTGGATTGTCTCTGTAAAACTATAAGCAAGGTCCCAATAAAATGCTTTTATTCAAAGTGTTGTCTTGGTAGAGAACATTTTCTCTGTAAGTAATTCACTGCCTGAGGACATACCTGTGAATTTAACAAATTATAATGGTATCTGTGATAATGTAAAATTCACATGTCAAGGAAACGTGACTTAATTAATTACCACTTAAAAGAAATATGTGACACTTTTCCTGAACTAAGAGTCTTGGACACTGGAACTGACATCTGTGTGTTGTGCTTTCAGGTGCCCAGGTTGAGGAATGTAGGGCTTCTCAGCCTTTCTCTCAAGAAGGCCGTCTACTTGGCCCTTTTAATAACTAGCTCCAGAAACTCTTACTGGCTTTCACCTTTTGCATGGTATCATTTCCCTCTCAGCCAATCAGCACCTGGGAGAATCTTGAGGTTTCCATGGAGATGAGTAAACAAACTTTCCTCAGTGTCCAATATCTCTGATAATGTGCATATGTGACTTTTTCTTGTGAAAACCATCAAGCCTTTATCTCATCTCTTTATCCAGATCTCACACCTTTATTCCTGTTTAGCTCTGTGACAATCTCAGGTAGGAAATGAAACTTTAGTATTTATTTAATTGGACAGCTTCCTAAGTAGGCAAGCTTCAACATGATGTGGGATTAAAGAGAATGTACTGAATGACAAAGTGATCTCCTGCTGTGATGTTGGATCTGAAAATTCCTAGGTTGTGACTTTGAACTGAGCAGTTACTGGCTTACTGCCTAAATGTACCTTCACAATCATATTGACATAATAGGCTGGCAAGGTCTAGGGTTTCCTGAGTTATGGAATTTTAAGAGCAGAAGAAAGAGAAGGAAACCAGATAATTCCTGGGACTGGTTTGCCTAAAAAAGTGAAATATCTGTAAGTGAAAAAGGAGAACTGAGGGTCAATAAATGATTTGACAGCTAGTGCTGTTCCATATGAGTGTTGCCAACCCTATTTGATCAAGGTTGCCTTGGCTAATTTGGCAGGATCAGCAGCTGTGCCCCACCTACTGGTCAGTGAGTAACCCTCTTATTTGTGTGGTTTACAGTTATTCCTGGGTCTTCAGGATAAAGAAATAGGTCTATATTATGTGCCTAGGACACAAGAGCAGCTGTATTTCCTCCAGTGGTCCTTGAGACAATCCCTCAAAACATACTGTTAGTGATTGTTCAGAGGTGTCACCTGAGCTCATGGAGTCTGAGGTAGCTGGGTAACCACAGGTTCATGGCTGAGACTCTCTGCTACATTGAGTTCCTGGGGAGCCTGCCATAAAAATTCAAACAAAAGCCCTCTTTTAGAGGAATCTTTTCTCCATAATAAAAGTCACTATAAGAGTTTTCAACACATTATTTTGCTGAATATGTGGGAATTTCATATAACATATATTATAATCCTTTTTTATTGCTCCCAGGTTTAAATGCCTACCCATGTGTCACAATATTTTTTTTCTTTTAAATACATCAATTGAAGTATGTGCTATTCATATACTCATTGGAACATGATCAGATTCTCATAGCCAAGTCCCTTAAAGACAACTGAGTTCATCCTAATTGTACCCTGGTATCACCCCAAGAAGAAGCTGTAAGTCTTGAAAAGCTCTATACTTCATCATCTTGATCAGTTTTTTCTTATGTATTTATTCAGTTTTGTTCTCTTGTATCCCCTCTGATGTTCCCTCTCTCATCTACTTCCAGTCCCACCCTCTTTCTTCTACCTTTATGCCTTTCTCTAATTACATCTTTCTATCTAACCCCAGTTTATCACATCTCATTAAGATTGGCTTCATCATTTTCTCCTGCCACCTGATTCTCTGGGCACTATTCTTCTGTGACCTGAATTCCCTCTACCCATGACAGTCTTTCTGCCTCCTCTCCTGGAGGCTTCCAGAGCTCTGACATGAGGGAGAATTTCATAGTGAAATCTCATTTAGAGCTTGGTGTTTTAAGCTCTCTCTCTGCATAATATCAGATTGTGGGTGTCTGTATGGAATCCCTTTTGAGGAAGAAGGAAGCATCACTGTAGATATATAAACACAGGACTGATCTATAGGTTGAAGGCAGGGAACAACATATTTAAATAACAACAGCCTACGTTGCTTGAAAATGTCCTTAGGATGCCCTGGTCCCACAAATCAATTAACTGTTACCCAACCAACCAAGTTTAAAACTCATTTGTTCACAAAAGATGGCCTCTTGGAACTTTATCCTCCACTATTAGGAGACCTCCTAATAAGTGAATACAATCCATATTTTCTTTCTTCCTTTTAGTTACTTCACCCAGGATGATTTTTCCTGGTTTCATCCATTTGCCTGAAAATATCTTGATGTCATTTTCTTAGCAGAATAATACTCTATTATGGAAATATTCCATACTTTCCCCAATGGAGATTGTCAGCCCTGTTCTTTAGAACTTGGAAGTTTCTGGGACTTTAATCATTGTATTGAATGACAAACTATATTCTTTTAGCCCAGAAGTCCCTCCATCTTCTATCACTTCCTCATGATTTCAATTGCAATATCTACTTGAATCTCATTTATTTACATGTTTAGTCCCCACTGAAGAAATTTCTTAGAAGGGTTAGGAGGTATGGCCTAGATAAATAATATAATTCCTATTGAAGTTATAATATAGGAGGGTATGTTTTGAGGTTGATATGCCAATGAAATTGACCAGAAAGAATGGAGTCTCTGTCTCTCGGTCACTTTATATTTTTTTTTTCTGTCAGTCTCAGTCTTTCTATTTTCTTTATCTGTCTTTCTAGCTCATTGTATCTTTCATCTCTCTTTCTCTCTCTCTGTCTCTCTCTCTGTCTCTCTCTGCCTGACAGTGTGGTTCAGTATGAAAAGCTCTTAGTTCTGCTGAAGGACTAAAAAAAGATGTGTGTTTGATATGTGTCATCCTTGATGTTCTCTTTAAACATATAAGCTTTTGGTTCTAAGAGTTGCTCTCCACATGGAGTAGTTTTATAGTAAGTAATTCACTGACTGAGGACATAGTTTTGCATTTAATAAATAATAATGGAATCTGTGATGATGTGAAAGTCACATGTCACGGATGCGTGACTGTATTAATGACCACTTGAAAGAAATATGTGACACTTTTCCTGAACTAAGAGTCTTGGACAAAGGTTGTGTGCTTTCAGCTGTCCAGACTAAGACATATAGGGCATCTCAGCCCTTCTCTCAGGCAGGCTGTCCACTTGGCCCTTTAATAACTGGCTCCCAAAATTCTTACTGGCTTTCACCTGTTTCATGACATCATTCTACTTTTTAATAAATCAGCATCTGAGAGAATCTTGAGGTTTACATGGAGATGAGCAAAAAATCTTTCGTCAGTTTCCAGTATCTCTGATCCTGTGCACAGGTGATCTCTTCTTGTGAAACCCAACAAGCCTTTATCTCATCCTTTTATTCACATCATACAACTTTACTCCTGTTTACCTCAGTGACAATGTCAAATAGTAAAAGAATCTTTAATGTTTATTTAATTGGACAGCTTTTAAATAGAAAAGTTTCAAAGTGACATGAGATTAAAGAGCTGTACCAAATGAGAACTCCTACTGTTATCCTGGATCTGAAAATTCCTAGGTTTTAATTTTGAACTTGGCAGTTACTACCATAATCACTAAATGTACCTTCACATTCTTATTGATCTAATAGGCTGGAAGGATCTAGAATTCTCTGTGGTACTGAGTCTTTAAGAGCAGGGAAAAGAGAAGGAAACCAGATAATTCCTGGTCCTGATTTGTGGCTGAAACAGAGAAATATCAGTGTATGTAAAATGAGAATGGTGGGGCAATAAACACTTTGACATCTGGTGCTGTTTTACAATAGTGTTGCCAACCCACTATGAGCAGTGTTGCCTTGGCTGACCAGGCTGAATTGGCAGCTATATCCTACTCAGTGGTCAGTGAAGAACCTTTCTGGTCCTGGAGTTTAGAGTTAAAACTGTGCCATCAGGACAGAGAAATATGTCTGTGTGCCTAGGATACAGGAGCAGCTGTGTATGATCCTCCAGAAAAACTGTAGTACCAGGACTGCCTGTTCAGAGGTGCCACCTGTCCTCTTGGTGTCTGAGGTAGCTGGGTAAACACTAGTTAATGGCTTACAAAGTCAAAATTTGCCCTCCTGTAGCAGAATCTTTTCTCCATGTAAAAGTGGAGAAATTACATTATTTTTATAATAAGAAAATAATAAGAAAACATATTTTTCTTATTTGGATATTTCATATAATGTATATTACACTATTTTTCCCTTTTTCCAGGTTCAAAATCCTACCCATGAGTGACAAAAATAAATAAATAAATACAACAACTGAAGAATGTGTTGTTCATATACTCATTGAAACATAATGAGAGTCTCAGTGCCAGGTCCCTTAAAGAAAACTGAGTTCATCCTTCTTGCATGCTGCCACCACCCCAAGAAGAAGCCATCAGTCCTGAAGAACTCTATACTTCATCACCTTGATCACAGTTTTCCTTATGTTTTTATTTATTAAGATTTGTTTACATCATATTCCCTCTGCTGCCCTCTCACTCATCTTCTTCCAGTCCTATTAGTCTCCTTCTTCTTCACCTTTGCAATTTCTAAATTTCCCCTGATAGTTGTGGTCTTCCTCCCGCTTCTATCTGAGCCTAATTATCAGGTCTCATCATCTTCCACTGCGGTCCAATTCTCAGGGCTTTGTTCTCCTTGTGTCCTCAATTCTTCTACTTATGACACTCTTCCTGCTTTCTCTCCCATAGGCTTCCCAGAGATCTGAGGGGAGGGAGAATTTCATAGGGAAATCCCATTTATAGCTGGTGATTTCATAATAGTATTATTATGTCATATAATATGACATACTATTATGTCATAATAGTATTATTATCTCATATAAAATCTTTGTAATGTCATATCATTGTAATGTCATAATAGCATTGGGATCTCATGACACCAATGTGATATTATCACCAATGTGATATCATCACCAATGTGATATTATAATAATATTGGGATGTCATAATGCCAATGTGATGTCATCACAGCATAGTAAGTTCATACTATTGTGATGTCATCATAGCATTGTGATATCATCATAGTATTGTGATGTCCTAATACCATTTGATGACATAATAGCACTGTGATGTAATCATAGCATTGTGTTGAATTAATAGTATCAGGATGTCCTCATGGCATTGTGATATCCTCATAGTATTGAGATGTAATAATACCATTGTGAAGTCATAATACCATTATGAAGTCATAACATAATTGTGATGTCTTAATAAAATTGGGCTTAATAATACAATTTGGATATCATACCACTGTGATGTCATAATATCACTGGAATCCCATAATAGCATTGTGAAGTACTGACACCTTTGTGATAGCATAAACACATTGTGATATCACAATACCATTATGATGTCATAAAACATTGTGATGATAAAATAGCATTGTGATGTCATTATACATTTGTGATGTCAAAATTCCATTGTACCATATGATATCATCATTGCATTGTGATGTCATAATAACATGGTTGTATCATAAAAGCATCATAAAATTCCATTGTGATGTCATACCACAATCATGTCATAATAATATTGTGATATGATAATAGCATTCTGCTGTCTTAATAGCATTATGATGTCATAATAGTATTATGAAGACATAATACAATTTTGATGTCATAAAGCAGTGTGATAATATCATTTTGATGAACAAATTTCATTGTGTTGTCATACCACAATCATGTTGAAATAGAATTGTGGTGTAATAAAATGATTTTGATGTCATCATAATATTTTGAGAGCATATAGCACTGCTATTTCATAATAGCATGTGATATCATAATAGCATTGTGATGTCATAATAGCATTGTAATGTCACAGTAGCATTGTGAAGTCATAAAACCATTGTGATAGAATAATAGCATTGTGTTGTCATCCTAGTATTGTGATGTAATAATAGAATTACGATGCCAAAATAGCTTTGTCTTGTCCTAATACATTGTGATATCATATCATTGTGAAGTCATAATAGCATTTAGATGTCATATGATTGTGATGTCATAAAAGCTTTTTGATATCTTAGTAGCTTTGTGTTGTCATAATAGCATTGTTACTTCATAATACCATTAAGATGTCATAACACCATTGTGATTTCATAAAACCATTGTGATGTTATATCATTGTTCCAGGTTAAATGTCATACATTTGTGTTGTTATAATAGTATTTTTAGGTCATAATAGCATTGTGATGTCATCACAGCATTGTGTTGTTGTCATACCCTTGTTGTTATAATGTTATTTTGAAATGTATACACATTATCTTTATTTATTCAAATGCTGATTTCTACCACCCATTCTCTGGTTTCAATCTGGATAGTTCATTGTGATACTTATTCTAAGCATCCTGTCTCAACTTTGTGTAAACAGGCCAGAATAAAGCAACTAGCCACAATGTTGAGAGATAGGCAGAGGACACATCTATGCATTTAACAAATAATAATGGAATCTGTGATAATGTAAAATTCACATGTCAAGAACAGGTGAATTTATTAATGACCACTTGAAAGAAATATATGACAGTTTTCCTGAACTAAGAGTCTTGGACACAGGAACTCTCATCTCTGAGTTGTGTGCTTTCAGATGCCCATATTGAGGCATATAGGGCTGCTCATCCTTTTTCTTAAGCAGGTTCCCTTGGCTCTCTTAATAAGTGGCTCCTGAAACCCTTACTGAATTTTACCTGTTTTATGGCATCATTCTCCCTCTTGGCCAATGAGCACCTGAGATAATCTTGAGGTTTCCATGGAGATGAGTGAACAAACATTCTTCAGTGTCCAGAATCTCTGATCCTGTGCATACTTGACTTTTTCTTGTAATACCCAAGAAATATCTCCTACCTTCATCCAGACCATGTAGCTTTACTCCTGATTACCTCTGCGACAATGCTAGGTAGGAAATGAAACTTCCTATGTAGGGAAGCTTCAAAGTGATGTGGGAGGAAGGGGAATATAATAAATGACAAGATGGTCTACTACTATGATCATGAATCTGAAATTTCCTACGTTGTGACTTTGAACCAAGCAGTTACCGGCAAACTGACTAAATATATCTTCACATTCTTATTGATATAATAGGCTGGCATGGTCTAGATTGCCCTGGGTTATTGACTCTTTAAGATCATGGAAAGAAAAGGAAACCAGACAATTCCTGGGACTGCTTTGGCTGGAAGAGAGAACAGTCAGTGAGTGTAAAAGGAGAAATGAGGGACAATAAACTCTTTGACAGCTGTTGCTTTTCCACACTTGTTTTACCAACCCACTATGAACATGGTTTACTTGGCTGACCAAGCTCAATTGGCAGCTGTGTCCTACTCAGTGGTCAGTGAGGAAGTGTCCTGGTAGTGGGGTTTTCATTTAAAAATGTTCCTTCATAACAGAACTTGGGTCCCTGTTGTATACCTAGGACAAAAGAAAGCTGTGTTTCCTGTTTGGTCCTCCAGACAAACCCTCTAAAGGTAGTGTTCATGCCACTACTGCTTGTTCAGAGGTTCCACCTGAGCTAATAGGGTCTGAGTTAGCTAGGTAACCACTATTCATGGCTAGGATTTTCTGCTACATAACGAGTTCCTGAAAAGCATGCCTTACAAAGTCAAACGCTGCCCTTTTTAGCAGAATCTTTTCTCCATGTTGATGTCAATATTAAATTGTCAACATATTTTATAGCATTTGTGAAATTTCATATAATATACATTACACTCCTTTCTACTGTTCCCAGGTACAAATTGCTTCCCAAGCATCTCAATAAATTATTTTTTCTTTAAAATATATCAATTAAGTTATGTGTTGATCATATAGTCATTAGAACACGATCAGAGTCTCCATGCCATGTCTCGTAAAGAAAAATGAGTTTATCCGTAGAAGAATCCATAAATCCTGAAGAGCTCTATACTACATTACCTTGGTCACAGTTTTTCTTATATATTTATTTATTACGATGTATACATTTTGAATCCTGTCTGCTGCCCACTCCCCTTCTCCTTCAAGTCCCCACCAATACCAGCCTCCTTCAACTACCCCTATGCCATTCTCAGGTTCCTTGTAAGGGAGGCCCTCCTCACTCATCTATCTGAAACTAGCTTATCAAGTCTTATCAAGGGTGGCTGCACCATTTTCCTGTGTGGCCTGAATCTCAGCATTTTTATCTATGTGTCTTTCATTCCCTGTACTTTGTGCCTCCTCTCCTGTATGCTGCCAGGAACTCTGGAGGAGGGAAAATATTATAGGGAAATCCCATTTAGGGCTGGGTGTTTTAAGGTCTCTCTCTGCATAATATCATAATGTGGGTCTCTGTATATAATCCCAATTGATGCTGAAGGAAGCAACTTTGTGAATATAAGAACATGATATTCATCTATCAGTTGAGGGTAATGAGCAACATGTTTTAAAATCAACAGCCTGGTTACTTAAAAATTTCCAGGATGACCTGGCCCAACAACTCAATTCACTACCATCCAATTCCCCTAGTGCTAGAGTGGTTTAATAACAATAGACTGACTTTTGGAACTTTATCCCCAACTATTATAAGACCTCCTAACAAGTAAATACATACCATATTTGTCTTTCTGCATTTTAGTTATTCATCCAGGATGATTTTTCCTGGTTACATCCATTTGCCTCAAACTGTTCATGATGTCATTTTCTTAGCTGAACAAGACTCCATTGTGGAAATGTTCCACATTTTCCCTAAAGGAGATTTTCAGTCCTGTTCTTTACTCCTTGGAATTTGGTGAGATTTTAATCATTCTATTGAATGACAAATTATCAGGATAACTGTTTTTTAGCCTAGAACTCCCTCCATTTTCTTCCATTCCTGGTGATTTGAATTGTAATGTCCCCTTGAAGTTCATCTATTTACATGTTTAGTCCCCAGTGAGCAAATGTCTGGCAAGTGTTTAGAGATATGGCCTTGTTGGGTAATATAATTCCTATTGGAGTTATATTTTAGGAGGGTGTGCTGTAAGGTTGATATTACAATGAAAGTGATCAGACATAATAGAGTCTGTGTCTCTCAGTATCTCTCACTTTATATCTTTGTTTCTGTTGGTCTTGTTCTATTTCTGAATCTGTCTTTCTAGCTCTTTCTTTTTCTATCACTCTCATTCTGCCTCTCTCTGCCTGCTGCTTGTGGATCAGTATGAAAAGCTCTCAGTTCTGCTGAAGGACTACCATAAGATGAGTGATTGCTGATGGAACGTTATGTAGAGTCTAGTAAAAATATAAGCAAAAACCCAATTAAATGAAATTTATTCAAAGAATTGCTTTACTCAAGGAGCATATTGTAAGTAATTCACTGACTGAGGACATATCTGTGCTTTTAACAATTAATAATGGAATCTGTGATAATGTAAAACTCACTTGTCAAGGACATGTGAATTTATTAATGAACTGGTGAAAGAGTTGACACTTTTCCTGAACTAAGAGTCTTGGACACAAGAATTTTCATCTCTGTGTTGGGTGATTTTAGCTGCCTATATTGAGGTATGTAGAGCCTTTCTCTCAATCAGGCTGTCCACTAGGCCCTTTTAAAAACTGACTCCTGAAACTCTTACTGGCTTTCACCTTTTGCATAGCATCATTCTCTCTTTCAGCCAATCAGCACCTGAGAGAATCTAGAGTTTTTCATGGAGATGAGCATACAAAGTTTGTTCAGTGTCCAGGATCACTGATCCTGTGCACAAGTGATTTTTTTTTCTTGTGAAACCCAACAAGCCTTTATCTCATCCCTTTATCCAGATCCCAGACCTTTACTCCTGATTACCTCTGTGACAATGTCAGGTAGGAAGTGAAACTTTAATGTTCACTTAATTGGACTGCTTCCTAAGTATGGAATCTTCAAAGTGATGTCGGATAAAGAAGAATGTACTGAATAAGAAGGTGGTCCCCAACAGTGATACTGAATCTGAAATTTCCTAGGTTGTGACTTTGAACTGAGCAGTTATTAGTGTACTCTCTAAATGGACCTTCACATTCTTATGGATATAATAGGCAGGTAGAGTCTAGGGTTCGCTGGGGAATTGAGTCTTAAAGAATAGGGAAAAGAGAAGGAAATCAGATTAATTCCTTAGACTGGTTTAGCTGTAAGAGAGAAATATGGGTATGTGTACATTGAAACCTGAAGGGCAAGATGCTATATGACAGCTGGTGCTTTTCCACACTAGTGTTGACAACACTCTATGAGCAGGGTTGCCTTGGATGACCTAGCTGTATGGGCAGTTGTATCTTGATACTCAATGATCAGTGATAAAGCTTCCTGGTCCTGGGGTTTACTGTTAAAACTGGGCCATCAGGACAGAGAAATGGTTGGGAGTTATATGCCTAGGATACAAATTCAGCTGCACTACCTGCTGTGGTTCTCCAGACAAACCCTCTAAATGTAGTGATAAAGACATGTCTTCTTGTTCAGAAATGCCAACTTGAGATCATGGGGTCAGACATAGCTGGGTAATGACTAGTTCAAGGCAAGGATTCTCTGCTACATAATGAGTTCCTGGAAAGCATGCCTGGCAAAGTCAAACTATGTCCTCCTTTAGTGGAATAATTTCTCCATGTTAAAAGTGATTGTAAAAGGTGTCAACATATTATTTTTATTGAATATGTGGGAATTTCATATTGCATATATTACACTGTTTTCCATTGCTCCCAGGTTCAAATTCCTACCTATGTGCCACACTATTTTTTTTCTGTAAAATATATCAATTGCAATAAGTGTTGTACGTATACTCATTGGAAATAATTAGAGTCTCAGTACTAAGTCCCTTAAAGAATACTGAGTTCATCCTTGCTGAACACTGGCACCACCCCCAAGAAGAAGCCATCAGTCCTGGAGAGCTCTATACTTCACCTGAGGGGAGAGAGAATTTCATAGGGTAATCCCATATAGAGATTGTATTTTAAGGACTCTTTCTGCATAATATCAGACTGTGGTATTATTTCTCTCTATGAAATCCCATTTGATGCAGAAGGAAACATCTTTGCAGATTCAAGAACATGGCATTTATCTATCAGTTGAGGTCAGAGAGCAATATATCTTAATAACAACAGCCTGGATTTCTTGAAAATTTCGGTAGGATACCCTGACCCAACAACTCAATTAACTGCTATCCAATCCCCCTATGGAAGACTGGTTTGGTTACAAGAAATGTCTTGGAACTTAATCCCATACTATTAGGAAGCCTCCTAATAAGTAAATACATGACATATTTGTCTTTCTGCATTTTAGTTGTTTCACCCAGGATGATTTTTCCTGGTTCCATCTATTTGCCTGAAAAGATCTTGTCATTTTCTTAGCTGAATAATATTCCTTTGTGGATATATTCCATGTTTTCCCCCAAGGAGATTGTCAGTCCTGTTCTTTAGTCCTTGGAATTTCCTGGGACTTTAATCATTGTATTGAATGACAAACTTTCAGGATAAAAATATTCTTTTAGTCTAGAATTTTCTCCATCTTCTCCTACCTCCTTGTAATTTGAATTGTCATGTCCCCTAGAATTCCCTCCATCTTCTCCTACCTCCCTAATATCTTTCTGTCCTTTTATCTTTAGTATACAGGAGTGTTACTGATTTTCTTTTAGTTAATTTTGTATTCAGCCATTTTGCTGAAGGTGTTTATCAGCTGTAGGTGTTCCCTGGTAGAATTTTTGTTTTTACTCAGGTATATTATCATTTCATTGGTAAATAGTGATACTTTGACTTCTTCCTTTCTGATTTGTATTCCTTTTATCTCCTTCAATTTTCTTATTGCTCTAGGAAGGACTTCCAGAGCTATGTTGAAGAGATGTGGAGAAAATGGACAGCCTTGTCCCTGATTTCAGTGGGATTGCTTTAAATTTCTCTCAGTTTAATTTTTTGTTGGCTATAGGCTTTCTGTATATTGTATTTAATATATTTAGTTATGTGCCTTTAATCCATGATCTCTAATGGATGTTGGATTTTGTCAAATGCTTTTTCAGCATCTAAGATGATTATCGTGTTTTTTTTTTCATTTTTTTAATATTGTGGATCACATTGATGGATTTCCATATACTGAACCACCCATGCATACCTGGGATGAAGCCTACTTGGTCATAGTGGATGATATCTTTCATGTATTTGGTATAACCCTAAAAAACAAGCAAGCCAAAGGCTTGGATAAAAAAATTCAAGTCTCTGAAGAAAGAATTAGAAGCATATATCAGAAGATGGAAAGGTTTCCCATGCTCATAGCTTGGCAGGCTTCACATATTAAAAATGGCCATCTTACCAAAAGCAATCTACGGATTCAATGCAGTTCCCAGCAAAATACCAACAGACTTCTCTACAGACTGAAAGAAAAGTTCTCAACTTCATATGTAAAACATGAAACCCAGAATTTCTAAAATAATCCTCTATAATAAAAGATCTTCTGGAGGTAACATCATCCTTGATCTCAATGTAGATTAAAAATCAACAGTAATAAAAACTGCATGGTACTGATATAGAAACAGAATGGAGAATCAATGGACCTGAATAGAAGACCCAGTAATTAATCCATTCACTTATGGACACCTGAGTTTTGACAAAGATGCCAAAATCATAAAATGGAAAAAAAATAAAGATAGCATTTTCAACAAATGGCACTGGTCTAGCTGGATGTCTACATATAGAAGAATGTAAATAGATCAATACTGATCTCACTGCACAAAACTAAAGTCCAAGTGGATCAAAGACCTCAACATAAAACCATTAAATATGTCAGAAGAAAAAGTGGGGAACACAGACAACACAGGCTCTAAGAACAATCAGTAAATGGGACCTCATGAAAATGAAAATCTTCTGTAAAGTAAAGGTCACTGTCATCAAAACAAAATTAATGCCTACAGAATGGGAAAGAATTTTCACCAAGCCTCTATGGGAAAGAAGGCTAATATCCAGTGTAAATAAGGAATGGAAGAGAAATAATTAAAAAAACAATGCTCAATGTCATTAGCCATCAGGAAAATGCAAATCAAATATTACCCTGAGATTTTACTTTCCCACCTATCAGAATGGCCAAGATGAAAAACTGAAGTGACAACACATGCTGGAAATGTTCTGGAGAAGAGGAACCCTCCTCCGCTGCTGGTGGGAATGTAACATTGTAAAACCACGCTGAAAATTATTCTGGTGCTTTCTCAGACAACTTGGTATAGTGCTTCCTCAAGATTCAGCTTCCTCAAGACTCCTAGGCATATAGCCAAAAGAGGCTCAAGTACACAATAAGAACCTTTGCCCAACCATGTTTGTAGCAGCTTTATTTTTAATAGCCAGAACTTAGAAAGAAACAGATACTCCCCAACTGAAGAATGGATACAAAAATTGTGGTACAGCTATACAATGCCATACTACTCCCCAATAAAAAACAAGAAAATTATTAAATTTTTAGATAAATGGTTGGAACTGGAAGAGAGCTATCTCAGAAGCAGAAAGACACACATAGAATATACCCACTCACATAGACATATATGATAAAACTACTAAAACTGTACACCTGAATAAACTACTCTAGAGGGAGGACTCTGTCTAAAATGCTCATTCCCCATCCCAAAAGGCAAAGAGGATGGACATCAGAAGTAAAAACAGGGAACAAGAGAGGTGCCTGCCACAGAGGGCCTCTGAAAGTCTCTGCCTTAAGAGTATCAAAGCAGATGCTGAGACTTATGTCCAAATGTTGGGCAAAGTGCAAGGAATCTAATGAAAGAAATGAGAAATAGTAAGATATCTGATAGACTAGGATCAGAAGGAAGAGAGGAATACCTTCTATATCAGTGTGCTTGGGGCGGGGCCTTCGTGGACAAGAGGGAAGAAGGGTGAAATTGGGAGGGAGGTGGGAGAGTTTATGGGGGTATACAAAGTGTTGTGTTATAGGAGGGTGTGCTTGGAGGTTATTACACCAATAAAAGTGACTAGACAGAATGGAGTCTATGTCTCTTTGGGCCTGCCAATTTATATCTTTATTTTGTTCTGTCTGGGTTTTAATATTTCTGAATATATTTCTCTAGCTCTCTCTGTCACTCTTTCTCGGCCTGCCACTTTTGGTTAAGTATGAAAAACTTTAAGTTCTGCTGAAGGACACCAACAAGATGACTGCTTCTGATGTGACATCTTGGATGGTCTCTGTAAAAATATAAGCAAAGTCCAATTAACCCCTTTTTGTTCAAAGAGTTGCCTTGATCTAGAGAGCATTTTTAAAACATTTTCACTGACTGAGGACATGTCTGCGCAGTTAACAAATAATAATGGAATTCCTTATAATATGAAACTCCCATGTCAAGGTTAGTGACTGTATTAATGGCTACTTAAAAAAAATATGTGACACTTTTCCTGAACTAGTTTGGGACAAAGGAACTGACATCTCTGTGTTGTGTGCTTTTAGCAGCCCAGATTGAGTCATGTAGGGCTCTCAGCCTTTCACACAGGCAGGCTCTCCACTTGGGCCCTTTTAACAAGTGTCTCCTGATACTCTTACTGGCTCTCATCTGTTTCATGACATCATCCTCCCTCTCAGCCAATCATCACCTGAGAGAATCTTGAGATTTCCATGGAGATGAGTAAACAAAATTTCCTCAGTGTCCAGTACCTCTGGTCCTGTGTACATATGACTTTTTCTTGTGAAACCTAACTAGCCTTTATCCCATCCCTTTATCCATCTCTCACACCTTTACTATTGTTTACTTCTGTGACAATGTCAGGTAGGAAATTAAACTTTAATATTTATTTAATTGGATAGCTTCCTAAGAAGGGAAGTTTCAAAGTAATGTGGGAATAAGGGGAGTGTACTGAATGACAACGTGGTCTCATAATGTGGTCTTGGATCTGAAATTTCCTAGACTGTGACTTTGAAATGAGCAATTACTCGAGTCATCATTAAATGTATGTTCATATCCTTACTGATTTAATAGGTATGCCAGGCCTAGAGTTCCCTGGGGTATTGAGTCTTTAAGAACAGAGAAAATAGAAGCAAGCCAGACATTTCCTGGGACTGTTATGGCTGAAACTGAGAAAGATCAGTAAGTGTAAAAGGAGAACTAAGGGAAAAATATTTTTTGACAGCTGTTACTATTATGCAATAATGTTGCCAGCCCTCTATCAGCAGGATTGCCTTGGCTGACCTGGTTGAATCAGCAGCTGTGTTCTAACAGTGGTCAGTGAAGAACCCTCTTGGTACTGATGTTTAGAGTTAAAACTGAGCCTTCAGGACAGAGAAATGGGTCCATGTTATAGGCCTAGGACACAAGAGCAGCTGTGTCCTCCAGACAACCCTTAAAATGTATTGTTAGTGACCGGACTGCTTGTTCAGAGGTGACACTTGATCTCATGAGGTCTGAGGTAGTTGGTAACCACTAGCTAGGATTTTCTGCTACATAATGAGTTCCTGGAAAGCATGTACTAGGTCTCTAATTCTGAGTCTGTCTCTCTAGGTCTTTCTCTGCCTTTCTCAGTGTCCTTCTCTCTGCCTGCTGCTTGTGTTTTAGTATGAAAAGCTATCAGTTCTGCTGATGGACTACAACAAGATGACTGCTTGCTGGCATGATATCCTGGATGATCTTGTAAATAATTTGAGAAAGGTCCCAATTAAACACTTTTTGTTCAAAAGGTTGCCTTTGTCAGGGAGCATTTTCCCATCAAGTAGTTCACTGACTGAGGACATATATGTGCATTCAACAACTAATAATATAATCTTTGATAATGTTAAACTCACATGTCAAGGACACATGACTTTATTAATGACCACTTAAAAGACATTTGTGTCATTTTCCCTAAGAGTCTTGGATACAGGAACTGACATCTCTGTGTTGTGTGCTTGAGCTCAGATTGAGGCATGTAGAGCTGCTCAGCCTTTCACTCCAGCAGGCGGTCCTCTTGGCCATTTTAGTAACTGGATCCTGAAACTATTTCTGGCTTTTACCTGTTTCATGACATCATTCTCCCTATCAGTAAATCAGTACCTGAGAGAAACTTGAGGTTTCCATGGAGAGGAGTAAACAACATTTCCTCAGTGTCCGGTATTTCTGATCCTGTGAACATGGATTTCTCTTGTGAAACCCAACAAGCCTTTATCTCATCCCTTTATCCAGATCCCACACCTTTATTATTCTTTACCTCTGTGACAATGTCAGGTTAGAAATGAAATTTTAATGTTTATTCATTGAACAGCATCCTTAGTAGGAAAGTGTCAAAAAATGTGGGATTAAGGAAAAATGTACTGAATGACAAAGTGCTCTCCTACTGTGGTCTTGGTTCTGACATTTCCTAGGTTTGACTTAGAACTGAGCAGTTACTCACATACTCACTAAATGTACCTTCACATTTTTATTGATATTAATAGGCAAACCAACCCTAGGGTTATTTGGAATATTGAGTCTTCAAGAACAGGGAAAAGAGAAGCAAACGTGACATTTCCTAGGAATGGTCAGGCTGAAATCAAAAAAGATTGGTGAGTGTAAAAGAAGAATTGAGGGCAAGATATTTTTTGACAGCTGGTGCTGTTAAATAGTAGTATTGCCAGCCCTCTGTTAGCAGGGCTGCCTTGGCTGACCTGGCTGAATTAGCAGCTGTTTCATAACAGTGGTCAGTGAAGAACGTACTTGGTTATATATTTAAAACTAAGCCTTCAGGACAGAGAAATGGTTCCATGTTAAATGCCTCAGACACAAGAACAGCTGTGTATTCCAGACAAACATTCCAAACGTAGCATTAGTGCCAGGATTGATCATCCAGAGATGCCACCTGAGCTCATGGAGTCTGAGATAGTTGGGAAACCACTAATTCATGGTTAGGATTCTCTGCTACATAATACGTTCCTGGAAAGCAGGCCTTACAAAGTCAAAGTCTGCCCACCTTTTGTGGAATGTTTTCTCCAGATTAAAATTCATTGTAAAAGTTGTCAACATCTCATTTTTATTGATTATGTGGAAAATTAATATAATATACATTACACTCCTTTTCCATTGCTCCCAGGTTCAAATTCCTACCTTTGTGTCACACTAAATTTTTTCACTTTAAAATAATTCAATACAAGTATGTGTTGTTCATATACTCATTGGAACATAATCAGGGTATAAGTGCCAAGTCCCTTAAAGAAAACTGAGTTCATCCTTGCCACTTCCTGACATTACCCACAAGAAGAATACCTTAGTCCTGTAGAGCTCTATGCTTCTGACCTTGATCACAGTTTTTCTAATGAAATTAGAAAAAAAACTTCCCTCCTCTCCTTCCTGTCTACCTAGCCTTCTTCTTCTACTGCTATGAATTAGTACTTTCATAATAGGGGAGTTACTCCTTCCCCTTCTGCCTGACCATAGTTTATGACGCTGTATGCATCATTTTCCTCTGTGGCCTGATTCTCAGGGCATTGTTCTACTTGTGTCCTCTATTCCCTCTATTTATGACACTCTTCCTGCCTCCTCTCCTGCAGGCTTAGCAGAGCTCTGAGGAGAGGGAGAATTTCATTAGGAAATCACATTCAGTGCAGTGTGTTTTAAGGTCTCTCTCTGCCTAATATCAGACTGTCTCTGTATGCAATCCCATTTGATGCAGAAGTAAGCATATCTGTGGATCCAAGAACATGACACTGATCTATCAGTTGAGGGCAGAGAGCACATCCTATATGGCTTGAAAAAATAATTAGGATGTCCAGAACTCAAAACTCATTTAACTGCCACTCAAAACCCCTAGTGGAAGCCTGGTTTGGTCTCAATAGATGGCCTATTAGAACTTTATCTGCCAGTATTAGAAGAATTCCTAATAAGTGAATACATACCATATTAGCCTTTTGGCATTTAGTTACTTTACACAGGATGATTTTTTTCTGGTTATATCTATTTGCCTGAAAATGTCTTGTTGTCATTTTCTTAGCTGAATAATACTCCATTAAAGACATTTTCCATGTTTTCCCTGAAGGAGATTGTCATTCCTGTTCTTTAGTCTTTGTAAGTTGCTGGGACTATAATCATTGTAGTGAATGACAAATTTTCAGAATAAGAATGTTCTTTTAGCCTAGAATTTTCTTCTAATTTCTGGTTATATGATTGGCAAGTCAGCAAAGGCAACACTGCTTATAGAGATTTGGCATCAGTAGTGAGGAACATCATTAGCTCTCAAATAGTTTATTGCCACTCAGTTCTCCTTTTACACTCAAGGATCTTTCTCTGTTTCAGCCAAACCAGTCCCATGTACTGTCTGGTCTCCTCTTTTCACTGCTCTTAAAGACTCAATATCCCAGGGAACCCAAGGCCCTGCCAGTCTATTGTATCAATAAGAATGTGAAGGTATATTTAGTGAGTACCCAGTAATTTCTAAGGTCAAAATCACAACCTAGGAAACTGCAGATCCAAAATCACAGTAGGAGACCACATTGTCATTGGCCACATTCCCCTTAATTCCAATTAGCTTTATGTTCCCTACTTAGGAAGTTGTCTAATTAAACAATAAACTTTCATTTCCTACCTGACATTGTAATAGAGGTAAACAAGAGTAAAGGTGAGGGATCTGGATAAAAGGATTAAATAAAGTCACATGTGCACAGGATCAGAGCTACAGGACACTGAGGAATGTTTATTTTCTCATCCCTATGGAAACCTCAAGATTCACTCACGTGTTGATTGGGCGAGAGGGAGAATATGTCATGAAACAAGTGAAAACCAGTAACAGTTTCATGAGCTAGTTATTAAAAGGGCCAAGTGGACAGCCTGCTGGAGTTAAAGGGTGCTGAGTACTACATGCTTCTATCTGGGCAGCCGAAAGCACACAACCAAGAGATGACATTTCCTGTGTCCAATACTTTTAGTTCATGAAAAATGTCACATATGTTTCAAGAGGTCATTAATAAAGTCATGTGTCCTTGACATGTGACATTCACATTATTACAGGTTCCATTGTTAAATGAACAGACATGTTCTCAGTGAACAACTTTCTGTGAAAATGCACCCTGAACAAGCAACTCTTTGTACAAAAAGCTTTTAAGTTGGACTTGTATTTTGACTGAGACCATCCATATTGTTATGTCAGCAAGCAGTTATCTTGTTTTAGTCCTTCAGCAGAACTGAAAGCATTTTGTACTGAACATAAATGGCAGGCAGAGAGAGAAATAGCTAAAGAGAGAGATTCAGAAATAGGGAGACCAATACTAACAGAAATGTAAGATATAAAGTGACAAAGAGCAAGAGATAAAGACTCCATTCTGTCTGGTCACTTTTTTGGCATATCAACCTTAAAGCCCAGCATCCTATAATATAACTCCAATAGAAATTACATTATCTAACAAGGCCATACCATCTAACCATCTAACCAGACATTTCCTCACTGTAGACTAATCTTATAAATACATGAGCTTCAGGGAAACATTGAAATTCAAATTACAAGGAAGTAGAAGAAAATGAAGGGACTTCTAGGATAAACAAACATAGTTATCCAGATAGTTTATTCAATAAAATATTTAAACTCCCAGCATATTCAAAGTTCTAAAGAAGAGGACTGTCAATCTCCTTTGGGAAAAATGTGGATTATTCCCATAATGGAGTATTATTCAGCTAAGAAAATGACATCATTATATTTCCTGGCAAATGGATGGAACCAGAAAAAGTTATCCTTGGTGAAGTAACTAAAATGTAGAAAGCCTAATAAGGTACGTATTTACTTATTAGGAGGTCTTCTAATAGTGGGGAATAAAGTTCCAATAGGAAATCTACTATGACCAAGCCAGTCTTCCACTATGGGGATTGGGTGTCACTTAATTGATTTGTTGGACCAGGGCATGCTACAGAAATTTTCAAGCACCCCAGGCTGTTGTTATTAAAATATGTTTTTCTCTGCCCTCAACTGATAGATTACTGGCATGTTCTTGTACATACAGAGATGCTTCCTTCTGCATGAAATGAGAATGCATAGAGACCTACAGTCTGATATTATGCAGAGAGACCTTAAAACACCCAGCTCTAAATGGGATTTCATTATGAAATTCACCCTCTTCTCATAGCTCTGGGATATCTGAAGGAGAGGAGGCAGAAAGAGTGTGATAAGCAGAGGGAATTGAGGACACGAGGAGAACAATACCCTCAGAATCACACTGCAGAGGAAGATTATACAGCCACCCTTGTTGAGACCTGATAAACTAAGGCCAGATAGAAGTGGGAAGAGGTCCTTCTGAATCAGGTAACTACAGAAAGAGCATAAGGGTAGAAGGAGAATGGTTGGTGGGACTTACAGGATAAGATGGAGGGGAATAGAGGAAACAAAGTGAACAAAATATAATAAATAAATACATAAGAAAAAACTGTGGTCAATGTGATGCAATATAGAGCTCACCAGGAGTGATGCTTCTTCTTGAAGGTTGTTCCAGGGGCATGGAAGAATTCAGTTTTCTTCAAGGGACTTGGCACCGAGACTCTGATCACGGTCCAAAGTGTTTATGAACAACACATAATTCAATTGAGGCATTCTAAAGAAAAAAAAAATTGTGGCACATGGGTAGGAATTTGAACCTAGTAGGATCCTTGCAAAAAGTCTATAATGTATATTATATGAAATTCTCACATAAGCAATAAAAATAATATGTTAACCACTTTTATAATGACTTTTAACATGGAGAAAAGATTCCATATAAGAAGGGCATGCTTTCCAGGAATTCATTATATAGCAGAGAATCCTTGCCATGAACTAGTGGTAACCCAGGTATGTCAGACCCTAGGGGTTCAGGTGGCATCTCTGAACAAGCAGTCCTGGCACTAACACTAAGTTTATAGGGTTTGTCTGGAGGACCACAGAAGGAAAAACAGCTGCTTTTGTGTCCTAGTCTTATAACAAGGACCAATTGCTCTTTCCTGAATACCCAGTTTTAACTGTATACCTCAGAATCAGGAGCATTCTTCACTGACCACTGAATAGGACACAGTTTCAAGTACAGTCAGAACTGTACTTTGGGTGTCAAAGGACCCCTGCTCTTAGAGGGGTGCCAACATTAGTGTGGAACAAAACCAGATATCAAGTAGTTTGTGTCCCCTCAGTTATCCTTTTACACTAACTGATCTTTCTCTGTTTCAGCCAAAACAGTCCCAGGAATTATCCAGTTTCCTTCTCTTTTTCCTGCTCATAAAGACTCAATAGTCCAGGGAACTGAAAGCCCTACAAGCTTATTATATCAATAAGAATATGAAGATACATTTAGTGAGTATGCCCGTAAATGATCAGTTTAAGGTCAGAACATAGGAATTTTCAGTTCCAAGTCCAAAGTAGGAGAGTACCTTGTCATTTGGTACATTCCCTTTAATCCAACTTCACTTTGAAACTTCCCTACTTAGGAAGCTGTCTCTGCCCTCAACTGATTGATCAGTGCCATGTTCTTGGATCCACAGAGATGCTTCATTCTGCATCAAATGGGATTGCTTACAGAGACCCACAGTCTGATATTATGCAGAGACCTTAAATAAAACAGCTCTAAATGGGATTTCCCTATGAAATTCTCCCTACCCAAAGAACTCTGGGAAGCCCACAGAATAAGAGTCAGGAAGAGTATTTTAAGTAGAGGGAATTGAAGCCAAAAGAAGAACAATGCCCCGAAATTCAGGCAGCAGAGAAAGATGATGGATCCTGCCTTGTTCATACCTCATGAGCTAGGGACAAATAGAAGAGGGAGGAGTACCTGCCCTATCAGGGAACTAGAGAAGAACATAGGGATAGAAGAAGGAGGAGAAGAGGGAGGGGGTAGAAGAGGAAATACAAAGGGAACAAATCGTAATAAGTAAATACATAAGAAAATCTGTGGTCAAGATGATGAAGCATAGAGCTCCTCAGGACTGATGGCTTCTTCTAGGGGGTGGTGCCAGGGTGGGGCATGGATGAACTCAGTTTTCTTTAAAGTTTTTGGCACTGAGACTCTGATCATGATTCAATATGAAGATGAAAAAAATGCATACTTCAATTGATGTATTTTAAAGAAAAAATTAAGGTTACACATTGGTAGGAATTTGAAGCTGGGAGCAATGGAAAAGGAGTGTAATGCATGTTATTAGAAATACCCACATAATCAATAACAGTTATATGTTGAAAACTTTTACTGAGGACACATCTGTACATTTAACAAATAACAATGGAATCTTTGTTAGTGTGAAACACACATGTCAAGGACTAGTGACTTTATTAATAACCAGTTGAAAGAAATATGTGACTCTTTTCCTTAACTAAGAGTCATCTCTTGTTTTTGTGCTTTCAGCTGCCCAGCTGCCCAGATTGAGGAGTGTAGGGCTGCTCAGCCTTTCTCTCAATCTGTCTACCTGGCCCTTATAATAACTCACTCCTGAAACTCTTCCTGGTTATCACCTGTTTCATTATTCTCCCACACAGCCCCAAAACACCTAACTCTTGTGATGTAATAATTACACTTTGATATCATAATACTATTGTGAATTCATAATACCATTGTGATGTCATACTACCATTGTGATATCATACCACAATCATGTCATAATGGCATTGTGCTGTCATAATAGCATTGGTATGTCATGATGAATTTTGATTTCATAATGCCATTGTGATATCATTATAGTTTTTGATGTTATCATAGCATTTTGATGTCATAATAGCATTGTGATGAAATATCATAATGATGTCATAATAGCATTGTGTTGTCAAAATAGCACTGTGAAGTCATACCACCATTGAGATAGCATAATACTATTGTGATATCAAAATTCCATTGTGATGTCATATCACAATCATGTCTTAATAGAATTGTGCTGGCATAATAGCATGGGGATGTCATGATGAATTTTGATGTCATGATGCCATTATGAAGTTAATAGCATTGTGATGTCATTATACAATTGTGAGATATAAAACCTTTGTGATAGCATACTAGCATTGTGATGTCATCATAACATTGTATAACCTAATATAATTGTAAAGTCATAATAGCATTGTAATGTCAAAGTTCATTGTGATGTCATAACACAATCATGTTGTAAGAGCATTGTGATGTCATCATAATAAGCTGGTGTCATAATAGCATTATTATGTCATAAAAGCATTCTATTGTCATAAAAGCATTGTAATGTCAAAATAGCATTGTGAAGTCATAATAACATTATGAAATCATCATACCATCTGGATGTTATAACATTGTGATATCATAGTAGCATTTGGATGTCAAAATACTTTTGTGATGTCATAATAGCAATGTGACTTAATATAATTGTGATATCATAATAGCATTGAGATATGATAATAGCATTGTGATATCATAATAGCACTATGATATCATACCATAATCATTTTGTAATTTTTTTGTGATGTCATAATATCATTGGGATGTATTGATGAATTTTGATATCATGATGCCATTGTGATATCATCATAGCATTTTTATGTCATCATAGCATTGTGATGTCCTCACAGGTTTGTGATATCATCACAGCATTGTGGTGTAGTAATACCATTGTGATGTCCTAATACCATTGTGAAGTCTCTGTGAGTCATAATTGCACTGTTATGTCATAATAGTATTATAACGTCTTAATATAATTGTTATATCCTAATACTATTGTGAAATCATAATAACATTGTGATGACATAGTAGCTTTGTGAAGTCATAACACCATTGTGATAACATATTAACATTGTGATGTCATCATAACATTGAGGTGCCATAATAGCTTTAGGATGTCACAACATTGATATATCATCATAGCATTAAGATGTCATACCTTTGCCTGACTACAACAGGGCACACTAAGCAAGTCCTAAATAGTTCTTCCTTCACATATATGTCTGTCAAATCTTCTGAGCCAGAAGGCTGAAGATTGTACTCCAATGTGACAGAGAGTTATAGGTGACTGTTCAGGTAACAAATTGTTTCTGTCATTTTCTTATTTTTTGGAAGCTGCTAACATGCACTTCCTTTTTCCTCTAGTAACTATTTTTTTTTTCCTTCTCAACTCTCTGATGGCATTGAAGAGCAAGTATTTATTCTGCCACAATGAAGCTTAAGTTGTTTAGAATTTAAAAATTGTTTTCATAGAGGTAATACCAATAAGGATAAAAGTTAGTTTAGGTATAGAACTCTAAAAGTGTCAAGATAGATAGGATAATCAGATACTTTCTCTTATGCTGCTAAATACACATGGACTAGACATTACACATGAAGAATTTACCTAATAGTTTTCATAATTATTATTTTATTGAAAGAAAAGGAGCCTTTTATTGGACTTAAAGGGGGAAATGTTAGTAAAATGTTCTTTTGAAATGTATATACCTTACCCTTATTCATTCAAATGCAGATTTCTATCCCCCACTCCCTGGTTTCAATATGGATATTGTATATCGATACTTATTCTATGCATCCTGTCACAACTTTGTATAAACAGGCTGAAATAAAGCAACTAGCCACAATATTGAGCAAGGAGAGTGGAGGAGCCAAAGGACAGGAAAGAAGGGAGGAGCCAGAGTGCAAGAAATGAGTGGGAGGAAAAAAAGGTTAGGGCAGAGCTAGGAGAGTCTTAAGCTAGGAGTAGTACAAGAAACTATGTGGAGAATGAACCATTGGGATGAGATATGACTGTCATATACTAGCATTGTGATGTCATATCATTATTAAGACATGAATGTATTGTGGTGTCACACTACCATTGTGATGTCATAATACCATCATGAAGTCATCCTGCTGTGAATTGATAAAAGCGTTGTGATGTTATAATAGCATTGCTTTGTCATAATACCATTGGGATGTCATCAAACCATTTTGATGTCATCACAGCATAACTGCTGTGATGTCATAAAACATTTGTGGTGCCATAATAGCATTCTGATGTCATCATAGCATTGTGATGTCATATCATTCTGATGTCCTTATACTATTGTGAACTCATACAGTTATGAAGTCATAACAGCACGGTGATGTCATAATAAAAATTATGATGTCATAATACCATTGTAATGTCAAAATACCTTTTTGCATTCTGATGCTGACATAGCATTGTAATGTCATAACACCATTGTAATGTTATATCATTATGATGTCAGAATAACATTGTGATGTTCTAATAGCATTGTGAAGTCTTGATTTCATTCTGATGTAAAAATGCCATTGTGATGTCATAATAACATTTTCAGGTCATAATGCCATTGATTGTTGTCAAAATGGCATTGTGATGTGATACCACAATCATGTTGTAATAGCATTTTGATGTTATAATAACATTTTGATGTCATAATAGAATTTTGATAGAATAGTATTGTGATGTCATATCCTTGTGATGTAATTATAGCATTTTGATGCCACAGTAATATTTTTATGTCATAATTCCATTTAATGTCATAATAGCATTGGGATATCCTATCATTGTGAAGTTATAAAACCATTGTGATATCATAACATTGTGATGTCATAATAGCACTGAGGTGACATACCAATGTGATGTCATTATAGGATTTTAATGTCATGATAGCACTGTGATATTATAATATTATTTTGATGTCAAAACAGTATTGTAATGTCATAACACCATTGTGATATGATAATACTCATGTGCTGTCAGGATATCATTGTGATATCATAATTGCATTGTGAAATCATAATATCATTGGAATGTCATACCGTTGTGAAGACATAGACAATTGTGATGTCATAATACCATTGTGATCTCATACCACAATCATGTTGTAATAGCATTGGGATGTTATAATACCTTATGATATCATAATAGCATTTTGAGTTTAATGCCATTGTGATCTCAAACCACAATCATGCCATAATAGAATTTTGATATAATAGTATTGTGATGTCTAATAGCATTGTTATGTCATAATAACATTGTGATGTCATTATAGAATTATGAAGTTATAATACCATTGTGATGTCATAATAACACTGTGAAATTATACCTGGGTGATGTCATACCATTGTCCTGTCATTATATCATTGTGATGTCATTCTCACTTTACAATATCACATAAGCATTATGATGTCATAATACCATTGTGAAACAATAATACCTTTCTTATGTAATACCATTGTGATGTCATTATATCTTTGTGTTATCATGATAGCCTTTTTTTCAAGTCATAATGCCATTGTGATGTAAAAGTTCTATTGTGATGTCAGTGCACAATCATATCATAGCAGCATTGTGATGTCATAATACAATTGTGATCTCATACTCTCATTGTGCTGTCAAAATACTATTGTGATATCATAATAGCATTTTGAGGTCATAATGAAATGGTGATGTCAAAATTCCACTGTGATATCATAATGAGAATAGGAGGTCATAATACAAGTGTAATCTCATAATAGCACTGGGATATCATGACACCATTGTTATGTCATAATACCATTGTGATGTCATAATAGCACTGAGATATCATGACACAATTGTGATGACATGATACAACTGATATGTAATATTAAAGTTGTCATGTCATAATACAATTATGATATAATTTCATTGAGATGTCATGGTAGCATTATGATGTCATAATATCTATGTGATGTCATAATAACATTTTTATATCATTACTCCATTTTAATTTCATAATAGAATTGTGATATCATCACAATTCTGATGATGTGATATCATCATCATAGCATTATGATGGTCTCATACCATTATTGGCATAATGTTCTTTTAAAATGTATACATCTTACCCTTGTTCGTTCCAATGCTGATTTCTACCCTCCACTGGCTGGTTTCAATCTGGATATTGCATTGTGATACTTAGTCTAAGTATCTTGTCTCAACTTTGTGTAAACAGACCAGAATAAGCTACAAGCAACAATGTTGAGCAATTGGAGGAGCCAGGGGGGAAAAAAGGAGTGGGGGGGGCCAGAGTACAGGAAATGAATGCAAGGAGAGAGGGTGAGGGAGCAGAGCTTGAAGAGCAGAGCTGGAGGAGAGATCTTAGAACAGAGTGGAGAAAATAAACCAGACCTAACACTTCACAAAAAAATAGTAATGGGTAAAATCTAAATGTTAGGAAACTATGAGGGCTTTAAGGTTAAGGTGGCAGTAACTATTGATGAGCACTTTGTTCTAAGTTAACCAAATCCAGTCTCTGTATGGTGAAATGGTTATACAGATGTTTAGGATTAACAGGAAGCATTAATAAAAGATGAACCAATAGTAAATATTGATCATCACCTACAACATACCATTGTGAAGCCATTATACAATTATGATGTAATTACACCATTGTGATTTCATATCATTGTGAACATATATAATAGCATTGTGATGTTATAATAGCATTATGATGTCATAATAGCATTGGGATATTATAATTACATTGGGATGTCATAATACCATTATCATGACAAAACAGTTATGTCATCATACCATGGTGAAGTCCTAATACCATTGGGAGGTCATCATAGCATTGTGATGTCATACTATTGTAATGTCATAAAACAATTGTGATATCATGATATCATTGCGATGGCATAAAAACATTGTAATGATATAATAGTACTTTGTGGTCATAATGCCACTATGAATTAAAAATTCCATTGTGATGTCCAACAACAATGATGTTGTAATAGCATTGTGATATCATAATATGATTGTGATATGATATCAATAACATGATGTCATGATAGCATTGTGATATCAAAATTGCATTGTTATATTATTATTGTGGTGTTATAATTCCATTGTGATATACCATAAAAGATCATAATATTGTGATAGCATAATAACATTGTGATGTCATAATAGCATATTAAATTCATAACCTCATTGTGATGTCATAATAGCAGTGTGATATCATTGTAGCATTATGAAAATACCACTGTGACATCAAAATTCCATTTTGCTGTCATACCAGGTGATTTATTAATGAGCTCTTGAGAGAAGTATGTGACATTCTTCCTGAACTGAGAGTCTTGGACCCAGGACCTGTCATTTCTAAGTTGTGTGCTTTCAGCTCCCCACATCGAGGTATGTAGGGCTGCTCAGCCTTTCTCTCAAGCAGGCTGTCCACTTGGCCTTTTAATAACTGGTTCCTGGACCTCTTTCTGGCTTTAACATATTTCATGACATCATTCTCCCTCTCAGCCAATCAGCACCTGATTCTCAGAGCATTGTTTTCCTTGAAGGTCTCCTCAAATCCCTCAACATATGACACTCTTCCTGCCTCCTCTCCTGCAGGCTTTTCAAAGCTCTGAGGAGAGGGAGAATTTCATAGGGAAATCATGTTTTGAGTTGGGTGTTTTTAGGTCTCTCTGTCTATAATATTGGACTGTGTGTCTCTATATGCAATCCCATTTGATGCAGAAGTAAGCATCTCTGTGGATACAAGAACATGACACTGACCTATGAGATGAGGGCAGAGAGCAACAAATCTTAATAACAAAAGCTGGGTTTTCTTGAAAATTTCCGTAGGATGCCCTGGCCCCACAACTCAATTAACTGCCAACCAATGACCTTAGTTTAAGACTTGTTTGTCATAATAGATAGCCTATTGGAACTTTATCCCCCACTATTAGGAGACCTCCCAATAAGTGAAGACATACCATATTTGTCTTTCTGCATTTCACTTACTTCACCCAGGATAATATTTCCTGGTAGAGTCCATTTGCCTGAAAGTAACATGATGTCATTTTCTTAGGTGAAAAATACTCTTTTATGGAAATATTCCACATTTTCCCAAAAGGAGATTGTCAGTGCTGTTCTTTAGAACTTGGAAGTTTCTGGGACTTTAACCATTGTATTGAATGACAAACTATGTTCATTTAGCCTAAAAGTCCCTCCATTTTCTTCCACTTCCTGGTGACTTGAATTACAATGTCCTCTTGAGGCTTATCTATTTACATGTTTAATTCCTGGTGAGGAAAATCAGGGAAGGGTTAGGAGTTATGGCCTTGTTAGGTAATAAAATTTCTATTGGAGTTACATTATGGAAGTGTGTGCTTTGAGGATGATATGCCAACTTGAAAGAAATATGTGACACTTTTCCTGAAATAAGAGTCTTGGACCCAGGAACTGTCCTTTCTAAGTTGTGTGCTTTCAGCTACCCAGATGGAGGCATGTATGTCAGCTCAGCCCTTCTCTCATATAGGCTGTCCATTTGGCCCTTTAAATAATGGGCTCCTGAAAATTTCACTGGCTTTCACCTGTTTCATGACATCATTCTGCCTCTCAGCCAATGAGTACCTGAGAGAATCTTGAGGTTTCCATGGACATGAGTAAACAAACTTTCCTCAGTTTCCAGTATCTCTGATCCTGTGAACAAGTGATTTTTTTCTTGTGAAACCCAACCAGCCTTTTTCTCATCCCTTAATCCGGATACCACACCATTACTCTTGTATACCTCTGTGACAATGTTAGGTAGGAAATGAAACTTTAATGTTTATTTAACTGGAGAGCTTACTAAGTAGGGATGCTTCAATGTGATATGCATTTAAGCTGAATGTACCGAATGACAAAGTGGTCTCCTACTGTGATCTTGGATCTGAAATTGCCTAGATTGTGACTTTGAACTGAGCATTTACTTGTGTAATCACTAAATGTACCTTCACATTCTTATTGATATAATAGGATGGCATGGTCTAGGGTTTTCTGGGATATTGATTCTTTAAGAACAGGGAAAAGAGCAGGAAACCAGATAATTCCTGGGACTTGTTTGGCTGAAACAGTAAAAGAATGAGTGTATGTAAAAAGAGAACTGAGAGGCAATTAATAATTTGACAGCTGGTGCTTTTCTACACTAGTGTTGATAACCCTCTTTGAGCAGGGTTGCCTAGGTTCATCTGGCTGGATCAGGAGCTGTAGAACACTCAGTTCTACTCAGTGGTCAGTGAGGAACCCACCTGGTTCTGAGGCCTTCCAGAAAGAGAAATGGATCCATACTATATGCCTAGCATAAAAGAGCAGTTGTGTTTCATTTAGTGGTACTCCAGACAAACTCTCTACGTGTAGTGTTAGTGCTAGGAGTTCTTGTTCAGAGGTGCCACATGAGCTCATGGGGTCTGAAGTAGCTGGGCAACCAGAAGTTCATGTGTAGGATTCTCTACATAATGAGATCCTGGAAAGCAAGTCTTACAAAGTAAAACTCTGCCCTCCTTTGGGGAATCTTTTCTCCATGTTAAAAATCATTGTAAAAATTGTCAACATAATATTTTTATCAAATATTTGGAAATTTCATATAATATACATTACAATGTTCTTCCATTGATCTTAGGTGAAAAATACTGTGTTATGGAAATATTCCACATTTTCCCAAAAGGAGATTATCAGTGCTGTTCTTTAGAACTTGGAAGTTTCTGGGACTTTAACCATTGTATTGAATGACAAACTATGTTCATTTAGCCTAGAAGTCCCTCCATTTTCTTCCACTTCCTGGTGACTTGAATTATAATATCCTCTTGAGGCTTATCTATTTACATGTTTAATTCCTGGTGAGGAAAATCAGGGAAGGGTTAGGAGTTATGGCCTTGTTAGGTAATATAATTCCTATTGGAGGTATATTATAGGAGGTCAAATTCCTACTCATGTGTCAAAATAAACATTTTTTCTTTAAAATACATCAATTGAAGTATGTGTTGTTCATTTACTCATGAGAACATGATCAGAATCTAAGTGCCAAGTCCCTTGAAAAAACCTGAGTTCATCCTTGTCACTCCCTGGCACCACCCCTAAGAAGAAGCTATTAGTCCTGAAGAGCTCTATATTTCCCTTGATGACAATTTTTCTTATTTATTATGATTTGTTCACTTTCTTTCTCATGATCTGCTCCCTCCCTTTTCTCCTCCATGTCCCACCCACCCTCCTTCTTCTACACTTTTGCATTTTCAATAGGTCTCTGTGAGTATAGGTCCCCCTCTCTCTTATATCTGACCCTAACTTATCAGGTCTCATCAAGGCTGGCTGCATGATCTTCCTCTGTGGCCTGAATCTCATGGCATTTTTCTCAAAATGTCTGCAATTTCTTTTGTTTATGACACTCTTCATGCCTCCATTCCTGCAGACTTCCCAGAGCTTGGCAGGGATGGACAATTTCATAGGGCAGGGATGGACAATTTCATAGGGAAATCCCATTTAGAGCTGGGTGCTTTAAGGTCTGTCTCTCTGCATATCGGACTGTGGGTCTCTGTATTCAATTCCATTTGATGCAGAAGGATGCATCTCTGTAGATCCAAGATATGACGCTGTTGTATCATTTGAGGGTAGAGTGTAACATATTTAATAAGAACAGCCTGGGTGGCTTGAAATTTTCTGTAGGATGGCTGGCCCAACAAATCAATTAACTGCCACCCAATTGCCATAGTGGAACACTGGTTTGATCACAATTGATGGCCTATTGGAACTTTATCACCCACTCTTAGGAGACCTCCTAATATATGAATACATACCATATTTGTCTTTCTGCATTATAGTTACTTCAGCAAGGATGATTTTTCCTGGTCCCATCCATCTGCCTGAAAACATCATGATGTCATTTTGTTAGCTGAATAATACTCTGTTATGGAAATATTCCACATTTTCCCCAAAGGAGATTAACAGTTCTGTTCTTTACTCCTTGGGAGTTGCTGGGATGTTAATCATTGTATTGAATGACAAACTATCAGGATAAATATGTTCTTTTAGACTAGAAGTTCTTCCATCTTCTTCCACTTTTTTGTGATTTGAATTGCAATGTCCCCTTGAAGATCATCTATTTAGATGTTGAGTCCCCAGGGAGGAAATGTCTGAGAAGTGTTCAGAGGTATGGCCTTGTTAGATAATAAAATTTCTGTTAGAGTTATAATATAGGAGGGTGTGCTTTGAGGTTGATATGCCAATGTAAGTGACCATACAGATTAGAATATCTGTCTCTCAGTCTCATTCACTTTATATAGTTATTCTGTTGGTCTCAGTTTATCTTAATCTGTCTTCATACTCTTTCTTTCTCTCTCTGTTTTTGTCTGTCTACCTCTCTCTGTCTACTGCTTGTGGTACAGTATGGAAAGCTTTCCATTCTCCTGAAGTACTACAACAAGATGACTGCTTGCAGATGTGTACCTAGATGTTCTCTTTAAAAATATGTGCAAGGTCCCAATTAAAAACTTAAAACAATAAAAAGATTTGCCTTTGTCAGGGAGCATTCTCCCACTGATTCACTGACACATATCTGTGCATTTAACAAATAATAAAAGAATCTGTGATGATGTAAAACACATATGTCAAGGTCACATGACTTTAAAAATGGCCACTGAAAGAAATATTTGACAACATTCCTGAGCTAAGAATCTTAACTGTCATATCTGAGTTGTGTGCTTTCAGCTTCCCAGATTGAGGCATGTAGGGCTGCTCAGCTTTTCTCTCAAGCACAGTGTCCACTTGGCCCTTTTAATAACTGGCTCCTGAAACACTGAATTTAACCTGTTTGATATCATCATTCTCCCTCTCAGCCAATCAGTGCCTAAGAGAATCTTGAAGTTTCCATGGATATAAGTAAAAAAAGAAAAACTTTCCTCAGTGTCTAGTATCTCTGATCCTGTGCACAGGTGACATTTTCTTGTGAATCCCAACCAGCCTTTTTCTCGTCCATTTATCCAGACCCACACCTTTATTCCTGTTCACCTCTGTGACAATGACAGGGAGGAAATGAAACTTTAATGTTTACTTAATTGGACAGCTTCCTAAGTAGGGAAGATTGAAAGTCATGTGGGATTAAGGAAAATGTACCAAATGAAAAGGTGGTCTCCTACTGTGGTATTGGATCTGAAATTTCGTAGGTGTTGACTTTGAACTGAGCAGTAACTGGTGTGCTGACTAAATAGACCTTCACATTCTTATTGATATAATAGTCATGCAGGTTCTAGGTTCCCTAGATTATTGAGGCTTTACAAGCAGGGAAAAGATATGGAAACCAGAGAATTTATGGGACTGGTTTGGGTGAAACAGAGAAAGATCTGTGTATGTAAAAGGAGAACTGAGTGAAAATAAACACTTTGACAGCTGGTGCTTTTCTACACTATTGTTGGCATCCCTCTATGAGCAGTGTTGTCTTGGCTGACTGGCTGCATCTTCAGCTGTGTCCTATTCAGTGGTCATTGAGAAATCCTCAAGGTCCTGGGGTTTACAATTAAAACTAGCCATTTAGGACAGAGAAATGCGTCCATGTTATATGCCTAGGACACAAGAGCAGAAGTTTTTCTTGATGTTGTCCTTCAGACAAACCATCCAAACATAATGTTAGTCCCAGAACTGCTTGTTCAGTAGTGCCACTTGAGCTCATGGGTAAAAACTAATTCATGCCTAGAATTCTCGGCTACATAATGAGTTCCTGGAAAGCATGCCTTGCACGTTCAAACTCTGCCCTCCTTTAGTGGAATCTTTTCTCCTTGTTAAAGGTTGTAAAAAGTTGTCAGCATATTACTTTTTTTGATTATGTGGGATTTTCATGTAATATACTTTATACTGCTTTTAAATTCCTCCCAGGTTCAAATTCCTATCCATGCTACACACTATCTTTTTTTCTCTAAAATACATCAATTCTAATATGTGTTTTTCATATACTCATTGGAACATGATCAGAATTTCAGTTCCAAGTCTCTTAAAGAAAACTGAGTTCATCCTTGCCTTGCTCTGGCACCACCCTCAAGAAGAAGCAATCAATCCTGAAGAGCTTTAAACTTAGTCACCTTGATGACAGTTTTTCTTATGTATTTATTTATTATGATTTGGTCACTTTGTATCCCTGCTGCTTCCCCCTCCTTCTTAACTTTCCAGTGCCACTGACCATCCTTCTTCAACCCTTGATATCATCATTCTCCCTCTCAGCCAATCAGTGCCTAAGAGAATCTTGAAGTTTCCATGGATATAAGTAAAAAAAAGAAAAACTTTATTTCCCTGATTGGCAATATACTCCTTCCCCTTATAACTTACCCAACCTTATCACATCTCAACAAGACTGGCTGTATCTTCTTTTTCTGAGGCCTGATTTTCAGGGCATTTTTCTCCTTCTGTCCTCAACTCCCTCTACTTATGACACTCTTCCTGCCTCTTTTCCTGCAGCATTCCCAAAGCTCTGATTTTCATAGGTAAATCCCATTTAGAGCAGGGTGTTTTAAGGTATCTCTCTGTATAATACTGTATGTATGTCTCTGTATGCAATTCCATTTGATGCATAAGGATGCATCTCAGTGGATTCAACATATGACACTGATCTGTCAGTTGAGGACAGAGAGCAACATATTTTAATAATAACAGCCGGGGTTGCTTTAAAATTTCTGGAGGATGGCCTGACCCAAAATATCAATTAATTGCCACCCAATTTCACCCTAGTGAAAGACTAGTGTGGTCATAAATGATGGTGAAATGGAACTTTATCCCCTAATATTAGGATACCTCCTAATAATTGAATATATAGCAAATTTCTTTCTGCATTTTAGTTACTTCACACAGAATGTTTTTTCCTGGTTCCTTCCATTTACCTGAAAATATAATGATGTCATTTTCTTAGCTGAATAATGCTTCCTTATTAAAATATTCCACATTTTCCCCAAAGGAGGTTGTCAGTAATATTCTTTAGAACTTGAAAGTAATTGGAACTTTAAACATTGTATTGAATGCAAACTATCAGTATAACAGTGTCCTTTTAGCCTAGAATTCCGTCCATCTTCTGCTTCCTGGTGATTTGAATTGCAATGTTCCATAAGGAAGAAATATTTGGGAGGGATTAGATGGTATGACCTTGTTAGATAATATAATTCCTATTGTAGTTATATTATAGAATTGTTTTCTCTGAGGTTGATATACCAATGAAAGTGACCAGACAGAATGGAGTCTCTGTCTCTCGGTCTCTGTCACTTTATATCTTTGTTTCTGTCAGTCTTCTTTTCTCTATTTATGAATTTGTCTCTCTAGCACTTTCTCTTTCTCTCTCAGTCTCCCTCTTTCTGTCTGCCACTTGAGGATCAGTATGAAAAGCTCGCAGTTCTTCTAAAGGAGGACAACAAGATGAAAGTTTGCTGACATGACATCCTGCATGATATCTGTAAAAAATATAAGCAAGGTCCTAATGTAATGCTTTTTCTTCAAAGATTTGCCTTGTTCAAGTAGTATTTTCACAGTAAGTAATTCACTGACTGAAGACATATCTGTGCATTTAACAAATAATAACAGAATCTGTCATAATGTGAAAGTCATGTGACTTAATTAATGATCACTTAAAAGAAATACGTGACACTTTTCCTGAACTAAGAATCTTGGACACAGGAACTGACATCTCTGGGTTGGGTGCTTTCAGCAGCCCAGTTTGAGGCATGTGGGGCTGTTCACCCTTTCTATCAAGCAGTGTCTACTTGGCCCTTTTAATAACTGGCTCTTGAAACTCTTACTGGCTTTCACCTGTTTCATGACATCATTCTCCATCTCAGCCAATCATCACCTGAGAGAATCTTGAGGTTTCCATTGAGATGAGTGGACAAAAATTCCTCAGTGTCCAGCATCTCTGGTTCTGTGCACATGTGACTTTTTCTTTTGAAATCCAACAAGTCTTTATTGCATCCCTTTTGCCAGATACCACAACTTTACTCCTATTTGCCTCTGTGACATGTCAGGTAGGAAATTAATCTTTAATTTTTACTTAATTGGACAGATTCCTACGTAAGGAAGCATCAAAATGATGTGGAATTAAGTGGAGTTTACCGAGTAACAAGGTGGTCTCCTACTGTGTTCATGGATCTGAAATTTAATAGGTTGTGACTTAAAACTCATCAGTTACTGGTGTACTCACTAAATATACCTTCACATTGATATTATAGGTTGTAAGGATCTATGGTTCTCTGTTTCACTGAGTCTTTAAGAACATTGAAAACAGTAGGAAACCAGACAATTCCTGGGACTGGTTGGGCTGAAAGAGAGAAAGATGTGTCAGTGGAAATGGAGAACTGAAGTGCAGTAAATTATATGACAGGTGGGGCTCTTCCACAATAGAGTTTTCAACCCTGTATGAGAGGGTTGCCTTGACTGACCTGTTCAGCTAGGGAGTTGTGTCCTTCTCTATGGTCAGTGAGCAATCCTCCTGGTCCTGGGGTTTACAGTTAAAACTGGACCTTCAGGAAAGAATAATTCTTCCATGTTATATGTCTAGGATCTCAGAAGAACTGCTTTTTCAGAGTGCCATAGAGTTCATGGGGTCTTAGGTACCTAGATAAACAATAGTTCATGTCTGGGATTCTCTGCTACATATTGAGTTTCTGGAAAAATTGTATTATAAAGTCACTTTCTTAGCTAAATAATACTCCATTTGGAAATATTCCACATTTTCCCCAAAGGATATTGTCAGTTCTGTTCTTTAGAAATTGGAAGTTGCTGGGCAATAATCATTGTATTGCATGATAAACTCTGCCGTCCTTTAGCGGAATCTTTTCTCCATGCTTAAAGTTGTAAACAGGGAGGATCAGAAGATGGCAGAGGCTAGTGTGCAGCTTAGCTAAAGGGGAGAGGACCTGCAATGCGGAAATTGGTGAGCGAAAGGGGCTGATCTGCAAAACCTGCACTCCCGGTGCAGGGTCCATACTGCTCCCTTCCCCAAAGAGACTCACAGACTGTGGTTCAATGCAAAAGTAAGAGGCAGTTTATTCCGATCGCAATTGGGGTGGTCCCTTCAAAGCAGAAGACAATCCCGAGCATGCAAAGCACAGAGTTTTTATTCCTAAAAAATCAGGCCTTTACATTGATTAGTCAGCAGAAAAGATAGCAGTTATGTGGCTGGCCGCTGAAGTAGGGAGCTCACAGCTCCAAGGACAGTCCTCCCCTGTGGAGAGCCAGGGTTTGGTCGCCATCGCACTGGCTTCCACCCTCAAAACTGGTAAACAAGTCCTAGAGCACATGACCTTTCGGCAATAGCATGCCAAGTCACAAGCCCGGCCCAGAGCATCATATGGGGTGATGGGTGAGCAGCCAATCAGGGGATGATACATCATCTCACACCATGGGTAGGCAGCCAATCAGGGAATGATACATCATCTCACACCACTCTGGTGCGAGCAGGGCTTATATAAACAGCACCACTTCGGGGCTCGGGGTCTTCCTCCTTTCATCGCTTGACTGCAATAAAGCTTGCTGCAGAAGGATCCTGTTGGCCGTGTGCTTTCTTGCTGGCGAGACGATTACGCTGATCGCAACACTCCCCTCATCTCTCGGTTCTGTAGCGGGCCACTTACAGCTTCAAGGACAGTCCTCTCCTCTTTTCCCATAGTGGGCCTAAATCGCCTGACTTGTTCTTCTTTCTTAGCTGGCCCTTATTCAAGGTCCAGTTGTTTTTCTTTCTAATTTGGGATGGTCCCATTTCTCATTCCCCCCTTTTTCTTTGGCATAATTTTAACCCTAAAATTACAGGCTAGATTCACCCTGCATCTCTAATTGCTGATACTGCTGTCGAAGCATAAGGACCTGAACGGTACTTATCCGTTCTCTCACGAAATTGACTAGCTTGTTAAGAATGCAGGGGTTGAGAGTTACAATCAGGAGAAGAATTAGCAAAGGGCCTAGCAAGGTGGAGATTAAAGTGGTCAACCATGGAGAGGAATTAAACCATCCTTCAAACCATCCTAGGCTTTGGGCTCGTTCTCGCTTTCTCTTTTCTAAGCCCTCTTTGACCTTATCTAGGGTCTCAGTGACAACTCCAGTATGGTCGACATAGAAACAGCATTCTTCTTTTAGGGCAATGCATAAACCTCCTTTTACAAAAACAATAAATCTAAGCCCCTTCTGTTTTGTAACACCATCTTGATAATGACTGTAAGGAATCTTTGAGCTCTCTAATTGTGTTTTCTAATCTTTCTATATCCTCATCAACAGCTGCCCTAAGCTCATTTAACCCGCTATGTCGGAGGGCTATAGCCGACCCTCCAGCTGCTGTCCCTACTGCTCCTATCCTGACCCCAAGCATTATGGCTAAGGAAATTCCCAAGTCTCTTTTTGTTCGTATCAGCAGTTCCCCCACAGAGTCCCAGTATCGGAAGGGCTCTTCATATGGGTGATAGGTGACTCGGGGGATTACCTGGACCAGGACACAGTAGTCAGATGAATTGAGAAGCACCTGAGTACTGACACAAGTAGTAATCCCTGTCGCACAGGCCCACCATCCATCGATTGGTGGTATGAGGTACCCAGACAGACCTGCAACATCATAGGTTTGGTTGCATAAAAACTGATGACTGGGGGGGGACTTTACCTACACAGAGTCCTTGCCCTGAAACAGCAGACAGAGAAAGTCTAGCCTCCCTTTGCGTCCAAAGGCAGGCTGTTGCCTCTTGGGAGTTACTTATCTCATCTGTAAAGGCAATTCCTTCATAATGTGGGTGAGCAATTCCAAAGCGTAACCAACAAGACTCAGTAACCTTGGGGTTGGTGTTATTTAGGGCCTGGAAGGCCCCCTGTGCTAGGGAAGTAATGTATGGTCCAGGAGGCTTAGGAGAAGAAGAATCTTTACCCATTTTTGAGTTAGGAGTCAGTGAGGGGGTTGCTGGATGTGGGGCCATAGTCTGGGGATCTGATTTCACTGGGGGAACCAGGTGAGGGCCAGCTTTATTTGGCCCTACTTCAGCAGATGGGGCTGTTATTTTTAATTTGATGGTGAAAAGTAACCCATCATCATATCTTTCCTTATATATTCATAGGCCCCAAGTGAACCCTGTCACCCAGTTAGTTGAAATCTGTTTTCCAGTGTCTGTGAATCGGATTAGCAGGGGGTGGCACCAGGTGGTGCATATTGGCTGATTAGTCCACCTATTGTTTGGTCCCCAGTCTGGGGGCTGGGCATGACTGTAATTAGCTTTAACAACAACGTAATCCCAATTGGAGGTAGGCTTCCAGTAAATATCACCAGTGGTTTCACACCCCCAATTTTTGCAGTAGAAGTCATTTCTCCCCCCACATTTGTTTACCATTTTAGGTCGCTGGTGGGGTCCTGGACATACATAAAAGGTTAGGACTTGCAGCATACTGTGGTGGTTGGTGGTCCTGCAACACCCCCAGGGATCTAAGCCCCTTCTCTCACTAAAAGACCCACGTCTATGGTCCCCAGGAACCACGTTGGGGTCTAGGTGGCTTTGCAAATCCCAGTTAGCAGGTGCTCCTAGAGCCATTTTACAAAGGTCAGGGTACAAGTCCGGCCACCATGTGAAGGGTGGGGCTATCTTTGAAACAGACCAAATTATAATATGTCTCTGATTAGTTACTTCCAAGTCAAAAGTTTGGGCTGGTGAGGACTGGAGGCCAAACAAGTATTGTAAGTGCTTAACAGAGACAAAAGCACCAGCAGTTTGTCGATATCACCCACGGCTAACATTCTTAACAAGCTTAAGTTTTAAGGGATTGTCACTGGGCTGGATTTTCCAGTCAGAAGTGGAGTCCTCTGGAGCAGGTTTGACGTGTGATGCATGGATCCAAGCAGCAATGCCTTCTACCTTTACAGCCGTTGGGGTGGTGAGCAGGATGCAGTAAGGACCTTTCCACCGGGGTTCCAAATTTTGACTACGGTGTCGCCGAACATAAACCAAGTCTCCAACTTGGAACTGATGTGGCACCTCTAAGGATCTTGGCACATATGCACTGCCAACCTTGTTCCAGATTTCTTTTTGAATAATCTGCAGTCCCTTTAACCTGGACAACAAGTCAGAGTTACCACTAGTTATGTCAAGAGGGTCTCCCAGGAGAGTCAAGGGAGTAGGAACTCCATACAATAGTTCAAAAGGCATAAGATTCAACAAGGAAGGAGTATTCCTGACCCTAAAAAGAGCCAGAGGGAGGAGTACCACCCAGTCACCGCCAGTCTCCATGGTCAATTTAGTAAGGGTCTCTTTTAGAGTACTATTCATTCTTACTACGTGCCCTGAACTTTGGGGTCTATAAGCACAATGTAATTTCCAATTAGTCCCCAAAAATCTGGCCACCTCCTGACTTACCTGAGCAATGAATGCTAGCCCATTGTCTGACCTGATTACCTTTGGAACTCCAAACCGGGGAAAAATGTCTTACAAATCTTCTTGGCTACAACCAGAGCAGTCTCTTTCTTGGTGGGAAAAGCTTCCACCCATCCTGAGAAGGTATCTACAAAGACTAGAAGATATTTATTTCCATACCTGGCCGGCTTGATCTCGGTAAAGTCCACTTCCCAATGCATTCCAGGTCTAGTTCCCCTTAACCGTTTTCCCGAGCTTTGGAAATTCTTCCCTACGTTTACCTTTAGGCAAGGGGTACATGTCTGAGTCACTTTTTCGGTTAGAGCAGTGAGGTTTAGTATTCGGTAAGGAGATTGGAGAACAATTTCAGTCAAATTACTTGCCCCTAAATGAGTCCACTGATGCATTTACGCTTTAGTCTCTTAGCATCTTCCTGTGGCAAAATGACCTTACCTTTGGAGTCAATCCATGCTCCCACATTAGCATCAAATGTCCCTTGTTTTCTCTGTATTTGCTCCAGGTCATCCTCTGAGTATTTTAGCTGTTCCTTCTCTGGCAATTCAGTAGTTAATATCATTGGAGCAGGCCTTCCTCTATCAGCTGCTTTAGTCTCCTAATCAGCCATGTTATTTCCCTTTGCTGCCTTGGAATTTCCCTTCTGTTGTCCCCGGCAGTGAATTATGCTTACCTTGGTGGGCAGTAGTAAGGCATTGAGCAAGGCCAAGATTTCATTTTTATTTTTAATTTCTTTACCGGCTGACGTCAATAGGCCTCTCTGCTGTCCATGTGCATGGCCCCGTGCACATGGGCCATAGCAAAGGCATACTTGCTGTCGGTGTAGATGTTTATCTTTTTTTCTTTCCCCAAAGTTAATGCTTGAGTTAAGGCAATTAGTTCTTCTCATTGAGCAGAGGTGCCTTCAGGCAGCGCTTGGGCCCATATTACCTTGTGTCCATCCACCACCGCTGCTCCCGCTTTTCTTTTTCCATTTTTCAAAAAGCTACTCCCATCTGTGTAATATGTCACCTCTGCATCTGGCAGGGGCTGGTCTTGTAAGTCCTTTTGCCATCCCTGTTCTTCTGACAACACCTGCAAGCAATCATGCTCTGGGGGTTGAATCTCTGGATCTGGTAACAGGATGGCAGGGTTTAGCCCCATTGCTGGGGCAAAAGTAATCCTGTCATTATTCAAAAGCAAAGTTTGGTAATGAGTCATGCAAGCATTCTTGAGCCAGCGATCAGGTGGCTGTCTGACAACACTCTCAAGGGCATGAGGGGCATAAACAGTAAGATCTTGTCCCAAGGTCAGCTTGTCAGCATCCTTTACCAATGCGGCAACTGCTGCTATTATCCAAAGGCAGGTCGGCCATCCTGCTGCTACTGGATCAAGCTTTTTAGATAGGTAAGCTACCAGTCTCTTCCAGGGTCCAATCTTTTGAGTTAACACCCCTTTAGCCATCCCCTGGTTCTCGGCCACATAGAGATGAAAAGGTTTAGTGACATCAGGAAGTCCCAAGGCTGGAGCTGACATTAAAGCCTGTTTAATATTATCAAATGCAGCCTGTTCATCTTTTCCCCAGGAAAAAGAGTCATTTCCCTTTGTAAGGGCATACAGAGGGGCTGCCATTTCAGCGAACCCAGGAATCCATAATCGGCAAAACCCCACTGTACCAATAAATTCCCTCAGTTGTTTTGTAGTTCGTGGAGAGGGAATATGAAACACGGTCTCTTTTCTAGCCTCCAATAACCATCTTTTTTCCTTCCTTTAGTATATACCCCAGGTAACTGACCTGTTTCCGGCATATCTGGCCCTTCTTTGTTAATGCTCTATAGCCGAGTTCGCCCAATTCTTGTAAAAGTTGGCCGGTGGCTTCGAGACAGGTTTTCTGACAATCTGCAGCTAGTAAGATGTCATCCACGTACTGGAGAAGAGTTACCTCAGTATTTGTGGCCCGGAAGTGTGCCAGGTCTCGGGCTTCATCAAATATGGTAGGAGAATTCTTAAATCCTTGGGGAAGTCGAGTCCATGTTAGTTGGCCCGAGAGCCCGGAGTCCGGATCTTTCCATTCAAAAGCGAAAATGTCTTGGCTGGCAGGGCTAAGTTGAAGACAAAAGAATGCATCTTTAAGGTCTAGAACAGTATACCAGGCTCTGTCAGGGGGAAGGGACCTCAGCAGGTTATACGGGTTGGGGACTATTGGATGTAAGTCCATAACCTGTTTGTTAACTTCCCTCAGGTCTTGTACAGGCCGATAATCGTTGCTCCCAGGCTTCTGGACCGGCAGTAATGGAGTATTCCAAGCAGACTGACATCTTTTCAAAACCCCTAGGTCAAGGAGTCGCTGTATATGAGGGCGAATCCCATCATGGGCTTCCTTAGACATTGGATACTGCCGCACTGCAACTGGGGCTGCCTGAGGTTTTAGCTCTATCTAGACTGGCGGTTGCTTTCTTGCTTTCCCTAAGCCAGCTGTTTCAGCCCAGGCCTCAGGGTATTTTTTTTTACCCACCAGTCAATGTCTTTTTTTCCTCCTTTTTTAAATTTTCAAATATCCAGTATTCATCTTCCAAGTGAATTGTAAGCAAGTGAATAAGATCCCCTCTTTTATCTGTAACCTGTGGGCCTTCTGGGTTAAAATAGATGTGGGCTCCTATTTTGGTCAGGATATTCCATCCCAGCAATGGGTATGCGCAGTCAGGCATGACTAAGAATGAGTGGGATTCCTGGCCCACTCCGTGGTCCACTGTTCTTTGGGTAGTCCATGTATATTGCTTACATCCAGTGGCCCCTTGAACCCATGAGTTTTTTTTTCTTTCTTAGCCCCTGAGTCTTGCAACAGAACAGAATGCTGAGCGCCAGTGTCCACTAGAAAATGGACTGGCTTCCCCTCCACCTTGAGGGTTACCCTGGGCTCGGGGAGGGGAACTGAACCCCATCCTCCCTAATAGCTGTCATTGTTCAAGATCAGGACTCTGGTCCCTGTGGCTCAAGAATTCAGCTGCTTCTTCTTCCTTTTGGGGCAATCCCTCCTCCAGTGTCCTGTCTCCTTGCAGTAGGCACACTGGTCCTTAGACAAAGGGCCCTTATGGTTGCCAAGAACTCTCTCTCTTTCAGTATGACTTTCCTGAACTACGGTGGCCAGAATCTTAGTCAATTTTTTATCCTGCCTCTTCTCTCTCTCTCTCTCTCTCTCTCTCTCTCTCTCTCTCTCTCATCTCCTGTTCTTTCTGTTTCCTTTCTTCTTTTTCTTCTTCTGTTTCTCGACTATAGAAGACTTTCTCTGCTACTTGCACTAAATCCTTCAACGACTTATCCTGCAGACCTTCTAATTTCTGAAGTTTCTTATGAATAACCCTAGCTGACTGATCTATGAAAGAGACAGCTACTGTTGCCTTGTGCTCATCTGAAGCAGGGTCATAGGGAGTAAACCGGTGGAACGCATCCATCAGCCGTTCTAAGTAGGCTGCAGGAGATTCCTCTGGCCCCTGGTAAGAGAAGTCTCTTACCTTAGTCAAATTGGTGGGTCTTCGAGCAGCCACACGGAGACCCGCCATTAGAGTCTGGTGGTAAACCTTCAAGTGCTGCCTACCCTCTGGTGTATTGTAATCCCAATCAGGATGAGAGAGAGGAAACCCATCATTAATCTTGTCAGGGAGAACTGTAGGCCTCCCATCCGCCTCTGGGACATTCTTTCTTCCTTCTAGAAGAACTCGTCCCCTCTCCTCAGTAGTCAGGAGTTTCTGTAAAAGCTGTTGGCAATCATCCCAAGTGGGCTGGTGAGAGAAAAGGACAGATTCAAACAAGTCAGTCAAGACTTGGGGGTTCTCAGAAAAAGGGGGATTGTGAGCCTTCCAATTGTAGAGATCAGCTGTGGAAAAAAGCCAGTACTGAAGGGGGTGTTGCCCATCCTCATCTGAGAATCCATAGGCTCGCAATGGGTGAGCCACCGCGTCCAGCTGAGTTGCTCTGCAGCTTCGTGTTCCAGCTGCTGGGCCTCGTTCATTCTGAGAAGGGTCAGCTGGTGAGTGCAGCGGGACCTCTGGCGGTGTCTGTGGCAGCACTGAGGTACCGACAGCTCCTGGTGAGGGACCTGTGAGGGGACTAGGAAAGTTGCATGCTAGCCCAGCCCTAGGCTTGGAGGGAGGACTGACAGCCTCCAGGAGACTGACAGAGGAAATGGTCGGAGGTCTGGTAGGAGAACCGGCCAGGGAACTGGCAGGGGTAGGGGCCATGGCTGGCACATAAGGGGGTGGGAGGTCAAAAAGAAGGAGGTCTGCTTCTGGAGAAGTGAGCACTTTCTTTTTCTCCTCTTCCTTAACGGCACAAACAGTTATCGAAGGAGTCTCAAACAGTTATCGAAGGAGTCTCTGTGGGGAGAACAAAGGGGCACACCCAGGGGGGTGGATGGCGAACAATATCCTCCCAGGTTAGGACATAAGGTACCTGATCAGGATGGCCCCCCTGTGCTTGGAGGGTCTCAGGCTTAACAGCAAGAATCGTGTCAAGGTGAAAGGTGCCCTCCGGTGGCCATCCAACCTGAAAAGCAGGCCATTCTGAGGAGCAAAAGGCTTGCCACTTAGCTTTTCTAACTTCCACTGAGAGGTTATGTGCCCTATATTTCACTTCTGAGAAATGGTCAAGGGTGAGGGATAAGAGTGTAGTCACAGTCTGTCCCATAATGAAATCTTCCATCAGAAAAGTCAGACAGGCAACAAGAACAGAGACAAAAAGAACCAAACAAGCAATCAGAAAAGGATGCCCTTTCCGGTGATACCACACTGCCCTAACGGAAAGGCTCCCCGGCCAGTCTCTACAAAAATCATACTCAGACAGGAGGAGGACCGTCTCTGATCCAACCTCCAAATAAACGGAACCTGAGGCATACCTCAGCTTCCTGACTTTCCAATTATCTGATGCGTCTGTCAATCGAAATAGCCTAATCAAACAACCAAGATGGTTCAGACAGGCGCCTAACCAGAACAAAACCAGAACAAAACAGAATCTGCAGAAACCTGAATATCAAACAAACAAAATGACTGACCTGTTTCAACCTGACCTCCGAACCCGGTCTGGTGAGGGTCGGGGAAAGGCCATGTCAGTTTCCCGTGTGACACACCACATGCAAAACCTGCACTCCCGGTGCAGGGTCCATACAGCTCCCTCCCCCAAAGAGACTCACAGACCGCGGTTTGATGCAAAAGCAAGAGGCAGTTTATTCCGAACGCAATTGGGGTGGTCCCTTCAAAGCAGGAGACAACCCTGAGCATACAAAGCACAGAGTTTTTATTCCTAAAAAATCAGGCCTTTACATTGATTAGTCAGCAGAAAAGATAGCAGTTATGTGGCTGGCCGCTGTAGCAGGGAGCTCACAGCTCCAAGGACAGTCCTCCCCTCATCTCTCGGTTCTGTAGCGGGGCCGCTTACAGCTTCAAGGACAGTCCTCCCCTCTTTTCCCATAGCCGGCCTAAATCGCCTGACTTGTTCTTCTTTCTTAGCTGGCACTTATTCAAGGTCCAGTTGTTTTTCTTTCTAATTTGGGTTAAAAGTTGTTAACAGGGAGGATCAGAAGATGGCAGAGGTTAGTGTGCAGCTTAGCTAAAGGGGAAAGGACCTGCAATGCGGAAATTGGTGAGTGAAGGGGCTGATCAACCCAGAAGAGAGTAGACTTCCAAGAAGTCTAGACTTCCAAGAAGAAAGAGAGTAACTATGATCTGAGTCCATCTAGAATCAGGTCACTGCAGACTCCTCCGTGAGGAAACACCCTGAGAGGTGATCCCCAAGCACTTCCCCATACCCAACACCCTACTCCATCTTGGAGGAGGCAGGAGGTGTACAGCAGAATCTGCCACAGACCACACTGTCTGTGCCCCAGCCCCAGCAAGAGCTGCAGCTCCCACCAAAACAAAACAAAACAAAACAAAACAAACAAACAAAACAAACAAACAAACAAAAAAAAACAGAGATCAAGGCTGAGAAAACCCAATCCTTTTGACACCCCCCCAAGAACGAGAACACCCCCATAACCCTGCCCCACTGGAGCTAAAGGATAGAGAAGAGCACAGCGGCTTCACAGTGCCCAGACCTTAGTGCTGCCGGCTGCTCCTAGAAAACAAACTTCAGCTCAGAATCTGGGACTGTTTTCATTCAACACGTCCTGAGAATCTCCCAGGTCCAGTACAATAAAATCTAGCACCAAGTTCTAGCACCAGTGGCTCCCCAGCCCCTGACAGAGAAACCCTGTCTCATGATTGGGAATGAGAAGTCCCATCCCCTCCTGGCACTCCCCTGAGAATGCCACCATAAGCTTGCCCTAGCAGACAGGAAAGTCAGAAGGAAAGGACAGAGAGGCAGCCTGCCACAGGACACAACACCCCCTTTCCAGCTCATGCAGTTGCCCCTGGCAGATAAACCTGAGTCCTGGATCTGAGGACACTCAAACATAACTGATACTCTTCCATAATCAGCAAACATAGGTTCTACTACCAGGCTGCTTCTGGCAGAGAGATCTGGGCCCAAAATCTGGGATTGAGAACACTCAACCCAACACTTTCCCACACTACCCAGGACCAGCCAACATAACCCCTCCTGACAGAGGGAAAGGACAAAGAGGCGGCACACAGGAAAGGTGGACACCGAGTCCTGCTGCCACAGTGCCACAGAGCTGACTGATAGCATACCCGCACATTTTCCATAGCAGGACCAAATTGGAGCGTAGAGAGCAAGGGGAACCCCTGTGCATTCCAACTGGTCCTTCAAGGGAGTGAGTGAGCCTTCTAGGGAGAGTTTGCCCCAGACCCAGGGGCTCTCCACAGAAGCAACAAGATGAGATACCTGCCACCCATACCCCTAGCATGGGCAACATAGGGATTCTTGGGATAGTGACGCCAACGCTTAAGTCTCTGCCTTGTGGGTCCACCAGTGTAATCCAGGCAAACAATCCCTGGATCTGAGACAGAACTGCATACTAGATTGGCCTGTAGGCCACTGCAATAATCAGAGAATCTGCACATGCACACTGTACCCACTAAAAGTGCATGCTATTAGCACCAGCATCACATTCCTTACTTAGGCAAAACTGAAACCACAGTGCACACTCCCAAACCAGTGAACCTCTCTCACCTTCCTGAAAAAACAGTCCAGAAAACAGAATGAGATGATCATAGCCTGAACTACAAACTCGAGGAACAAACAGTGAGGCTTATAAATAACCAGATGGATAGAGGCATTAAGAACACACCCAACAAAAATCAGAACATAATGACCTCACCAGCAACTCCACAAACCAATGGATACTTTAATTCACTAGATATACAAGAAAATGACCTCAAAACTATGTTTCTCCAGCTATTAGAGGACCATAAAGATGAAATGAACAAAGCCCTCAGAGAAATAGCCAAGGAAATTGAGACAAACAAGGAGGAAAATAAATGAAGCTTTCAGAGAAATGACCACAAAAATTGAGGCAAACAAAAAGGAAATAAACAGAGCCCTCAAAAAAAAAAATGTCCACCTAAATGAAGGCAAAAAAAAAAAAAAAGAAGAAATAAACAAAGCTCTCATAGAAATACGGGCAAATACAGGCAAAGAAGTAGAGGCACAATTAGTGTTATATAGAGAGGAAATGGACAAAAAAAAAAAAAAAAAACAGAAACCATCATTGAAAAGCAGGACTCCACAGTCAAACAGATGAAGGAAATGGTGCAAGACATGAAAAAGAATTAGAATCAATGAAGAAAACACAAATAGAGAAAAACCTGGAGCTGGAGGACATAGAGAAAAGATTGGGAACTACAAAGGTAAGCATCATCAACAGAATACAAGAGATGGAAGAAAGAATCTCAGGAGCAGAAGATCCACTTGCAGAAATTGACACATCTGTCAAAGAAAAAATAAAATCAGAAAATTTTCAAACACAAAACCTCCAAGAAATCAAGGACAGCATGAAAAGACAAAAATCTAAGAATAATAGGAGTAGAAGAAAAAGAAGACATCAGGCTCAAAGGTCCAGGAAATAATTTCAAAAAAAATTATAGAAGAAAATTTTCCCAACTCAAAGAAAGAGATGTCCATAAACATACAAGTGTCCTACAGAACACCAAGTAGACTAGACAAGAAAATAAATTCTTCACATCACATCATAGTCAAAACACTGAACCTGCAGAACAAAGAAAAAATTCTAAAAGCAGCAAGGGAAAAAGACCAAGTAACATATGAAGGTGGACCTATCAGAATCACACCAGATTTCTCAACAAAAACTATGAAAGCTAGAAGAGCGTGGACAGAAATCATACAGTCCTTAAGGGACCACAGATTCTAACCCAGACTACTATAACCAGCAAAACTTTCAATCAACATACAGGGAGAATTCAAAATATTCCATGACAAAACCAAATTTAAACAATAGCTACATAGTAACCCAACTCTACAGAAGTTACTAGAAAGGAAACTCCAAACCAAAGAAAAAAACTACAAAGGAAACTGAGGAAATAGATAACTACACAACAAAAAACCAAAAGAATACAAACAATGAAAGTCAGTGACACCACCAACCACACATCAAAAGTAAGTAACAATTGTTGCTCCCTAGTATCTATCAACAACAACAGACTCAATTCCCCAATAAAAAGATACAGACTAACAGAATGGTTGCAGAAACAGGATCCAACAATCTGTTGCATCCAAGAAACACACCTATGCAACAAAGATAAACACTACCTCATAGTAAAGGTCTGGAAAAATATTTTCCAGCAAATGGTTCCAGAAAACAAGCTGGCATAGCCAACCTAATAACTAATAAAATAAACTTTCAATCCAAGTTAATAAAAAAAGATGAGGAGGGCCACTATATTCCCATCAAAGAAAAAATCCACCAAGAGGACATCACAATTTTGAATATCTATGCCCCAAATACAAGAGCATCTCCTTTCGTAAATGAAACAATATTAAAGCTTAAATCACACATTGATCCCAATATCTTAATAGTGGGAGAATTCACCACTCCAATCTCACCAAGGGACAGGTCAACTAGACAGAAAACAAAAAGGGAAATAAAAGCACTTACATAGTCCCTAAATCAAAGGGACCTAACAGACATCTACAGAACTTTTCACCCAAACTCAAAAGAGTATACCTTCTTTTGAGTACCGCATGGAACTTTCTCCAAAATAGACCATATAGTTGGTCATAAAGCAAGTCTCAACATATATAAAAAGATTGAAATAATCTCTTGTATTCTACCTGACCACGATGGACTAAAGCTGGACCTCAACAACAACAGAAATAAACAAAAGCCAAAACGCACATGGAAACTGAACAGCTTGCTACTCAATGACAGCTGGGTTAAGGAAGAAATAAAGAAAGAAATTAAAGACTTCCTAGAATTCAATGAAAATGAAGGCACAACATACCCAAATTTATGGGACACATTAAAAGCAGTGCTCAGAGGAAAATTTATAGCACTAAGTGCCTGCAAAAAAGAAAATCATAACATCACATACAAGCAACTTAGTGGCCCAAATGAAAACCCTAAGGGAAAAAAAAAAAAAAAAAAAAAAAGAAGCAGATACATGCAAGAGGAGCATATGGCTGGAAATAATGAAACTCAGGGTTGAAATCAATCAATGAGAAACAAATAAAACTATTCAAAGACTCAATGAAACAAAAAGCTGGTTCATTGAGAAAATCAAACCCTTAGCCAAAGTAACTAAAAAGCAGAGAGAATCTATCCAAATCGGCAAAATCAGAAATAAAAAGGTGCCATAACTGCAGACACTGAGGAAATTCAAACAATCATTAGGTCATACAACAAAAGCCTATATGCCAAAAAAATTGAAAATCTAAATGAAATGGACAATTTTCTTGATACATTCCATCTTCCAACATTAAGTCAAGATCAGATAGAAAGACTGAATAGCCCTATATCCCCCAAGGAAATTGAAGCAGTCATTCACAGTCTCCCCTCCAAAAAAAGCACTGAGCCAGATGGTTTCAGTGCAGAATTCTACCAGACATTCAAAGAAGTGCTAACACCAATTCTCCTCAAACTATTCCACAAAATAGAAACAGAAGGAACATTACCAAACTCATTCTATGAAGCTAAAGTCACCTTGATACCTAAGCCACACAAAGATCCAGCAAAAAAAAAGAGAACTTCAAACTTGTCTTATGAACATTAACACAAAAATACTCAATAAAATACTTGCAAACTGAATCCAAGAAAACATAAAAAATATCATCCACCATGACCAAGTAGGCTTCATCTCAGGCATGCAAGGGTGGTTCAATATATGGAAATCTATCAAAGTAATCCACCACATAAGCAAACTGAAGGAGAAAAACCACATGATCATCTCCTTAGATGCCGAAAAAGCATTTGACGAAGTCCAACACCCATTCATGTTTAAAGTCTTGGAGAGATCAGGGATACAAGGCACATACTTAAACATAATAAAGGCAATACACAATAAGTCTATAGCCAACATCACACTCAATGGAGAGAAACTTAAATCAATCCCACTGAAATCAGGGACAAGACAGACAAGGCTGCCCACTTTCTCCATATCTCTTCAACAGTGTACCTGACGTCCTATCCAGAGCAGAAAGACAACTAAAGGAGATCAAGGGGATACAAATCAGAAAGAAATAGGTCAAATTGTCACTACTCTCAGATGATATGATAGTATACATAAGTGACCCCAAAAATGCAACCAGAGAACTCCTTCAGCTGATAAATACTTTCAGCAAAATGTCAGGATACAAAATCAACTAAAAAAAAAAAAAAAAAAAAAAAAAAAACAAACAAACAAAAAACAGAAGCCTTCCTGTATACCAAAGACAAAAGGGCTGAGAAAGAAATTAGGGAAACAACACCCTTCACAATAGCCATTCATAATATCAAGTAGCTTGGGGTGACACTAAGCAAGCAAGTGAAAGACCTATTTGAGAAAAACTTCAAATCTCTGAAGAAAGAAATCGAAGAAGATATCAGAAGATGGAAAGATCTCCCATGCTCATGGATTGGTAGGATTAACAATGGGAAAATGGCCATCCTGCCAAAACCAATCTACAGATTCAACACAAATCCCATCAAAATACCAACTCAATTCTTTACAGACCTTGAAAAAAAAGATTCTCAGCTTCATAGGGAGAATAAAAAAACCCAGGAACTTCAAAATAATCCTGTACAACAACATGATCATCTGGAGGTATCTCCATCCCTGATCTCAAGCTGTACTACAGAGCAATAGTAATAAAAACTGCATGGTGTTGGCATAAAAACAGAAAGGAGGATCAATGGAACCGCATAGAAGAATCAGAAATAAACCCACACACCTATGAATACTCAATTTTTTACAAAGAAGCCAAAATCTTACAAGGAAAAAAAGACAGCATCTTCAACAAATGGTGCTGATCTCACTAGATGTCTACAAGCAAAAAAAAAAAAAAAAGAAAAGAAAAAAAGAAAAAAAGAAAAGAAAATAGATCCATATTTATCACCCTGTACAAAACTAAAGTGCAAGTGGATCAAAGACCTCAACATAAAACCAGATCCTCTAAATCTGTTAGAAGAAAAAGTAGGGAACAGGCTAAAACTCATTGGCACAGGAGACAACTTTCTGAAGAGAACACCAACAGCACGGATTCTAAGAGCAACAATCAATAAATGGGACCTCATGAATCTGAAAAGCTTCTGCAAAGGAAAGGACACCGTCATCAAAACAAAAAGACTGCCTACAGATTGGGAAAGAATCTTCATCAACCCTTTATCTGACAGGGTGATAATAGTATATACAAAGAACTAAAGAAGCTGAAAAGCAGCAAACCAAGGAATCCAATTAAAAAATGGGGAACAGAACTAAACAGAGAATTCTCGACACAGGAATATCGAATGGCAGAGAAACACTTAAAGAAATGTTCAACCTCATTAGCCATTAGGGACATGCAAATCAAAACAACCTTAAGATTTCACCTTACACCCATCAGAATGGCCAAGATGAAAAACTCAAGTGACAACACAAGCTCGACAGGTTGTGGAGAAAGGGGAACCCTCCTCCACTTCTGGTGGGAATATAAATTAGTACAACCACTATATATAAAAATTTATATATAGAATTATATATAGAATTTGGAATTCTATCTGTGCTTTCTCAGACAGTTAGGAATAGTGCTTTATCAAGCTATACCACTCCTAGGTAGATACCCAAAATTTGCTCAAGTACGCAACAGGAATATTTGCTCAGCCATGTTTATAGCAGCTTTATTTATAATAGCCAGAACCTGGAAACAACCCAGATGTCCATCACATCAGTGGAGGAGTGGATACAGAAAGTGTGGTATTTTTACACAATGGAATACTACTCAGAAATCAAAACCAAGAAAATCATGAAATTTGCAGGCAAATGGTGGAATCTAGAAGAGATCATTCTGAGTGAAATATCCCAGGAGAAAAACAAATATGGTGTATATAGACCTATAAGATATGATAAACATAATGAAATTTATACAACTAAAAAAGATAATCAACAGAGTGGACATGGGGTCTGATGATCAATCCTCATTTAGAAAGACAGTTGGGATGTGCATTGAATGTATGACAGGATTCTACCACAGAAGACATCTGAAAGACTCTACCTAGAAGTGTTTCAAAGCAGACAATAAGACTCATAACCAAACCTTTGGCAGAGTACAGGGAATCATATGAAAGAAGGGGAATTAGTATGATGGGGATAGGATAGGATCTTCACAAGGACCAAATAGATCTGAGCACAGGGTCTTTTTTTAAGACTGATGTTCATCCAAGGACCATGTATGGATATAACCTAGAACCTCTGTCTGATGTAGCCTGTAGTAGCTCAGTAACCATTTGGTTTCTCATAGTAAGGGGAACAGGACTATTTCTAACAAGAACTCTATGACTGGCTTTTTGGCATCCCCATCTCCCAAGGGAGGAGCCGTCGTGTTACGCCACAGAGGAGGACATTGCAGCCAGTTCTGAAGATACCTGATAAAACAGGGTCAGATGAATGGGGAGGAGGTCCCCCCATCAGTGGACTTGTAAAGGGGCAGGGTGGAGATGAGGGATGGAGGGTGGGATTGGGAGGGAGTAGGATACAGTTGGGATACAGAGTTAATAAAATGTAACTAATAAGAAAAAATAAAATGAAAAAAATTTGTCAACATATTATTTTTATTGTTTATGTGGGAATTTTATATAATATACATTACTCTCCTTTTCCATTGCTCCCAATTTGAAATTCATACCCAGGAGTCATATTAATATTTTTAAATACATCAATTGAAGTATATGCTGTTTTTATCCTCATTGGGACATGATCAGAGTCTCAGTGCCAAGTCCTTAATGAAAATGTAGTTCATCCTTGCTGCAACCTGGCCAAGACCCAAAAATAAACCATCAGGACTGAAGAGCTCTATACTTCACCACCTTGATCACAGTTTTTCTTATATATTTATTTATTATGATTTGTTCACTTTGTATCCCCTCAGTTGCACCCTCCTTCTTCTAATTGCATTCACACCCACACTCCTTTCTCTACCCATATGACCTTTCTCTAGTTCCCTTATAGGGGAGGTCATTCTCCTTCTATCTGACCCTAGCTTATCTGGTCTCATCTAGGCTAGCTGAGTCATGTACTTCTGCAGCCTGATTCTTTGGGCATTGTTCTCCTGTATCCTCAATTTTCTCTACTTACAACAATCTTCCTCCCTCCTATCCTGCAGGCTTCCCTGAAGGAATGAAGAATTCTATGGGGAGGAAGAATTTCATAGGGAAATCCCTTTGTGAGCTGGGTGATTTAAGGTCTCTTCTCTCTGCATAATATTTGAGTGTGGTTTCCTGTATGCAATTCCATTTGATGCAGAAAGAAGCAGCTCTGTGGTTGCAAGAACATTGCACTGATCTCTCAGTTGAGGGCAGAGAACAACATATTTTAATAACAACAGCCTGGGTTGCTTGAAATTTTCCATATGATGTCCTGACCCCACAATTCAATTAGCTTTGACTCAATCCCCCTAGTGGAAGATTGGTTTGCTCACAATAAATGGTTTATTAGAACTTTATCCCCCACTAGTAGGAGACCCAGGATGATTTTTCCTGGTCCCATCCATTTTCCTGAAAATATCATGATATCTTTTTCTTAGCTGAATAATACTCCATTTTGGAAATATTCCACATTTTCCCCAAAAGAGATTTTCATTCCAGTTCTTTAGAAATTGGAAGTTGATGAGACATAATCACTGTATTGAATGACAAACCATCAGGATAACTGTCCTTTTAGCCTAGAAGTCCCTCTATCTTCTTCCACTTCCTGGTGATTTGAATTGCAATATCCACTTGAAGCTCTATGAGCAGGGTTGCCTTGGCTGAAATCACTGGATCTGAAGCTGGGCCATATTTAAGGGTCAGTGAGGAACCCTCCTGGTCCTGAGGTTTATAGTTAAAACAGGGCCTTCAGGACAAAACAATGGGTCTATGTTATAGCACTAGCACATATAGTTAAATTCTTCCCCACTTTTGCAGAAATTTTTCTCCATGTTAAAAGACATTATGGTACCTCTACACAAACAAATATTACTCAGCAATAAAAAACAAGGAGATCATGAAATTTGAAGGTAAATGGTGGGAACTTGAAGTGAGCTATCATAGAAGCAGAAAGACACACACAGTATATACTCCATCACATAGACATATAATATAGGATAAACCTAATAAAATCTGTACACCTAAAGAAAGTAATCAAGAGGGAGGAATCTGGCTAAAATTCATAATCCCCATCCAGAAGGGGAAAGAGGATGGACATCAGAAGAAGGAGAAAACAGGGAATATGTTAGGAACTGCCACAGAAGGCACCCTAGTACCACCCCGAAGAAGCCGTCAGTCCTGAAGAGTTCTAAACTTCATCATCTTGATCACAGTTTTTCTTCTGTATTTATTTATTTTGATTTCTTCACTTGGTTTCCTCTCTGCTGCCCCTTCTCCCTTCTCTTCCTATTCCCACCCACCATCCTTCTCTTACCCTTAGGCCCTTTCTCTTGTCTTGTGGTAGGGAGGGCCTCCTTCCCCTTCTATCTGACCCTAGCTCATCAGGTATTATCAAAGCTAGCTGCATCATCTTCCACTGAGGTCTGATTCTCAGGGTTTTGTTCTCCTCGTGTCCTTAATTCCCTCTTCTTATGACACTCTTCCTTCTTCCTCTCCTGCAGGCTTCCCAAAGATCTGAGGGGAGGGAGAATTTCATAGGGAAATCCAATTCAGAGTGGTTGATTTAAGGTCTCTCCCTGCACAATATCAGACTGTGGGTCTCTGTATGCAATCACATTTGATGCCTGAGGAAGTATCTCTGTGGATTCGAGAACATTGCACTGATCTATCATTTGAGGGCAGAGAGCAACATATTTAGTAAACAACAGCCTGTGTTGCCTGAAATTTTCCATTGGATTCCCTGGGCTCACAACTCAATTAACTGACACCCAATCTATTGGTCACAATAGATGGCCTATTGAAACTATTAAGTGGACAGCCTGATAAATGAATACATACAATATTTGTCTCTCTGCATTTTAGTTACTTCATACAAGGTGATTTTTCCAGGTTCCATCCATTTGCCAAAAAATATCATGATGTCATTTTCTTACCTGAATAATACTCCATTATGGAAATTTTCCACATTTTCCCCAAAGGAGATTGTCAGTCCTGTTTTTTAGTCCTTGAAAGTTGCTGAGAACATTGTATTGAATAAAAAACTATCAAGATACTAATGTTCTCTTAGCCTAGAAGTTCCTCCATCTTCTTCCACTTCTTGGGTTTATGAATTGTAATGTCCCATTGAAGCTAGTCTATTTACATGTGGTGTCTCCAGAGAGGAAGTGTCTGGGGATTGTTACACAGTATAGCCTTCTTAGATAATTTAATTCCTCTTGAAGTTACATTATAGGAGAGTGGGCTTTGAAGTTGATATTACAAATAAAGTGACCAGAGAAAATAGGTCTGTGTCTCTCTGTCTCAGTCACTTTGTATCTTTGTTTCTGTAGGTGCTGGTTTCTATTTTTTAATCTGTCTCTCTAGCTCTATTTCTCTGTCTTTCTCAGTCTCCCTCCCTCTGCCTGCCCCTTGTGTTTAAGTATGAAAAGCTCTCAGTTCTGCTTGCTGATGTGACATCATGAAGAGTCACTGTAAAATTATAATCAAGGTCCCAATTATTTTTGTTCAAAAAGTTGCCTTGGTCAGGAGTGTTTTCCCACTAAGTAATTCACTGCCTGAGGACATAACTGTGCATTTAATAAATAATATTGGAATCTGTGATAATATGAAAGTCACATGTCAAGGACACGTGACTTTACTAATGACCACTTAAAAGAAATGTGTGACAGATTAACTAAAATAAGAGTCTTAGACACAGGAAAGGTCACCTCTTAGTTGTGTGCTTTCAGATGCCCATATTGAGGCATGTAGGGCTGCTCAGCCTTTCTCTCAAGTAGGCTGTCCACTTGGAGCTTTTAAAAACTAGCTCTGGAAATTCTTACTGGTTTTCACCTGTTTCATGACATCATTCTCCCTCTCAGCCAAACAGCACTTAACCATTGTGATAACATATTACCATTGTGATGTTATACCAGATCATGTCATAATAGCATTTTGCTGTCATAATAACATTGGAATGTCATGATGAATTTGGATGTCATGATGCCATTTTGATCTCATAAAAGTAATGTGACATCATCATAGCATTGGATGTCCAATACCACTTTGAAATCTTACTGTTGTGAAGTCATAACAGCCCTTTGATTTCAAAATTCCATTGTGATATCATAACAAAATCATGTTGAAATACCATTGGGAAGTCATAATAGGATTATGATGTCATAATAACATTGTGAAATCATAATACCATTGGGAAGTCAAAATATTGTAATGTCATAATAGAATTGTGATGTCAAAATACTTTTGTGATGTCATAATAGCATTGTGATTTCCTATCATTGTCATGTCATAACAGCATTGAAATATAATTGCATTGTGATGTCATAAGGGCATTGTAATATCATAATAGCACTGAGATGTCTTAATATCATTAGAAAGTCATACTGTTGTGAAGTCATAATAGCATTGTAATGTCATAATTCCATTTTGATATCATAACACAATCTTTTTTATATTAATTAAACTTTATTCAGTTTGTATCCCCCCATAAGCCCCTCCATCCTCCTATCCCAATCCACCCTCACTTCCCCTTCTTCACGGTTGCCACTCCCCAAGTCCACTGATAGGGGAGGTCCTCCTCTCCTTCCTTCTGATCTTAATTTATCAGATTTCATCAGGAGTGGCTTCATTGTCATCTTTTGCAGCCTAGTAAGGCTGTTCCCCCCAGGGGGAGGTGATCAAAGAGCAGGCCAATCAGATTTTGCCAGAGGCAGTCCCTTTCCCATTACTCTGTAACCCACTTGGATACTAAACTGCCATGGGCTACATCTTTGCAGGGGTTCTAGGTTATCTCCATGCATGGTACTTGGTTGGAGCATCAGTCTCTGGGAAGACCCCTGTGTTCAAAATCTGGTTTGGTTGCTCTCCCTGTGCAGTTCATGTCCTCTCCAGATCTTTCTATTTCCCACGTCTTTCATGAGATTCCATGAACTCTGCCCAATAGTTGGCCATAGGCCTCAGCATCTGCTTTGATAGTCTGCAGGGCAGAGCCTTTCAGAGGCCCTTCATGGCTGGTTTCTAGCTTGTTTCCTATTTTCTTCTGATGTCTTTCCTACTTGCCTTTTGGGATGGGGATTGAACATTTTAGTCAGGGTCATCTCACTTGATTAGTTTCTTTTTAGATGTACAGATTTTTAATAGGTTTATCCTATATGACATGTCTATATGAGTGAGTATATACCATGTGTGTCTTTCTGCTTCTGGGACAGCTCACTCAGCATGATCCTTTCCAAGTAAAACCATTTACCTGCAAATTTCATGATTTCCTTATTTTTCATTGCAGAGTAATATTCCATTGTGTAGATGTATCACAATTTCTGCCTCCATTCTTCAGTTGAGGAGCATTTCAGCTATTTCCTGCTTCTGGCTATCACAAATAAAGCTGCTACAAACATGGTTGGCAAAATGTCCTAATTATTGTTTGCTACTAAATGTCAGCTGGGTCAGAGAAGAAAGAAAGAAAGAAATTAAAGTCTTTCTAGAATTCAATGAAAATGAAGGCACATTATACCCAAACTCATGGGGCACAATGAAAGCAGTGATAAAAAGAAAGTTCATAGCACTAAGTGCTTTCAAGAAAAAATTCTCGACAACTCATTCAATCAACTTAATGGCTCACCTAAATACCCTAGAGAAAGAAGCGTACACACCACCAAAAAGGAGTAGATGGCTAGAAATAATCAAACTCAGGGCTGAAATCAATCAATTAGAAACAAATAAAACAATTCAAAGAATTAATGAAACCAAGAGCTGGTTCTTTGAGAAAATAAAAAAGATAGACAAACCTTTAGCCAAGCTAACTAAAAGGCAGGGAGACACCATCCAAATCAACAAAATCAGAAATGAAAAGGGGGGCATAACTTCAGACAGTGAGTAAATCCATACAATCATTAGGACATACCTGAAAATCTATATGCCACAAAATTTGAAAATCTAAATGAAATGGACACATTTCTTGATCAATTCCACTTACCAAAACTGAATCAAGACCAGGTAAATCAACTAAAGAGTCCTATATCTCCAAAGGAAATAGAATCAGTCATAACACAATCTTATTGTAGAGGGTTGTGATGACATCAAGCATTGTGATGTTTACTATCATTATGATGTCATAATAACATTTTAATGTCCTAATAGTATTGAGATATAATAGCATTGTGAAGCTATAATAGCATTGTGATGTCATATCATTTTGATATCATAGTAACATTTTGGTATCATAATAGCATTGCAATGTTATTAGAGCATTGTGATGTCATAATAGTCGTGTGATATCATAATAACATTGTGATGTCATAATATCATTGTGATTGATCGTCAATTTTTCTTTGTGATGTCATAAACAATCCTGTTGTAATAGCATTTTGACATCAGAATAGCATTGGGATATCATGATGAATTTTGATGTCATAATGCCATTGTGATTGCATAATCATATTGTGATGTCATCAGAGCATTGAGATGTCATAATACCATTGTGAGGTCATCATAGCATTGTGAAGTCACACTGCTTTGAAGTTATCATAGTATTTGATGTATAAATTCCATTATGATGTCATAGCACAATCTTGTTGTAATACCACTATATTAATAGCATGGTGATGTCATAATACAATTATGAAGTCATAATATCATTTTGATATCTACATAGATTTGTGATGTCAAAATTATATTATGATGTCGTAACACAATCATGTCTTAATATTATTGTGCTGTCCTAAGAGCAATAGATTGTTATCATGAATTTTGATGTCATAATGACATTGTGATATTATAATAGTATTTTTATGTCATCCTAGCACTGTGGTGTCATCACAACATTTCAATTTCTTAATCACATTGTGATGTCATACCATTATGATGTCATAATAGCATTGTGACGGCTTAATATCATTGTGATGTGAAAATTCCATTGTGATGTCATACCACAATAATGTCATAATAGCATTGTGAATTCAGAATAGCATTGTGATGTCATGATGAATTTAGTTGTTATGAGGCCATTATGATGCCATAATACCATTAAGATGTCATCATAGCATTGGAATGTCCTAATATCATTTTGAAGTCATGTCATTTTGAAGTCATAATAGAATTTTGATGTCAAAATTCCATTGTGATGTCATACCACAATCATGTTGTAATACCATTTTGATTTTATAATAGCATGGTAATGTTATAATACAATTTTGAAATCATAACACGATTCTGATGTAATACAATTGTGATGTAAAAATTTTATTCTGATGTCCTACCACAATCATTTCTTAATAGCATTGTTCTGTAATAATAGCAATGGATGTCAAAATTCTTTCTGATAACATAATGCCATTTTGATATCATAATGACATTGTGATGTCATCATAGAACTGCAGTCTCATAACTTTGTGATTTCAAATAGCATTGTCAAGTCATAATATCATTGTTATGTCATATTAAAATGTCATAATAGCACTTTGATGTCATAATAGCATTGTGATGTCAAAATTTGTGATGTCATACCATAATCATGTTGTAATAGCATTGTGGTGTCATAATAGCATTGGGTTGTCATGATAAATTTTGATGTCATGATGCCATGGAGATATCATAATAGCAGTGTGATGTCATAATAACATTGATAGGTCAGACCATTGTGATGTCATAATAGCCTTTTTACATCTCAATGTCATTGTGATATCATAATATCCTCGTGAAGTTATAAGAGCATTGTTATGATATAATAGCATTTTTAGGTCATAATGCCATTGTGATGTCAAAATTCTATTGTGATGTCATAACACAGTTTTGTTTGAATAGCATTGTGATGTCATCATAGCATTGTGATGTTCTAATACCATTGTGAAGTCATACTATCATTGTGATGTTAAAAGTCATAGTAATATAATAGCATTTTGAGGGTATAATGCCATTGTGATGTCAAAATTTCATTGTTATGTCATAATTGCTTTTGATGTCAAAATTCCTTTGTGATGTCATAATAGAATTTTTAAGCCATTTTACCATTGTTGTATCAGCATAGTATAGAGTTAGTGTTAGTGTTAGGATTAGTGTTAGTAGAAGGGTTAGGGTTATGGTTTACATTTGTTTTGGCTCTTCTTTGTGCCTTTTTTGACATGGGATGGACAGTTTTACCTTTTAAACATATGAAGTATAATTTTTGAGTTTTTAGTACTTAAGTAGTCTGGTGTGTACTTTGCCAGCTGTAAGCCTCTTGTTTCTGTCTTGTATTAGGCATGACCAATATTTATCCCCATTGAAGATATCTCATGGTGAAAAGATAAGTCAGCTTCCAGGGCAGTGTGACATGTTAATATAGTCAGCATTTAAAAGATTTTAAATGACAGGTGTGTAGTTTGCATGTTTGTCTCTCAGCCTAATTTTATTTTCTTACATTGACCAATAGAACATATCTCTTAAGCCAAAATGCCCTTTGGCACCAGTTCTTATGTGGAAGTCCCACCTTCTGAGATTGGCTGGCCTTTTTAGAGCATTGCAACATCATCTCTTCTCATATAAATCTAAAATTAATGTGAATTAAATCTTTAAAATAGTAAGGATATAACATCTATCATTATGAAAAAAAAACTTACATGATAACCTTAAGGAAAATTTTGTCATTTTGAATCTTATATTATCTCAGCGAGTGGCTAAAAAGCAGAAGTTACCTTCCTGGCTTTTATTATACAAATTAGACTAATCAGAGACTCAGAGATCTGCCAGTTTCTTTTTACTTTGTGTTGGGATTAAAGGCATGTGCCTTAATCAACTTGTTCAAATATTTTTTTTTCTCAAATAAATATAATAGTAACTCAAAGCCTTTAAATGAAAATTAAGCAGGGAAACAAGAAAATTTTAAGTTTTGGGTCAGTTGTTATGCTGTAACAAGCTAAGCCAAGTTGGTTGATTTTTTGGAATTCAGTTGATGATTTAGTGAATTGGTGGACCCTTACCAGAAAACACTGACAACTATCTTTCAGCCAGAAGGCCTTGAATTTTAGCCATTATTAATCTAATTGTTATTAGGCAGAGTGCCCTTTCTCTTGTCTGTAACTTAGTATTCCATTTCTTGGTTGTTTTCCCCATTTTGTTCTTGCACTTTCTTGGAGAAGTCCTCCAGAAGAGCCACCACCACTAAATACATTGCAACCAGATCCATGACTATGACAGCCAAAACAGAGCCAAAGGGGACCTCTGCCATGGTATTTTTTGTTTTGTATTGTTTAATTTTAGATGCAGTTTTAGGCCAAGCTCTGTCCTGAAGTCTGTGTGTCTCCAGTTGCTTTCTTTCCAGACATGGCTGCTGAGTTTAGCTGAGCTGAGCCAGCTACAGTATAAGGAAGCCAGGCTTGTGTATCCTCCAGTTAGTCTGTAGCAGCAGCCAATTTTGTTATGTTAAGACTCAGGTTTGTCTACAATAGGCTGTCTTTTACGCCTGGAACTTTTTAAGAGTCTCTCTTAAAGAGACAGTAATTGATTTGGAAGAATTTAAGTTTGGATTATTGGGGTTGTATTACTACGAGCTTATTTCCCCCACCAAGTTATGTTAAATTATGATTTAAAGGATGTGGATATTCTGATTACTTGGTGGCCATTTATTGTACAGTTAGATTATCTGAGTGCCATTTGGGTGAAAATCTGAAAGATCTGTGAATGTAAAAGGAAAACTGCGGGGCAATAAACTTTTTGACAGCTGGTGCTGTTCCACAATAGTATCGGCAACTCTCTCATTGGCTGACATAGCTCAACCAGCATGTTTGTCCTACTTGGAAGTCATTGAAAAATCCTCCTGGTGCTGGGGTTTACAGTAAAACCTGGGCCATCAAGAGAGTGAAATGGGTCAGTGTTATATGTATAGGACACAAAAGGAGTTTTGTTTCCTGCTGCAGTCCATTAGACAAATCCTCTAACAATAATGTTAGTGCCAGGACTGCTTGTTCAGAGATGCCACCTGAGCTCATGGGATCTAAGTTGGCTGGGTAACCACTAGCGCACAACTAGGGTCCTTTGCTACATAATAGGTTACTGGAAAGCATGCCTTATAAAGAGAAACTTTCCCCTCCTTTAGTGAAAACATTTTTTATATTAAAAGTCATTGTAAAAGTTGTCAATATATTATATGTTTTTGCTTATGTGGGAATTTTATGTAACATACATTACACTTTTTTTCCATAGCACCAAGGTTCAAATTCCTAGCCATGTGTCACACTAAACATTTCTTTTTCTGTAAAATACTTCAATTGAAGTATGTGTTTTTCATTTACTAATTGCCCCCAACTGACAAATGGATACAGAAATTGTGGTACATCTACACAATAGAATATTACTCAGGAATAAAAATCAAGGAAAACATGATTTTTGCAGGTAAATGGTGGGAACTGGAAAAGATCAATCTGAGTGAGCTATCCCAGAAGCAGAAAGACACACACTCACTAATAGATGTATAATATAAAGAAAATAATCAAGAGGGTGGACCCTGACTAAAATGCTCAATCCCCATCCTGAAAGGCAAAGAGGATGGACATCAGAAGAAGGCAAAAATGAGGAATAAAAAAAAATGGCCTGTCACAGAGGGCCTCTGAACTGCTCTGCCCTGCAGACTATGAAAGCAGATGCTGAGACTTATACCCAAGTGTTGGCCAGAGTGCAGGGAATCTAATGAAAGAAGTGGGAAATAGTAAGATCTGGAGAGAATAGGAGCTCCAAAAGAAGAGCAACACAACCAAAATATCTTACAAGGGTCTTTCCTGAGACTCATACTCCAAGCAAGTACCATGCATGGAGATAAGCTAGAACTCCTACACAGATGTGGCCCAAGGCAGTTCAGTGTCCAAGGGGGTTCCATAGTAATGGGAAGAGGGACTGCATCTGACATGAAATGTTTGGCCTGTTCTTTGATCCCCTCACTCTCTGGGGGAACAGCCTGAGCAGGCCACAGAGGAAGACAATGCAGACACTCCAATGATCTGATAGACTAGGATGAGATGTAATGAGAGGAAGACTTCCCTATTGGTTTACTTGAGGAGGGGCATGCATGGAAAAGTGGGAGGGAGGGTGGGATTTGGAGTTGAGGAAAGAAAGGTTTAAGGGGGATACTTATATTATAGGAGGATGTGCATTAAGGTAACTATGCCAATGAAATAGACCAGACAGAATGAAGTCTTTTTATTTCAGTCTCTGTCAGTCTTAGTCTCTCTATTTCTGAATCTATCTCTAGCTCTTTTACTCTCAGTCTCCATTGCTTTGCCTAGCGGTTCTGGTTCAGTATGAAAAGCTCTCAGGACTGCTGAAGACTACAAGAAGATGATTGCTTGCTCACATGACAACCTAGATGGTTTCTGTAAAAATATGAGCAAGGTCCCAATTAAACGCTTTTTGTTGAAAGAGTTGCTCTGGTCAGGGAGTATTTTCCTAGTAAGTAATTCACTTACTGAGGACATATATGTGCACTTAACAAATAATAGTCAAACATGTGATAATGTAAAACACACATGTCAAGGACACATGACCTTATTAAAGACTACTTGAAAGAAACTATGCATTTCCTTAACTAAGAGTTTGAATACAGGAACTGTCATCTTTGAGTTGTCTGCTTTGAGCTGCCCAGATTGAGGCATGTAGGGCTGATAAGCCTTTCTCTCAAGCAAACTGTCCACTTGGCCCTTTTAATTTCTGGCTCCTGAAACTCTTACCACCTTTTACCTGTTTCATGACATCATTTCATGACATCATTTCCCTCTCAGAACTTGAGAGAATCTTGAGGTTTCCATGGAGATGAGTAAAAAAAAATTCCTCAGTGTCCAGTATTTCTGATTCTGTGCACAGATGACTTTTTCTTGTGAAACACATCAAGCCTTTAACTCATCCCTTTATCCACATCTCACACATTTACTCCTGTTTACCTTTGTGAAAATGTAAGGTAGGAAATGAAACTTTAATGTTTAGTTAATTGGGCAGCTTCCTAAGTAGGGAAGATTCAAAGTGATGTGGGATTATGGGGAATGTACCAAATGACAAGGCGATCTCCTACTGTGGTCTTGGATCTGAAATTTCCTAGGTTGTGACTTTGAACTGAGCAGTTAGTGGCATACTAAATTAAGGGAACAGAATACAAGACCCAGAAATAAACCCAAAATTTATTAACAACTGATCTTTGACAAAGATACCAAAACCATACAATGGGAAAAAGATAACATCTTCAACAAATAGTACTGGTCTAATTGGATGTCTACAAGTTGAAAAATGCAAATAGATTCATACCCTGCACAAAACTAAAGTCCAAGTGGATCAAAGACCTATATAAAACCAGACACACTAAACCATTTAGTAGAAAAAGTGGATAAAGAGCTTGGAACTCATTGGCACAGAAGAAGATTTCCTGAAAAGAACACCAAAAAGCATAGACTCTAAGAGCAACAATCAATAAATGGGACCTCATGAAGCTGAAAAGCTTCTGTAAAGCAAAGTACACTTTAGTCAGAACAAAGCCAATGCCTACAAATTGGAAAATTATCTTCACCAAACCTATATCTCACAGAGGACTAATATCCAGTATATATAAAGAACTCAAGAAGTAAACAGCAAGAAATCAAATAATCCAATTAAAAAATGGGGAACAGAGTTGAACAGAGAATGCCCAGATTGAGGCAATTGTCAATAGAGCAATATGGAACATTTGTCAATAGAGCAATATGGAACATTTAAAGAAATATTCAATAGCCTTCGTTATCAGGGAATTGCAAATCAAAACAACCCTGACATTTCTCTTTATACCAATCAAAATGGCCAAGATCAAAATCTCAAGTGAGAACATATGCTGGAGAGGTTGTGGAGAAATGGGAACAATCCTCCACTGCTGGTGGGAATGTAAACTTGTATAACCACTATGGAAATCAATCTGGCACTTCTTCAGACAACTAGGAATAGCACTTCCTCAGGAACCAGCTATACTACTCCTAGGCATATATATCCAAATAGGCTCAAGTACACAATAAATACATTTGCTCAACCATGTTTGTAGCAGCTTTATTTGTAAAAACTAGAACAGGAAAACAACCTAGATTTCCCACAACAGATAAATGGATACAGAAATTGTGGAAAATCCACACAATGGAATATTACTCAGCAATAAAAATCAACTAAATCATGATTTTTGCAGGTAAGTGGTGGGAACTGGAAAATATCATCCTGAATGAGCTATCCAAGAAGCAGAAATACACACACGGTATATACTCTATCATATGGACATATGATATAGGAAATAACATACTAAAAATCTGTACTCCTAAAGAAACTAATCAAGAGGGAAGACTCTGGCTAAATCCTCATCCTGAAAGGTAAAGAAGATGGACACTGGGAAGGAGAAATCAGGGATCAGGGCAGGAGCCTGACACAGAGGACCTCTGAAAGGTTCTGTCCTCCAGACTATCAAAGCAGATGCTAACACTTCTTTTGAGAGATTGTATGCCAGAGTCATGGAATCTAATGAAAGAAGTGGGAAACAGTAAGATTGTGGACAGGAACTCCACAAGAGAGCAAAAGGAACAAAAATTCTGAGCAAATGGGTCCTTCCTGAGACTGATACTCCAACCAAGGACTATTTTTGCAGATAACATAGGAACCTTGCACAGATGTAGCCCATGGCAGTTCAGTGTCCAAGAGGGTTTCATAGTAATAGGAACAGGGACTGTCTCTGACATGAACTGATTAGCCTGCTATTTCATCACCTCCCCCTGAGGGGTGAGCATCCTAAACAGGACACAGAAGAAGACAATGCATGCACTCATGATGAGACCTAACTGACTAGGATCAGAAGAAAGGAAAAGAAGACCTCGCCTATCACTGATCTTGGGGTGGAACATGCATGCAGAGGGGGGAAAAGAGAGGGATTGGAATGGGAGAACAGAGGGAACCACAGGGGGGATACACAGTGAATAAAATTAAATTAGTTAAGAATAAAAAAAATGCAGTACAGTGATAAACAGAGAATTCACACTAGAGGAATATCAAATAGCAGAGAAACACTTAAAGAAATGTTCAAAAGTCTTAGTCATAGAGAAATGCAAATCAAAATGACTCTAAGATTAACTTATTTATTCTTTATTTACTACACTTTTTTTCACTTTGTATCCCCCCTGTGGTTCCCTTCTTTCTTATATCCCAAAACCTTTTTTCTGTGGCAGGTTCCAAACGTGTTCCATTTTCTCCTTTTTCCTATGTCCATCATCTTTGTCTTTTAGGATGCAGATTGAGAATTTTAGCAGAGTACTCCCTCTTGATTAGTTTCTATAGGTCTACAGATTTCAGGAGGTTTATACTATATTATACACAAATCAGAATAGCTAATATCAAACACTAAAGTGTCAACACATGCTGGATAGGTTCCCCTTTCTAAGGGAACCCTCCTCCACTGCTGATGGGTGTGTGAACTAGTATAAACACTCTGGAAAGCAATATGGTGCTTTCTCAGAAAAGTAGGAATAGCGCTTCCTCAAGATCCATCCATACCACTCCTAGGCATATATCCAAAAGAGGCTCAAGTACACAATAAGGACACTTGCTCAGCCATGTTTGTAGCAGCTTTATTTGTAATAGCCAGAATCTGGAAACAACCCAGATGCCCCTCAACTGAAGAAAGGATACAGAAATTGTGATACATATACACTATGGAATATTAGGTCAATGGCTAGGAACTGAAAAAGAGCATCCTGAGTGAGCTATCCCAGAAGCAGAAAGATACATATGGTACATACTCATTCATATAGACATATAATATAGTATAAACCTCCTGAAATCTGTAGACCTATAGAAACTAATCAAGAGGGAGTACTCTGCTAAAATTCTCAATCTGCATCCTAAAAGACAAAGATGATGGACATAGGAAAAAGGAGAAAATGGAACAGGTTTGGAACCTGCCACAGAAAAAAGGTTTTGGGATATAAGAAAGAAGGGAACCACGGGGGGGGGTACAAAGTAAAAAAAAAAAAAAAGTATAGTAAATAAAGAATAAATAAGTTATCAACATATTATTTTTAATTGTTTTTATGGGAATTTCATATAATACATATTACACTTCTTTTCCATTGTTCCCAGGTTCAAATACTTACCCATTTTACACATTATATTTTTTCTAATTAAATACATCAATTGAAGTATTTGTTGTGTATATTCACATTGGAAAATGATCAGAGTCTCAATGCCAAATCCCTTAAAGAAAACTGAGTTCATCCTAATGCACCCTGGCACCACCCCTAAGAAATGATCAGTCCTGAAGTGTTCTATACTTCAGCACCTTGATCACAGATTTTGTATATATTCATTTATTTATTACAATTTGTTCAATTTGTTTCCCTTCTGCTGCCCCCTCCCTCTTCACCTCCCAGTCCCACTCACTGACCTTCTCCTATACTTAGGCCCTTTCTCTATTTCCCTGATGGCGTAGGTCCTCCTCCCCTTTCTATGTAACCCTAACTTATCAGGTGTCATCAAGGCTAGCTGCATCATCTTCCTCTGCAGTCTGATTCTCAGGTTACTGTTCCCCTTCTGTCCTCATTTCCCTGTACTTATGACACTCTTCCTGCCTTCCTGCCTTCTCTACTGCAGGCTCCCAGGAGATCTCAGGAAAGGGAGAATTTCATAGGGAAATCTCATTTAGAGCTTGGTGTTTTAAGGTCTTTCTCTGCATTATATCACATGTCAAGTAATTGTAACTTTATTAATGACCACTTGAAAGAAATATGTGACGCTTTTCCTAAAATAAGAGCCTTGTTCACAGGAACTGTCATGTCTGGGTTTTATGATTTCAGCTGCCAATATTGAGGCATGTAGGGCTGCACAGCCTTTCTCTCAAGCAAAATGTCCACTGGGCCCTTCTAATAACTGGATCCTGAAACTCTTACTGCCTTTCCCCTATTGCATGAAATCTTTCTCCCTCTCTGCTAATCAGCACCTGAGAGAATTTTGAGGTTTCCATAGAGATGAGTAAACAAACTTTCCTTAGTGTCTAATATTTCTGATCCTGTGCACATGTGACTTTTTCTTGGGAAATCCAACAAGCCATTATCTCAACCCTTTATCCAGATCCCACACTTTTACTCTGTTTACTTCTGTGACAATTTCAGGTAGGAAATGAAAATTTAATTTTACTTCATTCAATTGTACAGATTCCTAAGTAGAGAAGCTTCAAATTGATATGGGATTAAGGGGAATGTACCCAATGACAAGGTGGTCTCCTACTGTTGCCTTGGATCGAAAATTTCCTAGGTTGTGACTTTGAACTGAGCATTTGCTGGTGTAATCACTAAATGGACTGTCACAATCTTATTGATAGACTAGACTGGCAGGGTCTGGGGTTTCCTGTGGTATAGATTCTAAAAGACCAGGGAAAAGGGAAGGAAACCAATTAATTCCTGGGACTGGATTGGCTTAAACAAAGCAAGACCAGTGTCTATAAAAGGAGAAATGAAGGGCAGATTATATATGACAGCTGGTGCACTTCCATACTAGTGTTGGCAATCCTGTATGAACAGAGTTGCTTTGGCTGACTTGGCTGGATTTCCAGTGCTATCCTATTCAGTGATCAATGAACATGTTTCCTGGTCCTGGTGTTTACAGTTAAAAATGGGACATCAGTACAGAGAAATCGGTCAGGGATATATACCTAGGATATAAATGTAGCTGTGTTAAGTGCTGTATTCTTCCAGACAAGAACTATAAATATACTGTTAGTACCAGGACTGCTTGTTCAGATGTGCCAATTCAGCTCCTAGAGTCTGACACAGCTGGGTAACCACTTGTTCATGGCAAGGATTCTCCCCTACATAATGAGTTCCTGAAAAGCGTGCATTTACAAAGTTAAAGTCTTCCCTCCTTTAGTGGACTCTTTTCTTCATATTAAAAGTCATTGAACCCAGGACCTGATGGTTTCAGTGCAGAACTTTACCAGACCTTCAAATAAGAGCTAACACCAATACACTTCAAACTTTTCTACAAAATAGAAACAGAAGGAACATTACCAAACTCATTCTATGAAGCCATGGTCACCTTGGTACCTAAACCTCACAAAGACCTAACAAAGAAAGAGAATTTCAGGCCAGTCTCCCTATAAATATTGATGCAAAATACTCAACAAAATACTTGCAAACTGAATACAAGACCTCATCAAAGATATCATCCAATATGACCAAGCAGGCTGTATCCCAGGGAGACAGGGGTGGTTCAATATACAGAAATCCATCAATGTGATCCACCATATTAACAAATGGAAAGAAAAAAAAACATGATAATCTCCTTAGATGCTGAAAAAACATTTGACAAAATCCAACAACCATTCTGGTTTGAAGTATTGGAGAGATCAGGGATACAAGGCACATATCTAAATAGCAAAGGCAATATACAACAAGCGTATAGCCAACTTCAAACTAAATGGGGAGAAACTTAAAGAAATCCCACTGAAATCAGGGACAAGGCAAGGCTGCCCAATCTCTCCATATCTTTTCAACACAGTTCTGGAAGTCCTACCTAGAGCAATAAGACAGTTGAAGGAGATCAAGGGGATGCATATTGGAAAGGAAGAAGTGAAATTATCACTATTTTCAGATGACACAATAGTATACCTGAGTGACCAAAAAATTCTTCCAGTGACTCCTACAGCTGAAAAACACCTTCACCAAAGTAGCCAGATACAAATTTAACTAAAAAATTCAGTAACCCTCCAGTATACAAAAGAAAAAAGGGCAGAGAAAGAAAATAGCCCAAAAAGACATAAAGAACTTTGGTGTAACCCTAACCAGGCAAGTCAAAAACTTGTATGAAAAACATTTCACATTTCTCAAGAAACAATTAGAAGAATGTATCAGAAGGTGGAAAGATCTCCTATGCTCATGGTTCAGCAGTATTAATATAGTAAAAATAGACATCTTACCAAAAACTATATACAGATTCAATGCAATTCCCATCAAATCACCAACACAATTCTTTTACAGACATGGAAAGAAAAATTCTCAACTTCCTATGGAATAACAAGAAACCCACTATTGCTAAAACAATCTTCTACAATAAAAGATTTTCTGGAGGAATCTCCATTCCTGATCTTAAACTGTATAATAGAGCAACAGTATTAAAAACTGCATGGTACTGGCATAGAAACAGAATGGAGGATCCCTGGACCTGAATAGAAGACCCAGAAATAAACCCACACACTTATGGACACCTGATCTTTGACAAAGATGCCAAAACCATACAATGGAAAAAAGATAGCATCTTCAACACATGGTGCTGGTCTAACTGAATATCTTCATGTATAAAGATGCGAATAGATCCATACTTATCAGCCTTCACAAAACTAAAGTACAAGTGGATCGAAGACCTCAAGGTAAAACCAGATACAATAAATCTGATAGAAAAAAAAAGTGGTGAAGACCCTAGAACTCATTGGTACAGGAGAAACCTTCCTGAACAGAACACCAACAGCACAGGCTCTAAGAACAAAAATCAATAAATGGGACCCCATGAAACTGAAAAGCTTCTATAAAGCAATGGACACTGTCATCAAAACAAAATGAATGCCTATAGATTGGAAAAGACTATTGAGCAACTCTTTATCTGACAGAGGGCTAATATCCAGTATATATAAAGAAGTAAAGCTGAAATGCAACATAACAAGTAATCCAATTTAAAATGGGGAAACAGATGGCTCAGAAGTTAGGAGTACTAGCTGCTCTTCCAAATGAGCCAAGTTCAATTCGAGTTCAATTCCCAGCAACCAAATGGTGGCTCACAACCATCTATAACTACATCTGGTGCCCTCTTCTGGCATACGGGTGTACATGCAGGCATAATTGTATACATAATAAAATAAATCTTTTAAAAAAAGAAAAAAAATGGGGAAACAGAGTCAAACAGAATTCTCAAGGAGGAATATTGAATGACAAAGAAACACTTAAAGAAATGCTCAACATCATTTTCCATTAGGGAAATGCAAATCAAAACGACCCTGAGACTTCACCTTACACCCATTAGAATGGCCAAGATCAAAAACTCAAGTGACAACACATGATGGAGAGGTTATGGAGAAGTGGGAATCCCCCTCCACTGCTGGTGGGAATGTAAAGGTGTACAACCACACTTGAAATCAATCTGGTTCTTTCTCAGACAACTAGGAATAACACTTCCTCAATATCCAGCCATACCACTCCTAGGCATATATCCAAAGGAGACTCAAGTACACAATAAGAACCTTTGCTCAACCAGGTTTGTGGCAGCTTTATTGGTAATAGCCAGAAGCTGGAAACATCCCAGATGCCCCTGAGCTGAAGAATGGATGCAGAAATTGTGGAACATCTACATAATGGACTATTACTCAGCAATGAAAAATAAGGAAATCATGAAATTTGCATGTGAATGGTGGGAAATGCAAAGTATCATCTTAAGTGAGCTCCTCCAGTAGCAGAAAGACACACATGGTACATAATCACTCATATAGACATATAATACAGGATAAACCTACTAAAATCTGTACATCTAAACAAACAACTCAAGAGAGAGGATCCTGAATAAATGCTCAATCCCCTTCCTGAAAGGTATAGAGGATGGACATCAGGAGAAGAAGAAAACAGGAAACAAGTTAGGAACTTACCACAGAGGGCCTCTGAAAGGCTCTGCCCTGCTGACTAACAGGGCAGATGCTGAGTTTTAGGGCCAACTGTTGGACAGAGAGCATGGAATCTTATGAAATAGTGGGAAATAGTAAGATCTGGAGAAAATAGGAAGTCCACAAGGAGAGCAACAGAACCATAAAATTTGAATACAGTGGTCTTTCCAGCGACTCATACTCCAACTGAGTACCATACATGAAGATAACCTAGAACCACTTCACAGAAGTAACCCATGGCAGTTCATTGTTCAAGTGGGTTACATAGTAATATACTTTACACTGTTTTCCCATTGCTACCAGGTTCAAATCCCTACACATGTGTCACACTATATATTTTTTTGTTTTGAATACATAACTTCTAGTATGAGTTGTTCATATACTCCTTGGAACATGATCAAAATCTCAGTGCCATGTCCCTTAAAGAAAACTGGGTGGGGGAGAGCCAAGATGGCAGCGCCACTAGAGCACCGCATTTGAGAAGCAGGACAGCACTCGCCGTGCAGAGACAAGGAGACTGAACTCTGGGCCCTGAAACTACATCAATCGTGTTTCCCAGGTGAGGGGAGGCTCCCACGGTGTGGGAATTGGTCAGGTCCACTCAAGGCTACCCAGCCAGAACCCGGAAGAAATCCCGGGTAACACGGGCTTTGTGTCTCCAGGCTGGAGCTGCAAACGTCCATGTCCAATCACTTTCCCAGGATGATCCCTGAGCACAAGGGTGCCTGAGGCTGGGAGTCCCAGTTGCTGGGGACCCCACTGGGAAGCAAAGTTGCCCAGACTGATCACGGGTCACCCAGTCTTTCCCTGGAAGGTCTCTAGGACGGCGGGGAACCCATCGCCAACACAAATGAGCTCCTGACACACAGAGAGCTGTGTGCTCAGCTCAGCGGTACAGACAAGCTGCGCGCCCCAGTACAACAGGGACTGGGAACCCATGTCCAAAGAGGACCCCACAGGGAAGGAAGAAACCGTGCTCCTGGGGTCACCTAGGGAAAGTCTAGCAGCCTGCAGATCGCAGACAGGTGAGTACACCTAGCCATCACAGATCTGGGCCCAAACAGGGAGCACAGAGTGATCGGAAACTCAGCTCCCTCAGACTAGCAGGCGGGCACACGCTCCACCAGCCCAGAGGCCTGCATTGTACCAAATACACCTTACAGGCAGAACTGTGCACCCCAAGACACCAGAGAAGTACTCACCCGGCACCTTGGGTTCTAGAGCACAGAGCCCCAACCTCAAACCTACAAAAGACCGGGAACCCTGAGATCAACCCCCTAGATAATGCTCCAAGGGGCAACCAGTTATCCCTAACAAAACCGACCAAACCACGGGACACACAGGTTACAGCAGTTGATCACTAAACTTACAGCAAGAAACCCAGAAGGAGGGCAGCTGTCTCCAGGACTTCTCCCAGTGAGAGGAGAGCCCTCTCGACTAATCAGGACCACAGTTACTAGGACCACATTTACTACCAAGGTCTCTATGCCTGAGGTGAGCTGTAGCAACTCCTGAAAAACACCAGACATCCAGTGACTATACCCAAAAAGCTGGAAAGGCTTCCTTCAGGAAAAACCATATTCCTGCCAAAGGGATTCTCTCCACTACAAGAGTCCAGGAACAACCAGAAACTAAATTCAAACAACTAAGATAGCCCAATGGGTAGAGGACAGTGTAAAAGTACAACCAACAAAAGCTAGAGCAATATGGCATCTCCAAAATCCAGTTACCCAGGGACAAATAGCCCTAGACCCCCCAGCATAAATGAAATTCAAGGAGATGACCTAACATCTATGCTCATGAAGAAGATAACAGAGGAAACAAATAAAATACGAAAAGAATTAGAGGAAGATAAAAACAAACAGATCATAGCTATCCATAAAGAAATGGAGGAAATTAAGGACAAGGAGATTATGGCCATCCAAGAAGAAATACGGGAAGCTGCAGCCAAACAGTCTGTGGCGTTAGAGAGGAAATGCTTAAATCACTGAATGAAATAAAAGAAACAGTGGATTGTTCAAACAAACAGCTGAAGGAATTGATGGAAAAACGTGAAAATACAGTCAGACAGGGGAAGGAAACCAACAAAATAGCTCAAGACCTGAAGATAGAAATTGAAAAAATTAAAAAAAAAAACACAAATGGAAGAAATTGTGGAGAGAAAGAACTTAGGGAAGAAAGCAGAAACAAAAGAGGTTAGCATAAGCAATAGGCTACAAGAAATGGAAGAAAGAATCTCAGGTGTGGAAGATACAATGGAAGAAATCGATGTATCTGTCAAAGAAAATGTTAAATCTAAAAAATTCCTGACACGGACCGTCCAAGAAATTCAAGACAACATAAAAAGACAAAACCTAAGAATAATAGGAATGGAAGAAAAAGAAAATTCCCTACACCACGGCCCAGAAAATATTGTCAACAAAATCATTGAAGAAAATTTCCCCAACTTAAAGAAGAGACCAATAAGAATACAAGAGGCCTATAGAACACCCAATAAATTAGACCAGAAAAGAAAATCCTCCCGCCACATAATAATCAAAACAGAAAGTATACAGAACAAAGAAAAAATATTAAAAGCTGCAAGAGAAAAAGGCCAAGTAACATATAATGGCAAACCCATTAGAATCACACCTGACTTTTCAACAGAGACTATGAAAGCCAGAAGGGCCTGGACTGATATCATGCAGACCCTAAGAGAACACAAAGGTCAGCCCAGGCTACTATACCCTGCAAAACTCTCAGTCCTCATAGAGAGAGAAAACAAGATATTCAATGACAAAAACAAATTTCAACAATACCTACAAACAAATCCAGCTTTACAGAAGACACTGGAAGGGAAAATACAACCCAAGAAAGCTAGCTACATTCAAGAAAACACAGAAAATAAATAACCCCACTACAGTAAAACATAAAAGCAACCAAGCACACAACCGTATGACCACAGCCAACATCAAATTCAAAGGATCTAACAGCCACTGGTCATTAATCTCTCTCAATATCAATGGACATAATTCTCCAATAAAAAGACACAGACTAACAGAATGGATACGTAAACAAAACCCAGCAATCTGTTGTATACAAGAAACAAACCTAACTCACAAAGATAAACATTACCTGAGGGTAAAGGGATGGAAGACAGCTTTTCAAGCAAATGGACCCAAGAAGCAAGCAGGAGTAGCCATTCTAATATCTGATAAAATAATCTTTCAACCAAAATTAATCAAAAGAGATGGAGAAAGACACTTCATACTCATCAAGGGAAAATTCCACCAAGAATACATCACAATCCTGAACATCTATGCCACAAATACAAGGGCACCCACATTTGTGAAAGAAACATTGATAAAACTTAAACCACAAATAGATCCACACACACTAATAGCGGGAACTTCAACACTCCACTCTCAACAAAGGACAGGTCAACTAAACAGATATTAAACAAAGAATCAATATTTTTAACAGAGGTCATGAATCAAATGGACCTAACAGACATTTACAGAACCTTACACCCAAACACAAAATAATTTACCTTCTTCTCAGCACCTCATGGAACCTTCTCCAAAAAAGACCACATAGTTGGTCACAAAGCAAGCCTCAACAGATACAAGAAGATTGAAATAATCCCTCATATCCTGTCTGATCACCATGGAATAAAGCTGGACCTCAGTAACAACAAAAATAGCAAAAAGCCTACACATACATGGAAACTGAACAACTTGCTACTAAAAGACAGCTGGGTCAGGGAAGAAATAAAGAAAGAAATTAAAATCTTCCTAGAACTCAATGAAAATGAAGACACAACATACCCAAACTTGTGGGACACAATGAAAGCAGTGCTAGGAGGAAAGTTCATAGTACTAAGTGCCTTCAAGAAGAAATTTGAGACAGCGCATTTAAGCAACTTAATGGCTCACTTAAAATCCTAGAAAAAGAAGAAACAGACACACCAAGAAGGAGCAGATGGCTGGAAATAATCAAACTCAGGGCTGAAATCAATCAATTAGAAACAAATAAAACAATTCAAAGAATCAATGAAACCAAGAGCTGATTCTGTGAGAAAATCAACAAGATAGACAAACCCTTAGCACCGAGACACCATCCAAATCAACAAAATCAGAAATGAAAGGGGGACATAACTACAGACACTGAGGAAATCCAAGCAATCATCAGGACTTAGTTCAAAAGTCTATATGGAACAAAATTTGAAAATTTAAATGAAATGGACGATTTTCTTAATCGATTCCACTTACCAAAGCTAAATCAGGATCAGGTAAATCAATTAAATAGTCCTATATCCCCCAGGGAAATAGAAGCACTCATTGAAAGTCCCCTATCCAAAAAAAGCCCAGGACCTGATGGTTTCAGTGCAGAATTCTACCAAACATTCAAAAAAGAACTAACTCCAGTTCTCTTCAAATTATTTAACAAAATCTAAACAAAAGCAACATTACCAAACTCATTCTATGAAGCCACAGTCACCTTGGTACCTAAACCTCACAAAGACCCAACCAAAAAAGAGAACTTCAGGCCAATCTTCCTTATGAACATTGATGCAAAAATACTCAACACAATACTCGCAAACCGAATACAAGAACACATCAAAGATATCATCTACCGTGACCAAGTAGGCTTCATCCCAGGTATACAGGGATGGTTCAATATACGGACATCCATTAATGTGATCCAACATATTAACAAATTGAAAGAAAAAAACCACATGATAATCTCCCTAGATGTTGAAAAAGCATTTGACAAAAATCCAACATCAGTTCATGTTTAAAGTATTGGAGAGATCAGGGATACAAGACACATATCTAAACATAGTAAAGGCAATATACAGCAAACCTACAACCAACATCAAACTGAACGGACAGAAACTTAAAGCAATTCCACTGAAATCAGGGACAAGACAAGGCTACCCACTCTCTCCATATCTCTTCAACATAGTTCTGGAAGTCCTTGCTAGAGCAATAAGACAGTTGAAGGAGATCAAGGGGATACAAATTGGCAAGGAAGAAGTCAAATTATCACTATTTGCAGATGATATGATAGAATACGTGAGTGACCCCAAAAACTCTACCAGGGAACTCCTACAGCTGATAAACACCTTCAGCAAAGTGGCCGGATACAAAATTAACTCAAAAAAAATGAGTAGCCCTCCTGTATACATAAGACAAAAGGGCTGAGAAAGAAATTATGGAAACAACACCTTTCACAATAGCCACAAATGACATAAGGTACCTCAGAGTAACCCTAACCAAGGAAGTCAAAGACTTGTATGAAAAAAGAATTCTTTCTCTGAAGAAAGAATTAGAAGAAGATATGAGAAGATGGAAAGATCTCCCATGTTCATGGCTTGGCAGGATTAATATAGTAAAAATGACCATTTTACAAAAAGCAATCTACAGATTCAATGCAATTCCCATCAAAATACAAACACAATTCTTTACCTGGAAAGAAAAATTCTCAACTTCCTATGGAATAACAAGAAACCCAGAATTGCTAAAACAATCCTCTACAATAAAAGATCTTCTGGAGGTATCTCCATTCCTGATCTTAAGTTGTACTATAGAGCAAGAATTTTAAAAACTGCATGGTAGTGGCATAATAACAGAATAGTGGATCAATGGACCCAAACAGAGGACCCAGAAATAAACCCACACACTTATGGACACCTGATCTTTGACAAAGACGCCAAAACCATTCAATGGAAAAAAGATAGCATCTTTAACACATAGTGCTGGTCCAACTGGATGTCTACATGTAGAAAAATGAAAATAGATCCATACTTATCACCCTGCACAAAACTGAAGTCCAAGTGGATCAAAGACCTCAACATAAAACCTGACACATTAAATTGGCTAGAAAAAATAGTGGTGAATACCCTAGAACTCATTGGTACAGGGGAAAACTTCCTGAACAGAACACCAACAGCACAGGATCTAAGAGCAACAATCAATAAATGGGACCTCATGAAACTGAAAAGCTTCTGCAAAGCAAAGGAGCTCATCACCAAAACAAAGCAACTGCCTTTCAGATTGGGAAAGAATCTTCACCAACCCTTTATCTGACAGAGGACTCATATCCAGTATACATAAAGAACTAAAGAAGCTAAAAAGCAACAAACCAAGTAATCCACTTAAAAAATGGGGAACAGAGCTAAACAGAGAATTCTCAATAGAGGAATATCAAATAGCAGAGAAGAACTGAAAGAAATACTCAACCTCACTAGCCATTAGGGAAATGCAAATCAAAACAACCCTGAGATTTCACCTTACACCCATGAGAATGGCCAAGATCAAAATCTCAAGTGACAACAAATGCTGGAGAGGTTGTGGAGAAAGGGTAACCCTTCTCCACTGCTGGTGGGAATGTAAACTTGTACAACCACTCTGGAAATCAATCTGGCGCTTTCTCAGACAACTAGGAATAGTGCTTCCCCATGATCCAGCCATACCACTCCTACGCATGTATCCAAAAAAGGCTCAAGTACACAAAAAGGACATTTGCTCAACCATGTTTGTAGCAGCTTTATTTGTAATAGCCAGAAGCTGGAAACAACCCAGATGCCCCTCAACTGAAGAATGAATGCAGAAATTGTGGTACATCTACACAATGGAATATTACTCAGCAATGAAAAATAAGGAAATCATGAAATTTGCATGTAAGTGGTGGGATCTGGAAAGGATCATCCTGAGTGAGTTGTCCCAGAAGCAAAAAGACACACATGGTATATACTCACTCATATAGACATACAACATAGGACAAACCCACTAAAACCTGTGCATCTAAAGAAACTAAGCAAGAGAGAGGACCCTAACTAAAATGTCCAATCCCCATCCGGAAAGCCAAAGAGGATGGACATCAGAAGAAGAAGTAAACAGGAAACAACCTAGGAACCTACCACAGAGGGCCTCTGAAACCCTCTGCCCTACAGACTATCAAAGCAGATGCTGAGCCTGATGGGCAACTGTTGGGCAGAGTGAATGGAATTTTAGGTAAGAACTGGGAAATAGTAAGAGCTGGAGAGGACAGGGTCTCTACAAGGAGAGCAACAGAACAAGAAAATTTGAACACAGCAAACTTCCCAGAGACTCAGACTCCAACCAAGGACTATTCAGAGAGATAACCCAGAACCCCTGCACAGATGTAGCCCAGGGCAGTTCAGAGTCCAATTGGGTTACATAGTAATGTGAAGAGGGACTGCCTCTGGCATAATCACATTGGCCTGCTCTTTGATCACCTCCCCCTGTGGGGGGGAGGATCAAAGAGCAGGCCAATGTGATTATGTACTATGAACTATTGCCTCTACTTACCAGGCCATAGTAGAGGACAGTGCAGCCACTTTTGATGTGAACTGACAGACTAAGATCAGAAAGGAGAGGAGAACCTCCCCTATCAGTGGACTTGGGGAGTGGCATGCAAGCAGAGGGAGGAGAGAGGGTGGGATTAGGAGTGGAGGTGGGAGGGGCTTATAGGGAGATGTGGAATGAATAAATTATAATTGAGGAAAAATTAAAAAAAAATGAAAAAAATAATTTAATAACCTTAAATGACTTTCAAAATTGGAGGAAAACATGGAGTTAGTCAATTTACATGGAGCACATCTCACCTCTGGGGCAATGGTCTCCCGAACCTACTCAGACCTCGGACTCCACCACTGCTAGTTCTAGAAGTGATGCAGGATGTTCCAACGAGGGGGTTAAGGCTTCTCATAATATTTCCTATAAGCCCACACCTGTTTGTTTATATCCCCCATTTTTATTCATTATTAGCCAGATAGAGCCAAGTAATTGTGGTGATGCTACTTGCTTTTTTGCCCAATGCTGGAATGCTAGTGAATTTAGGTATGCCCTGGTTACTCGCATGCCTTGCTGGGTGCCCATACCCGTTGATGCTCCTCATGCTATGATTCTCTTCAGACAGAAAATGGATCTTGGAACTATAGCGCCACTGTTACTGCCATCTCATTGGCGGCTGTTGGAGCTACCACCGTGGCATTAGCCATGAGTCATACTGGGCAGACTACTCAGACCCTGAAGAATCTTTTAGCCAATGTAGCTCATACCTTAGATGTACAAAAAGGAATTACTGCTCAACTAAAAGGAGGCTTGATGGTGTTCAGAGGATTGACCTCTTGCAGGAGCAAATTGATACCCTATGGCAAATCGCTCAACTTGGCTGTCAATGAAAATATGCTGGACTTTGAGTCACTAGCATATAACATGAGATTTTTTCCTGTGCTGCAAATCTGTCTAAACAATTGTCGAGCTATATTGTAGGTAATTGGACTGGAGAATTCGATACTACGATGGAGCAGCTGAGAGTGGCCATTATCATGGTAAATTCTTCCAGAACGAATGCAGGACTAGCCACAGGATTATCATCATGGATTGCTGCAGCCATGAATCATCTGAAGGAATGGGCCTGCATGGGAGTGTTAGCACGCCTTCTGGTGTTGGTCTCCTTGGTTTGCCTGTGGTGTATATGCAAGATTAGAGTCTCACAACAGCGTAATGCAGCCATGATCATTCAGCCATTGAAGCAGGGCAGTCTCCCCAAGCATGCTTGGCTACGATAAAAAGCTAAAATGTTATGCTCAGGATGCGAGGCTAAGCACTGCACTCAGGGTCAGCCGCTTTGGACCCAGAGAAGAGCATGTCTGATTGCATGCAGGTTGATGCCCCAGGTCTGCCTCTGAGAAAAAGGTATTGGACGGGTCTGATGCTCTTTGGGTGGATGACACCTAAATGAACATCAGTACAAAGTCCCAATTTATTTCTAATATCAGAGATCAGACCGCTACTCTTGCCTGATGCGTCTAAAACAAAATGGGGGAACTGTAGAGAGCTGCGGAATGCTGCACCTTAAAGATGGAGCTGGTTTCCGCCTTCCACCTTCCCGATGGTGAGTGCTCTCTGTCACAAACAACTCCACATTTGGCTAAGGCTGAGGATCTGGCTTGCTTCCATATATGTGGATATATCTGCATTGCCCACGTGGCACGCTGGGCTTGGCTACCCAGAGGCAATATAAGCTGTGGGCTGGCTTTCCCCAGGGTCCAATGATTGTTCAAGGTTCCTGAATAAACTGCATTGAAAAAAAAAAAAAAAAAAAAGTGAGTTCATCGTTGCTGCACCCTGACACCACGCCGAGAAGAAGCTATCTGTCCTGAAGAACTTTATACTTTATCGCCTTGATCACAGTTTCCTTATGTATTTATTTACTATGATTTGTTTAGTTTGTCTCCTCTCTGTTACCCCCTCCCTCTTTTCTTGCCAGTCCCAACCAAGGTCCTTCTACTAGCCCTATGCCCTCTCTACTACCCTTTTAAGTGCAGTTATCTTCCCCCTTCTATCTGACCACTATTAGGAGACCTCCTATTAATGAATACATACCATATTTCTTTCTGCATTTTATTTACTTCACCCAGAAGGATTTTTCCTGATTCTATCCATTTGCCTGAAAAATACCATGATGTCATATTCTTTTCTGAATAAGACTTTGTAATGGAAATATCCCACATTTTTCCAAAGGAGGTTGTCAGGCCTGTTCTTTGGAACTTTGAAGTAACTGGGTCTTTAAACATTGTATTGAAGGACAAACTATCAGGATAACTATTATTTTAGACTAGAATTCCCTCCATGTTCTTCTACTTCCTGGTGATTTGAATTGCAATGTCCCCTTGAAGCTCATCTGTTTACATGTTTAGTCCCCAGTGAAGAAATGTCTGTGAAGGGTTAGGAGGTATGGCCTTGTTAGATAATATATTTCCTTTAGGAGTAATAATATAGGAAGGTGTGCTTCGAGATTGATATGCCAATGAGGGTGACCAGACACAATGGAGTCTCTGTTTCTCAGTCTCTGTCACTTTATATCTTTGTTTCTGTAGGTCTTGTTATCTCTATTTCTCAATCTTTCTCACAGCACCAGAGATACCAAGACAGACAAAAACAAAGATACAAAGTGACAGAGTCCAAGAGAAAGAGACCCATCACTTTGGTCACTTTCATTGGCATATAAACCTCAAAGTTTACCCTCCAATAATATAACACCAAAAGGAATTATATTTTTTATATTTTCATTTTAATTTTTATCATTTATGCTTTATTCACTTTCTATACCCCCATAACCCCTCTCTCTTCCCAATGCACCCTTCCTTCCCCTTATTAATACAAGCCCCTCCCCAAGTTCACTAATAGGGAAGGACTTCCCGTCTTTCTTTCTAATCCTAGTTTATCAGATCTCATTAGATGTGGCTGCATTGTCTTCCTCTGTAACCAGTTAAGGCTGGTCCCCCATCACCATGTGGTTTTCAAAGAGCAGGCCAATCAGTTCATGTCAGAGGTAGTCCCTACTCCCATTACTATGGAATCCACGTGGACACTGAATTGCCTTGTTCTACATCTGTGCATGGGGTGCTCTCTCCCATCCATGGTACTTGGTTAGAGTATGAATCTTAGGAAATGCCCCTGTGCACAGATTTTTTGGTTCTGTTTTTGTCCTTCTGGAGCTCCTGTCATCTCCAGATCTTACTAGTTCCCACATCTTTCATTAGATTACATGCACTCTGCCCAATAGTTGACCATAAGTCTAAGCATCTGCTTTTAAAGTCTGCAGGCCTTTTAGAGGCCCTCTGTGGCAGGATCCTACCTTGTTCCCTATTTTCTCCATCTTCTGGTATCCATCCTCTTTGCCTTTTGTGATGGGGATTGAGCATTTTAGCCAGTCTTCCCTCTTGATTAGTTTCTTTAGCTGTACAGATTTTAGTAAGTTTATCTTTTTTTTCTCTTTCTTTTTTTTTAATTTTATTTTTTCTTATCAGTTACATTATTATTAACTCTGTATCCCAGCTGTGTCCTGATCCCTCATTCCCTCCCAGCCCCTCCCTCCCTCCCTCATCTCCACCGTGCCCCTTTCCAAGTCCACTGATAGAGGGGGACCTCCTCCCCATTCATCTGATCCTATTTTATCAGGTATCTTCAGGACTGGCTGCAAAGCCCTCCTCTGTGGCCTAACAGGACTGCTCCTCCCTTGAGGGGTGGGGAGGCCAAAGAGCCAGTCATTGAGTTCCTGTTAGAAATAGTCCTTGTTCCCCTCACTTTGGGAAACCAATTGGTTACTGAGCTACCACAGGCTACAACTGAGCAGAGGTTCTAGGTTATATCCATACATGGTCCTTGGTTGAATGAGATGGCTCAGAGGTTAAGAGCCCTGGCTGCTCTTCCAAAGGTCCAGAGTTCAATTCCCAGTAATCACATGGTGGCTCACAACCATCTATAGTGAGATCTGGTGCCCTCTTCTGGTACACAGGCACACATGCAGGCAGAACACTGTATACATAGTAAGTTTATCTTATATCTTATGTCAGTTAGTGAATATATACAGTTCTAAAATTATAAATGCAAGAGATGTGCAGGATGAAACTAAACGGTAAGCCAATTTAATCTATATCAATTAAAGATTAGCATAATACATTTTGAGGATATTATAGCCAACAATTTATTGGTATTGTTGAATTCAACAATTCAAGTATTGTTGAAGTTTTGGCTGGAGACACATTTTTATGTCTCAGTCAGTTTTAGAATTGTTCCCATGTAAAGGAATTAGCAATATGTTACCATTGTTATTGAACATACAATCATTATCATCAAAACAAGGCTGCATAGATTAAAAAAATCTTTTCATATCATTACCACAAGTACTTGGCTCTATCTGGCTAATAATGAATAAAAATGGGGGATATAAAGAAACAGGTGTGGGCTTATAGGAAATATTATGAGAAGCCTTAATCCCCTCGTTGAAACATCCTGCATCAGTTCTAGAACTAGCAGTGGTGGAGTCCGAGGTCTGAGTAGGTTCAGGAGACCATTGCCCCCAGGGGCGAGACATGCTCCATGCCAAATGACTAACTCCATGTTTTCCTCCACTTTTGAAAGTCATTTAAGGTTCTTAAATTATTTTTTCCCTTTTTTTTAAAATTTTTCCTCAATTACACTTTATTCATTCTGCATCCCCCCATAAGCCCCTCCCTCCTCCCCTTCCAATCCCACCCTCCCTCCTCCCTCTGCTTGCATGCCACTTGTGGTAATGATACTTGCTTTTTTGCCCAATGCTGGAATGCTAGTAAATTTAGGTATGCCCTGGTTACTCGCATGCCTCGCTGGGTGCTTGTGCCCATTGATGCCCCTCATGCTATGACTGTCTTCAGACAAAAAAGGGATCTTGGAACTACAGCCACCATTTTTACTGCCATCTCATTGGCGGCTGTTGGAGCTACCACCAGGGCATTAGCCATGAGTCATATTGGGCATACTGCTCAGAACCTGAATAATCATTTAGCCAATGTAGCTCATGCCTTAGTTGTACAAAAAGGAATTAATGCTCAACTAAAAGGAAGCTTGATGGTGTTCAAACAGAGGATTGACCTCGTGCAGGAGCAAATTGATACCCTATGGCAAATCGCTCAACTTGGCTGTCAATGAAAATATGCTGGACTTTGAGTCACTAGCATATAACATGAGATTTTTTCCTGTGCTGCAAATCTGTCTGAACAATTGTCGAGCTATATTGTAGGTAATTGGACTGGAGAATTCGATACTACGATGGAGCAGCTGAGAGTGGCCATTATCATGGTAAATTCTTCCAGAACGAATGCAGGACTAGCCACAGGATTATCATCATGGATTGCTGCAGCCATGAATCATCTGAAGGAATGGGCGGGCATGGGAGCGTTAGCAGGCCTTCTGGTGTTGGTCTCCTTGGTTTGCCTGTGGTATATATGCAAGATTAGAGTCTCACAACAGAGTAATGCAGCCATGACCATTCAGGCCTTTACAGTCATTGAAGCAAGACACTCTCCCCAAGCATGCTTGGCTACCATAAAAAGCTAAAATGTTATGCGCAGGATGCGAGACTAAGCACTGCACTCAGGGTCAGCCGCTTTGGACCCAGAGAAGAGCATGTCTGATTGCATGTGGGTTGATGCCCCAGGTCCCGCCTCTGAGAAAAAGGTATCGGACAGGTCTGATGCTCTTTGGGTGGATGACACCTAAATGAACATCAGTACAAAGTCCCAATTTATTTCTAATATCAGAGATCAGACCTCTACTCTTGCCTGATGTGTCTAAAACAAAAAGGGGGAACTGTAGAGAGCTGCGGAATATTGTGCCTTAAAGATGGAGCTGGTTTCTGCCTTCCACCTTCCCGAAGGTGAGTGCGCTCTGTCATGAACAATTCCACATTTGGCTAAGGCTGAGGATCTGGTTTGCTTCCATGTATGTGGACCTATCTGCATTGCCCATGTGGCACGCTGGGGTTGGCTACCCAGAGGCTATTCAAGCTGTGAGCTGGCTTTCCCCAGGGTCAGATGATTGTTCATGGTTCCTGAATAAACTGCATTGAAAAAGAAAGAAAGAAAGAAAGAAAGAAAGAAAGAAAGAAAGAAAGAAAGAAAGAAAGAAAGAAAGAAAGAAAGAAACCCAGAATTGCTAAAACAATCTTCTAAAAGAAAAAAAAAAAATCTTTTCGTACTCCTGCATGCATGTGATATTAGGCTAAGTTGCTACCTATTTCCCTAGAGAAACTTCCTATTAGACAGACAAGATGGTTGAGTTGAGGAATAGAAAATGCATATTTTAAGTAAACTTTATATAAACTCCTTTTTGGCCTTTATAACCAAACTTCTTTATATAAACTCCCTCTTTCTTTAGCATTTAAGCATACCTTAGCCATCTTGTACCTGGGCTTTATATAGATAGTGGCTACTTTTTGGCTTGTCATTTTTTTCTTTATACAGGATGGGCATTTATGCATTTATAGCCAAATTTTATATAAACTCTCTTAGCATTAGTATATGAATATAAATACTTATACACTTAGCATTTAAGTATATCCTAGGCATCTTGCACCTGGATTTTTACATTGGCTTTGGCTATTCTTGGGCTTACCACCTTTTTGATATGGGAAGGACAGTTTTGATTTTTAAATATATGAACATATATTTTTTAGGACTAAACTAGGTTGGCATGTAGTTTGCCATCTTTAAGACTTTTATCTAGGCATAACTAACATGTTTCCCCTGTGAAAATTTCTTATGTTTAAAAGGATAAGGCAGTTTTCAGAGCAGTGTGACATTAACATTAAGGAAATTTTGTCATTTTGAATCTTATAGTATCTCTGCAAGTGGCTAAAATGCAGAAGTTGCCATTCTGGGTTTTATTATGTAAATAAACTTGATCCTGAACTCAGAGATCTGCCTGTTTCTTTTTACTTTGTGTTGGGAAGGAAGGCATGTGCCTTCACCAACTCGTTCAGATAAAGAGACAAGAATATTTTAAATTTGGGGTCAGTTGTGACAATGTAAGCTGTAGCAACCAAAGCTCAGTTGGTTATTTATTTTTTCGGAAATTAGTTGTTGTTTCAGTAAATTGGCGGACCCTTTCCAGAAAAAACTGAGCAGCCAGAAAGCTTTGAATTTTAGCCATTATTAATCTAATTGTTAGGAAGAATGCCCTTTTTCTCATCTGTAACTTAGGACTCCAATGTTTGGCTTTTTCCCATTATCTCCTTGAAATTTCTTGGAGAAGGAATGTCGAAGAACCAACACCATTGAACATATTCCAACCTGATCCATGAATATGACAGAATGAAGCCAAAAGGGATTAAAACACCCTTCATAATGCTATTATGATATCAGAATGTTATTAAGACATTACAATGATATGAAACCACAATGCTTATTACAATGTCACAAAGGTATTATGATATCATAATACAATCATGACATTACAATGTTATGACATTGCAATGGTATTAAGATTTCATAAGTTTGTTATCACATCACAATTCTTGTTCACATCACAATGGTCTTACAACATGATTGTATTATGATAACAAAATAGAATGACGACATTACAATGCTATTATGACTTCACAACAGTATGACTTTATAATGATATTAAGACATATCAATTCTATTATAACATTGCTATATTATATTATAACAATGCTATTATGGTGTCTCAATACTATTAGGATATCACAATGATAAGAAATCACAATGCTATTATGACATCACAAGGTATTTTGAAATCACAATGCTTTTATGACATTAAAATATTATGACATCCCAATGGGACAAATATTTCACAATTTTATTTTGACATCACATTGCTATTAACACTTCACAATGCTATTTCAACATGGGTGTGTTATGACACCAAAATGGAATTTTGAAATCAAAAAGGTATTATGACTTCACAACAGTAAGACTTCACAATGATATTAGGAAATCATCACAATGCTACTATGACATCACAATGGCATCATGACATCAAAATTCAACATAACATCACAATGCAATTATGATATCAAGAAGGTTTGTTGCTGATTGGCTGAGAGGAGGAATGAAGTCATGAAATAGGTGAAAGCCAGTAAGAGTTTCCAGAGCCAGTTATTAAAAGGACCAAGTAGACAGCCTGCTTGAGAGAAAGGTTGAACAGCCCTACATGCATCAGTCTGGGCAGGTGAAAGCATACAATTCAAAGATGACAGTTCCTGTGTCCAAGACACTTAGTTCAGGAGAGATGCCACATATTTCTTTCAAGTTGTCATTAATAAAGTCCCCTGTCCTTGACATGGAACTTCATATTATCACAGATTCCAATGTTATTTATTAAATGCACAGATATGTCCTCAGTCAGTGAATTACTTCATGGGAAAATGCTCCCTGACCAAGGCAACTTTTTGAACAAGTTGGGACCTTGCTTATATTTTTTCCAGAGACATTCCATGATGTCACATCAGCAAGCAGACTACTTGTAGTTCTTCAGCAAAACTGAGAGCTTTTCATACTGAATCAAAAGAAGCAGACACAGAGAGGGAGACTGAGAGACAGAGGGAGAAAGAGCTAGAGATAGAGATTCAGAAATGGAGAGATGAAGACCTACAGAAATAAAGATATAAATTGACCTAGATCAAAAGACAGAGACTCCATTCTGCCTGGACACTTCAGTGGCATAGCAACCTCAAAGCACACCCTTCTAAAATATAACTCCAATAGGAATTATATTATCTAATAAGGCCATACCTCCTAAATCTCACCAGATGTTTCCTGACTGGGGACTCATGCTATAAATAGATGAGCTTCAAAAAGACATTGCAATTCAGATCACCAGGATGTGGAAGAAGATGGATGGACTACTAGGCTAAAAGAATACAGTTATCCTGATAGTTTGTCATTTAATGCAATGATTATAGTCCCATCAACTTCCAAGTTCCAAACAGCAGCACTGACAATCTCCTTTAGGGAAAATATAGAATATTTTCAGCAAGCAGTATTATTCAGCTAAGAAAATGACATCATGGTATTTCCTGGCAAATAGATGGAACTAGGAAAAATCATCCTGGGTAAAGCAACTAAAATTGAGAAAGACAAATATGGAATGTATTCACATATTAGGTGGTCTCCTAATAGTAGGGATAAAGATATAATGGGCCAATTAATTATGACAAAACCAGTCTTCTACAAGTGGGATTGGGTGGCAATAACTTGAGCTCTTGGGCAAGAGCATCCTACAGCAATTTTCAAGGAGCTCAGGCTGTTGTTATTAAAATATGCTTCTCTCTGTCCTCAACTAATTGATCATGTACTTGGATCCACAGAGATGCTTCCTTCTGCATCAAATCGGATTGCATACAAAGACCCACAGTCAGATATTATGCAGAGAGAGAGAGAGACCTTAAAACACCCAGCATTGAATGGGATTTCCCTATGAAATTCTACATTCCCTTCATTCTCTGTTAAGCTTGAAGGAGAGGAGGCAGAAAGAGTGTCATAATTAGAGGAAATTGAGGACACAAAGACCACAATACCCTGAGAATCAGACTGGAGATGAAGATGATGCAGCCAGCTTTGATGAGACCTGATAAGCTTGGTTGAGAAAGAAAGAGGAGGAGGACTTCAACAATGAGGGAACTAGAGAAAGGTCATTTGGGTGGAAGAAGGAGGGTTGTTGGGATTGCAAGAAGAAGGGGAGGGGGCAGCAGATGGGGATACAAATTGAAAAATATGTAATAAATAAATATATAAGAAAACTGTGATCAAGGTGATGCACTATACAGCTCTTCAGGATTGATGGTTTTTTCTTGGCGGTGGAACCAGCGTGCAGGAAAGATGAACTCAGTTTTCTTTAAAGGACTTGGCATTGAGACTCTGACCATGTTTTAATGAGTATATGAATAATACATACTTCAACTGATGTATTTTAAAGACACAAAATTTTAGTCTGACACATAGGTAGGAATTTGAACCTGGGAGCAATGGAACAGTGGTGTAATATATAGTATCAGAATTTCCAACATAATCAATAAAATGATATGTTGTCAACTTTTACAATGAGTTTTAACCTGGAGAAAAGAGTCTACTAAAGGAAGGCAGATTTTGACTCTGTAAGTCCTGCTTTCCAGGAACTCATTATGTAGCAGAGAATCATAGCTTTGAACTAGTGGTTACACAGCTACCACAGACCTCATGAGCTCAGGTGTCACCTCTGAACAAGCACTACTGGCATTAACACTATGTTTGGAGGGTGTTCCTGTAGACCACTGCAGGAAACAGTGCTGTTCTTGTGTCCTAGGCATATAACAGAACCCATTTCTTTGTCCTGAAGGATGAGATTAAACTGGAAACCAAGTCAATGAGAATTGCTAACTAACCACTGAATAGGACACAGCTGCCAATCCATCCAGGTGAGACAAGGCAACCATGCTCATAGAAGTTTGACAACCCTACTTTGAAACAGACCAGCTGTCCAGTGCTTCAATGCCCCTCAGATCTCCTTTTATACTCACAGAACTTTCTCTTTTTCAGCCAAACTAGTCCCAGGAATTACCTAGTTTCCTTCTCTTTTCCCTGCTCTAAAGACTTAATACCCCTGGGATCACTAGGCCTGGCCTGCCTATTATATCAATAAGAATGTGAATGTACATTAGATGAGTAACTGCTCAATTCAAAGTCACAACCTAGGAAATTTCAGATCCAAGAACACAGTAGGAGAGCACCTTGTCATTTGGTACATTAACCTTAAACCCACATCACTGTGAAACTTCCCTACTTAGGAAGTTTTCCAATTCAATAAACAGTAAACTTTCATTTCCTTCCTGACATTGTCACAGAGGTATACAAGAGTAAATGCGTGAGATCTGGATAAAAGGATGAGATAAAGGCATGTTGGCTTTCACAAGAAAAAGTCACATGATAAAAGTACAGGATAAGAGATACTGGAAACAGAGGAAAGATTGTTTACTCATCTCCATGAAAACCTCAAGATTCTCTCAGGTACTGATTGGCTGAGAGGGAGAATGATGTCATGAAACAGGTGCCATGTCAGCAAGTAGTTATCTTGTTTCAGTGTTTCAGCAGAACTGAGAGCTTTTCATCCTGAACCACAAATGAAGGCAGTGAGAGGGTGACAGAGAGAGACAGAGAGTGAGAAACAGATTCAGAAATAGGGAGACCAAGACCAATAGAAACACAGATATAAATTGGCCCAGACCGAGAGACAGACTCCATTCTGTCTGGTCACTTTTATTGACATATCAACCTACAAGCACAACCTCCTATAATATAAATCCTAAAGGAATTATATTTTTTAATATTTTTTTTCATTTTATTTTATTTTTGCCACTGAAAAGCAGGAAAAGCTGCAAAGAATGCAATTACTAATTGTCTACAGGACTTTAATGTTCTAGAAGTTGCTAAGCAATTGTAAACTGACAATGGAACAAGATATACTAGCAAATATTTTAAAAGATTTCGTCAACAGTTTCAAGTTTCTCATATAATTAAAATACCTTATAATCCTCAAGGACTTGGCATGGTAGAGCATGCCACCCAAACAATTAAGATTTATTTTCACAAAACAAAGAAGGGGGAAACCTACTCCACTGGACACATAAGAATCATTTTAGTTATGTTCTTTTCATTCTGCATTTTTTTTAAATTTAGATAAGCATGGTAAATCTGTAGCAGATAGATTTTGGCATACAGAAACCAAGAAAACTTTTGCTAAAGTAAAATGGAGGGATCCTTTAACAAATCAATGGCAAAAACCCGATACTCATATGAGGAAGAGGAAGTGTCTGTGATTTTCTTCAGGAAAATGGTGCATCTCTATAGCTACTGGAACTTCTGGTGCGAAAAGTGGATGAGGAGTTTTCTCCTCACAATTATAATGATGTCAATGAAGACTCCTTCGTTCAAGATGACTGTTGGTTGGGCGTACTTTCCTAATCCACCTCTACTACATCCAGTTTCTGTTGATGATCCAGATGTCCTTGTTTATGTTGACAACCCTTGGTTGCCTTGTTTTCCTGCTTTTAAAGGAAGGCAAGTAAAATAGATACTTAACATTGAGGAAGAAGAAGAGGTCATCCTCTTTGCTTTACCAGAGAGTGTTCATCAGGACTGCTTACCAGTCTCCGCTGTCCAGGAAATAGGTCAGAATGCCTATTACTTTAAATTTAGGGTGGCAGCTCAAGCCTCTCTTTTCAAGCAGGCAAAGTGGAACATTGGAGGGATATTATTGACTGTTCCAATGGGAGTTAAAAATGACAGTCTTACATCTCCAATGAATTACCCACCCTGTGAGAAATGTGATCAACACAATTATCCTTCACTGATGGTTCCTTGGACAAGATATATGGGAGAAACACCCACTATCTACTACTGGGACAATGACCCTGCATTTACAGTCTTAGACTTGGCTCATCTATTGTTAAGGATATTAAGAACGTGGCTTCTGGTAAAGGCAGTCAGATTCCATTTGTTTTAGAAAAAGCTGTTAGTGCTGGACTTTGGAGGACTTCAAATAAAAATTGGCAAACTTATGTATGGAAATTGGGGATGTCTTGGGATATATAGGAATTCTCTCTGGGAATGCAACTAGCTTTGCTAAATTAATCAAGTATACTTCTGTTTTGGCATGTGTTATTCCTCCTTATTTACTCCTAATTGGAAACATTATGGTAAGACATTTTAAGAACAACAATACCTATTCAAATGAATGTGTATATTCCAATCTTATTAATTTTGTTAGTACTGATAATAATGCTCTTTCAGTATTAGTTGTTATTCAACCTGCTTTTGTTATGATTCCTGTTAGGATTTCTGATTCTTGGTATGATGAAACAGAATTTAATTTGACTCAGGTTCAAAAATCACCTTTCTTGTATTGGATCTAGCAAAAACTTCTCATTGGACATTTTGATAATGAAAAATAAGATCCATGACAAAGAATCTGCCAAGAAACCTAGGTTAGAATTGGCCAATACAGCCTGGGATATATTTACTAGCCTTAGGAGGAGCTTGCCATCCTTTGACTCTGTGCTTATAGTGGGGACTGACATTTGCAGGCATCATGAGAGTGGATTTGTTGGCCAGTGCTTGCCTTCCTTTTGTGTTACAATTCCTTCCTCTACAACTTCAATGCATGCAAGTGCAGATGAATGAATTTAAAGATCTCTAACAACCCCAATTGATATGGAGGTAAGTCAATGATGGGGAAGATTAAAATTGAGGTTTTTTCCAAATTAAGACAAATAAAAATAGCAACTGAGACCTTGATGACGAGTAAGGAAAAAGCGCAAATTTTGCCAACCTAAGAGAGGCTCTCCATAAAACAAAGTAGGGATAACATAAGGAGTCTGGTAATTGGAATTCTGCCTCATGGCCGTGGAATTTGCAGGTCTTATCTAAGTTTCATGTCTCAGAGACTATCCTTTTCAGTCTCTGCAAGTGAGCTGTTCTGAGCCTGAGAAATAGAAAGAAAGCTCCTTTCAACCTTGGTAAAGAGAAAGCAAACTTGGTGTAACCGTGAGTGAATTCCTGGGTGCTTTGTCTGGTGGAACAGATGTGTTGCTACTGTAAAAAAAAAATTTGCTTGAACCCTTTACTTTATAACTTGTGTTTGCTCATTCAGTAAACTGAGACTTGAACAGGAATCTGTCTTGTCTCCATTCTTCGTGTCTCTGTCCCCCCATTTACATCCATTTTTCAGGTGGACCATATTAGAAAAGCCCACAGGTCTGTTAGTTGATCTTCTCTTTTCTAGTTTCTTAAAGACTCAATACCCCGGGAACCCAAGACCTAGCCAGCCATTATATCAAAACAAATCTGAAGGTACATTTAGTCAGTATGCCAATAACTGCTCAAAGTCACAACCTAGGAAATTTCAGATTCAAGACCACAGTAGGAGACCACAGTTTCATCCCACATAACTTTGAAACTTCCCTATTTAGGAAGTTGTCCAATTAAATAAAGTAAGATTAAACATTTATTTTCTACCTGACATTGTCACAGAAGTAAACAGGAGTAAATGTGTGGGATCTGGATAAAGGGATGAAATAAAGGCTTGTTTCGTATTACAATAAAGACTCAAGTGTGCACAGGATTGTAGATTCTGGATACTGAGGTATGTTTGTTTATTCATCTCCATGGAAACCTCAAGATTCTCTCAGGTGCGAATTGGCTGAAAGGGACAATGATGCCATACCAAAGGTGAAAGCCAGTAAGAGTTTAAGGAGCCAGTTATTAAAAGGACCAAGTGGACAGCCTTCTCTGCAAAAGGCTGTGCAGCACTACATCCCTCAGTCTGGGCAGCTAAATGCACACAACCCACAGATGTCAGTTTCTGTGTCCAAGACTCTTAGTTCAGTAAATTGTCACATATTTCTTTCAAGTCTTTATTACTATGTTCATGTGTCCTTGACATGTGAATTTCCCATATTCATAAATTCCATTATTATTTGTTAAATGTAGGGATATGTCCTCAGTCAGTGAATTACTTACTATAAAAATGTTCCTTGACCAAGGCAACTCATTGTACAAAAAGCATTTAATTGGGACCTTGCATATATTTTTTACACATCTAATCCAGGAAGTTACGTCATCAAGCAGTCATCTTGTTGTAGTCCTTCAGCAGAACTGAGAGCTTTTCATAGTGAACCACAAGCAGCAGGCTAAGAGAGTGAGACAATGAGTCAGAGAGAGAATGTGCTCAAGTAACAGTTTCAGAAATAGAGATATCGGAACTACAGAAAACAAGTTATGAAGTGAGAGACAGAGATTCCATTCTATCTGGTCACTTTCATTGGCCCATCAACCTCAGAGCACAACCTCCTATCATATAACTCCAATATGAATTGTATTATCTAACAAGGTCATAACTCATAACCCTCCCTAGATATTTCCTCACTGGGAACTAAACATGTAAATGAGCTTAAAGAGGACATTGCATTTCAAATCACAAACAAGTGGAAGAAGATGGAGAGAGTTCTAGGCTTAAAGAGCATACTTATCCTGATAGTTTCTCATTCAATACAATGATTAAAGTCCCAGCAACTTCCAAGAACTAAAGAATAGGACTGACACTCTCCTTTGAGGAAATTGTAGAATATTTCCATAACAGTGTTTTATTCAGCTAAGAAAATGATGTAATGATATTTTCAGGCAAATGGATGGAACCAGGAAAAATCATCCTGGGTGAAGTTACTAAAATGCAGAAAGACAAATATGGTATGTATTCACTTATTAGGAATTCTACTAATAGTGTGGAATGAAGTTCCAACAGACCATGTGTTGTGACCAAACCATTCTTCCACTAAGGGAATTGGTTGGTAGTTAATGGAGTTGTTGGACTAGGGCATCCTACAGAAATTTTCAAGCAAACCAGGCTGTTGTTGCTAAAATAAGTTGCTCTCTGCCCTCAACTGATAGATCAGTGCCATGTTCTTGGATCCACAGAGATGCTTGCTTCTGTATCAAATAATATTGTATATAGTGACTAGCAGACCGATATTATTCAGAGAGAAGCCTTAAACAACAAGCTTTAAATGGGTATTCCATATGAAATTCTCTTTCCACTCAGTGCTCTGGTAAGCCTGCAGGAGAGGAGGCAAAAAGAGTGTCATAAGAAGAGAGAATGAAGGTCACATGGAGAACAATTTCCCAGAATCAGGCCACAGAGGAAGATGATGCAGATAGCCTAGATGATACCTAGTAACCTAGGATCAGTTAGAGGTGGGAGGAGGCCCTCCACTATCAGGGGAATTTTATAAATTTCAAAGAAGTATAAGGAGGCTTGTCTGGACTAGAACGAGATGAGTGAGGGGGCAGCAGAGGTGAAAAGAAGGAAACAAATCATAATAAATAAATACGTAAGGAAAACTGTGATCAAGGTGATGAAGTATAGAGGTCTTCAGAACTGATGGCTTCTTCTTGGGGTTTTGGCCACCTTGCCCAAGGATGAATTCTGTTTTCTTTAAGGGACTTGGCATTGAGACTCTGATCATGTTCCAGTGCGTATATGAATACCACATACTTGAATTGGTGTATTTTAAAGAAAAAAAATTAGTGTGACACATGGGTAGGAGTTTGAACCTGGGAGCAATGGAAATGGAGTGTAATGTATATTATATCATATTCCCACATAAGCAATAAAAATAATATGCTGACAACTTTTACAATGACTTTTAATATGAAAAAATGATTCCTCTAAGGAAGGCAGATTTTGACTTTGTAAGACATGCTTTCCAGGAACTCAATTTGTAGGAGAGAATCCTAGCCAGGGACTAGTGGTTAGCTAGCTTCTTCAGAAACCATGAGCTCAGGTGGCACCTATGAACAACCAGTCCTGACACTAACACTAAATTTTGAGAGTTTATCTGGAAGACCGTAGCAAAAACCCAGCTGCTCTTTTATCCTAGGCATATAACATTGAACCATTTCTCTGTTTTGAAGGATCAGTTTTAATTGTAATCTATAGGACCAGGAGGGTTTCTCACTGATACCTGAATAGGACATAGCTGCTGATCTATAAAGGTCAACGAAGGCAACTCTGGTCATAGAGGGTTCGCAAACCTGTTGTGAAATAGCACCACCTGTGAAATTATATCTTGCCCCTCAGTTCACCATTTACACTCACAGATATTTCTCTGTCTCAGCCAAATCAGTCCCAGGAATTGTCTGGTTTCCTTCTCTTTTATCTTCTCTTAAAGACACAATGCACTAAGGAACCACAGACCCTGCCAGCCTATTATAACAATAAGAATGTGAAGGTGCATTTAATGAGTACACAAGTAACAGCTCAGTTCAAAGTCACAACCTAGGATATTTCAGATCCAAGACCACAGTAGAAGACCACATTGTCATTCGGTACATTACCCCTTATATGTACATCACTTTGAAGCTTCCCTACTTAGGAAGCTGTCTAATTAGAAACACATTAAAGTTTCATTTCCTACCTGATATTGCCACAGAGGTAAACAGGAGTAGTGATGTGGGATCTGGAAAAAGTGATGAGATAAAGGCTTGTTGGGATTCAAAAGAAAAACTCATGTGTCCATAGGATGAGTGATATTGGACAGTGAGGAAAGTTTGTTTACTCACTGCCATGGAAACCTCAAGGTTCTCTCAGGTGGTGATTGACACAGAGAGAAATAAGATCATAAAAGAGGTTAAAGGCAGTAAGTGTTTCATGAGCCAGTTAATAAAAGGTCAAAGTGAACAGCCTGCTTGAGAGAAAGTCTGAGCAGCCCTACATGCCTCAATCTGGGCAGCTAAAAGCATACAGCATAGAGATGTAAATTACTGTTCAAGACTCTTAGTTCAGGAAAAGTGCCACATATTTTTTTCAAGTCTTCATTGATAATGTCACATGTTCTTGACAAGTGAGTTTCACATTATCACAGATCCATTATTATTTGTTAAATTCACAGATATGTCCTCAGTCAATGACTTTCTTACTGCAAGAATGGTCCCTGAACAAGGCAAACATTTGAATCAAAAGCATTTTATTGGGACCTTGCTTATATTTTTACAGATACCATCCAGGATGTCATGTCATCAGGCAGTCATCTTTTGTTGTGCTTCAGCAGAACTGAGAGCTTTTCATACTGAACCACAAGCAGCAGGCTGAGAGATGGAGATTGAGCAAGACAGAGAGAGCAAGAGCTAGAGAGAGAGAGATTCAGAAATAGAACAAGACCAACAGAACCAAAGATATAAAGTTATCTAGACTTAGAGACAGAGACTCCATTTGGTCTGGTCTCTTTCATTGGCATTTCAACCTACAAGTAAAACCTCCTATATTATAACAACAAAAGTAATTATTTTTTAATATTTTTTCACTTTAATTTTTATTATTTACACTTTATTCACTTTGTCTCTCCCCACTAACCCCTCATTTCTTCCCTCCCCATCCCATCTTCCTTCCCCCTTCTGAATGCATGCTCCTCCCCAAACTACTAATAGGGGAGAACTTCTCCTTACTTCTAATCCTACCCTATGTTATGTCATCTGAAGTGGCTTCATTGTCTTCATCTGAGGCCTGGTAAGGTTGCTCCACCATCATGGTGAGGAGATTAAAGGGCTTGACAATCACTTCATGTCAGAGGCTGTCCCTGTTCCCATTAATATGGAACCCACTTGGACGCTGAAGTGCCATGGGCCACACCTGTGGAGGGGTTCTACATTATCTGCATGCATGGTACTTGGTTGGAGTATGAGTCTCAGGAAAGACCCCTGACCTCAGATTTTTGGGTCCTGTTGCTCTCCTTGTGGAGTTCCTGTCCTCTCCAGATCTTACTATTTCCCACTTCTTTCATTAGATTCTATGCACTTTGCCCAATAGTTGGCCATGAGTCTCAGCAACTTCTTTCATAGTTGGCAGGGCAGAGACTTTCAGATGCCCTCTGTTGCAGGCTCCTAACTTGTTCCCAGTTTTCTCCTTCTTCTGATGTCCATCCTCTTTGACTTTCAGGATGGATATTGAACATTTTAGCCAGAGTCCTCTCTCTTGATTAGTTTCTTGAAGTGTACAGATTTTAGTAGGTTTAGCGTGTATAATATGTCTACATGTCTATGTACCTTGTGTCTTTCTGCTTCTGGGAGAGCCTACTCATGGTGATCATTTCCAGTTCCAACCACTCACCTGCTAATTTCATTATTTTCTTTTTGTTTGTTTGTTTGTTTGTTTTTTATTGCTGAGTAATATTCCATTGTGTAGATGTACCACAATATCTGTATCCATTTTTCCATTGTGTAAATATATAACAATTTCTGTATCCATTTTTCTGTTGGGGGTCATCTGTGTTGATTCCAGGTTTTGAATATTACAAATAAAGCTGCTAAAAACATGGTTATGCATATGTCCTTATTATGAATTTGAGCCTCTTTTGGACATATGCCTAGGAGTGGTATAGCTGAATCTCAAGGAGGCGCTATTTCTAGTTGTCCGAGAAAGCGCCAGATTTATTTATAGAGTGGTTGTACAAGTTTATATTCTCACCAGCAATGGAGGAGGGTTACTCTTTAATTATATCCTCTCCAGCATGTGTTATCACTTGAGTTTTTGATTTTGCCCATTTTGATGGGTGTAAGGTAAAATCAGGCTTCTTTTGATTTGCATTTTCCTGATGCCTAATGATAATGAGATTTCAAATGTTTCTCTGCCATTCGATGTTCCTTTATTGAGAATTCTGTTTAGTTCTGTTCACAATTTTTAAATTGGATTACTTGATTTCTTGATTTTCAACTTCTTTAGTTCTTTGTATATACTGGATATTAGCCTTTTGTCCCATAGAGGCTTAGTGAAGATGCTTTTTCAATCTATAGGCATTTGTTTTGTTTTGATGATAGTGTCCTATGCTTTACAGAAGCTTTTCAGTTTCATGAGAACCCATTCATTGATTGTTTCTCTTAGAGCCTGTGCTGTTGGTGTTCTGTTCAGGAAGCTTTCTTCTGTGCCAATGAGTTCAAGACTCTTCACCACTTTTACTTCTAACCGATTTAATGAGTCTGGTTTTATGTTGACCTCTTTGATCCACTTTCACTTTAGTTTTGTGCAGGGTGTGAATATGGATCTATTTGCATTTTTCTATATGTAGAGATCCAGTTAGACCAGGACCATTTGTTGAAGATGCTATCTTTTTTTCCATTGTATGGTTTTGGCATCTTTATCAAAATTCAGTTGTCCAGAAGTGTGTGGGTTTATTCTGGGTCTTCTATTTGGTTCCATAGATCCACATTTCTGATTAAATACCAGGACCATGCTTTTTTTTATTGCTATTGTTCTATAGTATATCTTGAGATCAGGGGTGGAGATATCTCCAGAAGATCTTTTATTGTGAAGGATTGTTTTAGCAATTCTGGGTTTCTTGTTTTTCCATATTAAGATGAGAATTTTTCTTCTAATATCTGTAAAGAATTGTGTTGGTAATTTGATGGGAATTGCATTGAATCTGTAGATTGCTTTTGGTAAGATGGCCGTTTTTACAATGTTAAGCCTGCCAGACAATGAGCATTTGAGAGCTTTATCTTCTGTTATCTTCTTCTAATTCTTTATTCAGAAACTTGATATATTCATCATACAGGTCTTTGTCCTGCTTGTGTATGGTCACACCAAGTTACTTTATGTTTTTGTCTGAATACAAGAACACAACAAAGATATCATCCACTATGACCAAGAAAGCTTCATCCAAGGTATGCAGGGGTGGTTCATTATACAGAAATCCATCATTGTATTCCACCATATTAACAAACTGAAAGGAAGAAAAAAAATATAGGATAATCTCCTCAGATGCTTAAAAAGCATTTGATGAACTCCAACATCCATTCAGGTTTAAAGTATTGGAGAGATTAGGGATAAAAGGCATATATCTAAGCATAGTAAAGGCAACATAGAGCAAACCTATAGCCAACCTCAAACTAAAAGAAGAGAAATTTAAAACAATCCTGCTGAAATCAGGACAAAGCAAGTTTGCAAACTTTCTCCATATCTCTTCAACTGAATTCTAGTCCTTGCTAGAGCTATAAGAAAATTGATGGAGAATTGGGGGCTAGAAATCAGAAAAAAAAAAAGAAGTCAAACTATCGCTATTTGGAGATGATATGATAGTATAACTAAGTGATATCAAATTCTACAGGAGATATCCTACAGCTGATAAACAACTTCAGCTAAGTGGCTTGATACAAAATTAACTCAAAAATATCAGTAGCCCTCTTGTATACAAAAGATAAAAGGGCTGAAAAAGAAATTAGGAAAACAAAAAGAATTATATGATCTAGAAATGGCATAATTCCTAACCCTTCCCAGACATTTCTTCACTGTATTCCACATGTAAACAGATGGGTTTAAAGGGGACACTACAATTCAAATCACCAGGAAGTGGAAGAAGATGGAGAGACTTTTAGGCTAAAAGAACATAGTTATCCAGATAGTTTGTCGTTCAATAAAATGATTAAAGGCACAACAACTTCCAAAGACTAAAGAACAGGACTGACAGTCCCCTTTGGAAAAAAAATGTGGAATATTTCCATAATGGAGTATTATTCAGCTATGGAAATGACATCATTATATTTTCAGGCAAATGGATGGAACCAGGAAAAATCATCCTGGTTGAAGAAACTAAATTGCATGTGGAAAATATGGTATGTATTCACTTATTAAGAGCACAATCTGTCAAATAGTTTATTCCCTCTCAGCTCTCATTTTATACTCAACATTATTTTTTTCTTTCAGCCAAACCAGGCTCAGGAATTGTCTTCTCTCCTTCTCTTTTCCATGCTCCTAAAGACTCAATACTCCAGGAACCCTAGACTCTGCTAGCCTATTATATCAATAAGAATGTGAAGTTACATTTAGTGAGTTCATGAGTAATTGCTCAGTTCAAAGTTACAACCTAGGAAATTTTAGATCCAAGACTATAGTAGGAGAACACATTGTCATTCAGTACTTTCCCCTTATTTCCACATCACTTTGAAGGTTCCATACTTAGGAAGCTGTCCAATTAAACATTAAATTGTCATTTCCTACCTATCATTTTCATACAGGTAAACAGGAGTAAAGGTACAGGATCGGGATAAAAGGATGAGATAAGGCTGAGATAAAGATGAGATATGTGTTGGTTTGCACAAGAAAAAGTCACATGTGCATAGGATCAAAAATACTGAGGAATGTTTGTTTATTCATCTCCATGGAAACCTCAAGATTCTCTCAAGTACAGATTGGCTGAGAGGAAGAATAATGTCATGAAATAGGTGAAAGCCAGTAAGAGTTTCAGAAGCCAGTTATTAAAAAGGGCCAAGAGAGAAAGGTTGGTCAACCCTACATTCTTCAATCTGGGCAGCTAAAGCACACAAGCCAGAGATGACAGTTCCTTGTCCAAGATTCTTAGTTCAGGAAAAGTGTCACATATTTCTTTCAAGTGTTCATTAATAAGTCACTTATCCTTAACTTGTGAGTTTCACATTATCACAAATTCCATTATCATTTGTTAAATGCAGATAGGTCCTCAGTGAATTACATACTGGGAAAACACTCCCTTAACAAGGCAACACTTTGTACGAAAAGCATTTAATTGGGACCTTGCTTATATTTTTACAGAGACCATCCATAATATGATGTAAGCAAGCAATAATCTTCTTGTAATCCTACAAAAGAAGGGAGAGCTTTTCACACTGAGAAAAAGTACTAGAGAGACAGATTCAGAAATAGAGACAGAGACCCACAGAAACAAAGATATAAACTGACCGAGACCAATAACCAGAGACTCCATTCTGTCCATTAATAAGTCATTGATATGTCACATGTCCATTCTGGACACTTTCATTACTATGTCAAACTCTAAAGCACACCCTCCTATAACTCCAACAAGAATTATATTATCTAACAAGGTCATACATCCTAACCCTTCCCAGACATTGTCACACTGGGGACTGAATGTGTAAATAGATGAGCTTAAAGGGGACATTGCAATTCAAATCACCAGGAAGTGTAAGAAGATGGAGGAATTTCTAGGCTAAAGAATAGTTATCCTGAAAATTAGTTATTCAATTATGATTAAACTCACAGCAACTTCCAAGAAAGAAAGAACAAGACTGACAACCTCCTTTGGGGAAAATGTGGAATATTCCAGAAATGGAGCATCATTCTGCTAAAAAAATGACAACATGATATTTTCAGGCAAATGAATGGAACCAAGAAAAATCATCCTGTGTGAAGTAACTGAAATGCAGAAAGACAAATTTATTATTTATTCACTTATTAGAAGGTCTTCTAACAGTGGGGGATAAAGTTCCAATGGGCCATTAATTGTTATGAAACCAGTATTCCACTAGGATGGGGGATGTCAGATAATTGAGTTGTTGGGCCAGGGCCTACTAAGAAAATTTTTAAGCAACCCAGGCTGTCGTTAATAAAATATCTTGCTCCCTTCCCCTCAACTGAAAGATCAATGCCATATTCTTGTATCCACAAAGATGCCTCTGTATGCATCAAATGGAATTGCATAGAGATACCCACAGTTTGATATTATGCAGAGAGAGACCTTAAAATACCCAGGTCTAAATAGGATTTCGTTATGAAATTCTACTTACCCTCAGAGCCTAGGTAAGACTGTAGGAGAGGAGGCAGGAGGAGTCTCTTAACTGAACTAAGGACACAAGTAGAAAAATACCCTGACAATCAGGCTGGAGGAAAATGATGCAGCTAGACTTAATGAGACCTAATAAGCTAGGATAAGATAGATGGCAGAGGAGGACCTCCCCTATCAGAGAATTAGAAAAAGGGCATAGGGAAAGAACAAGGAGACTGAATGGGACTGGAAGGAGTAGAGGGGAGGGGGCAACTGTGGAGATACAGGTGAACAAATGTTCATAAATACATAAGAAAGACATTGATCAAGGTGATGCTATATACAGCTCTTCAGGACTGATGGCTTCTTCTTGGTGGTGGTGTCATGATGCTGCATTGATGACTTCAGTTTTCTTTAAGGGACTTGGCACTGAGAATCTGATCATGTTACAACAAATATATGAACAACACATACTTGATCTGATTTATTAAAAATTAACACATGGGTAGGAATTTGAACCTGGGAGAATTGAAAAAGGAAGGTAATGTATATAATATGAAATTTCCACATAAACAATAAAAATAATGTGTTGACAACTTTTACAGTGATTTTAACATGGAGAAAAGATTTCTGCTAAAGGAGTACAGAGTTTGACTCTAAACAAGTGGTTCTGCACTAACACCACCTTTAGAGTGTTTGTCTGGAAGAACATAACAGGTAACAGAGCTGCTCAGTCCTAGTCATATAACACAGACCCATTTCTTTGTCCTGAAGGGCTAGTTTTAACGGTAAATCTCAGGACCAGTAGGATTCCTCACTGACCATGCTGTAGGAGATAGCTATCAATCCATCCATGTCAGCCAAGGCAAACCTGATCATTCATAGTTGCCAAAACTAGTGTGGAAGAGCACCAGCTGTCAAATACTTTACGACCCTACACTTCTCCTTTTAAGTACATCAATCTTTCTCTGTTTCAACCAAAACGGTCCCAGGAATTATCTAGTTTCCTTCTATTTTCCTGTTCTTAAAGACTCCATACTCTAGGGAATGCTAGGCCCTGACCTGCTATTATATCAATAAGAATATAAATTTACATTTATTGAGTACAAAAGTAACAGCTCAGTTCAAAGTCACAAACTAGGAAATTTCACATCCAAGACCACAGTAGGAGAACACCTTGTTATTCAGTACATTCCCCTTAATCCCACATCACTTTGAAGTTCCAGTTCAATAAACAATTAAATTTCATTTCCTACCTGGTATTGTCACAGAGGAAAACAGGATCAAAGCTGTGTGATGTGGATAAAGGGATGAGATAAAGGCTTGTTGGGTTTCACAAGAAAAAGTCACATGTGCACAGGATCAGAGATACTGGACACTGAGAAAAGTTTGTTTACTCATCTCTATGGAAACTTCAAATTCTCTCAGGTGCTAATTGGCTGGGAGGGAGAATGATTTCATGAAACATGTGAAAGCCAATAAGAGAAAAAAAAGACAGCCAATAAGACTTTTAAGAGCCTGTTATAAAAAGGGCCAAGTGGACAAACTGAGCAGCTGAAAGCGCACAAGCCAGAAATGCCAGTTCCTATGTCCAAGAATGTTAGTTCAGCAAAAATGTCACATATTTTTTTCAACTGGTAATTAATAAAGTCACTTGACTATCACATTATCACATATTCCATTATTTTTTGTTAAATGCACAGATATGTCCTCAGTCAGTGAATTACTTACTGGGAAAACACATCTTGATGAAAGCAAATCTTTGAACAAAAGGGTTTAATTAGGACCCTGCTCATATTGTTACAGAGATCATCCAGGTTGTCATATCAGCAAGCAGGCCTCGTGTTGTAGCCCTTCAGCAGAACTCAGAGTTTTTCATACTGAATCACAAGCCACAGGCAGAGAGAGGAAGACAGAGAGAGAGACAGACAGAACAAGAAAGAGGTAGAGAGACAGATTCAGAAATAGAGTGACAAAGACTAAAAGAAACAAAGATATAAAGTGACAGAGACTGAGAGACAGAGACTCCATTCTGTCTGGTCACTTTCATTGGCATATCAACCTCAAAGCACACCTCCTATAATATAACTCCAAATGGAATTATATTTTTAATTTTAAATTGTATTGATTAGTCTTTATTCATTTTGTATCCCCCATTCTAATAATCCCCTTCCAATCTGACATTCTCTCCCCCTTCTCCACACATGCTCTTTCCCAAGTCCACAGAAAGGGGAGTACTTCTCCTTCCTTCTGATGCTCATCTATCAGATCTTATCAGGAGTGGCTGTATTGTCTTCCTCTGTACCTGGTAAGGGTGCTCACCCATGAGGGAGAGGTAATCAAAGAGCAGGCTAATCACTTCATGTCTGAGGCAGTCACTGTTCCCTTTAGTCTGGAAGCCCCTTGGACACTGAAATGTCATGGTCTATATTTGTGTAGTGGTGCTAAGATCTCCATGCATGGTACTTGGTTGGAGTATGAGTCTCAGGAAATACCCCTTTGCTCAGATTTTTTGGTTCCATTGCTCTTCTTGTGGAGCAACTGTCCTCTCCAGATTTTACTATTTCCCCCTTTGTTCATTGGATTCCATGCACTTTGCCTAACAGTTGGCCATAAGTTTAAGTATCTGCTTTGATAGTCTACAGGGCAGACAGAGTCTTTCAGATGCCCTCTGTGGCAGGTTCCTAACTTTTTCCCTGTTTTCTCCTTCTGATCCTCTTTGCCTTTCAGGATGGGGATTGAGCCTTTTAGAAAGAGTCCTCTCTCTTAGTTTATTTAGGTGTACAGATTTAAGTAGGTTTATCTTATATTATATGTTTGTTGAGTATATACCATCTGTGTTTTTCTGCTTCTGGAATAGCTCATACAGGGTGATCTTTACTAGTTCCATCCATTTACCTGCAAATTTTATGATTTCCTTGTTTTTTTGTTTTTTTTTTATTGCTGAGTAATATTCCATTGTATAGATGTACCACAATTTCTGTATCCTGTATCCATTTTTAAGTTGGGGAGGGGAGGGTATCTGAGTTGTGGCTATTACAAATAAAGGTGCTGAAAACATGGTTGAGCAAAAATCCTTATTATGTACTTGAGCCTCTTTTGGATTTATGGCTAGAGCTGAATAGCTGAATCCCGAGGAAGCGCTATTCTTAGTTGTCAGAAAAAGTGCAAGATTGATTTCCAGAGTGGTTGTAAGTTTTACATTCCCTCCAGCAGTGGAGGAGTGTTCTCCTTTGTCCACAATCTCTCCAGCATGTGTTGTCACATGAGTTTTTCATTTTGGCCATTCTGATGGGCATAAGGTAAAATCTCCGGGTCATTTTGATTTGCATTTCTCTGATGGCTAATGATGTCAAGCATTTCTTTAAATTTTTCTCTGCCATTCAATATTCCTATATTGAGAATTCTCTGTTTAGTTCTGTTCCCAATTTTTTTTTAATTGGATTACATGATTTGTTGTTTATCACCTTCTTTAGTTCTTTATATATCCTGGATATAGGCCTCTGTCACATAGAGGCATAGTGAAGACTCTTGCCCAATCTGTAGGCATTCACTTTGGATGACAGTGTCTTTGGCTTTACAGAAGCTTTTCAGTTTCATGAGGTCCCATTTACTGATTGTTGCTAATAGAGCTTGTGTTGTTGGTATTCTGTCCAGGAAATTGTCTCCTGTGCCAATGAGTTTAAGGCTTTTCCCCACTCGTTCTAACCTATTTAATGTAACTGGTTTTGTGTTGATGTCTTTGATCCACATGGACTTTAGTTTTGTGCACTGTGATAAATATCTATTGGTTTGCATTTTTCTACAGGTAAACATCCAGTAAGACCAGCACCAGTTGTTGAAGATGTTTTCTTTTTTCTATTGTATGGTTTTGGAATCTTTGCCAAAATTCAGGTGTCCATATGTGTGTAGGTTTATTTCTGGTCTTCCATTTGGTTAGATTGATCTACCATTCTGTTTCTATGCTAGTAAAATTCAGTTTTTATTGCTGTTACTCTATAGTACACCAAGATATCAGGGATGGAGATACCTCCAAAAGATCTTTATTTGTAGAGAATGGTTTTAGCAATTCTGTGTTTCTTGTTTTTCCATATAAATTGAGCTTTTTCTTTCAAGTTCTGCAAACAATTGTGTTGGTAATTTAATGGGAATTGCATTGACTCTGTAGACTGCTTTCCGTAAGATGGCCATTTTTACTATGTTAAGCCTGCCAAGCTATGAGCATTGGAAAACTTTCCATCTTTTGATATGTTCTTCAAATTCTTTCCTCAGAGACTTGAAAAATTTTTAATACAAATCATTGACTTGCAGGCTTATGGTCACACCAAGGTACTTTATGTCTTTGACTGAATATAAGAACATATCAAAGATATCATCCATTATGACTTAGAAGGCTTCATCTCAGCTATACAAGGGTGGTTTAATATACAGAAATCCATCAATGTAACTGAACATATTCAAAATATGAAAGGAAAAAATACATGATATACTCCTTAGATGCTGAAAAAGCATTAGATAAAATTCAACTTCCATTCATGTTTAAAGTATTAGAGAGATCAGGGATACAAGGCACATATCTAGATATAGTGAAGTCAATACACAGCAAGCTTATAGACAATATCAAACTAAAAGGAGAGAAACTTAAACCAATCCCAATGAAATCAGGTACAAGGAAGGGTGCCCACTCCTCCATATCTCTTCAACATGTTTCTGTAAATTCTTGCTAGAGCAATAAAACAATTGAAGGAGATCTAATAGACACAAATTGGAAAGTAAGAAATTAAAGTATTGCTACTTGCAGGCGATATGATAGTTTACCTGAGTGACCCCAAAAATTCTACCAGGGAACTCCTACCGCTGATAAACACCTTGAACAAATTGGCTGGATAAAAAAGTAACTCAAAAATTCAGTAGCCCTCCTGTATTCAAAAGAACAAAGGGCTGAGAAAAAAAATAGGTAAACAAAAGGAATTATATTATCTAACATGGCCATAAGTCCTAACCCTAAAAATCATTTGCTCAAAGTGGACTTCACATGTAAATAGATGGGCTTGGAATGGACATTTCAAATCAAATCACGAGGAAGTAGAGGAAGATGAAGGGAATTCTACGGTAAAAGAACATTGTTATCCTGAAACTTTGTCATTCAATACAATGATTAAATTCCCAGCAACTTTCAAAGACTAAAGAACAGGCCTGATAATTTTCTTCTGGAAAAATGTTCAATATTTCCATAATGGTGTATTATTCAGCTAAGAAAATGACAACAAGATATTTTCAGGGAAGTGGATGGAACCAGGAAAAATCACCCTGGTCGAAGTAACTAATTTGCCAAAAGACAAATATGGTATGTATTCACTTATTAGCAGGTCTCCTAATAGTGGAGGATTAATTTCTAATAGGCCATCTATTGTGTCCAAACCAATTTTCCAGTATGGTAATTGGATGTCCGTTAATTGAGTTGTTAGGCCAGGGCATACTATGAAAATTTTCAAGCAACCCAAAATAAGTTTTACTAAAATAAGTTGCTCTCTTCCCTCAACTGATAGATCACTGCCTTGTTCTTGGGTCTACAAAAAAAATCTCTTTCTGCATCTAATGGGATTGCATGCAGAGACCCACAGTCCAATATTATGCAGAGAGAGACTTTAAAACACCTTGGTCTAAATGGGATCTCCCTATTAAATTCTACCTTCCCTCAGTTCTCTGCTAAGCATGCAGGAGAGGAGGCAGGAAGAGAGTCATAAGTAGAGGGAAATAGAGGACACAAGAACAGTGCCCTGAGAATCAGGCCATAAAGGATGATGATGCAACCAGCCTTGATGATAAGCTGATAAGCTAAGGTCAGATAGAAGGGTGATGAGGACCTACCCTCTCAGGGAACTAGAAAAAGTTCATAGACATAGAAGAAGAATGGTGGGATGTGAATGGAAGGAGAAGGTGAAGGAGGGCAGCATAGGGGACACAAAGTGAGCAAATCATAACAAAAAAATATAAAAGAAAACTCCAATCAAGGTGATGAACTTTCGAGCTCTTCAGGAATGACAAACTTCTTCTTGGGGGTGGTGCTAGGGTAGGTCATGGATGAACTCAGTTTTCTTTAAGGGACTTGGCACTGAGACTCTGATCATATCCAATGAATATATGAAGAACACTTCAATTAATATTTTTGTTTTTGTTTTAAATTAGTTTGACAAATAAGTAGGAATTTGAACCCGAAAGCAATGGTAAACGAGTGTAATATATGTAATATGAAATTCCCACATAATCAATAAAAATAATATGTTGACAACTTCTACAATGACTTTTAACATGGAGAAATTATTCCACTAAATGAGGGCAGAGTTTGACTTTGCCAGGCATACTTTCCAGGAGCTCATTATGTAGCAGAGTCCTTGCCCTGAACAAGTGGTTACACAGCCATATCAGATGCCATGAGCTCAGGTGGTACCTCTAAACAAGCAGTCCTGACAGTAACAGTACATTTACAGGGTTTGTTGGAGGACCACAGCAGGTAATACAGCTGCTCTTGTATCATATAACACCAACTCATTTTTCTGTCTCAGTTTTAACTGTAAACTCCAGGACCAGGAAATGTGTTTATTGATCACTGAGTAGGATACAGCTGCCCATCCAGCCATGGCAGCCAAGGCAAACGTGCTCATAGAGGGTTGCCAACACTAGTGTAGAATAGTAGCACTGTCATATAATATCTTGGCCTTCAGTTTTGCTTTTACAGACATAGATCTTGTTCTATTTCAGCCAAACCCATCTCAGGAATTATCTAGTTTCTTTCTCTTTTTTCTGCTCTTAAAGAATCAATACCACAAGAAACCCTAGACACTGCCAGCATATTATATTAATAAGAAAGTGAATATACATTTAGTCAGTATGCCAGTAAGTGCTCAGTCCAAAATACAACCTATCAATTTTCAGATCCAAGATGACAATAGGCAAACAAAAAGGTCCCCAGAAAAATTACCCAGTTTAGGAAGATGCCCAGGCTCGCAAAGGCCAGAAAGGCAGAGCCACACAGGTCTGTGCCTGTGGGTTCTACTCACCATCACAGACAGAACTGTGGTCCCCAAAGCAAAGACTGGGTGTCCCTGTCAGGAGGAAACTCCACAGAGGGGTTAGATCATCAGGTCTAATGCTCAGGGTACCCAGCACCATAAGACTTTCTGGATTCATGCATACTCTAGGCTCAAGCTTTCTAATGCAGGCAGGAGCGCTGTGCTTACCCACCAATATTGAGAACCAGTAGGGCACTGGGGCACACAGATGCATCCTCAGACCTACAAAAGCCAGAGTGACATTACAGCAGCCCTCAGATACTGTGCCAAGGATCAACCAGTTATCCCTCGATAGACTAACAAAACGTTGGGAATCCCTTGTCCTTCAAGAGGGCTGCACCCAAAAAATTACACCTTAAGAACAAAAGCTGCTGCTCACTAAATTCAGAGCAAGAAACCCAGCAGCAGGGCAGCCATCATCAGGACCTCTCCTGATGAGAAGAGAGCCTTCCTGAATACCACAGTTACCACACAGGTCCATACATCTGAAATGAACTGTGACGATTCCTGAGAAGCACCAACATTCAGTTGACCATACCCAAAAAGCAGAAAACTTCAGAACCCTGCCAAGTGGATTCTTCCTGCCCCATGACTCAGCAGGCACCAGAAATTAACAGACAACATCTGAAACAGATAGATGGGTGGAGGCCAGCAAAAAAGCACAACCAACAAAAGGCAAAACAACATGGCATCCCCAGAACCCAGTTATCCAGGGGCAAGTAGTCCTGGACACCCTAACATAAGTGAAATTCAAAAAGATGACCTTGCATCTATGCTAAGGAAGAGATTAATGGAGGAAGTAAATAAAATGCATAAAAAATTAGGGGAAGATATAATAAAACAGATTATGGTCATCTGTAAAGAAATATAGGAAGATGCAGCCAAACGATCTGTGTCACTGAAAGAAATGAAAGAAACAGAGGAACGTTCAAACAAACAGCTGAAGGAATTGAAGGAAAAACAAGAAAATACAGTCAGATAGGTGAAGGAAATCAACAAAATGGTTCAAGATATGAAGATAGAATTGGAAGAATTAAAGAAAACACAAACAGAAAAAATCATGAAGAAGGGGAACCTAGGGAAAAAAATACAGGAACTACAGAGGTAAGCATAACCAACAGACAACAAGAGATGGAAGAAAGAATCTGAGGTGTGGAAGATACAATGGAAGAAAATGATGTATCCTTCAGATAAAATAATAAATCTAAAATAATTCCTGACACAAACCATCCAAGAAATCCAAGACAACATAAAAAGACAATACCTAAGAAGAATAGGAATAGAGGGAAAAGAAGATTCCCTCCTCGAAGGCCCAGAAAATATTTTCAACAAAATCGTTGAAGAAATTTCCCCAACTTAAAGGGGAAGCCTGTAAGAATACAAGAGGCCTACAGAACACCTAATAAATTAGACCAGAAAAGAAAATCCTCCCATCACATAATAATCAAATAAGTAAGTATACAGAACAAAGAAAACTTATTATAAGTTCCAAGGCAAAAAGACCAAGAAACGCATCAGAATCACACCTGACTCCTCAACAGAAACTATGAAAGCCAGAAGAGCCTGGACGGATATCATGCAGAACCTAACAGAAAACAGATGGGTACTGTGCCCAGCAAAACTTTCAGTCCTTATAGATGGACAAAACAAGATATTCAACAACAAAAACAAATTTCAACAATACCTACACACAAATCCAGCATTACAGAAGTTACTAGAAGGAAAAATACAACCCAAGAAAACTAACTACTTTCAAGAAATCACAGGAAATAAATAACCTCACTACAGCAAAACAAGTAGCCAAACACACCAACACACTACCATGGGCAACATCAATGCCAAAGATCTAACAGCTACTGGGCATTAATCTCCCTCAACATCAATGGACTCAAATCTCCAATAAAATGACACAGACTAACAGAATAGATGCGTAAACAAGACCCAACAATTTGTTGCATACAAGAAACACACTTAAATCACAAAGATAGATATTACCTGAAAGTAAAGGGTTGGAAGACAGTTTTCCAAGCACGTCGACCCAAGAAGAAAGCAGGAGTAGCCATCCTAATATCTAATAAAGTAGATTTTCAAATAAAATCAATCAAAAGAGATAGAAAAGAACACTTCATACTCATCAAGGGAAAACTCAACAAGATACACAAACCCTTAGCCAAGCTACCTAAAAGACAGAGAGACACCACCCAAATCAACAAAATCAGAAATGAAAAGGGGGATATAACTACAGACACTGAGGAAATCCAAACAATCATTAGGACTTACTTCAAAAGTCTATATGCCACAAAATTTGAAAATCTAAATGAAAGGGACAATTTTCTTGATCGATTTGACTTACCAAAGCTGAACTAGGACCAGGTAAATCAACTAAATAGACCTATACCCCCCAAAGATATAGAAGGGGTCATCAAAAGTCTCCCATCCAAAAAAAGCCCAGGACCAGATGGCTTCAGCGCAGAATTCTACCAGACCTTCAAAGAAGAGCTAACACCAATTCTCTTCAAACAATTCCACAAAATAGAAACAGAAGGAACATTACCAAACTAATTCTATGAAGCCACAGTCACCTTGGTAACTAAACCTCACAAAGACTCAACAAAGAAAGAAAATTCCCAGCCAATCTCCCTTATGAACATTGATGCAAAAATACTTAATGAAATACTTGCAAACCGAATCCAAGAACACATCAAAGATATTATCCACTATGACCAAGTAGGCTTCATCCCAGGTATGCAGGGGTGGTTCAATATACGGAAATCCATCAATGTGATCCACCATATTAACAAATTGAAAGAAAAAAAACCACATGATAATCTCCCTAGATGCTGAAAAAGCCTTTGACAAAATCCAACATCCATTCATGTTCAAAGTATTGGAGAGATCAGGGGTACAAGGCACATACTTAAACATAGTAAAGGCGATATACAACAAGCCTATAGCCAACATCAAACTGAATGGAGAGAAACTTAAAGCAATCCCACTGAAATTAGGGACAAGACAAGGCTGCCCACTCTCTCCATATCTTTTCAACATAGTTCTGGAAGTCTTTGCTAGAGCAATAAGACGGTTGAGGGAGATCAAGGGGATAAAAATTGGAAAGGAAGAAGTCAAATTATCACTATTTGCAGATGATATGATAGTATATGTGAGTGAGCCCAAAAACTCTACCAGGGAACTCCTACACCTGATAAACACCTTCAGCAAACTGGCCGGATACAAAATTAACTCAAAAAAATCAGTAACCCTCCTGTATACAAAAGACAAAAGGGCTGAGAAAGAAATTAGGGAAACAACACCCTTCACAATAGCCACAAATGACATAAGGTACCTCAGAGTAACCCTAACCAAGGAAGTCAAAGACTTGTATGAAAAAAAAATTTTCAAATCTCTGAAGAAAGAATTAGAAGAAGATATGAGAAGATGGAAAGATTTTCCATGCTCATGGCTTGGCAAGATTAACATACTAAAAATGGCCATCTTACCAAAAGCAATCTACAGATTCAATGCAATGCCCATCAAATTACCAACACAATTCTTTACAGACCTGGAAAGAAAAATTCTCAACTTCATATGGAATAACAAGAAACCCAGAATTGCTAAAACAATCCTCTACAATAAAAGATCTTCTGGGTATCTCCATCCCTGATCGTAAGTTGTACGATAGAGCAACAGTTTTAAAAACTGCATGGTACTGGCATAGAAACAGAATGGTGGATCAATGGAACCGAACAGAGGACCCAGAAATAAACCCACACACTTATGGACACCTGATCTTTGACAAACACGCCAAAACCATTCAATGGAAAAAAGATAGCATCTTCAACAAATGGTGCTGGTCCAACTGGATGTCTACATGTAGAAAAATGAAAATAGATCCATACTTATCACCCTGCACAAAACTGAAGTCTAAGTGGATCAAAGACCTCAACATAAAACCAGACACATTAAATCGGCTTGAAAAAAAGTGGGTAATACCCTAGAACTCATTGGTACAGGAGAAAACTTCCTGAACAGACCACCAACAGCACAGGCTCTAAGAGCAACAATCAATAAATGGGACCTCTTGAAACTGAAATGCTTCTGTAAAGCAAAGGACACCATCATCAAAACAAAGTGACCGCCTACAGATTGGGAAAGAATCTTCACCAACCCTTTATCTGACAGAGGACTCATATCCAGTATATATAAAGAACTAAAGAGGCTGAAAAGCAGCAAACCAAGTAATCCACTTAAAAATTGGGGAACAGAGCTGAACAGAGAATTCTCTGTAGAGGAATACCGAATGGCAGAGAAACACTTAGAGAAATGCTCAACCTCACTAGCCATTAGGGAAATGCAAATCAAAACAACCCTGAGATTTCACCTTACACCCATGAGAATGGCCAAGATCAAAAACTCAAGTGACAACACATGCTGGAGAGGTTGTGGAGAAAGGGGAACCCTTCTCCACTGCTGGTGGGAATGTAAACTTGTACAACCACTCTGGAAATCAATCTGGCACTTTCTCAGACAACTAGGAATAGTGCTTCCTCAAGATCCAGCCATACCACTCCTGGGCATATATCCAAAAGAGGCTCAAATACACAAAAAGGACATTTGCTCAACCATGTTTGTAGCAGCTTTATTTGTAATAGCCAGAAGCTAGAAACAACCCAGTTGCCCCTCAACCGAAGAATGGATGCAGAAATTGTGGTACATCTACACAATGGAATATTACTCAGCAATGAAAAATAAGGAAATCATAAAAATTGCAGGTAAGTGGTCGGATCTGGAAAGGATCATCCTGAGTGAGTTGTCCCAGAAGCAAAAAGACACACATGGTATATACTCACTCATATAGACATACAACATAGGACAAACCCACTAAAACCTGTGTATCTAAAAAAACTAAGCAAGAGAGAGGACCCTAACTAAAATGTCCAATCCCCATCCGGAAAGGCAAAGAGGATGGACATCAAAACATCAAAAGAAGAAGAAAACAGGAAACAACCTAGGAACCTACCACAGAGGGCCTCTGAAACCCTCTGCCTTACAGACTATAAAAGCAGATGCTGAGCCTGATGGGCAACTGTTGGGCAAAGTGAATGGAATTTTAGGTAAGAACTTGGAAATAGTAAGAGCTGGAAAGGACAGGGTCTCCACAAGGAGAGCAACAGAACAAGAAAATTTGAACACAGGGAACTTCCCAGAGACCCAGACTCCAACCAAGGACTACTCAGAGAGATAACCCAGAACCCCTACACAGATGTAGCCCAGGGCAGTTCAGAGTCCAATTGGGTTACATAGTAATGTGAAGAGGGACTGCCTCTGACATAATCTGATTGGCCTGCTCTTTGATCACCTCCCCCTGGGTGGGGGGGGAGCAGCCTTACCAGGCCATAGTAGAGGACAGTGCAGCCACTTTTGATGTGAACTGATAGACTAAGATCAGAAAGGAGAGGAGAACCTCCCCTATCAGTGGACTTGGGGAGTGGCATGCAAGCAGAGGGAGGAGGGAGGGTGGGATTGGGAGGGAAGGAGGGAGGGGCTTATAGGGGGATGCAGAACGAATAAAGTGTAATTGATGAAAAATTAAAAAAAGGGAAAAATATTTCAAGAACATTAAAGGACTTTCAAAAGTGGAAGAAAACATGGAGTTAGTCAATTTACATGGAGCATGTCTCGCCCCTGGGTGCATGGTCTCCTGAACCTACTCAGACCTCGGACTCCACCACTGCTAGTTCTAGAACTGATGCAGGATGTTCCAATGAAGGGGTTAAGGCTTCTCATAATATTTTCTATAAACCCACACCTGTTTGTTTATATCCCCCATTTTTATTCATTATTAGCCAGACATAACCAAGTAATTGTGGTAATGATACTTGCTTTTTTGCCCAATGCTGGAATGCTAGTGAATTTAGGTATGCCCTAGTTACTAGCATGCCTCACTGGGTGCCTGTGCCCATTGATGCCCCTCACGCTATGACTCTCTTCAGACAGAAAAGGGATCTTGGTAGTACAGCCACCATTGTTACTGCCATCTCATTGGCAGCTGTTGGAGCTACCACCAAGGCATTACCCATGAGTCACACTGTGCAGTCAGCTCAGACCCTGAATAATCTTTTAGCCAATGTAGCTCATGCCTTAGTTTTACACAAAGGAATTAATGCTCACCTAAAAGGAGACTTGAAGGTGTTCAATCAGAGGATTGACAGAGCAAATTGATACCCTATGGCAAATCGCTCAACTTGGCTGTCAATGGATGTATGCTGGACTTTGTGTCACTCGCATACAATATGAGAATTTTTGCTGCAAATCTGTCTAAACAATTGTCTAGCTATATTGTAGGTAATTGGACTGGAGAATTAGATACTACGATGGAGCAGCTCTGAGTGGCCATTGTCAGGGTAAATTTTACCAGAGTGGATGCAGGACTAGCCACAGAATTATCATCATGGATTGCTACAGCCATAAATCATCTGAAGGAATGGGCGGGCATGGGAGCGTTAGCAGGCCTTCTGGTGTTGGTCTCCTTGGTTTGCCTGTGGTATAAATGCAAGATTAGAGTCTCACAACAGAGTAATGCAGCCATGACCATTCAGGCCTTTATAGCCATTGAAGCAGGACAGTCTCCCCAAGCATGGTTGGCTACCATAAAAAGCTAAAATGTTACGCTCAGGATGCGAGGCTAAGCAGTGCACTCAGGGTCAGCCGCTTTGGACCCAGAGAAGAGCATGTCTGATTGCATGCAGGTTGATGCCCCAAGTCCTGCCTCTGAGAAAAAGGTATCAGACGGGTCTGATACTCTTTGGGTGGATGACACCTAAATGAACATCAGTAAAAAGTCCCAATTTATTTCTAATATCAGAGATCAGACCTCTACTCTTGCCTGATGCGTCTAAAACTAAAAGGGGGAACTGTAGAGAGCTGCGGAATATTGCGCCTTAAAGATGGAGTTGGTTTCTGCCTTCCACCTTCCCGATGGTGAGTGCTCTCTGTCATGAACAATTCCACATTTGGCTAAGGCTGAGGATCTGGCTTGCTTCCATGTACGTGGACCTATCTGCATTGCCCACATGGTATGCTGGGGTTGGCTACCCAGAGGATATTTAAGCTGTGGGCTGGCTTTCCCCAGGGTCAGATGATTGTTCAAGGTTCCTGAATAAACTGCATTGAAAAAAAAAAAGACATGAAAAAAAAAAGAAAAGAAAAGGACACTTCATACTCATCAAGGGAAAAATCCACCAAGAATATATAACAATCGCAAATATCTATGCTGCAAATGCAAGGGCACCCACATTTTTAAATGAAACTTAAACCACACATAGACCCCCACACATTAATAGTGGGAGACTTCAACACCCCACTCTCAACAAAGGACAGGTCAACAAAACAGAAATTAAACGAAGAAACAATAACTCTGACAGAGGTCATGAATCTAATGGACCTCACAGACATCTACAGGAACTTTCACCCAAACTCAAAAGAAGATATCTTCTTCTCAGCACCTCATGGGACCTTCTCCAAATAGACCATATATTTGGTCACAAAGCAAGACTAAACAGATACAAGAAGATTGAGATAATCCCTGTATCCTATCTGATCACCATGGACTAAAACTGGACCTCAATGACAAAAATAGCAAAAGGCCTACACACACATGGAAACTGAACTACTTGCTTCTAAATGAAAGCTGGGTAAGAGAAGAAATAAAGAAAGACATTAAAGACTTCCTAAAATTCAATGAAAATGAAGGCACAACATACCCAAAATTATGGGACACAATGAAAGCAGTGCTAAGAGGAAATTTCATAGCACTATTTGGCTTCAAAAAGAAATTAGAAACATCTCAAGCAAGCAACTTTATGGATCACTTAAAAGCCCTAGGGGAAAAAAAAAAAGAAGCAGACCCACCAAAGAGGAGTAGACAGATGGAAATAATCAAACTCAGAGCTGAAACCAATAAATTAGAAACAAATAAAACAATTCAAAGAATCAATGAAACCAAGAGCTGGTTCTTTGTGAAAATCAACAATATAGACAAACGCTTAGCCAAACTAAATAATAAGCAGAGTCTATCCAAATCAACAAAATCAGGAACGAAAAGGGGGACATAACCACAGACGCTGAAGAAATCCAAACAATAATTAGGTCTTACTTCCAAAGTGCATATGCCACAAAATTTGAAAATCTAAATGAAATTGACAATTTTCTTGACCGATTCTACATGCCAAAATTGAATCAAGACCAGGTAAACCAATTAAATAGTCCTATATCCCCTAAGGAAATAGAAGCTGTCATCAAAATCTACCTTGCAAAAATAGCCCAGGGCCAGATGGTTTTAGCACCGAATTCTACCAGACCTTCAAAGAAGAGCTAACACCAATACTCTCCAAATTATTCCACAAAATAGAAACAGAGGGAACACTACCAAACTCATCTATGAAGCCAGAGACACCTTGATACCTAAACCTCACAAAGACCCAACAAAGAAAGAGAATTTCAAGCCAATCTCCCTTATGAACATTGATGCAAAAAGACTTACTAAAATACTTGCAAACCGGATCCAAGAACACATCAAAGACATCATACACTACACCCAAGTAGGATTCATCCCAGGCATGCAGGGGTGGTTCAATCCTGGAAATCCATCAATGAGATCCACCACATAAAGAGACTGAAGGAGAAAAACCACATGATTATCTCCTTAGATGCTGAAAAGGTATTTGACAAAAGCCAACATCCATTAATGTTAGTCTTGGAGAGATCAGGGATACAAGGCACATACCTGAACATAGTAAAGGTGATATACAGCAAGCCTATAGCCAACATCAAACTCAATAGAGAGAAACAAAAATCATTCCCACTGAAACCAGGTACAAAGCAAGGCTGTCCATTCTCTCCATATCTTTTCAACATTGTTCTTGAAGTCCTAGCTAGAGCAATAAGACAATTGAACAAGATCGAGGGGATACAAATTGAAAAAGAAGAAGTCAAAGTATCACTATTTGCAGGTGATATGATAGCATACCTGAGTGACCCCAAAAACTCTCCGAGGGTACTCCTACAGCTAATTAACACCTTCAGCAAAGTGGCTGGATACAAAATTATCTCAAAAAAATCACTAGCCTTACTGTATACAAAGGACAAAAGGGACGAGAAAGGAATTTTGGAAACAACACCCTTCAAAATAGCCACAAAAAACATAAAGTACCTTGGTGTGAACCTAACCAAGCAAGTCAAAGACTTGTATGAAAAAAATTCCAGTCTCCGAAGAAAGAATTAGAAGATATGAGAATATGGAAAAAATCTCCCATATTCATGGCTTGGCAAGATTAACATAGGAAAAATGGCCATCTTACCAAAAGTAATCAACAGATTCGATGCAATTGCCATCAAATTACCAACACAATTCTTACAGACCTTAAAAGAAAAATTCTCCCCTTTATATGGAACAACAAGAAACCCAGAATTGCTAAAACAGTAAAAGATCTTCAGGAGGTATCACCATCCCTGATCTCAAGCTGTACTATAGAGCAACAATACTAAAAGATTGCATGGTGACTGGCATAGAAACTGACTGGTGGATTAATGGAATTGAATACAAGACCCTGACATAAATCCACACAGTTATGGACACCTGATTTTTGACAATGATGCCAAATCCATTCAATGGAATAAAGACAGCATCTTCAACAAATGGTGCTGGTCTAACTGGATGTCCATATGTAGAAAAATGCAAATAGATCCATACTTATCACCCTGCACAATGCTAAAGTCCAAGTGGATCAAAGACTTCAACATAAAACTAGACACACTAAACCGCTTAGAAGAAAAATTGGGGAATACCCTTGAACTCATTGGCATAGAACAGAACACCAACAGCACAGCCTCTAAAGAGCAACAATCAATAATGGGACCTCATGAAACTTAAAGCTTCTCTAAAGCAAAGGATACTGTCCTCAAAACAACAGTCTAAAGATTGGGAATGTAAATTTGTACAACCACTCTGGAAAGCAATCTGGCATTTTCTCAAACTACTAGGAATAGTGCCTCCCCAAGATCCAGCTATAACACTCCTAGGCATATATCCAAAAGATTCTCAAGTTCAAAATAAGGGCATTTGCTCAACCATGTTTGTAGCAGCCTTATTTATTATATCCAGAAGCTGGAAACAGCCCAGATACCCATCAGTGAAGGAATGGATGCACAAATTGTGGTATATCTACACAATGGGATATTACTCAGCAATAAAAAAAAAAAAAAAAACAAGGAAATCATGAAATGTGCAGGTAAATGGTGGGATCTGGAAAAGGTCATCCTTAGTGAGCTATTCCAGAAGCAGAAAGATGCACATGGTATATACTCACTCATATAGACATATAATGTAATATAAACCTACTAAAATCTGTATACCTAAAGAAACTAATCAAGAGGGAGGACTCTTGCTAAAATGCTCAATTCCTATCCAGGAAGGCAAAGAGGCTGGACATCAGAAGAAAGAGTAAAGAGGCAACATTCAGGAGGCTGACATAGAGGACCTCTGAAAAGCTCTTCCCTGCACACTATCAATGTAGATACTGAGACTTATTGGCAACCTTTGGTCAGAGTGCAGGGAATCTTAGGAAAGAAGTGGGAAACAGTAAGATCTGGAGAGGACAGGAACTCCATAAGGAGACCAACAGAACCAAAAAATCTGAACACAGGTTCTTTCCTGAGACTTCTATTCCAACCAAGGACTATGCGTGGAGATAACCTAAGACCCCTGCAAGATGTAGCCCATGGCAGTTCAGTATTCAAGTGGATTTCATTGTAATAGGAACAGGGACTGTCTGTGACATGAAATGATTGGCCTGCTCTTTAATTACCTCCCCCCGAGTGGGAAGCAGCATTAAGATGCCACAGAAGAAGACAGTGCAGCCAATCCTGATGAGACCTAATTGACTAGAATCAGAAGGAAGGAAAAGAAGTCCTCCCCTATCAGTGGACTTCGGGAGGGGCATGCAGGCAGAGGGTGGAAGGAGGGAGTGAGGGAGTGATTGGGATGGGAGGAGGGAGGGAACCATGAGGGGGATACAAAGTGAGTAAAGTGTAATTAATAAAGAAAAATAAAATAAAAAAAGAAAGAAAGAAAGAAAGAAAGAAAGAAAGAAAGAAAGAAAGAAAGAAAGAAAGAAAGAAAAAAACAATGGAAATCATAGCTGCCATCAATCCTGAAGATCCCTATACATCATTCCCTTGATCACAGTTTTTCTTTTTTCTTTTTCTGTTTTTTTTGTTTGTTTGTTTGTTTGTTTGTTTTTTAAGAGACTTATCACTGAGAATCTGGTCATGTTCCAATGAGTATATAAACAACATTTACTTTAATTATTTTATTTTAAAGAAAAAAAAATAGAGTGGCACATGTTTAAGAATTTGAACCTACCCAATGGAAAAGGAGTGTAATTATGTTATGTAATATTCCCACATAATCAATAAAAGCAATATCTTTAACATGAAGAAAAGATTCTGCTAAAGGGGGGGCAGTTTGACTTATATTATAAAGGTATGCTTTCCAGGATCTCATTATGTAGCAGAGAATCATAGCCATAAACTAGTGTTTACCCAAGTACAACAGATCTTCTGAGCTCAGGTGACACTTCTGAACAAGCAGCCCTGGCACTACCTGCATGATTAGAGTGTTTGTCTGGAGGACAAGAAGAGACACAGCTTCTCTTGTGTCATCAGCATATGATAGGGATCCATTTCTCTGTCCTGAAGGCACATTTTTAACTTTAATCCCCAGGAATAGGAGGGTTCCTTACTGACTACTTAGTAGGACAAACCTACAGATCCATCCAGGTCAACCAAAGCAACAGTGGTCATGGAGGTTAGCCAACACTAGTGTTGAACAGCAACAGCTGTTAAATACTGTATTGCCCCTCAGTTCTCCTTTTACAGTCAATGATATTTTCCTGCTTCAGCCAAAACAGTCCCAGGCATTATGAGGGTTCCTTCTCTTTTCTCTGCTCTTAAAGACTCTATATCCCAGGGAACCCTAGACCCTGCCTGCCTATTATATCAATAACAATGTGAGGGTACATTTAGTGAGTACAGAAATAACTGCTCAGTTCAAAGTTACAACATAGAAAATTTCAGATCCAAGATCACAGTACATGACAACCTTATCATCCCATGCATTCCCACATCATTTTGGGGCTTCTCTACTTCAAATTAAATAAACAAAAATATTTCATTTCTTACCTGTCTGGAGGTAAAAAACTGACCATGCCAGTTATTATATCATTAAGAACGTGAAAGTGCGTTTAGTCAGGAAGTGAGTAACTGCTCAGTTCAATGTCACAAGTTAGGAAATTTCAGATCCAATACCACAGTAAGAGACCACCTTGGCATTGTGTATATTCCCCTTAAAACCACATTACTTTGGAGTTCCCTGTTTAGGAAGCTGTCCAATTAAACATTAAATTTTCATTGTCACAGAGGTAAACAAGGGTAAAGGTGTGGGATCTGGAAAAAGTAGGAGATAAAGGCTTGCTGATTTTCACTAGAAAAAGTCACATGTACACAGGATCAGAGATACAAAATACATTGGAGAGTTGGTTTTCTCATCTACATGGATACCTCAAGATCTCTCAGGTGCTGATTGGCTGAGAGGGAGAATGATTTCATAAAACAGGTGAAAGCCATTAAGAGTTTCAGGAGCCAGTTATCAAAAAGGCCATGTGGATAGCCTGCTTGAGAGAAAGGCTGAGCAGCCCTACATGTAACCCTTTGTACAGTCATTTAATTGCGACCTTGCATATATTTTGACAGAGACCACCCATCATGTAATGTCAGCCAGCAGTCATCTGGTTGTAGTCCTTTAGCAGATCTGAGAGCTTTGTATACTGAACCAAAACTGGCAGGCAGGCAGAGAAAGAGCTAGAGAGACAGATTCAGAAATAGAGAGACCGAGTCCTACAGAAACAAAAATATGAAGTGACAGACTAAGAGACAGATACTCCATTGTGTCTGGTGATTTTAATTGGTGTATCAACCTCAAAGCACACCATTGTATAATATAAGTCTTATATTATACAATGATATAATATAACATTATCTTACACGGCCATACCATCTAACTTTTCCCAGACATTTCCTCACTGTGAACTAATGTTGTACATACATGAGCTTCCAGGGGACATTGCAACTCAAATCACAAGGAAGTGGAAGAAGATGGAGAGACTTTTAGGCTAAAAGAACACAGTTATCCTGATAGTTTGTAATTCAATACAATGATTCAACTCCCAGCAACTCCCAAGTTGTAAAGAACAGGACTGACAATCTCCTTGGGAAAAAAAGATGTGGATAATTTCTGTATTATACAGGTAAGAAAATGACATCATGATACTTTCAGGCAAATAAATGGAACCAGGAAAAATCATCCAGGGTGAAGTAACTAAAATTCAGAAAGACAAATATGGATACGTTGACTTATTAGAAATGCATACCATAGATTTCAGGATACTATTTTCCTAATAGTAGGAGATAAAGTTTCAATAGGCTATTGTGACCAAACCAGTCTTCCACTAGAGGGATTAGGTGGCAGTTAATTGAGTTGTAAGGCCAGGGCACTATATGGAAATTTTCAAGAAACCCAGGCTATTGTTATTAAAATATATTGCTCTTTGGACTCAAAAGATAGATCAGTGCCATGTTCTCGCATGCACAGAGATGTTTCCTTCTGCATCAAATTGGTTTGTATACCTCCCACACTCCGATATTATGAAGAGAGTGACTTTAAAACACCCAGCTCTTCATGGGATTTCCTATAAAATTCTCCCTCCCATTAAAGCTCCAGGAAGACTGCAGGAGAGGAGGCGGGAAGAGTGTCATAAGTAGAGGGACCTGAGGACACAAGAAGAACAATGCCCTGAGAATCAGGCCACAGAGGTAGATGATAAAGAGAGCTTTGATGAGACCTGATAATCTAGGTTCAGGTAGAAGGAGAAGGAGGTCCTCACCTATTAGGCAACTACAGAAAGGATATAGTGGTAGAACGAGAATGGTTTTGACTGAAGGAGAAGTGGAGGAGACAGGAGAGGGGATACAAAGTGAAGAAATCATAATAAATAAATACAAAAGAAAAACTGTGATCAAGGTGATGAACTATAGAGTTCTTCAGGACTGATGGTTTCTTCTAGGGGTGGTAGAATGGTATGGCAAGGACGAACTCAGTTTTCTTTAAGGGACTAAGCACAGATACTGTGATCATGGTCCAATGAATAGATGACCAACACATTCTTAAATTGATATATTTTAAAGAAAAAAAATATTTTAGTGTGACACATGGGTAGAAATTTGAACCTGGAAAAGGAAATGTATATTATGTGAAATTCCCACATCATCAATAAACATAATAGCTGACAACTTTAAAATATCTTTTCACAACATGTTAAAATGACTTTTAACATGAAAAAGAGCCTTGAAACACGGCAGAGGATGACTTTTTAAGGTGTGCTTTCCAAAAACCCATTATGTAGCAGAGAATCCCAGCCATGAACTAGTGGTTACCCAGCTAACTCAGACCCCATGAGCTCAAGTGGCACCACTGAACTAGCAGTCCTGGCCCTAACACTAGGTTTAGGAAACACATCTGGTCTTGTATCTAGGCCTTTAGCAGGGAACCATTTATAAGCTCTAGGAACATTTTTAAATTAAAACCCCAGGACTAGGAGGTTTTCTCACTGAACACTGAGTAGGACACACCTGCCTATCCAGCCAGTCAGCAAAGGCAACCCTGCCTATAAAGGGTTGACTACGCTAGTGTGGAACAGCACCAGCTGTTAAATAGTTTATTGCCACTCAGTTCTCCTTTAACACTCACTGATCATTTACTGTTTCAGCCAAACAAGTCTCAGAAATTGTCTGGTTTCCTTTCTTTTCCATGCTCTTAAAGACTCAATATCCCAGGAAACCCTAGACCCTGCCAGCCTGTTATATCAATAAGAATGTGAAGGTACATTTAGTGAGGACACTAACAACTGCTCAGTTCAAAGTCACATATTAGGAAATTTCAGAACCAAGACCACAGTTAATGACAACGTTGCCATTTCATCCATTCCCCTTAATCTCACATCATTTTGAAGCTTCCGTACATAAGAAGCTGTCTAATTAAATAAATATGAAAGTTTAATTTCATACTGACATTATCACACAGGTAAACAGGAATAAATAATGGTGTGGGATCTGGATAAAGGGATGAGATAAAGGTTTGTTGGGATTCACAAGAAAAAGTCAGGTGTGCACAGGATCAGAGATAGTGGACAGTGAAGAAAGTTTGTTTACTCATCTCCATGGAAACCTCAAGAATCTCTCAGGTGGTGATTGGCTGATAGGCAGAATTATGTCATGAAACAGGTAAAATCCAGTAAGAGTTTCATGAGCCAGTTATTAAAAGGGCCAAGTGGACAGCATGCTTGATAGAAAGGCTGAGCAACCCTACATGCATCAATCTGGGCAGATGAAAACACACAACTCAAAGATCCTGTGTGCAAAAGTCTTAGTTCAGGAGAAGTGCCACAAACTTCTTTCAAGTGGTCATTAAGAAAGTCACTTGTCCTTGCCATGTGACTTTCACAGTATCACAGATTCCATTATTATTTGTTTAATACACAGTTATGTCCTCAGTCAGTGAATTACTTATGGTGGAAATGCTGCCTTACCAAGGCAAATCTTTGAACAAAAATTGTTTAACTGGGATCTTGCTTATATTTTTACAAAGTCCATCCCTGATGTCATGTCAGCTAGCAATGTTCTTGTTGTAGCCTTCATCAGAATTGAGAGCTTGTCATACTGAACAACAAGAGGCAGGCTGAGAGAAGGAGACAGAGAGAGAAAGAGCTAGAGAGACAAATTCAGAAACAGAGAGACCTAGACCAAAAGAAACAAAGATATGAAGTACACAATTATGACATCAAAATGCTATTATGAATTCACAATTTTATGACTACCCAATGGTATTATGATTTCACAAAGTTATTATCAAATCATACTGCTCTGATGACATCACAATGCTATTATGCTATCACAATGCTGTTATGACTTCACAATGCAATTATGACATTGCAATGCTACTATGACATCACAATGGAATTATGACTGCACAAAGTTATGATGCCATCATAATGCTATTATGACATCACAATGGAATTACTTCGTAATGCTTTAATAACATCACAATGTATTACGACATCAAAATGACATCAGGACATCAAACTTCATCAGGACATCAAAATTCATCAGTACATCAAACTTCATGACATCCAATGGTGTTATGATATCAAAATGCTATTATGTCATGATTGTGGTATGACATATGTATGTTATTTTGACATCACTATGATATTATGACATCACAATTCTATTGTGATATCACAATGCTATTAAGACATGATAAAGGTGTTGTGACCTGAATATTATATGATGACATCACAATTATATTATGGCTTGACAAATGTATGACTTCACAATTATATTGTGAACATTATCCTATTATGATATTAAAATGCTGTTATTTTAATTACATTAAAATAATTACATTACAAAGCTATGATGACATCCCCAAGTGATTATTTCATCAAAATATTATAAGGATATCACAATGCTATGACATCAAAATTGTGACAAGACCACCCAATGGTATTATGACATCAAAATTTTATCATGACCTCATAATGCTCTTACAAGATGATTGTGTTATGACATCACAAGGGAATTATGACATTTCAATGCTTTTGTGACTTGACAATGATGTGATTTTACAAATGATATATGGACATGCCAATGCTGTGATGACACTGAAATGCTTTTATGCTATCACAATGGTGTTAGATCTTTACAATGCTATTATGACATCACTATGGTGTTATGATTTTACAATTGTATTATGATATCACCACACTATTATAACATCACAGCATGATTGTGGTATGAAATCACAATGAAATTATGATATCAAAATGCTATTAAGTCTTCACAACAGTATGATATCACAATGGAATTTTGACATCCCAATGATATTATGATATCACAATGCTATTACAACATCACAGTGCTATTATAACATCACAAAGGTATTATGACATCACAATGCTATTATGATATCACCATGCTATTATAACACCACAATGTAATGACAACATCATAGTGTATAATATCACAATAGAATTATGGCATCAAAATGGTATAATGACATCACAGTAGATTTTATTATTAAGATGATTTTATGACATCACAATGGTATTATGTGTTCACAATGGTAGTCTGACATAATATCACAATATTATGATAAAATCACAATGGAATTATGACATCAAAAAGTATTATAATATCATTATGCTATTATGACATCACAGTGCAATGACATCATATGGTATAATATTGCAATGGAATTTTTATACCATAAACCTATAATGACTTACCAATGCTATTATGATATCCCAATGGTATTATGGCAGCACAATGTTATTCTTACTTCATAATGGTATTATGATGTCACAATGCTATTATGACATCACAATACTATGTTGACAGCACAATCCTATCATTTAATAACAATGGTATTATGACATCACAATGCTATTAGGACATCCCAAAGGTATTATGATATCACAATGCAAAGAAGAAATTACAATGGTATTATGACATGACAATGGTGTTGTGACATCACAATAGAGTTATGCCATCACAATGGTATTATGCCATCACGGTGGTATGATATCCAAATTGTATTATTACATCCCAATTGTAGTATGACATCACAGTTTTGTTATTACTTCACAATGGTGGGTATTGGACATCACAATTCTATGATATATCACAATGCTATTATGAAATCACAAATCTATAATGACATAGCAATGGAATGACCTCTCAATGCTATTATGAAATCACAATGCTATAATGACTACATGATGGCATTATGCTTCACAATGATATGACATCACGATACTACTATGACATCACATTGCTATTATGAACTCACGATTGTGTTATGTCTTCACTGTGGTATGATGATATCACAATGGCATTATGGTATCTACATTCATCATGACATCCCAATGCTGGTATGACAGCATATGGAATTATGACATCACAATGGTATTATGTCATCATATTAGTATCATGGCATCCCAATGGTTTTATTATTTCACACTGCTATTATGACATCACAATGCTGTTATGACCTCACATTAGTATTATGATATCCCAATGGAATTATGATTTCTTCATGGTATTATAACATTACAATGTTATTATGATATCAATGCTATTTTGAAACCGAAAATTTAAGGATATGAATTAAAGAAAATTTTGACCAGAGCTGGAGAGTTGGCTTAGAGATTAAGAGCATTGGTTACTCTTACATATGTCCTTCTTTATTCGCAGCAACCATACAATGGCTCACAACCGTCTATAATGAGATCTGGTGCCCTCTTTCAGAATGCAGGCAGAACACTATAATATATACATACATATATATATACATATATATATATACATAAAATAAACAAGTAAATAAATAGTTTGTACAATGTTCCTTTGGAAAGAATACAGTTTTCTCTTGTTCAATTCAATTCAAATGCTGATTTCTGGCCACCACTCTCTGGTTTCAATCCAGAAATTGTATTGTGATGTTTATTCTATGCATCACCTGTCTCAAGGTAGTGTAAACATGCCACCATTTGTTCTTTGTATATTCAATAAAACAACCAGCTACAGTGCTGAGCAATGGAGAGGATAGGGAGGGACATCCTGGTCCATAGCGGGAGGAAGAGAAAGGAAGCAGAGGAGGAGAGGTGGAGAATCAGGAGGAGATTTCTTGGAACCACATAGAAAGATGGCCCATACCTAAGATATGACTAAAACACATACAATGAGCAAAATCTGAATGGTAGGAATCTATGCTGCCTTGGAGGTATAGGAATAACTTTTGCCCAGCATTGGACTATAGGTTAATTAAATAATTCCTGTTTCTGTGTCATGATTTGGGTTTACAGCTGGTTTAGGAATAACTGCTGCTTAACTATGAGATATTTCAATAGTAAATATTAATAACTATCAACAATTGGCCCCCAGCTAATCTAGCTATATAATAAAAGGCCACCAACTAATTTAAGTATCCACACCTTTTAAATCATTCTTTAACATAATTTAGTGGGGGAATTAAGCTCGTAGTAATACAACCCCAATAACCCAAACCTAAAACCTAAAAATTCCCAGGTCAATTACTCTCTCTTTAAGAGAGACTCTTAAACAGGCCCAGGAGTAAAAGACAGTCTATTGTGGACAGACCTGAGTCTTAACATAACAAAACTGGCTGCTGCTACAATCTAACAGGAGGATACACAAGTATGGCTTCCTTATACTGTGGCTCAGCTCACCTCAACTCACCAGCCATGTATGGAGAGAAAGGAACTTCAGGCACACAGACCTCTAGACAAAGCTTGGCCTAAAACTGCATCTAAAATTAAAAAAAAAAAAAAAATGCCATGGCAGAGGGTATTTTAATCCTCTTTGGCTTTGTTTTGGTTGCCATAGTCTTGGATCTGGTTGCAATATATTTAATGGTGGTGGTCTTCTGGAGGACTTCTCCAAGAAAGTGTAAGAAGAAAATGGGAAAATCAACCAAGGAATGGAATACTAATTTACAGACAACAGAAAGGGTACTCTTCCTAATAAAAATTAGATTAATAACAGCTAAAATTTGATCAAAGCTCTCTGGCTGCAACACAAGTGTCAGCTCTTTCTGGTAGGAGTCCACCAATTCTTTAAACACCAATTAAATTCCAAAAACAGCCAACTGGGCTTTGCTTGTCACAGCATAACAACTGACACAAAACTGAAATTTTTCTTGACTCTTTGACACTTGTCTCTTTTAATTTTCATTTAAAGGCTTTGTGTTACAATTATCTTGATTTGAGAAAAAAAAATATTTGAACAAGCTGATGAAGGCACATGCCTTTAATCCAAACACAAAGTAAAAAGAAACAGGCAGATATGTGAGTCCCTGATTAGTCTAATTTACATAATAAAAGCCAGGGTACAAATCCTGCTGTTTAGTCACATAGAGAGATAGTCTAAGATTCAAAATGACAAAATTTTATGTAAGGTTACTATGTAAGTTTGTTTTTCTTATTTATAGATATTATGTCCTTACTGTTTTAAAGATCGAATTCACATCATTTTAAGTTTATATGAGGAGAGATGATGTCACAATGCTCTGAAAAGGCCAGCCAATCTCAGAAAGTGGGACTTCCACAGAAGAACTGGTGCTAAAGAGCATTTTGGCTTAAGAGATATGTTCTGTTGGTCAATGGAAGGACCTAAAAGTAGGCAGGGAGAAAAACAGGGAAACTGCACACCTGCCATATCATTAAAAAAAAAAAAAAAAAAAAAAAACTTTTATATGCTGACTAAATTAACATGTCACACTGCCCTGGAAGCAGACTTATCCTTTCAACATGAGATATTTTCAAGGGGAATAAATACTGGTAATGCCTAATGAAGCTAGACACAGGATGCTTACAGCTGACAAAGTATACACCAGCCTAGTTAAGTACTAAAAACTCAAAAATTATACTTTATATATTTAAAAGGCAAAACTGTCCATCCCATGTCAAACAAGGCAGAAACAAAAGCCCAAATAAATGTCAAAACCCAAATCCATAACCCTAATTGTAAACCTAACCCTAACCCTATGCTATGTTCACATCAAAATGATATAATGGCTTCAAAAATGCTATTATGACATCACAAAGGAAATTTGACTTCCAAATACTATTATGATATCACAATGGCACTTAACATCACAATTATAGTATGACATCATGAAGGAATTATGATATCACAAGGATATGATGGCATCACAATAGTGAAAATAACATCCTAATGATAATATGACATCACAATGTTATTATGACACCAAAATGCTTTTACGAAATGATTGTCTTATGACATCACAATGGAATTTTGAGATCACAATTTCATTATGACCTCAAAATGCTATTATAATATCACAATGGTATTTTGACAACATAATGGTAGTATGAAATCACAATGGAATTATGACATCACAATGCTATTATGAGATCATGTGGTATACTATGACAATGGAACTGGAACATCAAAATTATAATACAACAATAATATAATTATGATATCACAATGCTATTATGACAGCAAAGTGGTTTGACTTCCAATGGTAATATGATTTCACAAAGGTTTTATGACATCACAATAGTATAATGAGTTCAGAATGCTATTATGACATCATAATGCTTTTCCAACATAACTGCGGTATGACATCACAATGGAATTTTGACATAACAATGGCATTATGACCTAAAAATACTATTAAATCATCACAATGCACTCATAATGTCACAACAATATTATATCACAGTAGTATTATGACAGCACAATTTTTTTATGATATCACATAGTATTAGACATCACAATAGTATGACATCCAAATGCTGTTATAAGATCATAATGGTATCATGATATCAAATAATATTGTGATATAACATTTGTGTCATGAATTCACAATGGCATTATGATATTCCATGCTATTATATCATTTTAAAAGCTATAAAACATTTTAAAAGTTATCGTTATTTTAAAAATAGTAACCCTTGGATCTGGCTTGCTTCCATGTATGTAGACCTATCTGCATTGCCCACATGGCACGCCTGGGTTGGCTACCCAGAGGCTATTTAAGCTGTGGGCTGGCTTTCCCCAGGGTCCGAGGATTGTTCAAGGTTTCTGAATAAACTGCATTGAAAAAAAAAATAGTAACCCTTGGGCAGACTAACAGAGAACTTAAAACAGTTTCTCAACACTTTGGAAATAAAAAAAGCTTTGTATTTATTTAATTAAGTTCACAAAGTAAAACCAAGCCATGCTGTTTAAGACAATTAAACAAAAATTGCAGTTATTACAATATATCATGTAAAAAATAACTATAAAATATATTGTTCTTCATTTAAATAGCTGGAGATTCTTCAATGCAAAATATTTGCTTATGCTCTTTTACACGAAAAGGACTATAGTTCCATGTTAGCCCAGGGTTGTACACAGTTATATATATGCCTGGCTGCCAGTACCTAAATAAATGAATTAATGCTGTTTCTTTCTGGCCTGTAGATTTGGTAGGGCCAGAGTAGCGAATTTTTGCTGAGGGCTACACTCTGATTTTAGAACTCTGTATAATGCTAAATAAAACTTTGCATTCATTTTTTTGTTGTTAAATTTTAATAAAAAATGATAGGATTAATAAGATTTGCTAGCCTTTTTATAAATTGTTTAATTACAAGTTTTGCTTAGATTTTACTTTAAAACTAGCAGATTTAAAGTTATGCTAAAGATTATAGTTGAGTACAAGATTTGAGTTTTACCTAGTCTCTTTGTTTAGATTGTTTTTTTATTTAACTTTTATTAATTACACTTTATTCATTTTGTATCTCCCCATAAGCCCCTCTCTCCTCCCCTCCTGGTCCCACCCTCCCCTCCTTTTTGCATGCATGCCCCTCCCCAAGTCCACTGATAGGGGAGATCCTCTTCTCTTTCTTTCTGATCTTCATCTATCAGTTCTCATCAGAAGTGGCTGCATTGTCAGGGTTCTAGGTGATCTCCATGAATAGTCCTTGGTTGGAGTATGAGTCTCTGGGAAATTCCCTGTGTTCAAATTTTCTTGTTCTGTTGCTCTCCTTATGGAGTTTCTGTCCTCTACAGCTCTTACTATTTCCCACTTCTTACATAAAACTCCATTCACTCTGCCTGTCAGTTGGTCATCAGGCTCAGCATCTGCTTTGACAGTCTGCACAGCAGAGGCTTTCAGAGGCCGTCTGTGGCAGATTCCTAGGTTTTTTTCCTGTTTTCTTTTTCTTCTTCTGATGTCCATCCTCTTTGCCTTTCAGGATGGGGATAGAACATTTTAGTTAGCTTCTTCTCTTTTCTAAGTTTGTTTAGATGTACAGATTCTTTTTTTTTTTAGGTTAAATCTAAAATGGGTAGCCATTAAAGTTTGCCTATACAGATCTACCTATAATTTGGTTCTAAAACATACATTTAAAAAATATGCCAAAATTGAGATTATTACGTCATGTTTTATAGGATGTTATAGAGCTGATAAAGGTAGACAAAGAGTAAATCAAATATGATGGCCCTCAGACTTGTATGAGATCTGATAAATATGACATTTTAACATATGTAATCTTATTATGACAAAGTCCAACCTGTTGAGGCACAAAAAAAATAAAACAAATTAATTCAGTTTTTATAGGTGCAATCTGTAGATTTTTCCATTTAAAGCAAAAGTTAGCCCAATTGTTGATACTTTAATTTTTTTTAATACTTTGATGATTCATTATCTGGAGTTGCTGCCTATCCTAATAAAAAAAATCTTGTCAAGTGTCTAATATATCTGTGCAAATTACAGAGTTATCTGCAGTATTGGCTAAGTTTCAAAGTTTTTTTTTAATTGCACTTTATTCACTTTGTATCCTCCAATAAGCCTTTCTCTCCTCTCGATCCCAACCTTCCTTCCCCTTCTTCACCCATGCCCGTCCCCAAGTCCACTGATAGGGGAGGTCCTCTTCTTCTTCCTTATGATCTTAGTCTATCAGATCATGTCAGGAGTGGCTGCCTTGTCATCTTCTGTGGCCTAGGGTAAGGGTGATACCCCCTCAGGAGAGGTGATCAAAGATCAGGCCAATCAGATTATGTCAGAGGCAGACCCTCTTTCCATTACTATGTAACCCACTTGGACACTGAACTATCATGTGTTACATCTGTGCAGGGGTTCTAGGTTATCTCCACGAATAGTCTTTGGTTGGAGTATGAGTCTCTGGAAAGTTCCCTGTGTTCAAATTTTCTGGTTCTGTTGCTCTCCCTGTGGGGTTCCCATCCTCTCCAGGGCTAACTATTTCCCACTTCAAAGTTTTAATAATCAGTCTTTGAACATGTTTACAGATACTGCAAATGTAGCTCAATCTTTGCCTGGGTTAGAGACTGCAGGTCAAATTCAGACATCTTCTCCTGCTGGAATTTTAGTTTTACAAATTCAAAATTTGATACAAAAAAAGTTCCCTTTTTTTTATAGGACATTTGAGAGCTCATTCTAATTTGCCAGGACCCCTGTCTAAAGGATATGCATTGGCAGATAAAGTCACCAAAATTTATTGTTCACAGTTAAGAAGAGCACAGAATGCCCATATTGTGCATCATCTTGATAGTCAAACCTGGAGCCTTAAATATGGATTGACTAGGGAACAGACCCATAGTATAGTCAAGGCTTGTTGTACTTGTCCTCAATTTCAGCCTGTTCCTCATTTGTGAGTCAGTCCTAAAGGACTGGTTGAATTCGATTTGGTGAATGGATATTACTCCTATACTAGAATTTAAACAATTAAAATACATGTTTGTATAGATACCTATTCTGGATTTATTTTTGCCACTCCTCAACCAGGAAAAGCTGAAAAGTATGTAATTACTCATTCTTTACAGGATTTTAATGGTCTAGCAGTTCCTTTTTGGGAGCCGCGTGATCATCTCACCTTCAGAAATGCAGGCAGACACAGGGATCCTCCCGCAACAAACTCTTTATTACAGTCACGCAATGAAAAGAGGAGAGGAGAGAGCCGTGGGCATTGGCTGAGAGAGCCGTGGCATCCCGCGGGCCTCCCGCCCCAGGCGGGGAGAGGGGGAGGAGGAGAGATGAGAGAGAGCCCCTATGTGGCGCTGTTTATATAAGCCCGGGTCGCACCTAAGTGACGTGTCAATACCCTGATTGGCTGCTCACTCTTTACCCCAGCTGATGACTCGGGCCCAGCGTGCTTAGCATGCTTACACAATTCGCGCATGTATACTGGAGGCTGTTTACAGTTTTGAGGGTGGAATGTCAACACCATCTAGTGGCATCTGAGTCTCAGCTCTCCACATCCCCCTTTTGTTTTAATAAATGAAAACTGCCTTAAAGCCTATATAAGCACGGTACAAGAGGGCCCTAAGCTCAATCAAGCAAACTCCTTCTTTGGGGAGTAAGCGATCAAGAGCTTTAGATTACTCCCTTACCCCACCAGGTGCAATGGAGACAGGTCCTCTGGGTGCAGGGGCTAAGGGAGAAGATTAAAGAAGGATGTGACACCCATTCCCGTGCAATGAAATAAAATTCCAGGGAGTGAAAGGGCTGTCATTCTCCTATTTAGGTACCATAGCCGCTTAGGCAAAGGCAAACATTGAGACTTGGATCACTCATCGACTCAGTGCAATGGGTAAAACCCCTGAGGTGCATCGACTGAGTGTCACAGTCTGTTTTAATTTTTTAACATGGATAACCAAATTTTTGGGAGATGATCCTTGTTCTAAGGCTGCTAGTACTTGCGTGATTGCGACCTAGATATGTTTGTTTTGGGTATTGAGTTTGCAGAACAACCAGAGTAAAAACACTAAGCCACGACATAGCGCTGCACCAAACATTCCAACCCCCACCCAATCTTAAAGAAAAGGCAGAAGAAACCCAGGGTAAAGCCATCTGTGGGCAATGAATCCACTCGAGTAGAATTAGTGGTCATCCTCGCCGCCCTTGACTCTTTAAGCAGTAGCAGGTGTATCTGTTGAAAGATCATCTTCAGCTGTCACGAGCTTTCACGTGAGGCGCTCTGGTACCCAGAATGGATTGTTTTCTTCCTGTGGGAAAACACAGACAGCTCCCCTGGATCTTATTAAAATAGGATCTGGGCCTTTCCACTGACCAGTTAAGACATCCTTCCATTTGATCATTTCCTTGGGCCTATTAGGCCCTGAGCAATGGTGATCAGCCGCCGAATGGCCTTGACTGTCCAAATTTAAAAAAATTGAGTGTGAAGAGTGCCAAGGAAATGGTCACTCGTGGCACTGAGGGCAGAGCCTCCTGGACTCCTCCCTTTTGTTTTATTAAGTAGGATTTTAGGGTGCGGTGATCACGTTTAATAATACCCTGACTTTGAGGGTTATATGGGAGATCGGTTAGATGGGTTATTTCCATCTGATGACAAAACTGTCTAAATTTTTGAGAAGTATAGGCTAGCCCATTGTCAGTTTTTAGAATTTTGGGCTTTCCCCCAGGCATTCCATGCCTCTAGGCAATGTTGAATAACATGGGCTGTCTTTTCTCCAGTCAGGGGAGAAGCAAACATAACTCCAGAGCAAGTATCAACAGAAACGTGCAAATATTGAAGTTTACCAAAAAATGAAATGTGGGTAACATCCATCTGCCACACTTGTAGTGGACAGATTCCTCTGGGATTAATCCCAACATGAGGCATAGGTAAGAACTGACAGCAATTTTGACATTGGGTAACAATATCTCTAGCTTTTTTTTTAGTTATGTCAAATCGATGACGCAATGTCTCAGCTGTAACATGAAACCTTTTATGAAGTTTCTTAGCCAATTTTAAATTTGAAAGGAGGGCAAATGTAATCATCTTTGTGGTTCGATCTGCCAGGTCGTTTTCATGAGACATGGGCCCCGGTAGACTGGAATGAGCCCTAATATGTGTAATGAAATCAGGGGATCTTTTGGTAATTAAGGCAAACTGAATCCTTTGAAAAATTTTTGCAAGCTTGCTAGATGCTTTAATTAATCCAGCAGCCTTTAAGATTTTGGTTGCATTTACCACATAACTAGAATCAGAAACAATATTTAAAGGACCTGGAAAATTTTTCAAAACTTCTAGCACTACTAAACATTCCACAATTTGAGGCAAGGTCTCATGATATTGCTTAGAAATAACTTTATTATTAACCACATAAGCTCCTATTCCTGTTTTTGACCCATCTGTATAAACTATCAGTCCATCCCGAAGTGGTTTTTGGGACGTTACATGCGGGAAGACTACCTCCTGAGTTAAAGCAAATTGCAAAATAGGATGTCTTGGGTAATGATTATCAATTAAACCACTAAAGGAGGTAACTAGCACCACCCAAGTATCAGAGGTAGCAGTTAATACCTGAACTTGGTGAGCCGTTTAAGGCACTATTAAAGACTTTGGCTCCTTCCCAATGTATGTAATCGCTGTTTTTAACCCACGAATTGTGAGTTGAGCGACTGCATCCGGATACCATTCAATAATTTTTTTAGGAGAAGCATTGGGATGAACCCACACTAAGGGTCCATCTTGCCATAATACAGCAGTTGATAAATGTTTAGTTTTAATGACACACAGGTCGAAGGTCGTAGTTTCATCTACACGTTTTAATTGGGCATCCTGTAAAGCATTTTCTACCACTCGCAGGGGGTGGCTTGCAGCTGGTGTTAAGGCTCTGGGTGAAGAAATATGAGCATCCCCTTTCAAAATATGAAATAGGGGTTTTAATTCAGCAGAAGGAATCTTTAAAAATGGCCTAAGCCAATTTATATCACCTAATAATTTTTGAAAATCCTTTAAGGTATGTAAATGATCCCTGCAAATTTTTTTTTTTTGAGGAACTATTCGTTCTGGATAAATAACAGTCCCTAGAAAGGAACCTACTTTTGAAATTTGGACCTTTTTAGTGGCAATATGCAATCCCCATTGTTGTAGGGTTTTTTGCAACAAAGGATATGGCATTAAAATTGAACAGTACCTGAACAACATGGTGGCAAACTCATAGCTCCACCATCTTTATCTACAGACCAGTATGGCGACTGGCCACATGCAACTGAACTCAGCTGGAAACCCTAAACAAACATGGCAGCCAAACTACAGCTTTACGTGCCTTTTATTGCTGAACCATCATGGCGGCAGGCCATGTGCTAGCATTAGCAGGCTGCGACTGACAACACCAAGTATAGCCACTAGGTGTTTCTGATACACTAAACACTGTGGAGCATCTATAATCCCCCACAACCAAAAGTTTTTAGTGATTAAACAAGCTTTAAAATTAACTGCTTAACAGAACAATTTTAAACTGTAAAAATTATGTTAGCTATACCAAACCTATCAGCTAGAATTTTTTTTCTTAAAAGAGTATAAAAAACATTTTGTAATGAACAATCACCAGTCCTTTAAATGAATTATGTGGAGAGCCCATGGGAGGCAGGGCCTCTTTGCCAGAATCAAAGATGGCGCGGCCTCGTGGGGCGGGCTTCCTTGCCCGAATCAAAGATGGCGCTGGCCACGTGGGGCGGGGCCTCCTTGTCCGAACTAAAGACGGCGCCAGCCACATATACCCAAGGTCCCACCCATTTTTCCCAAAGCCAAGATGGCTGCGCCCAGTTGCCAGCCACGTGGAAGCCTCTGATGAAAGCCAAGATGGCTTCGCCCAGGCATTTAGCGGGAATTGTAATCTTATTGGATAAAGAGCCTTTTTTATTGGGTTTTTTCTTTTCCTTTTACCTTTTATTCCCAGGGCATTCTTTCCCTTATCTCTCACTTCCGTGACTTTAACATTCACAGAAGGGCCTTTCTTCTTAGAGACGTCTCTATTTCTATCCATTGGGGCCCCTAATCTTTCATGTCCTGTTTCTGGCATGTTGTCTCGCATCTCCCCTACCCTTAGCCTTTTGCTAATCCCTTTCCTTCCGAGGCAGCCCTCAAGTTTGCATGAAACCAAAAGAAAGAGAACTATGGCAGCTATCACAGCAGGGAAGGCCATAAGGACCTCTGCTAGCCAAAATGAGAAACAAGATAAATCGAGATCGAACATGTCTCTCAGGACAAACCTCAATGTTGCGGTTCTTAATCCCTCCCAGCAAACGGGCGCTCTTCTCGGTACCGGTGGTGTTCCCGGGTTTCGGCACCAGATGTTGGGAGCCACGTGATCATCTCCCCGGCAGAAACGCATTCGGACACAGGGATCCTCCTGCAACAAACTCTTTATTACAGTCACGTGATGAAAAGAGGAGAGGAGAGAGCCGTGGGCATTGGCTGAGAGACGCCGTGGCGTCCCTTGGGCCTCCCGCCCCGGGCGGGGAGAGGGGGAAAAGGAGAGGAGAGAGAGAGCCCTGATGTGGCGCTGATTATATAAGCCCGGGTCGCACCTAAGTGACGTGTCAATACCCTGATTGGCTGCTCACTCTTTACCCCGCCTGATGACTCGGGCCCAGCGTGCTTAGTGTGCTTAAGCAATTCGCGCATGTGTACTGGAGGCTGTTTACAGTTTTGAGGGTGGAATGTCATCGCCATCTAGTGGCGTCTGAGTCTCAGCTCTCCACAGTTCCTAAGCAATTGTAAAATGACAATGGAACAGGATATACTAACAAATCTTTTAAAAGATTTTGTTAACATATTCAACCTTCTCATATAATTAAAATACCTTACAATCCTCAAGGACAAGGCATGGTAGCGCATGCCCACTAGAATAAGATTTATTTGCAAATATTATTTATTTGCAAATATCTGTAATCATATGGGGATGAGGAAATTTGTCTGTTTTTTTTTCACAGGAAAATGATGCAGCTTAATAACGACTGGAACGTCTGGTGCAACAAGTGGGTGAGGAATTTTCTCCTGCCACTTCTGAGCATGGTGGGTATGAGTATGTTGGCCTGTGCCTGCCTTTCTTGTGTGTTACAGTTCCTTCTTCAACAACTTCAACTCATGCAAGTGCAGTTGCATAAATTTAAATTAAAGGTCTCTAACAACCCCATTTGAAATGGAAGTAAGTCAATAATATGTAAAAGTAAAATTGTGGTTTTTTCAAACAAAGACAGAGGTTTGGAAAAATTGCATCCTAGACTTTGATGACAAGTGAGGAAAAATGCATATTTCACCAATCTAAGACAGACTCTCCATAAAACAAAGAAGGGCGAACTGAAGGAGTCTGGTAATTAGAATTCTGCCTCCTGACCCATGGCAGATATGGTTCTAACCTAAGTTCAATGTCTCAGAGACATTCCTTGGCAGTCTCTGTATGTGGGGTGTTCTGAGCCTGAGAAGTAAGTAGCAAGCTCTCTGCAATCTTGGGAACCAGAGTGCAAAACTGGTATAACCTTGAATAAATTACTGGATGCCTTGTCTGGTGGCACAGATGTGTTGCTACTGTGAAAAAAAATTACCTGTACATTTGCTTTATAAGTGTTATTTGCACCTTCAGGAAACTGAGACTTGATCAGGAATCTGTCTTGTCTCCAGTCTTCCTGTCTCTGTCCCCTATGTATACTCCCTCTTCCAGGTGGTCCCTGTTATACTAGCAGCCTGTACTGTCAGATTACCTTCTCTTTTCCTTCTCTTAAAAACTCAGTACCCTAGGGAACCATAAACACTGCCAGACAATAATATCAGCAAGAATGTGAAGGTACATTTAGTCAATGTGCCAGTAACTGCTCAGTTCAAATTCACAACCTAGGACATTTCAGATCCAATACCACAGTAGGAGACCATCTTGTCATTTGGTACATTCCCCTTAATTTCACTTTAAATCTTCCCTACTTAGGAAGCTGTCCAATTAAATAAACATTAAAGATTCATTTCCTACCTGACATTTTCACAGAGGTAAACAGGAGTAAAGGTGTAGGATGTGGATAAAAGGTGAGATAAATGCTTGTTGGGTTACACAAGAATGAGTCAAGTGTGTACAGAAACAGATAGTGGACACTGAAGAAATTTTGTTGCTTATCTCCATGGAAACCTCAAGATTCTCTCATGTGCTGATTAGCTTAGATTTAGAACGATGTTATGCAACAGGTGAAATGAAGTAAGAGTGTAAGGAGCCATTTATTAAAAGGGCAAAGGGGATAGTCTAATATAGAGACAGGCTGGGCAACCCTACATTTCTCAATCTGGGCAGCTGAAAGCACACAACACAGAGATAATAGTTCCTCTTTCTAACACTCATAGTTCTGTTAAATTGTCACATGTTTCTTTCATGTGGTCATTAATAAAGTCACTTATCCTTGACATGTGAGTCCCATATTATCACAGAATCCATTATTATTTGTTACATGCACAGATACATCAGTGAATTACTTAATGAGAAAACACTACATGACAAGGCAACTCATTGAACAAAAAGCAGTTAATTGGGACCTTGCTTATATTTTTACAGAGACTATTCATGATGTCACAACAGCAAGCAGACAACATGTTGTAGTTCTTCAGCAGATCTAAGACCTTTTCATACTGAACAACAATTGGAAGGCACCAAAAGGGAGTCTGAGAGAGACAGAGATAAAAAGAGGTAGAGAGATAGATTCAGAAATAGAGAGACTGAAACATATAGAAACAAAGTTATAAAGTGACAGAAATAGAGAGACAGACCCCATTCTCTCCGGTTACTTTCATTGCCATATCAACCTCAATGCACAGCCTCCTATAATATAAGTCCAATAGGAATTATATTATCTAACAAGTCCATACCTGTTAACAATTTCCAGATATTTCCTCACTGGGGACCCAACATATAAAGAGAGGAGCTTCAAGGGGACATTACAATTCAAATCACCAGGAACTGGAAAAAGATCGAGGGACATCTATGCTAAAAGAACACATAGTTTGTCCTTTGTAATTTATAGTTTGTCATTCAATACAATGATTAAAATTCCATCAACTTCCAAGTTCTAAAGAACAGGACTTAAAATCTCCTTTGGGGAAAATGTGTAATATCTCCATAACTGAGTATTATTCATCTGTGAAATGATGATATTTTCAGGCAAATATGTGAAACCAGGAAAATTCATAATGGGTAATGTAACCAAAAAGCAGAGGACAAATAAGGTATGCATTCACTTAATAGGAGATCACATAATACTGGGAGATAAAGTTCCAATAGTGATCTAATTCTGACCACACCCATTTTATTCTAGGGGTATTGGATGCAATGAATTGAGCTTTTGGGCATCCTATTGAAATTTTCAATCACTTCAGGCTGTTTTTATTAAAATATGCTGCTATCTGCCCTCAACTCATAGATCAGTGTCATGTTCTTTGATCCACAGAGATGCTTCTTTCTTTCTGCATCAAATGGTATTGCATACAGAGACCCATAATCTGATATTATGCAAAAACAGATCTTAAAACACACAGGTATAAATGGGATTTCTCTATTAAATTCTCCTCCATCCCCTCAGAGTTCTGTAAACCCTGCAGGAGAGGAGGCAGAAAAACTGTCATAAGTAGAGGAAATTGAGGACACAAAGAAAACGATGCCCTGAGAATCAGGCCACAGAAGAAGATGGTCCAGCTATCCTTGATGAGACCTGATATGCTAGGTTCAGATAGAAGAGCGAGGGCGGTACAAGATGGCTGCACTAGGAGGACTCTCATTCTGAGCAGCAGCACAGCAGGATAGGCACAGTGAACAGCAATCAGAACTTGCAGCCATAAAACACCTGTGTTTCCCAGGTGAGAAGATATCCCACGGTGGGGGATTCAATCAGCTTTTAACTCACCCAGCTAAGCCCAGGAAGAGGTTCCCATTTCACCAGATGCTTGGTCACCAGTCCAGAGCCACATGCCAGTGATGGTTCCAGACAGAAATGTGGGCCCACAACATCACAGACTGGATTTTCCAGTCGAGAGATAATTCCACGGAGCAGGAAAAAATTGGGACTGACCTTAGGTCACCCAGACATCCCCTGGAAAAGACTAGGGTTCCACAGGCACCCCAAGAGCCAGCCTGTAGCCAGAGCCAGGGAACTCAGGCTCCGGCACAGAGCCCTGCCTGGGCGCCTGATTTGCCACCCTAGATAGAACCTTGGGCCCTAGGGGACCAGAGACTGAGTTTCATTGTTGGATGCAAACCCACAGGGAGTGAAAAAGCTGGTCTGATCTCAGAGCACTCAGCTGATACCACCACCCAGAAAAGGTCTAAGGAAAATTACCCAGTTTAGGCAGACACCCAGGTTCCCAAAGGCCAGAAAGGCAGAGCCATGGGTAGGAGTCTGTGTCTGTGGGGTCTACTCACCACCCCAGACAGATCAGTGGTCCCAAAGCAAAGACTGGCTGTCCCTGGCAGGAGGAATCCCCTCAGCGGGGTGGAGGGATCATCAGGTCTAAAGCTCAGGACACCCAGCACCAAAAGACTTTCTGGAATCATGCAGACTCTAGGCTCAAGCTTTCTAATGCAGGCAGGAGCACTGTGCTCAGCTGCCATTATTGAATACCCCTAGGGCACTGGGGCACACAGCTGCATCCTCAGACCTACAAAAGCCAGAGTGCCATTACAGCAGCCCTCAGATACTGTGCCAAGGATCAACCAGTTATTCCTAGCAAGACTGACAAAACAGTGGGAATCCCTGGTCCATCAAGAGGGCTGCACCCACAGTGTCCACACCAGAGCAGTGCCTGCAGCCAACATCCCAGACAGGGACATACAGCTTCTGGTCCAGAGTGAGGCACCAAGCCTTCAAACCAGAGTGGAGCCCTCAGTTACCAGCCTCCAGACCAGAGTGGCGCCCCCAGGTGCCAATTCAACCTAGGTGCACATTCTCCAGGCCCAGAGTGGAGCACTCAGCCTCTGGCCCAGAGACTTGCTGGGCGCTCCTCTCAGTTTCCCGGACAGGACTGTGTGCCCCAGGATAACAGACTGAGTTTTCCTGTTTTGAGAAAATCCCAAAGCTAGGGAATCAGCAGGTTCTTCAAGAGGACTGTACCTGGAAAGCTGTAACAACAGCAGCAGCTCACTAAATTTATAATGAGAAACCCAGCAGTGGGGCAGCTGTCTTGAGGAATTCTATGGGTAAGAGGAGACACCCCCCCCCCCGCATAACAAAGACCACAGCTAGTACTCAGGTCTATACACCTGAGGTGAGCAGTGGCAATTCCTGAGAAACACTGGCCATACAGTGACCATACCCAAAAAGCAGAGGAGGACTCCTTCAGGAAATATCATCTTCCTGCCAACAGGATTCTCCCTAGCTCAGGACTCCAGGAAGCACAGAAACTAACAGCCAACACCTAAAATAGCCCAATGGGTAGAGGTCAGCGTAAAAGTTCAACCAAAAAAAGATAGAGCAGTGTGGCATCTCCAGAACCCAGCCATCCAGGGGCGAACATCCCTAGATAATGCAGCATAATAGAAAATCAAGATGACCTTACATCTATGCTGATGAAGAGGATAATAGAGGAAACAAATAAAATACATAAAGAATTACAGGAAGATAAAACCAAACAGATCATGGCTATCTGTAAAGAAATGGAGGAAGTTAAAAACAAGCAGATTATGGCCATCCATGAAGAAATATGGGAAGATGCAGCCAAACACCTTGCAGCCTTCAGAGAAGAAATAATTAAATCATTAAAAAAAATACAAGAAACAGAGTTCAAGGAACTAAAAGAAAAATAGGAAAATATAATCAGACAGGTGAAGTAAACAAAACAAATCAAGACATAGTTAGAACTGGAAAAATTAAAAAAAACACAAATGGAGGAAATAATGGAGAGGAAGAATTTAGAGAAGAAAACAGGAACTACAGAGGTAAGCATAACCAACAGACTACAAGAGATGGAAAAAAGACTCTCAGGGGTAGAAGATACAATGGAAGAAATTGATGTATCTGTCAAAGAAAAATGTTAAATCCAAAAAATTCCTGACACAGACGGTCCAAGAAATCCAAGACAATATGAAAAGACAAAACCTAAGAATAATAGGTATAGAGGAAAAAGAAGACTCCCTCTCCAAGACCCAGAAAATATTTTCAATAAAATTATTGAAGAAAATTTCTCCAAGTTAAAAGAGAGGACAGTAAGAATACATGAGGCCTAAAAAACACCTAACAAATTTGACCAGAAAAGGAAATCCTCCCGCCACATAATAATCAAAACAGAAAGTATACAGAACAAAGAAAAAATACTAAAAGCTGCAAGGGAAAAACGCCAAGTAACATATAATGGCAAACCCATTAGAATCACACCTGACTTTTCAACAGAGACTATGAAAGCTAGAAGGGCCTGGACAGATATCATGCACCCCTAAAAGGACACAAGTGTCAGCCCAGGCTACTATACCCTGCAAAACTCTCAGTCCTCATAGATGGAGAAAACAACATATTCAATGACAAAAACAAATCAACAATACCTACATACAAATCCAGCATTACAGAAGTCACTGGAAGGGAAAATAACCCAAGAAAATTAGCTTTTGTCAAGAAAACACAGGAAATAATTGACGTTACTACAGTAAAACAAAAAGCAACAAATCACAAAACTTTATGACCACAGCCAACATCAAAATCAAAGGATCTAACAGCCACTGGTCATTAATCTCTCTCAATATCAATGGACTCAACTCTCCATTAAAAAGACACAGATTAAGAGAATGGACATGTAAACAAAACCCAGCAATCTGTTGCATACAAGAAAAACACCTAAGGCAAATAGATAGAGATGACCTGAGGGTAAAAGGTTGGCAGATGACTTTCCAAGAAAATGGAACCAAGAAACAAGCAGGAGTAGCCATTTAATATAAGATAAAATAGACTTTTAACCAAAATTAATAGAAAGAGATGGGGAAGGACACTTCATACTCATCAAGAGAAAATTCCACCAAGAACACATCACAATCCTGAACATCTATGCCCCAAATAAAAGAGCACCCACATTTGTAAAAGAAACAGGAATAAAATTTAAACCATATATAGATCCCCACACAATAATAGTGGGAGATTTCAACACCCCACTCTCAACAAAGGACAGGTCAGCAAAAAAGAAATTAAACAAAGAAACACTAACTCTGACAGAGGTCATGAATCAAATGGACTTCACAGACATTTACAGAACTTTACACCCAAACACAAAAGAATTTACCTCCTTCTCAACACCTCATGGAACCTTCTCCAAAATAGACCATATAGTTGATTACAGAGCAAGCCTGAAAAGATAAAAGAACATTGAAAATAATCCCTTGTATCTTGTCTGATCACCATGGAATAAAGCTGGACCTCAACAATAACAGAAATAACAAAAAGGCTACACACACATGGAAACTGAACAACTTGTTACTAAATGACAGCTGGGTCAGGGAAGAAATAAATAAAGAAATTAAAGTCTTCTTAGAAATCAATGAAAATGAAGACTAACATACCCAAACTTGTGGAACAAATAAAAGCAGTGCTAATAAGAAAGTTCATAGCACTAAGTGACTTCAAGAAAAAATTGGAGAGAGCTCATTCAAGCAACTTAATGTCCCACTTAAAAACCCTAGAAAAAGAAGAAACAGACACACCAAAAAGGAGTAGATGGCTTGAAGTACTCAAACTCAAGGGCTGAAAGCAATCAATTAGAAACAAATAAAAAATTCAAAGAATCAATGAAACCAAGACAGGTTCTTTGAGAAAATCAATAAGATAGACAAATTCTTAGTTAAACTAACTAAAAGGCAGAGAGACACCACCCAAATCAACAAAATCAGAAATGAAAAGGGGGACATAATTACAGACACTGAGGAAATCCAATCATCAGGACTTACTGCAAAAGTCTATATGCCCAAAAAAAATGTGAAAATCTAAATGAAATGGACAATTTTCTTGATCAATTTGACTTACCAAAGCTGAAACAGTACCAGATAAAACAATTAAATAGTCCTATATCCCCCAAAGAAATAGAAGCAGTCAAAAGTCTCCCATCCAAAAAAAGCCTAGGACCAGATGGCTTCAGCACAGAATTCTACCAGACTTTCAAAGAAGAGCTAACGCCAATTCTCTTCAAACTATTCCACAAAATAGAAACAGAAGGAACATTACCAAACTTACTCTATGAAGCTACAGTCACTTAGGTACCTAAACCTCAGAAAGACTCAACAAAGAAATAGAATTTCAGGCCAATGTCCCTTATGAACATTGATGCAAAAATACTTTACAAAATACTTGCAAACCGAATACAAGAATACATCAAAGATATTATCCACTATGACCAAGTAGGCTTCATCTCAGGTATGCAGGGGTGGTTCAATATATGCAAATCCATCAATTTGATCCACCATATTAACAAACTAAGAGAAAAAACAAATACATGATAATCTCCCTAGATGCTGAAAAACATTTGACAAAATCCAACATCCATTCATGTTTAAAGTATTGGAGAGATCAGGAATACAAGGCACATATATAAACATAGTAAAGGCAATATACGCAAGCCTATAGCCAACGTCAAACACAACAGAGAGAAACTTAAAGCAATCCCACTGAAATCAGAGACAAGACTTTTCCATATCTCTTCAACATTCTGCTGGAAGTCCTTGCTAAAGCAAAAAGACAGCTGAAGGAGATCAAGGGGATACAAATTGGAAAGGAAGAAGTCAAAATATCACTATTTGCAGATGATATGATAGTATACATGAGTGACCCCAAAAACTCTCCAAGGGTACTCCTACAGCTGATTAACACCTTCAGCAGAGTGGCTGGATACAAAATTAACTAAAAAAAAAAAAAATCAATAGCCCTCCTGTATACCAAAGACAAAAGGGCTGAGGAAGAAAATAGAAAAACAACACCCTACACAATAACCACAAATGCCGTAAAGGTCCTTGGTGTAACCCTAACCAAGGAAGTTAAAGACTTGTATGAAAAAATTTCAAGCCTCTGAAGAAAGAATTAGAAGATATGAGAAGATGGAAAGATGTCCCATGCTCATGGCTTGGCAGGATTAACATAGTAAAAATGGCCATCTTACCAAAAGCAATCTATAGATTTAATGCAATTCCCATCAAATTGCCAACACAATTCTTTTCAGACCTGGAAAGAAAAATTCTCAACTTCATCTGAAATAATATGAAACCCAGAATTGCTAAAACAATCCTCTATAATAAAAGATCTTCTGGAGGTATCTCCATCCATGATCTCAAGCTGTACTATAGAGAAACAGTTATAAAAACTGCATGGTACTGGCATAGAAACAGAATGGTGGATCAATGGAACCAAACAGAAGACCCAGAAATAAACCCACACACTTATGGACACCTGATTTTTGACAAAGACTCCAAAACCATACAATGGAAAAAAGATAGCATCTTCAACAAATGGTGCTGGTCCAACTGGATGTCTACATGTAGAAAAAGGAAAATAGATCCATATTTATAACCCTGCACAAAACTGAAGTCCAAGTGGATCAAAGACCTCAACATAAACCCAGACACATTAAATTGGCTAGAAAAAAAGTGGGAAATACCCTAGAACTCATTGGTACAGGAGAAAACTTCCTGAACAGAACACCAACAGCACAGGCTCTAAGAGCAACAATCAATAACTGGGACCTCATGAAACTTAAAAGCTTCTATAAAGCAAAAGACACCATCATCAAAACAAAGTGATTGCCTAAAGATTGGGGAAGAATCATCACCAACCCTTTATCTGACAGAGGACTCATATCCAGTATATATAAAGAATGAAAGAAGCTGAAAAGCAGCAAACCAAGTAATCCACTTAAAAAAATGGGGAACAGAGCTAAACAGAGAATTCTCTGTAGAGGAATATCAAATGGCAGAGAAGCACTTAAAGAAATGCTCATCCTCACTAGCCATTAGGGAAATGCAAATCAAAACTACCCTGAGATTTCACCTTACACCCATCAGAATGGCCACAATCAAGAACTCAAGTGACAACACATGCTGGAGAGGTTGCGGAGAATGGGGAACCCTTCTCCACTTCTGGTGGGAATGTAAACTTGTACAACCACTCTGGATATCAATCTGGCTCTTTCTCAGACATGTAGGAATAGAGCTTCCTCAAGATCTAGCCATACCACACCTAGGTATATATCAAAAAGATGCTCAAGTACACAAAAAGGACATTTGCTCAACCATGTTTGTAGCAGCTTCATTTGTAATAGCCAGAAGCTGGAAACAGCCCAGATGCCCCTCAACTGGAAAATGGATGCAGAAACTGTGGTACATCTATGTACAATGTAATACAATGGAGTATTACTCAGCAATGAAAAATATGGAAATCATGAAATTTGCAGGTAAATGATGGGACCTGGAAAGGATCATCCTGAGTGAGTTGTCCCAGAAGCTATAGTCACACATGGTATATACTCACTCATATAAACATAAAACTTAGAATAAACCCACTAAAATCTGTACATCTAAACAAACTAAGCAAAAGAGAGGACAGTAACTAAAATGTTCAATCCCCTTCATGAAAGGCAAAGAGGATGGACATCACAAGAAAAAGAAAACAGGAAATAACCTAGGAACCTGCCACAGAGGGCCTCTGAAAGCCTCTGCCTTGTGGACTGTCAAAGCAGATGCTGAGCCTGATGGCCAACTGTCAGGCAGAGTAAATGGAATTTTTTGTAAGAAGTGGGAAATAGTAAGAGCTGAAGAGGATAGGAACTCCACAGGAAGAGCAACAGAACAAGAAAATTTGAACACAGAGAACTTCCCAGAGACTCATATTCCAACCAAGGACTATTCATGGAGATCACCTAGAACCCTGACAATGCAGCCACTTCTGATGAGAACTGATAGAGGAAGATCAGAAAGGAGAGGAGGACATCCCCTATCAGTGGACTTGGGGAGGGGCATGCATGCAGGAAGGGGGAGGGTGGGACCAGGAGGGGAGGAGGAAGGGGCTTATGTGGTGATACAAAATGAATAAAGTGTAATTAATAAAAGTTAAATAAAAAAAGAAAGGGGAGGAACAACTTCCCTATCAGGGTACTAAAGAAAGGGCATTTGGGTAGATGAAGGGGGCATGGTGGGATGGGCAGGAGAAGGGGAGGAAGCAGTATCGGGGATACAATTTGAACAAATATCATTATAAGTAAATACATGAGAAAAACTGTGATCAAGTTGAGAAGCTTGATCAACTCAGAGCTATAGAGCTCTTCAGGACTGATGGCTTTTTATTGGGGTCATAGTAGCATACAGCAAGGATGAACTCAGTTTTCTTTAAGGGACTTGGCACTGAGACTGTGATCATGTTTCAATGAGTATATGAATGTCACATATTTCAAGTAATGTATTTCAATGAAAAAAAACATTTAGTGTGACACATGAGTAGGAATTTGAAACTAGGAGCAATGGAAAAGGTATACAATGAATATTATATGGAATTTCCACATAATCAATAAAAATAATATGTTGAAAACTTTTACAATGACTTTATCATAGAGAATAGATTCCACTAAAGGAGGGCAGACTTTTTAATTTTAAGACATTTTTTTTCCAGGAACTATATATGTAGCAAAGTATCCTAGCCATGAATTATTGGTTACCCAACTATCTCATACCCCATGAGCTCAGGTGGCAGAACTGAACAAACAGTCCTGGCACTAACAATATGTTTAGAGAGTTTGTCTGGAGGAACACAACAAGAAACACAGCTGCTGTGTTTGCTGGGCATATAATATAACACAGAAACATCTCTTTGTTCTGAAGGACCATTTTTAAGTTTAAACACCAGGACCATATGAAGCTTGCTCACTGACTACTCTTTAGGACACAGGTGCCAATGCAGCCAGGACAGCAAAGGCAATCCTGCTCATAGAAGGTTGGCAACACTAGTGTGGAACAGCATCAACTGTCAAACACTTGATTGCCACTAATTTCTCCCTTTATATACACTTATCTCTTTCTGTTTCAACCAAACAAGTCCCAAGAATTGTCGGGTTTCTTTCTTTTTCTCTGCTCTTAAAGACTCAATATTTCAGGGAACCCTAGACCCAGCCAGCCTATTATATCAATAAGAATCTGAAGGTACATTTATTGAGTACATGAGTAACTGCTCAATTCTAAGTCACATACTAGAAAATTTCAGTTCCAAGGGCACAGTAGGAGACAACCTTCTAATTTGGTACATTCCCCTTAATCCCACATCTCTATAACCTTCCCTACTTACAAACCTGTCCAGTTAAATAAACATTAAAATTTCATTTACTACCTGACATTGTCACAGTGGTAAAAAGGAGCAAGTTGTGGGATGTGTTAAAAAGTGATGAGATAATGGGTTTTCTTGGGTTTCACAAGAAAATGTCATCTGTGCCAGAGATACTGGAAATCAATGAAAGCTTGTTTAATCATCTCCAGGGAAACCTCAAGATTCTCTCAGGTGCTGATTTGCTGAGAAGGAGAATGATGTCATGCAACAGGTGAAAGCCAGTATGAATTTCAGGAGCCAGTTATTAAAAAGGCCAAGTGGACAGCCTGCTATAGAGAAAGGCTGAGCAGAGCTACATGCCTCAATCTGTTCAGCTGAAAGCACAAACCCATAGATGACAGTTCCTATGTCCAGACTCTTATTTCAGAAAAATTATCACATATTTCTTTCAAGTGTCATTAATAAAGTAAGTAGTCTTTGACATGTGTGTTTCACATTATCACAGATTTTATTAGATTTTATTAAATGAACAGATATGTCAGTCAGTGAATTACTTACTGGGAAAATGTTCCCTGACCAAGGCAACTCTGAAAAAAAAACTGTTTAAATGGGACCTTGCTTATATTTTTTCAGAGACCATCCAGAATGTCATGTTAGCAAGCAGTCATCTTGTTACAGTCCTACAGCAGAACTGAGAGATTTTCATACTAAACCTGAAGCTGCAGGTAGAGAGAGGGAGACAGAGAGAGAAAGAGCTGGGGCAACAGATTCAGAAATAAAGAGACCTGAACAGACAGAAACACAGACATAAATTGGCAGAGTCTGAGAGAGTGAGACTACATTCTGTCTGGCCACTTTTATTGGCATATCAACCTCAAAGCACATCCTTCTATACTATAACACCAGAAGAAAATATATATTTTTTCAATATTTTTCTTTTAATTTTTATTAATTACACTTCATTCCCTTTGAATCCCCCATAATTCCTTCTCACCCCCTCCTATTATCACCTTCCCTCCCCATTCTTTACCTATGAACCTTCACAAATCTACTGTTAAGTGAGATCTTCCTCTCCTTCCTTCTGATGCAAGTCTATCAGACCTCATTAACAGTGGCTGCATTGTCTTCCTCTGTGGCCTGTTAAGGCTGTTTCCCCATCAGGGTGATTTGATCAAAGAGCAGGCTAATCAGTGCATGTCAGAGGCAGTCCACATTGCCATCACTATGGAACCCACTTGGACACTGAACTGCCATGGGATATATTTATACAGGGGCTCTAGTTTATCTCCATGCATGGTCCTCATTTGGAGTATGAGTCTCAGGAAATACCCCTGTGCTCAGATTTTTTGGTTAGGTTGCTCTTCTTGTGGAGCTCCTATCCTTTCCAGATATTACTATTTCCCATTTCTTTCATTACATTCCATGCACTTTGCCCATCAGTTGGCCATATCTCAGCATTTGCTTTGATAGTCTGAAGGGCAGAGCCTTGCAGAGGCTCCCTGTGGCAGGCTCCTAACTTCTTTCCTGTTTTCTCCTTCTCCTGATGTGTGACCTCTTTGCTTTTGGGGATAGGGATTGAGCATCTTAGCCAGAGTCCTCTTTCTTGATTAGTTTCTTTAAAAGTACAGATTATAGTAGGTTTATCCTATATTATACGTCTACATGAGTCAGTATATCGTGGTGTGTCTTTTTCCTTCTGGGATAGCTCACTCAGGATGATCTTTTCCAGTTTCTACCATTTACCTGCAAATATCATGATTTCCTTTCTTTTTAAATTGCTGCATGATATTTCAATTTATAAAAATACCACAATTTCTGTATCCATTTTTCAGTAAGTGGGTGGTGTCTGGGTTGTTTCCACGTTGTCTATTAAAAATAAAGTTGCTACAAACATGTTTGAGCATATGTCCTTATTGTACAATTGAGCCAATTTTGGATATATGCCTAAGAGTGCAATAGCTGGATCTTGAGGAACTGCTATTCCTAGTTATCTGAGAAAGCGCCAGATTGATTTCCAGAATGGTTGTACAAGTTTACATTCTCACCAGCAGTGGAGGAAGGTTTCCCATTGTCCACAACCTCTCCAGCAAGTGTTGTCATTTGAGTTTTTGATCTTGAACATTCTGATGGGTGTAAGGTGCAACCTCAGGGTCCTTTTCATTTGCATTTCCCTGATGGCTAATGACAATGAACATTTCTTTAAGTGTTTCTCTACCATTCGATTTTCCTCCATGGAGAATTTTCTGTTCAGCTCTGTTCCCCATTTTTTAAATTGGAGTATCTGATTTGTCCTTTTTCAACTTCTTTAGTTTTTTATACATACTGGATACTAGTCCTCTGTCACATAGAGGGTGGGTTAAGATTGTTTCCCAATCTGTAGTAATTCATTTTGTTTTAATGACTTTGTCCTTTGCTTTAAAGAAGCTTTTCGGTTTGATGAGGTTTATGTACTGCTTGTTGCTTTTAGACCCTGTGCTGTTTGTGTTCTGTACAGGAAGTTGTCTCCTGTGCCAAACATTTCAAGGCTCTTCCCCATTTTTTCTTCTAACCAATTTAATATAACTGGTTTTATGTTGAGATATTTGATCCACTTGCACCTTAGTTTTGTGCTGGGTGATAAGCCTGGATCTATTTACATTTCTCCCCATGTAGACATAAGTTAGACCAGGACCATTTGTTGAAGATGCTGTCTTTTATCCATTGTATGGTTTTGGCTTCTTTGTCAAAACTCAGGTGTCCATAGCGTGTGGGTTTATTTGTGGGTCTTCTATTTTGTTCCATTGATACATCATCCTGTTTCTATGACAGTACCATGCAGTTTTTATTACTGTTGCCCTATAGTAAAGCAAGAGATCAGGGATGGACATATGTCCAGAAGATCTTTTATTGTAGAGGATTTTTTGGCAATTCTGGGTTTCTTGTTTTTCCATATGAAGTCGAGAATTTTCTTTCAATGTCTGTAAATAATTGTTTTGGGAAATTTTTGGGAATTGCATTGAATATGTAGATGGCTTTTGGTAAGAGGGCCATTTTTCAATGTTAATCCTGCCAAGTTATGAGCTCTTTCCATCTCCTGATATCTTCTTCTAATTCTTTCTTCATAGAATTGAAATTATTTTCATACAGGTCTTTGACTTGCTTGCTAGGGTCACACCATGGTACTTTATGTCTTTGACCGAATACAAGAACACATCAAAGATATCATCCACTATGACTAATTTGGCTTCATCCCAGTTATGCAGGGGTGGTTCAATACATGGAAATCCATTAATGTAATACACCATATTAACAAATTGAAAGAAAAAAAAAACATGATAATCTCCTTAGATGCTGAAAAAGCATTTGACTAAATCTAAAATCCATTCATGTTTAAATATTGGAGAGATCAGGGATACAAGGCACATATATAAATACAGTAAAGACAATAAACAGCAAGCCTATAGCCAACATCAACCTAAACAGAGAGAAAATTAAAGCAATCCCACTGAAATCAGGGACAAGTTAAGACTCTCACTTTCTCCATATTTCTTCAACATTGTTCTGGAAGTCATTGCTAGAGCAATAATACAATTGAAAGAGATCAAGGGGATAGAAATCAGAAAGGAAGAAGTCAGAGTATCATTATTTGCAAATGTTATTGTTGCATACCCAAGTGACCCAAAAAATTTTACCAGGGAACTCCTACAGCTGATAATCACCTTCAGCAAAGTGGCTGGATACAAAAAAATAAAATAAAATAAAATAAAATAAAAAACTAAAAAAACAAATCAGTAGCCCTCATATATACAAAAGAAAATATGGCTGAGAAAAAAATAGGGAAAAAAGGTATTATATTATCTAAAAAAGCCACACTTCCTAACCCTTCCCAAACAAATCTTTACTGGGGACTCCACACATAGATAGATGAGCTTCAAAAGGACAGTGAAATTTAAATCACTGCAGGTGGAAGAAGATGGAGGGATTTCTGGGCTAAAAGAACATAGGTATCAGATAGTTTGTCATTCAATACAATGTTTAAAGATCAAAATATTTCCAAGTTCTAAAGATTAGGACTGACAGTCTCCTTTAGGGAAAATGTGGAATATTTCCATAACAAAGTATGATTTACCTAAGAAAATGACAACAAGATATTAGCAGGCAAATGGATGGTAGCAGGAAAAATAATCCTGGGTAAAGTAACTAAAATGCAGAAAGAAAAATATGGTATGTATTCACTTATTAGTAAGTCTCCTAATTGTGGGGGATAAAGTTAGGCCATATATTGTGATCAAGCCAATCTTCCACAGGGTGATTACATAGCAGTTAATAGAGATGTAGGACCAGGGCATCCTATGGAAATTTTCAAGCAACCCAGGCTGTTGTTATTTAAATATGCTGCTCTCTGCCCTCAACTGATAGATCAGTGTCATGTTTTTGGATCCACATAGATGCTTACTTCTGTATCAAATGGAATTGCATAAAGAGACTCACAGTCAAATATGCAGAGAGAGACCTTAAAACACCCAGGTCTAAATGTGACTTCCCTATGAAATTCTCCCTCCCCTCAGGGCTGGCATAAGCCTACAAGAGAGAAGGCAGGAGGAGTGTAAAAAATAAAGGGAATTAAAGCACAAGGAGAATAATGCCCCAAGAATCAGGCCTCAGAGGAACATGATGCACACAGCCATGATGAGACTTGATAAACTATGGTCAGATAGAAGGGAGGATGACCTCCCCAACCAGGGAACTAGACTAATGGCTTAGGGGTTGAAGAAAGAGTGTGGGTTTTACTGAAAGGAGGAGAGGGAGTGTGCATCAGAAGGGATACAAATTGAACAAATTGTAATTAATAAAAACATAAGAAATACTGTGTTCAAGGTGATGAAGAACAGAGCTAGTAAGGAATGATGGCTTTTTCTTGGGGGTGGTAAGAGGGTGAGGCCAGGATGAACTCACATTTTATAAGGGTCTTGGCATGGAGACTCTGATCATCTTCCAATGAGTATATGAACAACACATAATTCAATTGAAGTAATTTAAAGAAAAAAATATCAAGACACATGGGAAGCAATTTATACCTGGGAACAGTGGAAAAGTAGTGGAATATATATTATATGATATTCTCACAAAAGCAATAAAATAATATGTTGACATTAACATGGAGAAAGGATTCTGCTCAAATTGGTAGAGTTTGACTTTGTATGGCATGCTTTCCAAGTACTCATTATATAGCATAGAATCCTATCCATGAACTAGTAGATACCCAGCTACCTCAAACATGATGAGATCAGATGGTACTTCTGAAGAAGCAGTCAAGGCATGAACATTATGTTTAGGTCTGGAGGACCACAACAGGAAACACAGATGCTTTTGTGTCCTAGAACATGCACCAATTTCCTATCCTGAATGAACATTTTTTTCAATGAAAACCCCAGGACAAGGAAAGTTCCTCACTGAACACTGAGTAGGATATAGCTGCCAATACAGCCAGATCAACCAAGTAAACCATTCTCATAGTGGGTTGGTATAACTAGTGTGGAAAAGGAACAGCTGTCAAAGAGTTCATTGCCCCTCACTGACCATTTTGCACTCCTTTTTACACTCACTGACCATTCTCTGTTCCAGCCAAAGAATCCCAGGAATTGTCTGGTTTCCTTTTCTTTCCCTGCTCTTAAAGAATCAATATACAGGGAAAACTAGACCCTGCCAGCATATTATATCAATAAGAATCTGAAGGTACATTTATTGAGTACATGACTAACTGCTCAGTTCAAAGTCATATCCTAGGAAATTTTAGATCCAAGATCACAATAGTAGACCACCTTGTCATTTGGTACATTCCCCTTAATCCCACATCACTATAAAGCTTCCCTACTTAGGAAGCTCTCCAATTAAACATACTTTACAGCTTCATTTCCTACCTGATATTGTCACTGAGGTAAACACCATTAAAGGTGTGAGATCTGGATAAAGGGGTGAAATAAAGGCCTATTTGGTTTCACAAGAAAAAATCAAGTAGGCACGTGAACAGAGATACTGGACACTGAGGAAAGTTTGTTTACTCATCTTCATGGTAATCTCTCAGGTGCTGATTGGTTGAGAGGGAGAATGATGTCATGAAACAGGTTAAAGTCAATAAGAGTTTCAGGAGCAAGTAATTAAAAGGGCAAAGGGAGCAGCTTTCTTGAGAGAAAGTGTGAGCAGCCATACATGCCTCAATCTGGGCAGCTGAAAGCACACAACCCAAAGATGATAGTTCCTGTGTCCAAGACTCTTTGTTTAGCAAAAGTGTCACATATGGTCATTCAAGTGGTCATTAATAAAGTCACATGTCCTAGACATGTGAGTTTTACATCATCACCGATTCCATTATTATTTGTTAAGTGCACAGATATGTTTTCAGTCATTTAATTACCTACTGTGAAAATGCCCCCTGATCAAGGCAACTTTCTGAACAAAAATTGTTTAATTGTCTCCTTGCTTACATTTTTACAGAGACCATCCAGGATGTACCATCAGCAAGCATCCATTGGATGTAACATCAGCAAAAAGTCATCTTCATGTAGTCCTTCAACAGAATTGAGAGCTTTTCATATTTAACCACAAGCAGCAGGTAGTGAAAGGGAGACTGAGAGAGAGAGAGAGGTAAAGAAACAGTTTCAGTAATAGAGATGCCTAGACCAACAGAAACAAAGTATAATGTGATAAAGGTCATGAGACAAAGACTCCATTCTGTGAGATTACTCTTGTTGGCATATCAGAATCAAAGCCAATATAACTCTCCAAAAGGAATTATATTATCTAACAAGGCCAAACCTCCTAACACCTCCAGATATTTCCTTACTGGAGACTCTGAATGTAAATGGATGAGCTTCAAGGGGACATTGCAATTCAAATCACAAACAAGTGGAAGGAGATGGAGGGAATTCTAGGCTAAAAGAATATAGTTACCCAGATAATTTGTCATTCAATACAATGAATAAAGTTCCAGCAACTTCCAAGGACTAAAGAAGATGACTTACAATCTCCTTTGGGGGAATTGTTGAATAGTTCCTTAACAGATTATTATTCAGCTAAGAAAATGACATGATATTTTCAGGCAAACTAATGGAACAAGGAAAAATCCTAGGTGAAGAAACTAAAATTGAGAAAGGAAATATGGTATATATTCACATATTAGGTGGTTTCCTAATAGTGGGAGATAAAGTTCTAATAAGCCATCTCTTATAGCCAAACTAGTCTTCCATTAGGGTGATTGGGTGGCAGTTAATTCAGTTCTTGGGCCAGAAAATTCAAAGTAAATTTAAGAAACTTAGGCTGTTTTTATTAAAAAATGCTGCTCTCTGCCCTCAACTGATAGATCAGTGCCATGATCTTATATTGATGATCTTATATGCATCCTTCTCCATCAAATGGGATTAAATATAGAGACCCACAGGCCAATATTATGCAGAAAGATAAAACACCCAGTTCTAAAATGGACTTCCATATCAAATTCTCCATCCTCTCAGTACTCTGTGAAGCCTGCAGGAGAGAGGCAGGAAAAGTCTCATAAGTAAAGGGAATTGAGGACACAAGGAGAACAATGCCCTGAGAATCAGTCCACAGAGGAAATTGATGCAGAGATCCTTGATGATACCTGATAAGCTAGGTTCAGAGAGGAGGGAAAGGAGGACCATCCCAATCAGGGAAATAGAGAACAGGAATAGGGGCAGAAGAAGAATAGTGTGTTGGACTGGAATGAGAAGAGAGAGAGTAGGAAGCAGATGGGATTCAAAATGAAAAAAAAAACTTTTAATAAATAAATACACAAGAAAAACTGTGATAAATGTGGTGAAGTATAGAGCTCTTCAGGATTAATGGTTCCTTTTTGGGTTTGTTGCCAGGGTGCTGCAAAGATGAACTCAGTTTTCTTTAAGGGACTTAGTACTAAGACTCTGATCATGTTACAATGAATATATTAACAACACATACTTCAAATAATGTATTTTAATATTTTACTGTGACACTTGGGTAGGACTTTCAACCTGGGATCAATGGAAAATAAGTGTAATATATAATATATGAAATTCCACATAAGCAATAAAAATAATGTTGACGATTTTTACAATGATTCTTCAGATGAAGAAAAGATTATGGTAATGGGGTCATAGTTTGACTTTATAAGACATGTTTTCCAGAAACTCATTATATAAGAGAATCCTGGTAGTGGTTACTCAGCTACTTCAGACCCCTTGAGCTCAAATGACATACTGAACATGCAGTTCTGGCAGTATAACTATGCTTAGAGGGTTTGACTAGAGGACCACAGAAGGAAACACAGCTGTTCTTGTGTCCTAAGCATAAAACATGGACACATTTCTCTTTCCTGAATGACCAGTTTTTACTGTAAAGCCCAGGACTAAAAGGTTTGTCATTGACCTCTTGGTAGCAAACAGCTACCAAACTGGACAGGTCAGTCAAGGCAAACCTCAACCCTAGTGTGGAAGAGCCCCAATTTTCAAATACTTTATTGCTCCTCAGTTCTCCTTTTACACTCACCCATCTTTCTCCTCCTCAGCCAAACCAGCCCCAGGAATTGTCTGATTTCCTCCTGTTTTCGCTGCTCTTAAAGACTCAATAGAGTAGGGAACCATAGGGTATGACAGCCTATTATTTCAATAATAATGTGAAGATACATTTAGTGAGAACACCAGTAACTGCTCATTTCTAAGTCACAACCTACAAAATTTCAGAGTCAATACCACATTATGAGACCACCTTGTCATTTGGTATATTCCCGTTGATCCCACATCACTATGAAGCTTCCCTAATTAGGAAAATTTCTGATTAAATAAACATTAAACTCGAAATTTCCTACCGGACATTGTCACACAGGTAAACAGGAATAAAAGTGTGGGATCTTGATAAAGGGATGAGATAAAGGATTGTTAGTTTTCACCAGAAAAAGTCAAGTATGCACAGGATCAGAGACTCTGGACACTGAGGAAAGTTTGTTTACTCATCTCCATGGAAATCTCAAGATTCTCTCAGGTGCTGATTGGCTGAGAGGGTGAATGATGTCATGAAACAGGAGAAAGCCAGTAAGAGTTTTAGGAGCCAGTTACTAAAAGGCCAAGTGGACAGCCTGCTTAAGAGAAAGGCTGAACAGCCCTACATGCCTCAATCTGGGCAGCTAAAAGTACACAACCCAGAAATTACAACTCCTGTGTATAAGACTATTAGTTCAGGATAAGTGTCACATATTTCTTTCAAGTGGTCATTAATGAAATCACATGTCTTTGACATGTGACTTTCATATTATCATAAATTCCATTAGTATTTGTTAAATGCACAAATATATCCTCTGTCATGGAAATATTTACCTGGAAAATGTTCCCTGACCAAGGTGACTTTTTGAACAAAAATCTTTTAATTGGGTCCTTTTTGTATTTTTACAGAAGCCATCAGGATGACATGTCAGCAAGCATTCAAGTTGCTGTAGTCCTGCAGCAGATCTAAGAGGTTTTCATACTGAGCCACCTGAGGTTGATAGATAGAGGGAGACTGAGGGAGAAATAGAGAGAAAGTGCTAGAGAGACAGATTCAGAAATAGAGAGAACAAGACCAACAGAAGCAAAGATATAATGTGAATGAGACTGATTAACAGCTACTCCATTCTGTCTAGTCACTTTCATTGGCACCCCGACTTCAAGGCAAACCCTCCTATATTATCACTCCTAAAGGAAAATATATTATCTAACAAGGCTGTAGATGCTAACCCTTCCTAGATATTTCTTGACTTGGGACTGAACATGTAAATAGATGAGCTTCCAGGGAACATTGCCATTCAAATCACCAGGAAGTGGAAGAAGATAGAGGGACTTTTAGGCTAAGAAGAACATAGTTATCCTAAAACTTTGTCATTCAATACAATGTTTTATTCCCAATTACTTCCAAGTTCTAAAGAAGAGGACTGACACACTCCTTTGGAGAAAATGAGGAATATGTCCATAATGGATTATAATTCAACAAAGAAAATGATATTAAGATATTTTCAGGCTAATGGACAGAACCACAAAAATTAATTCTGGGAGAAGTAAAGTGCAGAAAGAAATATGGTATGAATTCACTTATTAGTAGGTCTGCTAATAGTGGAGGATAAAGTTCCATTTGGCCATCATTTCTGACCACATCAGTCAATTAGGGGGATTGGGTTGTAGTTGATTGAGTTGTTGGGCCAGGACATCCTACAGAAATATTAAATCAACCCAGGCTGTAATTCATAAAATATGTTGTTCTCTGTCTCAACTGATAGAACAGTGTCATGTTCTTGAATCCAGAGAGATGCATTCTTCTGCATGAAACAGAATTGCATACAGAGACCAATATTATGCAGAAAGAGACTTTAAAACACCCATTTCTAAATGGTATTTCCATATGAAATTCTCTATCCACTCAGAGCTCTGGGCAGCCTGCAGGAGAGGAGGTAGGAAGAGTGACCTAAGTAGAGGAAATTGAGGACACAAGGAGAACAATGCCCTGAGAATCAAACCACAGAAAAAGAAGATGAATCAAGCCTTCTTGAGACTTTATAAGCTATGGTCAGATAGGAGGAGGAGGAGGACCTCCTCTATCCAGTAACTAGAGAAAGAGCACAGGGGAAGAAGAAAGGGAGGAGGGACTGAAAGAAGAAGAGGGTGCAGCTGATTGGTTACAAAGTGAACAATCACAATAAATAAAATCATAAGGAAAACTGTAATCAAGGTGATGATGTATAGATTATGATATCACAATGTGATTCTGACAAAAAAAGAACCAAGACATCAAAATTGTATAAAATCACCATGTTAATAACAGAGAGATATTAAAACAAGATTGTGCTATGACATCACAATGGAATTTTGATATCAAAATGCTATTTTGACTTTACAACGGTATGATTACATATGCTATGATGATATCACAATGGTATTATGACCTCACAATGCTATGATGACATCAAAATGCAATTATACTATAGCAATAACATTATGACATCAAAATTCATCATGCCATTCCAATGCTATTCTGATGTCAAATGCTATTATGACATGATTGTTTTATGTTATTACAAAGGAAATTTGAAAAGAAAACAATGATATTATGATATCACAATGCTATTATAACATCACAATGCTATTATAACATCACAATGCTCTTATAACATCACAATGTTGTTGTGACATCACAATGCTACTATGACCTCAAAATGTTATTATGGCATCACAATCATATGAGATTATAATGGTATTATGACATCACAAAGTTATTATGATTTCACAATGCTATTAGGCTATGTAGTGCTATTATAACATTAAATTATATGAAATAACATTGCTATTACAACATCACAAAAGTATTATGGTATCATAAAACTATTATGACATCTCAATTGTATTATGATTTCACAATGTTATGACATCATAATGCTATTATGACATCACAATGATATTATGTGTTATGATATCACAATAGAATTATATTACAATGCTATTATGATTTCCCAACAGTATGACTTTCCAATGTAATGTTACGCTCAGGATGCGAGGCTAAGCACTGCACTCAGGGTCAGCCGCTTTGGACCCAGAGAAGAGCATGTCTGATTGCATGCGGGTTGATGCCCCAGGTCCCGCCTCTGAGAAAAAGGTATCGGACGGGTCTGATGCTCTTTGGGTGGATGACACCTAAGTGAACATCGGTACAAAGTCCCAATTTATTTCTAATATCAGAGATCAGACCTCTACTCTTGCCTGATGCATCTAAAACAAAAAGGGGGAACTGTAGAGAGCTGTGTAATGCCATGCCTTAAAGATGGAGCTGGTTTCTGCCTTCCACCTTCCCGATGGTGAGTGCTCTCTGTCACAAACAACTCCACATTTGGCTAAGGTTGAGGATCTGGCTTGCTTCCCTGTATGTGGACCTATCTGCATTGCCCACGTGGCATGCTGGGGTTGGCTACCCAGAGGCTATTTAAGCTGTGGGCTGGCTTTCCCCAGGGTCAGATGATTGTTCAAGGTTCCTGAATAAACTGCATTGAAAAAGAAAAAGAAAAAAAAAGAAATCTCAATGCTATTATGACATTACAAGTTCTTATGACATCACACTGCAATGTCATATATCTCAATGCTAATACACAATAACAATAATAGAAATGACAATGCTATACTGACATCACAGAGGTATTCTGACATCAAAATTCTATTGTAGCATTAAAATATTATGACATCGCAATGGTTTGGTGCTGATTGGCTCAGAGGGAGAATGACGTAATGAAACAGGTAAATGCCAGCAAGAGTTTCTGGAGCTAGTTATTAAAAGGGCCAAGAGGACAGCCTGATTGAGAGAAAGGGTGAGTATACATGCTTCAATCTGGGCAGCTGAAAGCATACAACCGAGAGATGACAGTTCCCATGTGCAGGAATCTTAGTTCAGTTAATCTGTCCCAAATTTCTTTCAAGTGGTCATTAGTAAAGTCCCGTTTCCTTGACATATGAATTTCACATTATCACAGATTCCAATATTATTTATTAAATGCACAGATATGTCCTCAGTCAGTGAATTACTTATTGTGAAAACCCTCCCTGGTATTTTTACAGAGAGTATCCATGTTTTCACATCAGCAAGCAGACAACTTGTTGTAGTCCTTCAGCAGAAATGAGAGTTTTTCATACTGAACCACAAAGCAGCAGGCAGAGAGAGAATGAGAAAGATATAGATTGAAAGAGCTAGAGAGACAGATTCACAAATAAGAGATTGATACCTACAAAAACAAAGATATAAAGTGACAGAGACAGAGAGACAAAGACTCCATTCTGTTTGGTCACTTTCACTGGCATATCAACCTCAAAGCACGCCCTCCTACAATATAACTCCAATAGGAATTATATTATCTCACAAGTCCATATCTCCTAACCTGTCCCAGACATTTCTTCACTGGGGACTAAACATGTAAATAGATGAGCTTTAAGGGGACATTGCAATTCATATCACCAAGAAGTGGAAGAACATGCAGGGACTTCTAGGCTAAAAGAACATAATTATCCTAATAGTTTGTCATTCAATACAAGGATTAAAGTCCCAGCAAATCCCAAGTTCTAAAGGATATGATTGACAATCTCCCTTGAGAAAATGTGGAATATTAACATAATGGAGTATTATTCAGCTAAGAAAAAGACATCTTCATATTTTCAGGCAAATGGGTAGAACCAGGAAAAATCATCCTGGGTAAAGTAACTAAAATGCAGAATGACAAATATGGTATGAATTCACTTATTAGGTGGTCTCCTAATAGTGTGGGAAAAAGTACCAATAGTCCATCTAATTGTGAACAAACAAGTCTGCTACTAGGGGCATTGGGTAACAGTGACTTGAGCTGTTGGGCCAGGGCATCCTACAAAAACTTTCAAGCAACCCAGGATGTTATAATTAAAATAGGCTGCTCTCTGCCCTCAACTGATTGATCATTGCCATGTTCTTGGATCAACAGAGATGCTTCCTTCTCCATCAATTAGGATGCAGAGATCCAAAGTTTGATATTATGCAGAGAGAGCCTTTAAACCACTCAGGTCTAAATGAGATTTCCCATTGAAATTCTCACTCCCATCAGAGTTCTTGGAGGTAGTACCAGTGTGCAGCAAGTATGAACTCAGTTTTCTTTAAGGGATTTCTCACTGCAACTCCGATCATGTTTCAGTGACTATATGAACAACACACACTTCATTTAATTTATTATAAAGACAAAATATTTTAGTGTGACACATGGGTAGAAATTTGAACCTGAGAGCAGTGGAACAGGAGTGTAATATATAATATATGAATTTCTCACATTCTCAATAAACATGATATGTTAACGTTTACACTGATTTTTAATGTGGGTAAAAGATTCTGCTAAAGGAGGGCATAGTTTAACTTTGTAAGGCATGCTTTCTAGGAACTCATTATGTACCAGAGAATCCTAGCCATGAACTACTGTTTACCCAGCTACCTCAGACATCATGAGCTCAGGTGACTCCTCTGAACAATCAGTCCTGGCACTAACACAGCGTTTGCTTTGAGGACCACTGCAGGAAATACTTCTGCTCTTGTGTCCTAGGCATATAACACAGATATGCTTCTCTGTCTTGAAGTACTAGTTTGAACAGTAAACCAAGACAAGAGAATTGGTCACTGACAACTGGTAGGACACAGCTGCCAATCCAGCAGGACAGCCTAGGAAACTGTGCTCATAGAGGGTTGGCAACCATAGTGTGGAACAGCACCAGCTCTCAAATCCTTTATTGCCCCCACCCCCAGTTCTTCTTTTACATTCACAGATTTTTCTGTGTTTCAGCCAAACCAGTCCCAGGAATTATATGGTTTCTTTCTCTTCTCCCTGCTCTAAAGACTCAATACCCCAAGGAACCCTAGAGCCTGCTAGCCTATTATATCAATAAGAATGTGAAGACACATTATTGAAATTCTCCTTCCTCTCAATACTCTGGGAAGCCTGCAGGAAAGGAGGGAGTAAGTTTCAAAATTAGATGGAACTGAGGACATAAGGAGAAGAATGCCTTGAGAATCAGGCCACAGAGGAAGATGATGCAGCCATTCTTTAAGAGACCTGATAAACTAGGGTCAGATAGAAGGCCCCTATCAGGGAAATAGAGAAAGGGTATAAGGGTAGAAGAAGGAGGGTGAGTGAAACTTGAAATTTAAGAGGAGGAGGGCAGCAGAGTGTATACAAAGTGAACAAATCATAATAAATAAATACATAAGAACATCTGTGATCAAGGTGATAAAGTATAGCATTCTTCAGTACTGATGGCTTCTTCTTGCACATGGTTCCAGGATGCAGCAAGGATAAACTCAGTTTTCTTTAAGGGACTTGGCAGTGAGAGTCTGTTCATGTTCCAATGAGTATATCAACAACACATACTTCAACTGATGTATTTTAAAGAAAAGAAAAAAAAAATAGTGTGACATATGGGTATGAATTTGAACCTGGGAGCAATGGAAAATGAGTGTAATGTATGTTATATGAAATTCCCACGTAATCAATAAAAATAATATGTTGAAAACTTTTACACTGGCTTTTATCATGGAGAAAATATTCCACTAAAGGAGGACAGAGTTTCACTTTGTAAGGCATGCTTTCCAAGAACACATCATGTAGCAGAGAATCCTAGCTTTGAACTAGTGGTTACCCAGCTACCTCAGATCCTATGAGCTCAGGTGGCACCACTGAACTATCAGTCCTGTCACTAATACTTATGTTTAGAGGTTTGTCTGGAGGACAGAGCTACTCTTTTGTCCTAGTCCTTTAACAAGGACCCATTTCTCTTTCCTGAATGCTCAGTTTTAATTGTAAACCCCAGTACAAAGACCACAGTACAAAGAGGACACAGCTGCTGATCCTGCCAGGTCAGCCAACCAACACTAGTTTTTATCAGCACCAGCTGTCAAAAAATATATTGCCCTCAATTCTCCTTTTACACTTACCAATCTTTCTTTGTTTCAGTCAAATCATACCTAGGAATTGTCAGGTTTGCTTCTCTTTTCCCAGGTCTTACAGACTCAATACACCAAGTAACCCAAGGGCCGGTTTGCCAATTATATCAATAAAAATGTGAAGATACATTTAGTAAGTATGTAATTAACTGCTCAGTTTTAGGTCACAACCTAGGAAATTTCAGAACCAAAAGCACAGTAGGAGACCACCTTGTCATTTGGTACATTCCCCTTAATCCCACATTCTTTGAAGCTTCCCTAGTTGGGAAGCTGTACAATTAAATAAACATTAAAGTTTCATTTCCTACTGACATTGCCATGGTGGTAAACAGGAATAAAGTTGTGAGATATGGATAAAGGGATGAGATAAAGGCTTGTTGGGTTTCACAAGAAAAATCATGGGTTTACCAGCTCAGAGGTACTGGACAGTGAGAAAAGTTTGTTTACTCACAAAAACAAGATTCTCACAGGTGCTGATTGGCTGAGATGGATAATGATGACATGAAACATGTTAAAGCCAGTGAGAGTTTCAGGAGCCAGTTATTAAAAAGGCCAAGTGAACAGTGTGCTTGAGAGAAAGGTTGAGGAGCCCTAAATGCCTCAATCTGGGGATCTGAAAGTACACAACCCAGAGCTGTCAGTTCCTGTGTCTAAGACTCTTAGTTCAGGAAAATTGTCACATATTTCTTTCATGTGGTCATTAATAAAATTATGTGTCCTTGACATGTGACTTTCACATTATCACAGATATGTCCTCAGGCAGTGAATTACTTCATGGGAAAATGCTCCCTGACCAAGGCAAATCATCGAACAAAAAGTGTTTAATTAGGACCTTGCTTATATTAATTACAGAGACTATCCAGGATATCATGTCAGCCAGAAGTCATCTTGTTGTAGTCCATTAGCAGATCTGATCGATTCTGATAGTGAAACACAAGTGGCAGGCAGGGAGAGGGAGACTAAGAGAGGCAGAGAAAGTCTTAGAGAGACAGACTCAGAAATAGAGAGACCAAGTCCACGTTTTCCAGGAACTCATTATCTAGCAGAGAATCCTAGCCATTAAATTCTTAATACACCAAATAACCATAGGGATGGTTTGCCATTTATATGAATAAAATGTGAAGGTACATTTAGTAAGTATGTGAGTAACTGCTCATTTCTAAGTCACAACCTAGGAAATGTCAGAACCAATACTACAGTTGTACACTAACTTTTTATTTGGTAGGGATGGGAGAAAGGCTATTTGGGTTTCACAAGAAAAAGTGATGTGTGCACAGGATTAGAGTACTGGACACTGAGGAAAGTTTATTTAATCATCCCCATGGAATCCTGAAGATTCTCCAGGTGTTGATTGCCTGAGATGGAGAATGATGTAATGAAACAGGTGAAAGCCTGTAAGAGTTTCAGGAGGCAGTTATTAAAAGGGCCAAGTGGAGACTGTGTTTGAGAGAGAAGCTGAGCAGCACTACATGCATCAAATTGGGCAGGTGAAAGCACACAACCATGAGATGTCAGTTCCTGTGTCCAAGATGTCTTAGTTCAGCAAAAGTGTCATATATTTCTTTCAAGTGGTATTTAATAAAGTCCATGACATGTGAATTCACATTTTGACCAATTCTATTAATATTTGTTAAATGCACACATATGTCCTCAGTCAGTGAATTATTTACTGCGAAAATGCTCCCCGACCAAGGCAAATCATTGAACAAAGAGCATTTAATTGGGCCCTTGCTTATATTTTTTACAGAAACAATCCAGAATGTCATGTTGGCAAGCAGTCATCTTGTTGTAGTCCTTCAGCAGAACTGAGAGCTTTTCATAATTAAAAAGAAGTGGCAGGCTGAAAGAGGGTGAAAGAAAGAGCAAGAGAGACAAAGAGCTAGAGAAACAGATTCAGAAATATTAAGACCAAACTCGAAAGAAAAAAAACATATAAATTGACAGACACCAAGAGACAGAGACTCCATTCTGTCTGTTTGCTTTTATTGGCATATCAACTTCTAAGCATACCCTCCTATAATTTAATACCTAAAGGAATTATACTTTTTCATATTTTTTATTTTAATTTTTATCAATTACAATTTATTCACTTTGTATACCTCAATAAACCCCTCCTTCCTCCTATCCCAAAGCCATGATCCTTATCACTTATCCATGCATGCACCTTCCCAAATCTGCTGATAGGGGAGGTCTTCCTCTCCTTCCTTTTGATAAAATCCCTCTGTCACATAGAGGGTCAGTAAAGATTCTTTCCCAATCTGTAGGCATTCATTTTTCCTTTTATTTTTATTTTTTTGACATCTTTGTCAAAACTCAGGTGTCCATAAGGATGTGGGTTTATTTCTGGATCTTCTATTTGGTTCCATTGAAAAACCATTCTGTTTCTATGAGAGACCATGTAGTGTTTATTACTGTTGCTCTATAGCACAACTTGAGATCAAGGATGGCGATAGCTCTAAAAGATCTTTTATTGTAGAGCATTGTTTTAGCAATTATGGTTTCTTGTTTTTCCATAAGAAATGAGAATTTTTCTTTCAAATTATCTGTAAAAAAATTATGTTGGTAGATTGATGGGAATTCTATTGATTTGGTAGATTGCTTTTGGTAAGATGGCCATTTTTACAATGATAATCCTGCCAAGCCATGAGCATAGGAGGTCTTCACATCTTCTGATATTTTCTTCTATTTTTTTCTTCAGAGTCTTGAAGTTTTTTACATTCAAGTCATTGACTTGCTTGGTTAGGATTACACCAAGGTACTTTATGTCTTTTGTGAAGGGTAAATTTTTTTCCCCGCTAATTTCTACCTCAGCCCTTTTGTCTTTTGTATACAGAAGGGCTACTAATTTTTTTTTTGTTATTATATCCTGCAACTTTGCTGAAGGTGTTTATGAGCTGTGCAAGTTCCCTGGTAGAATATTGGGGGTCACTCAGGTATACGATCTGCAAATAGTGATAAATTGACTTCTTCCATTCCGATTTGTGTCCCCTTGATCTTCTTCAGTTGTCTTATTGCTCTAGCAAGGACTTCCATAATTATGTTGAAGAGATATGGAACAAATGAGGAGCCTTGCTTTGTCCTTGATTTCTGTAGGATTGCTTTAAGTTTCTCTACATTTAGTTTGATGTTGGCTATAGGCTTGCTGTATATTGCCTTTACTGTATTTAGATATGTGCCTTGTATCCCTGATCTGGCCAATTCTTTAACCACAAATGCATTATGGATTTTGTCAAATGCTTTCTCAGTATCTAAGGAGATTAACATGTGTTTTTTGTTTGTTTTTTCTTTCAGTTTGTTACTATGGTGGATCACATTGTTGGATTTCCGTATACTGAACCACCCTTACATACCTGGGATAAACCCTAATTGGTCATTGTCATGATATCTTTGATGTTATTGTATTCAGTTTGCAAGTATTTTGTTGAGTATATTTGCAACAAAGTTCATAAAGGAGATTGGCCTGAAATTCCCTTTCTTTGTTGGGTCTTTGTGAGATTTAGGCAATGGCTTCATAGAATGAGTTTTTTAGTCTTCCTTCTCTATCTATTTTGTGGAATAGTTCAAAGAGAACTGGCATTAGCTCTTCTTTGAAAGTCTGGTAGAATTCTGTGCTGAACCATCTGTTCCTAGGATCTTTTTGGATGATAGACAATTGATGACAGCTTCTATTTCCTTAGGGAATATAGGACTATTTAATATATATACCTGGCCTAAATTCAGCTTTGGAAAGTAGAATTTATCAAGAAAATTGCCCATTTTATATAGATTTTCAAATTTTGTGGCATATAGAATTTTGAAATAAGTTCTAATGATTGGATTTCCTCCGTGTCTTCAGTTATGTCCCTCTTTTCATTCATGATTTTGTTGATTTGGATGGTGTCTCTCTCACTTTTAGTTAGATTGGCTAAGGGTTTGTCTATCCTGTTGATTTTCTCAAAGAACCAGCTCTTGGTTTCATTGATTCTTTGAATTGTTTTATTTGTTTCTAATTGACTGATTTCAGCCCTGAGTTTGATTATTTCCAGCCATTTACTCCTTTTTGGTGTGTCTTCTGCTTCTTTTTCTAGAGTTTTTAAGTGAGCTATAAAGTTGCTTGAATGAGATATCTCACATTTCTTCTTGAAGGCACTTAGTGCTATGAACTTCTCTCTTAGTACTACTTTCATTGTTTCCCACAAATTTGGGTATGTTTTGCCTTAATCTTTATTTCTTCCATGACCCAGCTATCTTTTAGTAGCAAGCTGCTCAGTTTACATGTGGGTGTAGGTTTTTTTGCTATTTCTGTGTTATTGAGGTCCAGCTTTATTCCATAGTGATCAGATAAGTTAAATGTATACCAATCTTCTTGTGTCTGTTGAGGCTTGCTTTGTGACCAACTGTATGCTCTATTTTAGAGAAGGTTTCATGAGATGCTGAGAAGAAGGTAAATTCTTTTGTGTTTGGGTGTAAGATTCTGTAATTGTCTGTTAGGCCCATTTGATTCATGATCTCTGTCAGAGATATTGTTTCCTTGTTTAATTTCTGTTTTGCTGACCTGTCCTTTGTTGAGAGTAGGGTGTTAAAGTCTCCCACTATTAATGTGTGGGAAATATGTGTGGTTTAAAATTTATTAATGTTTGTCTTACAAATGTGCCCTTGTTTTTGGGCCCAGATGTTCAGGACTGTTATACCTTCCTGATGGAATTTTATCTTGATGAGGGTTATGTGTCTTTGCCGATCTCTTTTTATTAATTTTGGTTGAAAGTCTATTTTATCAGATATTAGAATGGCTACTCCTGCTTGCTTCTTTGGTCCATTTGCTTGGAAACTCATCTTTTAGCCTTTACCTTGCAGATGATAAGATCGTATACCTGAGTGACCCCCAAAATTCTACCAGTGAACTCGTACAACCTTCAGCAAATTGGCAGGATACAAAAATAACTCAAGAAATCAGTAGCCCTCCTGTATACAAAAGATAAAAGGGCTGAAAAAAACTTACAAAAACATAACAAGGCCATACACACTTCCCACACATTTCCTTACTGGGGACTCAACATGTAAAGCAATGAGCTTCAAGTGATTTGCAATTCAAATCATCAGAAAGTAGAAGATGATGGAGGGACGTCTAGGCTATAAGAAATTAGTTATCCTGATATTTTATCATTCAATACAATGATTAAAATCCAAATAACTTCCAAGGACTAAAAAAAAAAGACTGAAAATCTCTTTTGGGGAAACTGTGGAATAATGACATAACAGAGTATTATTAAGCTAAGAAAATTACATTGTGATATTTTCAGGCAAATGTTTTGAACTAGAAAAAGTCATCTAAAATGCAAAAAGAGGAGATACAATGCAAATAAATCATAATAAATAAATACATAAGAAAAAAGGTGGTCAAGGTGATGAAATTCAGACCTCTTTAGGACTGATGGCTTGTTCTTGTTGGGGATGAAGGGTGTGGGAAGGATGAACTCAGTTTTCTTTAAGAGACTTGGCACTGTTACTCTGATCATGTTCCAATGATTAGATGAACAACACATATTTCAATTGATGTATTTTAAAGAAAAAATAATTAGAGTTGCACATGGGTAGGAATTTAATCCTAGAAGCAATGGAAAATGAGTAATTATATTATATGGAATTCCCACATAGTCAATAAAAATAATATGTTGAAAACTTTTACAATGACTTTTAACATGGAGAAAATATTCTGCTAAAGGGAGGCACAGTTTGACTTTGTAAGGCATGCTTTCCAGCTGGCACCATTTAACTAGCAGTCCTGGCCCTAACACTATGTTTAAAGGGTTTGTCTGGAGGACTACAGCCAGAAACACAGTTGCTCTTGTTTCCTAGGCGTATAACATGGACCCATTACACTGCACTGAAGGCCCAATTTTAAATGTAAACACCAAGATCAGGAGGCCTCCTCACTGACCACTGAGTAGGACATAGCTGCACATCCAGCCAGGTCAGCCAAGTTAACCCTGCTCATAGAGGTTTGGCAACACTAGTGTGGAAACGAACCAGCTGTCAAATAGTTTATTTCCCCTCATTTCTCCTATTGTACTCACAGATTTTCACTTTTTCAGCCAAACCAGTCCCAGGAATTGTCTGGTTTCTGAAGGAGTGTGGTAATTTGAATTCTACCCCTTGGTCTTGGTAGATGCAGGTCTTATCTAAGTACTATGTCTCAGAGTCTTTCCTTGGTGGTCTCTGCAAGCGGGGTATTCTGAGTCTGAGAAGTAGATAGCAAGCTCCCTGAAACCTTGGGAACCAGATCAAAAACTTTGTGTAACCTTGAGTGAGTTCCTGGATGCCTTTTAGGTGGCTACTGTGAAAAAATATTTGCTTTTACCCTTTGCTTTATAGGTATTGTTTTCTCATTCAGTAAACTGAGACTTGATCAGGAATCTGTCTTGTCTACAATATTCCTGTCTCTGTCTCCCCATTTATACTCACTCTTTTAGGTGGACCCTTTTCTGTTTGTATAATGTTCTTTTGAAATCTATACACCTTACCCTCGTTTATTCAAATGCTGATTTCTCTCCTCTCCCCCAGTTTCTGGTTTCAACCCGATATTGCATTATTTTAAATAGGCAAAAAGAAAGTAGCCACAGTGTTGTGCAAAGTGAGGAGCCAGAGGACAGGAAAGAGGAGAAGACCCAGAGGTCAGGAAATGAGTGGGAGAAAAGCATGAGAGAGAGAGCTTTGAGAGAGAGCTGGAGGACAGATTTTGCAACTACGTTGAGATGGACTGGACATAATATCTCACAAAAAGCAATTATAATGGGTAAAATCTAAATATTAGGAAAATATGAGGGCTTGGACGTACAGGAGGGAGGAACTATTGCTCAATATCATGTTCTAGGCTAACTAAATAAACCCAGTCTCTGTGTGGGGATTTGGTTATACAGCTGTTTTAGATTAACGGCAAGCTTTACTAAAGATAGTAATTAGCAAATATTAATCTCACATATACTTTTTGACAAACCTAAAGGATGGGACATTTGGCACCCAAACAAGGGACCTTGAAAATGAGGGGCCTAGGAGTGGTATAGCGGAATCTTGAGGAAGCACTATTCCTAATTTTCTGAGAAACTGCCAATTGATTTCCAAAGTGGTTGTACAAGTTTGCATTTGTACCAGCAATGGAGGAGGGCTCTCCTTTCTCCACAACCTCTCCAGGATATGTTGTCACTTGAGTTTTTGATCTTGGCCATTCTGGTGGTTGTCAGGTGAAATCTCAGGGTCGTTTTGATTTGCATCTCTCTGATAGCTAAATTGAGCATTTCTTTAAGTGTTTCTCTGCCATTCTGTCCATGTGGATCAAAGATATCAACATAAAACCAGATACACTAAATCCTTTAGAAGAAAATGTGCATATGATATTGGAACTTATTGGCACAGGAGATAACTTCCTGAATAGAACATCAACAGCATAGGCTCTAAGAGCAACAATTGATAATGGGAATTCACAAAGCTGAAAAGCAAAGTACATAGTCATCAAAATAAAATGATAGCCTAAAAACTAGGAAAGATCTTTACCAACCCTACATCTGACAGATGGCTTATATTCAGAATATATAAAGAACTAAAGAAGTAACAAAACAGCAAATCAAGCAATCCTATTAAAAATGGGATACAGAGCTTTGTTTTAATATTACAAAAACTGGTTTTAAAAAATATTTATACGTTTATGAAGCAGGTACTATGGTTGTTTTTATCTTTGTCTCTGTTTTTTTGTTTTGTTTTGTTTTGTTTGTCTGCATGTTTCTGTATTGGTTTCTGCTTTTACTTTGCTCATGATGTCTAGGAAACTTGGAGAGTTTCCAATCTTGTTGAGGAAGGCCCAATTCAATTCCTGGGGAAGAGGCCCCTTAAGGTTCTACTCCTTTTGGGACCAGGAGAGAGGGACACTGGAACTCTATTCTCCGTGTTAATAGGGCTCCTGGAGACTGCTCTCCATATGGAAACTGTGGAAAGGGCCATGGGGCTCTGCTCCTTCTGGAATCTATGTGACTGGAGGGGAGCCATGAGGGGGTCAACTCCTTCTGTGGGACTTGTGTCCAGTACAAGCTGGTCAACTCCTGGTATTTTGGTATCCTGGTTACTCCAAGGTAACAATGTCACATTTCTGTTTTTCTTATGTATCTCTCTCTGTGTGTATGTTTACCTGTAGACTTGGATATTTTTAGACATGAGACAATTTGAATCAACATACCTGAGATAGGTCCTAGAACATCAGAGATAAATACTTAAAAAAAATTAAAATTAGCAGGTATTTTAAAATAGTAACCCTTGGGCAGTCTAACAAAGAACTTAAAACAGGTTCTCAACACTTTGGGGGAAATAAAAAACCTTGGTATTTATTTTATTAAGGTTACAAAGTAAAACCAAGCCATGATTTTTAAGCCAATTAAACAAAAACTGTAATAATTAAAATATATTCATGTAAAAAACTATAAAATATGTTGCTCTACATTTAAAATGTTATAGATTCTTCAGTGCAAAATGCTTGCTTATGATCTCTTACAGGAAAAAGAAAAAGGACTACAATTTTATGTTAGCCCAGGGTTATGCATGGTTATATTCTGATCATTGTTAACCATTATATAAAATATATGTCTGGCTGCCAGTACCTAAATAAATGATTTAATGTTGTTTATTTCTGTCTTATAGATTTGGTATGGCCAGAACAGCTCACTTTTCCTGAGTGCTTATAAACTAAGTATAGTTCTCTGATTAACATTATATAAAACTTTTGTCCTTTCATTTTTTTTTCTGTTAAGTATTAATACAATATAATAGGATTAATAAGATTTGCTAATGCCTTTATAAATGATGTTTAATTAAAAGTTTTGCTTTGAATTTACTTTAAAAAGAATAGATTTAAAGTCATGCTAAAGATTATAGTTGAGTACAAGGTTGAATTTTGCCGAATCTGTTTATTTAGTTTTGTTGTTGTTTTTTAAGGTTAAATCTAAAATGGATAACCATAAAGTTTGCCTATGTATATCTGCCTAAAAAATGGTCCTAAAACATATATTTTAAAAATGTTGTTAATGTCAACAATACTTGGTTTCTGGGTTTTCCAGCTTTTGAAGGAATGCAAGTAAAACAGACTCTTAAATTTTCAGGAATAGGAAGAGGTCATCCTCTTTGCTTTACCAGAGAGAGTATTCCTCAGGACAGCTTACCAATATCCCCTGTCCAGGTCATAGATTGAAATGCCTACTACTGTAAAGTTGGGGTGGCAGCTCAAGCCTTCCTTTGCACCCAGGCAAAGTGGGATATTGGAAAGATATTATTGTACCTTCCAATGGGAGTTAAGAATGACAGTCTTACATATACAATGAGTTACCCATCCTGTGATTGAGGGGCCACTCTAGAATGAAAACCACTGTACAAGAAAAACAGCTGTGACTATTCCCATCCTTGAATTGAGGCCAGAGGCACTTAGCTCTCAAAAGGTAGGGTGTTTTTTAAAAAATATGTTTTTTAAAAAAAACATATTCAGATAGTTTTTTAAAAAATATGAGGGCAGGGTGAATTGTTTTGAGAAAACTCACAAATGGCCAAAAACTGCAAACAACTAGCTGTAAACTATCTTCATACTATTCTTGCTGACGAATCAATATATAGAGCAAAAGTGGCCAGATTGTTAATTATAAAATCCTGTGCTTTGTATGCTCAGGTTTGTCTCCTGCCTTTGGAGAGGTGACCCTATTATGATTGGAAAACAAAACAAAACAAAAAACAAAACAAAACAAAAAACATCTTGCTTTTGCATTGAGTTGTGGTCTGTGGGAGTTCCTGGGAAGAGCACAATCTTGAACTCCTGAGCTGTGAGACCTCCAGGTCTTACATTTGTTGTGTTTGGCGCGGAAAGGGCGTGCCACTTCCCCAACCCTCATCAAATTGAGCTCAGAGGTAGAGCTTTGAACAGGTTACTTTGATTTCTGTTTTGCTTTGTTTGTTTCTGTCTTACCAATCTGTTTCTGGTTAGGCACCTATCTGGACCTTTTTATTTGTCTCATCAGTCATTGTGATAGACAGACATGTCAGAATATTGCTTGACTGGAAACTGGAGGATACTCCAGATTCCATTTGGGAGTCTAGTTCCTGGATGGTCCTCCTCCCATCTATTTCTTCTTGAAGATGGCCACTGCCAGGAAGCCTCTCAGAGTTCTGTGGTACCAACAGTAAGGACATCCTTGTCTAATTGCTTGTCTTGTTCTCTTTGTCTCTATCATTTTTGCCTCTTTGACTTTCCTGATGGATGACTTTATTATGGGACAGACTGTGATTACACCCTTATCCCTAACCCTTGGTCATTTCTCAGAGGTGAGATAAAGGGTTCATAACCTTTCAGTTGAAGTTAAAAAGGGGAAATGGCAAAGTTTATCTTCCTCAGAGTGTCCTACTTTTCAGTTTTATGGTCACTGGAGGGCACCCTTCACCTTGACAAGATCCTTGATGTCAAGAATAAGACCCTCCAAACTCTAGGAGGCCACCATGATCAGGTTCCCTATATTCTGACTTGGAAGGATCTAGTTCATTACCCACCTCCTTGGCTGTACCCCTTTATTCTTCCCACAGAGACTTCCCCAACAGCCATCTGTGCAGTCAAGGAGAAGAAGATACTTGCCACTTCAGATATGGATCTCCTTCTTTTTGAAGTTCTGCCTCCCTACTGCCAGTTCTCCCCCCCAAGTAATCCCCCAGCAGGTCCGCAGCAGACTTCCATCAGCCCTTTGGCAACGCTGCAGTCACCACCAGATTCCAAAAGCATAAGTGGTCCATTAGTGTGAACTCGGAGCTTCTGAACAGCTCAGCCATGCTCCATGGCCCTTCCTTTGCGGGCCTATGGGGGCCTTGATGGCTATGGAAATCATCGCCTTCAGTGCTGGCCTTTTTCTTCAGATGATAGAAAGCCCATAACCTCGCCCCCCTTTTCCTGAAAATCCCCAAGCTCTAACTGATTTGTTTGAATCTGTCCTATTCTCACACCAGCCTACTTGGGATGATTGCCAGAAACTCTTGCATGTCTTCCTGACTACTGAGGAATGGGGACAGGTCCTTCTTTAGGTGAGAAAGAATTTGCCAGGGATGTATGGGAGGCCCTTTGTCCTCTCTGATGAGATTAATGATGGCTTTCCCCTCACCCACCCAAACTGGGATTACAACACACCCGGAGGTAGGGAGCTCCTAAAAGTCTACACTGGACTCTAATGGCAGGTCTCTGTGGGGCTGCTCTAAAACTCACCAATTTGATGAAGATGAGAGAGATGGTTCAGGGGCTGGATGAATCTCCCACAGGCTTTCTTGAATGGCTAATGGAGGCATACCACCGGTTTACATCCAATAATCCTACCTCAGATGAGCATAGGACAATGGTAACTATAACCTTTAGAGACCAGTCTGCCAGAGATATTTGTAGAAAGCTGCAGAAAGTAGAGGGTTTGCAGGATAAGTCACTAAAGGATTTAGTAAAGGTAGCAGAGAAGGTTTTCTATAGCTGGGAGATGGAAGAAGAGAAGGAGGAAAGGAAACAGAAAGAGCAGGAAGAGAAAGAGAAAGGTATAAGAGACAAGACAGAAAGTTAATTAAGATCCTGGTCACCATAGTTCAGGAGACTCGTAATGATAGGGAGAGAGTTCCTGGCAACTGGGGAGGCCCTCTGTCTAAGGTTCAGTGTGCATATTGCAAGGAGAAAGGACTGGATCAAGAATTGTCCTAAAAGGAAAAAAAAGCCAGAAAAACCAAACACCCAAGCACTGGAGACCTGGATCCTAAATGGGTGATGACAGTGACTGGGGGAACAGGATTCAGTCCTTCCCAAGCCCAGGATAACCCTTAAGGTGGAGGGGAAGCCAGTCCACTTTTTGGTGGACACTGATACCCTGCATTCTGTTGTGTTGCAAGAGTTTGGAGCTAAAAGAGGGAAGAAATCATGGGTCCAAGAAGCCACTGGATGAAAACAATACTCATGGACTACCCGAAGCATGGTGGACCTTACAGTGGGCTGGGTATCCCACTCATTCTTAGTTGTCCCTGAATGCCCGTACCTGCTGTTAGGGTGCGATATCTTGAATAAGATAGGGGCCCATATTTGCTTTAGACCAGATGGCCTACAGGTGACAGACGATAAAGGGGAACCCATTCATGTATGGACAATTCAACTGGAAGATGAATACCACCTTTTTAAGAAGTCCAGAAAAAGACATGACTGATGGCTAGAGAGACATCCCAGAGCATGGGCTGAAATGGCTGGTCTAGGAAAAGCAGAGATAGAGCTGTTCAGATAGAGCTGAAGCTTCAGGCTAACCCAATCTTGGTGCAACAATATCAAATGTCTAAGGAAACCCGTGATGGGATCCACCCTCAAGTACAATGGGCTCCTTGACCTAGGGGTACTCAAAAGGTGCCAATGTGCCTGCAATACTCCATTACTGCCAGTTTGGAAGCCTGGGAACAATGACTATCAACCCATACAGGACTTGATGGAAGTTAACAAACAGGTCATGGACTTATACCCTACCGTGCCTAACCCACATAACCTGTTGAGTTCCCTTCCCCCTGATAGAGTTTGGTATATGGTCCTGGACCTTAAGGACACATTTTTTGTTTGTTTGTTTCCAACTCAGCTCTACCAGCCAAGACATTTTTGCTTTTGAATGGAAAGACCCAGGCTCAGGGGTCTCAGGCAAGCTTACATGGACTTGACTTCCTCAAAAATTCCCCAAAGATATTTGATGAAACCCTACACGAGGTCATGGTACACTTCTGGGCCACCAATCCCCAGGTAACTCTTCTCCAATATGTGGGTGATATTCTATTAGCTGCAGATTCTAAAGAAACCTACCTTGAAGCCACCAACTGGTTGTTCCAAGATCTGGGTGAGCTTGGCTACAGAGCAACAGTGAAAAAGGCCCAGCTCTGCAGAAAACAGGTCAGTTATCTGGGTTATATATTAAGAGAGGGAAAGGTATGAGGTTATATATTAAGAGAGGGAAAGATATGAGGTTATATATTAAGAGAGGGAAAGAGATAGCTGTCAGAAGCTAGAAAAGAGACTGTATTTCATATTCCCCTTCCATAGACTACTAAACAACTGAGGGAATTCTTAGGTACAGCAGGGTTTTGCTGACTGTGGATTCTGGGATTTGCTGAGATGGCAGCCCCTCTGTATGCCCTTACAATGGGGAATGATTCTTTCATCAGGGGAAAGGATGTCCAAGCCACATTTGATAATATCAAAGAAGCCTTAATGTCAGCCCCAGCATTGGGACTCCCTTATGTGACCATCCATCTCCATGTGGCTGAGAATCAGGGAATGGGCAAAGAGGTGCTAACACAGAAAATTGGACCCTGGAAGAGAACCGTAGCTCATCTATCCAAAAAGCTTGATTCAGTAGTGGCAGGATAGCCATCCTGTCTGCGAATAATAGCAGCAGTGGCAGCACTAGTAAAAGATGCAGACAAACAGACTCTGAGATAGGACCTCACCATCTATGCTCCTCATGCCCTTGAAAGTATCATAAGGCAGCCACCTGATCACTGGATCATGAATGTCCACATGACACATTACCAGGCTTTGCTCTTGAATAACCATAGAATCATCTTTGCCCAGGCTTCAGGGCTAAACCCTGCCACCTTATTGCCCAATTGAGACATCCAGCCCCTGGAGCATGATTGTTTGCAGGTTCTAGGAGAGGAACAGGGATTGCAAAAGGACTTGAAAGATCAGCCTCTGCCTGACATCAAGGTGACATAATGTAAAGACAGGAGCAGTTTTTTGGAGAACGGGAAGAGAAAGGCAGGGGCAGTGGTGGTAGATGGACATAAAGTAACATGGGCCCAGATGTTGCTGAAGGGCACTTCTGCTCAGCTAGCTGAATTGATTGCTTTAACCCAGGCATTAACTCTGGAAAAGGGTAAAAAGATAAACATCTACACTGATAGTCAGTATGCCTTTGCAACAACCCATGTGCACAGGGCCATCTATCAGCAGAGAGGCCTGCCAACATCAGCTGGTAAAAGATAAAATAAAAATTAGATTCTGGCTTTGCTCAATGCCTTGTTGCTGCCTATAACGGTAAGCATTCTTCATTGCCCAGAGAAGAATAACTAAACTACTCAGAAAGTGACTTAAAGCTAATATGGCAAAAACAGGAGATATTTGACACCTGTGGGGGCATGGATTGACTCCAAAGGTAAGGTCATTCTACCACAGGAAGATTCTGAGAGATTAATAACACAGATACATAAGTGGACTCACTTTAGAGCAAAGAATTGGCTGAAGTTGCCCACCAATCCCAGTACCTAATACTAAAACTCACTGCCCTGACTGAGAGTGACAAGGGCTTGTGAACCTTGTCAGAGGGTAAACATAGGTAAGAGTTTCCAGAGCCCAGGGAAGTGGCTGAAAGGAACTAGACCTGGAATGCATTGGGAAGTGGATTTCACTGAAATTAAACCACCCAGGTAAGGCAATAAATATCTCTTGTTTTTTGTTTTTTGTTTTTTTTTTTTTTTTTTTTTTTTTTTTTTTGGACACTTTCTCAGAATGGGTGGAAGCTTTTCCCACAGAGAAAGAAACTTCCCTGGTCATGGCCAAAAGGATTCTTGAAGACATTTTTCCTTTGTTCGGTATTCCAAAAGTAATTGGGTCAGACAATGGGCCAGCCTTCATTGCTCAGGTAAGCCAGGAGTTGGCCAGGTTTCTGGGGCTTGATTGGAAATTACATTGTGCTTATGGACCCCAAAGTTCAGGACAGGTAAAGAGAATAAATAGAACTCTCAAAGAGACTCTTACCAAATTGACCATGTAGACTGGAGGTGACTGGGTGGTGCTCCTTACCTTGGCCCTCTTTAGAGTCAGAAATACTCCTTCCCTATTAGGCTTAACTCCCTTCGAACTACTATATGTGGTTTTTGCTCCCCTGACTCTTCTTGGGGACCCCCTTGACCTAACTAGTGGTAACTCTGACTTGTTGTCCAGGCTGAAAGGACTACAACTTATTCAGAAAGAGATTTGGAGCAGGGTTATCAGTGCATATGTGCCTGGGTCCTTGGAGGTTCCTTATCAGTTCCAGGTTGGAGATCTGATGTACTTGCAACAACACCAGAGCCAGAATCTGGAACCTCAGTAGAAGGGTCCTTACTATGTCCTGCTCACCACTCCAACAGCCATCAAAATAGAGGGCATTGCAGCTTGGATCCACATGTCACATGTCAAGCCTGCTCTTCATCATCCTGCCAACACCTGGAAAGTCCAAGCCTCCAGCAACCCGTTAAAACTGAAACTCATCAGGGACAATGAACTCTCTGAACAGTAAAGTGGACACACAATGGTACTGCTGGGTGGTGCTGTTTGTATTCAGTTGGGTAACTATTGACGGGAGCTTTGGCTATCCTCACCAGGCTCACAGGGTCCTGGAAGCATTGTATGGTAAACCCTGTAATTGCAAGGGTGGGGTGATGAATGACAGAGCCTTACTAAATGGTGAGATGTGGGGGCCCAACAAGGCCTATGCTCAAGTTGAGTGTGGAAATAAATGGGCATATATAGCCCTACAATCTTCAGAGAGAATTCCAAGTTTAGAATGGCATTGTGTAACCAAGCCTAAAATGATTCCTTATGTAAATTGGCACCCCTGGCCTTGCCCTTGTGATACCAATCAACAGCTGTGCATAGCAGTTGCTATGGGGTTGTGCAACAATGTACTGGAAAAGATAACATCACCTATTTCACTGCCATATTAAACCAGGTCAGGGGGGAGGGGAAGATAGATGGTTGGTCCCACAACATGCCAGGAAGTGGCCATGAATCTAAATTACTCCAAGTCCCTTGTTCAGGGATGGTAGGAAAGCCTGTATGCTGGGAGTAAGGTGCCCCCTATTCACCTCTCAGAGGGAGGAGGGCCGCAGGATCAGGTCAGACAAGAACAGGTCAAACAATGCATTGAAGAGTTAATAAAGAATAGCTGTCCCTCAATTACCACCCTCTGGTTCTTCCTGATAGTAGAGGAAAATTTACTTTATAACCCCAGACTATACGTGTTATTACTGCCACTCATAGCCTCCTAATCCTTCACTTGCAAGTGACTGTTGGCTCTGCCTATGAAAAGGGCAGCCTGTTCCTCTGGCACTTCCTGCTTCTAATGCCATTTATTCCACTGCTGAGGGGTCCCTGCCAACCATCACTCCCTATGAGAGTGCAGCCTCTCTTCAACCAAAATGTTACCTGTTTGACTAAACCCTACAAAAATGATAGCCCAGATCTACCTGTAATTGATGCTAACTTTTTGATAACTCCACAGCTCTCTGCCCTGACAATAACACTGTTTTCTTATCTGGAAATAATGAAGCCTACTATACGTTCTTGCCCACAGATGGGACCTGTGTACAGGCGACCTTACTCCCTGATATTAGCATCATTCCAGAGGATGAGCTGGTCCCAGTCCCCAGCTTTGACTTAATGGCTGGAAGAATGAAAAGAGCCATTCAGTTCATTCCTCTGTTAGTGGGAATTGGTCCATAGGCACTGGGTCAGCTGGTTTGGGTGTTTCATTATATAAATAAAACAAACTATCCCAACAGTTAATTTTTGATTTACAATTGCTTTTGATCACTATCAATGACCTCCAAGCTCAATTCCTTAGCAGAAGTAGTTCTCCAGAACTGGAAAGGATTACACCTCCTTACAGCTGAAAAAGGAAGAATCTTCTTAGCCCTACAGGAGCAATGCTCTTTTTACACTAATAAGTCAGGTATTGTTAAAGGAAAGATTAAAAAATTACAAGAAGATCTTGAAAAAAAATTAATAGAATTAACTAGAATCTCCTTTTTCAAATGGTTTTAATGGACTGCTCCCTATGTGCTTCCCTTGCTGGAACCTCTTACTACCCTTTTGCTCCTTGTCACAATAGTACCCTGTATTGTGAACCATATACTGGCTTTCCTTAGGAAATTTGTAAGTGCAGTTCAGGTCCTGATGCTCCAGAGGCAGTATTAACCTCTCCCTGTGGATGATCCACAATTTCAGGGTTAACACTGGGGCAAAAAGAAAAGGAGGGGGATGAGGGGCCACCCGGGAATGAAAACAACTGTAAAAGAAAAAGAGCTGTGACTATTTCCATCCTTGAAGTGAAGCCAGAGGCATGTAGGTCTCAAAAGGCAGGATGAACTGCTCTGAGATAGCCTTGAATTAAAGTCAGAGGCAGAGAGTTCTCAAAGGGCGGGATGAACTACTCCAAGATAGTTTTAAAAAAATAAAGGGTGAATTGTTTTGAGAAAGCTCACAAATGACCAAAAACTGCAAACAACTAGCTGTAAACTATCTTCACTCTATTTTTGCTGACCAATCAATGTATAGAGCAAAAGTGGCCAGATTTTTTAGTATGAAAACCCTGTGCTTTGCATGTTCAGTGTCCTTTCCTGCCTTTGGAGGGGCAACCCTATTGCAATTGGAATAATAATAATAATAATAATAATAATAATAATAACCCCTCTTGCTTTTGCATGGAGTTGTGGTCTGTGGGAATTCCTGGGAAGGGTGCAATCCTGAACTCCTGAGCTGTGAGACCCCAGGTCTTACATGAGAAAGTGGATCAAGGCATAATTACTAGACTAATGGTTCCTTTGGAGACACTTTGGAGAAACACACACATTCTACTCCTGGGGCAATGTCGCTGCATTTACAGTCATAGATTGTACTAATCTATCGATAAGGGTATTAAAAACTTGGCTTCTGATAAGGGCAGTCTAAATTCCTTTGTTTTAGAAAAATCTTAATCATCCTTTTTCCCATTACTGCTAATGGGAAACATTGTAGTAAGACATTTTAAGAACAATGTTATCTATTCAGTTGAATGTATATATTACAATCTTACTAATTGTGTTAGTGCTGATAACAATGCTCTTTCAGTATTAGTTGTTAAGCAACCTGCTTTTTTTATGATTCCTGTTAGGGTTTCTGATTATTGGTATGATGAAACAGAATTTAATTGGACTCAGGTTTAGAATCACCTTGCTGGTATTTGGTCTACAAAAAATTCAAATTGAACATGTTAATGATGAGAAATTAGATCCATGACTTAGAATCTGCAAAAAAAATACCTAGCTTAGAAATGGCCAATACAGCCTGGCATATATTTATTAGCCTCAGGAGTTGATTTCCATTTTTTGACTCTTTGCTAAAGTGTGGACAGACACTTGGCTGGCCAGGCAGGTATGGGTTTGTTGGCCTGTGCCTGAGTTCCTTGTTTGTTACAGTTCCTTCTTCAACAACTTCAACTCATGCAAGTGCAGTTGCATGATTTTAAATTAAAGATCTCTAACAACCTCATTTGATATGGAGTAAGTCAATGATGTGTAAAAGTAAACTTGTGTTTTTTCCAACTTAAGACAGAGGCTCATAAAAATCTGCATCCAAGAACTGGATGACCAGTAAGGAAAATGCATATTTCACCAATCGAAGATAGGCTCTCCATAAAACAAAGAAGGGGGAACTGAAGGAGTCTGGTAATTGGAATTCTGCCTCCTGGCCAGGGCAGATGCAGGTCTTATTAGGATCCATATTTCAGAGACTATACTTGGTAGTCTTTGCAAGCAGAATGTTCTGAGCTTGAGAAGTAGATAGCAATCTCCCTGCAACTTTGGGATCCAGAGAGCAAACTTGATGTAAACTTGAGTCTACTAATAGTGAGGGATAAAGTCGCAAAAGGCCAAATATTGTGACCAAACCAGTGTTCCACTAGGGAGATTGGGTGTCAGTTAATTGGTTGTTGGGCCAGGGAATCCTATGGAAATTTTCAAACAAACTTGTCTGTTGTTATTAAAATATGTTGTTCTCTGCCCTCAAATGATAGATCAGTGCAATGTTGTTCAATCCAGCGAGATGCTTCTGTTTACATCAAATAGGAATGCATACAGAGACCCAAAGTCTGGTATTATGCAGAGAGAGATCTTAAAACACCCAGGTATAAATGGGTATTCCCTATGAAATTCTTCCTCCCAGTTATCTGGATAGACTTCAGGAGAGTAGGCAGGAAGAGTATCATAAGTAGAGGGAATTGAAGACACAAGGACAACAAAACCCTGAGAATTAGACCAGAAAAGAAGATGATGCAGGAACACGTGTTGATACCTGAAAAGCTAGGGTCAGATAGAAGGAGGAGGAGAACGTCCCTTATCACTGACCTATAAAAAGGGCCTAAGAGTAGGAGAAGGATGGTGGATGGGACTGGAAAGAGAAAAAGAAAGGAGCAGCAGAGGGGAAACAAAGTGAACAGAACATAATAAATAAATACATACGAAAAATTGTGATCAAGGTGATGAAATATAGAGCACTTCGCACTGAGGGCTTCTTCTTGTGGGTGATGCCAATGTGGAGCAAGGATGAAATCAGTTTTTTTTTTTTAAGGTTGGCACTGAGAGTCAGATCATGTTGCAATGAGTATATGAGCAACACATTCTAGAATTGATGTATTTTAAATAAAATAAAATCCTGTGACACATAAGTAGGAATTTGAACCTGGGACAATGGATACAGAGTGTATTGTATATTATTTCAAATTCCCATATAAGTAATAAAAATAATATGTTGACAACTTTTACAATGACCTTTAATATTTAGAAAAGATCCTGCTATAGTAGGGTAGAGTTTGACTTTGTAAGGCATGCTTTCCAGGAACACATTATGTATCAGAGAATCCTACCCATTCAGAACCCATGAGCTCAGGTGGCATCTCATAACAAGCAGTCATGGAAGAAAACTACATTTAGAGGGGTTTTCTGAAGGAACATAGCAAAACTCACAACTGCTCTTGTTTCCTAGGCATATAGCACAGACCCATTTCTCTGTCCTGAAGGACTAGTTTGAAATGCAATCACCAGGAACAGAAGGGTTCCTCACTAAGCACATAGTAGGACACAGCTGCCAATCAAGCCAGGTCACCCAAGGCAACCCTGCTCATAGAGGGTTGGTAACAAAAGTGTGAAAGAGCCCCAGCTGTCAAAGAGTTCACTGCTCCTCTTTTCTCCTTTTACACTCACCAATCTTTCTCTATTTCAGCCAAACCAATCCCAGAAATTGTTTGGTTTCCTTCTCTTTTCCATGTTCTTAAAGACTCAATCCACCAGGGAATCATAGACCCTGCTAGCCTATTATGTCAATAAGAATGTGAAGGTATATTTAGTGAGTACCAGAATAACTACTCAGTTGAAAGTTGCAACCTAAGAATTTCAGATCCAAGAACACAGTAGAAGACCACTTTGTCATTTTGTACATTCCCCTTAATCCCACATCACTTTGAAGCTTCCCTACTTGGGAAGCTGTCCAACTAAATAAACATTAAAGTTTCATTTCCCACTTGATATTGTCACAGAGGTAAACAGGAGTAAAGGTATGGAATCGGGTTAAAGGATGAGATAAAGGCTTGTTGGATATCACAAGGAAAAGTCTTATGTGCAAAGGATCACAGATACTGGACACAACTAAAGTTTGTTTACTCATCTGCATGGAAACCTCAAGACTCTCTCTGGTGCTGTTTGCCTGAGGGGGAAAATGATGTCAAGAAACAGGTGAACTCTTATATTTATGGTTGTGAGCCTAGCCTTTAACGGCTGAGCCCTCTGTTATTTGTAATAGCCAGAAGCTGGAAACAGCCCAGATGCCCCTCAGTGGAGGAATGGATGCACAAATTGTGGTATATGTACACAATGAAATATTACTCAGCAATAATAATAATAAAAAAAGAAATCATGAAATTTGCAGGTAAATGGTGGGATCTGGAAAAGATCATCCTGATTGAGCTATCCCAGAAGCAGAAAGATAAACATCGTGTATACTCACTCATATAGACATATAATATAGGATAAATCTACTAAAATCTGTACACCTAAAGAAACTAATCAAGAGGGAGGACTCTTGCTAAAATGCTCAATTCCTATCCAGAAAGGCAAAGAGGCTGGACATCAGAAGAAGGAGAAAAGAGGGAACAAGTCAGGAGCTTGACCCAGAGGACCTGTGAAAAGCTCTGCCCTGCAGACTATCAATGTAGATGCTAAGACTTATGGGCAATGTTTGGGCAGAATTCAGGGAATCTTATGAAATAAGTGGGAAACAGTCAGATCTGGAGAGGACAGGAACTCCACAAGGAGAGCAACAGAACCAAAAAATATGAGAACAGGGGTCTTTCCTGAGACTGATACTCCAACCAAGGACTATGCATGGAGATAACCTAAGACCCCTGCACAGATGGAGCCCATGACAGTTCAGTATCCATATGCATTCCAAAGTAATAGGAACAGGAACTGTCTCTGAGATGAACTGATTGGTCTGCTCTTTAATTACCTCCCCCTGATGGGGAAGCAGCATTACCAGGCCACAGAAGAAGACAACACAGCCACTCCTGATGAGACCTAATTGACTAGAATCAGAAGGAAGGGAAAGAAGTCCTCCTCTATCAGTGGACTTCGGGAGGGGCATGCATGCAGAGGGTGGAGGAAGGGAGGGATTGGGACTGACGGAGGAAGAGAACCAAGGGGGGGGGGACACAAAGTGAATAAAGTGTAATTAATAAATAATGAAAAAAGAAACAGGTGAAAGCCAGTAAGAGTTTTGAAGCTACTTATTAATGAGGCCAAGTGGACAGCTTGCTGTAGAGAAAGGCTGAGCAGCCATAATGCCTCAATCTGGGTAGTTGAAAGCACACAACCCAGAGATGACAGTTCCTGTGTCCAAGAATATTAGTTCAAGAAAAGTGTCACATATTTCTTTCAAGTGGTCATTAATAAAGTTACTTGTCCTTGATGAGTTTAACATCATCCCAGACTCCATTATTGTTTGTTAAAGGCACAGATATATCCTCAGTGAATTACTTACTGTGAAAATGCTCCTTGACCAAGGCAAATCTTTGAACAAAAGTGTTTAATTGGGACTTTGCTTATATTTTTACAGAGACCATTCAGGATGTCAAGTCAGCAAGCAGTCATCTTGCTGTAGTCATTCAGCAGAACTGAGAGTGTTTCTTACTGAAACACAAGTGGCAGGCAGAGAGAGGTAGACAGAGAAAAAGCTAGAGTGAGACTCAGAAATAGAGAGATGGAGATCGACAAAAACAAAAATATAAAGTGACAGAGACTGAGAGATAGAGTTTCCATTCTGTGTGGTCACATTCATTGGCATATCAACCTCACAGCAAACCATTCTATATAATAACTTCAATAGGAATTATATTAGCTAACAATACCATAACTCCTAACCATTCCCCAATATTTCTTTATAGGGGATAACACATGTAAATAGATGAGCTTCAAGGTGACATTGCAATATAAAACGCCAGGAAGTGGATGATGGAGGGAATTCTAGGCTAAAATAGCATAGGTACATTGATACTTTCTTATTCAATACAATGAGTAAAGTCCCAGTGAATTCCAAGGACAAAAGAGAGGTCCTGACAATCTCCTTTGGGGAAAATGTGGAATATTTTCATAAGGGAGTATTATTCTTCTAAGAAAATGATATCATGATATTTTCTGCTGAATGGACAGAATCAGGAAAAATCATTATGTGTGAAGTAACTTAAATGCAGAAAGACAAACATGCTATGTATTCACTTATTAGGAAGTCTTTTAATAGTGGTGGATAAAGTCCAAATGGGCCATCTATTGTGACCAAACCAGTCTTCCACTAGTGGGACTGGGTATCAGTTAATTGAGTTGTTTGGCCAGGGTATCCTACTGAAATTTTCAAACAACCCACTCTGTTGTTATTAAAATATGTTACTCTCTGCTCTCCACTGATAGATCAGTGGCACATTCTTGTTTACACAGAGATGCTTCTTTCTGTCTCAAATGTGATTGCATGCAGAGCCTCACAGTCTGATATTATGTAGAGAGAGACTTTAAAACTCTCAGCTATAATGGAATTTCCCTAAGAAATTCTAACTTCCTGCAGAAAAGGAAGCCGGAAGGGTGTCACAAGTAGAGGGAATTAAGGACAGAAGGAGAACTATGCCCTGAGAAAGAATCAGACTGCAGAGGAAGATAATATAGCCAGCCTTGATGAGAGCTGATAAGCTAGGTTCAGTTAGAAGTGGGAGCAGGAACTCCCCATCAGGGAACTGGAGAATAACATAGGGGTAGAAGAAGGAGGCTGGGTGTACTGGAATTAGAAGACAGAGAGGGCAGCAGAGGAGATACAAAGTGAATAAATCATACTAAATAAATACGTAACAAAAACTGTGATCAAGCAAAGAGCTCTTCAGGAATCATGGCTTCCTCTTGGGGTTGGGGCCTGCTGGGAGCAAGGCTAATTACTGAAGCCAAAGTTCAAATAGTGAGAAAGGTCATTTAGTGGAGACCTAAAGCTATTTAGTGAAAGAGTTACATAGGACCCTAAATCATGGGTGATAGATTTATGAGGACATGTGTCTGTTAGTTTTAGAGCATCCATGAGATATCTTAAGAAAACATCCTTATAGTATCTTGCAGGTGCAATATTTAACCCATGAAAGCACTCTTCCTATATCCTGCAGCAGTAATTTAGCCATCCCTCTATCCTCGGTTTGCCCTATGTTGTATGTCTATATGAGTGAGTATATACCATGTGTGTCTTTTTGCTTCTGGGACAACTCACTCAGGATGATCCTTTCCAGATCCAACCATTTACCTGCGAATTTCATGATTTCCTTATTTTTCATTGCTGAGTAATATTCCATTGTGTAGATGTACCACAATTTCTGCATCCATTCTTCAGTTGAGGGGCATCTGGGTTGTTTCCAGCTTCTGGCTATTACAAGTAAAGCTGCTACAAACATGGTTGAGCAAATGTCATTTTTGTGTACTTGAGCCTCTTTTGGATATATGCCCAGTAGTGGTATGGCTGGATCTTGAGGATTCTTAGTTGTCTGAGAAAGCGCCAGATTGATTTCCAGAGTGGTTGTACAAGTTTACATTCCCACCAGCAGTGTAGAAGGGTTCCCCTTTCTCCACAACCTCTCCAGCATGTGTTGTCACTTGAGTTTTTGATCTTGGCCATTCTCATGGGTGTAAGGTGAAATCTCAGGGTTGTTTTGATTTGCATTTCCCTAATGGCTAGTGAGGGTGAGCATTTCTTTAAGTGCTTCTCTGCCATTCGGTATTCCTCTACAGAGAATTCTCTGTTTAGCTCTGTTCCCCATTTTTAAGTGGATTACTTAGTTTGCTGCTTTTCAGCTTCGTTAGTTCTTTATATATACTGGATATGAGTCCTCTGTCAGATAAAAGGTTGGTGAAGATTCTTTCCCAATCTGTAGGTGGTCGCTTTGTTTTGATGACGGTGTCCTTTGCTTTGCAGAAGCTTTTCAGTTTCATGAGGTCCCATTTATTGATTGTTGCTCTTAGAGCCTGTGCTGTTAGTGTTCTGTTCAGGAAGTTTTCCCCTGTACCAATGAGTTCTAAGGTATTTCCCACTTTTTTTTCAAGCCGATTTAATGTGTCTGGTTTTATGTTGAGGTCTTTGATCCACTTGGACTTCAGTTTTGTGCAGGGTGACAAGTATGGATCTATTTTCATTTTTCTACATGTAGACATCCAGTTAGACCAGCACCATTTGTTGAAGATGCTATCTTTTTTCCATTGTATGGTTTTGGCATCTTTGTCAAAGATCAGGTGTCCATAAGTGTGTGGGTTTATTTCTGGGTCCTCTGTTCGGTTCCATTGATCCACCATTCTGTTTCTATGACAATACCATGCAGTTTTTAAAACTGTTGCTCTATAGTACAACTTAAGATCAGGGATGGAGATACCTCCGGAAGATCTTTTATTGTAGAGGATTGTTTTACCAATTCTGGGTTTCTTGTTATTCCAGATGAAGTTGAGAATTTTTCTTTCCAGGTATGTAAAGAATTGTGTTCATAATTTGATGGGCATTGCATTGAATCTGTACATTGCTTTTGGTAAGATGGCCATTTTTACCATGTTAATCTTGCCAAGCCATGAGCATGGGAGATCTTTCCATCTTCTCATATCTTCTTCTAATTCTTTCTTCAGAGATTTGAAATTTTTTTCATACAAGTCTTTGACTTCCTTGGTTAGGGTTACTCCGAGGTACCTTATGTCATTTGTGGCTATTGTGAAGGATGTTGTTTCCCTAATTTCTTTCTCAGCCCTTTTGTCTTTTTTATACAGGAGGGCTACTGATTTTTTTGAGTTAATTTTGTATCCAGCCACTTTGCTGAAGGTGTTTATCAGCTGTAGGAGTTCCCTGGTAGAGTTTTTGGGGTCACTCACGTATACTATCATATCATCTGCAAATAGTGATAATTTGACTACTTCCTTTCCAATTTGTATCCCCTTGATCTCCTTCAACTGTCTTATTGCTCTAGCAAGGACTTCCAGTACTATGTTGAAGAGATATGGAGAGAGTGGGCAGCCTTGTCTTGTCCCTGATTTCAGTGGGATTGCTTTAAGTTTCTCTCCGTTCAGTTTGATGTTGGCTATAGGCTTGCTGTATATTGCCTTTACTATGTTTAGATATGTGCCTTGTATCCCGGATCTCTCCAATACTTTGAACATGAATGAATGTTGGATTTTGTCAAAGGCTTTTTCAGCATCTAGGGAGATTATCATGTGGTTTTTTTCTTTCAGTTTGTTAATATGGTGGATCACATTGATGGATTTTCGTATATTGAACCACCCCTGCATACCTGGGATGAAGCCTACTTGGTCACAGTGGATAATATCTTTGATGTGTTCTTGGATTCGGTTTGCAAGTATTTTATTAAGTATTTTTGCATCAATGTTCATAAGGGAGATTGGCTGGAAATTCTCTTTCTTTGTTGAGTCTTTGTGAGGTTTAGGCACCAAGGTGACTGTGGCTTCATAGAATGAATTTGGTAATATTCCTTCTGTTTCTATTTTGTGGAATAGTTTGAAGAGAATTGGGGTGTTAGCTCTTCTTTGAAGGTCTGGTAGAATTCTGCGCTGAAGCCATCTGGTCCTGGGCTTTTTTGGATGGGCGACTTTTGATGACCGCTTCTATTTCTTTGGGGGATATAGGACTATTTAGTTGATTTACCTGGTCCTGATTCAGCTTTGGTAAGTCAAATCGATCAAGAAAATTGTCCATTTCATTTAGATTTTCAAATTTTGTGGCATATAGACTTTTGAAGTAAGTCCTAATGATTGTTTGGATTTCCTCACTGTCTGTAGTTATATCCCCCTTTTCATTTCTGATTTTGTTGATTTGTTTGGTGTCTCTCTGCCTTTTAGTTAGCCTGGCTAAGTGTTTGTCGATCTTGTTCATTTTCTCAAAGAACCAGCTCTTGGTTTCATTGATTCTTTGAATTGTTTTATTTCTTTCCAATTGATTGATTTCAGCCCTGAGTTTGATTATTTCCAGCTGTCTACTCCTTCTTGGTGTGTCTGCTTCTTCTTTTTCTGGGGTTTTTAAGTGAGCCATTAGGGTGCTTGAATGAGCTGTCTCGAATTTCTTCTTGAAGGCACTTAGTGCTATGAACTTTCCTCTTAGCACTGCTTTCATTGTGTCCCACAAGTTTGGGTATGTTGTGTCTTCATTTGCATTGAGTTCTAGAAAGACTTTAATTTCTTTCTTTATTTCTTCCCTGCCCCAGCTGTCATTTAGTAACAAGTTGTTCAGTTTCCATGTGTGTGTAGGCTTCTTGCTATTTCTGTTATTGTTGAGGTCCAGCTTTATTCCATGGTGACCAGACAAGATACATGAGATTATTTCAATCTTCTTGTATTTGTTGAGGCTTGCTTTGTGACCCACTATATGGTCTATTTTGGAGAAGGTTCCATGAGGTGCTGAGAAGAAGGTAAATTCTTTTGTGTTTGGGTGTAAAGTTCTGTAAATGTCTGTTAGGTCCATTTGATTCATGACCTCTGTCAGAGACATTGTTTCTTTGTTTAATTTCTGTTTTGTTGACCTGTCCTTTGTTGAGAGTGGGGTCTTGAAGTCTCCCACTATTAATGTGTGGGGATCTATATGTGCTTTAAATTTTATCAATGTTTCTTTCACAAATGTGGGTGCCCTTGTATTTGGGGCATAGATGTTCAGGATTGTGATGTCTTCCTGGTGGAATTTTCCCTTGATGAGTATGAAGTGTCCTTCCCCATCTCTTGATTAATTTTGGTTGAAAGTCTATTTTATCAGATATTAGAATGGCTAGTCCTGCTTGTGTCTTGGGTCCGTTTGCTTGGAAAGTCGTCTTCCAACCCTTTACCCTCAGGTAATGTCTATCTTTGTGTCTTAGGTGTGTTTCTTGTATGCAACAGATTGCTGGGTTTAGTTTACGTATCCATTCTGTTAATCTGTGTCTTTTTATTGGAGAGTTGAGTCCATTGATGTTGAGAGAGATTAATGACCAGTGGCTGTTAGATCTCTTGATTTTGATGTTGGCTGTGGTCATACTGTTGTGTGCTTGGTTGCTTTTTGTTTTACTGAAGTGAGGTTATTTATTTCCTGGGTTTTCTTGAATGTAGCTAGCTTTCTTGGGTTGTATTTTCCCTTCTAGTTTCTTCTGTAATGCTGGATTTGTTTGTAGGTATTGTTGAATTTTTTTTGTCATTTTATATCTTGTTTTCTCCATCTATGAGGACTGAGAGTTTTGCGGGGTATAGTAGCCTTGGCTGACATCTGTGTTCTCTTAGGTTCTGCATGATATCCGTCCAGGCCCTTCTGGCTTTCATAGTCTCTGTTGAAAAGTCAGGTGTGATTCTAATGGGTTTGCCATTATATGTTACTTGGCCTTTTTCTCTTGCAGCTTTTAGTATTTTTTCTTTGTTTTGTATACTTACTATTTTGATTATTATGTGGCGGGAGGATTTTCTTTTCTGGTCAAATTTGTTGGGTGTTCTGTAGGCCTCATGTATTCTAATTTAGCTCTCCTTTAGCTTGGGGAAATTTTCTTCAATGATTTTGTTGAAAATATTTTCTGGGCCTTGGAGAGGGAGTCTTCTTTTTCCTCTATACCTATTATTCTTAGGTTTTGTCTTTTCATATTGTCTTGCATTTCTTGGATGGTCTGTGTTAGGAATTTTTCGGATTTAACATTTTCTTTGACAGATACATCGATTTCTTCCATTGTATCTTCTACACCTAGATTCTTTCTTCCATCTCTTGTAGTCTGTTGGTTATGCTTATCTCTGTAGTTCCTGTTTTCTTCCCTAGATTCTTCCTTTCCATTATTTCTTCCATTTGTGTTTTCTTTAATTTTTCCAATTCTATCTTCAGGTCTTGAATTGTTTTGTTTACTTCCTTCACCTGTCTGATTGTACTTTCCTGTTTTTCTTTTAGTTCCTTCAACTCTGTTTCTATCATTTCATTCAGTGTTTTAAGCATTTCCTTTCTAAAGGCCATAAACTGTTTGGTTGCAGCTTCCTCTATTTCTTTACGGATGGCAATATTCTGTTTGAGTTTATCTTCCTCTATGTCTTTATGAATCTTATTTGTTTCCTCTGTTATCATCTTCATGAGCATACTTGTTAGGTCATTTCCTTGGATTTCAGTTATGGTGGGGTATCCAGGGCTACTTGCCCCTTGGTCACTGGGTTCTGGAGATGCCATATTGCTCTGTCTTTTGTTGCTTGAGCTTTTACACTGGCCTCTACCCATTGTGTTATCTTAGGTGTTTGGGGTTATTTTCTGGTGGTTCCTGGGGATCCTGTGGTGGAGAGAATCCCCTTTGCAGAAAGCTGGTTTTTCCTGAAGGATGTCTTCTCAGCTTTTTGGGTATAGTCCCTGGATGGCTGGTGTTTTTTCAGGAGTTTCTCACCTCAGGGATATAGACCTGAGTGGTAACTGTGGTCTTTGTTAGTCGAGAGGGTTCTCCTCTCACCCAGGGAAGTCCTGAGGGCAGCTGCCCTGTTTCTGGGTTTCTTGTTGCAAATTTAATGATCAGCTGCTGTGACCCAGTTGGACATCAGGCGCGCCTCAACTGTTTGTGCCTGTGTCTGGAGCACAGCTGAGTGCTGGCGCCTCGGCCCCACTAGACTGCTAGACTTTTTCTAGGGAAGGGTTGGGTGATTTAGGTTAGTAGTTTCCTTCCTTCCCCGTGGATTCTCTGGAGACACGGACTCCCAGTGTCTTTTTTTGCCCTGGTGCACACTGCTCAGTGTCCACCAGCTGGCTGGCCGCAGTAACTGCCTGTGCCTGGAGCACAGCTGTGTGATGGTGGCTCAGTCTCTGCCAGCTGTCTGGTGCGCAGAAACTGCCTGTGTCTGCCTTTGCGGCTTTTGGGAGCCCGAGTGCCTCCCTAAGCTGGGTAATTTTCCGGGAACCTTTTCCGGTTGGGGGTGAGCTGAGTGCTCTGAGATCAGACCCGCCGTTTCTATCTCTGGTGGCGAATCAGGCACGCAGGCAGTCAGGGCTCAGTGCAGGAAACTGGGTCCCCGGCTCTGGCTCCGGGCTGGCTCCTGGGGTGCCCGTGGACCCGCCCGATTCTTTTCCAGGGGATGTCTGGATGACCTAAGGCCGGTCGCAATCGTTTCCTGTACCCTGGGGTTATCTCTCAACTGAAAATTCCAGTCTCTGATACTGTGGTGCACAAGGTTCAGTCTGGGACCATGACCAGAGACACTGGCTTGTGGCTCTGCACTGGGGCTGGGGCTGGGGCTGGCGGCCGGCAGCCAAGCGTCTGGCGGAACTGGGATCTCTTCTGTGGGTTAGCCGGGTGAGGTAAAAGCTGATTGAATCCCCCACCGTGGGGTATCCTCTCACCTGGGAAACACAATGACTGTGTTTTATTGCCGGGAGTTCTGATTGCTGGTTACTGTGCTGATTCTGCTGTGCTGCTGCTCAGAATGAGAGTCCTCCCGGCGCCGCCATCTTGCCCCTCCCCGCTGACAACTTTTACAATAACTTTTAACATGGAGAAAAAGATTCCGTTAAGTTGGGCAGAGTTTGACTTGTTTGGCATTCTTCCCAGAATCATTATCCAGAAGAGTATCCTAGCCATGAACTAGTGGTTTCCAACTACCTCAGATCCAAAGAGCTCAGGACCTCTAAAGGATATGTCCTGGCACTAACACTACAGGCAGACATTTTGTGTGGAGTACCACAGCTGCTCTTTAGTCCTCGGCATATAACATGGACCCATTCTCTGTCCTGAAGGACAAGTTTTAACTGTAAACCCCAGGTTCGGGAGGATTCCTCACTGAACACTGTGAATGTCAAGCTCCCGATACAGCCATATCCAACCCTACTCATAGAGGTTTGATGACACTAGTGTGAAATAGAATCAGCTATAAAAGAGTTTACTGCCCCTCAGGTCTCATGTTACACTCAACAATATTTTGCTCTTTCAGACAACCAGTCCCAGGAATTGTCTGGTATCCTTCTCTTTTCCCTGCTCTTAAAGACTCAATACCCCAGGGAACCCTGGACCATGGGAACCTATTATATCAATAAATATGTGAAGATACACTTATTGAGTTCTCAAGTAAATTCTCAGTTCAAAGTCACAACCTAGGACATTTCAAGTCAAAGACCACAGTAGGAGTCCACCTTGTCATTAGGTCCAGTCCCTCTAATCCCACATCACTTTGAAGCTTCCATACTTCAGAAGCTGTACAATTAAATACACATTAAAGTATCATTTCCTACCTGATATTGCGACAGAAATAAACAGGAGTAAATGTGTAGGATCTGGATAAAGGGATAAGATAAAGGCTTGTTGGGTTTCAGCTGCCTCAATTGGAAAATGATGTCATGAAACAGGTAAAAGCCAGTAAGAGTTTCAGGAGTCAATTATTAAAAGTGCCAAGTGGACAGCCTGTTTGAGAGATAGAGTGAGAAGCCCTATATGCCACAGTATGGACAGCTGAAAGCACACAACCCAGAGATGTCAGTTGATGTGTCCAAGACTCTACAGGAAAAGTGTCACATATTTCTTTCAAATGGTCATTAATAAAGTCACATATCCTTGGCATGAGACTTTCACATTATCACAGATTCTATTCGTATTGGTTAAATGAAGAGATATGTCCTCAGTCAGCAAATTACTTCCTGTAAATTATCCCTCCCCCAAGGCAACTCTTTGTACAAGAAGTGTATAATTGGGTTTGCTTATATTTGTCCAGAGACTCTCCATGGTATCATGTCATCAAGCAGTCATCTTGTTGTACTCCTCAGAAAAACAGAGGATTTCATACTGAACCAGAAGGAGCATGCAGAGAGCTGGAGACATAGAGATACAAAGAGAGAATGAGATAGAGAGACAGATTCAGAAAGAGAGAGACCTAGACCAACAGAAACAATGATAGAATGTGACAGAAATCAAGAGACAAAGACTTCATCCTGTCTGGTCACATTCATTGACTTATCAAACTTATAGCACATCCTGTAATGTAATTGCAATTATATTATTTAGCAAGACCACACCTCCCAGGCCTTCCCAGACATTTCCTCAGTGGAAACTAAGCAGGTAAATAGATGAGCTTTAAGAGGACATTGCAATTCAAATCACCAGGAAGTGGAAGAAGGTGGAGGAACTTCTAGGCTAAAAGAATATAGTTATCCTGAAAGTTTGTAATTCAATACAAAGATTAACAACCCATCAACATATAAGGACTAATGAATAGTAGCAACAAACTCCTTTGGGGAAAATGTGCTATACTTCCACAACGAAGTATTATTCAGCTAAGAAAATGACAACAAGATATTTTCAGGCAAATGGATGGAACCAGGAAAAATCATCCTGGGTGAAGTTACTAAAATGCAGAAAGACAAATATGGTATAGATTCACTTCCTAGGAGGTCTCCTAATCGTGGGTGATTAAGTTCCAACAGGACATCCATTGTGACCAAACCATTATTTCACTAGGGGTGTTGGGTAGCAGTTACTTGAGTTGTTGGCCAGGGCATCCTATGGAAATTATCAAGTAACCCAGGCTGTTGTTATTAAAATATGTTTTTTTTTCTGGCCTCAACTGGGAGCGATGCCATGTTCTTGGATTCACAGAGATGCTTCCTTCTGCATCAAATGGGATTGCATACATAGACCCAGAGTCCGATATTATGCAGAGAGATAAAACCTTAAAACACACAGCTCTAAGTGGGATTTCCCTATGAAATTCTAATTTCCCTCAGTTCTTTTCTAAGCCTGCAGAAGAGGAGGTAGGATGAGTGTCGTAATTAGAGGTAACTGAGGACTTGGGAAGAACAATGCCCTGAGAATCAGGTTGTAGAGGAAAATGATGCAGCCAGTCTTGTTGACACCTAATAAGCTAGGTTCAGATAGAAGTGTGAGGAGGACATCCCCTTTCAGGTAACTAGAAAAAGAGTAAAGGGATTGAGAAAGGAGGGTGGGTGGGAATGGATAGAGAAGATGGAAGGTACAGCAGAGGGGATGCAAAGTGAACAAATCATAATAAATAAATACATAAGAAACACTGCTTCTGGGATAGCTCACTCAGGATGATGTTTTCCAGATCTCACCATTTACCTGCAAATTTCATGATTTCCTTGATTTGCTTTGATGAATAATATTCCATTGTGTAGATGTACAATTTCTGTATCCATTCCTCCATTGTGGGACATCTGGGTCGTTTCCTGGTTATGGCTATTACAAGTAAACCTGCTACAGACATTGTTGAAAAATGTTCTTATTGTGTACTTGAACCTCTTTTGGATATATGCCTAGTAGTGTTATAGCTGGTTCTTGAGGAAGTGCTATTTTTAGTTGTCTGAGAAAGCGCCAGATTGATTTTAAGCATGAGAACTTTTCATACCAAACCACAAGTGGCAGGCAAAGAGATGGAGAGAGATAGAGAGAGAGAGAGAGGAATAAAAGAGCTAGAGAGAGATAAATTCAGAAATAGAGAGACCAAGACTGACAGAAACATAAATAAAAGGTGTTCTAGCCCTTCAGAGGAACTGAGAGCTTTTCATTCAGAACCAAAAGCAGCAGGCAGAGAGAGGGAGACTGAGAAAGAAAGAGCTAGACATACCTATTGAAAAATAGAGAGACAAAGATATGCAATTTCTTTGTTTTTAATAGCTGTGCAGTATCCCCTTGTGTTAATGTGCCGCAGTTTCTCTATACATTATTCAATTGGGGACAACTAGGTTGTTTCCAGTTTCCGGCTGTTATGAATAAAGCCTCTGTGAACATAAAAAAAAAAGAAAAATAGAGAGACAAAGACAAACATAAACAAAGATAGAATGTGACAGAGACTGAGAGAAAGAGACTTCATTCTGTCTGTTCACTTTCATTGGCATATCAACCTAAAAGCACACCTTCCTATACTATAACTCCAATAGGAATTAAATTATCAAACAAGGCCATACCATTTAACTTTTCCCAGACTTTTCCTCACTGTGGACTAATCTTGTAAATAGAAGAGCTTGAAGAGGACATTGCAATTCAAATCACCAGGAAATGGAAGAAATTAGAGGGACTTCTAGGCTAAAAGAACATAGTTATCCTGAAGTTTCTCATTCAATACAATGATTAAAACCCCAGCAATTTCCAAAGAACAGGACTGACAATCGCCTTGGGGGAAAATGTGAAATATTTCCATAACGAAGTACTATTCATCTAGAAAATGACATTGTGATAATTCCAGGTATATGAATGGAACCAGGAAAAATAATCCTGGGTGAAGTAACTAAAATGCAGAAAGACAAAGCTGGTATGTGTTCACTTATTTGGAGGTCTTCAAATAGTAGGAGATAAAGTTCCAATAAGCCATCTATTGTGAACAAACCAGTCTTTCACTAAGCAAATAGGGTGGCAGTGAATTGAGTTGTTGGTTATCATCGTACGGAAATTTTCAAGCAACTCAGGTTGTTGTTATTAAAATATGTTGCTCTCTGCCCTCACCTGATAGATTATTGTCATGTTCTTGGATCACAAAGTTGCTACATTCTGCTTCAAGTGGGATTGCATACAGAGACCCACAGTCCAATATTATGCACAGAGAGACCTTAAAACACTCAGCTCTAAATGGGATTTCTCCATGAAAGTCTACCTTCCCTTAGTTCACTGCTAAGCCTGCAGGAGAGGGGGCAGAAAGAGTATTATAACTAGAGGGAATTGAGGACACAAGTAGAACAATGCCCTGAAAATCAGGTCACAGAGGAAGCTGATGCATCCACCTTGATAAGTCCTGATATGCTAGGTTCAGATAGAAGGGGAAGAGGACCTCCCCTATCAGGGAAGTAGAGAAAGGGCATAGGATTAGAAGATGAAGGGTAGGTCAGACTGGAAGGAGAAGAGAAAGGAGGTAGCAGAGGTGATACATAGTGAACAAATCACAATAAATAAATACACAAGAAAAACTGTGATCAAGAGGATGAAGTATAGACCTCTTCCTGATCTATGACTTCTTGGAGGTGGTTGCAGTGTCTAGCAAGGGTGAACTTAGTTTTCTTTATGGGACTTAGACTAAGATTTGATCATGTTCCAATGACTATATAAACAACACATACTTGAATTGGTGTATTTTATTTTATTTTTTATTATTTTTTTAATAATTTATTTTTTTCTTATCAGTTACATTTTATTAACTCTGTATCTCAGCCATGTCCCAATCCCTCATTCCCTCCCAGTCCCTCCCTCCCTCCCTCATCTCCACCGTGCCCCTTTCCAAGTTAAACAACAACAAAAATTTTAGTGTGATACATAGTTATGAATTTGTACCTGTGAGTAGTGGAAAAGGAGTGTGTTGTATATTATACAAAATTCCAACATAATCAGTAAATATAATATGTTGACAAACTCATACAATGAGTGTGAAAATGGAGAAAAGATTCCACTAAACAAGCAGTCCTGGCACTTACACTACATTTAAAGGGTTTTTCTGGAGCACCACTGAAGGAAACAAAGCTGTTCTCATGTCCTAAGCATATACCATGGACCCATTTCTCTGTCCTGAAGCCTGAGGTATTAATATAAGCACCATGACCAGGAGGGTTCCTCACTGAAAACTGATTAGGATATAGCTTGCTTGAGAGAAAGCTTGAACAGCCCTCCATACCTCAATCTGGACAGCTAATAACGCACAACCCAGGAATGACAGTTCCTTTCCAAGACTCTTAGCTCAGGAATAGTGTCACATATTTCTTTTAAGAGGTCATTAATAAAATCGCCTGTTATGACAGCAAAATGGAATTTTGACATTACAATGGTATTATGATATCACAATACTATGATGGCATAGCAATACTATTATGACATCATAATGGGGTTACAAGTTCAATATGCTATTATGACATCACATTGATATTATGATATCACATTGAAGTTATGATATCACAATGCTAATATGACCTCATATGGTATGATATCAAAATGGAATTATAACATTACAATAATAATATACAATAACAATGCAATTATGACTGATATCACAATGCTATCATAACATCACATAATTGTTATCATATCACAATACTATTATGACATCACAATGTTATTACATCATTGTTTTATGACATGACAATGGAATTTTCACTTCACATTGGTACTGTGAGCTCAAAATACTATTTTATCATTACAATGATATTATGATATCAAAATGGTATTATGGTATCACAATGGCATTATGACATCACAATTGTATGCCACGACAATGCTATGATGACTTCACAATGGTATTATGACATCACCATGGTATGATGACAAGGCAATGTTTTCATGATATCCCAATGGTATTATGATATCCCAATGCTATTATAACATCACAATACTATTATGATATCATAATGCTATTATGATAACCCAATGCTATTGTATCTTCACAATGATATGGGATGGCAATGATGTTATGACATCATAATGCTATAATGGCTTCACAATGGCATGTTGTAGGTAATGTTTAATATTTACTATTGGTTTATCTTTTATTAATCCTTGGTGTTAATTCTAAACAGCTGTATAACCAATTCACCACACAGAGACTGTGTTTATTTAGTTAACTTAGAACAAAATGCTGGTCAATAGTTACTGCCTCCTCAACCTTCAAGCCCTCATAGTTTCCTAATATTTAGATTTTACCCATTATACTTTCGTTTTGTGAAGTCTTAGGTCTGGTTTATTCTCTCCTTGCTGTTCCAAGATCTCTCTTCCCTCTCTGCTCTCCAATCTCTGCTCCCTTGCCCTCTTTCCTCCTACTCATTTCCTTTTCTCTGGCTCCACCAATTGCTCAATATCATGGCTAGTTGCTTTATTTTGGCCCTTTACACAAAGTTGAGACAGGCTGCATAGAATAAGTATCACAATGCAATATCTGGATTGAAACCAGAGATGGGGGTGTAGAAATCAGCATTTGAATGTACAAGGGTAAGGTGTATAGATTTCGAAAGAACATTTTACCAACATTTACCCAATTAAGTCTAATAAAAGGCTCTTTTTATTTCAATACATTAATAATTATGAAACTATGAAAACTGTTAGGTAAAGTCTACATGTGCAATGTCCAGTCCATGTGTAGTTAGCAACTTATGAGAAATTATCCGATTAGCCTATCAATCTTGACAAGTTCAGATTTCTATACATAAATTAACTTTAATCCTCATTGGTATTTCTTATATGAAAGCATTTCTTAATTTCTAAACAACTTAAGCTTTTCTGTAGCCCTATAGCTATTTGGTATTCAACCCTATCAGAGATTTCAGAAGAAATAAAATTAGTTACTAGAGTAAATATGAAGTGCATGTTAGCAGTTTCCAAAAATTATAAATTGACAGAAACAATTTGTTACCTAAAGTCACCCATAACTCTCTGTAATGTTGGAACATTATCTCCAGCCTTCTGGCTCAGAATATTTGACAGACACATATGTGAAGGAGGAACTATTTAGGACTTGCTTACCATGTCTTGGCAGAGTCAGGCAAAGGTACAACATTTCAATGCTATGATAGCATCCCAGTGTTATGAAATCACAATGGTATTATGACATCACATTTGTACTAAACCTCAATGCTATCATGACATGATTTTGGAACAACATAAAAAAGGAATTTTGACATCACATTGCTATAACAATATCACGATACAATTACGATAAGATATTTTATGACATCACAAGGAAATTATGAAATCACAATGCTATTATGACACAACAGTGCTATTATGCCATCACAAAATTATGGCAATTCTATACAAGACAAGGCTGCCCACTCTCTCTATATCTATTTAACATAGTACTTGAAGACCTATCCAGAGAAATAAGACAACTAAAGGAGATTAAGGGGATACAAATTGGAAAGGAACAGGTCAAAGTTGTCACTATTTACAGATGATATGATCTTATACATGAGCAGCCCCAAAAATTCAACCAGAGAACTCCTTCAGCTGATACACACCTTCAGCAAAGTGGAAAAATACAAAATCAACTAAAAAAAAATCAGAAGCCTTCCTGTATACCAAAGACAAAAGGGCCAAGAAAAAAATAAGGGAAACAACCTGTCACAATAGCCACCAATAACATACAGTACTTTGGGCTGACACTAACCAAGCAACTGAAAGTCCTGTTTGAGAAAAACTTCAAGTCTCTGAATAAAGAAATCAAAGAAGTTATCAGAAGATGGAAAGATCTCCCGTGCTCATGGATTGGTAGGATTAACATTGTGAAAATGGCCATCCTGCCAAAAGCAATCTACAGATTCAATGCAATTCCCATCAAAATACCAACTCAATTCTTTACAGACCTTGAAAAAAGATTCTCAGATTCATATGGAGAAACAAAAAACCCAGAATCTCCAAAATGATCCTGTACAACAACAGATCACCTGGAGGTATCTCCATCCCCAATCTCAAGCTGTACTATAGAGCAACAGTAATAAAAACTGCATGGTATTTGCATAGAAACACAAAGGAGGACCAATGGAACCAAATAGAAGACCCAGAAATTAACCCACACACCCATGAATACTTGATTTTTGACAAAGAAGCCAAAAACATTCAATGGAAAAAAGGCAGCATCTTCAACAAATGATGTTGTTCCAACTGGAAGTCTACATGCAGAAAAATATAATGTCACCATGCACAAGAGTAAAGTCCAAATGGATCGAAGACCTCAAAATAAAACCTAACATTCTAAATCCGTTAGAAGAAAATGTTGGTAAGAACCTAGAACTCATTGGCACAGGAATCTACTTTCTAAAAAGAACACTAGCAGCATATGCTCTATGAGAGACAATCAATAAAAGGGACCTCATGAAACTGAAAAGCTTCTGTAACACAAAAGACACTGTCATCAAAACGACAAAGGAGGAGCAGACCTGCTAGGCCACAGAGGAAGACTCAGGAGATACCTGATAAAACAGGGTCAGATGAAAGGGGAGGAGGTCCTGCCCAGTCAGTGGACTTGGAAAGCGGCGAGGAGGAGATGAGGGAGAAAGGGGGTGATTGGGAGGGAATAAGGGAGTGGGATACACCTGAGATACAGAGTTAATAAAATGTAACTAAAAATAATAAAAAAAATTAAATTAAAAAAAGAAGTCACAATTGTATTATGGCATCATAATATTATTATGACATCACAATGCTATAATGACATCACAATTATATCATGATATAACAATGCTATTATGAAATCACAATGCTATTATGACATGACAATGGGATTATGACTTCAACATGCTATTATGACATCACAATTATACCATGAGTTCACAAAGGTATTACTTCATGATAGTAGGACATCACATTTCTATGATGACATCACAATGCTATGATGACCTCAAAATTGTGTCAAGACTAACTAATGATATTAGGACATCATAATGGCTATGATGACATTACAGTGGTATTATGGTCTCATAAGGGTGTTAGGACTTCACAAAGCTATGATGACATCACAAATGAATTATAATATTACAGTGTTATTACAATTTCAAAACGCTATGACTTCACAATGATATTTGGACATCACAATGATTTGATGACATCAAAATGCTATAAAAATATCACAATGCTATTATGACAAAAGTATTACAACATCACAATTCTATTATGATATGATTGTGTTGTGACATCCCAAAGGAATTATATTACAATGCTATTACAACTTCACAACGACATAACTTGACAATGATATTAGGATATCTCAATGCTATGATGACATCATAATAATATTATGGCTTCAAAATTTTGTGACATATCAAAGCTATTATGACAGTACAATGATATGACATCACAATGCATTATGACATCAAATGATATTTCAATATCACGATGCTAATATGACATCAAAATGTAAAAATCACATCATATTGTATAATATCATAATAGAATTATGACATGACAATGATATTATGACTTCACTATAGTATTCTGACATCACAATATTATGATGAAATCACATGGAATTATAATATCACAAAGAATATGCTCTTATGACATCTCAATGCAATAATGACATCATATGGTATATGACACCACAATCCTATGATGACTTCCCAATGCTATGATGATATTCCAATGGTATTATGACATTAAAATCTCAATGGTTATATGAGATTACAGTGTTATTCTGACTTCACAATGGTATTATGATTTCAGAATGCTATTATGACTTCACAATACTACCATTTATATACAATGTTAATATCATGTCACAAAGCAATTTTGCCATCCCAATGGTATGACATCACAAAACTATTATGACTTCATAATGGTATTATGACATCTCAATGATATTATAACATCCCAGTGCTATCATTACATCACAATGCAATCATCACATTACAATGCTGTGATGACATTACAATACTAGTATTTCACACAAAGTTTTAAGGACCCCACAGTGCTATTATGACCTCAAAATGCAATTACGACACCACAATACCTGATAATATCACAATACTCTTATGACATCAAAATGGTATTATGATATTACAATGGTCTTATGATACCACAATGGTATGACATTACAATGCTATGATGACATCATAATGCTATTTTTGTTTTATAACTAGATGACTTCACAATGATATTAAAACCTTACAATGCTATGAAGAGATCACAATGCTATGAGGACAACACAATACTATTATTTCATTACAATGCTTTGATGACATCACAGTGCTACTATGACATCGAATTGTATTATGACATCACAATACTATGATGATATCACAATGCCTTTATGACATCACACTGATATGATATCACAGTAGTTTTACGACACTGCAATAGTATGACATTAGAATGCTATGGTGACATCACAAACTTATTATGACATAACAATAGTATTATGATATCACCATGCTTTTATGATATCACAATGCAATGATGACATCAAATTGATGTTATAATATTGCAATGGTATCACATAACAATTCTACGATGAAAGAAATCACATTGGTACTATGACATCACAATTTTATTATGCCATTCCAATGGTAATATTAGATCACATTGTTGGCATGAGATCCCAATGCATCTCCTAAAGCATAACTATGATATGACATTACAGTGGTGTAATGACATCATAAATGTCTTATGACTTCACAATACTATTATTACATCACATCAGTATTATGACATCCCAATGGTTTTATGATTTCATAATGGTATTATAACCTCACATTAGTATTATGACATCCCAAGGTGAAATTGGTGAAAGGCAGGAAGAGATACAGGAGACAAGTGGATCTGGCTTGTATGTGGACCTATCTGCATTGCCCACGTGGCATGCTGAGGTTGGCTACCCAGAGGCTATTTAAAGTGGGCTGGCTTTACCCAGGGTCAGATGATTGTTCAAGGTTCCTGAATAAACTGCATTGAAAAAAAAATAAAATAAATGGGCCAAATGGAAAGCCTGCTTGAGAGAAAGCCTGAGCAGCCCTACATGATTTCACCATGTTATTATAACATCACAATGTTATTATGACAGCAAAATTTAAGGAATATGAACTAAAGATAATTGGGACCAGGGCTGGAAATGTGTCTCAGAGTTTAAAATCATTGGTTACTCTTACAGATATCTTTCTTCAATTCACAACAATCACACTGTGACTCACAATCTATAGTGAGAGCTGGTGCCCTCTTTCAGCATGCCGGCAGAACACTGTATATACAATATATATATATGATACATATGTAAAATAAATAAGTAAATAAATTGTTGGTACAAAGTTCTTTTGGGATATATATAAATTTCCCTTGTTCATTCAAATGCTGCTTTCTGTCACCACTCTCTGGTTTCAATCTGGAAATTGCACTATGTTGCTTATTCTAGGCATTACCTGTCTCAGATTTGTTTAAACATGCCACCATTTGTTCTCTGTATTTTCAATAAAACAACCAGATGCATTGCTGAGCAATGGAGAGCTTAGGGTGGGACATCCTGGTCCATAGTAGGAGGAAGAAGAAGGAAGCAGGGAAAGAGTGGTGGAGAATCAGCAGGAGAGGTATTGGAACCATGTGGATGATGGACCCTACCTAAGATATGGCAAAATGCATGTATAATGAGTGAAATATGGATGGTAGGAATGTATGTGGGCTTGGAGGTTTAGGATGGAATAAATACTGCCCAGCAATGTGGTCTAGGCTAATTAAATAAATCCCAGTCTCTTTGCCTTGACTTGGATATACAGCTGGTTTCAGAATAACCCCTGATCATTTCAAAGTCATAGTCTGGGAAATTTCAGATGCAAAACCAAAGTAGGAGACCTCCTTTCATTTCTGACCTGACAATGTCACAGAGGTAAAAAGGAGTAAAGGTGTGTGATATAGTCAAAGGGAGATAAAAGATTGTTAGTTTTCACAAGAAAAAGTCATATATACACAGTATCAGAGATACTGGACATTGAGGAAAGTTTGTTTACTCATCTCCATGGAATCCTCAAGAATTCCTCAGGTGTTGATTGGCTGAGATTGAAAATGATGTCATGAAATTGGTGAAAGGCAGGAAGAGATACAGGAGCCAAGTGCATCTGGCTTGCTTCCATGTATGTGGACCTATCTGCATTGCCCACGTGGCATGCTGAGGTTGGCTACCCAGAGGCTATTTAAAGTGGGCTGGCTTTACCCAGGGTCAGATGATTTTTCAAGGTTCCTGAATAAACCGCATTGAAAAAAAATAAAATAAAATAAAGGGGCCAAATGGAAAGCATGCTTGAGAGAAAGCCTGAGCAGCCCTACATGCCTCAATTTGGGAAGCTGAAAGCAAACAATCCAGAGACGACAGTTCCTGTGTCCAAGTCTCTTATTTCAGGGAAAGTGTCACATATTTCTTTTTCTTTCAAGTGGTCATTACTGAAGTCACCTGTCCTTGTCAACATTCATGTTATCACAGACTCCATTATTATTTGTTAAATGCACAGATATGTCCTCATTCAGTGAATTACATACTGTGAAAATGCTCTTTGAACAAAAACAGTATCATTGGCAGCTAGCTTATATTTGTAGAGAGACTATCCAGGATGTCCCATCACCAAAGCAATGCTGGAGTCCTTCAGCATAGCTGGGATTGTTTCACAGCCACAGTCATAGAGAGTGATACAGAGAGAAAAAAAAAGAGAAAGAATTAGATATGCAGATTTAGATGGAGAAAGGGAGAACAACTGAATCAAAGATATAAAGTGACAGAGGTCGAGAGACAGATTCTCCATTTGTCTGGACACTTTCATTGGCATATCAACATCAAACCCTCTTATAATATAACTCCAATAGGAATATTATTATCTCACAAGGCCATACCTCCTAATCCTTCACAGCTATTTCCTCACTGGGGACTCCACACTTAAATAGATGATCTTCACTTTTACATTGCATTTCAAATCACCAGCAAATGGAAGAAGATGGATGGACTTCTAGGCTAAAAGAACATAGATATCCTGTTGGTTTGTCATTCAATAAAATGATTAAACTCCCAGCAAAATCCAAGTTCTAAATAACAGGACTGACAATCTCCTTTGGAGAAAATGTGGAATATTTTCATAATGGAATATTATTCTGCTAAGAAAATTCCATCATGATATTTCAGGCAAATGGATGGAGCCAGGAAAAATCATACTGGTAAATTAACTAAAATGCAGAAAGACAAATATTGTATGTATTTACTTATTAGGAGGTTTCCTAATAGTGGGGGATAAAGTTCCAATAAGCCATCTATTTTGATCAAATCAGTCTTCCACTAGAGGAATAGAGTGACAGTGAATTTAGTTGTTGAGCCAGGTCATCTTATGGAAATTGTCAAGCAAACCAGGCTGTTGTTATATAATATGTTGTTCTCTGCCCTCAACTGATAGATCAGTGGCATGTACTTGTATCCACAGAGATATTTCCTTCTGCATCAAATGGAATTGCATATAGAGACACACAACCTGAAATTATGCAGAGAGAGAGAGATCTTAAAACATACAGTTCTAAAAGGGATTTCCTATGAAATTCTCCCTTCTCTCAGATATCTGGGAAGCCTGCAGGAGAGGGGGCAGGAAGAGTGTCATAAGTAGAGGGAATTGAGGATACCATGAGAACAATGTTCAGAGAATCAGGCAGCAGAGGAAGATGATGCAGCCAGATTATATGAGACCTGAGAAGCTAGGATCATATAGAAGGGGGAGGAGGTTCAACACCTATCTGTGAACTAGAAAAAGGGCATAGAAGAAGAAGTCTGGGGGGGGGGTGCTGAAAGGAGAAGAGTGAGGGGGCAGCAGAGGGGATACAATGTGAACAAATCATAATAAATACATAACAAAAACTGTGATCAAGGTGATGAATTATAGAGCACTTCAGGACTGATGGTCTTCTTCCTGGTGGTGCCTGTGTGTGGCATGGATGAATTGCATTTTCTTTAAGTAACTTGGCATGAAGACTCCAACATGTTTTAATGAGTATATGAACAACACATACTTCAATTGATGTATTTTAGGGAAAAAAAAATTATGTGTGACACATGGGTAGGAATTTGAACCTGGATCAATACTAAAGGTGTAATGTATATTATATGAGATATCCAAATAAGAAAAATAATATGTTGACAAATTTTACAATAACCTTTAATATGGAGAAAAGTTTCTGCTAAAGGTGGGCAGAGTTTAACTTTGTAAGGCATTCGTTCCAGGAACTCATTACGTAGCAGAGAATCTTAGCCATGAACTAGTGTTTACCCAGCTCCATGAGACCCAATGAGATCAGCTGGCACCTCTGAAGGAGCAGTCCTGGCACTACCACTACATTTAAAGGGTTTGTCTAGAAGACCTGAGCATAAATCACATCAGACCTTGTTTCCTAGGCATATAACAGGGACACATTTCTCTGTCTTTAAGGCACAGTTTTACCTGTAAACCCCAGGAACAGGAGAGTTCCCAACTCACCACTGAGTAGAACACAGCTGCCAATCCAGCCAGGTCAGAGGAGGCAGCCCTGCTCATAGAGCGTTGGTAACACTAGTGTGGAATAGCATCAGTTGTCAAATAGTTTATTGCCCTTCGGGTATCCTGTTTCATACATCTATGTTTCTCTGTTTCAGCCAAAGCAGTCCCAGGAATTGTATAGTTTCCTTCTCTTTTCCCTGCTCTTAAAGACTCAATACCCCAGGGAACCCTTGACCCTGGTAGCCTCTTACATCAATAAGAACGTGAAGGTATATTTAGTGAGTACATGAATAACTGCTCAGTTAAAAGTCACACCTAGGAAATTTCAGATCCAAGACTACTCTAGGAGACCAGCTTATCATTTGGTACATTCCTCTTATTCCCATGTCACATTGACCCTTTCCTACTTAGGATGCTGTCCAATTACATAAACATTAAATTTCATTTTATACCTGACATTGTCACATAAGCAAACAGGATGTAAAGGTGTGGGATCTGGATAAAAGGATGACATAAAGTTTTGTTGGGTTTCACAAGAAAAAGTCACATATGCATAGGATCAGAGATATTAGACTTGATGAAAGTTTGTTTACCCATCTCCATGGAAATCTCAAGATTCTCTCAGGTGCAGACTGGCTGAGGGGGAGAATGATGTCATGAAACAGGTGAAAGCCAGTAAGAGTTTCTGAAACCAGTAATTAAAAGGTCGAAGTGGACAGTTTGCTTGAGAGAAAGGCAGAGAAGTCCTACATGCCTCAATTTGGGTAACTGAAAGCACACAGCCCAGAGATGAGAGTTCCTGTGACCAAGACTATTTTTTTCTTTCTTTTTATTTATTTTTTAAACTTATTTTTTATTATTTTATAAATTACACTTTATTCACTTTGTATCCCCCCATAAGCCCCTCCCTCCTCACTTCCTGGTCCCACCCTCCCTCCCCCTTTTTCATGCATGCCCCTCTCCAAGTCCACTAATAGGGGAGGTCTTCCTCTCTTTCGTTCTGTTCTTAGTCTATGAGATCTCATCAGGAGTGGCTGCATTGTAATATTTTGCCTGGTAAGGCTGCTCTCCCCTTAGGAGTAGGTGATGTGTCACGTATTTTTTTATATTTGATTTTTTTTAATTTTTATTAATTATACTTTATTCACTTTGTCTCCCCCCATAAACTACTTCCTCCTCTCCCAATCCTACCTTCCCTCCCCTATATTGATGCATGCCCCTGCCCAAGTCCATTAATAGGGAAGGAATTCCCCTCCTTACATCTAGTCCTAGTCAATCAGATCTCATTAGGAGTGGTTTCTTTGTCTTCTCTGGTTTGGTAAGGCTGCTTCCCATCAGGGAGAGGTGTTCAAAGATCAGGCTAATCAGTTAATGTCAGAGGCATTTCCTGTTCCTATTACTGTGGAACCCACTTGGACACTGAACTGCCATGGGCTACATCTGTGCAGAGATTCTAGGTTATCTCTATGTGTGGTACTTGGTTGTATCATGGGGTCAGGAATGAAACCTGTGCTCAGATCTTTTTCTTTCTGTTGCTCTAATTGTAGAGTTCCTGTCCTCTCCAGATCTTTGTATTTCACACTTCTTTCATTAGATTCCATACACCCTGTCTAACAGTTGGCAATAAGTCTCAGCATATGCTTTAATAGTTTGCAGGGAAAACCTCTCAGGCCCTATGTGGCAGGCTCCTAACTTGTTCCCTGTTTTCTTCTTCTTCATATGTTCATCCTCTTTCCATTTCTGGAAGGGGATTGAGAATTTAAGTAGAGTCCTCATTCTTGATTAGTTTCCTTAGGTCTGGAGATTTTAATAGGTTTATCCTATATTATATGTCTATATGAGTGAGTGTATACCATGTGTGTCTTTCTGTTTCTGCAATAGCTCACTCAGGATGATCCTTTTTAGTTCTCTCCATTTAACTGCAAATTTCATGATTTCCTTGTTTTTTACTGAATAGTATTCCTTTGTTTATATGTACCACTATTTCTGTATCAATTTTTCAGTTGGGACAGCATCTGTTTTTTGTTTCCAGGTTCTGGCTATGACAAATAAAGCTGCTACAAACATGGTTGAGCAAATGTCCTTATTGCGTACTTGAGAATCTTTTGGATATATGCATAGGAGTGGTATGGCTGGATCTTGAGGAAGAGCTATTCCTAGTTGTCTGAGAATGCACCAGATTGATTTCAAGAGTGGTTGTACAGGTTTGCATTCCTTCTAGCAGGGGAAGAAGGTTCCCAGTTGTCCACAATCCCTCCAGCATGTGCTGTCACTTGAGTTTTGATCTTGGCCATTCTGATGTATGTAAAGTGAAATATCAGGGTCTTTTTTATTTCAATTTCCCTGATGGCTATTGACGTTGAGCATTTCTTTAAGTGTTTCTCTGCAATTTGATATTCCTCTAGTGAGAATTCTCTGTTTAGCTCTGTTCCCCAATTTTTAATTGGACACTTTGATTTGTTACTTTTCAACCTCTTTAGTTTTTTTATATATTCTGGATAATAGCCCTCTATCACAAAGAAGGTTGATGAAGATTTTTTCCCAATCTGTATGAATTCGTTTTGTTTTGATGACAGTGTCCTTTACTTTACAGAAGCATTTCAGTTTTATTTGGTCCCATTTCCTGATTTTTGCTCTAAGAGTGTTGGTGTTCTGTTCAGTAAGTTATTTCCTGTACAATTGTGTTCAAGGCCCTTTCCCACTTTTTCTTCTAAATGATTTAATGTGTCTTGTTTTATGTTGATGTCTGTGATCCACTTGGATAGTAGTTTTGTGCAGGGTGATAAGTATGGCTCTATTTGCATTTTTCTACATGTGGATATCTGGTTAAACCAGCACCATTTGTTGAAGATGCTATCTGTACTCCATTGTATGGTTTTGTCATCTTTGTCAAAATTCAGGTGTCCAAAATTGTGTGAGTTTATCTCTGGGTTTTCTGTTTGGGTCCATTGACCCACTATTCTGTTTTTATGCCAGTATTCCGTGCAGTTTTTAGTATTGTATCTCCATAGTGAAGCTTGAGATCAGGCATGGGGATAACTTCAGAAGATCTTCTATTTTAGAGGATTGTTTCTGAAATTCTGGGTTTCTTGTTTTCCCATATGAAGTTGAGAATTTATCTTTCAAGGTCTATAAAGAATTGTTTTGGTAATTTGATGTCTATTGCATTGAATCTGTAGATGGCTTTTGGTAAGATGACCATTTTTACAAAGTTAAGCCTGCCAAGACATGAGCATGGGCGATCTTTCCATCCTCTGATATCTTCTTCTAATACTTTTATCAGAGAACGTTTTGTTTTTTTGTTTTTTGTTTTCTGTTTTTTTTTTTCATACAAGTCTTTGACTTGCTTGGTTAGGGTCATACCAAGGTGCTTTATGTCTTTGACCAAATACAGGAACACATCAAAGACATCATCCACTATCACCTAGTAGGCTTCATCCCAGGTATTCAGGGGTATTTAAACATATGGTAACCCATCAGTGTGATCTACCATGTTAAAAAATTAAAAAAAAATACTCACATGATAATTTTCTTAGATGTTGAAAAAGCCCTTGACTAATTCCAACATCCATTCATGGTTAAAGTACTGGAGAGATCAGGGATACTAGGCACATATCTAAATGTAGTAAAGGCAATATATAGCAAGCCTATAGCTAACACCAAGCTGAAATGGAGAGAATGCAATTGCACTGAAATCAGGACTAGCAAAGCTGCCCACTCTCTCCATATCTCTTTAAAAGAGTTCTGGAATCCTTGCTAAGATAATTGAAGGAGATCAAGGACATACAAATCAGAAATGTAGAAGTCAAAGTATCATAATTTGCAGATGATATGATAATATACCTGAAGGACTATAAAATTATACCAGGGAACTCCTACAGCTGATAAACACCTTCAGCAAAATTTCCTGATACCCTATTAACTCAAAAAATCAATAGCCCTCCTGTATACAAAAGATAAAAGGGCTGAAAATTAGAGAAACAAAGTGAATTATATTATAAAATGAGGCCATACCTCCTAACTCTAACCAGACATTCCATTGTTAGGGACTCCACATGTAAATAGAGTAGCCCCAAGGAACAGTGTGATTCAAATCATGAGGAAGTAGAAGAAGATGTGGGATTCTAGTCTAAAAAACATTGTTATCTTGAATGTTTGTCATTTAATACAATGATTAATGTTCCAGCAACTTCCAAGTTCTAAAGTACAGGAGTGACAATCTCTTTTGGGGAAAATGTGGAGTATTTCCATAATGGAGTAATATTCAGCTAAGAAAATGACATCATGATATTTTCAGGCAAATGTACGAAACCAGGAAAAATCATCCTGGTTGAAATAACTAAAATGTAGAAAGACAAATATGGTATGTATTCACTTATTAGGAGGTCTCCTGATAGTTGGGGATTAAGTTCCAATAATCCATCTATTGTGAGCAAACCAGTCTTCCACTAGGGAGATTGGATTGCAGTTAACTGAGATGTTGGGCCAGTGCCTCCTACAGAAATTGTAGGAGGCTGTTGTTATTAAAATATGTTGCTTTCTACACTCAGCTGATAGATAAGTGCCATGTTCTTGGATCCACAAGTATGCCTCATTCTGTATCAAATGGGATTGTGGAGACCCACAGTCTGATATTATGCACAGAGTGACCTTATTTAACACCCAGATCTAAATGGGATTTTGTAATGAAATTCTACCTCGCTTCTGAGCTCCAGGAAGCCTGCAGGAGAAGAGGAAGGGTGTCATAAATAGAGGGAATTGAGGACACAAGGAGAACAATGCCCTGGAAATCAGGCCACAGAGGAAGATAATGGAGCCAACTTTGATGAAGCCTGATAAGCTATGGTCAGATAGAAGTGTGAGGATGACCTTCCCTATCACAGAACTAGAAAAAGAACCTAGGGATAGAAGGAGGAGGGTGGGTGGGAGTGGAAGGAGAAGAGGGAGAGGGCAACAGTAGTATTACAAAGTGAACAATTCATAATAAATATATACATAAGAAAATCTGTGACCAAGTTGATGAAGTATAGAGCTCTTCAGGACTGATGACTTCTTGGCAGTGGTGACAGTGTGTGGCAAGGATGAACTCAATTTTCTTTAAGGAACTTGGCACTGAGAATCTGATCAGGTTCCAATGAGTATATAAACAACACTTACTTCCACTGATGTATTAAAAAAAAATTAGTGTGACACATAGACAGGAATTTGGACCTGGGTGCAATGGAAAAGGAGTGTAATATATGTAATATGAAATTCCAACATAATCAATAAATACAATATGTTTTTATCATACAGGTCTTTCAGTTGCTTGGTGAGAGTCATTCCGAGGTACTTTATTTTATTAGTGGCTATAGTGAAGTGTGATGTTTCCCTAATTGCTTTGACTTAATTTTCTATCCAGCCACTTTGATGAAGTTGTTTATCAGCTGAAGGTGTTCTCTGGTTGAATTTTTGGGGTCGCTCATGTAAAATCTCATACTGAAACTTTGAGTAATTCCTTTTTAAATTTGTACTCCCTTGATCTCCTTTAGTTGTCTTCCACTAGTTAGGCTTTCAAGTGCTATATTGAATAGATAGAGAGAGAGTGTTCAGCTTGTCTTGTCCCTGGTTTCAGTGGGATTTGTTTAAGTTTCTCTCAATTGATTTTTATGTTGGCTATAGGCTTGTTATATATTGCCTTTACTATGTTTAGGTACTTGCCTTGTATCTGTGATCTCTCCAAGAATTTAAGCATGAATGGGCATTGGATATTGTCAAAAGCCTTTTCAGCATTTAAGGAGATAATCATGTGGTTTTCTCCTTCATTTTGTTTATGTGGTGGATCACATTGATGGATTTCCATATATTGTACCTTCCTTGAATGCCTGGGATGAAGCAAACTTGTCATAGTGGATGATATCTTTTATGTTTTCTTAGATTTGGTTTGCCAGTATTTTATTGAGTATTTTTGTCTCAAGTTTTCTTTTTGTGTTGGGTCTTTGTGTGGTTTCAGTATCAAGGTGACTGTGGCTTCACAGAACGAGTTTGGTAATGATTCTTCCATTTCTATTTTGTGGAATTATTTGAGGAATTTTGGTGTTAACACTTCTTTGAAAGTCTGGTAGAATTCTTCACTGAATCCATTTGGCCCCAGGGCCTTTTTTGGAGGGAAGACTGTTAATGACTGCTTCAATTTCCTTGGGAGATTTAGGGCTATTCAGTCTTTCTACTGATGTTGACTTAATGTTGTTAAATTGAATCTATCAAGAAAATCATCCATTTCTTTTAGATTTTCAAATTTTGTGGCATATAGGCTTTTGTAGTATGACCTAGTGATTGTTTGCATTTCCTCAGTGTCTGTAGTTATGTCACGCTTTTCATCTCTGATTTTGCTCTTTTGGATACATTCTGTCTGCTTTTTAGTTAGTTTGGCTAAGGGTTTGTCTATCTTGTTGATTTTCTCAAAGAACCAGCTTTTTGTTTCATTGATTTTTTGAATCATTTTATTTGTTTCTAATTGACTAATTTCAGCCCTGAGTTTGATTTCCAGCTGTCTGCTCCTCTTGGGTGTATCTGCATCTCCCCCCCCCCCTAGGGTTTTCAATTTGGCCATTAATTTGTTTGTATGTGATGTTACACATTTCTTCTTGAAGGCACTTAATGCTATGAATTTTCCTCTGAGCACTGCTTTCAATGTGTCCCATAAATTTGGGTATGTTGTGCCTCCATTTTCATTGAATTCTAGAAAATCTTTAATTTCTTTTTTTCTTCCTTAACCCAGCTGTCATTGAGTAGCATGTTATTCAGTTTCCATGTGCATGTAGGCTTTTTGATATTTCCATTGTTGTTGAAGTCCAGCTTTAGTCCATGGTGGTTGGATAGAATACAAGGGATTATGTCAGTATTCTATCTGTTGAGGCTTGCATTGTGACGGACTATATGGTCTATTTTGGAGAAGTTTTCATGAGGTGCTGAAAAGAAGCTATACTCTTAAGTTTGGGTGAAAAGTTCTGTAGACATCTATTAGGTCCATTTGATTTAGGGACTCTGTAAGTGCCTTTATTTTCCTATTTGGTTTTTGTCTAGTTGATCTGTCCCTTGGTGAGAGTGGTGTGTTGTAGTCTTCCACTATTAAGGTATTACGATCAATGTGTGATTTAAACTTTAATAATGTTTCATTTATGAATGTAGGCACTCATGTATTTGGGGCATACACGTTCAAAATTGTCATGTCCTCTTCATGGATTTTTTCCTTTGATGAGAATGTAGTGCCCTTCCTTATATTTTTTGATTAATTTTGGGTTGAAAGTCTATTTTATTAGATATTAGGATAGCTACTCCAGCTTGTTTTCTGGATCCATTTGCTTGAAAAACCTTTTCCAGTCCTTTACACTGAGGTGGTGTTTATGTTTGTTGTATAGGTGTGTTTCTTAAATGCAACAGAATGCTGGATTTGTTTCTGCAACCATTCTGTTAATCTGTATCTTTTTTTATTGGCTAGTTGAATCCAATAATGTTGATAGATAGTAATGACCAATGAATGTTACTTTCTTGTGATGTGGAAGATCACCTTGTCATTTGGTACCTTTCCCTTTATTCCACATCACATTGAAGCTTCCTTTCTTAGCAAGATGTCCAATTAAATAAACACTAAACTTTTGTTTTCATCCTGACATTGTCACAGAGGTAAACAGTAGGAAAGTTGTGGCATCATGATATTGGGATGAGATAAAGGCTTGTTGAATTTCACAAGAAAAAGTTATATTTGCACAGAATCAGAGATACTGGACACTGAGGAAATTTCCATGCAAACCTCAAGATTCTCTCAGGTGCTGACAGGCTGAGATTTAGATTGATGTCATGAAACAGTTAAAAGCCAGTAAGTGCTTCTGGAGGCAGTTACTAAAAGGACCAAATGGACAGCCTAGTTGAGAGAAAAGCTGAGTAGCCCTACATGCTACTCATATCTTGGCAACTGAAAGAACAGAACACAGAGATGACATTTCCTGTTTCTAAGACTCTTAGTTCAGCAAAAGTGTCAAATATTTTTTTCAAATAGTCATTAATAAAATCATGTTTCTTGACATGTGAGTTTCTCATTATCATAAATTCCATTATTATTTGATAAATGAACAGATATATTCTCAGTCAGTGATTTTCTTACTGTGAAAATGATCCCTGACCAAGACAAATCTTCCAACAAAATCATTTAATTTGTAGCTTGTTTATATTTTTATAGAGACATTCCCTGATGTCATGTCATCCAGAAATCAAAATTTGTAGTCCTTCAGCAGAACTGAGAGCTTTTCATACTAAAAGACAAGTGGCAGGTAGAGAGAGGGACACAGAGAGAAAGAGCTAGATAGATGGATTTCGAAGTACAGAGACTGAGACCAACAGAAAGAGAGATATAAATTGAGAGAAACTGAGGGACAGAGACTCCCTTCTGTCTGGTCACTTTTATTGGCCTATAAACCTCCATGCATACCTTCCTATAATATAACTCAAAAATGAATTATATTTTTCATATTTATTTTTATAATTTTCATTTTTATTAATTACAATTTGTTTATTTTCTATCTATCTATAAACTCCTCATGTTTTCTCTCTCCATCCCACCTTCCTAGTCAATCAGATCTAATCAGGAGTGGTTTCTTTATCATTTTTTGTGGCTTGGTAAGGCTGCTCCCTCATCCAAGTGAGGTGATCAACGAGCAGGCCAATCACTTCATATCAGAGGCAGACTGTGCTCCCATTACTGTGCAACCTACTTGGACACTGAACTGCCATGGGCTACATCTGTGCAGGGGTTATAGGTTATCTCCATGCATGGTAATTGGCTGGAGCATTAGTCTCAGGAAAGAACCATATGCAAAGATTCTTTGGTTCTGTTGCTCTCCTTGTGGATCTCTTGTCCTCTCCATATCTCACTATTTCCCACTTCTTTATTAGATTACATGCACTCTGTCCAACAGTTGGCCATAAGTCTCAATATCTGTTTTGATGGTCTGCAGGCCAAAGCCTCTCAGAGACCCTCTGTGTCCGGCTCCTAGCTTGTTCCTTGTTTTCTCCTTTTTCTGATGTTCATCCTCTTTGTATTTTGGGATGGGGATTTAGCATTTTAATCAGAGTCCTCCCTCTTGAAAAATTTCTTTAGACATACAGATTTCATTAGGATTATCCTATATTATATGTCTGTATGAGTGAGTGTATACCATGTGTGTCTTTCTGCTTCAGGGGTAGATCAATGATCTTTAATATTTTACAAACTTTACCTGCACATTTCATGATATACTTGTGTTTTTTTCCTGAGTAATATTGATGATTGAGCAAGCAGTCATCTTGCTATAGTCCTTCACCAGAACTGAGAGCTTTATATGCTGAACCACAAGCAGCAGATAGAGAGAGGGAGACAGCCAGAGACAGAGAAAGAGAAAGAGTTAGAGAGACAGGTTCAGAAATACAGAGACTGAGATCAACAGAAACATAGGTATTAAGTGACTGAAACCTAGACACAGAGACTCCATTCTGCTGGTCACTTTCATTGGCATCTCAACCTCAAAGAACACCTCCCATATGTAACTATATTATATTATATTATATTATATTATATTATATTATATTATTTTATATTATTTTATACTATAGAATTATATTATCTAACAAGGCCATATCGCCCAGCCCTTCCCAAACATTCTCTCTTTGGGGACTAATCATGTAAATAGATGAGCTTAAAGGGGACAATGTAATTCAAAACACCAGGGAGTGGAAGAAATTGAAGGGACTTCTAGGCTAGAGAACATAGTTATCCTGATAGTTTGTATTCAATACAATGATTAAACTCTCTGTAATTTTGAAGTACTAAAGAACAGGCCTGACAATCTCCTTTGTGGAAAATGTGGAATATCTACATAACAGAGAATTATTCAGCTGAGAAAATGTCATCATGATACTTTCCACAAATGAATGGAACCGGAAAAAATCACTCTGGGTGAAGTAAGTAAAATGCAGAAAGTCAAAAATGGTATGTATTCATTTATTAGGAAGTCTTCTAATAGAGTTAAAGGTACAGTAAGACATCTATTGCGACCAAACCAGTCGTCCACTAGAGGGATTGATGGCAGTTAACTGAGATGCTGGGCCTGAGTGTTCTATAAAAATTGTAAAGCAATGCAGAATGTTGTTATTAAAATATGTTGCTCCGTGCTCTAAAATGTTTGATTAGTGACATGTTCTTTTATCCATGGAAACGTTTCCTTCAGCGTCAAGTGGGTTTGCCTACAGAGACTCAAAGTCTGATACAATGGAGAGAGAGAACTTAAAACACCCAGCTCTAATTGGGAATTTCCTATGAAATTCTTCCTTCCCTAAGAGTACTGGGAAGCCTGTGTGAGAGGAGGCAGGAAGAGTGTCATAAGTAGAAGGAATTGAGGAAACATGGAGAACAATGCCATGAGAATCAGGCCACAGAAGAAGATGATGCAGCCACCCTTGATGAGACCTGATAAGCTATGGTCAGTTAGAAAGGAGAGTAATACCTATCCTATCAGGGAACTGAAGAAAGGGCATAGGACGAGGGTCAGATAGAAAAGGAAAGAGGACTTACCCTCTCACAGGAATGGAGAAAGTACCTAGGGTTGGAGAAGTAGTGTAAATGGGACTGGGAGGAGATGAGGGAGGGGACTCCATTTGGGAATAAAAGCCAACAAATCCTAATAAATAAAAACATATGAAAACCTATCATCAAGCGGATGAGTATACAGCTCTTCAAGATTGATGGCTTCTTCTTGAGGGTGGTGCCAGGGTGTGGCAAGGATGGACTCAGGTTTCTTTCAGGGACTTGGCACTGAGACTCTGATCATGTTCTAATGAGTATATGAACCACACATACATCAATTGAAGTATTTTAAAGAAAAAAAATATTTTAGTTTGATACATTGGTAGGAATATGAACCTGGGAGTAATGGAAGAGCAGTGTAATGTATGTAACATGAAATTTCCAAATATTCAATAAAAATAATATGTTGACAACTTTTACAATGACTTTTAACATGGAGAAAAGATTCCTCTAAGGAGGATAGAGTTTTACTTTGTAAGACATGCTTTCCATTATTTCCTTATGTAGTAGATAATCTTAGCCATGAACTAGTGGTTACCCAGCTACCTCAGACCACATGAGCTCAGGTGGCATCTATGAACAAGCAGTCCTAGCACGAACACTACATAGAGTGTACATAGAGTCCTTCACCAGAACTGAGAGCTTTATATACTGAACCACATGCAACAGATAGAGAGAGGGAGACATCCAGAGTCAGAGAAAGAGAAAAAGTTAGAGAGGGTTTGTCTGGAGCACCAATGAAGGAAAACACAGCTGTTCTTGTGTCCTAGGCACATACATGGACCCATTTCACTATCCTGAAGGTCCAGTTTTAACTGTAAACCCAGGACCAGGAGGGTTCCTCACTGACCACAGAGTAGGACACAGCTGCCAATATAGCCAGATGACCCAAGGCAAACCAGGTCAAAGAAGGATGGAATCACAAGTGTAGAAGAGCACAAACTGTCAAATAGTTAATTGTCCCTCAGTTTTCCTTTTACATAGAAAGATCATTCTCTGACCCAGACAAACAAGTCCCAGGAATTGTTTTGTTTCAGTCTGTTTAGCTCTTCTCACTGACTCAATACCACAGGGAACCACAGACTCTGCCAGCCTATTATATCAATAAGAATGTGAAGCTATATTTAATGAGTACACCAGTAACTGCTCAGTTCAAGTTCACAACCTAGGAAATTTCAGAACCAAGACCACAATAGAAGACCAGCTTTTCATTCAGTACATAAACCTAAATCCAAATGAAATTGAAAATTTCCTACTTTGGAAGTTATCTAATTAAATAAACATTAAAGTTTCATTTCCAACCTGACATTGTCACAGAGGTTACTAGGAGTTAATTTGTGGGATCTGGATAAAGGGATGATATAAGGGCATGTCGAGTTTCACAAGAAAAAGTCACTTGTGCACAGGATCAGAAATACTGGACACTGAAATTTTCTTTACTCATTTCCATGGAAACCTAAGATTCTCTCATGTGCTGATTGGCTGAGAGGCAAAATAATGTCATGAAACAGGTGAAATCCAGAAAGATTGTCAGGATCCAATTATTAAAAGGCCTAAGTGTACAGAGTCCTTGAGAGACAGGCTGTGCAGCTGAAAGCACATAATACATAGATGACAGTTCCTAAGTCCAAGACTCTTACTTCAGGAAAAGTGTGACATATTTCTTTCAAGTGGTCATTATAAAGTCACATGTCCTTGACATGTGAGTTTCACGTTAACATAGATTCCATTGTTATTTGTTAAATACACAGATATATCATCAATCAGTGAATTACTTACTATGAAAATGTTGCTTTACCAAGGCAAATCTTTGAACTAAAAGCATTTAATTGTAATCTTGCTTATATTTATACAGAGAACATCCCTGATGTCACATCACCAAGTAGTCAACCTGCTGTAATCTTGAGAAGAACTGAAAGCTTTTTATACTGAACCACAAATGTTAGGCAGAGAGAGGGAGACTGAGAGTGCCAGAGAAAAAGAAAGAGCTAGAGAGAGATATTCAGAAATAGAGAGATCAAGACCAAAAGAAACAAAGATAAAAATTGACAGAGTCTGAGAGATAGAGACTCCATTCTGTCTTTCATTGGCATATCAACCTCAAAGCACACCCTCCCATAATGTAACTCCAATAGTAATTATATTATCCAATGAGGCCATACCTACTAACCGTTTCCAGATTTTCCTCACTGGGGATTAAATATATAAATACATGAGCTTCAAGGGGACATTGCAATCTGAATTACCAGGAAATGGAAAAAGATGTAGGGACTTCCAGGCTAAAAGAACATAGTTTGTCATTCAATACAATGATTAAAGTCCCAGCAACTTCCAAACTATAGAGAAGATGACTAACATTCTCTTTAGGGGAAAATGGAATGTTTCCATATTGGAGTATTAATCAGCTAAGAAAAGAACATCATGTTTTTTGTTTTTGATTTTGTTTTTCAGGCAAAATGGATGAAACCAGGAAAAATTAATCGGGGTGAAGTAACTAAAATGTGTAGAAAGACAAATATGGTATAAATTCACTTATTAGAGGTCTCCTAATAGTGAGGGATAAAGTTCCAATAGGCTATCTATTGTAAACAAACCATTCTTAAAATAGGGGTATTGGTTGGCTGATAATTGACTTTTGGAGCCAGGTCATCATATGGAAATTTTCAAAAAAATCCAGCTGTTGTTATTAAGATATGTTGCTCTCTGCCCTCAACTGATAGATCAGTGTCATGTTCTTGTATCCTCAGAGATGTTTCTTTCTGCATCATTTGGGATTACTTACATAGTCCAATATTATGCACAGAGAGAACTTAAAACACCCAGAATTAAATGGGCTTTCCCTATGAAATTATGCCTCCTCTCAGAGCTCTGGGAAGCCTGCAAGAGAAGAAGCAGGAAGAGTGTCTTAAGTAGAGGGAACTGAGGACATGACACGATGCCCTGAGAATCAGCCAGCAGGATATGATTATGAAGACAGCCTTCATGAGACCTGAAAAACTAGGGTCAGATAGAAGGGGGAGGAGGACCACCCCTATGTAGGTAATTATAGAAAGGCATAGGCTTGAAGACGTAGGGTGGGTGGAACTGAAAGGATAAGAGGGAGGGGACAACAGAGGAGATACAAAGTGAACACATCATAATAAATAAATATGTAATTATAACTGTGATCATGGTGATAAAGTATAGAACTCTTCAGGATTAATGGCTTCTTCTTGTGGGTGGTGCCAGGGTTCAGCAATGCTGAGCACAGTTTTCCTTAAAGGACTTGGCACTGAGACTCTGATCATGTTCCAATGAGTAGATGAACAACACATACTTCAATTGGTGTATTTTAAAGAAAAAAAATACTGTGACATATGGGAAGGGATTTGAACCAGGGAGCAATGGGAAGGAGTGTAATGTATATTATATGAAATTCCCACATAATCAATAAAAATAAAAATAAAAAATATAATATGTGAACAATTATACAACACCCGTGAAAATGGAGAAAAGATTCAGCTGAACAAGCAGTCCTGACAATAACACTATGTTTAGAGTGTTTGCCTGGAGCACCACTGAAGGAAACAAAGCTGCTGTTTTGTCCTAGGCTTATAGAACATACCCATTTCTCTGTCCTGAAGGCCCAGGTATAACTGTAAATCCCAAGACCAGGAGGGTTCCTCACTGACCACTATGTAGGAAACAGCTTGCTTGTTTGGAAACTCTGAACAGCCCTACATGCCTCCATCTGGGCATTTGATAGCAAACAACACAGAGATGACAGTTCCTGTCCAAGATTTTTGATTCAGGAACAGTATCACATATTTCTTTCAAGAAGTCATCAATAAATTCATCTGGTATTTTGATATCACAATGGTAGTATCATAATGCTATGATGAATCACAATGCTATTAAGAGATCACAATGGGGCTATGACCTCAACATGCTATTATGGTATCACATTGAGTGTCCAATACTAATATTTAAACTGTCACATATTTCTTTCTAGTGGTCATAAATTAAGTCACTTATCCTTGATGTGTGAGTCATATTTTATCACAGACTCCATTATAATTTGTTTAATGCACAGATACGTCCACAGTCAGTGAATTATTTATTGGGAAAACACTCCATGACAAGGCAATTCTTTGAACAAAAAGCATTTAATTGGGATTTTGGGTATGTTTTTACAGAGACTACCCATGATGTCACATCAGTAAGCAGACAACTTTTTGTAGTTCTTTCAGAAGAACTAAGAGCTTTTCAAACTGAACCACAAGTGGAAGCAGATAGAAGGAGACTGAGAGAGACAGAGAGAAAGAGCTAGAGAGACATACTCAGAAATAGAGACACCTAGACCAACAGAAAAAAAGTTATAAAGAGACAAAGAGAGAGAAACAGAAACTCCATTCACTCTACTCACTTTCATTGGAATATCAACCTCAAAGCACACCCTCCTATAATATAACTCCAATAGGAATTATATTATGTAACAAGGCCATACCTCCTAACCTTTACTAGATATTTGCTCACTGGGGACTCAACATGTAAATAAAAGAGCTTCAAGGAGACATTGCAATACAAATCACCAAGAAGTGGAAAAAGATGGAGGGATGTATAGGCTAAAAGAACATAGTTATTCTGATAGTTTGTCATTCAATACAATGATTAAAGTCCCAGTAACTTGCAAGGACTAAATAACAGGACTGTCAATCTCCTTTGGAGAAAATGTGGAATATTTCCATAATGGAGCATGATTCAGCTAAGAAAATGACATCATGATATTTTCAGGCAAATATGTGGAACCAGGAAAAATCATCCTGGTGAAGTAACTAAAATGCAGAAAGACAAATATTGTATATTTTCTCTTATTAGAAGGTCTCCTAATATTGGAAGATAAAGTTCCATTAAGCCATCTAATTGTGACCAAACCAGTCTTCTTCTAGGGGTATAGTGTAACAATGAATTGTACTGTTGGGCCAGGACATCCTACAGATTTTTTTCATGCAGCACAGGCTGTTTGTATTAAAATATGCTGCTTTCTCCCCTCAACTAATAGATCAGTACCATGCTCTTGTATCCAAAGAGATCCTGCTTTCTGCAGCATTTGGGATGGTATTCAGAGACCCCAGTCTGATATTATGCAGACGTAGAGACCTTAAAACACCCAGCATTAAATGGAATTTCAATATAAAATTCTCCCTTCCCTCAGAGGTCTGAGAATCTTGAAGGAGAAGAGGCAGTCAGAGTGTCATAATTAGAGGGAATTGAGGACACAAGGGGAACAATGCCCTGAGAATCAGGCCACAGAGGAAGATGATGCAGCCATCCTTGATGAGACCTGATAAGCTAGGGTGAGGTAGAAGAGGGAGGAGGACCTCCCCTATCAGGGGAACTAGAGAAAGGGCATAGGGGAAGAAGAAGTTTTTGGGGTGGGACGAGAAAGAGAAGCAGAGGAGGCAGCATTGGGGATAAAAAGTGAACAAATATTGTTATAAATAAATATGCCTTTGATGTGTTCTTAGATTCGGTTTGTATTTTGTTGAGTATTTTTACATCAAAGTTCATGACGGAGATTGGCCTGAAATTCTCTTCCTTTTTTGGATCTTTGTGAGGTTTAGGCACCAAGGTGACTGTGGCTTCTTAGAATGAGTTGGGTAGTGTTTCTTCTGTTTCTATCTTGTGGAATAGTTTGAAGAGTATTGGTGTTAGCTCTTCTTTGAACATCTGGTAGAATTCTGTGCTGAAAACCATCTGGCTCTGGGATTTTTTTGCATGGTAGACTTTTGATGACAGCTTCTATTTCCTTATGGGTTATAGGACTATTTAATTGGTTTACTTGTTCTTGATTCATGTTTGTCGTGTAGAATTGGTCAAGAAAAATTGTCCATTTCATTCAGATTTTCAAATTTTGTGGCATATAGACTTTGGAAGTAAGATCCAATTATTGTTTGGATTTCTTCAGTGTCTGTGGTTATGTCCCCCTTTTCATTTCTGATTTTGTTGATTTGGATAGATTTTCTCTGCCTTTTAGGTATAAACCTACTAGAATATGTACACCTAAAGAAACTAATCAGGAGGGAGGACTCTTTGCTAAAATGCTCAATTCCTACAGATAAAGGCAAAGAAGCTGGACATCAGAAGAAGGAGAAAAGAGGAAACAAGTCATGAGCCTGACATCAAAGACCTCTGAAAGGCTCTGCCTTGCCAACTATCGATGCAGACGCTGAGACTTATGGGCAAATTTTGGGCAGAGTGCAGGGAATCTTATGAAAGAAGTGGGAAACAGTAAGATCTGGAGAGGACAGGAATTCCACAAGGAGAGCAACAGAACCAAAAAATTTCAACCCGGGGCCCTTCATGAGACTGATACTGCAACCAAGGACTATGCATGGAGAAAACCTAAGGCCCCTGCACAGATGAAGCCCATGGAAGTTCAGTATCCAAGTGGGTTCCATTGTAATAACTGTCTCTGAGATGAACTGATTGGTCTGCTCTTTAATTACCTCCCCATGATAGGGAAGCAGCATTACCAGGTCCCAGAAGAAGACAACACAGCTACTCCTGATGAGACCTAATTGACTAGGATCAAAAGGAAGGAAAAAAACACCTCTCCTCTTAGTTAAAATGTGGAGGGGCATGCATGCAGTGGGTGGAGGAATGGAGGGATTGAGATGGGAAGAGGAAGGGAACCACAGAGGGGATACAAAGTGAATGAAGTGTAATTAATAAAGAAAAAAATAAAAAAGAAACAAATGGATAAATACATAAGAAAAATTGTGATAAAAGTGATGAAATATAGAGCTCTTTAGGATTGATGGCTTCTTTTGGGGGTTGTACCAGCATGCAGCAAAGATGAACATGGTTTTATTTATGGAAATTGGCACTGAGACACTGATTATGTTTCAATGTGTATATGAACAAAACATACTTCAATTAATGTATGTTAAAGAAAAAATAATTAGTGTGACACACAGGTAAGAATTTGAACCTGGGAGCAATGGAAAAGGTGTGTAATGTATATTATATGAAATTCCCACATAATCAATAAAAATAATATGCTGACATCTTTTACACTGACTTTAATATGGAGAAATAATTCCACTAAAGGAGGACATAGTTTGAATTTGTAAGGCATGCTTTCTAGGAAGTCAATACATAGCAGAGAATCCCAGCCATGAACTAGTGCTTACCCAGGTACCTCAGACCCCATGAGCTCAGGTGGCACATATGAACCAGCAGTCATGGCCCTAACACTACATTTAGGGGGTTTGTCAGGAAGACCACAGCAAGAAATACAGCTGCTCTTGTGTCCTAGGCATAAAACACAAACCCATTTCTCTATCCTAAAGGCCCATTTTTAACTGTAAACTCCAGGACCAGGAGGGTTCCACACTGTCCACAGATCAGTATTTATTTGCCAATCCAGCCAGATTGACCATGTCAACTCTGTTCATACAGTGTTAGCAATACTAGTGTGGAACAGCATCAGCTGAGAAATAGTTTATTGCTTCTCAGTTCTCCCTTTACACTGACCAGTATTTCTCTCTTTCAGCCAAACCAGTCTCAGGTTTGTCTGTTTTCCTTCTCTTTGCTATGCTCTTAAAAACTCCATATCACAGGTAAGCCTAGACCCTGCCTGCCTATTATATCAATAAAGATGTGAAGGTACATTTATTGAGTATATGAGAAACTGCTCAGTTCAAAGTCACAACCTAGGGAATTTTAGATAGAACACCATGTAGGAAATCACCTTGTAATTTAATACATTCTCCTTAGTCCCACATCACTTTGAAGTTTACCTACTTAGGATTCTGTCCAATTAAATAAACATTAAAGTTTCATATCCTACCTGAAATTGTCACAGAGGTAAACAGTAGTAAAGGAGTGGGATCTGGATAAAGGGATTAGATAAATGCTACTTGTGTTTCATAAGAAAAACAGACCTGTGCACAGGATCAGAGCTACAGGACACTGAGGAAAGTTTGTTTACTCATCTTCATGGAAATCTCAAGATTCTCTCAGGTACTGATTGGCTGAGAGGGAGAATAATGTCATGCAAAGATGAAAGCCAGGAAGAATTTCAGTAGCCAGTTATTAAAAGGGCCAAGTGAAATGCATGCTTGAAAGAAATCTTAGCAGCTCTACATGCCTCAAATTGGGCAGCTGAAAGTAAATAAGCCAGAGATGACAATCTTGTGTCCAAGACTCTTAGTTCAGGAAAAGTGTCACATATTTCTTTCAAGAGGTCTTTAACAAAGTCACATGTCCTTGACATGTGTGTTTCACATTATTACAGATTCTATTAATATTTGTTAAATGCACAGATATGTCCTCTGTCATGGAAATATTTACTGGGAAAATGTGCTCTGACCAAGGCAACTCTATGAACACAAAGAATTCAATTGGGACATTGCTTATATTTTTAAAGAGACCATCCAGGACATCACATCACCAAACAGTCATATTTTTAATCTTCCAGCAGAACTGAGAACTTTTCATAATGAACCACAAGCAGCAGCAAGAGAAGGTAGACTGAAAGGGAGAGAGAAAGAGAGCTAGAGAGACAGTTTCAGAAATAGAGAGACCAAGACTGATTAAAACAGACAAAGTGAAAGAACTGAGAGACAGAGACTCCATCTCTTTAGTCACTTTCATCGCCATATCAATCTCAAAGTGCACTCTCCTGTAATATAACTCTAAAAAATTTTTTTATATTTTTAAATATTTTTTTATTTTTATTTTTATCAATACACTGTATACCCCCATAACCCTTCTCCTCTCAGAATCCCACCTTCTCTCCCACTTTTTCACTCATGCTCCCCCTCCAGTCCACTGATAGGGGAGGACTTCCTCTCTTTCCTCCTGATCCTAGTCTATCATATCTCATCAGGAGTGTCTGCATTGTCTTCTGTGGCTTGTTAAGGCTGCTCCACAATCAGGGTGAGGTGATCACAAAGCAGGCCAATCAGTTTATGTCAGAGGTAGTCCCTGTTCCCATTACTATGGAATTAACTTACATACTGAACTGTCATGGGCTATGTTTGTGGATTTTTGGTTCTGTTACCTTCTTGTGGAACTCCTGTCCTCTCCAGATATATTACTATTTCCCACTTCTTTCAGTAGATTGCATGCACTCTGCCCAACAGTTGGCCATAAGTCTCAGCAACTGCTTTGAAAATCTGCAGGACAGAGCCTTTCAGAAAGACTCTGTGCAGGCTCCTAACTTGTTCCCTGTTTTTTCCTTCTGTTGTCCATCTCCTTTGCCTTTTGGGAGGGGGATTGAGCATTTAAACCAATTTTCAGGCAACACAATAAGTTGTTATTGAAATATGTTGCTCTCTGCCCTCAAATGATAGATCAGTCCCATGTTCTTGGATCCACAGATGCTTCCTTTGTATCAAATGGAATTGCATACAGAGACCCACACTCTGATATTATGCAGAGAAATACCTTAAAACACACAGCTATAAGTGGGATTTCCATATGAATATCTCCCTCCCCTCAGAGCTCTAAATGTTTCTCAACATTTTGAAGAAATAACAAACCTTGGTATTTATTTTATTAAGTTTCCAAAGTAAAACCAAGCCATGCTGTTAAAGCCAATTAAATAAAAACTGCAGTCATTACAATATATTCATGTTAAAAAAAAAACTATAAAGTATGTTGTTCTTCATTTTAAAAGGCTGGAGATTCTTCAATGCAAAATGTTTGCTTATGCTCTTTTACAGGATAAAAAGGCCTAAACTTTCTTGTTAGCCCAGGTTTATGCAGGGTTATATTTTGATCATTGTTAACCATTATGTAAAGTATATGACTGGATGCCAGTACCAAATAAATGATTTAATGCTGTTTATTTCTGCCTTGTAGATTTGGTATGTCCAGAAGAGTGCATTTTTGCTGAGGGCTACAATCTAAGTTTAGTTTTTGTTTAATGGTAAATAAACTTTTGTCCTTTCATTTTTTGCTGTTAAGTATTAACACAATGTGATAGGATTAATAAGATTTGCTAGGTCCTTTATAAATTATGTATCATTATTTTTTTTCTTTGATTTTAGTTTTAAAAGAGCAGATTTAAGTTATGCTAAACATTATAGAAGAGTACAAGATAGAGTTTTACATAGTCTCTTTGTTTAGTTTTTTTTTTTTTCATTAAATCTAAAATTGGAACCATAAAGTTTGCTTATATAGATCTACCTAAGGTTTGGTTCTAAAACATACATTTAAAAAATATGCCAAATTTGAGATCATAACATCCTGTTTCATAGGAAGAAGTTTAGAGCAGATGATAAAGGTAGACAAAGGGTAACTCACATATGCTGGCCCTCAGACTTCTCAGAGATCTGATACATATGGTATTTTAACATATGTAAGCTTATTATGAAAGAGTCAAACCTGTTGAGGCACAAAAAAAAATTAATTCAGTTTTTATAGGTGCAACTTATAGTTCTTCTTTTTAAAATAAAGTTAGCCCAATATTTGAGACTTTAACTGTATTTACTGATGGTTCAGTACCTGGTGTTGCTGCCTGTGCTTATTAAAGTAAAACAATATTTTTTCAAGTGCCTAATACATCTGCACAAAGAGCACAGTTATCTGCATTATTGACTGTGTTTCAAAGTTTTAATAACTAGTCTTTGAAAATTTTTACAGTTAGTGCATATGTAGCTCAGTCTTTGCCTTGGTTTGAGACTGCAGGACAAATTCAGACATCTCCTGCTGGAATTTTGTTTTTATAAATTCAAAATTTGATAAAAAAAATTTCCCTTTTTTTATAGGAAATTTGAAGGCTCATTCTAATTTGGCAGGACCCCTGTCTAAAGGAAATGTGTTGGCAGATAAAGTCACCAAAGTTTATTGTTCACAGATAAAAAGAGCCCAGTATGCCCATAATATGAATCCTCTTAATAGTCAAATCTTGAGACTTAGATATGGATTGACTAAGCAACAGGCCTGTAGTATAGTCAAGGCTTGTAGTACTTGTCTTCAGTTTCAGCCTTTTCCTCATTTGGATTGACCCCAAATCAGATTTGGCAAATGGATATTACTCATATTCCAGAATTTAAACAATTGAATATGTATATTATTGCATAGATACCTATTATGGATTTATTTTTGCCACTCCGCAACCAGGAAAATCTGCAAAGAATGTTATTGTTCCTTGTCTATAGGCTTTTAATGTTCTAGGAGTTCCTAAGCAATTTAAAACCGACACTGGAACCGGATATTGTAGCAAACCTTTTAAAAAGATTTTGTCAAAAGTTTCAAGTTTCTTTCTTTTTTTTTCACATTTTATTTTATTTTTTATGTTTTTTTTAATTTTTCATCAATTACACTTTATTCATTCTGCATCCCCCCATAAGTCCCTCCCTCCTCCCCTCCCAATCCCACCCTCCCTCCTCCCTCTGCTTGCATGCCACTCCCCAAGTCCACTAATAGGGGAGGTTCTCCTCTCCTTTCTGATCTTAGTCTGTCAGTTCACATCAAAAGTGGCTGCATTGTCCTCTACTATGGCCTGGTAAGGCTGCTCCCCCCCAGAGGGAGGTGATCAACTGTTGGGCAGGTGAACAGAATTTTAGGTAAGAACTGGGAAATATTAAGAGCTGGAGAGGACAGGGTCTCCCCAAGGAGAGCAACAGAACAAGAAAATTTGAACACAGGGAACTTCCCAGAGACTCATACTCCAACCAAGGACTATTCATGGAGATAACCCAGAACCCCTGCACAGATATAGCCCAGGGCAGTTCAGAGTCAAGTTTCTTATATAACTAAAATACCTTACAATCCTCAAGGACAAGGGATGGTAGGGCATGCCCATTAAATATTTAATATTTATTTGAAAAAAAAAAAGAAAGAAAGAAAGGAAAGCTACTCCCTTGGACACCTAGGAATCCTCTTAATCATGTTCTTTTCATTCTGAATTTTTAAAATTTAGATAAGCATGGTAAATCTGCAGCAGATAGATTTTGGAATAAAGAAACAAAAAAAAAAAAAACTTTTGCTAAAGTGAAATGGAGAAAACGTTTAACAAATCAATGGTATGGACGTGACCCTGTACTCATATGGGGACGAGATCTGTCTATTTTCCTCAGGAAAATGATGCAGCTTGATGGCTTCCAGAACATCTGTTGCTACAAGTGGATGAGAAGTTTTCTCCTGACAATGAGGAAATCAATGAAGACCACTCTAGTCAAGTCAAGATGACTGTTTTTTGGGTGTATGTTCCTAATCCACCTCTACTACATCCAGTTTCCTGAGATGATCCATAAGTCCTTGTTTATGTCAATAACACTTCGTTGCTGGGTTTTCCTGATTTTGAAGGAACACAAGTAAAACAGACCCTTAAATTTTCAGGACTAGGAAGAGGTCATCCTCTTTGCTTTACCAGAGAGAGTATTCATAAGGACAGCTTACCAGGTTTCCCTGTCCAGAAAATAGGTCAGAATGCCTACTACTCTAAAGTTGGGGTGGCAGCTCAAGCCTCTATTTGCAACCAGGGAAAGAGAATCTTTGGAGGGATAGTATTGTCACTATTTAAGGGAGTTAATTAATAAAGAAAAAAAAAAAACTGCCTTACACTGGAAAATAAAAAAAAAAGAACGACAGTCTTACATCTCCAATGAGTTACCCACCCTGTGAGAAAGAGAATCAACACAATTGTCCTTCAGTGATGTTTCCTTGGACAAGATTTATCAGAGAAATGTCCACCATCTACTAATGGGATAGTAACACTGAATTTATAGTTGTGGACTGGATTGGTCTATTTTTAAGGGTATTAAGAACTTGGCTTCTGGTAAAGGCAGTCAAAATTCCTTTGTTTTAGAAAAATCTTTTAGTGTTGGACTTTGGAAGACTTCAAATAAAAGTTGGCCAACCTATGTATGGAACTTGGGGGCTGCATTGGGATGTATAGGCATTCTCTCTGGGACTGCAAGCTTTGCTAAATTAATGAAGTATACTTCTATTTTGGCATGTTTAATCCTCCTTGTTAACCACTAATTGGAAACATTGTAGTAAGACATTTTAAGAACAAAGATACCTATTCAATTGAATGTCTATATTACAATCTTACTAATTGTGTTAGTGCTGATAACAATACTCTTTCAGTGTTACTTGTTAAGCAACCTGCTTTTGTTATGAATCCTGTTGGGGTTTGTGATTCTTGTTCTGATGAAACAGAATTTAACTGGACTCAGGTTCAGAATCACCTTACTGGCATTTAGTCATAGCAAAGAAATTCTCATTGGACATGTTAACGATAAGGAATAAAATCCATGACATACAATCTGTCAAGAAGTTTACGCTTGTATTGGCCAATAAAGCCTGGGATATATTTAATAGCCTCAGGATGTACTTTCCACCCTTTGACTCTGTGCTTAAGTGGGCACTGACATTTGAGGGCATGGTGGGTATGGGTTTAATGGTCTGTGCCTGCCTCCCTGGTATGTTACAGTTCCTTCTTCAACAACTTCAATTAGTGCAAGTGCAGTTGCATGAATTTAAATTAACCATTTCTAACAACCCCATTGCAATTCAAATCAGGAGGACATGGAAAAAGATTTAGGGACTTCTAGGCTAAAAGGGCCTCTGAAAAGCTCTGCCCTACAGACTACCAAAGCAGACACTGAGACTCAAGGCCAACTGTTGGGAAAAGTGCATGGAATCATAAGTAAGAAGTGGAAAACAGTAAGATCTGGAGAGGACAGGAACCCCACAAGGAGAGAAACAGAACTAGAAAATTTGAACACAGGCGTCTCCCCAGGGACTCATATTCCAACCAAGGAACATGCATGGAGATAATCTAGAACCCCTGCACAGATGTAGTCCATGACAGCTTAATATCCAAGTGGGTTCCATAGTAATGGGAAGAGGGACTGCCTCTGACATGATCTGATAGTCCTATTCTTTGAACACCTTGCCCTGGGTGGAGAGCAGCCCTACCAGGCCACAGAAGATGACAATGCAGCCATTCCTGGTGGGATCTGATAGACTAAGATCAGAAGGAAGGAGAGGAGGTCCTTCCCTATCATTGGACTTGGGAGGGACAAGGGAGAAGAAGGGGGAGTGAGGGTGGGGCTTGTAGGGGAGGAGGGAGGGACTTATGGGGGGATACAAAGTGAATAAACTGTCATTAATAAAAAAGATTAAAAAAGAGTACACTCTATATATACTCTCAGGGCTGGGACCTTTGTGTGTTCCACAGTCTCTCTGATTTCATATATGCATAAATCCTGTTGTGTCTGGAGGATGCTATGTCCTTGAAGGTATACATCCCTCTGGCTCTTACAATCTTTCTGCCTTCTCTGAGCCCCAAGGTGAAGAGATTGATGTGATATTCCATAGTATATGTGCATTGGTTTGTCTCACTTTTACACATTTACTCAGGGAGCATTTGAGCTGTTTTGAATGGGAAAGGATATTGTGAGTATGTGTGTATAGATTTTATTTTGTAAAATCACCCTTTTCAGTTTTTCTCAACTAAATACCTAGAAATATATTTACTAAGTCATATACTAGTTATGTACTTAATAGTACATAACTGTCTACCAAACTGTCACATAGACATGCTGTGTAATTTCACATTTCCACCATTATTATATTAAAAATTTCATTTCAATAAATATTTGTAGAACTTTAAAAAAAAAGAACATACTTATCCTGATAGTTTGTCATTCACTATAATGATTAAAGCCCCCACAACTTCTAAGTTCTAAAGAATAGCACTGATAATCATCTTTGGTGGAAAATGTAAAATATTTCCATAATGGAGTTTTATTCATCTGCAAAATGACATCATGATATTTTCAGGCAAATGGATGGAACTAGGAAAAATCATCTTGATTGAAGTAACTAAAATGAAGAAAGATAAATATGGTATGTATTCACTTATTAGGAGATCTCCTAATGGTGGGGGATGAAGTTACCATAGGCCAACTATTGTAACCAAACCAGTCTTCCACTAAGGGAATTGGGAAGCAGTTAATTGAGTTGTGATGCCAGGGCATCCTAAAGAAATTTTCAAGGCACCCAGGTTGTTGCCATTTAAATATGCTGCTCTCTGCCCTCAACTGATAGATCAGTGCCATGTTCTTGGATCCACAGAGATGCTTCCTTCTGTATCAAGTGATATTGCGTATAGAGACCCACAGTCTGATATTATGCAGAAAGAGTCCTTAAAACACCCAGGTCTAAATGGGATTTCCCTATGAAACTCTCCTTCCACTGAGTGCTCTGGGAAGCCTTCAGGAGTTGAGGCAGGAAGACTGTCATAAGTAGAGGGAATTAAGGAGAACAATGCCCTGAGAATCAGGCTGAAGAGTAAAATGATGCAGCCAACCTAGGTGATTACTGATAAGCTAGGACCAGTAAGAAGGAGGTGGAGGAACTCTAGTATCAGGGGAATTTTAAAAATTGCAAAGGGGTAGAATAAGGCTTTGTGGGAGTTGAAGGAGATGACTAAGGGGGCAGTAGGGAGTATATGATGTAATCAAATCATAATAAATAAATACATAAGGAAAACTGTGATCTAGGTGATCAAATAGAGAGCTCTTCAGGACTGATGTCTTCTTCTTGGTGGTGGTGCCAGGGTCCAGTAAGGATGAACTCAGTTTTCTTTAAGAGACTTGGCATAGAGAGTTGGATCATGGTCCAGTGAGTATATGAATAACACATACTTGTATTGGTGTATTTTAAAGAAAAAAAATGTGACACATGGGTTGGAATATGAACATGGGAGCAATGTAAAAGGACTGTAATGTATATTATATCAAATTCCTACCTTAGCAAAAAATATAATAATATGATGACAACATTTACAATAACTTTTAACATGGAGAAAAGATTCTGCTAAAGAAGGCAGATTATTACTTTATAAGTAATGCTTTCCAGGAACTCATTATGTAGCAGAGAATCCAACCACTCTAGGAATCTACCCCTATTCAGCTACCTCAGACCCCATGAGGCACCTCTGAACAAGCAGTCTTGGCAATAAAACTATGTTGTGAGAGTTTGTCTGGCGGATCATATCAGGAAACACAGCTACTCTTGTGTCCTAGGCAAATAACACAGATTCATGTCTCTGTCATGAAGCCCCAGGTTTACTTGTAAATCCAGGACAAAGAAGGTTCCTTACTGACCACTGAGTAGGACACAACTGCCATTATAGCCTGGTCAGCCAAGACATCTCTGCTCATAGAGGGTTGGCAAACCTAATGTGGAATAGCAATAACTGAAATTATATCTTGCCCCTAAGTTCACCCTTTGCACTCACAGAACTTTCTCTCTTTCAGCCAAATAAGTCCCAGGAATTGTCTGGTTTCCTTCTATTTTCTGTCTTCTAAAGACATGACAACCCAGGGAAGCCTAGACCTTGCCGGCCTATTATATCAATAAGAATGTGCAGGTACATTTAGTCAATACACCAGTAACTGCTCAGAGCAATGTCATACCTAGGAAATTTCATATCAAAGACCACAATAGGACACCACCTTTTCATTCTGTACATTCCTTTAATCCCACATCACATTGAAGCTTCCATACTTAGGAAATTGTCTAATTAAATAAACATTAATTTTTTTTTCCTACCTGACATTGTCACAGAGATAAACAATAGTAAATTTGTGGGATCTGAATAAAGGGATGAGATAAAGGCATGGTTGGTTTTTCAAGAAAATTTCATATGTTGATGGGATCAGTGATAGTGGACAGTGAAGTAAGTTTTATTATTCATCTCCATGGAAACCTCAAGACTATCTCAGGTGCTGAATGCCTGAGGGCTAAATAATGTCATGCAACAGTTGAAAGCCAGTAAGAATTTCAGGAGCCAATTATTAAAAGAACCAAGTGGACAGCCTGCTTGAGAGAAGGGTTATGCAGCCCTACATGCCTCAATCTGGGCAGCTAAAAGCAGGCAACACAGAAATGTCACTTCTTGTGTCCAAGACTCTTAGTTCAGGAAAATTGTCACATATTTCTTTCAAGTGGTCATTAATAAAGCCACGTGTCCTTGATATCATTATCACAGACTCTATTAGTATTTGTTAAATGCACAGATATATCCTTAGTCAGTGAATTACTTACTGTGAAAATGCTCCCTAACCAAGGCAAATCTTTAAATAAAAAGCCTTTAATTGGGACCTTGCTTATATTTTTACAGAGACCATCCAGGATATCATGTAATCAAGAAGTCATCTTGTTGTAGTCCTTTAGCATATCTGAGAGATTTTCATACTGAAAGAGAAGTGGCATGCACAGAGAGGCAGACAGAGAGAGACAGAGAGAGAATAAGCTAGAGAGACAAATTCAGAAATATAGAGAACAAGACCAACAGAAAAAAAGAGAAAGTAGCAGAAACTGAGAGACAGAGACTCCATACTCACTGGTCATATTCATTGGCATATCAACCTCAAAGAACACCTCCTATAATATAACTCCAAAAGTAATTATATCTTAAAATATTTTTTATTTAATTTTTAAAATTACACTTTTTTCACTTTGTTTCCTCCCATAAAACTCCCCTCCTCCTCTTACTATCCAACCTTTTCTCCTCTTTCTCCATGCATGCCCTTCCCCAAGTCTACTGAAAGGGAGTCCTTCTTTTCCTTTCTGATCCTCGTCTACCAGAAATCATCAAGAGTGGCTGCATCATCTTCCTTTGTGTCCATCAGGGTGAGGTGATTAAAGAGCAGGCTAATCAGTTCATGTCAGAGGCAGTCCCTGTTCCCATTACTATGGAACCTACTTGGATAGTGAACTGTCATGGGCTACCACTGTGCACAGGTTCTAGGTTATCTCTATGTGTGGTACTTCGTTAAAGAATGATAATCAAAAAAGACCCCTGTGCTCAGATTTTTTTTTATATTGTACCCCTTCTTATAGAGCTCCTGTCTTTCCAGATGTTACTATATCCCACTTCTTACATTAGATTCCAGGCACTCTGCCCAAGATTTGGCCATAAGTCTCAGCATATGCATTGGTAGTCTACAGGACAGAGCCTTTAACAGGCCCTCAGTGTCAGGCTCCTGACTTGTTCCTTCTTTTCTCCTTCTTCTGATATCCATCTTCTTTGTCTTTCTGGATAGGAATTCTGGGTAGAAATTTTAGCAAGAGTCCTTCCTCTTGATTAGTTTCTTTAGGTGTACAGATTTTAGTATTTATCTGATATTATATGTCTATATGAGTGAGTATACCTTGTGTGTCTTTCTGCCTCTGGGATGGCTCACTCAAGATGATATTTTCCAGATCTCACCAAATACATACAAATTTCATAATTTTCTTTTTTTTTTAATGCTGAGTAATATTCCATTGTGTAGATGTACCACAATTTCTGTATCCATTCCTCCTTGGAGAGGTATCTGGGCTGAACATCTATGCAACAAATGCAAGGGCATTCACATATGTAAACGAACTTTAATAAAATTTAAATCACATATAGACCTCCACACATTAATATGAGAAATTTCAACTCCCCACTCTCAACAAAGGACTGGTCAACAAAACAGAAATTAAACAAAGAAACAATAATTCTGACAAAGGTATTGAATCAAACGGACCTCACGGAGATCTACAGAACTTTCACCCACATACAAAAGAATTTAACTTCTTCTCAGCTCCTAATTCTGCAAAATAGATCATATAGTTGGTCACAAAGCAAGACTCAACAGATATAAGAAGATGGAAATAATCCTTTGTATCCTATGTGATCACCATGAAATAAAGCTGGACCTCAAAGACAAAAACAGGAAAAGGCTTATACACAAATGGAAACTGAACAACTTGCTACTAAATGACAGCTGGGTCAGAGAAGAAATGAAGAATGAAATTAAAAACTTCCTAGAATTCAATGAACATGAAGGCACAACATATCCAAACTTATGGGACCCAATGAAAGCAATGCTAAGAGGAAAGTTCATAGCACTAAGTGCCTTCAAGAAGAAATTCGAAACACCTCATGCAAGTAACTTAATGGCTCACTTAAAAGCCCTAGAAAGAAAAAAGAAAAAAAAAAAGGCCTACACCAAAGATGAGTAGATGGATAGAAATAGTCAAACTCAAGGCTGAAAAGAATCAATTAGAAGCCAATAAATCATTTCAAAGAATCAATGAAACCAACAGCTGGTTATTTGAGAAAATCAACAATATAGACAAACCCTTATCCAAACTAACTAAAAGGCAGGTAGACACTATCCAAATCAACAAAATCAAAAATGAAAAGGGGAATATAACCAAAGATACTGAAGAAATCCAAACAATAATTAGGACTTACTTTAAGAGCCTACATGCCACAAAATTTGAAAATCTAATTGAAATGGACAATTTTCTTGACCAATTCCACATGCAAAAGCTGAAACAAGACCAGATAAATCAATTAAATATCCTATAACCCCTAAGGAAATAGAAGCTGTCATCAAAAGTCTAGCATGCAAAAAATAAAGACCAGGAACAGATGGTTTCAGCACAGAATTCTTTGAGACCTTCAAAGAAGAGCTAACTCCAATTCTCTTCAAACTATTCCACAAGATAGAAACAGAAGGAACACTACCAAACTCATTCTATGAAGCCACAGTCACCTTGGCACCTAAACTTCATGAAGGCCCAAAAAAAGAAGATAAAAAAAACACATGATAATCTCCCTAGATACTGAAAAAGTATTTAACAAAATCCAACATCCATTCATGTTTAAAGCATCAGAGAGATCAGGGATTAAAGGCACATATCTAAACAGAGTAAAGGCGATATATAGCAAACTTATAGCCAACATCAAATTGAACAGAGAGAAACTTAAAGCACTCTCAACAAAATCAGGGACAAGACAAGGCTGCCCACTCGCTCAGTATCTCTTCAACATTGTTCTTGAAGTCCTTGTGAGAGCAATAAGACAATTGAAGGAGATGAAGGGGATAGAAATTGGAAAGGAAGAAGTCAAAGTATCACTGTTTTCTCATGATATGATAGTATACCTGAGTGACTCCAAAAATTCTACCAGGGAACTCTTCCAGCTGATATCTCCTTAGATGCTGAAAAAGCATTTGACAAAATCCAACATGCATTCATGTTTACAGTATTGGAGAGATATACTAGGGAACTCCTACTGCTGATAGACACCTTCAGCAAAGTGGCTGGATACAAAATTAACTAAAAAAAAAAAAAATCAATAGCCCTCCTGTATACAAAAGACAAAAGGGCCGAGAAAAAAATTAGGGAAACAACACCCTTCACAGTAGCCACAAATGACATATAGTACCTTGGTGTAAATATAATCAAGCAAGTCAACGACTTGTATGGAAAAAAATTCCCAACCCTTGGCAAAAGGGGAGTTATATGATATGGAAAGGATAGGAGCTCTACAAGTACCAAATATATCTGGGCACAGGGTCTTTTCTGAGACTGACACTCAACGAAGGACTGTCTATGGATATAACATAGAACTTCTGCTCAGATGTGGCCCATGGTAGCTCAGTAACCAAGTAGTTTCCAAAGTAAGGGGAACAAGGACTATTTCTAACAGGATCTCAAGGGCAGGCTCTTTGACCTCCCACCCACCCAGGGGAGGATTAATCCTGTTAGGCCACAGAGGAGGACTTTGCAGCCAGTCTTGAAGATACCTGATAAAACAGGGTCAAATGAAAGGAGAGGATGTCCTCCCCTATCAGTGGATTTTGAAAGGGGCAGGGAGGAGACCAGGGAGGAAGTTGGGGAGGGGAAGGGAATGAGGGAGTGGGATCCAGCTGGGACACAGAGTTAACAATTGTAAGTAAAAAAAAAAAAATTTAAAAAAATGAAAAAAAAATTCCAGTCTCTGAAGAAAGAATGAGAAGATGTCAGAAGTTGGAAAGACCTCCCATGCTTATGGATTGGCAGGATTAATATAGTAAAAATGGCCATCTTACCAAAAGCAATGTAAAGATTCAGTGCAATTTCCATCAAATTACCAACACAATTTTTTACTGACCTTGAAAAAAAAATTCTAACATTCATATGGAAAAACAAGAAATACAGAATGGCTAAAACAATTCTTTATACTAAAAGTCTTCAGGAGGTAACTCCATCCCTGATCTCAAGCTTTACTGTAGAACAAGAATATTAAAAACTGCATGTTACTGGCATAGAAACTGACTGGTGGATCAATGGAATTGAATAGAAGACCCCGAAATAAATCCATACACTTATGGACACCTGATTTTGACAAAGATGCCAAAATCATTCAATGGAGAAAAGATAGCGTCTTCAACAAATTGTGCTGGTCTAAATGGATGTTTACATGTAAAAATATGCAAATTGATTCATAATGATCACCCTATACAAAAATAAGTCCAAATCCTCATGAAACTGACAGTCTTCTATGAAACAAGAAACACTGTCATCAGAACAAATGAATGCCTAAAGATTGGGAAAGGATCTTCACCAACCCTATATCTGAAAGAGGATTAATATTCAGTATATATAAATAACTCAAGAAGTTAAACAGCAACAAATCAAGTCATCCAATTAAGAAATGGATTACAGAGCTAAACAGAGAATTCTCAATAGAGGAATATCAAATGGCAGAGAAAAACTTAAAGACATGCTCAACATCCTCAGTTATAAATAAAAAGAACATCAAAACAATCATGAGATTTCAATTTACACCCATGAGAATAGCTAAGAACAAAAACTCATTTGACAACTCATGCTGGAGAGGTTGTGGAGAAAGGGGAACCCTCCTCCACTGCTGGTGGAAATGTAAATTTTTAAAACCACCCTGGAAAGCAATCTGGAGCATCCTCAGAAAACTAGGAATAGTGCTTCCTCAGGATCCAGCTATAGCCTTCCTAGGCATATATCCAAAAGAGGCTCATGTACACAATAAGAACATTTGCTTTAGTTCTTTATATATACTGTTTATTAGTCCTCTATCACATAGAGGGTTGGTGAAGATTCTTTTCCAATCTGTATTCATTCATTTTGTTTTGATGACAGTGTTCTTTGCTTTACAGAAGCTTTTCAGTTTCATGAGGTCCCACTTACTGATTGTTGCTGTTAGAGCCTATGCTGTTAGTGTTCTATTCAGGAAGTTGTCTCCTGTGGCAATGACTTGGAGGCCCTTTCCCCACTTTTTCTTCTAACTAATTCAATGTGTCATGTTTTATGTTGAGGTCTTTGATACATTTGTAGTTTAATTTTGTGATGAGTATGGATTCATTTGCATTTTTCTCCATGAAGACATCCAGTTAGAGGAGCACCATTTTATGAAGATGCTATCTTTATGCCAATGCATGGTTTTGGCACTTTTGTCAAAACTCAGGTGTCTGTAAGAATGTGGGTTTGTTTCTGGATCTTCTATTTGGTTCCACGGATCCACCATTCTGTTTCTATTCCAGTACCATGCAGTTTTTATTACTGTTGTTCCATAGTACAGCTTGAGTTCAGGCATGGGATACCTCCTGAAGATCTTTTATTATAGAGGATTGTTTTAGTAATTCTGGGTTTCTTGTTTTTCCATATGAAGTTGAGAATTTTTCTTTCAAGGTCTGTAAAGAATTGTGTGGGTAATTTGTTAGGAATTGCATTGAATTTGTAGATTCCTAATGGTAAGGGGGTCATTGTTACAATGTTAAGCCTGCCAAGCCATGAGAATAGGAAATCTTTCCATGTTCTGATATCTTCTTCTTATTCTTTCTTCAGAGACTTGATTTTTTTTTCGAACCAAGTTAACTTTAAGTATTTGCACAACTACAAGAACAAATTAAAGATACCATTCACTATGACTAAGTAGGCTTTATTCCAGGTATGCAGGGTTGGTTCAATACTGGGAAATCCATCAATGTGATCCACCATAGTAAGAAAATGAATGGAAAAAAAAAAAACACATGATAATCTCTTTAGATGCAGAAATAGCATTTGACAAAATCCATTATCCTTTCATGTTTAAATTATAGGAGAGTACAGGAATGCAAGGCACATATCTAAATATAGTAAAGGCAATATAAATCAAGCCTGTAGTTAGCATGAAACTAAATTAAGAGAAAATTAAAGCCATCCCACTGAAATCAGGGACAAGGCAAAGCAGCCTACTCTATTCGTATCTCTTCAACATACTTCTGGAAGTCCTTGCTAGAGCAATAAGATAATTGAAGGAGATAAAGTGAATACAAATCAAAAAGGAAGAATTCAAAGTACTACAGTTTGGAGATGATATGATAGTATACTTCAGTAACCCCCAAAATTCTACAAGGGAACTCCTACAGGAGATGAACAGTTTCAGCAAATGGCTGGATACAAAATTAATTCAGTAGCTCACCTGTATACAAAAGACAAAAGGGCTGAAAGAGATATTAGGGAATCATAAGAAAATATATTTTCTATCAAGGCTATATATCTTAACCCTATCCAGATATTTCCTCACTGGGGACTCCACATGTAAATTGATGAGCTTCAATAGGACAGCGCAAATCACCAGGAAGTAGAAAAAGATGGAGGTACTTCTAGGCTAAAAGAACATTGCTATCCTGAAAGTTTGTCATTCAATACAATGACTAAAGTCTCAGGAACTTCCAAAGACTAAAGAATAAGACTAGCAATCTCCTTTAGGGAAAATGTGGAATATTTCCATAATGGAGTATTATTTCAGCTAAGAAAATGAAATCATGATTATTTTCAGGCAGATGGATGAAACCAGGAAAAATCATCCTGGGCGAAGTAACTAAAATGCAGAAAGACAAATATGGTATGTATTTACTTATTAGGAGGTTTCCTAATAGTTAGGGATTAAATATCAATAGGCCATCTAGTGACCAAACCAGTTTTCCACTAGGGGGATTAGATAGCAGTTATTTGTGTTGCTGGGCCAGGGCATTCTATAGAATTTTTCAGGCAACCTAGGCTGTTGTTATTAAAATATGTTGCTCTCTGATCTCAGCTGATAGATCATGAACATAAATCAGCCATGTTCTTAGATCCACAAAGATGCTTCCTTCTGCATCCAACAGGATTGAATACAGAGACCCACAGTCTGATATTATGTAGAGAGAGGCCTTAAAACATCCGGCTCTAAATGTGATTTCAATATGAAATTCTCCCTCCTCTTAGAGCTCTGGGAAGCCTTCAGGAGAAGAGGCAGGGAGAGGGTCATAAGTAGAGGGAATTGAGGAAATAAGGAGAACAATGCCCTGAGAATAAGGATTCAGAGGAAAATGTTGCAGCTAGGCTTGATGATACCTGATAAGCAAGGGTTATATAGAAGGATGAGGAGGACCTCACCTATCAGGGAACTAGTAAAAGGGCATTGGTATAGAGGAAGGAGCATGGGTCTTGAAAGAGAGCAGGGATGGAGCAGCAGAGGGGACTGAATTGCAATAAATAAATACATAAGAAAATCTGTGTACAAAGTGATGAAGTATAGAGCTCTTCAGGTTTGTTGGCCTCTTCTTGGGGATGGTATAAGTGTGCAGCAATGATGAACTGTTTTCTTTCTATTTTCCCTGCTCTTACAGACTCAAACCCAGGAAAACAAAAACACTGTCACCCTATTATATCAATAAGAATGCGAAGGTACATTAAAGTATACATGTGTAACTCTTAGTTCAAAGTCACAACTTGGAAATTTCATGTCCAAGACCACAGTATGTGAGCACCTTCTCATTCCATACATTCCCCTTACTCTCATATCGCTTTGAAGCTTCTTTAAGTAGTAAGCTGTCCAATTAAATAAAGAAATATTAAAGTTTCATTTCCTCTCTGACACTGTCACAGTGGTAAACAGGAGTAAAGTTGTGGGATCTGCATAAAGGGATGAGATAAACAACTTTGGGTTTCACAAGAAAAAGTAAAGTATACACAGGATCAGAGATACTGAACACTGAGGAAAGATTGTTTACCCATCTCCATGGAAACCTCAAGATTCTCTCAGGTGCTGATAGATTGAGAGGCAAAATGATGTCATGCAACAGGTGAAATCCAGTAGAATTTCAGGAGCCAGTTATTAAAAGGGCCAAGTTGATAGTAAGCTTGTGAGAAAGTCTGAGCAGCCCTATATGACTCAGTCATGGTGGCTGAAAGCACAGTTCCTGTGCCCAAGACTCCTAATTCAAGAAAATTGTCACATATTTCTTTCAAGAGCTCATTAATAAAGTCAAGTGTCTTTGACGTGTGACTTTCACATTATCACAGATTTTATTATTATTTGTTAAGTGGACAGATATTTCCTCACCCTGTCAATTACGTCCTGGCAAAACACTCCCTGAACAAGGCAATTCTTTGAATAAAAAAGCATTTAATTAGAACCTTCTTTATATTTATACAGAGACTATCCAGCTAGCACATCTTGTAATTCTTCAGCAGATCTGAGAACTTCTCATACTGAACCACATGCAGCAAGCAGAGACAGGGAGTTTGAGAGAGACAGGGTGAGAAAGAGCTAGAGAGACAGATTGAGAAATAGATGAGAACAACAGAAACAAAGATATAAAGTGTCGGAGACCAAGTGACAAAGATTCCATTGTGTCTGGTCACTTTCATTGGCATATCAACATCAATGCACAACCTCCTATATTATAATTCCAATAGGAATAGATTATGCAATATAATATATATTATATATAATTCCAATAGGAATTATATTATCTAACAAGGACATAATTATTAACCCATACTTGATGTTTCTTTGTTAGGGATACAACATCTAAATAGATGAACTTCAAGTGGATATTTCAACTCAAAAATCTAGAAAGTAGAAAAAATGGAGGGAATTCTAGGCTTAAAGAACTTTGTTATCCAGATAATTTGTAATTCAGTATAATGATTAAAGTCCCAGCAACTTCCAAGGTCTACAGAGCAGGACTAACATTCACATTTGGGGAAAATGTGGAATATTTCTTTAACAGAGTATTATTCAGTAAAGAAAATGACATCATGATATTTTCAGGCAAATGTATGAAACCAGGAAAAATCATCCTGGTTGAAGTAACTAAAATGTAGAAAGACAAACATGGTATGTACTCACTTACTAAGATATATCTTAATAGTTTGGGAATAAGTTCCAAAAGGCAATCTATTGTGAAAACCAGTCTTCCACTAGGGTGGTTAAGTGGCAGTTAATTGAGTTGTTGGGCCAGGGCATACTATGGAAATTTTCAAGCAACCCAGGCTGTTGTTATTAAAATATGTTGCTCTTTTCCCTCAAGTGATAGATCTGTGCTATGTTCTTGGATCAACAAGGATTTTTCCATCTGCATCAAATGGGATTGCATAGAGAACCCCGCAGTCTGATATTGTGCAGAGAGAGACCTTACAACACTAAGCTCTAAATGGGATTTCCCTATGAAATTCTCCCTCCCCTCAGTTTGGATAAGCCTACAGGAGAGCAGCCAGAAAGAGTGTCATAAGTAGAGGGAATTGAGGAGACAAGGAGAACAATGCTCTGAGAATCAGGCCACTGAAAAAATGATGCAAAGAGCCTTGATGAGACTTGATAAACTAGTGTTAGAGAGAAGATTTGGAGGACCTACCCTATTAATGAAAAAGAGAAAGGACATAGGGATAGGAGAAGCAGTGTGGGTGGGACTGGAAGGAGAAGAGGAAGGGGGCATCAGAGGGGAAACAAAGTGAACAAATTGTTATAAATAAATACATCAGACAAACTGTGATCAATGTGATGAAGTATAGAGATTTACAGGGACTGATGGCTTCTTCTTTGGGGTTGTACCAGAGTACAGCAAGGATGACTGTTTTCTTTAACAGACATGGCACTGAGACTCCCATCATTTTTCAATTAGTATATGATCAACACATAGTTATATTAATGTATTTTAAAGAAAAACAGATTTTTAGTGTGACCCATGGTAGGAATTTGAACCTGGGAGCAATGGAAAAGCAGTTTATGTATGTTATATGAAAGTCCCATATAAGCAATAAAAATAATATGGTGACAACATTTATAATGACTTTTAACATAAAGAAAAGATTCTGCTAATGAAGGCAGGGTTTGACTTTGTAAAGCATGCTTTTCAGGACTCATTATGTCACAGAGAATGCTAGCCATGAACTAGTGGTTACTCAGCTACCATAGAATCATGAGTCAGGTGTTACCTCTGAACAAGCAGTACTGGTACTAACTACAATTAGAGATTTTGTCTGGAAGACAAGAGCAGGAAAAACAGCTGCTCTTGTGTCCTAGGAATATAACATGGACAAATTTCTCTGTCCTGCAAACCCTGTTTTAATTGTAAACCCCAGGAACAAGAGGATTTCTCCCTGGCCACTGAGTAGGACACAGCTGCCAACATAGCCAGGTCAGCCAACATAACCCTGCTCATAGACAGTGGCAACACTATGGTGGAACAGCACCAGCTGTCAAAGAGTTTTTTGCCCTGAAGTTCTCTTTTTACATACACTGATCTTTCACTGTTTCAGCCAAAATGTCCCAGGAATTGTCTGTTTTTCTACTGTTTTTCCTGCTCTTAAAGACTCAATGTCCAAAGGAATACTAGGCCCAGCTTGCCTATTATATCTATGAGATTGTGAGTGTGTGAGTAACTACTCAGTTCAAAGTCACAATCTAGGAAATTTCAGATGCAATACCACAGTAGGATACCACCTTGTCATTCCATATATACCACTTAATCCCACATCACTTTGAAGCTTCCCTACTAAAGAAGCTATGCAATTGAATAAACGTTAAATTTTTATTTCCTATCTAAAATTTTCACCGAGGTAAACAGGAGTAAACATGTGGCATCCGGATAAAGGGATAAGATAATGGCTTGTTGGGTTTCACAATAAAATGTCAGCTGTGCACAGGATCAGAGACACTGTACACTGAGGAAGTTTGTTTACTCATCTCCATGGAAACCTCAAGATTCTCTCAGGTGCTAATTGGTTGAGAGGGAAAATGATGTCATGCAACATGTGAAAGCCAGTAAGAATTTCAGGAGCCGGTTATTAAAAGGGCCAAATGGACAGTGTGCTTGAGAGAAAGTCTGAGCAGCCCAACATGCTTCAATCTGGGCAGTTGAAAGCACCCAACACAGAGATGACAGTTTCTGTTTCCAAGATTCTTAGTTCAGCAAAAGCGTCACATATTTCTTTCTAGAGGTCATTAATAATGTCATGGGTCCTTGACATTTGACTTTCAAATTATCACAGATTCCAGTATCATTTGTTAAATGCACAGATATGTTCTCAGTCAGTGAATTACTTCCTGAGAAAACACTCCCTTACCAAGGCAAATCTTAGAAAAGAAAGTTTTTAATTGTGTCCTTGCACATATTTTTACAGAGATCTTCCAAGATGTCATGTTAGCATTTAGTCATCTTGTTGTCCTTCAGCAGAAATAAGAGCTTTTTATATAAACTGAATCACAAGCCTCAAGCAGAGAGAGATAGGCTGAGAGAGAAAGAGCTAGAGAGACATTTTCAGAAATAGAGAGACCAAGACCAACTGAAACAAAGATATAAAATGATAGACTGAGAGGGAGAGACTCCATTCCATCTGGCCACAATCATTGGCATATCAACCTCAAAGCACACTCTCCTATACTATAATTCCAATAGGATTATATTATCTAACAAGGCCATACCTCCTAACCCTTCCAGACATTTCCTCACTGGGGACTAAATCTGTAAATAGATTAGTTTCAATGGGACATTGCAATTTAAAAAACAAACAAACAAACAAACAGGAATTAGAAGAAAATGGAGGGACTTCTAGGCAAAACAAAACAAAAAAAACATACTTATGCTGATAGTCTTTCATTCAATAAAATGATTTAATTCCTAGAAACTTCAAAGGAGTAAAGAACAGCACTGATAATCTCCTTTGGGAAAACGTGAAATATTTCCATAGGGAATATTATTCAGATAAGAAAATGACATCATTTTATTTGTAGCCAAATGGATGGAACCAGAAAATATCATCCTGGGTGAAGTACCTAAAATGCAGAAAGAAAAATATGGCAAGTATTTACTTATTAGGAGGACTCCTAATAGTGGGGGATAAAGTTCCAATAGGCCATCTATTGGAACTAAAGCAGTGTTCACTAGTGGGATTGGGTGGCAGTTAATTGAGTTGTTGGGCCTGGGCATCCTCCAGAAATTTTCAAGCAACCCAAGCTTTTGTTATTAAAAATATGTTGCTCTCTGCTTTCACCTGACAGATCAGGGCCATGTTTTTGGATCCACAGAGATGTTTCCTTCTGTATCAAATCAGCATGCATACAGAGATCAACAGACCAATTTTATGCAGAGAGAAAACTTAAAACACCCAACTCTGTATGGGATTTCCCTATGTAATTTTTCCTTTCCTCAGATCTCTGGGAAGCCTGTAGGGGAGGAGGCAGGAAGAATGCCATAACTACATGGAGTTGAAGACACAGGAGAACAATGCCCTGAGAATCAGGCCACAGAGGAAGATGATGCAGCCTGACTAGATGAGATCTGATAAGCTAGGGTAAAATAGAAGTGGAAGGAGGATCTCCCCAATCAAGGAACTAGAGAAATGGAATAGGGATAGAAGAAGGAGGCTGGGTAGGACTGGATAAAGAATAGGAGGGGGCAGCAGAGGGGATACAAAGTGAACAAATTGTAAAAAATAAACACATAAGACCAACTTAGATCAAAGTGTTGAAGTATAAATATCTTCAGGACTTGATGGCTTCTTCTTGTGTTTGGTACAACGGTGCAGCAAGAATGAACTCAGTTTTTTTTAAGGGACTTGGCCAGTGAGACTCTTATCATTTCCAATCAGTATGTGAACAACACATACTAAAATTGAAGTTTTTTAAAGAAAAAACAGTGTGACAAATGGTAGAAATTTGAAACTATGAACAATGGAAAAGGAGTGTAATGTATATTTATCAAATTATCCAATTCCCACATACCCAACAAAAATAACATGTTGACAACTTTTACAATGACTTTTAATATGGAGAAAAGATTCTGTTAAAAGAGGGTGTAGTTTGACTTTGTAAGGCATGCTTTCAAGGAAATCATTGTGTAGCAGAGAATCATAGCCTTGAAGAAGTCATTAACAAGTTACCGCATATCCCATGAGCAGTCCTGGCACTAACACTATGTTCAGACTGATGTTGGAGGACCACATCAGGAAACACAGCTCATTTTATGTCCTAGGTATATAAAGAGGACACAATTCGCTGTTCTGAATGCCCAGTTTTAACAATAAACCCTAGGACTGATAGGATTGCTCACTGATCACTGAGTAGGACAGAGCTGCTGTTCTTGGCAGGTCAGCCAAGACAAACCTCTCACGGAGAGTTGCTAACACTAATGTGGAAAATCTTCAGCTGTCAAATACTTTATTGGCTCTCAGTTCTTTTTTACTAACCTGTGTTTCTCTGTTTCAGACAAACCAATCCCAGGAATTGTATAGTTTTCTTCTCTTTTCCCTGCTCTTTAAGACTCAATACCCCAGGGAACCATAGACCCTGCCAACCTATTATATCAATAAGAATGTGAAGGTATATGTAGTGAGATTATGGGTAACTGTTCAGTTCAAAGCCAAAACCTAGGAAATTTCAGATCAAATACCACAGTAGGGGAACACCTTGTCATTCAGTACATTCCTCTTAATCCTACATCAATTTGAAGGTTCCCTACTTTGGAAGCTGTACTATTAAGTAAACATTAAAGATTCATTTTCTACCTGACATTGTGACAGAGGTAAACAGGAGTAAAAGTATGGGTTCTGGATAAATGGATGAGATAAAGGCCTCTTGGATTTCACAAAAAAAGTCACATGTATACAGGATCAGAGATACTGGACACTGAGCAAAGTTTGTTTACTTATCTCCAGGGAAACCTCAGAATTTTCTCAGGTACTAATAGGCTGAGAGGGATATTGATGTCATGCAACAGGTGTAAGACAGTAAGAGTTTCAGGAGCCATCTATTAAAATGGACATGTGGACATCATACATGTGAGAAATGCTTAGCAGCCCTACGTGCCTAAATATGGGCAGCTGAAAGCACAACCCATAGATGAAAGTTCCTGCATCCAAGACTCTTATTTCAGGAAAAGTATAACATATTTCTTTCAAGTGGTCATTATTAACATCACATGTCCTTGACATGTGACTTTGACATTATCCCAGATTCCATTATGATTTGTTAAATGCACAGACATTTCCTTTGTCATGAAAATATTTACTGGAAAAATGCTCCCTGTCCAAGGAAACTCTTTGAACATAGGTTTTTCAATTGGGACCTTGCTTATATTTTTACAGAGACCATCCAGGATGTCACTTCAGCAAGCAGTCATCTTGTTGTAGTCCTTAAGCAGAACTGATAGCTTTTCATACTGAACCACAAGTGGCAGTCAGAGAAAGGGAGCCTGAAAGAGACAGACAGAGAGAGAGAGCTAGAGAGACACATTCAGAATTAGAGACTGAGACCAACAAAAACAAAGATACAAAGTGACTGATACAGAGAATCCATCTTTTTGATCACTTTCATTACCATATCATCAAAACAGTATGCCTGCTATAATATAACTCCAAAAGGAATTATATTTTTTATATTTTTATTTTAATTTTTATCATTTACACTTTATTCACATTATATACCCTCATAACCCCTCTCCCATCCAATCCCATTTTCCCACCCCACTTGTACACACATGCCCCTCCCCAACTCCACTGATAGGGAGGTCTTCTATCCTAGTCTTTCCAATCCATTCAGGAGTGGCTTCATTGTCTTTCTCATTGACCTGGTAAGCCTGCTCCCACAACACGGTGAAGTTATCCAAGAGCAGGCCAATCACATTATGTCAGAGGCAGTGCATGTTCCCATTAATATGGAATCCACTTGGAACCTGAATTGCCATGGTCTACATATGTTCAGGGTCCTAGGTTATCCCAATGCATGGTATGTGATTAGAGTATGAGTCTCTTGAAAGACCCCTGTGCTCAGATTTTTTTGTTCTGTTGTTCTCTTTTGGAGTTCCTGGCATCTCAAAATCTTATAATTTCTCTCATATTTCACTAGAGTACATGCACTCTGCCCAACAGTTGACCATAAATCTTAGCATCTGTTTTGATAGTCTGCAGGGCAGAGCCTTTTAGAGGCCCACTGTGGCAGGCTCCTAACTTGTTCCCTGTTTTCTCCTTCTTCTGATGTCCATCCTCTTTGCTTTCAGTATGGGGATTGAGCATTTTAGCCAGAGTCCTCCTATTTGATTAGTTTCTTTAGGTTTGCATATTTTAGTTGGTTTATATTATATGTCTATATGAGTGAGTGTACCATATGTGTGTCTTGATGCTTCTGGGCAGCTCACTCAGAATGATCTTTTACATTTCCCACCATTTACCCACAAATTTCATGATTTCCTTTTTTTAATGCTGAGTATTATTCCATTGTGTAGATGTACCACAATTTCTGTATCAAATTTTTATTGGGGGGGTGCATCTGTATTGTGTCTAGCTTCTAGCTATTACAAATAAAGCTGCTACAAACATGGTTGAGCAAATGTCCTTATTGTGTACTTGAGAATCTTTTGGATATGTGCCTAGGAGTGGTATAGCTGGATATTGTGGAAACACTATACCTATTTGTCTGAGAAAGAGACAGATTGATTTCCACAGTAGTTGTACAAGTTTATATTCCCACCAGCAGTAGAGAAGTTTTCTCCTTTCTCCACCTTCTCATCAGCACTTGTTGTCACTTGAGTTTTGATCTTGGCTATTCTGATTGGTGTAAGGTGAAATCTCAGGGTTGTTTTGATTTGCAATTCCCTGATGGCTAATGACATTGAGCATTTCTTTAAGTATTTCTCTGCCATTCAATATTCCCATATCGAGAATTCTCTGTTTGGCTCTGTTCCCCATTTTTTAATTGGATTACTTGATTTGTTTTCAACTTATTTAGTTCTTTATATATACTGGATATTAGCCCTCTGTCACATAGAGGCTTGGTAAAGATTCTTTCCCAATCTGTATGTGTTCATTTGTTTTGATGATGGTATCCTTTGCTTTACAGAATCTTTTCAGTTTCATGAGATCCCATTTACTGATTATTGTTTTTAGAACCTGTGCTGTTGGGGTTCTGTTCAGGATGTTGTCTCTTGTGCCAATGAGTTCAATACTCATCCTCACTAGTTCTTCTAACCGATTTAATGTGTCTGGTTTTATCTTGAGACACTTGGACTGTAGTTTTGTGCAGGGTGATAAAAATGAAAATACTTGCATTTTTCTACATGTACACATCCAGTTAAACCACCACCATTTGTTGAAGATGCTCTTTTTTACATTGTATGGTTTTTGCATCATTGTCAAAACTCAGGTGTCCATATGTGTGTGGATTCATTTCTGGGTCCTCCCACCGATCCACCATTCTCTTTCTCTCCCAGTACCGGGCAGTTTTTATTAATGTTGCTCTATAGTAGAGCTTGAATTAAAGGATGGAGATATTTCCTAAAGACCTTTTATTGTAGAGGATTGTTTTAACAAATCTGGGTTTTTTGTTTCTGTATGAAGTTGAGAATTTTACTTTCAAGTATTGTAAATAATTGTGTTGGTAATTTGATGGGAATTGCATTAAATATGTAGTTTGCTTTTGGTAAGATGGCCATTTACTATGTTAATCCTGCTAGTCATGCCTATGGAAGATCTTTACATTGTCTGATATTTTCTTCTAATTCTTTCTTCAAAGATTCGATTTTTTTTCATACAAGTCTTTGACTTGCTTGGTTAGGGTCATAGTGAGGTACTTCATGTCTTTGACCGAATACAAGAACACATCAAAGATATCATCCACTATGAACAAGTACGCTTCATCCCAGATATGCAATGGTGGTTCAATACACAGAAATCCATCAATATGATCCACCATATTAACAAACTGAAAGAAAAAAAAACACATGAAAATCTCCTTAGATACTGAAAAAGCATTTGACTAAATTCAACCTCCATTCATGTTTAAAGCATTGGAGAGATCAGGGATACAAGGCATACATCTAAGTACAATAAAGGCAATATACAACAAGCCTATATTCAACATGAAACTAAACTGAGAGAAACTTAAAGCAATCCCACTGAAATCAGGACAAGGAAAGGCTGCCCACTGTTTCCATATCTCTTCAACATAGTTCTGGAAGTCCTTACTAGGGCAATAAAATGATTGAAAAATATCAAGGGATAGAAATGTGAAACAGAGAAGTCTAACTAACACTATTTACACATGATATGATAGTATACCTCATTGACCCCCAAAATTCTACATGGGAACTCCTACAGCTAATATACATCTTTGGGGTAGTGACTGGATACAAAATTAACTAAAAAAAAAAAATCAGTAGCCCTCCTGTATACAAAGGACAAAAGGGCTGAAAAAGAAATTAGGGAAAGAAAAGGAATCATATTATCTAAAAAAGCCATACACCTAACCCTTCCCAGATATTTCTCCACTGGGGACTAAACATGTAAATAGATGAGCTTCAAGGGGATTTACAATTTAAATCACCAAGAAGTAAGATCAGATGGAGGGACTTTTAGGCTAACAGAATTTAATATTTAAGTTTTAAATATCATGAAAGTGCGTCATTCAATACAATTATTAAAGTCCCAACAACTTCCAAGGACTAAAGAACAGGCTTGACAATCTCCTTTGGGGAAAATGTTGGTTATTTCTATAACAGAGTATTATTCATTTAAGAAAATGACATCATCATGTTTTCAGGCAAATGGTTGGAACCAGGAAAAATCATCCTGGGTGAAGTACCTAAAATGCAGAAAGACAAATATGGTATATATTTACTTATTAGGATTAGGATGTCTTTTAAAACTGTAGGAAAAAGGTCCAAAAGGCTATGTATTGAGAAAAAAATCAGTTTTCCACTACTGGGATTAGGTGTCAGTTAATTGAGTTGTCGCGTCAGGGCATGCTACAGAAATTTTGAAGCAACCCAGTCTGTTATTTTTAAAATATTTTGCACTCTGCCCACATTTGTTAGATGAGTGCCATGTGCCTGTTTCCACAGAGATGCTTCCTTTTGCATCAGATGGGATTGCATACAGAGATTCATACTCCTATGATATGCAGAGAGAGTCCTTACAACACATAGCTCTTAATGGAATTTACCTATGGAATTCTCCCTCCACCCAGAGCTCTGGGAAGCCTGCAGGAGAGGAGGCTAAAAAGTGTCATAAGTAAAGAGAATGAAAGACACAGGGAGAACAGTGCTCTGAGAATCATGACCCAGAGGAAGATGATGCAGCGAGCCTTGATGACACCAGATAAACTAGGGTCAATTAGAAGGTGGAGGAAGACCACTGCTATCAGGGATCTAAAGAAAGAGCATAGCAGTACAAGAAGGAGGGTGAGTGGGACTGGAAGGGATAGAGAGAGGGGGCAGCAGAGGAGATACAATGTGAACAAATCGTAATAAATATATGCATAATAAACTTTGATCAAATTATGAAGTATAGAACTCATCAGGACCAGTGTCTTCTTCTTGGGTTGGTGCCAGCATGCAACAAGGATGATCTGTATTTTCTCTAAAAGACTTGGCACTGAGACTCTGATCATGTGCCAATGATTAGATAAAAAACACATATTTCAATTGATGCATTTAAAAATAATTCAGAGTTGCACATGGGTAGGAATTTGAATGTGGGAGCAATGGAAAATGAATGTAATGTATATTATATCAAATTTCCACATAAGCAATAAAAATAATATTTTGACAACTTTTACAATGACTTTTAAACTGGAGAAAATATTCTGTTAAAGAGGGGCAGAGTTTGATTTGTAAGGCATGCTTTCCAGAAATTTATTATGTAGCAGAGAATCCTAGCAATGAACTAGTGGTAGTGGTTATGCAGCTACCTCAGACCATATGACTTCAAGTGGCACATCTGAGCAAGCAGTCCTGGCACTATCATTACATTTAGAGGGTTTGTCTGGAGGACCACAGCAGGAAACACAGTAGCTCTTGTGTCCTAGGCATATAATATGGACACATTTCACTGTCCTGAAGGCCCAATTTTAAGTGTAAACACCAGAACCAGTAGGGTTCCTCACTGACCACTGAGTAGGACATAGCTGCCCATCCAGCCAGGTCAACCAATCAACCCTGCTCACAGAGGTTTCGCAACACTAGTAAGGAAAAGAACCGGCTCTCAAGTAGTTTATTTCCCCTCATTTATCCTTTTACACTTGTAGATTTTCTCTTTTTCAGCCAAACCAGTCCCAGGAATTATCTGGTTTCTGAAAGAGTCTGGTAATTTGAATTCTGCCTCCTGGGCTTGGCAGATGCAAAGTCTTATCTAAGTTTTATGTCACAGAGATTTTCCTTGGCGATCTCTGCATGTTGTGTTTTCTGAGCCTGAGAAGTAAATAGCAAACTCCCTGAAAGCTTGGAAACCAGACAGCAAACTTTGAGTAAATTGGAGCGAATTCTTGGACACCTTGCCAGATGGCACAGATATGTTTCTACTGTGAAAAAAAAAAAATTTGTTGTACCCTTTGCTTTATAAGTGTTGTTTACACGTTCAGTCAACTGAGAGTTGATCAGGAACCTGTCTCGTCTCCATTCTTTGCGTCTCTGTTCCCCCATTTATAATCCCTCTTTCCAGTGGATGGTGTTCAAATAGCCCACAGGACTGGTCAGTTTGCCTCTGAACAAGGGACCTTGAAATCGAGAGGCAATGTGAGAAACACTGATGTTTGGAGCTCTGAATGCCTAAGAAAAACTGTGCTTCACAACAACTGCCCATAGCATGGAGGAAGAAACAAGGAAGGCAAGCAATGATATCATGTGGCAGAGAAATAGCAGGAGATGTTAATGAAGACTTTAAAGTCAATTCTAATAAATGCAAGGAATTGGGAGAAACATTCTTATCCACTTTAGTTTGTAAATGAAGATTGTCAATAACAAACTAATAATAATAATAAAATTGGATTGTTTGCCCTGGTAAAATTTAAAGTCTGATTTTGACTTTTAAAACAATAAATGTGATTTATGATTTCACTAATAAAGAGGATGTTTTGTATTAATATTACAAAAACAGGTTTTAAAAAATATTTAAATGTTTAAAAAGCAGGTACCTCCCTTGTTTTTTGGCTTTGTCTCTGTTTCTTTTGTTGTTTTGTTTTATTTTCTTTTTTGTCTGCTGGCTTCTGTGTGGCTTTTGATTTTGGTTTGCCCACTAGGTCTGGAAAACTTGGAGAGTTTCCAGTCTCGTCGATGATGAATATGGAGGATGCTCCAATTCCCAGGAAAGAGCCCATGAAGGTTCTATTCCTTTTGGAACCAGGAGAGAGGATTGCTGGGACCTTGTTCTGTGTAGTAACAAGGCTGATGGAGCCTGCTCTCCATCTGGAAGCTTTGGAAAGGGCCCTGGGCATCTGCTCCTCTAGAATCTATGTGTGAGGAGGGGACCCATGATGGGGTCCAATCCTTCTGGAATCTGTGGGACATGTGTCCAGTAGGGGCTGGTTAAGTCCTGGTATTTGGGTATTCTGGGGTGTTTTAAAAAAGTAACCCTTGGGAAGTCTAACAAAGAACTTAAAACAGTTTCTCAAACTTTTGAGGGAAATAAAAAAGCTTGGTATTTATTTTAATTAATTTTACAAAGTAAAACCAAAATATGCTGTTTGAGCCAATTAATCAAAAATTGAAGTTATTACAATATATCATGTAAAAAAACTATAAAATATGCTGTTCTTCATTTAAAAAGTCTGGAGATTCTTCAATGCAAAATGTTTGCTTATGCTCTTTTACAGGAAAAAAAAAAAGACTACAGTTCCTTGTTAGACCAGGGTTGTGTATGGTTATATTCAGATCATTCTTAACCATTCTATAAAATATATGCCTAGATGCCAGTACCTAAATAAATGATTTAATGCTCTTTTTATTCATCTGTAGATATGGTACAGCCAGAATAGTCCATTTTTGCTGAAGGCTACAGGCTAAATTTAGTTTTCTGTTTAATATTAAATAAAACTATTGTCCTTTAATTTTTTGCTGTTAAGTTTTAATACAATATGGTAGGATTAATAAGGTTTGTCAGCCCCTTTATAAATTACGTTTATTTAAAAGTTTTGCTTTGATTTTTTAAAGAGCAGATTTAAAGTTATACTAAAGATTATAGTTGATAAAGATTGAATTTTAGCTAGTCTCTTTGTTTAGTTTTTTTGTTTGTTTGTTTGTTTTGTTTTGTTTTGTTTTTTAAGGTTGAATCTGAAATGGGTAGCCATAAAGTTTGCCTATTTATATCTACCTAAAATTTGGTTCTAAAACACACATTTAAAAAATGCCAAAATTGAGATTATCACATCCTATTTTATAGGATGAAGTTTTGAGAAGATGATAAATATAGACAAAGAGTAACTCAAATATGCTTGCCCTCAGACTTGTCAGAGGTCTGATAAATATGGCATTTTAACATATGTAAGCTTATTATGGCAGAGTCAAACCTGTTGAGACACAAACAAAAAATTCATTCAGTTTTTATAGATGCAACCTATATTTTTTCCATTTAAAACAAAAGTTAGCCCAATTGTTGATAATTTAACTGTATTTACTGATGGTTCATTATCTGGTGTTACTGCCTATGCCTAATCAAAGTAAAACAATATCTTCTCAAGTGTCTAACACATCTGCGCAAACAGCAGAGATATCTGTAGTATTGACAGTGTTTCAATGTTTTAATAAGTAGTCTTTGAACATTTTTACAGATAGTGCATATGCAACAGCTCAGTCTTTGCCTAGGTTAGTGACTGCAGGTCAAATTCAGACATCGTCTTCTCCTGCTGGAATTTAATTTTTATAAATTCAAAATTTGATACAAAAGAAAATTTTCAACTTCTTATAGGACAGTTGAGGACTCATTCTAATTGACAGGACCGCTGTCTAAAGGGAATGCTTTGGCAGATGAAATCACCAAAGTTTATTGTTCATAGATAAAAAAAGCACAGAATGCCCATAACATGCATCATCTTAATAGTCAAATCTTGAGACTTAAATATAGATTGACTAAGGAACAGGCCCATAGTATTGCAGTACTTCTGCTCAATTTCAGGCTGTTCCTCATTTGGGAGTGAATCCTACAGGATTGGCTCCAATTCAGATTTGAAAACTGGATATTACTAATATTCCTGAATTTTAACAATTAAAATATGTACATGTTTGCATAGATACCTATTCTGCATTTACTTTTGCCACTCCTCAACCAGGAAAAGCCACAAAGAATGTTATTGCTCATTGTCTACCTGCTTTCAATATTCTAGGAATCCCTAAGCTATTTTAAACTGACAATGGAACATGATATAATAGCAAAACTTTTAAAAGATCTTGTCAACAGTTTCAAGTTTCTCATATAAGTAAAATAATCATCAAGGACAAGGGATAGTAGAACATGCTCACTAAACAATTAAGATTCATTTGCAGAAAACAGAGAAGGGGGAGCTAATCTTCTGGACACGTAAAAAAAACATCTTTATCATGTTCTTTTCATTGTACATTTTTAAAATTTGGATACGCATGGTAAATCTGAACCAGATAGATTTTGGCATACAGAAACCAAGTAAACTTTTGTTAAAACAAAATGGAAGGGATCCTTTAAGAAATGAATGGCATGGACCCGACACTGTACTCATATGAGGACAAGGAAAATGATGCAGCTCAATGGCTACTGGACTCCTGGAACATCTGGTGTGACAAGTAGGTGAGGAGTTTACTCCTGACAATGATAATGGTGTCAATAAAGACCCCTCCAGTCAAGATAACTGGGTTTATTGAGTGTATGTTTCTAATCCACCACTACTATATCCAGTTTCCTGGGATGATCCAGAAGTCCTTGTTATGTCAACAACATTTGGTTACTGGGTTTTCCTGCTTTTGAAGGAACACAAGTAAAACAGACTCATAACTTTTTACGACTAGGAAGAGGTCATTCTCCTTACTTACGAGAGAGTATTCATCAGGATGGTTTACCAGTCTCCCCTGTCCAGGTCATACATCAGAATACCAACTACTCTAAAGATGGCAGCTCAAGCCTCCCTTTACAATCAGACAAAATGGAACACTGGTGGGATATTATTGTCCCTTCCTACAGGAGTTAAGAATGACAGTATTACATCTCCAGTGAGTTACCCAACCCTGTGAGAAAGGGGATCAATGCATTTGTCCTCAACTGATGGTTCCTTGGACATGATGCATTAGATAAATGCTCACCATCTACTCCTAGGACAATGACTCTACATTTACAATCATGGACTGGACTGGTCTATCATTAAGGGTAGTAAGAACTTGGCTCCTGCGTAAAGGCAGTCAAAATTTCTTTGTTTTAGAAACAGCTGTTAGTGCACGACTTTGAAGGACTTCAAATAAAAATTGCCAAAACTATGTATGTTAATTGGGGATGTGTTGGGATATATAGGCATTCTCTCTGGGAATGCAAGTAACTTTACTAAATTAACCAAGTATACTTCTGTTTGGGCATGTGTTAATAGTTATTTACTGCTAATTGGAAACATTGCAGTAAGACATTTTAAGGACAATTATATCTATTCAATTGCATGTGTATATTCCAATCTTACTAATTTTGTTAGTGCTGATAATAATGCTCTTTCAGTACTAGTTGTTAAGTGACTTGATTTTTTTTTTTTTTTTTTATGATTCCTGTTAGGGTTTCTGATACTTGGTATGAGGAAACAGAATTTAGTTAGACTTAGGTTCAGAATTACCTTGCTTGTATTTGGTCTAGGAAAAACTTCTCTTTGGACATGTTAATTTTGAGAAATAAGATCCATGACATAGAATCTGCCAATAAACCTAGGGTAGAATTGGCAAATGCAGCCTGGGTTATATTTACTAGCCTTTGGATGTGCTTTCCATCCTTTGACTCTGTGCTTAATTTGGGACTGACACTTGCCAGGCTGGGGGGTATGATTTTGTTGGCCTGTGCCTGCCTTCCTTGTGTGTTACAGTTCCTTCTTCAACAAATTCAACACATGCAAGTTCAGATACATGAATTTAAATTAATGATCTCTAACAACCTCATTTGATATGGAGATCAGTCAATGATGTGTACGAGTAAAATTATGGTTTTTCCAACCTAAGACAGAGGCTCATAAAAATCACATCCAAGACCTTGATGACAAGTAAGGAAAAATTCACATTTTACCAAACTAAGACAGGCTTTCCATAAAACAAAGAAAGGAGAACTGAAGGAGTTTGTTAATTAGAATTCCTCCTGACCTTGTCAAATGCTTGTTAATTGGAATTCTTCCTCCTGACCTTGTCAAATGCAGGTATTATCTAAGTTCCATGTCTCAGAGACTGTCCTTGGTGGTCTCTGCAAGCAGGGCATTCTGAGCCTGAGAAGTAGAAAGCAAACTCCTTTCAACCTTTGGAACCAGACAGAAAACTTTGTGTAACCTTGAATGAAGTCCTAGATACACTGCCAAGGGGCACAGACAGGTTGCTACTGTGAAAAAAAAATTGCTTATACCCTTTGCTTTATAAGTGTTGATTGCTTTATAAGTTGATTTATAAGTTGATTGCTTTATAAGTTGATTGCTTTATAAATATTGATTGTAAAGTGAGACTTGATCTGTCTTTTGTCCATTCTTTGAATCTCTGTCTCCCCATTTCCACTCCCTTTTTCAGGTAGACACTGTTCAACTATACAGCAAGACTGATCAGTTTACCTTCTCCTTTCCTGCTTTTAAAGACTCAATTCCCCAGTGACCCCTTAGACCCTGCCAGCCTATTATATCAATAAGAATGTGAAGGGACATGTAGTCAGTACACAATTAATTGCTCAGTTCAAAGTCACAGCTTAGGAAATTTCAGATCCAAAAGCACAGAAGGAGACCACCTTGTCATTCTATATACTACCCTTAATCTTACATCACTTTTAAGCTTCCCTACTAAGGAAGCTGACCATTTAAATAAACCCTAGAGTTTCATTTTCTTTCTGACATTGTCACAGAGGTAAACAGGAGTAAAGGTATAGGATCTGGATAAAGGGATGAGATAAAGGCTTGTTGGGTTTCACAAGAAAGAGTCAAGTGTGCACAGGATGAGAGATACTGGACATTGAGGAAAGTTTCTTTACTTATCTCTATGGAAACCTCAAGATTCTCTCAGGCACCGATTGGCTAAGAGAGAGAATGATGTCATGAAACAGGTTAAATTCAGTAAGTGTTTTAGGAGCTGGTTATTAAAATGGCTAAGGGGACAGCCTGCTTGAGAGAAAAGTTAAGCAGCCCTAATGCATCAATCTGGGCAACTGAAAGCACACAAAACAGAGATGACAGTTTCTGTCTCTAAGACCCTTAGATCAGGAAAAGTGTCACATGTGTCTTTCAACTGTTCATTAATAAACTCACATGTCCTTGATGTGTGACTTTCACATTTTCAAAGATTCAATGATTATTTGTTAAATGCACAGATATGTCTTCCGTGAATTATTTACTCTGAAAATCCTCCCTGACCCCCTGACCAAGGCAAATGTTTGAACAAAAAGCATTTAATTGGGACCTTTCTTACATTTTTACTGAGACCATTAATGATGTCATGTCAGGAAGCAATCTTCGTGTTGTAATCCTTCAGCACAACTGAGAGCTTTTCATCCAAAACCACAAGCATCAGGCTGAAAGAAGGAGACTGAGAGAGACAGAGATAGATAAGACCTACAGAGACAGATTCAGAAATAGAGAGACTGAGAAAGACAGAAACAAATATATAAAGGGACAAGACCAAGAGACAGTGACTCCATTCTGTGTGGTCCCTTTAATTGGCATATCAACTTCAATGCACACACTCCTATAATATAACTTCAATAGGAATTATATTATCTAACAAGGCCATACCTTGTAACCCATACCAGACATTTCCTCACTGGGGATTCAACATCTAAATAGATCAGTTCCACATAGACATTTCAATTCAAATCATCAGACAGTGGAAGAAGATGGAGGGACTTTTATGCTAAAAGAACATAGTTATCCTGAAAGTTTGTCATTCAATACAATAATTAAAGTACCAGAAACTTCCAAGTTCTAAAGAACAGGACTGACAATCGCCTTTAGGGAAAATATAGAATATTTCCATAACGGAGTATTCTTCAGCTAAGAAAAAGACATCATGACATTTTCAGGTAAATGGATGAACCCAGGAAATATCACCCTGAATGAAGCAACTAAAATGCAGAAAGAAAATATGAAATGTATTCACTTATTAAGAGGTCTCTTTATATTGGGGTATAAAGTTTCAATAGCCCATCTACTGTGTCTAAACCAGTCTTCCACTAGGGAGATTGGGTGGCAGTTAATTGATTTTTTGAGCCAGGGCATCCTACAAAAATTTTCAAGCTCCTAGTCTGTTGTTATTAAAATATGTTGGTTCTCAGCCCTCAACTGATATGTGAGTGCCATCCTCTTGGATCTACAGAGATGCTTCCTTCTGCATTAAATGGGATTGCAGAGACCCATAGTCTGATATTATGCAGAGACAGATCTTAAAACACCCAAGACTAAATGGAATTCTTCCTCCCCTCAGAGCTCTGGGAAGCCTGCAAGATGGAAGGCAGGAAGAGTATCATAAGAAGAGAAAATTGAAGACACAAAGGGAACAATGCCCTGAGAATCAGGCCACAGAGGAAGATGATGCAGCCAGCCTTGAAGAGACCTGATAAGCTAGGATCTAATAGAAGGGGGAGGAGGATCTCTCTTATCAGGGAACTGGAAAAAGTGTATAGGGGTAGAAGGAGGAGGCTGGATGGAATTGGCAGGAGAAGAGGGAGGATGCAGCAGATGGGATACCAAGTGAACACATCATAATAAATAAACACAAAAGAAAAACTGTGAACAAGGTGATGAAATATAGAGCTCTTCAAAACTGATGGCTTCTTGGTGGTGGTGCCAGGGTTCAGCAAGGATGAACTCCGTTTTCTTTAAGGGCCGTGGCACTGAGACTGTCATCAAATTCCAATTAGTATATGAACAACAAACACATAATTCAATTGAAGTATTTTACAAAAAATCAAATTTTTAGTATAAGCCACAGGTAGGAATTTGAATCTGAGAGCTATGGAAAAGGAGTGTAATGTATGTTATATAAAATTCATATATAATCAATAAAAATAATATCTTGACAACTTTTAAAATGACTTTTAATATGGAGAAAAGATTCCACTAGAGGAGGGATTGTCTTTATAAGGCATGGTTTCCAGGAGCTCATTTTGTAACAGAGACTCCTATCCATGAACGTCTGGTTACCCAGCTAACTCAGACCATATGAGCTCAGGTGGCATCTCTGAACATGCAGTCCTGGCACCAACACTATGTTTAGAGGATTTGTCCGGAGGACTACAGCAGCAAACACATCTCCTCTTGGCATATAACACCAAAACATTTCACTTTCCTGATGGCCCAGTTTTTACTGTAAACGCCAGGAGCAGGAGGATTTCTCTATGACCTCTGAGTAGGACAGAGCTACCAATTGATCTGGTCAGCTAAGGCAACCCTGCTCACAATGAGAGGGTTTCCAACACAAGTGTTAGCATCACCAGCTGTCAGAGTTTATTGCCCTTCAGTTCTTCTTTTATGTACACAGATCTTTCTCATTTTCACCCAAACCTGTCCCAGGAATTGTCTGGTTTCGTTCTCTTTTCCCTCCTCTTAAAGACACACTACCCCATAGAACCCTAGATCCTGCCAGCCTATTATAGCAAATACAAGGTGAAGGTACATTTAGTCACTACGTGAGTAACTGCTCAGTTCCAAGTCACAACCTAGAAAATTTTAGGTCCAAGACCACAGTAGGAGACCACCTTTTCATTCTGTAAATTACCCTTAACCCCACATCACTTTGAAGCTTTCCTACTTAGGAAGTTGTCCAGGTAAATAAACATTAAAGTTTGTTTACTTATCTCCATGGAAACCTCAAGATTCTCTCAGGCGTTGATTGCCTGAGAAGGAGAATGATGCCGTAAAACAGGTTAAATTCAGTAAGTGCTTCAAGAGCCAGTTATTAAAAAGGGCCAAGAGGACAGTGTGCTTAAGAGAAAGGCTGAGCAGCCCTACATCCCTCAATCTGGGCAGCTGAAAGCAGACAACTCACATATGACAGTACCTGTGTCTAAGACTTAGTTCAGGAAAAGTGTCACATATTTCTTTTAAGAGGTCATTAATAGTCATGGTCCTTGACATGTGTGTTTCATATTATCACAGTTTCCAGTATTATTTGTTAAAAGCACAGACATGTCCTCAGTCAGTGAATTACTTAGTGGGAAAATCCTCTCTGACCAAGGCAACACTTTGAACAAAAATCGTTTAATTGGGACCTTTCTTATATTTTAACAAAGACCATCCAGGATGTAATGTCAGCAAGCAGTCATATTGTTGTGGACCTTCAGCAGAACTGAAGGTATATACAGAACCACAAGCAGCATCCAGAGAGAGTGAGACAGAGAGAAAAAGCTATAGGGACAGATTCAGAAATAGAGTGATCTAGACAGACAGAAACAAAGATATAATGTGATAGAGACTCCATTCTGTCTGGTCACTTTCATTGGCATATTAAACTCATAGCACACCCTCCTATAATATAACTCCAATAGGAATTATGTTATCTAACAAGGCCACACCTTATAACACTTACCTGACATTTGCTTACTGTGGACTAAACATGTAAATATATGAGCTTCTAGGAGACTAACCAATTCAAAATTCCGAGAAGTAGAAGACGACGGAGGGACTTCGAAGTGAAAAGAGCATAGTTTGACATTCAATACAATGATTACATTCCCAGTAATTTCCATGGACTAAAAAACATGACTGATAATCTCCTTGAGGAAAATTTCTCCTTGGGCAATATTTCCTTAATAAAGTATGATGCAGTCAAGAAAATGACATCACAATGGTGTTATTTCATCACAGTGCTATTATAACGTTACAATGCTTACATGACAATACAATGCTATTATGACATCACAATGCTGTTATGACATCACAATGGTATAATGATATCACAATGCTATTATGACCACAAAATTGTATTATGACTTACAATGATACGATGACATCATTCTGCTATTCTGACATCACAATTATCTCATGACTTCACAAACGGATGACTTCAAAATGGTATTAGGACATCAAAATTCTATTATGATACCACAATATTTCGCTACTTTTACAATGCAATGCTATTATGACATCACAAAGGTATTAATACATGACTGTGGTGTGACTTCACAATGGAATTTTGATATCAAAATACGATTATGTTTTCACAACAGATATGAGTTCACATGATATTAGAACATCACAATGCTATTATGACATCTCTGTGCTACTATGACATCACAGTCCTATGATGACCTGATTGTGGTATGATATCAAAATGGAATATTGACTTCATATTGTAATTTGAAATCACGATGCTACTATAACATCACAGAGCAATTATGACACAGTGACATGACATAACAATGCTGTTATAAAAATCACAGGGCTATTATGACATCATAAATTTTTATGACATCATATTCCTATTATGCTATCATAATAGTGTTAGGACATCAAAATGCTTTTATGACAACACAGTGATATAACACCACATTGCTATGATGACATCACAATGCTATGATGACATAAAAATTCTATTATGACATCACAATGTCATCATGATATCAGTATTCAATCATTACATCTCAGTGCTATTATGACAAAATGACGCTCTTATAATTTGGCAGTGTTATGAAGTCTCAATGCAATTATGACATAACAATGATATTAGGACATCTCAATGCTATGATGACTTGACAATGCTATTATGTTATCATAATGGTGTTAGGATTTGACATGCTTTTATGATATAGTATCAGAATTCGATAATGAGACCAAAACTGTATTATGACATCACAATGGCATCATGACATCAATATTCATCATTACTTCTCAATGCTACTATGACAATACAATGAACTTATGACTTGGCAATGGTATGAGGTCTCAATGCTATTAACACATCACAATGATATTGATAAATCACAGTGCCTTTATGACATCACAGTGGTGTTATGACTTCACAATGCTCTTATGACATCACAGTGCTATTATGATATTACAATGGTATTATGTCATCACAACTGTATGAAACATCACAATGCCATTATGACATCACAATGATATGACATCACTTTGCTTTGATGACATTACAATGGTATTATTATATCACGATGGCATCATGACATCAAAATTCATCATGGCATCCCAATGCTCTTAGGATATCACATTGCTATTATACATCATTGCAATAGCACATCACAATGGAGTTATAACATTGCACTGCTATGATGACTTCACAGTGCTATGACATAAAAATGATGTTACGATATTACAATGCTATGATAACATCACAAATTTATTACAACTTCACAATGGTACTACAATATGATTGTAGTATGACACCAGAATGGAATTTTGACACCAAAATTATATTATGATATCACAATGTTATTAGGACATCACAGTGATATAACATCACAATTGCTATGATGATATCACCATGGTATGATGACATAATAATATGACATCACATTGTTATGATGACATCAAAATGGTATTATTTCACAAAGCTATTATGACACAATTGTACAACAATTCTATCACAATTGTATGATGACAACACAATACTATGATGACATCACAAAGATACAACATCACATTGCTATGATGACATCACCATAATATTGTGACATATCATGACATCAAACTTCATCATGACATCCCAATGCTATTAGTGTATCACAATACTCTTACAACATGATTGTGGAACCACATCACAATGGAATTATGACGTTAAAATGCTATAATGACTTCACAATGGTATATGACTTTACAAGGATATTTGGACATCACATGATGATATCACGATGCTATTATGTTATCACAATGGTGTTATGACTTCACAATGGTATTATGACATTACCATGATATTATGATGTATTATGACATGATTGTGGTATGACATTCCAATGAAATTTTGTTATGATATCACAAATATATTATCACATCATAATTTTATTATGACATTACAATGCTATTATGACTTCAAAAAGGTATTATAACATCACAAATGCATGACATCTAAATGCTATTATTTCATCACAATGGCATCAGACATCAAAATTCATCATGACTTCACAATGGAATTTTGATATCACAGTGCTATTATGGCATCAAAATGGCATTATGATATCACAATGGCATTATGACAAAATAATTCTATTATAAAATCACAATGCTATATAACTTCACATTCAGTATGACTTCAAAATGCTTTTAGGACATCACCATTCTATCATGACTTCACAATGCCATCATGACATCACAATGGTATTATTTCATCACAATGCTATTTGACTTGATAATGATATTATGATATATCAATACTATTAAGACATTACAATGTGATGATATCCTAAGGGTATTATCACATCACAATGCTATTATGACATCACAATGCTATGATAACATCACTGCTTATATGCTTTCACAATGCTGTTATGACTCCAAAATGATTTTATGACTTCACAATGTTATTGTGACATCATGATGCTATTATGACATCAAAATTCTATGATGAAATCACAATGCAAAAATGATATCACAATGGAATTATGACATCAAAATTCATGACATTCCTATGCTAGTATATCATCTCAATGCTCTTATGACATGACAATGGGGTTATGACCTCAATATGCTATTATGACATCACAATTATATCATGACTTCACAAAGGTATTACTTTGCAATGATAGTAGGACATTTCATTTCTATGATGACTTCACAGTGGTATTAGGATGTCACACTGCTATGATGATATCACAAAGTTATTATCACATCACAATGATATCACATTGTGATATGCTATGATGACAACAAAATTATGTCAAGACTTCCCACTGGTATTATTACATCACGAACTTAACATGACATCACAATGCTATTACGACATGATTCTGTTATGATATCAAAATGTAATTATGTCATTACAATGCTATTAGACTTCACAACAGTATGACTTTATAATGTTAATAGGACATCTCAATGCTATGATGGTATAACAATGCAATTATGACATCACAGTTGTGTTAGGACTTCACAATGCTATTTTGACATCACCATGCTATTAAACCATCATGATGTTACTGTAGTATGACATCACAAAATAATTGTAACATCAAAATGTATAATGACTTCACAACTGTATGACTTCACAATAATATTAGGACAAAACAATGATATTTTGATATCACGATGGCATCATACCTTCCCAGTGCTATTAAGACTATTCCAAAATGCTTGTGGTTTGACATCACACTTGAATTTTGACATCCCAATGATATTATGACATCACAATGCTATTATGACATGATTGTGTTATGACGTCATAATGGAATTACATTACAATGCTAATATGGCTTTACAATGGTATGACTTTACAATGATACTAGGACATATTGATGCTGTGATGACATCACAGTGGTATTATGACTTCACAATAGTGTGACATTTCAAAGCTATTAGGACACCATGATATGACATCACAAAGCTATTATGCCATCACAATGCTATTTTTATATCAGCATGCTATTATTACATCACAATGCAGTGACACCGTATCATTTAATATTACAAAGGAATTATGACATCACAATATTATTTTATCATTAAAATGCTTTTTGAAACCACAATGGTATTATGACTTCTCAATGGTATTCTGACCTCACAATATTATTTCAAAAACAAAATGGAATTATGACATAACATAATTATGATATTACTATGCTATTATGACATCACAAAGCAATAATTACATTAGAATGGAATTATGATATCACAATCCTATGATGACATCCCAATACTATTCTGATATTCCAATGGTATTATAACATCATCACAATTAAATGATATCCCAATGGTATTATGAGATCACAATGGTATTCGTACATCACAATGGTATTATGATGCCACAATCCTATTATGACATCACAATTAAAAGATGATATCACAATGCTATAATGATATCACAATGCTATGATGACATCACAATGCTATTATGATTTCACAACCAGATGACTTCACAATGGTATTAAGACATCACAATGCTGTGATGATATCACAATACTATTATTTCATCACAATTCTTTAATGATATCACAGTGCTATGATGACATCAAAATGGTATTACGCCATGAAAATACTATGATGATATCATAATGCTCTCATGATATCACAGTGGTATTATGATATTACAATGATCTTATGGCATCACAATAGTATGACATTACAATGCTATCATGACATAACAATTCTATGAAGATATCACAACACTATTATGATTTCATAACCAGATGACTTCACAACGATAATAAGACATTACAATATTATCATGTGCTATTATCATTATCACAGTGCTATGACGTCATCACAATATTCTTATTTCATCACAATGCTTTTATGACATCACAGTGATACTATCACATCAAAATAGTATTAAAACACCACATTACTATGATGATATCACAATGCTCTAATTGCAACGCAATGGTATTATAACGTCACAATATTATATCACCATGCTATTATGATATCATGATGCGATGATATCAAAATGGTATTATGATAATCCAATGGTATCATATCATAATGCTATGATGACACGCATTAGTATTATGACATCACAATTTTACTATCCCATCCCAATGATAATATGACATCACATTGCTGTCATCAGATCCCAATGTATTAGTGACATCACAGTGATATGACATTACAGTGTTGTTATGACATCATAATTATCATTATGACTTCACAATGTTATTGTTAGGTCACATTGGGATATCAAGACATCCCAATGGATTTGTGATTTCACAATGGTATTATGACATCACAATGGAATTATGATTTTAACCATATTATTATAACATCACAAAGTGATTATGATATCACAATGCTATTATGACACCAAATTTAAGGAATTTGAACTAAAGAAAATTGGGACCAGGTGGCTCAGAGGTTAAGAGCATTCTTCACTCTTACAGATGTCCTTCTTCAATTCGCAGCAACCATCCTTTCGCTCACAACCATCTATAATGAGATCTGGTACCCTCTTTTGGCATGCAGGCAGAAAAGTGTATGACTATATATGACTAGATAGATAGATAGATAGATAGATAGATAGATAGATAGATAGATAGAGATAGATAGATAAAATAAAGTGTTGATACAATGTTATTTTGGAATGTACATAATTTACCCTTGTTCAATCAAATGCTGATTTCTCTCCCCCACTCTCGGGTTTCAATGCAGAAATTGCACTGTAATACTTATTCTATGCACCACCTGTCTCAAGTTTGTGTAAACGTGCCACCATTTGTTCTCTGTATTTTCAATAAAACAACCAGCTACAATGCTGAGCAATGGAGAGGACAGGGTGGGACATCCAGGCACATAGAGGGAGGAAAAGGAAAGAAGCAGGGAAGGAGAAGTGGAGAATCAGCAGGAGAGTTCTTGGGACCGTGTGGAGAGATGGACGATACCTAAGATATGACTACAAGCACTTATAATGAGTGAAATCTGAATGGTAGGAATCTATGTGGTCTTGGAATTTTAGGATAGAATAACTATTGCCCAGCATTGTGCTCTAGGTTAATTAAATAAATCCCAGTTTCCGTGTCGTGATTGGGGTATCCAGCTGGTTTAGGAATAACTGCTGTTTAATCCAAAGATATTTCAGTAGTAAATATTAAAAACTATCAACAAATGGCACCAAGCTAATCTAATTGTGATGTCAAAATTGCATTATTCTGTCATAGTAGGTGATTTTATTAATGACCTCTTGAAAGGAAGAAGTGACACTTCCTGAACTAAGAATCTTGGATAGGAAGTGTCATCACTGGGTTGTGTGCAATCAGCTGTCCAGATTGAGGTATGTATGGCTGCTCAGACTTTCTTTCAAGCAAGCTATGTCCTACTCAGTGGTCAGTGACAAACCTGGTCCTCGTGTTTACAATTATACCTGGGCAGAAAAATGGGTCCATGCTATATACCTAGGATAAAAGAGCAGCTGTGTTTACATCAGTGATGCTCCAGACAAACACTCTAAAGGTAGTGTTATTGCCAGGACTGCTGGTTCAGCAGAATCTTTTCTCCATTTTCACATTCATTGTACAAGTTGTCAACATATTATTTTTACTGATTATGTGGGAATTTCATATAATATACAACACACTCCGTTTCAATTGCTCCCAGGTTCAAATTCATAACCATGTGTCACATTAATTTTTTGTTGTTGTTGTTTAAAATACACCAGTTCAAGTATGTGTTGTTCATGTAATCATTGGAACATTATCAAAGTCTCACTGCCAAGACCCTTAAAGAAAACTGAGTTCAGCCTTTGCTGCACCCTCCAACCATCTCCAAGAAAGCCATCAGGCCTGAAAAGGTCTGTACTTCATCCCGTTGATGACAGTTTTTCTTGTATATTTATTTATTACAATTTGTTTGCTATTTATCACCTCTACTACCCCCTCCTTTTTTTCTTTTCCATACCACCTACCCTCCTTCTTCTAACGCTTTGCCCTTTCTCTAGTTCCCTGATAAGTGAGGTCCTCCTCCACCTTTTATCTGTCCCTAGTTTATCAGGACTCTTCAAGGCCGGCTGCATCATCTTCCTCTGTGGCCTGATTCTCAGGGTATTATATTCCTTTTATCCACAATTCCCTCTAATTATGATACTCTTCCTGCCTGCTCTCCTGCAGACTTCCCAGAGCTCTGAGTGGAGGAAGAATTTAATAAGGGAATCACATTTAGAGCTGGGTGTTTTAAGCTCTCTCTCTCTGCATAATATTGGACTGTGGTTCACTTTATGGAATCCCTTCTCCTTGGTTCCAAGAATATGGCACTGATCGATCAGTTGAGGGCAGAGAGCAATATATTTTAATAACAACAGCCAGGGTTTCTTGAAAAATTTCACAGGATACCGTGGTCCAACAACTGAATTCATTGTCACCCATTCATCCTATTGGGACACTGGTTTGCTCACAATAGATGGCCTATTGGAACTTTATACACCTCTATTTGGAGACCTCCTCATAAGTGAATACATACCATATTTGTATTTCTGCATTTTAGGTACTTCACCCAGGATGATTTTTCCTTGTTCCATCCATTTGCCTGAAAATATCATGATGTCATTTTCTTAGCTGAATAATAGTCTGTTATAGAAATATTCCACATTTTCCCCAAAGAGATTGTCAGTCCTGTTTTAGACCTTGGAAGTTGCTGTGAATTTAATCATTGTATTGAATGAAAAAATTTCTGGATAACTATGTTCTTTTAGCCTAGAAGACCTTCCATCTTCTTCCACTTCATGTTGTTTTAAATAGAAGGTCCCTTCAATCTTGTGTATTTTCATGTTTTGTCCCCAGTAGGCAAATGTCAGGGAAGGGTCATAAGTTATGGTGTTATTATATGGAATTATATTATAGGAGAGTGTGCTTTGAGGTTGATATGCCAATGAAAGTGACCAGGCAGAATGGGTCTCTGTCTCTTAGTCTCTGTCACTTTCTATCTTTGTTTTTGTCAGGCTTGGTCTCTCTATTTTTGAATCTGTCTCTCTAGCTATTTCTATATCTGTCTACATCTCTCTGCCTGCTTCTTGTAGTTTGAAAAGCTCTCAGTTCTGCTGAAGGACTGCAACAAAATGACTACTTGCTGACAAGATACTCTGGATGATCTCTGTAAAAATGTAAGTAATCAAATATTTTCGTTCAAAGATTTGCCTTGGACAGGGAGCATTTTCACAATAAGTAATTCACTGACTAAGAATATACCTGTGCATTTAACAAATAATAATGGAATCTGTGATAATGTGAAAGTCACATGTCCATGACAAGTGACCTTATTAATGACCACTTGAAAGAAATATGTGACCCTTTTCCTGAACTAAGAGTCTTGGACACATGAACTGTCATCTCTGGGTTATGTGATTTCAGCTGCCCAGATTGAAGCATTTAGGGATTCAGAGCCTTTCTCTCAAGATTGTTGTCCACTTGGGACTTCTAATAATTTGCTTCTGAAACTCTCATTGGCTTTGACCTGTTTTATGACATCATTCTGCCTCTCAGCCAATCTGCACCTGAGAGAATCTTGAAATTTTCAAGGAGATGAGTAAACAATCTTTCCTCAGTGTCCAGTATCTCTGATCCTGTGCACAAGTGATACTTTCTTGTGAACCCCAACAAGCCTTTATTTCATCCCTTTATCCATAGTCTACACCTTACTCCTGTTTACCTCTGTGACAATGTCAGGTAGGAAATGAAACTTTAATGTTTATTTAATTGGGCAGCTTCCTAAGTAGGGAAGCTTCAAAGTGATGTGGGATTAAGGGGAATGTACCAAATGACAAGGTGCTCTCCTACTGTGGTCTTGGATCTGAAATTTCCTAGGTTTTATTTTGAACTGAGCAGTTAGTCCTGTCCTCACTAAATGTACCTTCACATTCTTATTGACATAATATTCGGGCAGGGTCTAGGGTCCCTCGGAGTATTAAGTCTTTAATGGGGAAAAAAGAGAACAAACCAGATAATTCCTGGGATTCATTTGGCTGAAAAAGAGAAATATCCTGTAGGTAAAAGGAGAACTGAGGGGCAGTAAACTATTTAACAGCTGGTGTTGTTCCACACTAGTGTTGCCAACCCTCTATTAGTAGGGTTGCTTTGTCTGACATGGCTGAATTGGCAGCTGTGTCCTACTCAGTGGTCACTGAGGAACCCTCCTGGTCCTGAGATTCTATTTTAATATGTTCCTTCAGGGCAGATAAATGGGCCCACGTTAAATGTCTAGGAACCAAGAGCAGCTGTGTTTCCTGCTGTGGTCCTCCAGACAAACCCTCTAAATGTAGTGTTAGGGCCAGTAATGCTAGTTCACTGGTGTCACCTGAGCTCATGCAGGCTGACGTATCTGGGTAAATAGTAGTTCATGGCTGAGATTCTCTACTGTATAATGAGTTTCTGGAAAGCATGCCTTAGAAAGTCCTACTGTGCCCTCCTTAGTGGAATCTTTTCTCCATGTTAATAGTCATTGCCAAATTCGTCTACATATTATATTTACTGATTACATGGGAATTACATATAATATATGCACTCCTTTTCCATTACTTACAGGTTCAAATTCCTACCCATGTGTCACACTTTTTTTTTTTCTTTAAAATACATCAATACTAGTATGGGTTGTTCATCCACTAGTTGGAACATGATCAGAGTCTCAGTCTCTTGCTTAAAGAAAACTGAGTTCATCTTTATGGCACCATGGCAAAACCCACAAGAAGAAGCCATCAGTCTTTATGATCTATATAGTTCACCATCTTGAAGACAAATTTTCTTATGTATTTACTCATTATGATTTGTTCACTTTGTATCACTTCTGCTGTCCACTCCCACTTTTCCTTCCAGTCCCACCCACCTCCTTCTTCTACTCCTATGCCCTTTCTCAACTTCCCTGATTGTGGAGGTTCTCCTCCCTCTTCCATCTGACCCTAGCTTATCAGGTCTCACCAAGGCTGGTGCATCATCTTCCTCTGGGGCCTGATTCTCAGGGCATAGTTCTCCCTGTGTCCTCAATTTCTTTACTTATGACACTATTCCTACATCCTCTTCATTCTCTCTCTTAAGAGAGAGAGAATTTTATAGGGAAGTTCCATTTAGAGCTGGGTTTTTTAAGTTCTCTCTCTGTGCATAATATCGGACTGTGTGTCTCTTTATGGAATCCCATTTGATGAAGAAGGAAGCATCTCTTTGGATCCAAGAACATGGTACTGATCTATCAGTTGAGGGTAGAGAAAAACATATATTAATAGCAACAGCCTGTTGCCAGAGCCCACCTGTAGAATCGAACAGTTCTTGAGTTGGGAGTGAGGATTAAAATTAATAAACTAACACACAACACACAGGAGACTTTTTAAGAGGTTCCAGACTTGATCAGCCACTTTTTTATTGCAGAGATCTTTTAAGCCAGAGTAAAACCAGCTCAGAACAATGGGTTAAATTCACAAGGAGGTGAATCCAGAGGTGTGATCTTCACAAGCTATCCCACCTGTTGTCACAAACAAAAGGAGATGGACTTGCAAATTCTTCCCTGACTTCAGCGAAGGCCTGGTAAAAGCAGTCTTTATGCTGAGATTTAAATATCAAAGCAGCTGCCAGATCCATGGCTCCCAACAGGTCTCATTTATTTATTTAATTAATTAATTAAATTATTTTTATATTAATTTAAATTAAATTATAATTAATTAATTATTTTTAAATATGACCATAACTTAAGAGATATGGAGGAGAAGATCATGCCTGTCTTAGGTTGTTTCTCTCGTAAGATATATTCTTACCTGTCATTGGTACATGAATTCCATCATTCATGCCCTGCCTTGGGTTGAACATAACCCAGAGAAACTTTACACGTGATTGATTACCAACCTCTGCTAGGGTAGAGACTGGAGTTTGATCTTATGGAGATCAGCTCAGCTTTGACATTCTAAAAGGCCTTCAGGCAGGTTTTAGTTGCCACCTATAGGAGCGCATCTCCTATCACAAGCCAAGTCTAAAATAACACTCCATAAAGGTGACTTAGCAGATGACTCCTTGTGTAAATTACCAAGTCTGAGAAACATTCACAGGAACCATAGTAAAAAGTTGTCCAGCAATTAGAACCATTTGAAAGCTTACAAATACAGTTTGTTAGTTTACTTTGAAGGCAAGAAACATTAAAGTTTAAATCTTGTTAACATCTCCAAACAACAAAACAAAAAGCGAATTTACATATGCAGTTACAGGGCCTCCCAAGAGTTTCTAAAGCAAGCTTGTTTTGGTCTGCTGAAAACCAGAGTCAGACGCAAGTTTCACAGTTAGTCCTCTTTTTCATTTTTTCCTGATTTTGTTGAGAATTATCTGTATTAACAGAACAATCAAGTCCAGTCCATTGTATAAGAGGTTTCTCCACATGATGTCTTCTCCCAGGAGCAGAGTGAAACAAAAGCGGGTCAGGAGCTTAAGCCCAATGCAGCTTTTCAGTCTCAGTCAGGGCAGAATTTACAATTGTCTACAGCAGGACCATCTTCCTTCTGGGGAACAACTCCTGTAAATCATACCAGCTTTTCTGGCATCCACCTGGCTCCTTCTGTGTCCTGTGGAAAAACACAAACATGCTCTCTTCCCCATATTAATACAGGGTCAGGGCCCTGCCATATTCCAGTAATTGGATCATTCCATTTTACTTGGGCATAATTATCTTTGGTATTATGATGTCATAATGAATCCACTGCAGAATGGCCTTGTATATCCACATTCAAAAAAAATAAAATAAAGCGAACATGATTAATATAATTCTGTGGTGTTTGTGGATATAGCTCCCCCTTTTTAGTATTTGCAATTGGTTCTGAAGAGATCCATGGGCTCAGTCCACAATTCCTTGGCCTTGGGCATTATTTGTAATGACCGTTTTATGACTTATACTCATTTGTGCAAAAAACACTGAAAACCCCGAGCCATTATCAGTTTTGATAATGGAAGGAACACCAATTGCAGCAAAACACTTCAAGCAATGACTGATAACATGTTTGGTGCCTTCTCCTGTTAAGGGAGTTGCCATAATAAATCGTGAAAAAGTGTCAATTGTTACATGAACATATTTTAGCTCCCAAATTTTAGGGCACGAGTTACATCCATTTGCTACAAATGATTGGGAGTCAAGCCTCTAGGATTGACACCATAATGAGGTACATTAAAATTTTCAGGACAAGAGGAACATGATCTTATAATTTGTCAAGTGGCTTCTCTGGCAATATTAAATTGTTTCATTAAGCTCTTGCTATTTTGATGATGTAATGCATGAGAATTCTGAGCCAATTCTTCTTGGGATAATACAACCAAATGTGTGGCTTGGTCTGCAAAATTATTTCCTAAATTGAAAGGTCCAGGAAGCCCTGAATGAGCTCTAATATGTCCTACATAACAGGGCTGCACATGGCTCCAAATATTTTGTTGAATCTCTCTAAATAGATCTTGTATTTTTCTATTAGCTGTATTAACATATGCTGCAGTCTACAGGACTTGGAAGGCTTTAGCTTTATAACGGCTATCATTTTACAAGTTGAAAGAGGTAGAAGCCAATTTTTTAAAGACTGCAGCAACAGCTCATAATTCTACAACTTGAGCTGAGGCTGGCAATGTTTTCAAAACAAAAGCTTGTCTCTGTAGTACATGTACAGCTTTTCCATTTGAAGATCCATGTGTGAATACTGTTGGAACTTGAGGTAAAGGCTCTTGTTTAATTACTTTAGGAAACACAAAAACATGCTCATTGGCAAATTGAAATAACTTATCTTTTGGATAATGATTGTCAATACGTCCTAAATAATGAGCAAAAGCTATGGCCCAACAATCTGCATTTTGAAATAACCAATCTACTTGCTATTTGGTAAAAGGGACTCCAATTAAGGTGGGCTTTCTAACAAAATACTTGTGACATTCTGTGCGAGCCATTTGAACTAAACTAGCCACTGCTTCAGAATATGGTATCAGAACTCGAACAGGAGACACAGACAAGTGCAACCATAATAATGGAACTTCTTGCCACAATATAGCAGTGGGACTATGAACAGTAGCCAAAATATATGCACCCCATTCTTTTTGAATAATCAATATATTGAACATGTTGCTATCTTTTGTAAAGCATTATGAGCTTCTTTGGTTTGGTAGGTTCCCTTGCTGACAAATGATCAGCCTCTCCTTTTAAAATGTCAAAAAGTAGTTTTAGCTCTCGTGTAGTTATTTTTAAATGGGGTCTTAGCCAATTAATATCACTTAACAACATTTGAAAATCATTTAAAGTTTTTAGGTTGCATTTCCTTAGTTGAATTTTTTGAGGCATAATAGTCTGAGGAAAGGGGAACCCTTCTCCACTGCTGGTGGGAATGTAAACTTGTACAACCACTCTGGAAATCAATCTGGCGCTTTCTCAGACAACTAGGAATAGCACTTCCTCAAGATCCAGCCATACCACTACTGGGCATATATCCAAAAGAGGCTCAAGTACACAAAAAGGACATTTGCTCAACCATGTTTGTAGCAGCTTTATTTGTAATAGCCAGAAGCTGGAAACAACCCAGATGCCCCTCAACTGAAGAATGGATGCAGAAATTGTGGTACATCTACACAATGGAATATTACTCAGAAATGAAAAATAAGAAAATCATGAAATTTGCAGGTAAATGGTGGGATCTGGAAAGGATCATCCTGAGTGAGTTGTCTCAGAAGCAAAAAGACACACATGGTATATACTCACTCATATAGACATACAACATAGGACAAACCCACTAAAACCTGTGCATCTAAAGAAACTAAGCAAGAGAGAGGACCCTAACTAAAACGTCCAATCCCCATCCAGAAAGGCAAAGAGGATGGACATCAGAAGAAGAAGAAAACAGGAAACAACCTAGGAACCTACCACAGAGGGCCTCTGAAAGCCTCTGCCCTTCAGACTATCAAAGCAGATGCTGAGCCTGATGGGCAACTGTTGGGCAGAGTGAACGGAATTTTAGGTAAGAACTGGGAAATAGTAAGAGCTGGAGAGGACAGGGTCTCCACAAGGAGAGCAACAGAACAAGAAAATTTGAACATAGGGAACTTCCCAGAGACTCATACTCCAACCAAGGACTATTCATGGAGATAACCTAGAACCCCTGCACAGATGTAGCCCAGGGCAGTTCAGAGTCCAATTGGATTACATAGTAATGTGAAGAGGGACTGCCTCTGACATAATCTGATTGGCCTGCTCTTTGATCACCTCCCTCTGGGGGGGAGCAGCCTTACCAGGTCATAGTAGAGGACAATACAGCCACTTTTGATGTGAACTGACAGACTAAGATCAGAAAGGAGAGGAGAACCTCCCCTATTAGTGGACTTGGGGAGTGGCATGCAAGCAGAGGGAGGAGGGAGGGTGGGATTGGGAGGGGAGGAGGGAGGGGCTTATAGGGGGATGCAGAATGAATAAAGTGTAATTGATGAAAAATTTAAAAAAAGGGAAAAAATAATTTAAGAACCTTAAATGACTTTCAAAATTGGAGGAAAACATGGAGTTAGTCAATTGGCATGGAGCACGTCTCGCCCCTGGGGGCAATGGTCTCCTGAACCTACTCCGACCTCGGACACCACCACTGCTAGTTCTAGAACTGACGCAGGATGTTCCAACGAGGGGTTAAGGCTTCTCATAATATTTCCTATAAGCCCACACCTGTTTGTCTATATCCCCCATTTTTATTCATTATTAGCCAGATAGAGCCAAGTAATTGTGGTAATGATACTTGCTTTTTTGCCCAATGCTGGAATGCTAGTAAAGTTAGGTATGCCCTGGTTACTCGCATGCCTCACTGGGTGCCTATGCCCATTGATGCCCCTCACGCTATGACTCTCTTCAGACAGAAAAGGGATCTTGGAACTACAGCCACCATTGTTACTACCATCTCATTGACGGCTGTTGGAGCTACCACCAGGGCATTAGCCATGAGTCATACTGGGCAGACTGCTCAGACCCTGAATAATCATTTAGCCAATGTAGCTCATGCCTTAGTTGTACATAAAGGAATTAATGCTCAACTAAAAGGAAGCTTGATGGTGTTCAATCAGAGGATTGACCTCTTGCAGGAGCAAATTGATACCCTATGGCAAATCGCTCAACCTGGCTGTCAATGAAAGTATGCTGGACTTTGTGTCACTAGCATACAACATGAGAATTTTTCCTGTGCTGCAAATCTGTCTAAACAATTGTCGAGCTATATTTTAGGTAATTGGACTGGAGAATTCGATACTACGATGGAGCAGCTGAGAGTGGCCATTGTCACAGTAAATTCTACCGGAGTGGACGCAGGACTAGCCACAGGATTATCAACATGGATTGCTGCAGCCATGAATCATCGGAAGGAATGGGCGGGCATGCGAGTGTTAGCAGGCCTTCTGGAGTTGGTCTCCTTGGTTTGCCTGTGGTATATATGCAAGATTAGAGTCTCACAACAGTGTGATGCAGCCATGATCATTCAGGCCTTTACAGCCATTGAAGCAGGACATTCTCCCCAAGCATGGTTGGATACCATAAAAAGCTAAAATGAAACGCTCAGGATGAGAGGCTATGCACTGCACTCAGGGTCAGCCGCTTTGGACCCAGAGAAGAGCATGTCTGGTTGCATGTGGGTTGATGCCCCAGGTCCCGCCTCTGAGAAAAAGGTATCGGACGGTCTGATGCTCTTTGGGTGGATGACACCTAAATGAACATCTGTACAAAGTCCCAATTTATTTCTAATATCAGAGATCAGACCTCTACTCTTGCCTGATGCGTCTAAAACTAAAAGGGGGAATTGTAGAGAGCTGCGGAATGCTATGCCTTAAAGATGGAGCTGGTTTCTGCCTTCCACCTTCCCGATGGTGAGTGCTTTCTGTCACGAACAACTCCACATTTGGCTAAGGCCGAGGATCTGGCTTGCTTCCATGTATGTGGACCTATCTGCATTGCCCCCGTGGCACGCCTGGGTTGGCTACCCAGAGGCTATTTAAGCTGTGGGCTGGCTTTTCCAGGGGTCCGAGGATTGTTCAATGTTCCTGAATAAACTGCATTGAAAAAAAAAAAAAAAAAAAAAACAGAAAAAAAATAGTCTGAGGATATAATTTATATCCCAAATACAAATAGGGTGGTTTTGTCTGCACCTTTTCTGGTGCAACCACTAAACCTAGATCCTTTAAATCTTGCTCTAACTGTGTAAATCCACTTAATAATATCCCTTCATTTTTATGAGCCAGTAAAAATGTCATCTATATAATGAATAATATACACACAAGAATATGCCTCTCTGGTTTTAAAAACAGCTTGAGCCACAAAGTTTTGACATAAAGTCAGACTGTTTGCCATACCTTGAGGTAATACAAGCCAATGATACCTCTTCATAGGTTCTTTAAAATTCACTGATGGCACACGAAAAGCAAATCTTTTACAATCTTGTGGAGCAAGAGGAATAGTATAAAAACAATCTTTTAAATCTAATATAATTTTAAAAGTATCTCTAGGTATAGCAGAAGGAGTAGGCAATCCAGGTTGTAAGGCTCCCATTAATTTCGTGGTCTCATTTACTTTTCTGAGATCTTGTAAATGTCTCCATTTTCCTCCATTTTTATAACAAAAATAGGGGAGTTCCAAGGTGAGTGTGATGAAGCAATATTGCTGCTATCAAGCTGTTCCTGTACTAACTGCCCAGGGTCTTTAATTTTCTCAATGGAAAGAGGCCACTGATTCACCCACACAGGATCATCTGCTTTCCATGTTATTGGATCTGCATGGGGTACAGGTTGTTCAGTGACCTCCCCTAAAAATGACCCAACCCCTTTTTAAATTATTTTGGGATAGGTATTAATTGCTGAGCTATGCCTTGTGCAGATTTTTCCAATCCTGAAGTAAGCATCAGATTGGTAACTGCATAGCTAGGATTATAAAGGTATACCTTCATATTAGTCATCAGTTCTCTACCCCACAGATTGCCAGGAAGGCCAGGGATAATGTATGGTTTAAAAGTTTCCTTGTGTCCTTCCTCATCCTTCCAATCCTATTCCTCATAATTGTGTAATTGAGGATTTTTTAGGTCAAAGCAGAGGCCATTGATCAGCAATTAAGACAGAGACATCAGCTCCTGTATCCAACAAGCCTGTAAATTTTCTTCCATTAATTTGTAACACTAGCTCAGGCCAATTGGGACCAATAGCTTGTACCCAAAAAGTATCAGAGGATCCAAAACTTGCATCTCCTCTCCTATCCTTTTTACTTGCATTTTTTTGTCTGAACTTGGGGGAGCAATATTAATTGAGCTAATCTTTGACCTTGATTTATTACAGAAATTCCATTTGGAGAGTGTGTCATAATTTTTATCTCCCCTTCAAAATCAGCATCAATTACTCCAGGAGCTACTAAAATTTCCTGAATAGTAGTACTACTTCTTCCTAATAATAGTCTCACAGTCCCTCTAGGTAATAGACCATAAAATCCCATAGGTAGGGCTTGCATCCCCATTTCAGGAGTTAATATTGTGTAAGCAGAGGAACTGAGATCCAGTCCTGAGCTACCTGTGGTTGCTCTACAGAGGACCTGAATGGATTTCCTTGTAGTGCCCCATAATATTGTTGTGGGGCCTGATGCTGGCCCACTTTCCAGCTTCCCTCTATTAAAGGGTTTCCTACAGCATCTCTATTAGACTTGCATTCATTAGCCCAATGCTTTTCTCTTTTACATCTTGGACGTAGACCGGGTTCCTTTTGACTCCCTTCATTCTTACTAGCACCAGGACAATTTTTTCTTTGATAAACCATTTGCCCACAACCATAACAATTTCCAGATACTCTATGCTTTGCATCTTTCTTTTGCTGAAATAACATGTCTTTAATAGATTTCCCCTGTAGGGCTGTAGCCATCCCTACTTCTTGAGTATAAGATGGCCCACTGTCTGAAGATAACCTAATATACTCAGAGATATCTCCTTTCTTTCTAATGGGTGCCAACGCTGCTTAGCAAGCACTGTTAGCAGTCTCATAAGCCAATTGTCTTACTAATAATAATCCAGACTTTTCATCACTTACAACTCTGTTTGCTGCTTGCATTAATGTTGCCACAAAAATTTTTAAGTAACTCATCAGGTCCTTGACAGATTTTAGACAAATCCTCCACCTGTCTACCTGCTTGTGGAAGTTTATTACAGGCCCTCTGGGCAGCAGTATTTACCTGAGCATATATGGCCATATCAAAATCCAATTGCTGTCCTATTTCCCTGTAGATTCCTTCTCCTGCAAGCATGTCATAAGTTATAGGAATTCCCTGAGCTAGATTAAGTTCAGCTGTAGCTTGACAATGCTCTGCAAATTCTGACTTCCATAATAAATTATCTTTTCCTGATAAGCATGTTCTTGCTAACTGTTTCCAGTCCCCTGGGCAGAAGGCCTCAGTAGATATGAACTCCAACAGAGCCTGGGTGAAAGGTGCTGTAGGACAGTATTGGCAGCATGCAGATTTTAATTCTTTTATTTGCTTAAAAAGTATAGGAGCATGGACTCTTACATATTACCCTCTCCATCAGGTTGCTCCAGAACAGGAAAACCATAAAATTCAGTTATATCTTCTCCATTTTGCCTAGCTTCTTGTAAAGAAGCTTGCAAAGGGGAAAGCGTTGCCCATACAGTGGACAAAGGAAATGATCCCCCTGTCTTTGGGCCACTGTAGCTGTAGCCCTCCCAGGAGGAGAGTCCAAATTCTGCAACCAATGATGGGGTTGGAGTGGGAGATTGAGCTTCATTTTACCTAGTAGTTAATTCTCCATTTTTTTTCCTATTTCCTCCAAGCCATACAACAGTCTTTTAATTTCTTTTTGCCAAGGCTTACACTTTTTAATATGCACAGCCTGAATTGGATGGTATCTCTCAGAGTAATACTAATCTGGTTCTTCCTCCAACTCTGCAACCTTATTAGGATGTAAGTCTTCCTCCAAGTCTCCTTCTGGCAAGAAATTACTGTCACCAGGAATGAAATATAACTCCTCTGGAGGAGCTGATGGTATAATATCATTTTTTTCTTGAAGCCTGCCATCTTTCTAACCTCCTTCTCTCTGAGCCTAAAAGTTTAACTTTCTCAGTTTCCTGCTGCTTATACAGAATACCTTTAATTAAGTTCCATACAGAAAACACTAGGCTAATGCCTTGTCCCATTTTTAGTTTTGGATTTACTCACTGTCCCCTTTCTATTTAATGATGTGAGCTCTCCAACAACCTCGGTGTCCTTCACTGATTCCCTGTATCTCAAGTCCCATGTCGTGGCACCAATCTGCCTGAGCCCACCAGCAGAGTTGAATGGTTCTTGAGTTGGGAGTGAGGATTAAAATTAATAGACTAATACACAACACACAGGAGACTTTTTAAGAGATTCTAGAGTCGATCAGCCACAGCAGCCATAGCAGCAGCCTGACTTTTTTATTGCAGAGAGCTTTTAAGCCAGAGTAAAAACAGCTCAGAACAATGGGTTAAACTGACAAGGAGGTGAATCCAGAGGTGTGATCTTCACAAGCTATCACAAAGGGAGATGGACTTGCAAATTCTTCCCTGACTTCAGTGAAGGCCTGGTAAAAGCAGTCTTTCCACTGAGATTTAAATATCAAAGCAGGTGCCAGAACCAGGGCTTGCAACAGCCTCTGTTTCTCTAAATTTCTGTAGCATGCCCTGGCTCAACAACTCAATTAACTGCCACCCAATCTCTTCACTGGCAGACTAGTTTGGTTACAATATATGGCCTATTGGAACTTTACCCCCCACTATTAGGAGACCTCCTAATAAGTGAATACATACTGTATTTGGCTTTCTGCATTTTAGTTACTTCACCCAGGATGCTTTTTTTCTGCTTCCATCCATTTGCCTGAAAGTATCATGATGTCATTTTCTTAGCAGAATTATGGGAATAATCCACATTTTACCCAAATGGGATTGTGACTCCAGTTCTTTGCATCTTCGAAGTTGCTGGAACTTTAATCAATGTTTTTAGTGAGAAATTGTCATAATAACTATGTCCCTTTAGCCTAGAATTCCATCCATCTTCCATGTCATGATGATTTGAATTGCAATGTCTCCTTGAAGTTCACCTATTTAGAAGATTAGTCGACAGAGAGGAAATATCTAGGAAAGGTTAGATGGTATACCTTTGTTAGATAATGTAATTCCTATTGGATTTATATTATAGGGTGGAATGCTTTGAGGTTGATATGCCAATGAAAGTGAACAGACATAATTGAGTCTCTGTGTCTTGGTCTCTTTCAATTTATATCTTTGTTTCTGTATGTCTTGGACTCCATTTCTGAATCTGTCTCTCTAGCTCTTTCTCTCACTGCCTGCCATTTATAGTTCAGTATAAAAAGCTATCAGTTCGGCTGAGGACTAAAACAAGATGACTGCTTACTAACATGATATAGTGGATTGTCTCTAAATTATAAGCAAGGTCCCAATTAAATGATTTTTATAAAAAGAGTTGCCTTGTTCAGGGAACATTTTCACAGTAAGTGTTAGTATTTTGGAATACAACCTGCTACTGTGTTACCCAGCAACCTATGATGTCATCATGTGTCGCCAGCCAGGTGGCCACACCTGGAAGGTGTGATTACCTTGCCCCTTAAAGGGCTAACCCAGACACTATGGTCTCTCTCTTACACTCTTTCTTTCTCTCTCTTACACTCTTTCTCTCATTCTTACACTCCTTTTTTCTCTCTCTCTCTCTTTCTCTTGAGGTGCCCCCTTTCCCCTTTCCCCTTCCCTTTTCTTTCTCTCCCCATGTCCTGCTCCCCCCTCCCTCCTAATAAACTTCTTTCAGAGAATATCGGTTAACCAGCCTCATGTTTTTTAATAAATAATAACATTGGTGCTGAAACCGGGGAAGGGCTCTCCTAGCTTTGCTAGGGTCTATTTCAGACTCCTGTAATCTAACAGGACGGTTACAACCGATTTTTCTCCTAAAAATCTCTACTTTTCTCTCAGCTGCCCTCACGCCCATGGGTAGTTGTTTCTTGGGCTGCTTCTGCTCTCCCCAGTTCCTGCCTGTTCCAATCTGACACTGTGGTAGGGGCTCTCTGAGAGACACAGCTCTGTAGGTCCTATTCTGGTTGGCGACTGGAGATGCCCACTGCAGCCCTGGAAGGAGATGGCGAGGCTGTGCGCTGGGAAGGGAGGGGGACGGGGGGGGCTGGCGCTGGGCGCTCAGCAGCAGCCTACTCCCACTGTGGCCTGTGCGCCCCTGTCTGCAGGGCGGCCCTGTCTGCAGGGCGGCCCTGCCTGCTTGGCGACCAACAGGGAGGCCTGCCCAGGGAGCAGAGTGTACAGCCCAGGGCTGAGAGTCCCAGCTACACAGTCCAGCTCCTGCTGAAGTGGCTCTGGTGGCAGCGAAGGCCAGCCCCTCCCCCGCTTGGATCTCTGTGCTGTCTGCAGCAGAGTGGTTTGGTAACAGGGTAGGTGATCTACCCAGGTCCCCTTGGGGGAGGCAAGCTAAAGGGACCATGTGTGTTTGCTCTTCTGGCACTGAGCCTGGGGGATACATGCTGCTCTAAAATCAACCTTAAAAGCTTGGCATGCTGCTCTAGGTAGGACAGTTCTAAAAATAAATAAATAAATAAATAAATAAATAAATAAATAAATTAATTAATTAATAAAAAATAAACAGCACAATCAGGAAACTTTTAAATTTCATCCCTGGAAGGCTCCATGTTGGCTTTGGGGGGAAGTGGGCATAGCTATTGCGTAAACCAAAATTCTCTTAAAGTGGAGCAGCATCATCTTAGGTTCAGGTAAAGAGGCTCTGCCTCCTGCACACCCTGCTGGGCAGCCGTCTCTATGCACTTCTCCTGCTCCTCCTACCAAGCTGTTTCTCTGTGTGTTTTCTTCTAAGAGGCATTTCCCAAACTTTAAGAAAAATAATTCTTTTCTCCCTAATTTCTGTACACTTTGCTCTTTACTCTTATATTTTAAATTCCTTATCTAATGTTTTATATAATCTTCTCATTGGGTTTGCATTTATAAGTCTTAATCATAATTAACTGTTTATCTTATCTTTTAGACTAGGTCACAACAAGGAGCCTCATTTCAAGTTGGTATGGATTTTTATAAAAATTCAAAGTTGCATTTTACTATCCTATAATTCAACCCTGCTTCAAATAAATTTTATGTAATAATAAAACTTCAAAGTTATAAATATCTATTCAAATTAATTTGGTTTATGTGTTGCTCAAATTTAATTTTAAGATTGCTTTATACTGTTCTGCTCAGCAGTTATTACATACAAACTGTTTACCAATATTCTAAATTAGGCTCTATTAATTTTAGAGGTATTTATTTATGCTAAAACGGGGTCAATTCAATGCGTCTCTATTATCAAAGGGTTAAATATACTTGATTAATTTTAAAATTGGTTTATACTGTTATGCTAAATTGTTGGTTTTAAGGGTTTCTTATTATGTACAAGTTGTTTACCAGTATTCTAAATTATGCTCTCTTAATTTAAATATATTTATATTTAAACTGGGTCTATTTCCTGTATCTCTACTAGCAAAAGGTTAATATAAACTTGGTCTTGTTCTTTTAAAATTATGTTATTAATCTGTAGTATATAGCCTTAGACTATTATAAGCTTTAAACTTTTATATATTAAATCATACATAAACTCTTGTGCTCTCACTTTAATAAATTATATTCATGACTTTTCAGGTTCTAACTTAGCAAGGACAAAACCTAAAGTCTTGGTTAATATTTACTCATTAACAAATGCAAGTTAATAGTCATCTCATAGATACATATTTATATTCCTGCAGATGCAAACATGGTCTCACCGCAATTTTTAATAAACAGCTGATGATGGTCATTGAATCACCATATAGCAGTTTGTAAAAATAGTGAGCCATCCTGAAGGGCTCTAGACCTAGCTGTGTTCAGAAGCTGCTGGCATTCCCTCCAAAACAGAAGAAGTTTGCATAGCCAAAAGTCTGTTCCACCAGGTGACATTTGAAATGCAGCCAAGTAGATGCTGGTCCCACTGCTAACATGCCAAAGCTGGCTGCTGGTAAACTTGCCTCTGAAAGTCAAAATGCTCCAAAGCAGGCTTGCCCTCTGTGCTCAGCCATGGAGATTCAACCAGCACATGAGCACAGATACCTCCAGCCTTCTAGCTGGTTGGCCTGGCAGAGGACAGGTGGATCCTAGACTTAGCAACCTCCACAGCTCTCCCACAGGTCTGCTCATTCTGACCTCAGAATGAGGTCCCAAGGACATATTGCCAGCTTCTGTGTTTGCACACTTCAGGTGCCTTCCCAGTTCTCTTCACATGCAGGAAACCAGGCCTAAAGCCTAAGTCCTTGGGCTGCTATTTTCAGGCCTGGACACAGTCCAGACTCAAGAAACAGACCTAAGCTACCATCCCTTTAGCTAAAGGACAAAAATGTTCAAAGCAGTTTCAACTATGTCCCATGGTAAATAACTAATGACAAAGCTCCCTCTCAAAAAATCATATTTGAAAGATGTCTTAAGGTTAATAAATACAAGTTATACATGTTTGAGAGTCTTAAAATGTGTCTTAAGTTTGGTAATGAAATTTATAAATGTTTGAGTGTCTAAAAATGTTTTAAGGTTGGGAAATGCAAGTTATAAAGGTTACAAGGTCTAAGGTGATTTAAGGTATCTTAAATAGGTAAAATGGCTTAATATTTCCTCCTGTTATTATGCTACTGTTGTATTGACTGTCAAGAGTTTTAACCTTTATCAATAGGGCTCTAACTTATCAATCTGACTCTGATACAAAAAATATTCCACTATACCACATTCTATTATGGTTCTAAGCTCAAGATTGTAATTCTCCATCATATCTATGCTTATACTAAAAGTTAAGATCAAGTGATTTTTCCCTTTTACTCCATAAAATGCTTATGTATTTTCAGAGATCATCTTAAAAATACTTATGCTATTAACACAAATATGTATATCTACTCACTTTTTCTACAATGCAGAGTAAAATTGTAAGACTAACATGTCTAAAGTTTTATCTCCTTCTTAAAATTTAAAAGTAATTCTTGTAAGCTGCTGAAAGTCTACCTAAATCCACCTCTCAGGTCAATTGGACTCTAGATAAGTACTGTACTTATTGCCTATATCAAAAGGTGGGACTCCTCCCCTTTCCCTGGTTTTGGGACTTCCTTTCCTGGCTACCAGACTGCTATTTACTGCACACAACCACTGGCTGGATTGGTGAGTTCTCCTTATTGACCAGCCACTAGATTGGTGAGTTCACTCCATTTTCTCAGCATAAATGTCTCTTTGTAGGGGAAGCTTGACCACAGAGCTCCGGCAACTTCGTACTATCTTTTGAGATGAAGGGACCCCCCACAGCTGTAGCCTTAACTGTCTGGGTTTGACCCTCTATGATGGCCTCCATTTTAGGACCTCATTCTTCCTTGGGTGGTATGTCCCCTCTAGCACACAGTTCCTTCTTCCCTTTGCTTGCTCGCTTGCTTACTTGCTCATGGGACGGTCCTCACTCACACAGTGATCCTTCTCCTCATCTCTTGCTCCCTCATGGGAAGACCTAGCACTAGGCAAACCATCATGCTCTGGCCATGCCCCACTGGGCACCATGCCTCGTGTCTGGCCAAAAGCTGATGAGCTATTGGACCAGGTAGGATCCCTCTTGCTAGGAGTCACACCTTCCCATTGGGACATCTCTGGAAGGTTGTTTGACTTTTCTGCCCCCAATGGGAGACACCCAGATGCCCTTCCCTTCAGACAGGATGCCCTCTGGAGAGTTTCATGTTTCTACACCTAGTGCCAGCTGGCACCAGCGCCTCTAAGTTTACATGATTCTGTAACCAAACCTTACCTTAATGACAGATTGAAAACAGCCTTCTTTAAATATTGCCAGTGATTGGGTAAATAAAGGTCCCCCTAGGTAGACAGAGGTTCCCATGTACAAGCATCATTCATTCAAACCTTCTATCCCTGTTTGCTCTCCCAAAAGTTTTCAGTGAATACCTAAAGGATTTTCTCCATAACCTACTCAACTTTATCTTTTGCCTAAATATGTGTTTCAGTGTCCTGCCCAAGACAGATGTTTCCTTTAGCCACAACAGCACCAAAGCAGCTACAGGTGTTCATTTCTGACCTCAAGGACTTCCAACAAGATGCAGGTGTTCAACTCTGACCTCACAGACTTCCAACAACCTGGACCTGCTCCTTCCCTCCCAGCCATGGATGTTCTCACAGAACCTGGAAAGCATCATAACAGCCTATTTTTCCTAGACTTGGCCAACCTTTCAGGCTTTTGACCTCCTTATAGCGTCCCCAGTGTCAGCAGGAAGTAGCCAGAAGAGAATCTATGCCCATTATTTACTTGTTGTTAAAAAAAGGCTGAAATGGTGTGCTTCAGGACCAGGACAAGTAACTCCAGGTTTTCCCAGTGTTCCCCAGTCCCTACCTGCTGCCTGGCATGGCTGGCAACTCTCTCTATTGACAACCCTCTACCCTAAATTTTCCAGGGCAGAGAATTCCCTCACTCTTGACCTTGAAATCTTACCATTTTGTTGCTATAATTTCTCTTACCCTCAAACCCTTACATGACAACCAAGAGCTGCTTCCAATGACCCGAAGTTATTATACTTTAACTTCCCATATAAAAAGCAGCCCAAGCTGCTCATTTTTTAATTATAGAAAAAGGGAGGAATGCTAGTATTTTGGAACACAACCTGCTCCTGTGTTACCCAGCAACCTATCTTGTCATCATGTGTCACCAGCCAGGTGGCTACACCTGGAAGGTATGGTTACCTTTCCCCTTAAAAGGCTAACCACTACATATGGTCTCTCTCTCTCTCTCTCTCTCTCTCTCTCTCTCTCTCTCTCTCTCTTTCTCTCTCTCTTACATTCTTTCTCTCTCTTACACTCTTACTCTCTCTCACTCTTACACTCTTTTTTCTCTCTCTCCCTCTTTCTCTTGGGGTGTCCCCCCATTCCTCTTCCCTTTTCTCTCTCTCCCCATGTCCTACTTCCCCCTCCCTCCTAACAAACTTCTTGCAGAGAATATTGGTTAACCTGCATACATGGAATGAAGCCTACTTGGTCATATTGAATGATATCTTTTGATGTGTTCTTGTATTCGGTCAAAAACATAAAGTAACTTGATATGACCCTAACCAAGCAAGTCAAATACTTGTTATGAAACTAATTTTATAATCCTGAAGAAAGAATTAGAATAAGATATCAGAAGATGGAAAGATCTCCATGCTCATGCTTGGCAGGATTAACATAGTAAAAATGGCAATCTTACCAAAGCAAACTAAAGATTCAATGAAATTCCCATGAAATCAACACAATTCTTTACAGACTTTGAAAGAAAAATTCTCAACCTCATATGGAAAAACAAGAAGCTCAGAATTTCTAAAACAATCCTGTACAATAAAAGATATTTTGTAGGTATCTCCATCCCTGATCTCAAGCTGTACTATAGAGCAACAGTAATAAAAACTGCTTGGTATTGGCATAAAAACAGAATGATGCATTATGTAACCAAATAGAAGACCATTATGAACACACACTTTTGGACACCTGATTTTTGACAAAGTTGTCAAAACCATAAAATGGAAAAAAAGATGCTGGAAAAATGGAAAAAATGGTGCTGGTATAACTGGACATCTAAACTTAGAAAAATGCAAATAGATCCATACTTATCACCCTGCACAAAACTGAAGTCCAAGTGGATCAAAGACCTCAACATAAAACCTGACAAATTAAGTTGGATAGAAGAACAAGTGGGGAAGAGCCTTGAAGTCATTGGCACAGGAGACAACTTCCTGAACAGAATAGCAACAGCTATACTGTTGGTGTTACTGTTGGTTATTCTAAGAACAACAATCAATAAATGAGACCTCATGAAATTAAAATTCTTCTATAAAGCAAAGGACACTGTCATTAAAACAAAACGAATGCCTACAGGTTGGGAAAGACTCTTCATCAAGTCTTTTTGTGACAGAGGGCTAAAATCCAATATAAATAAAGAACTAAAGAAGTTGAAAACAACAAATTAAGTAATCCAATTAAAACATGGGGAACAGAGCTAAAGAGAGAATTCTTGATAGAAGAATATCAAATAGTTTAGAAACACTTAAAGAAATGTTCAACATCATTAACCATCAGGGAAATGCAAATCAAAACGACCCTGATATTTCACCTTACACCCATCACAATGGCCAAGATCAAAAACTCAAGTAACAACACATACTGGAGAGGTTGTGGATAAAGAGGTACCACTGCTGGTGGGAATATAAACTTGTACACTCACTCTGAAAATCAGTCTGGCACTTTCTCAGACAACTAGGAAAAGTGCTTCCTCAAGATCCAGCTATACCACTCCGAGGCATATATCCAAAGGAGGCTCAAATTCACAATAAGGATATTGGCAAAACCATGTTTGTAGCAGCTTTATTTGTAATAGCCAGAATCTGGAAACAATCCAGATGTCCCACAATGGAGGAATGGATACAGAATTTGTGGTACTTCTACACAATAATAAAAAAAAAAAAAAGAAATTTGCAGGTAAATGGTGGGATCTGGAAAAGATCATCCTGAATGAGTTTTTCCAGAAGCAGAAAGGTAAATGGTATAAATTAATCAAGAGGGAGGACTCTGGATGAAATGCTTAATCCCTATCCAGAAAGGAAAAGAGGTTGGAAATCAGAAGAAGGAAATAAACAGGGGAAAATTTAGGAGCCTGCCACAGAGGCCCTCTGAAAGGCTCTGCCTTGCAGTCTATCTAAGCAGATTCTGAGACTCATAGTCAACTGTTGGTCCGAGTACATGGAATCTAATAAAGAAGTGGGAAATAGTAAGATCTGGAGAGGACAGGAACTCCACAAGGAGAGCAACAGAACCAAAAAATCTGAGCACAGCGTCTTTCTTAAAACTCATACTCCAACCAAACTCCATTCATGGAGATAACCTAGAACTCCTGCACTGATGTAGCACATGGAAGTACAATGTCCAAGGTGGTTCCAATCTCCTCTCTTTGATAGGGAAGCAGCCTTACCAGATCATAGAGGAAGACAATGCAGCCACTCCTGATGAGATTTGATAGTCTAGTATCAGTATAGTGGAATTGGGGAATAGCATGTATGGAGAAAAGGGACAGAAGCTGTTACTTGGTGGGAGACAGAGGGTTTTTTTTTTAATACAATGTGAATAAAGTGTAATTAATTAAAATTAAAATTAAAATAAAAAATATTTAAAGATATAATTCTTTTTGGCATTATATTATAGAGGGTGAGATTGCAGGTTGATATTCCAATAAAAGTGACCAGATAAAGGGAGTCTCTGTCTATCGATCAAGGTCAATTTATATCTTTGTTTCTGTTGGTCTTTGTCCCAATATTTCTGAATCTGTTTCTGTAGCTCTTTCACTCTCTTGCTCTCTCTGTCTCCCGCTTTCTGCCTGTCACTTGTGGTTCAGTATGAAAAACTCTCAGTTATGCTGAAGGACAACAAAAGTTGACGACTACCTGGTGACGTGACATCATGGATGTTCTATGAAAAATATAAGCAAGGTCCCAATTAGATGATTTTTGTAGAAAGAGTTGCCATGGTCAGAAAGCATTTTCCCAGTAAGTAATTCACTGACTGAGGACTTACCTGTGCTTTTAACAAATAATAATGTAAACTGTGATAATGTGAAACTCATATGTCAAGGACTTGTGACTATTAATGACCACTTGAAATATGTGACACTTTTCTTGAACTAAGAGTCTTTTACACAGGAACTGTCAACTCTGGGTGGCGTGCTTTAGCTGCCCTGATTGAGGCCTGAAGGGCTGACCCCATTACGCAATGGTCAAAATAAACCTCTTGCAATTTTGCATCGAGGAGATCTGGTCTCTTGATTTCTCTTCACCCTTTTTGAAAATTAGGCTCATGCTGGGCCTAACAGGATGGTGTATTGCCTGGGAAACTGAGATACTGAGGACACTCGCTATCAGAAGACTCATCTGAGCTCAGAAGTAGGTACAGCGGTTGTCCTTGTCCTATATCTCTTATCTGTTACATGTTTGTTCTGAATTCTAGTTATACTGACAGTGGTAGTGTCAGGTTTCTGTCTTTCCTGAAGCTTTGATTTTGGTCTGGCTTGCGAGCATCCATAGAAGGGGTTCAAGTCCCCTGAGTGGTTTGAGTGCACTTGCCTGGAACGCCCCATTGAGGCAGACAGACATGTTGTTAACACGGTCACAGGGCAACCTGGAGGACACTCAGGCTGCCCCTTTCTCTGAACAGGGAGGAGACGGAGGAATTTCCTCCTCCACACTGTACTGGGAGGGAACAGAGAGATTCTGCTCCCTGAACAAGCTGAGTCTGTGCCTGTGCGCGTTGGCCTAATAAGGGGGAGACCTTTTAGTCTTGAGGTCACAAACGAGACAGCCTATATTCTGGTTTCCTTCCTCTTACTGTTTTGTCTTATTGTTTATTTTTATTGTTGGACTTGGACTGATGATTTCTCTGGACGTATATTTTAACATGGGACAGGACATATCAACTCCTCCCCTCTCTGCGTGCCAGCCTTGAAGGGAGATGAGCAGCAGGAGCTCATGGCACTAGGAGTTCCAAGGCTGTCCTCCTCCCCCACCCAGGCAGGAGGGGACAGAATGCACAGAGTGGAGCCATGGCATGGTGAGCAGGAGGAATGGGGACACTACATGTCTCCTTCCCCCTCCCCTACCCTGGGCTAGTTTGGGATGGCGCTCAGAGAACTGGCTGGGCAGAAATGGCCTAAGACCGGCCTCCCCAGCTGCTGAGCAGCACTTCACCCCTCCGCCTTCCTCCTTCCATCCCTCATCCCATGGGCTTCAGTCAGTGACGGCTCTTGGACAGAGGCGGGATGGATAGAGCCACTTCTGGTTCTAAAGATTATATTGTTTGCACTGATAAATTTTGGTCTTATGGTTATGCTCTGTAAATTCACTGCTGAAGAAGATACTTTGTTTGATATTGCAAAGATGAGTTTTAAAAAAAGGTTTAGATACTTAAGGTGACAAAACATTTAAAGTTTATCAGGTTTTTAAAGCAATAACCCTTAGGCAGTCTAACAAAACAAACAAACAAAAAAACCTTGAAACAGTTTCTTAACCCTTTGGGGAGGTCAAAAGAGCTTGGCATTTATTTTATTACTTTTGCAGAATGAAACCAAGCCATGCTGTTTGAGCCAATTAAGAAAACTACATTTATTACAGTGTATCCTGTCAGGATGGTAAAGACCTATAAAATAATTTAGTATATTCTAGACTACTGAAAGAACACATAAGGATTTTAATGAAAGTTTTTGTGTTGTATAAAAAGGAAGAGAGAAGACAAAAAAGACTGGAAAATATTAAAAAAGGATATCAAAGAAAAAGAATAGCTTGTCTAAAGCAAAAATATCTGGTTAAGCCAGAAGAATGTTATGGAGGGTCCATGTATGTATATGGGGCCAGGGAGCATATAAATATATGAATAATGTTTGCTTTGGTTCTTTATACCTACAAATATGATTTAAAAAACTGTAAAATATGTAATTCAGATATGCTGGCCCTCAAGCTTATCAGATATCTGATGAATATGACATTTTAATGTGTGTAAGCTTATTGTGTCAGAGAGTCCCAAAATCCTGGCAGTAGTGAAATACCCAGATCATGAGTCCCCAAAAGACCAACAGGCTTTGAATCCGATGTAAAACACAGGAGGGTCCTTTATTACAAACTCGAGCTGGGTGGCTGCCCTTACAAGAACAAAGGGGCAAGCGACCCCCAACTCTGGGGGAACAGGGTTTTTAAGGGGTCAAAATGCAAGCAGGGAAGTGTAGGTCTTGGCATTACAGGATTGGGTGAAAGGGTCTCTAGGGGAGCTGACCTTTAAAATGATTGGTTTGCTTCTAGGCGCCAAAACTGCAAACGGTTAGGTCTGGCTACCTGGGGGACACCTGGCCACCCCCTCATACGTACAGGTTAGGCTGTAGCAAGGGGGAGGGGAAATTAACACATTCCATGGGCTTTCCTAGGGCCTACGTGACCCTAGTCACACTCTAATGTTAATCTGGGTAGGGGGCTGCTGCCGGACCTCTGCTCTGAAAGGACTGTGATTTCACCCCAGTCGCAGGAATTAACTCTAAGTTTTAGAACCTTTCAGTAGCTCCCCAAGGTCTCTGAGAAGATTTGGACACAACGATGGATGACTGCAACTCTGGATTGTGGTATGCTAAACACTGGGCAATACTGCCTCAACTGGCCTGCTGCTAGGGCTCATCCAAACCTGTGGACAAAGTCATGGACACCTGAAAAGCCATTGTTTCACATTGCAAGAGGCAAGGTGAGGTCAATCTCTTGTATTGCTACTTTCCACAGAAGCAGTTTCTCATCCTCTATGCCTGATGGGTGGACTGCCTCTGTTCAGGAAGCCAGGAGACCACAGGAGCTAGGGACACTGTCTAGGTTGATGGACTATCTAGTCATCTCTGTCATTTTGATTGACTCATGGATTGGTACATTTACTTAGCTCATAATTTATCCTTCTCAGGTCTCTGATCACATTGAGAGCTAGGCTGGAAGGCTAGGCTAAGTTAATGGTAGCTTGGCAGCTAAAGAGCAGACAATTAGGTCCACTATCAGCTGATTGGACAGTTCATTAGTTAGTTAAAACTACTAGGTACTATATCTTTTGTATAAATAGGGAAACAGGTTTGCCCTGCTCATAGGCTTTACATCAGTTGACAATGTCTTATGATAATAGTTGGATAAAAAGATATAAAGTTGATGTAGGGTCTGAGAATATAGGAGTTCAGGTTATGAAAATCTAAAAAAATGATATTTTGTCTAAAAAATGTTTTGGGTTGATAAATGCAAGAAAGATTAGAAAGTCTAAATGTTTTAAGATATATAAATATAAATTATAATGATATAAAATTAATTTAAAACATATTAAAAACAGAAGATATTTTAGATTTCTTCCTTTTGCTACTCTTGTGCTTATGCTGTTAAAAATTTTCAGAAGTACAGAATCTTGGCATTAATCAATAGAGTTATGATAAGCTGATAGAGTACTGACTGCTTACTATTCAGTCACAAGCTTGAGATTTTAATTTCCTTTGGGTGTTTTCTGAAAATAGACTTAAAGTTGCTTTTCATCATGATAAAAACGCATCTGTTATTGTGTTAGATTTGTTGATATGTTACTTTTCTGAGTTTTTTTAAATATATATTTCCTTTTGTGTACTAAAAAATTCACATGAGTTTAAGAAAATCAAAAGGTCATGAGAACTGGATCTGGCTTAGCTCAAACAGATCCCAGATGAGTTTTTCCCTGGTGTTGGGATTCCTCACATTTCCCATTTAATAGACAAATCTTAACTTCTGTCTCTAGTCTGAATTTGTCTCAGCAGATTTTCACCTGGTTGACTCTATTTTAAGATCAGGTATGGGCTGGTGAGCTAAAATCTGGACTGTTTGGAAGCTGACATGACTGCTCCTTGTCTCTTCAATTGGATCAACTAACCAGAGGCTGTTAAGGACCGCCTCATTGCCCAGCCTTTGACTGGCTCCTAGTAATCTTAACTAAATTAGGAAAAACTGATGGTCAGAATAAAAGGCCATGATTTTGGCATTAAAGTAAGAGATTCTAATATCTTGGGTGGAATCACTAAATATTCAGGAGAAATCCTTAAAATTCAGGTAAAACCAACCCCCTGGACACTCAAAGAACGGTACCCTTATTTACTTTGCTTGTTTCTTTAACATTTGAACCCATTATCATGAATCATCTGGTTGTGTTTATTAGGAAAAGGTTAGTCCAGTACAAGTGCTTGTGCTAAGACAACATTACCAAAGAGTAAATATGACTGGGCATAAAACGGAAACAAAAACCCAGATAATTACAGACTAATGTAACTACCCATGAACTCTCCCTAACTTTTGACAGGCATTTCAGCCTCTTTCAAACTGAGATATCAACAATCCAATGTCAGAATTGAAGATATTTCAGAAGATGGATCTCTGGCCCATTGTCCCGTTCTACAGGCTGAAATGTTGATTCAAAAGAAAAAAAAATTCTTGACATAAAATTCTCACCCTGCAGCTGCTTCATGATTAAAGCAGTTACAAGAAGAAGGGTGCAATGAAAAGGTCAGACTAACTTTGTAAAGTATATGTCTTCTAAAGCCTATAGATTTGAGTTTTAGGTCCAGGTTAAGCTAAAGCCTCTAAGTACCTTCCCAGAGAACAGAAGAATGTGAACATCTCTGTGATGACAGATATAAAAGAGCGAGCAAGCAATGACGTTCACTCAACCAAAACAATGACCAGACCCTTGTCTTCGAGAGAGTGTTTCTTAGCAACCAAACCAGATGGCCTCAATCCTTCTTCTCAGTAGATCCTGATCTCAAGAAAACGCTTGCAGCCCCAATTTTCAAGAATGAGCTAACCACCCCCACCTTTAATTGTAGCTGCATCCACAATTGGCAGGACTGGCCAAGCTTGAGAACCAAAGACTAATCAATTATCTTACTTTATAGCTTCCTCATCCAATCCTGAATTGCCAAGACTGCAACCTCAAAATTCCCTTGCTTTGTCTTTTAAAAATGCAAGACCTTTGTCTCCCAGGGGCACTCTTTGCTGCCCTGCAATGGTGACCCATTGGGCAATGGTCAAAATAAACCTCTTGCAATTTTACACTGATGAGATGTGGTCTCCTGAGTTATTTTCATCCTTTCTAAATATTAGGCTTGCAATAGGCCTAAACAGAAGCATCTTTGTGGATCCAAGAACATGGCACTGATGTATTGGTTGAGGGCAGAGAGCAACAAATTTTAATAACAACAGCCTGGGTTGCTTATTTTTTTATTTTTAATTTTTTTAGGATGCCCTGGCACAACAACTCACATAACTGCCACCCAATACTCCTAGTGGAAGACTATTTTGGTCACAATAGATGGCCTATTTTAACTTTATCCCTCACTATTAGCAGAGTTCCTAAGAAGTGAATATATGCCATATTTGTCTGTCTGCATTTTATTTACTTCACTCTGGATGATTTTTCCTGGTTCCATCAATTTGCCTGAAAATATCATGATGTCATTTTCTTAGCTGAATAATACTCCATTATAGAAATATTCCACAATTTCCCTTAAGGAGATTGTTAGACCTGTTCTTTTGAACTTGGAAGTTGCTGGGATTTTAGTCATTGTATTGAATGACAAACTTTCAGGATACCTATGATCTTTTATCCTGAAGTACCTCCATCTTCTTTTACTTCCTGATGATTTGAATTGCAATGTCTCCTTGAAGCTCATCTAGTTACATGTTGAGTCCCAGTGAGGAAATGTCTGAGAAATGATAGAAGATCTGGTCTTGTTAGATAATATAATTCCTTTTGGAATTTTATTATAGGAGGCTGTGCTTTGAGGTTAATATGCCAATGAATGTGACCAGATTGAAAGGAGTCTCAGTCTCTAGGTCTTTGTTACTTTATGACTTTGTTTCTGTCCTTCTCAGACTCTCTCTGTACCTTCTGTCTCTCTAGCACTTTCCCCTTCTGCCTGCTGCTTGTGGTTCAGTATAAAAAGCTCTCAGTTCTGCTGAAGGTCTACAACAAGATGGATGCATGCTGACATGTTATCCTGGATGGTCTCCGTAAAAATATGAGCATGGTCCCAATTAAAATCTTTTTGTTCAAAGGTTTGCCTTGGTCAAGGAGCACTTTCCCAGTAAGTAATTCACTGACTGAGGACATATCTGTACATATAACAAATAATAATGAAACCTGCCATCATGTGAAAGTCACATGTCATTTACATGTGACTTTATTAATGACCCCTTGAAAGAAATATGTGATACTTTTTCCTGAACTGAGAGCCTTAGTCACATGAACTGTTATCCCTGGAATGTGTGGTTTAAGCTGCCTGTTTGAGGCATATAGTGCTGCTCAGCCTTTCTCTCAAGCCAGCTGTCAACTTGACTCTTATAATAACTATAACTGTCTCCTGAAACAGAATCTTATTGTCTTTCACCTGTTTCATGACATCGTCCTTCCTCTCAGCCAATATGCACCTGAAAGAATTTTGAGATTTACATGGAGAGAAGTAAATAATCTTTCCTCAGTGTCTATTATCTATGATCCTGTGCAAATGTGACTTTTTCTTGTGAACCCCACCAAGCCTTTATCTCATCCCTTTATTTCAGATCCCACATGTTAATTCCTGTTTACCTCTTTGACAATGTCAGGTAAGAAATGAAACATTAATGGTTATTTAATTGGACAGCTCCCTAAGTAGGGAAGCTTCAAACTGATGTGAGATTTAGAGAATAAAAAGAATGACAAGGGGGTCTCATATTGTTGTCTTGGATCTGAAATCTCCTAGGATTTGACTTTGAACTAAGCAGTAACTCACATCCTCACTAAATGGACCTTTACATTCTTATTGATCTAATAGGCTGGGAGGATCTATGGCAGGATCTGTGGTTTATTTAGTCTTTATGAAAGGGAAAAGAGAAGGAAACCATACATTCCTGGGAGTGGTTACAGAAAAAGAGAAAATCGGTGAGTGTAAAAGGAGAATTTAGGGGCAATAAATTATTTGAAATCTGGTGCTGTTCCACACTAGTGTTACCAAACATCTATGAGCAGGGTTGACTTAATTGACCTGGCCTGAATGGCAGCTGTGTTCTAATCTTGATTCTGTGAGGACTTCTCGTGGTCCTTATGTTTCCAGTTCTAACTGAGCCTTCTTCACAGAGAAATGGGTCTGTATTATATGCCTAGTACACAAGAGCAGCAGTGTTTCCTACTGTGATCCTCCAGCCAAACCCTCTAAACATAGCGTTAGTGTCAGTATTGTTTTTTCAGAGGTGCCACCTGAGCTCATAGGGTATGAGGTATGAGGTAGTTGGGTAACCACTAGTTCATGGCTAGGATTCTATATAATGGGTCCCTGGAATCAGGCCTTATAGAGTCAAACTCTGCCCTCCTTAAATGGAATCTTTTCTTCATGTTAAAAGTTATTGTAAAAGTTGTCAACATATTACTTTTATTGCTAATGTAGGAATTTCATATAATGTATATTACACTGCTTTTCCATTTCTCACAGGTTCATTTTTCTACCCATGTGTCACATTAAAATTTATTTTTCCATTAAGATACATCAATTGAAGTATGTGTTGTTCAAATACATATTGGAACATGATCAGATTCTCAGTGCCAAGTCCCTTAAAAAAGAAAAAAACTTAGTTCATCCTTGACATACTCTGGCTCTACCCCCAAGAAGAAGCCATCAGTCCTGAAGAGCTCTATACTTCATCACCTTGATCAAAGTTTTACTTATACATTTATTTATTATGAAGTTTTCACTTTGTACCCCCTCTGCTGCCCTCCTCCTCTTCTTCTTCCAGTAACACCCACCCTCCTTATTCTACCCCTGTGCAATTTCTAAAATTTCTCTGATAGTTGAAATCTTTCTCCTCCTTCTACCTGACCCTTGCTTATCGGGTCTCATTAAGGCTAGCTGCATCATCTTCTCTACAGCCTGATTCTCAGGGCATAGTTCTCCTTGTGTCCTCAATTCCCTCTACTTATGACACTCTTCTTGTCTCTTCTTCTGCAGGCTTTCCTGAGCTCTGAGGGGAGAGAAAAATTCATAGGGAAACCCCATTTAGAGCTGGTGTTTTAAGGTCTCTCTGCACAATATTGGACTGTGGGTCTTGTTGGAATAATGTTCCTTTGAAATGTACCCTTGTTTATTCAAATGCTGATTTCTCACCCCCCATTGTCTTGTTTCAATCCAGATATTGCATGTGATACTTATTCCAAACATCCTGTCTCAACTGTGTGTAAACAGGCCAAAATAAAACAGCTAGCCACAATGTTTAGGCAGAGGACAGAAAAGGAGTGGGAGGAAAAGCAGGGAGAGTAGAGCTGGAGAAAGAGTTGGGGGACAGATCTTGGAACGACAACTTTGGGATAATGATGTCCTTTTAGCCTATAATTCTCTCTATATTCTTCTACTTCCTGGTGATTTGAATTGCAATATCCCCTTGAAGCCTATCTATTTACATAGGAAGTCCCCAGTGAGGAAATTTCTGTTTAGGATTAGGAGGTATAGTCTTGTTAGGTAGTATAATTCCTTTTATTTTCCTAATTTCTTTCTCTCTCCTTTTATCTTTTTTATACAGGAGAGCTACTGATTTTTTGTATCCAGCACCTTTGCTAAAGGTGTTTATCAGCTGTAGGAGTTCCCATGTAGATTTTTTTGGGTCACTCAGGTATACTATGCTACCATCTGCAAATAGTGATACTTTGACTTCTCCCTTTCTAATTTCTATCCCCTTGATCTCTTTCAATTGTCTTAATGCTCTAGCAAGGACTTCTAGAACTATATTGAAGAGCTATGGAGAGAGTGGGCAGCCTTGCCTTGTCCCTGATTTCATGGGATTATTTTAAGTTTATCTCTGTTGAGTTAGATGTTGGCTATAGGCTTGCTGTATATCATCTTTACCAAATTTAAATATTTGCCAAGTATCCCTGTTCTCTCCAATGCTTTAAATTCAAATGGATATTGGATTTTGTTTAATGATTTTTCGGCATCTAAGCAGATTATCATGTGTTTTCTTTTTCTTTCATTTTTTTTAAATATGGTAGCTCACATTGATGTATTTCGGTATATTGAACCAGACCTAAGTAGCTGGGATGAGTTCTACTTGGTCAAAGTTTATATATTTGATGTGTTCTTGTGTTCAATCAAAGACATAAAGTACCTGATTGTGACCCTAACCAAGCAAGTCAAAGAATTTTATGAAAATAATGTCAATTCTCTAAAGAAAGAATTAGAAGAAAATATCAGAAGTTTGAAAGATTTTCCATACTCATGGCTTAGCATGATTAACATAGTAAAAATGGCCATCTTGCCAAAAGCACACTAAAGAGTCAATGAAATTCCCATCAAATTACCAACAAAATTCTTACAAACATTGAAAGAAAAAACCCTCAACTTCATATGTAAAAACAAGAAATACATAATTCTTAAAAGGATCCTCTACAAGAAAGAAATATTCTGGACGTATCTCCATCACTGATCTCAAAGTGGATCGTAGAGCAATAGTAATAAAAAATGCATGGTACTGGCATAGAAACAGAATGGTGGAACAATAGAACCAAATACAATAACCGGAATTGAACCCACACACTTTTGGATTCCTGAATTTTGACACAGATGACAAAACCATACAAAGTAAAAAAACAAAACAAAACAGAAAAAAAAAAAAAAAACAAAACAAACAAAAAAAACATACCATCTTCAACAAATTGTGCTGATCTAACTGAATGTCTACATGTATAAAAATGCAAATAGACCCATATTTATCACCCTGCACAAAACTAAACTCCAAGTGGATCAAAGACCTCAACATAAAACATACACATTAAGTAGGTTAGAAGAACAAGTGGGGAAAATTCTCGAACTCATTGGCACAGGAGACAACTTCTGGAACTGAACACCAACAGCACAGGCTCTAAGAACAACAATCAGTAAATGGGACCTCATGATACCGAAAAGCTTCTATAAAGCAAAGGACACTGTCATCAAAACCAAACAAATGCCTATAGATTGGGGAAGAATCTTCATCAACCCTTTATGTGACAGAGGGCTAAGACCCAGTGTATATAAAGGACTAAAGAAGTTGTAAAGCAACAAATCAATTAATCCAATTAAAAACATGGAATAGAGCTAAACAGAGAATTCTCTTTAGAGGAATGCTTAAATATATACTTTAAGAAATACTTAAAGAAATGGAAATACTTAAAGAATTGTTAAATGTCATTAGCCATCAGGGAAGTACAAATCAAAACTACACTGAGATTTCACCTTACACCCATCAGAAGGACCATGATCAAAAACTCTAGTGACAATACATGCTGGAATGGATGTGGAGAAAGAGGAAAACTTCTCTACTGGTGGTGGGAATATAGAATTTTACAACCACTGTGATAAACAATCTATCTCTTTCCCAGACAACTAGGAATAGTTCTTTCTCAAGAACTAGCTATAGCACTCCTAGTCATATATCCAAAATGAGCTCAAGTACACAGTAAGGACATTTGCAAAACCATGTTTGTAGCAGTTTTATTTGTAATAGCCAAAACCTGGAAACAATCCAGATGCCCCCAACAGAAAAAGGATACAGAAATGGTGGAACATCTACACAATGGAATATTACTCAGCAATAAAAGTCAAGGAAATCATGAAATTTGCAGGTAAATGGTGGGAACTGGAAAATATAATCCTGAGTGAGCTACTCAGAAGCACAAAGACACATATGGTATATACTCATTCATATAGACATATAATATATGATAAACCTACTAAAATCTGTACACATAAAGTAACTAATCAAGAGAGAGGACTCTGGCTAAAATGCTCAATCCAAATTCTGAAAGACAAAGAGGTTGGAAATCATAAGAAACAGAAAACAGGGAATAAGTTAGGAGCCTGCCACAGAGGGCCTCGGAAAGGTTCTATCCTGGAGACTATCAAAGCAGATGCTAAGACATATTGCCTAATGTTGGGCAGAATGCATGGAATCTATTTAAAGAAGTGGGAAATAAGATCTGGAGAGGCCAGGAGCTCTAAAAGGAGAGCAATGAACCAAAAAATCTGAGCACGGTGGTCTTTCCTGAGACTCATACTCCAACGAATTACCATGCATGGAGATAACCTAGAAGCCTTGCACAGATGTAACTCATGGCAGTTCAATGTCCATGTAGGTTCCATAGTAATGGGAAGAGGGATTGACTCTAACATGAACTGATTGGCCTGCTCTTTGCTCATCTCATCCTGATGGGGGAGCAGCCTTACCAGGCCACAAAGGAGATAATGCAGCCACTCCTGATGAGAACTGATAGACTAGGATCAGAAGGATAGAGAGGAAGATCTCCTGTGCCTATGGACTTGGGAAGGGGCATGTGTGGACAAGTGAGAGGAAAGGTGGGATTGTGAGGGAAGAGAAGTTATGGGGGTATACAAAGTGAATAAAGTGTGATTGATAAAAATTAAAATAAAAATATTAAAAAATATAATTCATTTTGGTCTTATATAATAGGAGGGTGTACTTTGAGGTTGATATGTCAATGAATGTGACCATAGAGATGACGTCTCTGTTTCTCAGTCTCTTTGACTTTGTATCTTTCTTTCTGTAGGTCTTGGTCTCTTTATTTCTCCATCTGTCTCTCTACCTCTTTTTCTCTGTGTGTCTTTCTGTGTCCCTTTGTCTGCCTGACACTTGTGGTTCAATATGAAAACCTATCAGTTCTGCTGAACGACTGCAACAAGATGACTGCCTGCTGATGTGACATCCTGGATGGTCTCTGTAAAAATATAAGGTCCCAATTAAACACCTTATGTTCAAAGAGTTGCCTTGGTCAGGGAGCATTTCCCCAGTAAATATTTCCATGACAGAGGACATATCTGTGCACTTAATAAATTATAATGGAATCTGTGATAAGGTAAATGCCACATGTCAAGGACACCTGACTTTACTAATGACCACTTGAACGATATATGTAACAGAGTTGAACTCTCATCTCTGGATTGTTTGCTTTCCCCTGCACATATTGAGGTATGCAGGGCTGCTTAGCCTTTCTCTCATGTAGGCTGTACAATTGGTGCTTTTACTAATTGGCTCCTGAAACTCTTACTGGCTTGCACATGTTTCATGACATCATTCTTCCTCTCAGCCCATCAGTACCTGAGAGAATCTTGAGGTTTCCATGCAGATGAGTAAACAACCTTTCCTCAGTGTCCTGTATCTCTGATCCTGTGCACACACGACTTTTTCTTGTGAAACCCAACAAGACTATTTCTTATTTTTTTATCCAGATCCCACACCTTTACTCCTGTTTACCTCTGTGACAATGTCATATAGGAATTGAAACTTTAATGTTTCTTTTATAGGACTGCTTCCACTGTAGGGAAGATTCAAAGTGATGTAGGATTAAGGGGAATGTATTGTATCAAAAGGTGGTCAAATATTGTGCTCTTGAATCTGAAATTTCGCAGGTTGTGAGTTTGAACTGAGCATTTACTGGCATACTCACTACCTGTACCTTCACATTCTTATTGATATAATAGGCTGGCAGGATGTAGGGTTCCCTGAATTATACTACATCACCTTGATCACAGTTTTTGTTATGTATTTATTTATTGTATTTATTTACTACGATTTGTTTACACTGTATCCCTCTGCTGCCCCTTCCCTCTTCTCTTCCATTCCCACTCAACTTCCTTCTTCTAACCCTATGTCCTTTCTCTAGTTCCCTGAGAGGGTAGATCCCCCCCCCCTTTCTATCTGCACTTACCTTATCAAGTCTCATCAAGGCTGCCTGTATCATCATTCTCTGTGGCCAGGTTTTCAGGGTATTGTTCTCCTTTTGTCCTCAATTCCCTCTACTTATGACCCTCTTCTTCCTTCCTCTCCTGCAGACTCTCCAGAGCTCTGATCGGTTGGAGAATTTCATAGGGAAATCCCATTTAGAGCTGGGTGTCTTAAGGTCTCTCTGTCTGCATAATATCAGACTTTGGGTGTCTGTATGAAATCCCATTTGATGCAGAAAGAGGCATCTCTGTGGACACAAAACATTGGCATTGATCTATCAGTTGAAACAACATATTTTCATAACAACAGCCTGAGGTGCTTGAAAATTTCCATAGGATTCCCTGGCACAATAACTCTATTAACTGCCACTTAACCACCCTAGTGGAAGACTGGTTGTTCACAATAGATGACCTGTTGGAACTTTATTCCCCTGTATAAGGAGACCTCCTAATAAGTGAATACATAGCATATTTGGCTTTCTAATTTTATTTATTTCACCCAGAATGATTTTTCCTCATTCCATTCATTTGTCTGAAAATATCATGATGTCGTTTTCTCAGCTGAATAATAATTGTTATGGAAATATTCCACATTGTCCCCCAAGGAGATTGTCAGTCTTGTTCTTTTAGAACTTGGAAGTTGCTGGGACTTTAAACAGTGTATTGAATGACAAACTATTAGCCTAGAATTCCCTCCATTGTCTGCTACCTGCAGATGATTTGAATTGCAATGTCCATTTGAACATCATCTATTAACATGTGGAGTTCCCACTCAGGAAATGTCAGGGAAGTATTAGGAGGCATGGCCTTATTGGATAATATAATTCCAATTGTAGTTATTTCATAGAAGGTTGTGCTTTGAGGTTGACATGCTAATGACTGTGACTAAACAGAGTGGAGTCTCTGTCTCTTGGTCTCTGTCACTTCAAATTTTTTTTTCTCTTGGTCTTGGTCTCTCTATTTCTGAATCTGAGTCTCTACCTGTTTCTTGCTTTGTCTCTCTCAGTATCTCTCTCTGACTGCCACATGAGCTTCAGCATGAAAAACTCTCAGTTTAGCGAGGGACTAAAACTTGGTGACTGCTTGCTGTTGTGACATCCTGGACGTTCCCTGTAAAAATATAAGCATTTTCCAAATAAAAGGTTTTGTTGATACAATTGCCTTGGTCAGAGAGCATTTTCTCAGTAAGTAATTCAATGACTGAGGACATATCTGTGCATTTAACAAATAAGAATGAAATCCATGATAATGTGAAAGTTACATATCAAAGACATATGATTTTATTAATGAACACTTGAAAGAAATATGTGACACTTCATTTAATTAAGAGTCTGGGACCCAGGAACTGTCATCTCTGGGTTTTGTGCTTTCAGTTCCCCAGATTGAGGCATGTAGGGCTGCTCAGCCTTTCTCTTAAGCAGGATGTCTTCTTGGCCCTTTTAATAACTGGCTCCAAAACTCCTACTGGCTTGCACTTGTTGCATGACATTAATCTCATTCTCAACCGATCAGCACCTGAGAGAATCTTAGGGTTCCATGAAGATGAGTAAAAAACTTTCCTCACTGTCCAGTATCTCTGATCCTATGCACTTGTGACTTTTTCTCGTGAAACCCAACAAGCTTTTATCTTATCCCTTTATCCAGAGACCACACGTTAATGACAATGTCTTTTAGTAAAGGAAACTTTAATATTACTTTATTTATTTGGACAGCTTAAGAAGTAGGGAAGCTTCAAAGTGATATGGGATTAAGGGGAACGTACCAAATAAAAAGGTTGTCCCAAACTGTGGTATTGGATCTGAAATTTTCAAGTTGTGACTTGAACTGGGCAGTTACTTGTGAACTCACTAAATGGACCTTCACATTCATAATGATATATTACGCTGTCAGGGCATAGGATTCCCTGCATTATTGATTATTTAAGAGCGGGGAAAATAGAAGGAAAACAGACAATTCCTGGCACTGTTTTGGCTGAAACAGCGAAAGATCAGTGTATGTAAAAGGAAAACAAAAGGGCAATGAATTGTTTGGCAGATGATGCTGTTCTACACTAGTGTTGTCAAACCTCTATGAGCAGGGTTGCTTTGTCTGACCTGGCTTGATTGGCAGCTTTGTCCTACTCATTAGTCAGTGAGCACTCCTCCTTGTCCTGGGGTTTACAGATAAAAATGGTCCTATAGGACAAAGAAATGGGTCTGTGTTTTATACCAAGGACAAAAAGAGTAGCTGCTGTGTTTCCTGCTGTTGTCCTCCAGACAAACCCTCTGAACATAGTGTTTGTTCCAGCACTGGTTGTTCAGAGGTGCCACCTGAGTTTATGGGGTCAGATGAAGCTGGGTAACCACTAGGAAATTGCTAGAATTCTCAGTATATAATGATTCCTGGAAAGCATGCCTTAAAAGGCAAACTCTGCCTCCATTATCAGAATCTCTTCTCCATGTTAAGAGCCATTGTAAAAGTTGTCAAGATATTATTTTTATTCATTATATGATAATTTCAAATAACATACATTATACTCCTTTTCCATTGCTCACAGGTTCAAATTCCTACTGATGTGTCACACTAAAAATCGTTTTGTTTTTTTTTTTTTTGTTTTTTAAATTCATCAATCGTAGTATGTGTTGTTCATATACTCATCAGTACATGATTAGAGACTAAATGCTAAGTACCTTATAGAAAACTCAGTTCATCCTTGCTGCACCCAGGAACCACCACCAAGAAAAAGCCATCCATCCTGAAGAGGACTATCCTTCATCACCTTGATCACAGTTTTTCTTATGTATTTATTTATTACTATTTGTTCACTTTGTATCCCCTCTGCTGCCCTTTTTTTCTTCTCCTTCCAGGCCCAACTACACTCCTACTTCTACCCCTATGCCCTTTCTCTAGTTCTCTTCCCCCTTCTATCTGAACCTAGCTTATCAGTTCTCATCAACGTTGGCTGTATTATCTTCCTCTGGGGCCTGTTTTCAAGACATTGTTCTCCTTGTGTCCTCAATTCCCTCTATTTATGACACTCTTTCTGCCTCCTCTCCCCCAGACTTCCCAGAGCTCTGAAGCTAGGGAGAATTTCATAGGGAAATCTGATTTAGAAGTGGGTGTTTTAAGGTCTCTCTGTCTGCATAATATTGGACTGTGGGTCTCTGTATGCAATTCCATTTGATGCAGAAGGAAGCATCACTGTTGATCCAAGAACATGGCAATGATCAACCAGTTGAGGAGAGAAAGCAGCATATTTTAATAACAACATCCTGGGTTGCTTGAAAATTTCTGTAGGATGCCTTGGCCCAACTGCTCAATTCACTGCCACCCAATCTCCTTAGTAGAAGATGGGTTTGAACACAATTAGATGGCCTATTGGAACTTTACCCCCAACTGTTAGGAGACCTCCAAATAAGTGAATACATACCATATTTGTCTTTTGGCATTTTAGTTATTTTACCGAGAATGATTTTTTCTCGTTCCATCTATTTGCCAGAAAATTATGTCATTTTCTTAAACTGAATAATACTCCGTTTTGGAAACATTCCATATTTTCTCAAAAGGAGATTGTCAGTCCTGTTCTTTATACCTTGTGAGTTGCTGGACTTTAATCATTGTGTTGCATGACAAACTATCAGGATAACTATGTTGTTTTAGCCTGGAAGTCCCTAGGAAGGTTTACTTCGAGGTTGATATGCCAACATAAGTGACCAGACATGATGGGTTTCTCTCTGTCTCTGTCACTTTATATGGTTGTTTCTGTAGGCCTCAGTCTCTCTATTACTGAATCTGTCTCTCAACATCTTTTTCTCTCTGTCTCTCTCAGTCTCCCTCTCTCTACCTGCTGCTGGTCGTTCAGTAGGAAAATCTCTCAGTTCTGCTGAAGAACAAGATGACTCCTTGCCAACTTGACATCCTGGATGTTCTCTGTAAAAATATAAGCAAAGTCCCAATTAAATGTTTTTTGTTCAAAGCTTTGCCTTAGTCAGGGAACATTTTCACAGTAAATAATTCACTGAGTGAGGACATATCTGTGCATTTAATAAAAAAATATTAGAATCTGTGATAATATTAAAGTCACATGTCAAGGACTAGTGACTTTATTAATGATTACTTGAAAGAAACATGTAACAGACTCACTTAACTAAGAGTCTTGGACAAAGAAACTAACACCACAATGGAATTATGTCATCACAATGCTATTTTGACATGGTAATTGTATGATGTCTCAATGTTATTATGACATCAAAATGATATGATATTCCAATGGTATGATCTAACTTTGCTATTATGACATCACATTGTTATTTGATATCACAATATTATTTTTACATGACAATGCTATTATGATTTCAAAAAGTTATTTTAATATCACAATGGTTTGACATCTAAATGCTTTTGTGACATCACAATGATGTGACATCACAATGATATTATGAAGTAACAGTGCTATTATGGTATCACCATGCTGTTAAAAAATCGCAATGCTATTATGACTTCACTATGGTATTGTGACATTACCATCATATTATGATATCTAAGTGGTATTACAACATTATTATGGTATAATTTCACAATGAAATTTTGATATCAAAATGCTATTATGAATTCACCATGGTATGACTTTACAATGCTATGATGACATCACAATTCTATTTTGTTATCATAATGTTATTGTGACATCAAAATTTGTCATAACATCACAGTGCTATTATGACATCAAAATTCTATAAAGATATGATTGTTTTATGACTTCACAAATGAATTGTGATCTCACAATAATATTATGACATCTCAATACTATTATGACTTCAAAATGTTATTATGACATCACAATAATATGACATTTCAATGGTGTTATGACACCAAAAATGACTTCACAATGCTATTTTGATATCTAAATGCTATTAGGACATCACAATGATATGAAAACACAATGCTATTATGTCATCACAGGAGTGTTTTTACATCACAATGCAATTATGTCATAAAAATATATGATGACATCACAATCCTATAATGAAATCACAGTGCTATTATGCCATCACAATCATGTTAAGACTTCAGAATGCTATTATGAGTTTAAAATGCTATTATGACAATACAATTGTATTATGACATGACAGTGCTCGTATGACATCACAATGTTATGATGACATCACAATGACCTTATGATATTACACTGCTGTTATGACTTCACAATGGTATGAATTTACAATGATATTAGGACATGTCAATGCTCTTATGACATCTCAATGCTATTATGATATCACAATGCTATCATGACTGCAAAAAATAATTATATAAAAATGGTATTTTGACATCACCATGCTATTATAACATCACAAAGATATGATATCTAAATGCTATTATGAAATTACACTGAAATGACCTAAAATGGTATTATGACATCACAATACTATTATCACTTCACAATGCTACAATGATATCAAAATTGTATTATGGTGTCACAATGGTGTTATGCATCGCCTTGCTATTATGACATCATAATGGTGTAGGACATGATCTTGGTATGACATCACAATGGAATTTTGAAATCAAATGCTAATATGACTTCACAACAGGCAGACTTCACAATGACATTAGGACACCTAATGCTATGTTGACATCAAAATGCTATTTTGACATCATGACATCAAAATTCATCATGACAACCCAATGCTATTATGACATCACAATGGTTAGGTGCTGATTGGCTGAGCAGGAGACTGATGTCATGAAACAAGTTAAAGCTAGTAAGAGTTTCAGGAGACAGTTGTTAAAAGGGCCAAGTCTATAACCTGCTTGAGAGAAAGGCTGAGCAGCACTACATGCCACAATTTGGGCAGCTGAAAGAACACAACACCGAGATGACAGTTTTTGTGTCCAAGACTCTTATTTCAGGAAAAGTGTAATATATTTCATTCAAGTAATCATTAACAAAGTCAGGTAGCTGTTTTAAGAATGAATTAATATTTACTATGGATTTATCTTTTAGTAAAGCTGCCGTTAATCCAAAACAGCTGTATAACCAAATATTACCACACAGGGACTGGATTTAATTAGTAAACATAAAACACAAGGCTGGGCAATAGTTACTCCATCCTAAACCTCCAAGCCCTCATAATTTCATAACATTTAGATTCCCCACATTATACTTGCTTTTAGTGATACTTTAAGTCTGGTTCATGCTCCACATTCTGCATGATCTCTACTCCAGCTCCCTCTCCAAGCTCTCCTTGCCCTTTCTCCTCCTACTCATTTCCTGCCCTCTAGCTCCTTCCCTCTTTCCTGTCCTCTAGGCACTCCCTTTCCACAACATTGGGGCTAGTTGTTTTCTTTTGTCCAGTTTACACAAAATTGAGACAGGATGCTTAGAATAAGTATCACAATGCAATATCCAGATTGAAAACAGAGAGTGTGTGTGGGGGGGAGAAATCAGCACTTGAATGAACAAGGGTAGGTGTACAGATTTCAAAAGAACATTATACCAACATTTCCCCCTATAAGTCCAATAGAAGACTTATTTTCTTTCAATGCAATAATAATTATGAAATTATGAAAACTGTTAGTTAAAATCTAAATGTGCAAATTTTAGTCCATGTGTATTTAGCAACATAGGAGAAAGTATCATATAAATCTTGAAAAGTTAAAATTTCTATACCTAAATTAACTTTTATCCTTATTGGTATTACCTATATAAAAGGATTTCTTAACTTTTAACAACTTAATCCTAAATGTGGCACTATGACTATTTGGTCTTTAACCCCAACAGAAACTTGAGAAGTAATAAAATTAGTTATTGATTAAATAGGAGGTGCATGTTAGCTGCTTCCAAAAAAGAAAAATAAAATAGTCAGAAACATTTTGCTGTTTGAACAGTCACCCATAACTCTCCATAAAGTAGGAGTATCATTTTCAGCCTCCTGGCTCAGAATATTTGACAGACATATATGTAAAGCAGGAACTATTTAGGACTTGCTTACCCTGTCTTGGCAGAGTTTGGCAGTCAACTAGTCCTGCAATAGCTTGCCCATTTTTGGCACAATTTGTCTGTCTAGAAGTGAGGCTATTTTCTTTACCCAAGTGGCTCATTTGTCACATTTGAGGCCATCTTCATATGGAGGTTCTTTGATGCTCATTATATTCTTTCAGGTAGACAGGGTGCTGCCAGGAGAGGACCTGTCTCATTATCAAATAATCTTTAAAATAATAAAAATATTTTAAATGTCATATTCTGTAGGTCTCTGATGTTTTTGAAGACTATCTTTATATAATAAATAGATCTGTCTACAAAATCATTTCTATCTGTCAAACCTAGGATGTATACTCCTGTAATTAAGTAGACTAGTGTCTGACATGACAATGAGTTCAATAACTAGCAAATAACTTGCATTACCTTATACCCTAACCAGTTTTTAATAGCATTTTAAAAGTATTGGAAGTAGCCTTGAAATTGTATCAATATACTAAAGCTTATACCAATGTATCAAAAAATAGACTTATTTTTGCATCAATATGCAAAATCATATACCAGAGTTAAAATTAACCTTATTTGAGAAAAACTAATAAAACCCTAAGTTGAATAGATTCAATAATCTTTTTTTTCTATTCCTGTAAGATATCCCTGTATATTCCTTGTTTCACTTTGAATAAGACCATTAATAATAAACATCTCCGAATGACAAAATTTTGTAGCCTTAGCAAACAACCAAAAACATACACAACCCCATTTAAGGAAAATTGGACGTTGTTCTCGTGGATTTCTTCTAGCTGACATTTTGGACATATAGAAAACCTGTATTGGGCCCAAATAAAATTGGGAAAAAGTGGTTAATTAAGCAAACAATAACATTTGTGCCCCAATCTTTGAATGTTGAGAAATTTCAGACTTAATAAAAGTTTTCTTTGGAACAGTCTAAAATGCTGGACCAACTAAAATTAGTAGCTTTGTTCAAATTCTTTTAGGACTCTGATGAGAAACACAATTTGATGTGAAACAGCAATTGAAGCAGTTGAGGCAGGAACAAAGAGAATGCTAGAACATGGAAGATGCTGATATAAATGTGTCAATGTCTCATCATGCTGAAGAATGATTCTATTAGATTTTATCCACAATCTCTGGTGTCCAGTTCTTTTGTTCTGCAAACATATAATTTCTCACAAGCATGATAGAGTTCTAAAATTAAAATGTATGAGCTGTGCAGGATGAATCTAAACTGTAAGCCAATTTTGTCTATGCAAATTAAAAGGTTAGCATTTTGAGGATTTTATAGCCAAAGATTTATTGGCCAAGTATTGTTGTAGTTTTTAGCTGGAGATACATTTTATGTCTCAGTTAGTTTTAGAGTTGCTCCCAAGTAAAGGGATCAGAGCAGTATAAGTTACCATTATTATTGAACATACAATAATTATTATGTTGAAATCAAAACGAAGTTGGATAGATCAAAATATTTTTTGGGGGGCTCTTGTTTGCCTGTTGTATTTGGACAAGTACCTACCTATTTCCCTACAGAAGCTTCTGATTAGAGAGACATGTTGGTTGCCTTGAGTAATAGAAAATGCATGTTTTAAGTAAACTTTATATAATCTCCTTTTAAATTTAAAATGACAGGAAACTGTAGCTATCTTGTACCTGTTTAGAGATTTAGCCCTAGATTTTTATATATGTTGTAGCTATCTGTCCTATCCTGTGGTTTACATAGAATGATAGTTATACCTTTATAGCAAACTTTATTTAAATTATTTCTTACTTTAGCATTTAAGCATAACCTAGGCATCTTTTTTCCTGGGCATTTCATTGATATTGGCTATTTTTTGGCTTGCCCCTTTTGTACACAGCCTGGGCAGTTATGCCTTTTTAGCCAAATGTTAATAAACTCTATTAGCATTAGCATATAAACTCTCATACCCTTAGCATTTAAGTATATCCTAGTCATTGTGTACCTTGGCTTTACATTGATAGTGGCTATTTTTTGGCATGCTCCTTTTTTTATACACTGTGGACAGTTATAATTTATAGCTGATCTTTACTTAAACTCTCTTAACATTAGCAGATAAACTGTCTTCCCCTTAGCATTTACCCTAGGCATCTTGTACCTGGATTTTTACATTGTTTTTGGCTATCTTTGACTTCCCCTTTTTTGATATGGGATGGACTGTTTTGTTTTGTTTTGTTTTTTAAGCACATGAAACATTTTTTTAGTTTTTAGGTTGGCATGTACTTTGACATCTTTAAGCCTCCTGTCTTTTTTATACGCATGACCAACATTTTTCTTCCATGAAAATGTCTCATGTTTAAAAGAATAAGGCAGTTTTCAGAGCACTGTAACTTTATTTCTCTTTACATATACCTAAAAATGGTGTGAATCCTACCTTTAGATCAGTAAGGACATAACATTTATTATTAAGAAAAAAGACTTTACATGATAACCTTAAGGAATATTTTGTCATATTGAATCTTAGATTATCCCTGCAAATGGCTAAACAGCAGGAGTTGCCATCCTGGCTTTTATTACGTAAATTAGGTTGATCAGGACTCACAGATCTGCCTGTTTCTTTTTACTTTCTGTTGGGAAGAAAGGCATGTTCAACACCTTGTCCAGACGTTTACATATGTGTGAATATATATATATATATATAAAATACTCATTATACATATATATATATATCATTGTAACTCAAAGCCTTTATATGAAATATGAAAATCAAACAAAGAGAAAAGAAAATTTTAAGTTTGGGATCAGTTGTGGCCATTTATACTGAAACAAACAAAGCCCGGTTGGTCATTTGAATTTTAGCCATTATTAATATAATTTCTAGGAAAGGTTACCTTTTTCTTGTCTGTAACTCAGTATTCCAATCCTTGTTTTTTTCCCCATTTTTCTCATTCAACTTTCTTGGTGAAGGTATGGAGAAGAACCAACACCATTAAACATATTGCAACCAGATCCATGACTATCACAGCCAAAATGAAGCCAAAAGGGATTAAAACACCTCTGCCATGCACTTTTTTTTTTTTTTTGATTAATTTTTAGGCCAAACTCTGTCTAAATGTTTTTTTTTTTTTCCTCCAGTTCCTTTCTTTCCTGCTTTCCTGCCATGGTGTGGAACTAAGCCAGTTGAGCCAGCCACAGTATAAAAGTAGCCATGCTTGTTTACCCCTCAGTTAAACTGCAGCAGAAGCCAGTTTTGTTATGGAAGTCTCAGGTCTTCCCACAATAGGCTGTCTTTTGCCCCTGGGCTGGTTTAAGAACCTCTCTCTTAAATAGAAGTCACTGACCTGTGAGTTTGTAGTTTTTAAGTTTTGACTTTATCACTGGGAGCTTATCCCCCCCACAAATTATGTTTAAGTGTGATTTAAATGGTATGGATACTTACATTAGTTGGGTGCTTTTTTTTTGTAAGTGACAATTTTACTAATAATTATCTTTAAGTAAAGCTGCTGTTAATACTAAACATCTGTATAACCAAATCACCACACAGATACTGTTTTTATTTAGTTAACATAGAACACAATGCTAGGCAATAGTTACTCCTTCCTAAACCTCCAAGCCCTCATTGTTGAATAACATTGAGATTTCCCACTTGCTTTTAGTGATATGATCTGGTTCATCCTCCAAAATCTCCCCTCCAGCTCAGTCTACAAGCTCTCCTTGCTCTTTCTCCTCCAACTCATTTCCTGCCCTCTAGCTCCTCCCCTCTTCCCTTTCCTCTAGCTCCTCCCTTTGCACAATATTGGGGCTAGTTTTTTTGTTTGTTTGTTTGTTTGTTTTTTGGCCTGTTTACACACAGTTGAGACAGGATGCTTAGAATAAGTATCACAATGCAATACTCAGATTGAAACCAGAGAGTTGGGGGAGAAATTAGCACTTGAATGAAAAAGGGTAAGGTGTGTACATTTCAAAAGAACATTATACCAACAGGTGGCCTTGACATGTGACTTTCATATTATCACAGATTTCAATTTTATTTATTAAATGCACAGATATGTCCTCATTCAGTGAATTTCTTACTTGGAAAATGCTCCCTGACCAAGGCAACTCTTTGAAAAAAAAAGTATTTAATTGGGACCCTGCTTATATTTTTACAGAGACCATCCAAGATGTCTGGTCAACAAGCAGTCTACTTGCTGTAGTCCATTAGCAGAACTGACAGCTTTTCATACTGAACCACAAGTGGCACAGAGAGAGAGAAATAGACAGAGCAAGAGAGAGAAAGAGCTGGAGACAGAGAAGGACAGAAACAAAGATAAAAAAATGAAAGAGACCAAGAGACAGAGTCTCCATTTGGTCACTTTCATGGGCATATCACCTGCCAAGCACACCCTCCTATAATATAACTACAAAAGGAATTATGTGTTTTTAATAATATTTTACTTTAATTTTTATTAATTGAACTTTATTCAGTTTTTATCCCTTGTAAACCCCTTCCCTTTCCCCTCACAAACCCACTATAACTCCCCCTGTCCATGCATGACCCTCCTCAAGTCCACAGATAGGGTTCGTCTTCCTCTCTTTCCTTCTGATTCTACTCTGTCGGATCTCATCAGAAGTGGCTCTACTGTCTTCTTCTGTGGCCAGGTAAGGCTGCTCCCTGATCAGGGTGAGGATTTCAAAGAGCAGCCAATCAGGCCATGTCAGAGTCAATCCCTCTTCCCATTACTATGAAACTCACATGGACACTGAACTGCCATGGGCTACATCTGTGCAATTTTAGTCAGAGTCCTCCCTCTTGATAAGTTTCCTTAGGTGTACAGATTTTAGCAGGTTTATTGTATATTATATGTCTACATGAGTGGGTATATACCATGTGTGTCTTCTGGGAGAGCTCACTCAGGATGGTCCTTTCCTATTCTTATCTTTTACCTGCAAATTACATGACCCCAAAATTTCTACCAGGGAACTCTTGCACCTTCAGCAAAGTGCCTAGATAGCAAATTAATTTAAACAAAAAAATCAGTAGCCCTTCTGTCTAAGAAAGACAAAAGGTTTGAGAAAGAAATTTGGGAAAAAAAGAAACAATATTATCTAATAAGGCCATACCTCCAAACCTTAAGGAGACATATCCTCCTGGAACTAAACATGTAAATACATGAGCTCCAAGTGGATATTGCAACTCAAATTACCTGGAAGTAAAAGAAGTTGGAGGGACTTCTAGGCTAAAAGAACATAGCTATACTGAAATTTTGTCATTCAATACAATGTTTAAAGACCAAATTACTTCCAAGGTCCAAAGAAAAGGACTGACAATCTCCTTTGGGGAAAATGTGGAATATTTCCATAATGGAGTATTATGGTAAGAAATCAGATAAGAAAATCAGTATTATGGTAAGTATCAGATAAGAAAATGACATCATGGTATTTTCAGACGAATGGATGGAACTAGGAAATATTATGCTGGGTGAAGTAACTAAAATTAGCATGAAAACAACTATGGTATGTGTTCACTTATTAGGAAGTCTCCTAATAGTGGGGGATAAAGTTCCAAAAGGGCATCTATTGTGACCAAACTATTGTACTAGGGGGATTGGGTGGCAGTTAAATTAGTTGTTGGGAGAGGGCATCCTACGGAAATTGTCAAGCAACCCAGTCTGTTGTAACTAAAACTTGTTGCTCTCTGCCTGCAACTGATAGATCAGTGCCATGTTCTTGGGTCCACAGAGATGCTTCCTTCTGCATGAAATGGGATTATATAGAGAAACCCACATTCTGATATTATTCAGAGAGAGACCTTAAAACTTCCATCTCTAAATGAGATTTCCATATGAAATTCCACATCCTCTCAGAGCTCTGGGAAGCCTGCAGGATAGGAGGCACAAAGAGTGTCATGAGTAGAGGGAATTAAGACACAAGGATAATAGTGCCCTGAGAATCAGGCCACAGAGAAAGATTATGCAACCAGACTTGATGAGACCTGATTTAGGGACAGATAGAAGGTGGCAGAAAACCTCCCCAATCAGGAAACTATAGAAAGTCATAGGTTTAGAAGAAGGAGGGTGGGTGCAATGGAAGGAGAAGATAGAGTGGGCAGCAGAGGAAAGACAAAGTGAACAAATCGTAATAAATGAATGCATAAGAAAAACTGTGATCAAGGTGATGAAATATAGAGCTCTTCAGGACTGATGGATTCTTCTTTGGGGTGGTAGCAGGGTGAGGTAAGGATGAACTCATGTTTTTTAAGAGACATTCATGGAGACTAATGATATTCCAATGAGTATATGAACAACACTCAATTCAATTGATGTATTTTTTCTTTTTTCATTTTCTTTGTTTATTTTTTATTATTAGTTACATTTCATTAATTCTGTATTCCAGCTGTATCCTGATCTCTCATTCTCTCCCAAGCTCTTCCTCCCTGCCTCCATCCTTCCCTCCCTCCCTACCTCCATTCCTCCCTCCCTCCTTTCCTCTCTCCTTCCTTCCCTTCCTCATCTCCTCTGTACCCCTTTCCAAGTCCACTTGGGGAAGATTTCATTTCCTTTCTTCTGACCTGTTTGATCAGGTATCTTCAGGACTGGCTGCAAAGGCCTCCTCTGTGGCCTAGCAAGACTAGGCCCCCTTGGGGGGTGGGGACATCAAAGAGACTGCCATTGAGTTTCTGTCAGATATAGTCCCTGTTCCCTTACTATGGAAACCAATTGGTTACTGAGCTACCATGGGCTACATCCGAGCAGAGGTTCTAGGTTATAGCCATACATGTTCTTTGGTAGAGTGTCCATCTCAGAAAAGACCCCTGTGCCCAGATATATTTGGTCCTTGTGGAGCTCCTATCCTTTCCACATCATACTAACTCCCCCTTCTTTCAGATGAATCCCTGAAATCTGCTGAAGGTTTGGTTATGAGCCTCAGTATCTGCTTTGATACACTGCTAGGTAGAGTCAGAGGCCCTTTGTGGTAGGCTCCTATCCTGTTACTTGTTTTCTCTTATGTCCAATGCACATCCCATTTGTCTTTCAAAGTGAGGATTGATAATCTTATTGTGGGTCCTCTTTCTTGTTTATCTTCTTTAGGTGTATAGATTTCATTATGTTTACCATATCTTATAGGTTTATATGAGTGAGCATATACTATGTGTGTCTTTCTCCTTCTGGGATACCTCACTCAGAATTATCATTTTTAGATCCCACCATTTGCCTGCAAATTTCATGATTTCCTCATTTTTGATTGCTGAGTAATATTCCATTGTGTAAAAATACCACAATTTCTGCATCCATTCCTCTGATGATGGAGATCTGGGTTGTTTCCAGGTTCTGGCTATTATAAATAAAACTGCTACAAACAAGGTTGAGCAAATGTCCTTATTGTGTACTCGGAGCACATTTTGGGTATATGCCTAAGAGTGGTATAGCCTGGTCTTGAGGAAGCACTCTTCCCAATTGTTTGAGAAAGCTCCAGATAGACTTCCAAAGTGGTTGTACCAGTTTACATTCCCACCAGTAATGGAGGAGGGTTCCACTTTCTCCAAAACCTCTCCAGCATGTGTTGTCCTTTGAGTGCTTTATTTTAGCGATTTTAATTGGTGTAAGGTAAAATATCAGGGTAGTTTTGATTTGAATCTCTCTCATGGCTAAGAATGATGAGCATCTCTTTGAGTGTTTCTCTGCCATTCTATATTCCTCTACAGAGAATTCTCTGTTTATCTCTGTACCCCATTTTTTAATTGGATTCCTTGATTTATTGTTTTTTAACTTCTTTAGTTCTTTTTATATGCTTAATATCAGCCCTTTGTCAGATATAGGGTTGTGGAAGATCCTTTTCCAGTCTGTAGCTTGTTGTTTTGTTCTGAAAACAGAAACTTTTGCTTTACAGAAGATTTTCAGTTTTATGAGGTCCCATTTATTGATTGTTGCTCTTAGACCCTGTGCTGTTGCGGTTCTGTTCAGGAAGTTGTCTCCTGTGCTGATGAGTTCTAGTATCTCCCCAATTCTTCTTCTAACCGATTTAGAATTGTTTTATATTGTTTTAATTGTTTTATATTGAGGTCTTTGATACACTTGGACTTTGGTTTTGTCCACGGTGATAAATATTGATCTATTTTAATTTTCATTGACACATCCAGATGAACCAGCACCATTTGTTGAAGATGCTTTCTTTTTTCCATTGAATGGTTTTGGCTTTCTTTTGTCAAAAATCAAATATTCATAGGTATGTGGGCTTATTTCTGGGTCTTCTATTCAGTTTCATTGGTCTTCCTTTGTGTTTCTTTGCCAATACCATGCAGTTTTTATTACTATTGCTCTGTAGTACTACTATACTCTGAAAAGCTTTCTATCAACATAGATGGAGAAAACAAAACATTCTAGGCCAAAACTAAATTTATGCAATATCTACACAGCAAACCAGCCCTACAGAAAATACTAGAAGGAAAACTCCAATCCAATGAAAATAAATTCACACAAGAAAATGTAGCATACAGATAATATCAAAATGACAATTAAAGAAAACTAGCAATGGGGCACAGTATGACCACCAAGTCCTCAATAAAAGGAACTAACGTTCATTGGTCACTATTATCTCTCAACATCAATGGATCCAACTCTCCAATAAAAATACACAGACTAACACAATTGGTGTGGAATCAGGATCCAATATCTGCTGCAGCCAAGAAACATCCCTCTGCCACAAAGACAAACACTACCTCAGAGTAAAGGGCTGGAAAAATGTCTTTCAGGCAAATGGACCTATAGAAAACAAGCTGGGGGAGATATCCTAATATTTAATAAAATAGACTTTCAATCAAAATTAATCAAAAAAGATGTGGAGAGGCACATCATTCTCATCAAAGGCAAAATGCACCAAGAGGACATCACAATTCTGAACATCTATGGCCCAAATACAAGTGCACCTACATCCATAAAGGAAAAATTATTAAAACTCAAATCACAAATCTATCCCAAAACCTTAATAGAGAGAGACTTCAACACCCAACTTTCACCAAGGGACAGATCATCTAGACAGAAGCCTGAAAGAAATAAACACACTTACAAAAGTTCTAAATGAAATGGCCCTAATAGATGTCTACAGAACTTTCCACCCAAACTCAAAAGACTATACCTTCTTTTTAGCAACTCATGGAATCTTCCCCAAAATAGACCATATAGTTGGTCACAAAGCAAGCCTCAACAGATACAAGGGGACTCAAGTAATCCCCTGTATTCCATCTGATGAACATTGACTAAGACTGCACCTCAACAACAATGGAATTAGAAAAAGCCTATGAGCACATGGAAACTGAACAACTTGCTGCTCAATGACAGCTCAGTTAAGGAAGACAGAAAAAAGAAATTAAAGACTTCCTAGAATTAAATGAAAATGAAGGTACAACATACCCTAATTTATGAGACAGAATGAGAGCAGCAAGGAAAATGCATAGATATAAGTGCCTTCAAGAAGAAATTTGTGACATCTCATACAAGCAACTTAATGGCCCAACTAAAAGCCCTAGGGGGAAAAAAAAGCAGCAAATACACGCAAGAGGAGCAGACAGCTGGAAAAACTCAGGGCTGAAGACAATTAATTAGAAACAAATAAAACTATTCAAAGAATCAATGAAACCAAAAGCTGATTCTTTGAGAAAATTAACAAGATGGAGAAACTATCCAAATCAGCAAAATCAGAAATGAAAAGGGGGACATAACTACAGACACTGAAGAAATCCAAACAATCATTAGGTTGTACTACAAAAGCCTATATGCCACAAAACTCGGAAATCTAAAAGAAATGGACAATTCTCTAAGTAGAACCCATCTACCAAAATTAAGTCAAGATCAGGTACAAAGACTGAATAGTCCTATATTCCCCAAGGAAATAGAAACAGTTAAAAACAGTCACCCTTCCAAAAGAGCCCTGGGCTAGATGGATTCAGTGCAGAATTCTACCAGATCTACAAAGAGTACTAACTCCAATTCTCTCCAAAATATCCCATGCCACAGACCGGCCCAGTTGGGCTCCAGGTATCCAAGGGAGAACAAGGCTTTGGACGGAAGTCACGGTTTCCTTGATGAATTGACAGACAGAGACACCTTGATGGTTTTGAGTCTGTTGAACTTTACTTAAATCAAGCTAGTATTTTTATAATGATTTCACAAAGGCACCTTAAAATTGGCATACTTCCCAGAACATTTAGACTTTTACCAAGTATACAAAGTTTACATTTTAACTCAAAATGTAGTCAAAGGTAAAGCCGCACCCACAAAAAATCTTGGCCTAAAAACATTTTGATCAGAGCAAACAGAGAAAAAGAAAACTCAAATGTAGTTTCATTATTGCTAACCAATGAAGAGGAAAGTCAGTAGCTAAGTCAGATACCTGTCATAATCTTTCTCTATATCAAAATCCAATTACACCTTTGTTAACCATCCTCACATATGTCCTGCCTAAGATTTATAATCTTCCTTAGAAACAAGGCACTGAAGGGAGGGGAAACTCCTGCCAGCTGCACCTCTCATGCTATTGTTTTTTCAGAAGGAGACTATTATTTTTTCACAATTCTTAATGCCTATTAATACTAAATCTAATTCATTATTTTTCTTAAACTTATTTCTTTTACATTTTATTTTTATTAAAGCTTTTAATAATCTAATAATAATTATTATTATAATAAACTTAGTTGTACTGTTTCAGGAGTCACAGAGAAAGATCAAAGAATTCATTAATCCAGCCCCAGAGACACAACTGAAAAAGCGTAGAAATCTCAGAATACATCTCTTTTCCAAGTTGGATGAGTCTGCCAGGGACCTTCCAGGGAGCGAATTTCTGAAGAAAGCATGTCTCCCACCCTGTAGCATATGCTACTATGGTGACACTGCCGTGGGTGTGACAATTCCACAAATTAGAAACAGAAGGAACATTACCAAAATCATTCTATGAAGCCACATTCACCGTGATAACTACACAGACCCCCCCCCCCAAAAAAAAGAAACAGAACTTCAGACTTATCTCTCTTATAAACACTGATGCAAATATACTCAATTAAATTCTAGAAAAATGAAGCCAAGATAGTCCATCAAATAAACAAACTGAAGGAGAAAAACCACAGGATCATCTCCTTAGATGCCAAAAAAGCATTTGACAAAGTCCAAAACCCATTCATGTTTAAAGTCTTGGAGAGATCAGGGATACAAGGCACATAGCTAAATATAGTAACATAGTAAAGGCAATATACAGCCAGCCTATAGCCAACATCATACTCAATGGAGAGAAACTTAAATCAATCCAACTGAAATCAGGGACAAGACAAGGCTGCCCACTCTCTCCATATGTCTTCAACATAGTACGTGAAGTCCTAGCTAAAGCAATAAGACAACTAATGGAGATCAAGGGGATATAAATCAGAAAGGAAGAGGTCAAAGTGTCACCATTCACAGATGATATGATATACATGAGCGACCACAAAAATTCAACCAGAGAACTCCTTCAGTGGATAAACACCTTCAGCAAAGTGGCAGGATACAAAATCAACTCAAAAAATCAGAAGCCCTCCTGTATACCAAAAACAAAAGGGCCAACAATAAAATCAGGGAAACAACACCCTTCACATTAGCCACTAATAATATAAAGTATCTTGGGCTGACTCTAACCAAGCAAGTGAAAGACCTGTTTGAAAAAACGAAACAAATAAACAAACAAAAGAAAAAAAACAAAAAAATCTTTCAGTCTCTGAATAATTGCTGTATTTTAAAGAAAAAAATTAGTGAGACACATGGGTAGTTCTTTGTACCTGGGAGCAATGGAAAAGGAATGTAATGTATAGTAAAAGAAATTCCCTCAAAAGCAATAAAAATATGTTGACAAATTTAATAATGGCATTAAAATTAAGTTGAAAAAAAAGATTCTGCTAAAAATGACAGAGTTTGACTTTGTAAGGTATGCTTTCCAGGAACTCATTATGTAGCAAGAATCTTAGCAATGAACTAGTGGTTACCCAGCTACCTCAGACACTATGAGCTCAGGTTGCAAGCTGACCAAGCAGTCCTGACATGAACATTACTTTTAGAGGGTTTGTCTGGAGGACCAGAGCAAGTAACACAGCTACTCTTGTGTCCTAGGCAAATTACACTGACATGAAGGAACATTTTTATGTGGAAACCCCAGGACAAGTAGGGTTCCTCACTGACCACTGAGTAGGATACAGCTGCCAATTAAGCCAGGTCATCCAAGACAACCCTGGTCATAATCTTTTGGCAAAACAAATGTGGGAAAGCACCACCTGTCAAAGAGTTTATTGTCCTGCAGTTCTCTTTTTACACTCACTGCTCTTTCTCTGTTTCAGCCAAACCAGTCCCAGGAATTGTCTGGTTTCATTTTATTTTCCTGCTCTTAAAGACTCAACAAGCTAAGGATTCCTAGACCCTGCCAGCCTATTATATCAATAAGAATGTGAATGTATATTTAGTGAGGTCACTATAATTGCTCAGTTCTAAATCACAACCCAGGAAATTTTAGATCCAAGACCACAGTAGGAGACCACCTTGACCCTTGACATTCGTACTTTATCCTTAACCCCACACCACTTTGTAGCTTCCCTACTTAGGAAGCTGTTCAATTAAATAAAGTAAGATTAAACTCTCATTTCCAATTGTGACAGAAGTAAACAGGATTTGTAAAGGTGTAGGATCTGGATAAATTAATGAGATAAAGACTAGTTGGGTTTCACAAGAAAATGTCACATGTGCAAAGGATCAGAGATACTGGACACTGAGGAAAGTATGTTTACTGATTTCCATGGAAATCTAAACATTTTTCTCAGGTGCTGATTGGCTGAGAGGGAGAACGATGTCATGAAACAGGTGAAAGCCAGTAGGAGTTTTAGGGACCAGTTATTAAAAGGCTGCTTGAGAGAAAGGCTGAGCAGTCATACATACCTCTATTTGGGCAGCTGAAAGCACACAATCAGATATTAGTTCCTGTGTCTAAGACTCTTAGTTAAGGAAAATGGTCGCATATTTCTTTTAAGTCTTCATTAATAATTTCAGATGGCCTTGACATGTGACTTTCATATTTTCACAGATTTCATTATTATTCATTAAATGCATACATATGTCCTCAGTGAATTATTTCCTGTGAAAATGCTCCTTGACAAAGGCAAATATTTAAATAAAAAGTGTTAAATTGGGACCTTGCTTATAATTTTACAGAGAAGATTCAGGTTGTCATGTCAGCCATCAGACATCTTATTGTTGTCCTTCAGCAGAACTGAGAGCTTTTTCATACTAAACCAGAGAAGGCAGAGAGAAAGGACACTGAGATAGACAGAGAGAGTAAGTGCTAGAGAGTCATATTCAGAAATAGAGAGATCTAGACCGACAGAAACAAAGATTTGAAGTGATAAAGACCAAGAGACAGATACAGGTCACTTTCATTGACATAACAGACTCAAAGCACACCCTCCTACAGTATAACTCAAATAGGAATTATATTATCTAAAATACCTCCTAACCATTCCCAGATATTTCTTTACCAGAGATGTCACATATAAATAGATGAGCTTCAAAATGACACTTCAATTCAAATCATCAGGAAGTGGAAAAAGATGGAGGTACTCTTAGGCTAAAAGAATATAGTTATCCTGAGAGTTTTTCATTCAATACAATACAATGATTGAAGTTGTAGCAACATCCAAGAAATAATTAAGAGGAATGAATGACAATCTCCATTAAAGAAAATGAGAAACATTTCCATAACAGACTACTTTTCAGCTAAGAAAATGTCATCATGATATTTTTAGGCAAATGAATGGAACCAAGAAAAATCAACCTGGTGTAGTAACTAAAATGCAGAGGGAAATTTATGGTATCTATTCAATTATTAGGTGGTCTCCTAATACTGGGTGTTAAAGAACCAATAGGCAATCTATTGTGAAGAAACCAGTGTTCCACTAAGGGGAATGGGTGACAGTTAATTGAGGTTTTCGGCCAGGGCTCCTAAGTACATTCAAGCAACACAGGCTATTTTTTTTTTTAACCTATGTTGCTCTCTGCCCTCAACTTGATAAATCAGTGCCATGATCTTATACTCACATAGATTCTTCCTTCAGCATCAACTGGGATTGCATACAGATACCCACAGTCCTATATTATGCAGACAGAGACCTTAAAACACCCAGCTCTAAATTTGATTTCCCTATGAATTTCTTCCTTCCATGTGAGCTCTGGAAAACCTGCAGTAGAGGAGGCAGGAAGAATGTCATGAGCAGAGGCAATTCAGGACACAAGGAGAACAATGCCCGGAGAATCAGGCCACAGAGGAAGATGATACAGGGAGCGTTGATGAGACCTGATAAGCTAGGCTCAGATAGAAGGTTAAAGAGGGCCTCCCCTATAAGGGAACTAGAGAATGGGAATAATGGTAGATTAAGGAGAGTGGGTTGGACTGGAAAGGTAAGAGAGAGTAGGCAGCAGCAGAATGGATACAAAATGAACAAATCTTAATTAATAAACACATATGAAAAACTGTGATTGAGCTGATGGAGTATCGAGCTCTTCAGGACTGATAGCTTCTTCTTGGGTATGGTTTCAGATTGCAGCAAGGATGAACTCAGTTTTCTTTAAGGGACTTGCCAATGAGACTCTGATTATGTTCCAATGAATATAAGAAAAAATGCATACTTCAACTGATGTATTTTTTTTCAATGCAGTTTATTCAGGAACTTTGAACAATCATCGGACTCTGGGGAAAGCCAGCACACAGCTTAAAATAGCCTCTGGGTAGCCAACCCCAGCATGCCTCATGGGCAATGCAGATAGGTCCATATACACGGAAGCAAGCCAGATCCTCAGCTTTAGCCAAATATGGAGTTGATTGTGACAGAGAGCACTCACCATCGGGAAGGTGGAAGGCAGAAACCAGCTCCATCTTAAGGCACGGCATTATGCAACTCTCTACAGTTCCCCCTTTTTGTTTTAGACACATTAGGCAAGAGCAGAGGTCTGATCTCTGATATTAGAAATAAATTGGGACTTTGTACAGATGTTCATTTAGGTGTCATCCACCCAAAGAGCATCAGTCCTGTCGGATACCTTTTTCTCAGAGGCAGACCTGGGGCATCAACCCGCATGCAATCAGACATGCTCTTCTCTGGGTCCAAAGCGGCTGACCCTGAGTGCAGTGCTTAGCCTCGCATCCTGAGCATAACATTTTAGCTTTTTTGGTATCCAGCCATGCTTGGAGAGACTGTCCTGCTTCAATGGCTGTAAAGGCCTGAATGATCATGGCTGCATCACACTGTTGTGAGACTCTAATCTTGCATATATACCACAGGCAAACCAAGGAGACAAACACCAGAAGGCCTGGTAACACTCCCATGCCCGCCCATTCCTTCAGATGATTCATGGCTGCAGCAATCCATGTTGATATTCCTGTGGCTAGTCCTGCGTCCACTCTGGTAGAATTTACTGTGACAATGGCCACTCAGAGCTGCTCCATCGTAGTATCGAATTCTCCAGTCCAATTACCTAAAATATAGCTAGACAATTGTTTAGACAGATTTGCAGCACAGGAAAAATTCTCATGTTGTATGCTAGTGACACAAAGTCCAGCATACTTTCATTGACAGCCAGGTTGAGCGATTTGCCATAGGGTATCAATTTCTTTCTGCACGAGGTCAATCCTCTGATTGAACACCATCAAGCCTCCTTTTAGTTGAGCATTAATTTCTTTTTGTACATCTAAGGCATGGGCTACATTGGCTAAAAGATTATTCAGGGTCTGAGCAGTCTGCACCGTATGACTCATGGCTAATGCCACAGTGGTAGCTCCAACAGTCGCCAATGAGATGGCAGTAACAATGGCGGCTGTAGTTCCAAGATCCCTTTTCTGTCTGAAGAGAATCATAGTGTGAGGGGCATCAACGGGCACAGGCACCCAGCGAGGTATGCTACTCAGGGCATACCTAAATTCACTAGCATTCCTGCATGGGGCAAAAAAGCAAGTATCATCACCACAATTACTTGGCTCTATCTGGCTAATAATGAATAAAAATTGGGGATACAAACAAACAGGTGTGGGCTTATAGGAAATATTATGAGAAGCCTTAACCCCCTCGTTGGAACATCCTGCATCAGTTCTAGAACTACCAGTGGTAGTGTCTGAGGTCTGAGTAAGTTCAGGAGACCATTGCCCCCAGGGGTGAGACATATTCCATGTAAAATGACTAACTCCATGTTTTCCTCCACTTTTGAAACTCATTTAAGGTTCTTAAATTATTTTTCCCTTTTTTTTTAATTTATCCTCAATTATACTTTATTTATTCTGCATCCCCTATAAGCCCCTCCCTTCTCCCCTCCCAATCTCACCCTCTCTCCTCCCTCTGAATGTATGACACTCCCCAATGCCACTTATAGGGGAGGTTCTACTCTCCATTCTGATCTTAGTCCATCAGTTCACATCAAAAGTGGCTGCATTGTCCTCTAGTATGGCCTGGTAAGGCTGCTCCCCCCAGGGTGATGTGATCAAAGAGCAGGCCAATCAGATTATGTCAGGGGCAGTCCATCTTCACATTACTATGTAACCCAATTGGACTCTGAACTGCCCTGGGCTACATCTGTGCAGGGGTTCTGGGTTATCTCCAAGAATAGACCTTGGATGGAGTATGAGTCTCTGGGAAGTTCCCTGTGTTCAAATTTTCTCATTCCGTTGCTCTCCTTGTGGAGACACTGTCCTCTCCAGCTCTTACTTTTTCCCAGTTCTTATGTAAAATTCCATTCACTCTGCCAAACAGTTGCCCATCAGGCTCAGCATCTGCTTTGATAGTCTGTAGGGCACAGAGTTTCAGAGGCCCTCTGTGGTAGGTTCCTAGGTTGTTTCCTGTTTTCTTCTTCTTCTGATGTCCATCTTCTTTGCCTTTCCTGGTGGGGATTGGACATTTTAGTTAGGGTCCTCTCTCTTGCTTAGTTTCTTTAGATGCACAGGTTTTAGTGGGTTTGTCCTATGTTGTATGGCTATATGAGTGAGTATATACCATGGGTGTCTTTTTGCTTCTGGGACAACTCACTCAGGATAATTCTTTCCAGATCCCGCCATTTACCTGCAAATTTCATGATTTCCTTATTTTTCATTGCTGAGTAATATTCCATTGTGTAGATGTACCACAATTTCTGCATCCATTCTTCAGTTGAGGGGCATCTGGGTTGTTTCCAGCTTCTGGCTATTACAAATAAAGCTGCTACAAATGGTTGAGCAAATGTCTTTTTTTTGTACTTGAGCCTCTCTTGGATACATGCCTAGGAGTGGTAGGGCTGGATCATGGGGAAAAATTATTTCTAGTTGTCTGAGAAAGCACCAGATTGTTTTCCAGAGTGGTTGTACAAGTTTACATTTCCACCAGCAGTGGAGAAGGCTTCCCCTTTCTCCACAACTTCTCCAGCATGTGTTGTCACTTGAGTTTTTGATCTTGGCCATTCTCATGTGTGTAAGGTGAAATCTCAGGGTTGTTTTGATTTGCATTTCCCTAATGGCTAGTGAGGTTGAGCATTTCTTTAAGTTCTTCTCTGCCATTCGGTATTCCTCTACAGAGAATTATCTGTTTAGCTCTGTTCCCCATTTTTTAAGTGGATTACTTGGTTTGTTGCTTTTTAGCTTCTTTGGTTCTTTATATATACTGGATATGAGTCCTCTGTCAGATAAAATGTTGGTGAAGATTCTTTCCCAATCTGTAGGCAGGCGCTTTGTTTTGGTGATGGTCTCCTTTGCTTTGCAGAAGCTCTTCAGTTTCATGAGGACCCATTCATTGATTTTTGCTCTTAGAGCCTGTGCTGTTGGTGTTCTGTTCAGGAAGTTTTCTCCTGTACTGATGAGTTCTAGGGTATTCCCCACTTTTTTTCTAGCAGAGTTAATGTGTCATGTTTTATGTTGAGGTCTTTGATGCACTTGAACTTCAGTTTTGTGCAGGGTGATAAGTATGGATCTATTTTCATTTTTCTACATGTAGACATCCAGTTGGACCAGCACCATTTGTTGAAGATGCTATCTTTTTTCCATTGTATGGTTTTGGTGCCTTTGTCAAAGATCAGGTGTCCAAAAGTTTGTGGGTTTATTTCTGGGTCCTCTGTTCAGTTCCATTGATCCACTATTATGTTATTATGCCAGTACCATGCAGTTTTTAAAACTGTTGCTCTATATTACAACTTAAGATCAGGATGGTGATTCCTCCAGAAGATCTTTTATTGTAGAGGATTGTTTTAGCAATTCTGGGTTTCTTGTTATTCCATAGGAAGTTGAGAATTTTTCTTTCCAGGTCTGTAAAGAATTGTGTTGGTAGTTTGATGGAAATTGCATTAAATCTATAGATTGCTTTTGGTAAAATGGCCATTTTTGCTATGTTAATCCTGCCAAGCCATGAGCATGGGAGATCTTTCCATCTTCTCATATCTTCTTCTAATTCTTTCTTCAGAGACTTAAATTTTTTTTCATACAAGTCTTTGACTGCCTTGGTTAGGGTTACTCTGAGGTACCTTATGTCATTTGTGGCTATTGTGAAGGGTATTGTTTCCCTAATTTCTTTCTCAGCCCTTTTGTCTTTTGTATACAGGAGGGCTACTGATTTTTTTGGGTTAATTTTGTATCTGGCCACTTTGCTAAAGGTGTTTATCAGCTGTACGAGTTCCCTGGTAGAGTTTTTGGTGTTACTCACGTATACTATCATATCATCTGCAAATAGTGATAATTTGACTTCTTCCTTTCCAATTTGTATCCCCTTGATCTCCATCAACTGTATTATTGCTCTAGCAAGGACTTCCAGAACTATGTTGAAGAGATATGGAGAGAGTGGGCGCCTTGTTTTGTCCCTGATTTCAGTGCAGTTGCTTTAAAGTTCTCTCAGTTTAGTTTGATGTTGGCTATAGGTTTGCTGTATATTGCCTTTACTATGTTTAAATATGTGCCTTGTATCCTTGATCTCTCCAATACTTTAAACATGAATGGATGTTGGATTTTGTCAAAAGCTTTTTCAGCATCTAGCGAGATTAACATGTGTTTTTTTTTCTTTCAGTTTGTTAATATGGTGGATCACATTGATGTATTTCCATATATTGAACCACCCCTGCATACCTGGGATGAAGCCTACTTGGTCATGTTTGATGATATCTTTGAAGTGTTCTTGTATTCGGTTTGCGAGTATTTTGTTGAGTATTTTTGCATCAAAGTTCATAAGGGAGATAGGCCTGAAGTTCTCTTTTTTGGTTTGTTATTTCTGAGTTTTAGGTACCAAGGTGACTGTGGGTTCATAGAATGAGTTTGGTAATGTTGCTTCAGTTTTGATTTTGTGGAGTAGTTTGAAGAGAATTGGAGTTAGCTCTTTTTTGAATGTTTGGTAGCATTCTGCGCTGAAACCATCAGGACCTGGGCTTTTTTTGGATGGGAGATTTTCGATGACTGCTTCTATTTCCTTGGGAGATATAGGAGTATTTAATTAATTTACCTGGTCCTGATTTAGCTTTGTTAAGTGGAATCGATCAAGAAAATTGTCCATTTCATTTAAATTTTCAAATTTTGTTCCATATACACTTTTGAAGTAAGTCCTAATGATTGATTGGATTTCCTCAGTGTCTGTAGTTATGTCCCCCTTTTCATTTCTGATTTTGGTGATTTGGATGGTGTCTTGCTGCCTTTTAGTTAGCTTGGCTAAGGGTGTGTTTATCTTGTAGATTTTCTCAAAGAACCACCTCTTGGTGTCATTGATTCTTTGAATTGTTTTATTTGTTTATAATTGATTGATTTCAGCCCTGAGTTTGATTATTTCAACCCATCTGCTCCTTCTTGGTGTCTCTGTTTCTTCTTATTCTAGGGTTTTTAAGTGAACCATTAAGTTGCTTGAATGCGCTGTCTCAAATTTCTTCTTGAAGGCACTTAGTGCTATGAACTTTCCTCTTAGCGCTGCTTTCATTGTGTCCCACAAGTTTGGGTATGTTTCATTTTCATTGAGTCTAGGAAGATTTTAATTTCTTTCTTTATTTCTTCCCTAACCCAGTTGTCTTTTAGTAGCAAGTTGTTCAGTTTCCATGTATGTGTAGCCTTTTTGCTATTTTTGATGTTACTGAGGTCCAGGTCCATTTCATGGTGATCAGACAGGATACAAGGGATTATTTCAATCTTCTTGTATCTGTTGAGGCTTGCTTTGTGACCAATATGTGGTCTATTTTGGAGAAGGTTCCATGAGGTGCTGAGAAGAAGGTAAATTCTTTTGTGTTTGGGTGTAAGGTTGTGTAAATGTCTGTTAGGTCTATTTGATTCATGACCTCTGTTAGAGATATTGTTTCTTTGTTTAATTTCTGTTTAGTTGACCTGTCCTTTGTTAAGAGTGGGGTGTTGAAGTCTCCCACTATTAGTGTGTGGGGATCTATGTGTGGTTTAAGTTTTATCAATGTTTCTTTCACAAATGTGAGTGCCCTTGTATTTGGGGCATAGATGTTCAGGATTGTGATGTCTTCTTGGTGGAATTTTCCCTTGATGAGTATGAAGTGTCCTTCCCCATCTGTTTTGATTAATTTTGGTTGAAAGACTATTTTATCAGATATTAGAATGGCTACTCCTGCTTGCTTCTTGCGTCCATTTGTTTGAAAAGCCATCTTCCATCCCTTTACCCTCAGGTAATGTCTATCTTTGTGACTTAGGTGTGTTTCTTGTATACAACAGATTGCTGGGTTTTGTTTACGCATCCATTCTGTTAGTCTGTGTCTTTTGTATTGGAGAATTAAGTCCATTGATATTGAGAGAGATTAATGACCAGTGGCTGTTAGATCTTTTGAATTTGATGTTGGCTGTGGTCATACGGTTGTGTGCTTGGTTGCTTTTTGTTTTACTGTAGTGTGGTTATTTATTTCCTGTGTTTTCTTGAATGTAGCTAGCTTTTTGGGTTGTATTTTCCCTTCCAGTGTCTTCTGTAATGCTGGATTTGTTTGTAGGTATTGTTGAAATTTGTTTTTGTCATTGAATATCTTGTTTTCTCCGTCTATGAGGACTGAGAGTTTTGCAGGGTATAGTAGCCTGGGCTGACATCTGTGTTCTCTTAGGGTCTGCATGATATCAGTCCAGGCCCTTCTGGCTTTCATAGACTCTGTTGAAAAGTCAGGTGTGATTCTAATGGGTTTGCCATTATATGTTACTTGGCCTTTTTCTCTTGGAGCTTTTAGTATTTTTTCTTTGTTCTGTATACTTACTGTTTTGATTATTATGTGGCTGGAGGATTTTCTTTTCTGGTCTAATTTATTGGGTGTTCTATAGGCCTCTTGTATTCTTATTGGCCTCTCCTTTAAGTTGGGGAAATTTTCTTCAATGATTTTGTTGAAAATATTTTCTGGGCCTTGGTGCAGGGAATCTTCTTTTTCCTCTATTCCTATTATTCTTAGGTTTTGTCTTTTTATGTTGTCTTGAATTTCTTGGACGGTTGTGTCAGGAATTTTTTAGATTTAACATTTTCTTTGACAGATATATTGATTTCTTCCATTGTATCTTCCACACCTGAGATTCTTTCTTCCATTTCTTGTAGCCTATTGGTTATGCTAACCTCTGTATTTTCTGCTTTCTTCCCTAAGTTCTTTCTCTCCACAATTTCTTCCATTTGTTTTTTTTTTTTTTTTTTTTTTTAATTTTCCAATTCTATCTTCAGGTCTTGAGCTATTTTGTTGATTTCCTTCCCCTGTCTGACTATATTTTCATGTTTTTCCATCAATTCCTTCAGCTGTTTTTTTTGAACAATCCACTGTTTCTTTTATTTCATTCAGTGATTTAAGCATTTCCTCTCTAAAGACCACAGATTGTTTGGCTGCAGCTTCCCGTATTTCTTCACGGATGGCCATAATCTCCTTGGCTTTAATTTCCTCCATTTCTTTAAGGATAGCCATGGTCTGTTTGTTTTTATCTTCCTCTAAGTCTTTTCGTATTTTATTTGTTTCCTTTTTTATCTTCTTCATGAGCATAGATGTTAGGTTCTCCTTGAATTTCATTTATGCTAGGGTGTCTAGGGCTATTTGTCCCTGGATAACTAGGTTCTGGAGATTCCATATTGCTCTGGCTTTTGTTGGTTGAACTATTACGCTGTCCTCTACCCATTGGGCTATCTTAGTTGTTTGAATTTAGTTTCTGGTTGTTCCTGGACTCTTGTAGTGGAGAGAATCCCTTTGGCAGCAAGATGGTTTTTCCTGAAGGAAGCCTTTCCAGCTTTTTGGGTATAGTCATTGGATGGCCAGTGTTTTTCAGGAGTTGCTACAGCTCACCTTAGGCATAGAGACCTTGGTAGTAACTGTGGTCCTGATTAGTCAAGAGAGCTAATGGGAGAAGTCCTGGAGACAGCTGCACTCCTTCTTGGTTTCTTATTGTAAATTTAGTGATCAACTGCTGTAACCTGTGTGTCCAGTGGTTTGGTCGGTTTTGTTAGGGATAACTGATTGCACCTTGGAGCAGTATCTGGGTGGTGTTGATCTTAGGGTTCTTTTGTAGGTCTGAGGTTGGGTCTCTGTGCCCCAAAATCAAAGAGGTAATTTGTGGCAGGTGAGTACTGCTCTGGTGTCTTGGGGCACACAGTTCTGCCTGTAAGGTGTATTTGGTACAATGCAGGCCTCTGGGCTGGTGGAGAGTGCACCTGCCTGCTAGTCTGTGGGAGCTGAGTTTCCAATCACTCTGTACTTCCTGTTTGGGCCCAGATCTGTGATGGCTGGGCATACTCACCTGTCTGCGATCTGCAGGCTGCTAGTCTGTCCCTAGGTGACCCCAGCAGCGTGGTTTCTTCCTTCCCTGTGGGGTCCTCTCTGGACAGGTGTTCCCAGTCCCTGTTGTACTGGGGTGCACAGCTTGTGTGTACTGCTGAGCTGAGTGCATAGCTCTCTACTTGGCAGGAGCTCAGTTGTGTTGGCGGTGGGTACCTGCCATCCTAGAGACCTTCCGGGGAAACACTGGGTGACTGTGATCAGTCTGTCAACTTCGTTTCCCTGTGGGGTCCCCCTGAGACTGGGACTCCCAGCCTTAGGCACCCTTGTGCTCACGGATCAGCCTGGGAAAGTAATTGGGACAGGGACTCTTGTGGCTCCATACTGGAGACACAAAGCCTGTGTTACCCAGAATTTCTTCCGGGTTCTGGCTGGGTAGCCATGAGTGGACCAGAACAATTCCCACACCGTGAGAGTCTCCCCTCACCTGGGAAACATGATTGATGTAGTTTCAGGGCCCAGAGTTCAGTCTCCTGGTCTCTGCAAGTCGAGTGCTGTCCTGCTTCTCAAATGTGGTGCTTTCCCGGCGCTGCCATCTTGGTTCCCCCCCCCCCAACTGATGTATTTTAAAGAATAAAGAATTTACTGTGACACATGGGTAGGAATTTGAATCTGGGAGCAATGGAAAAGGTGTGTAATGTATATTATATGATATTTCCACATAGTCCATAAAACTAATATGTCAGCAACTTTTACAATTAGTTTTAACATGGAGAAAAGATTCTGCCAAAGGATGGCAGAGTTTGACTTTGGAAGGCATGCTTCCAGGAACTTACTATGTAGCAGAGAATACTAGCCATTGACTAGTGGTCACACAGCTACCTCAGACATCAAGAGCTAAGGTGGCACTCTCAAAAAGCAGTCCTGGCACTAAAACTAAACTTAGAGGTTTTGTCTAAAGAACCACAGCAGGAAACACAGCAGTTCTTGTGATCTAGGCATATAACAGCTACTCATTTCTCTATCCTGAAGGCCAAGTTTTAACTGTAAGCCCCAGGACCGGGAGGATTACTCACTGACCAGTGAGTAGGACTCAGGGGCTGAACTGGACAGGGCAGTCAAGGAAACTCTCTCATACAGGATTGCCAAACATAGTGTTGTACAGCCTCAGCTGTCAAAATGTTTATTGCCCCTCAGTTCTTCTCTTACACTCACATATCCTTCTGTTTCAGCCAAAAGAATCCCAGAAATTGTGTTTCCCTCCTCGTAAAGACTCAATATCCCAGGAAATCCTAGGCCCTGCCAGCTTATATTATCAATAGGAAAGTGAAGGTGCATTTATTGAGTACAGGAGTAACTGCTCAGTTCAAAGTCACAACCTAGGAAATTTCAGATCCAAGACTACAGTAGGAGACTACCTTGTCATTCAGTACATTCCCTTTAATCTTACATCACATTGAAGCTATCCTACTTAGGAAGATGTTCAGTTAAATAAACATTAAAGTTTCATTTCCTACCTGAGTTTGTCACAGAGGTAAACAGTAGTAAAGGTGTGTGTCCTGGATAAAGGGATGAGAGAAAGGCTTTTTGGGTTTCACAAGAAAAAAGTCACATGTTCACAGGATCAGAGTTACTGGAAACTGAGGAAAGTTTGTTTACTCATCTCCATGGAAATCTCAACATTCTCTCAGGTGCTGATTACCTGAGAGGTTAAATTTAGAGCCAGTAAGTGATTCAGGAGCCAGTTATTAAAAGGATCAAGTGACAGCCTGCTTGAGAGAAAAGCTGACCAGCCCTACACACCTTAATCTGGGCAGCTGAAAGCACACAACCCAGAAAAGAGAGTTCATGTGTCCAAGACTATTAGTTCAGAAAAAGTGTCACAAATTTCTTTTAAGTGATCATTAATAAAATCACATGTCCTTTACATGTGTCTTTTACTTCATCACAGATTCCACTATTATCAGTTAAATGCACAGATATGTCCTCAGTCAGTGAATTACTTACTGAAAGAAATGTTCCCTGACCAAGGCAACTCTTTGAACAAAAAGCATTTAATTTGGACCTTGCTTATATTTTTACAGAGACCATCCTGGATGTCACATCTGCAAGGAATCTTCTTATTTTAGTCCTTCAGCAGAACTGAGAGCTTTTCCTACTGAACCATAAGTGGAAATGAAGAGGGAGGGAGTCTGACAGAGACAGAAACAGAGACAGAAAGAGGTAGAGAGAGAGATTCAAAAATAGAGAAACAGACACCGACAGAAACAAAGATATGAATTTACACAGACCAAAAGACAGAGACTCCAATTTGTCTGGTATTTTCATTGGCATATCAACCTCCAAGCACTAAGTCCTATAATATAACCTCAATAGGAAATATATTATCTAACAGGGCCAGGCATCCTAAAACTTCTCAGACTATTCTTCACTGATTCCACATGTAAATAGATGAGCCTCAAGGACACATTGCAATTCAATTTACTAGGAAGTGGAAGAAGATGGAGAGACTTCTAGGCTAAAAGAACATAGTTATCCTGATAGTTTGGCATTCATTACAATGATTAAAGTCCCAACAACATCCAAGGGCTAAAGAATAGGACTGACAATCTCCTTTGGGGAAAATGTGAGATATTTCCAGAATGGAGTATTATTCAGCTAAGAAAATGACATCATGATGTTTTTAGGCAAATGGATGTAACCAGGAAAAATCAACCTGTATGAAGTAACTAAAATGGAAAATGCAGAAAGCAAAATATTTTATATATTAACTTATTATTTGGTCTCCTAATAGGGACAGATAAAATTCCAATAGGCCATGTATTTTGACCAAACTGTCTTTGAATAGGGTGATTGGGTGGCAGTTAATTGAGTAGGTGCCAGGGCATCCTACAGAAATTTTGAAGCTACCCAAGGTGTTTTTATTAAAATGTGTCACTGTCTGGCCTCAAATGTTAGATCACTGTCATGTTTTTGTACCCACAGAGATGCTTTCTTGTGCATCAATTGGGATTGCATACAGAGATCCACAGTCTCATATTATGAAGAGAGAGAGACCTTAAAGCACCCATCCCTAAATGGGATTTCATTATGAAATTCTCTCTCCCATTAGAGCTCTGGGAAGCCTGCAGGAGAATAGGCATGAAGGCTGTCATAAGTACAGGGAATGAGGACACAAGAAGAACAATGCCCTGAGAATCAGGACACAGAAGAAGATAATGCATCCATCCTTGACAAGACCTGATGAGCTAGGGTCAGATAGAAGGGGGGATAGGCCCTCCCCTACCAAGGAACTAGAGAGATGGCATAGGGATAGAAGAAGGAGGGTGTGCAGGACTGGAATGAGAAGAGGCAGGGAGCTGCAGAGGAGATACAAAGTGAACAAATAGTAATAAATAAATACATAAGAAAAACTGATCAAAGTGATGAAGTATAGAGCGCTTCAGGATTGATGGCTTCTTCTTGGGGTTGGGGCCAGGGTATGGTAAAATGAATTCAGTTTCCTTTCAGGGACTTGGCACTGAGACTCTGATCATGTTCCAATGAGTATATGAACCACACATACTTAAACTGATATATTAATAATTAAAGTTAGCATGACACATGGTAGGAATTTGAACCTGGAAGCAATGGAAAAGTGGTATAATGTATACTACATGAAATTCCATGTAATCAGAAGATAATATGTTGATACATTTTACAATGACTTAGCATGGAGAAAAGATTCTGCTAAATGAAGGCTGAGTTTGACTTTGTCTAGGTGCTTTACAGGAACTCATTATGTAGCAGAGATTCCTAGCCATGAACTAGTGGTTACCCAGCTACCTCAAAACACATGCGCTCATGTGGCACCTCTGAACAAGCAGTCTAAGCGCTAATAGTACATTTAGAGATTTAGTCTGGAGGACCACAGCAGGAAACACAGCTGCTTTTGTGTTCTTGGAATATAACACTGACACATTTCACTGTCCTGAATGTGCCAGTTTTAAATGTAAACACCAGGACTAGGAGGGTTCCTCACTGACAACTGTTTAGGACATAGCTGCAGATCCAGTCATGTCAGCCAAGGCAACCCTGGTCATAGAGGGTTGGTAACACTAGTGTGGAACAGAACCAGCTGTCAAATAGTTTATTGTCCCTCAGTTCTCCTTTTACACTCACAGGTTTTCTGTTTCATCCAAATCAGTCCCAGGAATTTTCTGTTTTTTTAAGGAGTCTGATAATTCAAATTCTGCCTCCTGGCCTTGGCAGATGCAGGTCTCATCTAAGTTCCATGTCTCAGAGTTTGTCCTTGGTGGTCTCTGCAATGTGGGGTGTTCTGAGCCAGAGAAGTAGATAGCAAGCTTCCTGCAACCCTGGGAACCAGACAGCAATCTTTGTGTTACTGTTGGTATAACATTCTTTTGAAATGTATACATTTTATCCTTGTTCATTCAAATGCAGATTTCTCTCCCCACTCTCTGGAGTCAATCCAGATATTGCATTGTGATAATTATTCTAAGCATCCTGTCTCAACTGTGTGTAAACAGGCCAAAATAAAACAACTAGCCCCAATGTTGTGCAAAGGGAGGAGCCAGAGAACAGAAAAGAGGGGAGGAGCTAGAGGGCTGGAAATGAGTTGGAGGAGAAAGGGCAAGGAGAGCTTGGAGAGGGAGCTGGTGGAGAGATCTTGGAGGATATGGAACATGAACCAGACCTAAGATAACACTAAAAAGCAAGTATAATGTGGGAAATCTAAATGTTAGGAAATTATGAGGGCTTGGAGGTTTAGGATGGAGTAAATACTGCCCAGCATTGGGTTCTAGGTTAACTAAATAAACCCAGTCTCTGTGTGTTGATTTGAGTATATAGCTGTGTAGGACTAACAGCAGCATTACCAGAAGATAAATCAATAGTAAATATTAATAATCACCTACAATATGTAATCTTGAGTGAATTCCTGGATGCCTTGCCAAGTAGCACAGATGTTTGGCTACTGTGAAATAAATTTTGCAACCCTTTGCTTTATAAGTGATGTTTGCACATTCAGTAAACTGAGACTTGATCAGGAATCTGTCTTGTCTCCATTCTTCACATCTCTGTTCCCCAATTTCCATTCCCTCTTCCAGGTGGACCCTATTTGGCTAGCCCAAAAGACAGGTCTGTTGGCACCTAAACAAGGGACCCTGAAAATGAGGGACAACACGAGAAAGGCTGGTTTTTGGTGCTCTAGATGCCTATGAAAAAAAGTGAGTCCTGACAACTGCCCATTGCATGGAGGAAGACAAGGTAGGCATTCAGAGAAATCATGTGGCAGAGAAATAGCAGGGAGATGTTAATGAGGACTTTAAAGTCAATGCTAATAAAACTAAGGATTTGGGAGAAACCCCCTTATCCCCTTAGTTTGTAAATGAAGTTTGTCCCTGGTTCCCAGGAAAAGGTACCATCAATCTGGAAACTTGGAAAAAGGAATCTTACAGGCTAAGGAGTTACTTGGGGAAATTAGAGTAGCCAAACAGACAGAAAAAAAGTACTTCCAAAGTTACTTCAAATGTTCATAAAGGAGCTCAAACAGATTTGCGTAATTTGAGAGCAGAAAATAATTTAGGAGCTAGATAGTGAAGATGAAATGGAGTCAGAGGAAAAAAATTGCCAAGTCTCATAATTCAGACTGGCCTCCTTCTCCCTCTGCCCCCATGGCTTTCCCTGCAATATGTGCAGGAGATAGGGGACCACTGTAGGAGGATCTTACTGTTCTCTGAGACAAAGTCCAATTAGAAAGGGAAAAAGTTCACATATTAAGGGAATTAGAGAAATTAAAATTACAAAATAATAATAATAAAATAATTAATAATAATAATAAATTGGATTGTTTGTACCGGCAAATTTTAATGTCTGGTATTGAATTTTTTAAATTATAAATGTGCTTTATGATTTCACTCCTAAAAATGATGCTTTGTTTTAATATTACAAAAACACGTTTTATTTTTTTTTTAACTTTTTTTTTTTTTTTTTCAATGCAGTTTATTCAGGAACATTGAACAATCCTCGGACCCCGGGGAAAGCCAGCCCACAGCTTAAATAGCCTCTGGGTAGCCAACCCAGGCGTGCCACGGGGGCAATGCAGATAGGTCCACATACATGGAAGCAAGCCAGATCCTCGGCCTTAGCCAAATGTGGAGTTGTTCGTGACAGAGAGCACTCACCATCGGGAAGGTGGAAGGCAGAAACCAGCTCCATCTTTAAGGCACAGCATTCCGCAGCTCTCTACAGTTCCCCCTTTTTGTTTTAGATGCATCAGGCAAGAGTAGAGGTCTGATCTCTGATATTAGAAATAAATTGGGACTTTGTACAGATGTTCATTTAGGTGTCATCCACCCAAAGAGCATCAGACCGTCCGATACCTTTTTCTCAGAGGCGGGACCTGGGGCATCAACCCGCATGCAATCAGACATGCTCTTCTCTGGGTCCAAAGCGGCTGACCCTGAGTGCAGTGCTTAGCCTCGCATCCTGAGCGTATCATTTTAGCTTTTTATGGTATCCAACCATGCTTGGGGAGAATGTCCTGCTTCAATGGCTGTAAAGGTCTGAATGATCATGGCTGCATCACACTGTTGTGAGACTCTAATCTTGCATATATACCACAGGCAAACCAAGGAGACCAACACCAGAAGGCCTGCTAACACTCCCATGCCCGCCCATTCCTTCCGATGATTCATGGCTGCAGCAATCCATGTTGATAATCCTGTGGCTAGTCCTGCGTTCACTCCGGTAGAATTTACTGTGACAATGGCCACTCTCAGCTGCTCCATCGTAGTATCGAATTCTCCAGTCCAATTACCTAAAATATAGCTCGACAATTGTTTAGACAGATTTGCAGCGCAGGAAAAATTCTCATGTTGTATGCTAGTGACACAAAGTCCAGCATACTTTCATTGACAGCCAGGTTGAGCGATTTTCCATAGGGTATCAATTTGCTCCTGCACGAGATCAATCCTCTGATTGAACACCATCAAGCTTCCTTTTAGTTGAGCATTAATTCCTTTATGTACAACTAAGGCATGAGCTACATTGGCTAAATGATTATTCAGGGTCTGAGCAGTCTGCCCAGTATGACTCATGGCTAATGCCCTGGTGGTAGCTCCAACAGCCGTCAATGAGATGGTAGTAACAATGGTGGCTGTAGCTCCAAGATCCCTTTTCTGTCTGAAGAGAGTCATAGCGTGAGGGGCATCAATGGGCATAGGCACCCAGTGAGGCATGCGAGTAACCAGGGCATACCTAACTTTACTAGCATTCCAGCATTGGGCAAAAAAGCAAGTATGATTACCACAATTACTTGGCTCTATCTGGCTAATAATGAATAAAAATGGGGGGTATAGACAAACAGGTGTGGGCTTATAGGAAATATTATGAGAAGCCTTAACCCCTCGTTGGAACATCCTGCGTCAGTTCTAGAACTAGCAGTGGTGGTGTCTGAGGTCTGAGTAGGTTCAGGAGACCATTGCCCCCAGGGGCGAGATGTGATCCATGCCAATTGACTAACTCCATGTTTTCCTCCAATTTTGAAAGTCATTTAAGGTTCTTAAATTATTTTTTTCCCTTTTTTCTTAAATTTTTCATCAGTTACACTTTATTCATTCTGCATCCCCCCATAAGCCCCTCCCTCCTCCCATCCCAATCCCATCCTCCCTCCTCCCTCTGCTTGCATGCCACTCCCCAAGTCCACTAATAGGGGAGGTTCTCCTCTCCTTTCTGATCTTAGTCTGTCAGTTCACATCAAAAAAAATATTTAATTGTTTAAAAAACAGGTAACTGCAGTTGTTTTTTGTCTTTGTCTCTGTTTATTTGTTTTTGTCTGCTGGCTTCTGTTTTAGTTTCTGGTTTTGTTTACTTGCAAGGTCTGGGAAACTTGGAGAGTTTTCAGTCTGGTCAATGGAATCTGGAGGATGTTCCAATTCCCAGGAAAGAGTCCCCTAAAGGTTCTTTTGGGACCAGAGAGAGGGTCCCTGGCACCCTATTTTGTGTGGTAATAGGGCTGCTGTGGCCCGCTCTCCATATGGAATCTATGGAAAGGGCCATGGAGGCTCTCTTCCTTCTGGAATCTATGTGTATGCGGGGGATCCATGAGAGAGTCCACTCCTTCTGGAATCTGGGGGACTTGTGTCCTTTAGGGGCTGATCAAGTCCTGGTACTTAGGTTTTCTGTTTACTCCAAGATGACAATGTCAATTTCTACATTCCTTATGTATTTATGTGTGTGTGTGTGTGTGTGTGTGTTTATTTGTAGATATTTTGGATATTTTTAGACATGAGACAATTTGAATCAACACCTCTGAGTTTGATCCTGGACAATCAGTGTTAAATTCTATAAAACATTTATCAGGTATTTTAAAATAGTAACCCTTGGGCAGTCTAACAAAGAAGTTAAAACAGTCTCTCAAACTTTTGGGGAAAATAATGAAACCTTGATAATTATTTCATTAATTTTACAAAATAAAACCAAGCCATGCTGTTAAAGCCAAGTAATCAAAAACTGCAGTTATTACAATATATCATGTTAAAAAAAACCTATAATATATGTTGTTCTTCATTTAAAATGGCTGGAGAGACTTCAATACAAAATGTTTGCTGATGTTCTTTTACAGGAAAAAAAAAGTAACACAGTTCTATATTACCCCGGTTATGCATTGCTATCCATTATATAAAATATATGCTTGGCTGCCAGTACTTAAATAAATGATTTAATGTTGTTTCTTTCTGTCTGATAGATTTGGTACAGGCTAAGTTTAGTTCTCTGTTTAATGTTAAATAAAAGTTTCCTCCTTTAATTTTTGGCTATTTAGTTTTAACACAATATGGTAGGATTATTAAGATTTGCTAGCCCTTTTGTAAATTAGGTTTAATTAAAAGTTTGGCTTTGATTTTAGTTTAAAGCAACAGAGTTTTAAAGTTATGCTAAAGATTATAGTTGAGTACAAGATTGAGTTTTACTTAGTCTCTTTGTTTAGAATTTTTTTAAGGTTTAATCTAAAATGGGTAACCATGAACTTCGCCTATGTACATTTACCTAAAATTTTGTTCTAAATCATACATTTAAAATATATGCCTAAGTTGAGATTATAACATCATGTTTTATAGGATGAAGTTTAGAGCAGATGATAAAGCTAAACAAAGAGTAACTCAAATATGCTGGTCCTCAGACTTGTCAGAGATCTGATAAATATGGCATTTTAACATATGTAAGCTTATTATGACAGAGTCCAACCTGTAGGGGCACAAAAAATAAAATAAAACAAATTAATTCAATTTGCTAGGTGCAACCAATAGTTTTTCTGTTTAAAACCAAAGTTAGCCCAATTATTGATACTTTAGTAGTATTTACTGATGGTTCATTATCTGGTGTTCCTGCCTATGCATATAAAAGAAAAACGATATCTTTTCAGGTGTCTAACACCTCTGCACAAATAGCAGTTATCTGCAGTATTGGCTGTGTTTAAAAGTTTTAATAATCAGTCTTGTAACATTTTTAAAGATCACAGTGCATATGTAACCCAGTCTTTCCCTAGGTTAGAGACTGCAGGTCAAATTCAGACATCTTATCCTGCTGGAATTTTATTTTTAAAAATTCAAACTTTGATACAAAACAAACCTTTCCCTTTCTTATAGGACACTTTTTGGGTTCATTCTAATTTACCAGGACCCCTGTCTAAAGGAAAAACATTGGCAAATAATGTCACCAAATTTTATTGTACACAGTAAAAAGAGCCCTGGATGCCCATAGTATACATTATTTTAATAGTCAAACCTTGAGACTTAAATATGGATTGACTAAGGAACAGGCCCACAGAATAGGCAAGGCTTTCAGTCCGTGTCCTCAGTTTCACCCTATTCCTTATTTTGGAGTCAATCCTAAAGGATTGGCTCCAATTCATATTTGGAAAATGGATATTATTCATATTCTTAAATTTAAACAATTAAAATATGTACATGTCAGCATAGATACTATTCTGGATTTATTTTTGCCACTCCTCAACCAGGAAATGCTGCAAAGAATGTTGTTTCTCCTTGTATACAGGCTTTTAATGTTCTAGGAGTTCCTAAACAATTTAAAACGGACAATGGAACAGGTTATACTAGCAAATATTTTAAAAGATTTTGTCAAAAGTTTCAAGTTTCTCACATAACTAAAATATCTTACAGTCCTCAAGGACAAGGCATGGTAGAACATGCCCACTAAACATAAAGATTTATTTGCAAACCTCAAAAAAAGGGGAGCTACTTCACTGGACACCTAAGAATCCTCTTAATCATGTTCTTTTCATTCTGAATTTTTAAAATTTGAATAAGCATGGTAAATCTGCAGCAGATAGATTTTGGCATACAGAAATCAAGAAAAATTCTGCTACCGTAAAATGGAGAGATCCTTTAACAAATCAATGGCACTGACCCGACCCTGTACTCATAATGGTACGATGATCTGTCTATAATTTTCTGCAGGAAAATGATGCAGCTCAATGGCTACCTGAACATCTGGAGTGACAAGTGGATGAGGAATTTTCTACTGACAATGATAATGATGTCAATGAAGATGCCTGCGGTCAACATGACTGTTTTTTTAGGCATACATTCCTAATCCATCTATACTACATCCATTTTCTTGTGATGATCCGGAAGTCTGTGTTTATGTCAATAGCACTTTGTTGCTGGCATTTTCTGCTTTTGAAGGAACTAAAGTAAAACGGACTCTTAACATTTGAGGAATAGGAAAAGGTCATCATCTTTGCTTTACCAGTCTGAGTATTCATCATGCCTGCTTACCAGTATCCCCTATCCATGTCATAGGTCGGAATGCATCCTACTCTTAAGTCCGGGTTGCATCTCAAGCCTCCCTTTGCAACCAGGCAAAGTGGAATATTGGAGGGATGTTATTGTCCCTTCCTACAGGAGTTAATAATGACAGTCTTACATCTCCAATGAGTTACTCACCCAGTGAGAAAGGGGATCAATGCACTTGTCCTTGACTGATGGTTCCTTGGACAAGTTACATCAGAAAAAAACCCCAACATCTACTCCTGGGACAATGACACTGCATTTCCAGTCACGGACTAGACTAATCTATAGTTAAGGGTATTAGGGTATTAAGAACTTGGCTTCTGGTAAAGATAGTCAAAATTCCTTTATTTTAGAAAAAGCTTTAAGGGGTCGACTTTGGAGGATTTCAAATAAAAACTGGCAAACCTATGTATGGAAATTTTGGACTGCTTTGGGATATATAGGCATTCTCTCTGGGAATGCAAGTAGCTTTGCTAAGTTAATCAAGTGTACTTCTGTTTTGGCATGGGTTAATCCTCCTTATTTAATGCTAATTGGAAACATTGTAGTAAGACATTTTGAAACAATGATACCTATTCAAATGAATGTGAATATTCCAATCTTACAATTGTTTTAGTGCTGATAATAATGCTCTTTCAGTATTACTTGTAAAGCAACCTTCTTTTGTTATGATTCCTGTCAGGGTTTGTGATTCTTGGTATGATGAAACAGAATTTAATTGGATTCAGGTTCAGAATCACCTTGCTGGTATTTGATTATAGCAAAATCTTCTCATTGGACATGCTAACGATGAGAAATAAGATCCATGACATAGAATCTGCCAAGCAACCTAGGTTAGAATTGTCCAATACAGCCTGGGATATATTTACTAGGCTCAGGAGGCACTTTCCATCCTTTGACTCTGTGCTTAAGAGGGAACTGACAATTGAGAGCCTGGCAGGTATGGGTTTGTTGGCCTGTTCCTGTCTTCCTTGTATATTTCAGTTCCTTCTTCAACAACTTCAACACATGCAAGTTCAGTTGCATGAATTTAAATTAAAGATCTCTAACAACCCCAATTGATATGTAGATAAGTCAATGACGAGTAAGATCGAATTTTAATTTTTCCAACCTAAGACAAAGGCTTTAAAAAAAATCCCATCCAAGACCTTGATGATGAGTAAGAAAAAATTTTGCCAACCTAAGACAGGCTCTCCATAAAACCAAGAAGGGGGAACCGAAAGTCTGGTAATAGGAATTTTGCCTCCTGTTCTTGCCAGATATTGGTCTTATCTAAGATCAATATCTTGGAGACTGTACTTTGTGGTCTCTACAAGAGAGCCATTCCAAAAAGTAGATAGCAAGCTCCTTACAACCTTGGGAATCAGACAGCCAACTTTGTGTAACCTTGAGTGAGTTTCTGGAGTCCTTGTCAGATGACACAGATGTGTTGCTACTGTGAAAATAATTGTTTGTACCCTTTGCTTACAAGTGTTGTTTGGATGTTCAGTACATTGAAACTTGATCAAGAATCTCTCTTATGTCCATTCTTTGCATCTTTGTCTACCCATTTACACTTCCTCTTTCACGTGGACACTGTTTGACTAGCCCACTGTACTGGTCAGGTTACCATCTCTTTTCCTGCTAATAAAGACTCAAAACCACAGGGAACCCTAGATTCTGCCAACCTATTATATAAATAAGAATGTGAAGGTACTGTTGGTTAGTATTCTGTAACTGTTCAGTTCAAAGTCATAACCTAGGAAATATCAGATCCAAGACCACAGTAGGAGATCACCTTTTCATTGCATACATTCCCCTTAATCCCACTTCACTTTGAAGCTTCTCTACTTAGGAAGCTGTCCAATTAAATAAACATGAAAGTTTCATTTCCTACCTGACATTGTCACAGAGGTAAACAGCTGTAAAGGTATAGGATGTGGATAAAGGGATGAGATAATGGTTTGTTGTGTTTCACAATAAAAAGTTAGGTGTGCACAGGATCAGAGAGACTGGCCACTGAGAAAACTTTTTCACCCATATCCATGGAAACCTCAAGATTCTCTCAGTTGCTGATTAGCTGAGAGGGAGAATGATGCCATGCAAAAGGTTCAAGCCAGTAAGAGTTTCAGGAGCTAGTTATTAAAAGGGCCAAGTGGACAACCTGCTTGAGAGAAAGGCTGAGGATAACTACATGCCTCAATTTGGGCTGCTGAAAGCACACAGCCCAGAGATCACAGTTCCTGTGTACAAGACTCTTAGTTCGAGAAAGCTGTCATATATTTATTTCAGTGGTCATTAATAAAGTCATGTTTCCTAGACATGTGAGCTTCACATTATCTCAGATTGCATTATTATCTGTTAAGTGCACAGATATGTCCTCAGTCATTGAATTACTTACTGGTAAAATGCTCTGTGACTAAAGCAACTCTTTGAACAAAAAGTGTTTAATTGAGTGAGAACTTGCTTATATTTTTTATATAGACCATGCATGATGTCAAATCAGCAAGCAGTCATCTTGTAGTCTTTCAGCAGAACTGACAGTATTTCATACTAAATCACAAGTGGCAGGCTGAAAGAAGGAGACTGAGAGCCCCACAGCTAAGAATTAGAGGCACAGATTCAGAAATGTAGACATGGAGACCAAAAAAAATAAATATATAATTGGAAATTTTTCAAGAAACAGAGACTCCATTGTGTCTGGTAACTTTCATTGGCATATCAACCTCAAAGCACACCCTACTATAATATAACTCCAATAGGCCATAACTCCTAACCCATACCAGACATTTCTTCACTCGGGACTCAACATGTAAATAGATGTCTTCAAGTGGACATTTCAATTCAAATCAGCAGGAATTGGAAGAAGATGGAGGGAATTTTGGGCTAAAAGAACATAGTTATCCTGTTAGTTTGTCATTCAATACAATGATTTAAAGCCCAAGTAACTTCAAAGTTCTAAAAAACAGTGCTGAAAATCTCATTTGGGGAATATGTGGAAAATTTCAGTAACAGAGTATTCCTCAGCTAAGAAACTGAAATCATGATATTTTCATGTAAATGGATGAACCAAGGAAAAATAATGTGTGTGAAGCAACTAAAATGCAGAAAGACAATAATGTATGTATTCACTTATTGGGAGGTCTCCTCACACTGGTGGATAAAGTTCCAATAAGCCATCTGCTGTGACCAGACCTTTCTTCCACTAGGGGGAATGGGTGGCAGTTGTTGTGCAAGGGCATGGAATGGAAAAATTCAAGCAACCCAGGCTGATGTTTTTAAATATATGTTGCTCTCTCCTTCAAATGTTAGATCAGTGCTATATTCTTGCATTCACAGAGATGCTTCCCTCTGCATCAAATGGGATTGTATACAGAGACCTACAGTGTGATATCATACAGAGAGTCACCTTAAAATACCCAGCTCTAAATGTGATTTCCCTATGAAATTCTCCCTCACCTCAGAATTCTGGGAAGCCTGCAGGAGAGAAGACAGGAAGAGTGTCATAAGTAGAGGAAATTAAGAACACATGGAGAACAATGCCCTGAGAATCATGTCACAGAAGATTATGATGGAACCAGCCTTGAAGAGACCTAATATTTTAGGGTCAAATTGAAGGGGAAGAAGGACCTCCATGACAGGAAACTAGAGAAAGGCATAGGCGTAGAAGAAGGAAGCTTGGTGAGATTGGAAGGAGAAGAGTAAGAGGGTAGTAGAGGGGATACAATGTGAGCAAATCATAACAAATACTTAAGAAAAACTGTGATCAAGGTGATGATGTATTGAGCTCTTCAGGACTAATGGCTTCTTCTTAGGGGTGGGGCCAGCGTATGGTAAAATGAATTCAGTTTCCTTTCATGGACTTGGCACTGAGACTCTGATAATGTTCCAATGAGTATATGAATGACGCATACTTTAATCGATGTATTTAAAAAAAAAATTAGTGAGAAACATCAGTTGGAATTTTAACCTGGATGCAATGGAAAAGGAGTGTAATGTATGTAATAAAAACTTCCCACATAATCATTAAAAAGAATATGTTGACAACTTTTACAATGACTTTTAACATGGAGAATAAGTTCTGCTAAAACAGGGCAGAGTTTGTCTTTATAAGGCATGCTTTCCAGGAACTCATTATGTAGCAGAGAATCCTAGCCATGAACTAGTGGTTTCCCAGCTAATTCAGATCACAGGAGATCACCTCTGAACTAGCAGTCCTGGCACTACCACTACGTTTAGAGGGTTTGCTGAAGGACATAGCTGTGCTTGTGTCCTGGGCATATAATATGGACCCATATCTCTATCCTGAAGTCCCAGTTTTAACTCTAATCCCCAGGACCAAGAGGGTTCCCCAATGACCCCTGATGAGGACACTGCTACAGATTCTGCCAGATAAGCCAAGGCAACCCTGCTCATGAAGGGTTGGCAACACTAGTGTAGAATATCACCAGCTGTCAAATAGTTTATTCCCCTCCGTTCTCCTTTTACATTCACCATTTTTTTCTCTGTTTCAGCCAAACAGTTCCAGGAATTGTCTGATTTCCTTCCATTTTCCCTGCTCTTAAAGACTCAATAGCTCAGGGAATCCAAGACTCTGCAAGCCTATTATATCAATAAGAATGTAAAGGTCTATTCAATAAGTATTTGAGTAACTGCTTTGTTTAATGTCATAATCAAGGATATTTCATATCCAAGACCACAGTAGTAACCATCTTGTCATTGGGTACATTCCCCTTTCCCACCTCATTTAGAAGATTCTCTACTTAGGAAGCTGTCCAATTAAATAAACATGAAAGTTTCATTTCCTACCTGACATAGTCACAGAGGGTAAAGGGATGGGATACTGGCTTGTTGGGTTTCACAATAAAATGTTAGGTGTGCACTGGATCAGAGAAACTGGCCACTGAGAAAACTTTTTTACTCATTTCCATGGAAACTTCAAGATTCTCTCAGGTGCTGATTAGCTGAGAGGGAGAATGATGCCTTACAAAAGGTTCAAACTTGTAAGAGTTTCAGGAGCTAGTTATTAAAAGGGCCAAATGGAAAACCTGCTTGAGAGAAAGGCTGAGCAGAACTATATGCCTCAATCTGGGCAGCTAAAAGCACACAAACCACACATGACAGTACCAGTGTCCAAGACTCTTAGTTTAGGAAAAGTGTCACATATTTCTTTCAAGTGACTTGTCCTTGATCTGTGGCTTTCACATTATTACAGGTTACATTTTTATTTGTTAAATGCACATATATGTGCTCAGTCAGTGAATTACTTACTGTTAAAATGCTCCCTGACTAGGACAACTCTTTGGACAAAAATCTTTTAATTGGGACCATGCTTATCTTTTTACAGAGACCATCTGTATTTCATGATAGTTTGCAGTTGTTGTCCTTCATCTTGTTGTTGTCCTTCAGCAGAACCAAGAGCTTTTCATACCAAAAGCAGCAGGCAGAGAGATGTAGCCAGAGCTATAGAGAGCTAGAGAGACAGATTCAAAAACTGTGAGATGGAGACCTTCAGAAACAAAGATGTAAAGAGAGAGAAACCGAGAGACAGAGACTCAATTCTGTGTGTTCACTTTCATTGGTATATTCACCTCAAAAGCACACCCTCTTATAATATAACTCCAATAGAAATTACATTATCTAACAAGGCCATAACTCCCAACCTAGGTCCCAGAAATTTCATCCCTGAGGACTAAACAAGTAAATAAATGAGCTTCAAGGGGACATTGCAGTTCAAATCACCCAAAGGCAGAAAAAGATGAAGGACTTATAGGCTAACAAAACATAATTATCCTGATAGTTTATCATTGAATACAATGGTTAAAGTCCTAGAAACTTACAAGGACTAAAGAATGGGACTGACAATATGGAATCTTTCTATAATGGAGTATTATTCAGGTAAGAAAATGACATCATGACATTTTCAGGCAAATGGATGGACCTCAGAAATATCATCCTGGTTGAAGTAAGTAAAATGCAGAAAAACAAATATGGTATGTATTCAGTTATTAGGAGGTCTCCTAATAGTGGGGTATAAAGTTTCAATAGGCCATCTGTTGTGACCAAACCAGTCTTCCAATAGGAAGATTGAGTGGCAGTTGTGTTGTGGGGCAGGACATCCTATGGAAAATATCAAGTAACCAGAGCTATTGTTATTAAAATATGCTGCTTTCTATCCTAAACTGATGGATCATTGCCATATTCTTGCATTCAAAAAGATGCTCCCTTCTGCAATAAACGGAATTGCATATAGACCCAAAGTCCAATATTATTCAGAGATAGATCTTAAAATACCTAGCTATAAATGGGATTTCCCTATGAAATTCTCCCTCCCCTCACAGCTCTGGGAATCTTGCAGGAGAGGATGCAGGAAGAGTGTCATAATTAGAGGGGACTGAGTACACAAGGAGAACAACACCCTGTGAATCAGGCCATAGATAAAGATGATGCAGCTGGACTTAATGAAAACTTATCAGTTCTCAGGTAGGTTCCAATAGAAGTAGGAGGAGGACATCTCCAATAATGGAACTAGAGAAAGAGTATTGGGGTAGAAGAAGAAGGTAGGTAGGACTGGAAGCAGAAGAGTGATGCGGCAGCATAGGGGATACAAAGTGAACAAATTGTAATAAATAAATACATAGGGAAATCTCTGATCAAGGTGATGAAATATGAAGTTCTTCAGGATGAATAGCTTATTTTGGTGCTGGTCACAGAGTGTGGCAAGGATGAACTCAGTTGTTTTTTTGTTGTTGTTGTTTTGATTTTTGTGTTTTTTTTTGTTGTTTTGTTTTGTTTTGTTTTTAAGGAAATTGGAACTAAGACTCTGACCATGTTCCAATGAGTATATAAATAACACATAATAAAATTTATGTATCTTAAAGAAAAAAATTCAGTATGACACATGGGTAGGAATTTAAACCATGAAGCAATGGAAAAAATAGTATAATGTGAACTATATAAATTTCCCACATAATGAATAAAAATAATATGTTGATAAATTTCACAATGACTTTTAACATGGAGAAAAGATTCTGCTAAAGGAGATTAGAGTTTCATCTTTTGTAAGGCATGCTTTCCAGGAATTCATTATGTAGTACAGAATTCTAGCCATAAACTACTGGTTACCCAGCTACCTCAAACCACATGAGTTCAGGTAGCACCTATGAATAAGCAGTCCTGGCACTAACACTAGGTTTGCCTGGGAAAATGCTCCCAGACCAAGGGAAATCTGTCAACAAAAAGTGTTTAATTAGGACCTTGCTTATATTTTTACAGAGACTATCCAGGATATCACGTCTACAAACAGTCATATTGTTGTAGTCCTTCAACAGAACTGAGAGCTTTCATACTGAATCATAAGCAACAAGCAGAGAGAAGGTGACAGAGAGAGAATGATCTAGAGAAACAGACTAAGAAATATTAAGACTGAGATCTAAAGAAACAAAGATAAAAATTGACAGAGACTGAGAGAGACTCCATTCTGTCTGGATATTTTTATTGGCATATCAACCTCCAACCATACCCTCCTATATATAACATACAAAGGAATTAATTTTTTAATTTTTTAATTTTAATTTTTATTAATTGCATTGTATTCACTTTGTATCCCCATTAAACCCTCCCTCCTCCTCTCATAATCCCACCATCCCTCCCATTTGTCCATGCATGCCCCTCTCCAAGTCTACTGAGAGGGAAGTTCTTCTCCTTCTCCTTCTCCTTCTCTCTGATACTAGTCCATCAGATCTCATCAGTATTGGCTGCCTTGTATTACTCTGTGGCCTGTTAAGGCTGTTCCTCCATCAGGTTGTGGTTTTCAAAGAGCATGCAGACATCCAGTTAGACCAGTGCCATTTGTTGAAGATGCTATCATTTTTACATTGTATGGTTTTGGCATCTTTGTCAAGAATCTAGTGTCCATAAGGATGTGGGTTTATTTCTATGTCTTTTGTTTGGTTCCATTGATGCACAATTCTGTTACTATGTCAGTAACATGCAGTTTTTTATTACTTTTTGCTTTCTAATACACCTAAGATCTGGGATGGAGATACCTCCACAAGATCTTTTATTGTAGAACATTGTTTTAGCAATTCTGGGTATCTTTTTTTCCATATGAAGGTGAGAATTTTTCTTTCAAGGTCTGTAAAGAATTGTGTTGGATAATTTGATGAAGTTGCATTGACTCTGTAGATTGTGTTTAGTAAGATGGCCATTTTTACTATGTTAATCCTGCCAAACCATGACCATGGGAGTTCTTTCCATATTCTGATATCTTCTTCGAATTCCTTCTTCAGAGCCTTGAAAAAAATTTTTTTTTTCATACCAATCTTTGACTTGCTTGGTTAGGGTCACACCAAGGTACTTTATGTCTTTGACCCAATACATAACACATCATAAATATCATCTACTATGATCAAATAGGCTTCATCCCAGGTATTGTGGGGTGGTTCAGTCTATGGAAATCCATAAATGTGATCCACTATATTAAAAAAATGCAAGAAAAAAAAACCCACATGATTATCTCCTTAGATGCTGAAAAACATTTGATAAAATCTAACCACCCTTAATTTAAAGAATTAGAGATATCAGGGATACAAGGCTCATATCTAAATATATTACAGGCAATATGCAGCAAGGCTATAGCCAACATCAAACTCAACAGAGAGAAACTTAAAGCAATCCCACTGAAATCAGGGACAAGCCAAAGCTGCCCAGTCTCTCCATATCTCTTCAATATAGTTCTGGAAGTCCTTACTAGAACAATAAGAAAATTGAACAAGATCAAGGGGAGAGACATCAGAAAGGAAGAAATCAAAGTATCACTATTTGCAGATTTTATGAAAGTATATCTGAGTGAACAGATAAATTATACCTGGGAACTCCAGCAACTGATAAACACCTTCAGGAAAGTGGCTGGATAAAAAAAAAAAAAAAAAAAAAAAAAAAAAAAAAAACTAACTCAAAAAAAAATGAGTAGCCCTCCTGTCTACAAAAGACTAAAGGGCTGAGAAAGAATTTAGGGATACAGAAGATATTATATTATATTATATAACATGGCCATAACTTGTAACTCTTCTCAGACATTTCCTCACTGGGGAATCCACATGTTAATAGATGGGCTTAGAGGGGAAATTTCAATTCAAATCAACAAGAAGTAAAAGAATTGCATATAGACCCAGAGTACAATATTATTCTTGGGATTTCCTTATAACATTCTCCCTCCCCTCAAAGCTCTGACAAACCTGCAGTAGAGGAGGCAGCAAGTGTGTTATAAGTTGAGGGAATTGAATACACAAGAACAATGCCCTGAGTATCAGGACACAGAAGATGATGATGCAGCAGCCTTGATGACACCTAATAGGCTAGGGTCAGATAGAAAGGGGAGAAGGACCTCCATATCAGGGAACTAGAGAAAGCTCATAGTTGCACAAGAAGTTGGGAGGTTGGGACTGGAAGGAGAAGAGAGAAGGAGCAGCAGTGGGAATACAAAGTGAACAAATCACAATAAAAATGACATAAGAAAAACTGTGATCAAGATGATGAAGGATACAATTCTTCAGGAGTAATGTCTTCTTCTTGGGGGTGGTGCCAGGGTACAGCAAAGATGAACTCAGTTTTCCTTAAGGGATTTGGCACTGAGACTCTGATTATATTCAAATATAAATATATGAACAAGATATACTTTAATTAATGTATTTTAAAGAAAAAACAAATTTTAATCTGACACATGAGTAGGAATTTGAACCTGGGTGCAATGAAAAAGGAGAGTAATATGTATTATATGCAATTCCCACATGATTAATAAAAATAATGTTTACAACTTTAACAATTAATTTTAATATGGAGAAAGTATTCGATAAAGGAGAGCAGCGTTTGACTTAAAGCATGCTTTTCAAGAACTCATTATGTAGCAGAGAATCCTAGCCATGAACTAGTATTTACCCAGGTACGTCAGACCCCATGAGCTCAGGTGGCATATGTGAACAAGCAGTCCTGGTACTAACACTGCATTCACACAGTTTGACTAAAGGAACATAGAAGGAAACACAGCTGCTCCTGTATCCTAGGCATATAACACAGACACATTTTTCTGTCCTGAAGGTCCTGTTTTAACTGTAAACTCCGGGATGAGGAAGGTTCTTCATAGACCAATGAGTAGGACACAGCTGCCAATCCAGCCAGGTCAGCCAAAATAATTCTGCTCAAAGAGAGATGGTAACACTTGTATGGAACAGCATCAGCTGTCAAATAGTTTATTGCTCCACATTTCTCCATTTACATACAACCATCTTTCTCTGTTTAAGCCAAACCAGTCCCAGGAATTGTCTGTTCTTCTTCTCTGTTCCCTGCTCTTAAAGTCTCAGTACCCCAAAGAAAGGTAGGCCCTGCCAGGTTATGAAATCAATAAGAATTTGAAGGTACATTTAGTGAGTACAGGAGTAACTACTTAGTTCAAATTCACAACCTAGGAAATTTCACATTCAAGAACATTGTAGAAGACCACTTTGTCATTTGATACATTCCCCTTAATCCCACATCAGTTTAAAGCATCCCTATATAGGATGCTGTGCAAATAAATAAACATTAAAGTTTCATTTCCTACATGACATTGTCACAGAGGTAAACAGGAGTCAAGGTGTGGGATCTGGATAAAAGAATGAGATAAAGGCTTGTTGGGTTTCACAACAAAAAGTAACATATGCCCAGTATCAGAAATATTGAAAAAAAGTTTTTTTTTTTTACTCATATCCATGGAATCCTCAATAATCTCTCAGGTTTTGATTGGCTGAGATTGAGAATGATGTCATGAAACTGGTGGTAGCCTGTAAGAGTTTCAGGAGCCAATTATTAAAAAGGCCAAGTGGACAAGTGTGCTTGAGAGAAAGGCTGAGGAGCCCTACATGCCTCAGTCTGTGAAGCTGAAAGCACTAACGCAGAGATGACAGTTCCTGTGTCCAAGATTCTTAGCTCAGGAAAAGTGTCACACATTTCTTTCAAGTGGTCTTTCATAAAGTCCCTAGTCCTTTACATGGTAGTTTCACATTATTACTGATTCCATTATTATTTCTTAAATGTACAGATATGTCCTCAGTCAGTGAATTACTTACTGTGAAAATGCTCTCTGAAAAAGGCAACTCTTTGCACAAAAACCATTTAATTGGCAGCTTGCTTATATTTTTACAAAGACCATCCATGACGTCATGTCAGAAAGCAATACCACAGTAGGAGACGACCTTGTCATTCAGTACATTGCACTTAATGCCACATCACTTTGAAGCTTCCCTACTTAGGAAAATGTCCAATTAAATAAAACAAGATTAAAGTTTCATTTCCTACCTGAGATTGTTATAGAGGTAAACAGGAGTAAAGGTGTGGGTTCTAGATAAAGAGATGAGATAAAGGCTTGTTGGGTTTCAGAAGAAAAAGACACGTGTGCATAGGATCAGAGATACTGGACACTGAGGATAGTTTTTTACTCTTCTCCATGGAAACCTCCAGATTCTCTCAGGTGCTGATAGGCTGAGAGGGAGAATGATGTCATGAAACAGGTGAAATCCAGTGAAGTGTTTCAGAAGCCAGTTATTAAAAGGGCCAACTGGATAGCCTGCTTGAGAGAAAGGCTGAGCAGCCCTACATGCCTAAATTTGGGCAGCTGAAAACACACAAACCCATGATGACAGTTACTGTGTCCAAGACTCTTAGTTCAGGAAAAGTGTCACTTGTTTCTTTCAAGTGGTCTTTAATAAAAGTCATATAATGACTTTCACATTATCACAAATTCTTTTATCATTTGTCAAATGTTTATATATGTCCTCAGTAGGTGAATTAGTTACTGTAAAAATCATCCCTGACCAAGGCAAATCTTTAAAGAAAAAGCGTTTAATTAGCATCTTGGTTAAATTTTTATGGAGATCATCCAGGATGCCATGTCAGCAAGCAGTCATCTTGTTGTAGACCTTCAAAAGAGCTGAAACAGTTTCATACTGGATGAAAAATATCAGGCACAGAGAGGGAGACAGAGAGAGACAGAGCAAGAAAGAGCTGGAGAGACAGACTGAGAAATAGAGGGAGACCTACAGTGGCAAAGATGAGAAATGACAGAGGCTGAGAGACAGAAACTCTATTCTGTCAAGTCACTTTTATTGTCATATCAACCTCAAAGCACACCCTCTTACAGTATAATTCCAATAGGAATTATATTATCTAACAAGGCCATAACACTTTCCAGACATTTTCTTACTGGGGACTCCACATGTTAATCGATGAGCTTCAAAAGGACAGTGCAATTCAAATCACCAGGAAGTGGAAGAAGATGGAGGGACTTCTGGGCTGAAAGAATAAACTTATCCTCATAGTTTGTCACTCAATACAATGAGTAAAGTCCAAACAAATTTCAAGGACTAAATAACAGGACTGACAATCTCCTTTGGGGAAAATGTGGAATATTTCCATAATAGAGTATTATTCAGCTAAGAAAATGACATGATATATACAGGCAAATGGATGGAATCAGGAAAAATCATCCTGGGTGACGTAACTAAAATATACAAAGACAAATATGTTATGTATTCACTTAATTTAAGTTCTCCTAATAGTGGGGGATAAAGTTCCAATAGGCCATCTATTGTGACCAAACCAGGCTTCCACTAGGGGAATTGGGTGGCAAATAAATGATTTTTTGGTCTAGGGCATCCTAAGTAAATTCAAGCCACCCAGGCTGTTTTTATTAAAATATTCTGTTCTCTCCCCTTAACTGATAGATAAGTGCCATGTACTTGGATCCACAGAAATGTTTCCTTCTGCATCAAATGAGATTGCATACAGAGATCCACAGTCTGATATTATGCAGAGAGAGACCTTAAAATACCCAGCTCTACATGGGTTGTCCATATGATATTCTCTGTCCACTCAGAGCTCTGGGAAGCCTGTAGGAAAAGAGGCAGGAACAGTGTCATAAGTAGAGGCAATTGAGGACACAAGAAGAACAATTCCATGATAATCAGGCCACAGAAGAAGAACATGCAGCCAGCCTTGATGAGACCTGTTAAGCTAGTGTCAGATAGAAGGGGGAGGAGAACCTCGCCTATCAGGGAACTAGAGAGAGGGCATATGGTTAGAAGAAGGAGAGTTGGTAGGACTGGAAGGAGAGATGGGGCAGCAGTGGGGATACAAAGTGAAGAAATCATAATAAATACATAAGAAATATTATGATCAATGTGATGAATTATAAAGCTCTTCAGGACTGATGGCTTCTTTTTGGGGGTGGTGTCAGGGTGTGACATGGATGAACTCATTTTTCTTTTAGAGACTTGGCCCTGAGACTCTGATCATGTTCCAATGAGTAGATAAAAAAAATACTAGAAATGATATATTTTAAAGAAAAAAAATAGTGTGACTCATGGGTAGGAATATGAACATAGGAGCAATGGAATAGGAGTATAATGTATAGTACGTGAAATACACATAATCAATAAAAATAATATGTTGACAACTTTTACAATGGCTTTTAACATGAAGAAGTAATTCTGCTAAAAATGGCAGAGTTTGACTTCTTTCCAAAATATTATTACGTAGCAGATTATCCTACCCATGAAATAGTGGTTACCTAGCTACTTCAGATCCCATGAGCTAAGGCATCACTTTTGAACAAGCAGTTCTGGCACCAACACTATGTTTAGATGTTTTGTCTGGAAGACAAGATCAAAACACTTTTGCTCTTGTGTCCTAGGCATATAACAGGGACCCATTTCTCTGTCTTAAATGACCAGTTTTAATTGTAAACCATAGGACTAGGAGGTTTGCTCACTGACCACTGAGTTGCACACAGCTGCAAATCCATCCAGGTCAGCCAAGGCAACCCTGCTCGTAGAGGTCTGGCATCACTAGTGTAGAACAGCATCAGCTGTCAAAGAGTTTATTGCCCCTCAGTTCTCCTTTTACATACACAGATCTTTCTCTTTTTCACTCAAACCAGTGCCAGGAATTGTCTGTTTTCCTTCACTTTTCCCTGCTCTTAAAGCCTCACTAATCTCAGGGAACCCTAGACAGGTACACAGCCTGTACCCTGTGAAGGAACATTTAGTGAGTATGCAAGTAACTGCTCAGTCCAAAGTTACAACCTAGGAAATTTCAGATCCAAGACCACATTTTGAGACAACCTTGTCATTTGGTACTTTCCTCTTAATCCCACATCACTTTGAAGCTTGCATGCTTAGGAAGCTGTCCACTTAAATAAACAATAAAGTTTCATTTCCTACCTGATATTGTCACAGAGGTAATCAGGATTAAAAGTGTGGGTTCTGGATAAAGGGATGAGAAAAAGGCTTATTGGGTTTCACAAGAAAAAGTTATGTTGGACAGGATCAGAGATACTGAACAGTGAGGAAAATTTGTTTTCTCATCTCCCCAGAAACCTCAAGATTCTCTCAGGTGCTGATGGGCTGAGAGGTAGAATGATGTTATGAATCATTAAAGCTAGTAAGTGTTTCAGGAACCAGTTATTAAAAGAGCCAAGTGGACAGCCTGCTTGAGAGAAAGGCTTAACTGCAATAGAAGCCTCAGTCTGAGCAGCTGAAAACACACATCCCAGAGATGACAGTTCCTGTATCTAAGACACCTAGTTCAAGAAAAGTGTCACATATTGCTTTCAAGTGACATTAATAAAGTCACATGTCAGATTATGACAGATTCCATTATTATTTTTTAAATGCACAGATATGTCCTTAGTCACTGATTTACCTACTGGGAAAATGCTCCTTGACAAACAAAAAATCTCTCAACAAAAAAACATTTAATTGGGACCTTGCTTATATTTTTACAGAGACTATCCATGATATCACATAGGCAAGCAGTCACTTTATTGTACTCCTTCAGCAGAACTGCGAGATTTTCATACTGAACCACAAGTGGCTGGCAGAGAGAGGGTTACAGAGAGAGCAACAGAGATCTATAGAAACTGATTGAGAAATTTTAAGACCAAGACGAACAGAAACAAAAATATAAATTGACAGAGACTAAGAGACAGAAACTCCATTCTATCTGGTCACTTTTATTGGCATAACAACCTCCAAGCATACCCTAGTATAATATAACACCAAAAGAAATTAATTTTTAATATTTTATTTTAATTTTTATTAATTATACTTTATTCACTTTGTATATCCCCACAAATCCCTCTTTCCTACAGTCCCAATCCCAGTTCCCTCCCACTTGTCCATGCATGCCTATCCCCAAATACATTGATAGGGGAGTTTTTCTTCTCCTTTCTTCTGATGCTAGTCTATCAAATCAGGAGTGGCTGCATTGTATACCTTTGTGGCCTTGTAAGGCTGCTCCCCCATCCAGGTGTGGTTTTCAAAGAGCAGACCAGTCAGTTCATGTCACAGGCAGTCCCTGTTCCCATTACTATGAAACCTGCGTGGACACTGAACTGCCATGGGCTACATACATATTTGCAGGGGTTCTCAGTTATCTCCATATATGGTACTTGGTTGGATTAAGTATCCTCGGAAAGTCCACTGTGCTCAGATTTTTTGTTTCTGTTGCTCTCCTTGTGGAGCTCCTGTCCTCTCAGATCTTACTATTTCCCACTTCTTTCATTAGATTCCATGCACTCTGCACAACAGTTGGCCATAAGTCTCAGCATCTGCTTTGATAATTTGCAGGGAAGAGCCTTTCAGAGGCCCTCTGTGGCAGGCTCCCACCTTCTCTGTTTTCTTCTTCTGATGTCCATCCTCTTTGCTTTTTTGAGATAGAGATTAAGAATTTTAGCCAGACTCCTCCCACTTGATTCATTTGGTGTACATACTTTAATAAGTTTATTCTATATTACTTGTCTATATGAGTGAGTGTATACAATGTGTATCTTTCTGCCTCTGGGATAGCTGACTTTCTTTTATCACCATTTATTTGGAAATTTCATGATTTCCTTATTTTTAATGCTGAGTAATATTCCATTGTGTAGATGTTAAACAATTTCTGTATCAATTCTTCAGTTGAGGCACATTTGGGTTGTTTCCAGATTATGGCTATTACAAATAAAGCTGCTACAAACATTATGAGCAAATCTCCTTATTCTGTACTTGAAACTCTTTTGGATATATGCCTAGGACTGGAACTTGATTAAGCACTAATCCTAGATGACTGATAAAGATACCGATTGATTAGAAGAGTGATTGTGAAAGTTTACATTCCAAACAAGGAGTGGTACAAGTTTACATTCTAATGAGCAGAGGAGGAGCATTCCCTTTCTCCACAACCTTTATAGTATGTGCTGTCACTTGAGTTTTCGATCTTGGCCATTTTGATGGCTGTAAGTTGAAATCTTACGGTAGTTTTGATTTGTTTTTCCCTGATGGCTAATGACAATGACGTTGAGCATTTCTTTAACTGTTTTTCTGCCATTCAATATTCCTTTATTGAGAATTCTTTGTTTAGCTCTGTTCCCCATTTTTTTAATTGGATTACTTGATGTGGTGCTTTTCAACTTCTTTAGTACTTTGTATATACTGGATAATACCCCTATGTCACATATAGGCTTGGTGAAGATTCTTTTCCAACCTATAGTCATTTGTTTTGTTACCTTAGATTTACAGAAGCTTTTCAGTTTCACGTGGTGTCATTTACTGATTGTTGCTCTTAGAGCCTGTGCTGTTGGTGTTCTGTTCAGGAAGTTGTCTCCTGTGCCAATGAGTTCAAGGATTTTCCCCACCTTTTCTTCTAACCAATTTAATGTGTCTGGCTTTATGTTGATGTCTTTGATCCACTTGGACTTTAGTTTTGTACAGGCTGATAAGTATAGATCTATTTGCATTTTCCTACATGTAGACATTCAGTTAGAGAAGCACCATTTGTTGAAGATGCTATCTTTTTTCCACTGTATGGTTTTGGCATCTTTGTCAAAACTTAGTTGTCCATAAGTGTGTGGGTTTAATTTTGGGACTTCTATTTGGTTCCATTGATCCACCATTCTGTTTCTATGCCAGTACCATGCAAATTTTATTATCGTTGCTCTATATTGCAGCCTGAGATCAGGGGGGTGATATATCCAGAAGATCTTTTATTGTAGAGGATTGTTTTAGCAATTCTGGGTTTCTTGTTTTTCCATATGAAGTTGGGAATTTTTCTTTCAATTTTTTTCTGTAAAGAATTGTGTTGATAATTTGATTAGAATTGCAATGAATCTGTAGATCTGTAGTAAGATGGCCAATTTTACAATGTTAATCCTGCCAATCCATGAGCTTGGTAGATCTTTCATTTTTTTATATCTTCTTCTAATTCTTTCTTCAGAGACTTGAAATTATTTTCATGCTATTCTTTGACTTGCTTGGTTAGGGTCACACTAAGGTACCTTATGTCTTTGACGGAATACAAGAACAAATCAAAGATAGCATCCACTATGACCAAGTAGGCTGCATCCCATGTATGCAGAGGTACTTCAATATATGGAAATCCATCAAGTGATTCACCATATTAAAATAAATATGTAAGAAAAATATGATAATCTCCTTAGATGCTGAAAAAGAATTTGACAAAATCCAACATCCATTCATGTTTAAAGTATTGGAGAGATCAGGGATACAAGGCACAAATTTATAAATATAATAAAGGCAATATACAGCAAGCCTATAGCCAACATTAAACTAAACCAAGAGAAAGTTGAAGCAATCCCAATGGAATCAGGGAGAAGGCAAGACTCCCCACTCTCTCCATATCTCTTCATATAGTTCTAGAAGTCCTTGCTAGAGCAATAAGACAATTGAAGGAGATCAAAGGGATAGAAATGGAAAATGAAGAAGTCAAAGTGTCACTACTTGCAAATGATATGATATTACCTGAGTGAACACAAAATTCTGCCTGGGAACTCCAACAGCTGATAAACACCGTTGGCAAAGTGACTGGATACAAAATTAACTCAAAAAGAAAATTAGTAGCCCTTCTATATACAAAATACAAAACAGCTGAGAAAGAAAGTAGGGAAATAAAAGGAATTATGTTATCTAACAAGGTCATATACCTAACCCTTCCTAGACATTTCCTCACTGGGGACAAACCTGTAAATAGATGACAATCAAGGGAATTTGCAATTCAATTCACCAGTAATGGAAAAAGATGGAGGGAGTTCTAGGCTAAAAGAACATAATTATCCTTATAGTTTAAATTAGACAAAATTCCCAACAAATTCCAAGGACTAAAGAAGAGGACTGACATACTACTTTGTGGAAAATGTGGAATATTTCCATAACAGAATATTATTCAGCCAAGTAAATAACATCAAATTATTTTCAGGCAAATAGATGAAACCAGGAAAAATCATCCAGGTTGAAGTAACTAAAATGAAGAAAGACAAATATGGTATGTATTAATTTATTAGGAGGTATCCTAACAGTGTGGATAAGGTTCCAAAAGGCCATCTATTATAAACAAATTAGTCTTCCACTAGTGGGATTCGGTTTTAGTTGAGTTGTTTTGCCAGGGCATCCTACAAAATTTTTAAAGCAACACATGCTGTTGTTATTAAAATATGTTGCTCTTTGCTCTCATCTGAAATCAGTGCCATGTCCTTTTATCCACAGAGATTCTTCCTTCTGCATCAAATGAGATTATATACAGAGACACACAGTCCTATAATATGCAGAGAAAGACCTTAAAACAACCAGCTCTAAATAAGATTTTCCTATGGAATTCTCCCTTCCTTCAGAGCTCTGCAATGTTAGCAGGAGAGGAGGGATGAAGGCTGTCATAAAGAGGGGGAATTGAGGACACAAGGAGAACAATGCCCTGAGAATCATGCCTCAGAGGAAGATGATGCAGCCAGCCTTGATTAGACCTCATAAGCTAGGATCAGATAGAAAGGGAGGAGGCCTCCCCTATCAGAAAAGTAGAGAAAGAGAATAGGGGTAGAAGAAGGAGTGTGGGTAGGACTGGAAGGAGAAGAGGAAGGGGGCAGCAGAGGAGATAAAATATGAACAAATCATAATAAATAAATACATAAGAAAAATGTGATCAAGATGATGAAGTATGAGCTCTTCAAAACTGATGTCTTCTAGGGAGTGGTGCCAGGTGCGGCAAGGATGAACTCAGTTTTCTTTAACAGCCTTGGCACTGAGAATCTGAATAAATTCCAATGAGTATATGAACCACACATACTTCAATTGAAGTATTTTATAGAAAAAAAAAATACAGTGTCTCATAGGAAGGTTTCTGAACCTGGGAGCAATGGAAAAGGAGTGTAATGTTTGTTTTATGAAATTCCCACATAATCAGTAAAAGTAATATGTAGACAACTTTTAAAATTACTTTTAACATGGACAAAAATTAATCTAAAGGAGGTCAGCGTTTGACTGTGTAAGGCATGGTTTCCAGGAACTCATTATGTAGGAGAGAATCCTATCCATGTACTAGTGGTTACCCAGCTACCTCAGATCCTATGAGCTCATGTTGTACCACTGAATTAGTCCTGGCCCTAACATAACAAGTAGAGGTTTTGTTTAGAGGAAGACAGCAGGAAACACTGCTGCTCTTGTCTCCTAGGGAAATAACATGAACCCATTTCACTGGCTTGAAGGCCCAATTTTAAATGTAAACACCAGGATCAGGAGGGTTCCTCACTTACCATTGAGTAGGACATTGCTACCAATCCAACCAGGTCAGCCAAGGCAAGCATGCTTATAAAGGTTTTACAATGCTAGTATTGAAAAGAACCAACTGTCAAATAGATTTTTCCCCTTCATTTCTCCTTTTACACTCACAGATTTTAAATTTTAAGTCAAACCAGTATCAGGAATTTTCTGGTTGGAGTCTGGTAATTGGTGTTCTGCCTCCTGGTCTTGGAAGATGCAGGTCTTTTCTAAGTTCTGTCTCAGACACTTTCCTTGATGGTCTTTGCAAAAGGGTCTGAGTCTGAGAAGAAGATTGCAAACTTCCTTCAACATTGGAAAGCAGACTGCAAACTTCGTGTAACCTTGGGTGAATTCCTTGATGCCTTGCCAGGTGTTACAGATGTGTTGCTAATGTGAAAATATTTTTTTCATCAATTACACTTTATTCATTCTGCATCCCCCATAAGCTCCTCCCTCCTCCCCTCCCAATCCCACCCTCCCTCCTCCCTCTGCTTGCATGCCACTCCCCAAGTCCACTGATAGGGGAGGTTCTCCTCTCCTTTCTGATCTTAGTCTGTCAGTTCACATCAAAAGTGGCTGTATTGTCCTCTACTATGGCCTGGTAAGGCTGCTTCCCCCCAGAGGAAGGTGATCAAAGAGCAGGCCAATCAGATTATGTCAGAGGCAGTCCCTCTTCACATTACTATGTAACCCAGTTGGACTCTGAACTGCCCTGGGCTACATCTGTGCAGGGGTTCTGGGTTATCTCCATGAATAGTCGTTGGTTGGAATATGAGTCTCTGGGAAGTTCCCTGTGTTCAAATTTTCTTGTTCTGTTGCTCTCCTTGTGGAGACCCTGTCCTCTCCAGCTCTTACTATTTCCCAGTTCTTACCTAAAATTCCATTCACTCTGCCCAACAGTTGCCCATCAGGCTCAGCATCTGCTTTGATAGTCTGAAGGGCAGAGGCTTTCAGAGGCCCTCTGTGGTAGGTTCCTAGGTTGTTTCCTGTTTTCTTCTTCTACTGATGTCCATCCTCTTTGCCTTTCCGGATGGGGATTGGACATTTTAGTTAGGGTCCTCTCTCTTGCTTAGTTTCTTTAGATGCACAGGTTTTAGTGGGTTTGTTCTATGTTGTATGTCTATATGAGTGAGAATATACCATGTGTGTCTTTTTGCTTCTGGGACAACTCACTCAGGATGATCCTTTCCAGATCCCACCATTTACCTGCAAATTTCATGATTTCCTTATTTTTCATTGCTGAGTAATATTCCATTGTGTAGATGTACCACAATTTCTGCATCCATTCTTCAGTTGAGGGGCATCTGGGTTGTTTCCAGCACCTTACACCCATGAGAACGGCCAAGAACAAAAACTCAAGTGACAACACATGCTGGAGAGGTTGTGGAGAAAGGGGAACCCTTCTCCACTGCTGGTGGGAATGTAAACTTGTACAACAACTCTGGAAATCAATCTGGCACTTTCTCAGACAACTAGGAATAGCGCTTCCTCAAGATCCAGCCATACCACTACTGGTCATATATCCAAAAGAGGCTCAAGTACACAAAAAGGACATTTGCTCAACCATGTTTGTAGCAGCTTTATTTGTAATAGCCAGAAGTTGGAAAATATTTTTTTGCTTTTACCCTTTGCTTTATAAGTGTTGTTTGCTAGTTCAGTAAACTGGGATTTTACCAGGAATCTGTATTATCTCCATTCTTTGAATCTCTTTCTCACCCCAGTTTCCACCCCCTCTTTCACGTGGACTCTTTTGGTATAATGTTCTTTTGACATATATAAATATATATATATACCTTATTCATTCAAATGCTGATTTATATCTCCCACCCCCCAGCCTTTGGGTTCAATTCAGATATTGCATTATGATAAACATGACAAAAAAAATAAGAAAACAGAAAAACTTGCCATAATGTTGTGCAAATGAGGAGGCAAAGGACAGGGAATAGGGAAGGAGCCAGAGTTCCAGAATGAGTGGGAGAAAAGGGTGAGAGTGCTTGGAGAGAGAGCTGGAGGACAGAGCTTGGAACTACATGAGATGGACTGGACCTAATATATCACAAAGGGTAAGTAAAAGAGGTAAAATCTAAATGTTAGGAAATTATGAGGGCTTGGAGCTTTAGGAGGGAGTAACTATTGCCCAGCATTGTGTTCTAGGTTAAATAAATAAACACAGTCTGTTAGGCCCAGCATGAGTCTAAATATAAGAAGGTATGAAGAGAACTCAGGAAACTAATCATCAAATGATGCAAAATCGCAAGAGGTTCATTCTGACCATTGTGCAATGGGGTCACCCCTGCTGGTCAGCAAGGAGTGACACTGGGAGACAAAGGCCTTATGTTTTTAAAAGACAAGGTGTGGGGAATTCTAGGGGTTGCCTTCTTGGCAATTCATGATCGGAAGAAGTATTTACCTTTTAAAATAATTGGTTTGTTCTGGGCACCCTTAGGTCTGGTCAGCCCTGTGGTAAATATCTGATATTTAAGTCAGTTTGGAATTTCCTGCCATATGAGATATAGCCACAGCTACAGGTGGGAGAATGATTAACTCATCCGTGTCTGTTCTGAGGGGTGAGGGTTACAGGATTTGGATCAAAGGTCAGGAGAAAGATTGGAGCCATGTGGCCCAGTTTCCAAACAAAACTCATCTCACAGGCACCAGTGGGTGATTTTCTCTCCATTTAGTAGAGATATCTGCTTGTTTTCTTCCTTATCTCTGCCCTCACACATGGCTAATGTCAGGAACTTTTACATTCCTTGGCTCTCTGGAGAAGCACTAAGAGGCTTTACTTAACATGGACCTAAAACTTGAAAATATGTTATAAGGCAATTAAAGAAACAAACATAGGTTGCAAAGTCAGTCTGATTCTTTCAGTCTCTGTGTGAGGATTTGGTTATATAGCTTTTTAGGACTAACAGCAGCTTTACCAGGAGATAAATCAATAGTAAATATTAATAGTCACTTACAACAATTGGTTCCCAGCTAATCTAAGTATTCACACCCCTTAAATCACACTTTATCATAATTTGGTAGGGCAATAAGCTCCCAGTGAAAAAACCCAAACTTAAACCCTAAAAACTCCCAGGTAAATTACTGTCTCTTTAAGAGAGACTCATAAACCTGCCCAGGAGCAAAAGACAGCCTTCTGTGGGCAGAAGATTTAACAAATCTGGCTGCTGCAGTAGTTTATATGAGGGGTAAACAAGCATCACTCCTTTATACAGTGGCTGGTTCAACAGGCTCAGTTCCACAGCCATGGAAGGAAAGAAAGAAAGTGGAGTCAGACAGACTTTTAGACATAATTTGGCCTAAAGTGTAACACATAAAATAAAATATTGCCATGGAAGAGGGTGTTTTAATCACTTTTGGTTTCATTTTGGCTGTCATAGTCATGGATCTGGTTGCAAAATGTTTAATGGTGTTGGTTCTTCTCCATTGCTTCTCCAGTAAAGATGAAACAGAAAATGGGAAAAAAAAAAAACAAAACAAAACAAAACAAGGATTGGAATACTAAGTTACAGTCAAGAAAAAGGGCACTCTTCCTAATAATTAGATTAATAACAGCTAAAACTCAAAGCTCTCTGGCTGTAAGATACTTGTCAGCTTTTTCTGGTAAAGCCCACCACTTCACTAAAACATCAATAAAAATAACCACCTGGGCTTTGTTTGTTATAGCATAAACTGGCACAATTGACCACTAAATTTAAATTTTTTTATCTCTTTGTTTGATTTTCAATTTAAAGATTTAGACTTAAAATGATACTGATTTGAATATATATATATATATATATATATATATATATATATATATACATACATACATGTTGGTGAAGGCACATGCCTTTATTGTGAAGACAAATTATAAAGAAACAGGAAGATCTCTGAGTTCAGGGTCAAGCTTATTTACTTAATAAATGCCAGGATGGCAACTCCTGCTGTTTAGCCATTTGTAAAGATACTCTAAGATTCAAAATGACAAAATTTTCCTAAGGTTACCATGTAAATTCTTTTTTCTTAATAATAGATGTTATGTCCTTACTGATCTAAAGGTGAGATTCACATCATTTTTAGGATTATGTAAACAGAGATAATGTCACAGTGCTCTGAAAACTGCCTTATCCTTTTTAAATGTGAGATATTTTCATGGGGAAAAATGTTGGTCATGCCTTTGTAAAAAAGACACAAGAGGCTTAAAGATGGCAAAGTACCTTCCAACCTAGTTTAGTCTTAAAAACTGAAAAAATATATTTATATGTTTAAAAAACAAAGCTGTCCATCGCATATCAAAAAGTGAGCAAGCCCAAGAGTAGTCAAAACCAATGTAAAAACACAAATACAAGATGCTTGGGACATAGTTATGACTAAGGGTAAGAGAGTATACATGTTAATGCTAAGAGAGTTTATATAGATTTCGGCTCTAAAAGCATAATTGTCCAGTCTGTATTAAAAAAGGGGCAATTCAAAACATAGCCACTATCAATGTAAAGCACAGGTATAAGATGATTAAATGCTAAAGGTAAGAGGGAGTTAAAATTAAGTTTGGCTATAAAGGCATAACTGCCAAGTCTATATAAACAAGGGAATAGGACAAATAGCTACAACATATGAAAATATAGGACTAATCCTCAAGATAACTTAGAAGTCCCTCCATCTTCTTCTACTTCCTGGTGTTATGAATTACAATGTCCAATTGAAGCTCATCTATTTACATGTTCAGTCCCCCATAAGCAAATATCAGGGAAGTGTTATAAGGTATGGCCTTGCTAGATAATATAATTCCTATTGGAACAATATTATAGGAAGTTGATATGCCAATGAAAGTGAGAAACCAGGATGGGGTCTCTGTGTCTCATTCTCTGTCACTTTCTATGTTTTTGTCAGTCTCAGTCTCCCTATTTCTGAATCTATCTCTGTAGCTCTTTCTCTGTATCTCACTCTGTCTGCCTGCTGCTTGTGGTTCTGTATAAATCTTCAGTTCTCCTGAAGGTCTACAAAAAGAATGCTTTCTGACCTGACGTCCTGGATGATCTTTATAAAAATATAACAAAGGATACAAAAGGTCAAGATGGCAGCACCAAGACGACTCTCATTCTGACCAGCAGCACAACAGAATCAGCACAGTGACCAGCAGTCAGAACTCGTGGCCATAAAACACAAGGGATTATGTTTCCCAGGTGAGAGGATACCCCACAGTGGGAGATTCAATCAGCTTAGCTCACATGGCTAAACCTTGGATGAGTTCCTTGTTCCGCCATGCACTTGGTCTCCAGCCCAGAGCCACATGCCAGTGTCCTCTGATCACTATCCAAGACTGAATTGTGGGTACCACAACATCAGAGACTGAGATTTTCAGGTGAGAGATAACCCCACATGCAGGAAATAATTGACACCAACCTTAGGTCACTCAGAAATCCTCTGGAAAAAACTCGGGTTCTGCAGGCACCCAGAAGCCAGCATATAGCCAGATCTAGGGACCCAGGCACCTGAACAGAGCCCTGCCTGCATACCTGAGTAGCTTCCCCAGATAGAACTGAGGGCTCCAAAGGACCAGAGACTGAGTATCTCTGTGGAGTGCAAACCCATAGGGAGGGAAATGGCTGGTCTGATCTCAGAGCACTCAGCTGATACCACCACCCCAAAGAGGTCTTTGGAAAAGTTACCCAGTTTCAGCAGATGCCTAGGCACCCAAGCACCAAAAAGACAGAAAGGTGGAGCCACAAAAGTCTGTGCCTGCAGGTTCTACTAGTCATCAAAGACAGAAAGGCTATCCCCAAAGCAAAGACTGGGTGTCCCTGTCAGGAGGAAACGCCACAGCAGGGGGATTATCAGGTCCAATTCTCAGGACACCCAGTTCCAAAAGACTTCCTGGATTCACACAGACTCTATATCTAGCCTTCTACTGCAAGCAGGAGTGCTGTGCTCACCCACAATTATTGAGTACTGACAGGACACTGGGGCACAGAGCTACATCCTCAGACCTACAAAAGCCAGAGAGCCATTACAGCAGCCCTCAGATACTGCTCCAATGTAAAACCAGGTATCCCTAGCTAGACTGACAAAACTGTGAGAATCCATAGTTTTTCAAGAGGGCTGCACCCAACAATTACACCTCAAGAGCAATAGCTGCTACTCACTAAATTCAGAGCAAGAAACCCAGCAGCAGGGCAGCCATCACCAGGACCTCTCCTGATGAAAGGAGAGCCTCCCTGAACACCACAGTTACCATACAGGTCAATACACCTAAAGTGAACTGTGACAATTCTTGAGAAGCACCACCATACAGTTGACAATGCCCAAGAAAACAGAACTTCTGAACCCCACCAAATGTATTCTCCCCACCCCAGGACTTAGCAGGCACCAGAAATTAACAGACAACACCTGAGACAGAGAGATAGTTAGAGGCTAGTGAAAAAGCACAACCAACAAAAGGCAAACAAATATGGCATCCCAGAACCCAGTTATCCAGGGGCAAGTAGCCCCGGACACCCTAACATAAATGAAATTCAAGAAGATGACCTTACACCTAAACTTATGAAGAGGGTAATGGAGGAAGTAAATAAAATGCATAAAAAATTAAGAGAAGATATAATAAAAGAGATTATGGTCTTCCATAAAGAAATACATGAAGATGCAGCCAAACACTTTTTGTCACTGAAAAAAATAAAAGAAACAGAGGAACATTCAAATAAACAGCTGAAGGAAATGAAGGAAAAACAGGAAAATACAGTCAGACAGGTGAAGGAAATCAACAAAATGGCTCAAGATCTGAAGATAGAATTGGAAGAATTATAAAAAACACAAATAGAGGAAATCATGGAGAGGGAGAACCTAGGAAAGAAAACAAGAACTACAGAGGTAAGCATAACCAACAGACTACAAGAGATGGAAGAAAGAATCTCAGTTATGGAAGATACAATGGAAGAAATCAATGTATCCGTCAAAGAAAATAGCAAATCTAAAAAATTCCTGACACAAAACATCCAATAAATCCAAGACAACATAAAAAGACAAAAACCTAAGAATAATAGGAATAGAGAAAAAAGAAGATTTCCTCCTCCAAGGCCCAGAAATATTTTAAGAAAATCATTGAAGAAAATTTCCCCAACTTAAAGGGGAGGCCTATAAGTATACAAGAGACCTACAGAACACCTAATAAAGTAGACCAGAAATGAAAATTTTCCCATCACATAGTAATCAAAACAGTAAGTATACAGAACAAAGAAAAAAAAATACAAAAAGCTGCAAGGGAAAAAGGCCAAGTATCATATAATGGCAAACACATCAAATCATACCTGACTTCTCAACAGAAAGGATGAAAGCCAGGAGACACTGTAGGATATCATGCAGACCCTAAGAGAACACAGATGCCAGCCTAGGCTACTGTATCCAGCAAAACTCTCAGTCCTCATAGACTGAGAAAACAAGATATTGAACGAAAAAAAAATTCAACAATACCTCCACACAAATGCAGCCTTACAAAAGATACTAGCAGAAAAAATACAATCTAAGAAAACTAACTACTTTCAAGAAATCACAGGAAATAAATAAAATCACTACAACAAAACAAAAAGTAGCCAAAAATCCAAACACATTACCATGGCCAACATCAATATCAAAGGATCCAACAGCCAGTGGTCATTAACCTCTCTCAATATCAATGGACTCAATTCTCCAAAAAAACAAAACAAAACAAAACAAAACAAAACAAACAAACAAAAAACACAGACTAGCAGAATGGATGTGCAAGCAACACAACAATCTGTCGCATACAAGACTCACAAATAAATCACAAAGATAGACATTACCTGAGAGTAAAGGGCTGGTTTTCCAAGAACATGGACCCAAGAAGGAAGCAGGAGTAGCCATTCTAATATCTAATAGATTTTCAACCAAAATTAATCAAAAGAGATAGAGAAGGACATTTTATACACATCAAGGGAAAAATCCACCAGGAAGATATCACAATCCCGAACATCTATGCCCCAAATGTAAGGGCACCCACATTTGTAAAGGAAACTTTAATAACATTTAAACCACACAGAGACCACCACTCATTAATAGTGGGAGACTTCAATACCCCACTCTCAACAAAGGACAGGTCAACAAAACAAAAATTAAACAAAGACACAATAACTCTGACAGAGGTCATGAATCAAATGGAACTCACTGACATCTACAGAACCTTTCACCCAAAATCAAAAGAATTTATGTTCTTTTCAGCACCTCATGGAACCTTCTCCAAAATAGACCATGTATTTGGTCACAAAGCAAGCCTCAACAGATACAAGAAGATTGAAATAATCCCTTGTATCCTATCTGATCACCATGGACTACAACTGGACCTTAATGACAAAAATATCAAAAGGCCTACACACACATGGAAACTGAACAACTTGCTTCTAAATGACAGCTGGGTCAGAGAAGAAATAAAGAATGTAAAGACATCCTAGAATGAAAATGAAGGTACAACATACCCAAACTTATGGGACACAAGGAAAGCAGTTCTAAGAGGAAAGTTCATAGCACTAAGTGCCTTCAAAAAGAAATTCGAAACATTTCATGCAAACAACTTAATTGCTCACTTAAAAGCCCTAGGAAAAAAAAAAAAGAGAAGCAGGCACACCAAAGAGGAGTAGAGGGCTGGAAATTATCAAACTCAGGGCTGAAATAAAAAAAAATAGCAACAAATAAAACAATTCAAAGAATCAATGAAACCAAGATCTATTTCTTTAACAAGATAGACAAACCCTTAGCCAAACTAACTAAAAGGCAGAGATAAACTATCCAAATCAACAAAATCAGAATTGAAAGGGGGACATAACCAGAGACACTGAAGAAATCCAAGCAATAATTAGGTCTTCCAAAGTCGATATGCCACAAAATATGAAAATCTAAATGAAATGGACAATTTTCTTGACTGATTCTACATGCCAAAGCTGAATCAAGACCAGGTAAATCAATTAAATAGTTCTATATCCTCTAAAGAAATAGAAGCTGTCATCAAAAGTCTATCATGCAAAAAAAGCCCAGGGCCAGATGGTTTCAGTGCCGAATTCTATCAGACCTTCAAAGAAGAACTAACACCAATACTCTTCAAACTATTCCACAAGATAGAAGCAGAAGAAAAACTACTGAACTCATACTATGAAGCCACAGTCTTGGTACCAGTACCACACCTTGGTACCTAAACCTCACAAAGATCCAACAAAGAAAGAGAATTTCAGGCCAATATCCCTCATGTACAATGATGTGAAAATACTCAACAAAATACTTGCAAACCTAATCCAAGAACACGTCAAAGACATCATCCACTATGAACAACTAGGCTATATCCTAGGCATGCAGGGGTGGTTCAATATATGGAAATCCATCAATGTGATCCACCACATAAACAAACTGAAGGAGAAAAACCACATGATCATCTCCTTAGATGCTGAAAAGGCATTTGACAAAATCCAACATCCATTCGTGTTTAAAGTCTTGGAGAGATCAAGGATACAAGGCACATAACTGAACATAGTCAAGGCACTATACAGCAAGACCATAGCAAACACGAAAAAAACAGAGAGAAACTTAAAGCATTCCCATTGTAATCAGGTACAAGGCAAGACTGTCCACTCTCTCAATATCTCGTCACCATTGTTTTTGAAGTACTAGCTATAGCAATAAGACAATGAAGGAGATGAAGGGGATACAAATTGGAAAGGAAGAAGTCAAATTATCACTGCAGATGATGTGATAGTATACCGAGTGACAGCAGAAATTCTACCAGGGAAATTCTTCAGCTGATTAACAGCTTCAGCAAAGTGGCTGGATACAAAATTAACTCAAAAAATCAGTAGCCTTCCTGTATACAAAAAACAAAAGGGCTGAAAAAGAAATTAGGGAAACACCACCATTCATAATAGCCACAAAGGACATAAAGTACCTTGGTGTGAACCTAACCAAGGAAGTCAAAGACTTGTATGAAATAAATTTCAAGTCTCTGAAGAAATAATTAGAAGAAGATATCAGAATATGGAAAGATCTCCCATGCTCATGGCTTGGCAGTAAAAATGGCCATCTTACCAAAAGCAATCTACAGATTCAATGCAAATTCCTATTAAATTACCAACATAATGCTTTACAGACCTTGAAAGAAAAATTCTCACCTTCATATGGAATAACAAGAAACACAGAATTGCTAAACAATTCTCTATAGTAAAAGATCTTCAAGAAGTATCTTCATCCCTGATCTCAAGTTGTACTATAGAGCAACAATACTAAAAACTGCATGGTACAGGCATAGAAACAGACTGGTGGATCAATGGAATAATAAAAAAAAAAAGACCCTGACATAAATCCACACACTTATGGACACCTGGTTTTTGACAAAGATGCCAAATCCATTCAATGGAAAAAAAGACAGCATCTTCAACAAATGGTACTGGTAACTGGATGGCTCCATGTAGAAAAATGCAAATAGAACCATACTTATCACCCTGCATAAAACTCAAGTCCAAGTGTATCAAAGACCTATAAGACCAGACACACTAAACCACTTAGAAGAAAAAGTGGGAATACCCTTGAACTAATTGGCACAGGTAACAACTTCCTGAACAGAACACCCACAGCACACGAGCGCTCTAAGGCCAACAATTAATAAATGGGAGCTCACAAAACAGAAAAGCTTCTGTAAAGCAAAGGACACTGTCCTCAGCCCAAAACAACAGCCTACAGATTGGGAAAGGATCTTCACCAAGCCTGTATCTGACAGAGGACTCATATCCAGTATATATAAAGAACTAAAGAAGTTAAACAGAAAAAAAAATCAAGTAATCCAATAAAAAAATGGTGTACAGAGCTAAACAGAGAATTCTCTGCAGAGGAATATTGAATGCAGAGAAACACTTAAAGAAATGCTCAATGTCCTTAGTCATCAGGGGAATGCAAATCAAAACAAACCTAAGATTTCACCTTACACCATCAGAATAGCTAAGATCAAAAACTTAAGATACAACACATGCTGGAGAGGTTGTGGAGAAAGGGGAAACCCTCCTGCACTGCTGGTGGGAATGTAAACTTGTACAACCACTCTAGAAAGCAATCTGGCACTTTCTCAAACAATTAGAAATAGCACTTCCTCAAAATCCAGTTATATTACTCCTAGGCACAAATCCAAAAGAGTCTCAAGTACACTATAAAGACATTTGCTCAACCGTTTTTGTAGCAGCCTTATTTGTAATAGCTAGAAGCTGGAAACACCCTGTCAGTGGCAGAATGGATGCACAAATTGTGGTATATCTATACAATGTAGTATTACTCAGCAATAAAAAACAAGGAAATCATGAAATTTGGAGGTAAATGGTGGGATCTGGAAAAGATCATCCTGTGTGAGCTATCCCAGAAGCAGAAAGATGCACATGGTGTATCCTCATTCATATAGTCATATAATATAGGATAAACCTACTAAAATCTGTACACCTAAAGAAACTAGTTAACAAGGAGGACTCTTGCTAAAATGCTCAATCCTTATCTAGAAAGGCAAAGAGGTTGGATATCAGAAGAAGTAGAAAAGAGGGAACAAGTCAGGAGCCTGACACAGGGGACCTCTGAAAAGCTCTGCCCTGCAGACTATCAATGTAGATGCTGAGACTTATGGGCAACCCTTGGGAAGAGTGCAGGGAATCTTATGAAAGAAGTGGGAAACAGTATGATCTGGAGAAGACAGGAACTTCCCAAGGAGAGCAACAGAACCAAAAAATCTGAGCACAGGAGTCTTTCTTGAGACTGATATTTCAACCAAGGGCTATGCATGGAGATAACCTAAGACCCCTACACAGATGTAACCCATGGCAGTTCAGTATCCAAGTGGGTTCCATTGTAATAGGAACAGAAATTGTCTCTGGCATGAACTGATTGGTCTGCTCTTTAATTACCTCCCACTGAGGGAGAAGCAGCATGCCAGGGCACAGAAGAAGATAATGTAGCCACCCCTGATGAGACCTTATTGACTAAGATCAGAAGGAAGGAAAAGAAGTCCTCCCCTATCATTGGACTTGGGGAGGGGCATGCATGCAGAGGTTGGAGGAAGGGAGGGATTGGGATGGGAGGGAGAGAACCACGGGGGGATACAAAGTGAATAAAATGTAATTAATAAAGAAAAAATATATAGCAAAGGTCCCAATTAATTGCTTTTTGTTGTGAGAGTTGCCTTGGTCAGGGAGCATGATCCAGTAAGTAATTCTCAAGCACAACCTTCACTTGGGCCTTTTAATAACTGGCTCCTGAAACACTGGATTTCACCATTTTTTTCTGAAATCATTCTCCCTCTCAGCAAATCAGCACCTGAGAGAATCTTGAGATTTCCATTGAGGTGAGTAAACTCCTCAGAATCCAGTATCTCTGATCCTGTACACAACTGACTTTTATTTGTGAAACCCAACAAACATTTATCTCATCCCTTTATCCAGATAAAACAGGTTTACTTCTGTTTACCTCAAGACAATGTCAGGTAGGAAGTGAATATTTGTGTTTATTTAATTTTACAATGATGAATGGAATATTCACAGTGATGTGGGATTAAGGGGAATGTACCAAATAACAAGGAGGTCTCCTACTGTGCTCTTGGATCTGAAATTTTGTAGGTTGTGACTTTGAACTGAGCAGTTAATCCTGTACTCACTAAAGGTACCTTCACTTTCTTATTAATATCATAGGCTGGAAGGGTCTAGGGTTCCCTGGAATATTGAGTCTTTAGGAGCAGGGAAAAGAGAAGGAAACCAGACAATTCTTTGAATGTTTTGGGTAAAACAGAGAAAGACTTTTGTATTTAAAAGGAGAACTGAGTGGCAATGAACTCTTTGACATATGGTGCTGTCCCACACTACTTTTCCAAACCCTCTATGAGTAGGGTTGCCTTTGTTGACTTGGATGGAACAGAAGCTGTATACTACTCTGAGGTCATTAAGAAATCCTCCTGGTCATGGGGTTTACAATTAACACTGGTCATTTAGGACAGAAAAAAGATTCCATGCTATATGCCAGGACAGAAGAGCAGAGGTGTTTATTAATGTTGTCTTCCTGACAAACCATCTAAGCTTTGTGTTAGTGCTAGCACTGCTTGTTCAGAAGTGCCATCTGAGCTCATGGGATCTGAGTAACAATTAGTTCATGGCTAGGATTCTCTGCTGTATAATGAGTACCTTGAAAGCTTGCCTTACACAGTCAAACTCTGCCCTCCATTAGCAGAATCTTTTCTCCATGTTAAAAGTCATTGTAAAAGTTCTCAACATATTATTTGTATTGATTATGTGGGAATTTCATATAATATACATTACAATCTTTTTCTATTGCCTTTTCCTTTTCCCAGATTCAAATTTCTACCCATGTGTCACACTAAACTATTTTTTCTTTAAAATACATCAATTGAAGTATGTGTTGTTCATATACTCATTGGAACATGATTAGAATCTCAGTGCTAAATCCCATAAAGAAAACATAATTCATATTTTCAGCACCATGACACCACCCACAAGAAGCAGTCAGTCTTCAAGATGTCTATACTTCATCGCCTTGATCAGTTTTTCTTATGTATTCATTATGATTTATTTACTTTTTATCCTCTCTTCTGCCCCCTCCCTCTTCTCCTTCCAGTCTCAGCCACCCTCATTCTTCTACCCCTGTGACCTCTCTCTAGTTCCCTGAAAGGGAAGGTCCTCCTCCTCCTCCTATCTGACCCTAGGTTATCAGGTATCACCAAGGCTGGCTGCATCATCTTGTGCTGTGGCCTGATTTTCAGGCCATTGTTCTCCTTGTGTCCTCAATTCCCTCTACTTATGACACTCTTCCTCTCTCCTCTCCTGTAGGCTTCCCAGAGGTCTTAGGGGAGGGAGAATTTCATAGGGAAATCCCAATTAGACCTGGATGTTTTAAGGTCTCTTTCTGCATAATTTCAGATAGCAGGTCTCTGTCTTCAATTCCATTTGATGCAGAAGGAAGCATCTCTTTAGATGTAAGAACATCACACTGAACTATCAGTTGAGGGCAGAGAGCACCATATTTTAATAACAACAGCCTGAGTTGCTTGAAAATTTCTGTAGGATGTCCTGGCCGAACAGCTCAATTAACTGCCACCCAATCACCCTAGTGGAATACTGCTTTGTTGACAATAGAGGGCCTATTGGAACTTTATCCCCCACTATTAGGAGGCCTTCTCACAAGTGAATACATACCATATTTGTATTTCTGCATTTTTGTTATTTCACACAGAATGATTTTTCCTGGTTCCATCCATTTGCCTGAAAATAACATGATGTCATTTTCTTAGCTGAATAATACTCCATTATAGAAATATTCCACATTTTCTCCAAAGGAGATTGTCAGTCCTATTCTTAGACCTTGGAGTTTGCTGGAATTTTAATCATTGTATTGAATGACAAACCATCAGGATAACTGTATTCTTTTAGCCTAGAAGTTCCTCCATCTTCTTCCACTTCTTGGTGATTTGAATTGCAATGTCCCCTTGAAGTTCATCTGTTTACATGTTGAGTTCTCAGTGAGGTTATATCTAGGAAGTGTTTGGAGGTATGGCATTGTTGCAAAATATAATTCCTATTGAAGTTATACTATAGGAGGATGTGGCTTGAGGTCTACATGCCAATGAAAGTGACCAGACCCAATGAAGTCTCTCTCTTTGTCACTTTATATATATATTTTTATGTCGGTCTTGGTCTCTCTATCTGAATCTGTCTCTCTAATGTTTTTTTTTTATTTCTCTCTGTCTATTTCTATCTGCTTGCTTCTTGTGTTACCTTATAAAAAGCTCTAAGTTCTCCTGTAGTACTACAACAAGATAAGTGCTTGCAGACATGTAACTAGATGGTCTATGTAAAGATATAAGCAAGGTCCCAATTAAACACATTGTGTTCAAAGATTTGCCTTTGTCAAGGAGCATTTTCTGTGGAAGTAATTCACTGACTTAGGGCACATGTTTGCTTTTAACAAATAATAATGGAATCTGTGATAATGAGAAACTCACATGTCAAGAACACATTACTTTATTAATGACTACTTGAAAGAAATATGTGACACATTCCTGACCTAAGAGTCTTGGATATTGGTACTGTCATCTCTGTATTGTGTGCTTTCAGCTACTCAGATTAAGGCATGTATGGTTGCTCAGACTTTCAAGTAGGCTGTCCACTTGGACCTTTTAATAACTGGCTCCTGAAACACATACTGGGTTTAATCTGTTTCATGACATCATTCTCCCTCTCAGGCAATCAGCACCTGAGAGAATCTTGAGGTTTCCATGAAGATGAGTAAACAAACTTTCCTCAGTGTCCAGTATCTATGATACTGTGAACATGTGGTTTTTCTTTTGAAATACAACAATCCTTTAATTCTTTCCATTATCAAGATCCCACACCTTTATTCCTGTTTACCTCTGTGACAAAATCACATAGGAAATGAAACTCTAATGTTTATATCCCTGAACAGCTTCCTAAGTAGGAAACTTTCAAAGTGATGTGGGATTAAGGGGAATGTACCAAATTACAAGGTGTCTCCTACTTGTTTGCTCACAGTAGATGGCCTATTGGAACTCTCCCACTATAAGGAGACCTCCTAATAAGTGAATAGATGCCATAGTTGTCTCTCTACATTTTAGTGACTTCACCCAGGATGATTTTTCCTGGTTCCATCCATTTCCCTGAAAGTATCAAGATGTCATTTTCTTATCTGAATATTAATCCATTACAGAACTATTCCACATTTTCCCCAAAGGAGATTTTCAGTCTTGTCCTTTATACTTGGAAGTTTAATCATTGTATTGAATGACAAACTATCAGGATAACTATGTTTTTTTTTTTTAGCCTAGAAGTCCTTCCATCATCTTTTATTTCATGGTGATTTGAATTGAAATGTCCATGTGAAGCTCATCTTCTTAGATGTTGAGTCCCAAGTAGGGAAATGTCTGATATGGGTCAGGAGTTATGGCCTTGTTAGATAATATCATTCTTATTGGATTTATATTATAGGAGGGTGTGCATTGAGGTTGATATGCCAGTGAAAGTGACCAGACACATGGAGTCTCTGTCTCTTGGTCTATGTCACTTTATATATTGTTTTTTGTCGTTTTCAGTCTCCCTAATTCTGAATCTGACTCTCTAGTTCTTATCTCTAACTGTCTTTCTCATTCTTCTACTTTGGGCCTGGTGCTTGTGGTTTAGTATGAAAACCTGTCATTTCTGCTGAAGTAATTCAACAAGATGACTGCTTGCTGACTTGACATCATGGATAGTCTCTGTAAAATTATAAGCAAGGTCCCCATTAAATGCTTTTTATTCAAAGAGTTGCCTTTTTCAGGGAGCATTTTCCCAGTAAGTAATTCACTGACTGAGGACATATCTGTGCATTTAAGAAATAATGATGAAATCTGTGATAATGTGAAACATGTCAAGAACATGTGGCTTTATTAATAACCACTTGAAAGAAATATGTGACACTTTTCCTGAACTAAGAATCTTGGACACAGGAACTATCATCATTGTTTTTTTTGCTTTCAGCTACCCAGACTGAGGCATGTAGGGCTGCTCAGCCTTTCTCTCAATCAGGCTGTCCACATGGCCATTTTAATAACTGGCTCCTGAAACTCTTATTAGCTTTCACCTGTTTCATGACATCATCCACCCTCTCAAGCAATCAGCACCTGAGAGAATCTTGAGGTTTCCACGGAGATGTGTAAACAAATTTCCTCAGTGTCCAGTCTCCTTATCTTGTGCGCACTTAACTCTTTCTTGTGAAACCCAAAAAGCCTTTTTTTCATCCCTTTATCCAAATCCCACTCCATTACTACTGTTTAGCACTATGACAATCTCAGGTTAGAAATAAAACTGTACTGTTTATTTAATTTGGCAGCTTCCTAAAGTAGGAAGCTTCAAAGTAATGTGGAATTAACAGGAATGTACCGAATGAGTAAGGTGGTCTCCGACTGTGGTCTTGGGTCTGAAATTTCCTTGGTTGTGACTTTGAACTAAGCAGTTACTTCTTTACTCATTAATGTCCCTGAACATTCTTATTTATATAATAGGCTAGCAGGGTTTTGGGTTCCCTGGGTTATTGAGCCATTAAGAGCAGGGAGAAAAGAATGTAACCTGACCCATCCTGATGGCTAGTAGAACAGTGTCCACCTGAAAGAGGGAGTGTAAATGGGGAGACAGAGATGCAAAGAATGGACACAAGACAGATTCCTGATCAAATCTCAGTTTACTGAATGTGCAAACAATACTTATAAAGCAAAGGATACAAGCAATTTTTTTTTTTTCACAGTAGTAACACATCTGTCCCACCTGACCTGGTAACAAAGGAATTCACTCAAGTTTACAAGTTTGTTGTCTGGTTATAATTGTTGCAGGGAGCTTCCTACTTACTTATAGGCTCAAAACATATCACTTGCAGAGACCTCCAAGAACGGTCTCCGAGACATGGAACTTTAAGAAGACCCTCATCTGGCAAGGACACGAGGCAGAATTCCAATTACCAGACTCCTTCAGTTTCCCTTTCTTTGTTTTATAGAGAGCTTGTCTTAGGTTGGCAAAATATACTATTTTCCTTACTTGTCATCAACATCTTGGATGACATTTTTTACAAGCCCCTGCCTTAGGTTTGAAAAACCACAATTTGACACTTACATATTATTGACTTACCTCCATATAAAATGGGGTTGTTAGATTTATTTAATTTAAATTCATACAACTGCACTTGCATGCATTGAAGTTGTTGAATTAGAAACTGTAACACATAAGGAAGGCAGGCACAGGCCAACAAACCTATAATTGCCAGGTCCTCAATTGTCAGTCCCCACTTAAACACAGTCAAAGGATGGAAAGTGCCTCCTGAGGCGTAAATATATTCCAGGCTGTATTGGCCAATTCTAACCTAGGTTTTTTGGCAGATTCTATGTCATGGTTCTTATTTCTCATTGTTAATATGGTCAATGAGAAGTCTTTCCTAGACCAAATACCAGCAAGGTGATAATGAACCTGAGTCCAATTAAATTCTTTTTCATCATACCAAGATTCAGAAACCGTAACAGGAATCATAATAAAAGCAGGTTGCTTAACAACTAATACAGAAAGAGCATTATTATCAGCACTAACACAATTTGTAAGATTGTAATATACACATTCAATTGAATAGGTATGAATGTTCTTAAAATGTCTTACTACAATGTTTCCAATTAGCAGTAAATAAGGAGGATTAACACATGCAAAAACTGAAGTATACTTAATTAATTTAGCAAAGCTACTTGCATTCCCAGAGAATGCCTAAATATCTCAACTCATCAGACCATTTGCATACAGACAATTTCCATACTTTGGTTTGCCCTTTTTTTTTTTTTTTATCTGATGTCCTCCAAAGTCCAGCACAAACAGCTTTTTCTAAAACAAAGGTATTTTGACTGCCTTTACCAGGAGCCAAGTTCTTAATGCCCTTAATGATAGACCAGTCCAATCCATGACTATAAATGCAGGGTTATTATCCCAGTAGTAGATGGTGGGTGTTTCTCAGATGCATCTTTTCCAAAGAACCATTAGTCAAGGACAGTGCATTGATTCCCTTTCTCATGGGATAGGTCATTCTTAACTGCTATAGGAAGGGACAATGATAACCCTCCAAAGTTCCACTTAGCCTATTTGCAAAAGGAGGATTAAGCTGCCACCCCTACTTTGGAGTAGTAGGCATTTGTCTTATGACCTGGACAGGGGAGACTGGTAAGCTGTCCTGATGAATATTCTCTCTGGTAAAGCTCAGAGGATGACCTCTTCATTTTCCTAAAAATTTAAGAGTCTGTTTTACTTGTGTTCCTTCAAAATCAGGAAAACCCAGGAACCCAGTGTTGTTGACATAAACAAGGACTTCTGGATCATCACAGGAAACTGGATGTAGTACAGATGGATTAGGAACATATGCCCAATAAACAGTCATCTTTACTGAAGGAATCTTCATTGACATAATTATCATTGTCAGGAGAAAACTCCTCAACCACTTGCTGCACCAGACATTCCAGTAGCCATAGAGCTACACCATTTTCCTGTGGAAAAACACAGACAGATCCTTCTCCCCATATGAGTACAGGGTCCGCATCTAGGCCATTGATTTGATAAAGGATCTCCATTTTACTCTAGCAAAAATTTTCTTTGTTTCTCTATGCCAAAATCTATCTGCTGCAGATTCACCAGGCTTATCCAAATTTTAAAAATTTGAACGAAAAGAATATGATTAAGATGAGTCTTAGGTGTCCAGGGGATTAGCTCTTCTTTCTGTATTTTTTGCAAATAAATCTTAATTGTTTAGTGGGCATGCTCTACCATGTCTTGTCCTTGAGGATTATAGGGTATTTATTTATATGAGAAACTTGAAACTGTTGACAAAATCTTTTAATGATTTGGTAGTATATCCTGTTACATTTAGTTTTAAATTTCTTAAGAACTACTAGAACATTAAAATCCTGTAGATAATGAGCAATAACATTTTTGTAGCTTTTCCTTGTTGAGAAGTTGCAAAAATAAATGTAGAATAGGTATCTTGGCAAACATGTACATACTTTAATTGTTTAAATTCAGGAATGTGAGTAATATCCATTTTTCAAACTTGATTCTTTAGGAGTGACTCCCAAATAAGGAATAGGCTGAAACTGAGGACAAGTGCTGCAAGCCTTGACTATACTACTGGCACATTGCTTAGTCCATCCATATTTAAGTCACAAGGTTTGACTATTAAGATGATGCATACTATGGACAACCAAGGCTCTTCTTAACTATGAACAATAAACTTTTGTGTCTTTATCTGCCAATGCATTTACTTTAGACAGGGGTCCTGGCAAATTAGAATGAGCCCTCAAATGTCCTACAAAAAATAGAAAGGTTTTTTTGTATCAAATTTTGAATTTTTAAAAATAAAATTCCAGCAGGAGAAGATGTCTGCATTTGATCTGCAGTCTCTAACCTAGGCAAAGACTGAGCTACATATGCACTATCTGTAAAAATGTTCAAAGTCTGATTATTATAACTTTGAAACACAGTCAATACTGCAGATAACTGTTCTTTGCACAGATATGTTAAACACTTGAAAATATTTTGTTTTTTTTTTTATTCTATAAGAATAGGCACCAACACCAGATAATGAACCATCAGTAAAGACTGGTAAACTATCAACAATTGGGCTAACTTTGGTTTTAAATGTAAAAACTATCCGTTGCATGTAGAAAAACTGAATTAAGTTTGTGTGTGTGTGTGTGTGTGTGTGTGTGTGTGTGCCTCAAGAGGTTGGATTCTATCATAATAAGCTTACATATGTTAAAATGCCATATTCATCAGATCTCTGACAAGTCTGAGGGCCAGCATATTTGAGTTACTGTTTGTCTAACTTTATCATTTGTTCTAAACTTCATCCTATAAAATGTGATGTTATAATCTCAGTTTTGGCCATATTTTTTCAATGTATGTTTTAGAAACAAATTTTAGGTAAATCTATAACGGCAAACTTTATGGTTTCCCACTTTAGATTTAACCTTAAAACAAACAAACAACAACAAAAAAAAAACATAAATGAAAATAGTTCTGTAAAACTCAATCTTGTGCTCAACTATAATCTTTAGCATGACTGTAAATATGTTCTTTTTAAGCTAAAATCAAAATAAAACTTTGAATTAAACCTAATTTATGCAGGGGCTCACAAATCTTATGAATCCTATCATATTGTTTTAAAACTTAACAGCAAAAAATTAAAGGACAAAATTTTTATTTAACATTAAACAGAGAAGTAAACTTAGCCTGTAGCTCTCAAAAAAAAAAAAAAAAAAAAAAAAGTACTATTCTGGCCATACCAAATGTACAGGCCGGAAGAAACATCATTAAATCATTCATTTATGTATTGACAACCAAGCATATATTTTATTTAATGGTTTCTAATAATCCATATATAACCCTGCATAACCCTGGGCTAAAATGGAACTGTAGTCCTTTTTATTCCTACAAAAGAGCATAAGCAAACATTTTGCATTGAAGTATCACCAGCCTTTGTAAATGAAGAACAACAATTTTTATAGGTTGTATAGATTTTTTTGAGTTAGTTTTGTATCCAGCCAATTTTGCTGAAGGGGTTTATCAGCTGTAGGAGTTCCCTGTTAGAACTTTGGGGTCCCTCAGGTATACTATCTTATCAGCTGCAAATAATGGTACTTTGACTTCTTCCTTTCTGATTTGTATCCTCTTTATCTCCTTCAATTGTCTTACTGCTCTAGCAAGGATTTCCAGAATTATGTTGAAGAGATATGGTGAGAGTGGGCAGCCTTGCCTTGTCCTGATTTCAGTGGAATTGATGTTTCTCTCCTTTTATTTTGATGTTGGCTAAAGGCTTGTTGTATATTCCTTTTACTATATTTAGAGATGTGCCTTGTATGCCTGATCTCTCCAATATTTAAACATGAATAGATGTTGGATTTTTTCAAATGTTTTTTCAGCATCTAAGAAAATTATCATGTGGTTGTTTTCCTTTCATTTTAATTCAATATGTTGTATCACATTGAGCCATAGGAGCTATCCTCCTTCTGGAATATATGTGTGTGGAGGGGACCCATGAGGGATTCCACACTTTCTGGAATCTGTGTGGGACATGTGTCCAGTAGGGGCTGGTCGAGTCCTGGTATTTGGATATTCTCCTTACTCCAAGATGACAACTTTGGATTTCTATGTTCCTTATATATCTGTGTGTGTGTGTCTATGTTTATCTGTAGAGTCAGATGATTTTAGACATGAGACAATTTGAGTCAACACCTCTGAGTTTGATCCTGGACCATTGAAGTTAAATTCTAGAAAATACTTCTACATTTTATCATGCATTTTAAAATAGTAACTCTTGGACAGTCCAATAAAAAACTTAAAAAATTTCCTCCAACTTTTGGGGAAAATTAAAAAAAAAAACCTCTGGTATTTATGTTATTAATTTTATGAGCTAAAACCAAGCCAATTAAACAAAAACTGCAGTTATTACAACATATCATACAAAAAAACCTATAAAAATATGTTGTTCTTCATTTATAAAGGCTGGAGATTCTTCGATGCATAATGCTTGATTATGTTCTTTTACAGGAAAAAAAAAAAAGGATTACAGTTCCATGTTAGGCCAGGGTTATGCAGGGTTATATACAGATCATTGTTAACCATTATATAAAATATATGCCTGGCTGCCAGTAGCTAAATAAATTATTTCATGCTGTTTCTTTATGGCCTATAGATTTAGTATAGCCATTATAGTCCACTTTTGCTGAGGACTACAGGCTAGGTTTAGCTCTCTGTTTAATGTTAAATAAAACTTTTGTCCTTTAAATTTTTGCTGTTAAGTTTTAATACACTGTGATAGGATTCATAAAGATTTGCTAGCCCCTTTATAGTTTTGCATTGATTTTAGTTTAAAAAGAGCCAATTTAAAATCATGCTAAAGATTATAATTGAGTGCAAGATTGCGTTTTACCTATTCTCTGTTTAGGTTTTTTGTTATTGTTGCTGTTGTTGTTTTGTTTTTTTAAGGTTAAATCTAAAATTGGTAACCACAAAGTTTCCTGATATAGATCTAGCTAAAATTTGGCTCTAAAACATACATTTGAAAAATATGCCAAAATTGAGATCAAAACATCCTGTTTTATAGGATGAAGTTTAAAATAGGTGATAAGTGTAGACAAAGAGTAACTCAAATATGCTGGCCCTCAGACATTTCAGAGATCTGATATATATGGCATTTTAACATATGTAAGCTTATTATGACAGAATCCAGCCTGTTGATGCACAAATATATGTATGTGTATATATATATATACACATATATATATTATATATATATATGTCAATGAAGACCCCTTCAGTCAATATGACTGTATATATAATTAATTCAGTTTTTACCTATAGTTTTCACATTTAAAACAAAAGTTACCCCAATTGGGGATTCTTTAAGGGTATTTACTAATGGTTCATTATCTGGTGTTGCTGCATATGCTTATAAAAGGAAAACTATCTTTTTAAGTGTCTAACACATCTTTACAAATAGCAGAGTTATCTGTAATATTGGCTGTATTTCAAAGTTTTAATAAGTAGTCTTTGAACTTTTTACAGATAGTGCACATGTAGCTCAGACTTTGCCTAGGTTAGAGACTGCAGGTCAAATTCAGACATCTTCTGATGTAATTTTATTTTTAAAAATTCAAACTTCGATACAAAAAAGCCTTTCCCTTTTTTATAGAACATTTGAGGGCTCATTCTAATTTGCCAGAAGCCCTGTCTAAAGTAAATGCATTGGCAAATAAAGTCACCAAAGTTTACTGTTCACAGTTGAAAAGAGGACAGGATACCCATAATATGCATCATCTTAATAGTCAAACCTTGAGACTTAAATATGGATTGAATAAGGAACAGGCCCATAGTATAGTCAAGACTTACAGTAGTTGTCCTCGATTTCAGCCTGTTTGTCATTTGGGTGTCAATCCTAAAGGATTAGTTCCAAATCAGAATTGGCAAATGGATATTACTCTTATTCCTGAATTCAAATGATTAAAATATGCACATGTTTGTCTAGATACCTATTCTGGATTTATTTTTGCCATTCCTCAACCAGGAAAAGCTGCAAAGTATTTAAATACTCATTGTCTACAGATTTTAATGTTGTAGGAGTTCCTAAAAAATTTAAAACTGACAATGGAACAGGATATACTATCAAATCTTTTAAAAGATTTTGTCAACAGGTTCAAGTTTCTCATATAACTAAAATACCTTACAATCCTTAAGGACAAGGCATGGTAGAGCATGCCCACTAAACAATTAAGATTTATTTGCAAAAACAAAGTAGGAGCTACTCCCACGGACACCTAAGAAGCCTCTTAATCATGTTCTTTTCATTCTGAATTTTTAAATTTTGGAAAAAACATGATAAATCTGCAGCAAATAGATTTTGGCATAGAGAAACCAAGAAATATTTTGATAAAGTGAAATGGAGGGATCCCTTAACAAATCAATGGCATGGACCTGACCATGTACTCGTATTTGGATATGGATGTGTATGTGTTTTCCACAGGAAAATGGTGTAGCTCTATGGCTACTGGAATATTTGCTGCAACAAGTAGATGAGGAGTTTTCTCCTGACAACGATAATGATGTCAATGAAGACCCCTTCAGTCAATATGACTGTTTATTAGTTGAAAGTTTATAATCTACCCCTACTACATTAGGTTTCCTGGGAAGATCCAGAAGTCATTGTTTATGTCAACAACACTTGTTTGCAGGGTTTTCCTGCTTTTTAAGGAAAACAAACAGACACTTAAAATTTTCAGACACTTAAAACAGACACTTAAAAAAACACTTAAATTTTCAGAAATAGAAAGGGGTCCTCCTCTTAGCTTTACCAGTGGGAGAATTCGTCAGGGCTGCTTACCAGACTCCCCTATCCAGGTCATAGCTGGAGAATGCCTACTACTCTAAAGTTAGTGGCAGCTCAAGTTTCCCTTTGCAAACAGGCAAAGTAGAACATTGGAAATATTATTGCCCCTTCATATGGAGAGTAAGAATGACAGTCTTACATCTCCCTATGAGAAAGGGGATAAATTTTCTTTTCTTTGACTGATGGTTCATTGGAATATGCATCTGAGAAATGCCCAACATCTACTACTGTGACAATGACCATGAATTTAGAATCATGGACTGGACTGGGCTATTGTTAAGGGTATTAAGAACTTTGCTTCTGGAAAAGGCGGTCCCAATTCCTTTGCTTCAGAAAAAGTTCTTTGTGCTGAAGTTTAGAGGACTTCAAATAAAAGCTGGCCAGTATGGAAATTGGTGTCTATGTTGGAATATATAGTCATCCTTTCTGGGAATGAAGGTACCTTTGCCAAATTAATCAAGTATACTGCTGTTTTGACATCTGTTAATCCTCCTTATTTACTGCTAATTGGAAACATTGTAGTAAGATCTTTTAAGAACAATGATACCTATTCAATTGAATGTGTATATTACAATCTTACTAATTGTGTTAGTGCTGATAATAATTCTCTTTCAGTATTAGTTGTTAAGCAACCTGCTTTTGTTATGACTCCTGTTAGGGTTTCTGATTCTTGGTATGATGAAACAGAATTTATTTGGACTCTGGTTCAGAATCACCTTTCTGCTATTTGGTCTAGCAAAAACTACTCATTGGACATGTTAACAATGAGAAATAAGATCCATGACATAGAATCTACCAAGAAACCTAGGTTAGAATGGTCCACTGCAGCCTGGGATATATTTACTAGTCTCAGGATGCTCTTTCTATCCTTTGTCTCTGTGGTTAAGTGGGGACTGGCAATTGAGAGCCTGGCAGGTATGGGTTTGTTGGCCTATGCCTGCCTTTCTTAAGTGTTACAGTTGCTTCTTCAACAACTTCAATGCATGCAAATGCAGTTGCATGAATTTACATTAAAGTTCTCTAACAATTGATATGCAGGTAAGTCACAGACTGGTAAGAATAAAATTGTGGTTCTTCTAACCTAAGACAGAGGCTTGTAAAAGTAAGATCCAAGATCTTGATTACTAGGAAAGAAAAAAATGCATATATCACCAACCTAAGACAGGCTCTCCATAAAGCAAAGAAGGACAAATTGAAGTGGTCTGGTAATTGGAATTCTGCTTCCTGGCCTTGGCAGATGAGGGTATTATCTAAGTTCCATATCTCAGAGAATGTCATTGTCAAGCTCTGGACGAAGGGTGTTCTGAGCCTGTGAATTAGCTAGCAAGCTCCCTGCAAGTTTGTGAACCAGATAGCAAACTTAGTGTAACCATGAGTGAATTCCTGGATGCCTTACCAGATGGCACAGATGTGTTGCTACTGTGGAAAAAAATTGTTTGTACCCTTTGCTTACAACTGCTGTTTGCATGTTCAGTAAACTCAGATTTGATCAGGATTTTATCTTGTCTCCATTCTTCACATCTCATTCTCCACATTTACACTCCCTCTTTCAGGTGGACCCTGTTCTAATAGCCCACAGGATGGTCATGTTACTTTCTCTTTTCCTTGCTCTTAAAGCCTCAATATCCCAGTGAACCCTAGATCCTACGAGACTATTATATCAATAAGAATGTGAAGATACATTTACTCAATATGCAAGCAACTGTTCAATTCAAAGACACAACCTAAGAAATTTCAGATCCAAGAACACAGTAGGAGACCTCCTACTCATTAGGTACATTCCCCTTTATCCTACATTGCTTTGAAGCTTTCCTACTTAGGAAGCTGTGGAATTAAAAAAACATTAAGTTTCATTTACTTCCTGACATTGTCACAGAGGTAAAAAGAAGTAAAGTTGTGAGATCTGTATAAAGGGATGAGATAAAGCTTGTTGGTTTCTCAAGAAAAAGTCACATGTGCACAGGATCAGGGACACTGGACAATGAGGAATTCATCTCCAAGGAAACCTTAAGATTATCTCAGGTGCTGATTGACTGAGAGGCAGAATGATGAGATGAAAAAAGTAAAAGCTAGTAAGAGTTTCCAGAGCAAGTTATTAAAGCGCCAAGTGGATAGCATGCTTGAGAGAAAGCTGAGCAGCCTTACATGCCTCAATCTCGGCAGTTGAAAACACAGAACACAGAGATGAAAGTTCCTGTGTCCAAGACTCTTAGTTCAGGAAAAATGTCATATATTTCTTTCAAGTGATTTTTAATAAAGTCACGTGTCCTTGACATGTGAGTTTCACATTATGACAGAGTTCCTTATTATTTGTTAATGCTCAGATATGTCCTCAGTCAGTGAATTACTTAGTAGGAAAATGCTCCCTGACAAAGGCAAATCTTTGATCAAAAGTTTGTAACTAGGACCTTGCTAATATTTTTACAGAGATCATTCAGATGTTATGTCTACAAGCAGTCATCTTGTTGTAGTCCTTCAGTAGAACTAAGAGCTTTTCATACTGAACCACAAGTGGCAGGCAGAGAGAGGGTGACAGAGAAAGAAGGAGCTTGAGAAACAGATTCAGAAAATATTAAGACAGAGACCAACAGAAACAAACATATAAATTGACAGGGACCAAGAGACAGATACTCCATTCTGTCTGGTCACTTTTATTGGCATATCGACCTCAATTCATAACCTCCTATAGTATAATACCAAAAAGAATTTTTATATTATTTTTGTATTAATTACACTTTATTCACTTTGTATCACCCCATAAAGTCCTATCTCCTCTCCTCCGAATGTCAACATCCCTCTCCCTTGTCCACTCATGCACCTCCCCAAGTCCAAAGATAGGGGAGATCTTCCTCTCCTTTCTTCAGAACCTAGTTTATCAGGTCTCATCAGGAATGGCTGCACTGTCTACTCCTGTGGCCTGGTAAGGATGCTCCCTCATCAGGGTGAGGTGATCAAAGAGCAGGCCATTCAGTTCATATCAGAGGCATTCCCTCTTCCCATTACTATGGAATCTCCTTGGAAACTGCCTACATCTGTGCAGGGTTCTAGTATATCTCCATGCATGGTACTTGGATGGAGTATGAATATCAGGAAAGACCAACATGCTCATATATATATATATATATATATATATATATATATATATATATATGGTTCTGTTGTTCTCCTTGTGGAGTTCCTGTCTTCTCTAGAATTTACTGTATCCCACTTATTTCATAAGATTCGATGCACTCTGCCCAACAGTTAGCCATAAATCTCAGCATCTACTTCGATAGTCTGTAGGGCAGAGCCCTTCAGAGGCACTTTGTGGCAGGCTCCTAACTTGATCCATATTTTCTCCTTCTTCTGATGTCCATCCTCTTTGCCCTTTGGGTTGGGGATTGGGCCTTTTAGCCAGAGTCCTCCCTGTTGATTAAATTATTTTAGATGTACAGATTTTAGTGTTTATCCTATATTATATGTCTGTATGAGTGAGTATATACTGTGTATGACATTCTTTATCTGGGATAGCTCACTTCCAGAATCCACCAATGACCTGCAAATTTCAAGTTTTCCTTGTCCATATTGTGTACTTGAGCTTCATTAAGATATATGCCTAATAATGGTATAGCTGGATCTTGAGGAAACATTATTAATAGTTGTTTGTGAAAGTACCAGACTGATTTTCAGAGTGGTTGTACAAGTTTACATTCCTACTAGAAGTGGAGGGAGGGTTCCTCTTTCTCCACAACCTCTCGAGCATGTGTTGTCACTTGAGTTTTTGATCTTGGCCATTCTGAAAGAGATGAAATCTCTGGGTACATTCTATTTGCATTCCCTCGATGGCCAATGAGGCTGAGCATTTCAAGTATTTTTCTGCCATTCCATATTCCTCTATTGAGAATTCTCTGTAACATCTGTTCCTTTTTTTTTTTTAAACTGGATTACTTGATTTGTTACTTTTCCACTTTTTAGTTCTTTATATATACTGGAAAATATCCCTCTGTCACATAGAGGGTTGGTGAATATTCTTTCCCAATCTGTAAGCATTCATTTTGTTCTGATGACAGTTTCCTTTGTCTTATAAAAGCTTTTCAGTTTCATGAGGTCCCATTTATAGATTATTGTTCTTAGAGCCTGTGCTGTTGGTGTTCTGTTCAGGAAGTTTTCTCCTGTGCCAATCAGTTCAATATTCTTCCCCACTTTTTCTTCTAACTGATTTAATGGGTCTGGTTTTATGTTGAGGTCTTTGATCCACTTGGACTTTAGTTTTGAGCAGGCATTTTCCTACATGTAAATATCCACTTAGACCTGCACCATTTGTTGAAGATGTTATCTTTTTTCTACTGTATGGTTTTGGCATATTTGTCAAAACTCAACTGTCCATAAGTATGTGGGTTTATTTATGGGTCTTCTCTTTGATTCCTTTGATCCACCATTCTGTTTCTATACCAGTACCATGTACTTTTAATTATCGTTGCTCTATATTATAGCCTGAGATCAGGGGTGGTGATACATCCAGAAGATCTTTTATTGTAGAGGATTGTTTTAGCAATACTGGGTTTCTTGTTTTCCCATTTGAAGTAGGGGGTTTTTCTTTCAATTTTTCTGTAAAGAATTATTGGTAATTTGATGGGAATTGCATGGAATCTGTAGATTGCTTTTGTTAAAATGGCTATTTTTACTATGTTAATCCTGCTAATCCATGAGCATGGTAAATCTTTCTATTTTCTGGTATCTGCTTCTAATTCTTTCTTCAAAGACTTGAATATATATATATATATATATATATATATATATGTCTTTGACTTGCTTGGTTAGGGTCACACCAAGGTACTTTCTATGTCTTTGACTGAATACAAGAACACATCAAAGATATCATCCACTATTATCAAGTAGGCTTCATATGCAGAGGTGGTTCAATATATGGAAATTCATCAATGTGATCCACCATATTGAAAAAAAAAATGTAAGAAAAAAAGAGAAATGTGATCTACTATTTTAACAAATTGAATGAAAAAATAACATATAATAATGTCCTTCGATGTTGAAAAAGCATTTAACAAAATCCAACATGCATTCATGCTTATATTATTGGACATATCTAATAGTGAACTCCTACGGCTGAGAAACAACTTCAGTAAAGGGGCTGGATATAAAAATAACTCAAAAAAAGTCAGTAGCCCTCCTCTATACCAAAGACAAAAGTACTGAGAAAGAAATTAGGGAAAAAATATATTATCTGACAAGGCCATACCTCCAAACATTCCCATACATTTCCTAACTGGGGACCATACACATAAATAGATGGGCTTAGAGGAGATATTGCAATTCAAATCACCAGGAATGGAAGAAGTTGGACTTCTAGGCTAAAAGAACACAGTTTTCTTGATATTTTGTCATTCAAGACAATGATTAAAGTCCTAGCAGCTTACAAGGACTAAAGACAGGAGTGACAATCACCTTCAGAGAAAATGTAGAATATTTGCATAATGGAGTATTATTCTGTTATGAAAATTACATCAAGATATTTTCAGAATAAAATGGATGGAACCAGGAAAGATCATTCTGGGTTAAGTAACTAAGATGCAGAAAGACATACATATTATGTATTCATTTATTAGGAGTTCTCCCAGTAGTGAGGTATAAAGCTCCAATTGGCCATCTATTATAACCAACCCAGTCTACCACTAGTGGAATTGAGTGGAATTTAATTGAGTTGAAGGGCCAGGGCATCCTGTAGAAAATTTCAAGTTGCTCTCTACCATCAACTGATATATCAGTGCCATGTTCTTGGTTCCACAGAGATGCTTCCTTCATCAAATGGGATTGCATACAGATATCCACAGTCTGATATTTTGCGAAGAGAGACCTTAGAACATACAGTTGTAAATTGGATTTCCCTCTTAAATTCCCCCTCTCCTCAAAGCTCTGGAAAGCCTGCAGGAGGGCAGGTTTGAAGAGTGTCATAAGTAGAGTGAATTGAGGACACAAAGAGAACAATGCCCTGAGCATTCAGGCTGCAGAGGAAGATGATGCATCCAGCATTGGTGAGTCCTGACAGAAAGGGGAGGAGGACCTCCCCTATCAGGTAACCAGAGAAAGGTCATAGAGATAGAAGAAGGAGGCTGTGTGGGACTGGAAGATGAAGAGGGAGGGGATAGCAATGGGAATACAAAGTGAACAAGTCATAATAAATAAATACATAAGAGAAACTGTGATCAAGGTTATGATGTATAGAGCTCTTCAGGACTGATGGCTTTTTTTGGGAGTGGTACCATCCTGCAGCAAATATGAGCTCAATTTTTTTAAGGGACTTTCACTGAGACTCTGATCATGTTGCAGTGAGTATATGAACAACACACACTTTAATTGATACAATTAAAACAAAATTAGTGTGACACATGGGTAGGAATTTGAACCTAGGAGCAATAGAAAAGAAGTATAATGCATATTATATGAAATTCCCACATAAGCAATGAAAATAATATGTTGACAACTTATAAAATGACACTTAACATGGAGAAAAGATTCCACTAAAGGAGGGCAGAGTTTGACTTTGTAAGGTATGCTTTCCAGAAATTCATTATGTAGCAAAGAACCCTTGCCATGAACTAGTTGTTACCCAGCTACCTCAGACCCCCAGGGCTCAGGTGGTACCTGTGAAGAAGCAGTCCTGACACTAAAATTATGTTTAGATGGTTTGTCTGGAATACCACAGCAGAAAACACAGCAGCTCTTTGTTCTAGTTATATAACAGGGACACATTTCTCTGTCCTCAAGGATCATTTTTAAATATAAACCCCAGGACCACTAGGGTTCCTCACTGTCTACTGAGAATGACACAGCTGCCCATCCAGCCAAGTCAGCAAAGGCTCATAGAGGTATGCCAACAAAAGTGTGGAAGAGTACAAGCTCTCAAAGAGTTTATTGCCCTTCAGTTCTCCTTTTACACACACAGAACTTTTTCTGTTTCAGCCTAACCAATCACAGGAACTATATCTTTTCCTTCTGTTTCCCCTGCTCTCAAAAATACCCCAGCGAACACTCAACACACCTGACTATTACATCAATAAGAATGTGAAGTTACATTTAGTGAGTATTCCAGTAACTGCTCAATTCAAAGACACAACCTAGGAAATTTCAGGTCCAAGGCCACAGTTGGAGACCACCTTGCCATTGAATATATTTCCCCTTAATCCCACATCATTTTGAAGCTTTATTAGTTACAAAGCTGTCCAATTAAATAAACATTAAATTTTCATTTCCTATCTGACATTGTCACAGGTAAACAGGAGTAAAGGTGTGGATCTGGATAAAGGGATGAGATAAAGGCTTGTTGGTTTCACAAGAAAAAGTCACATGTGCACAGAATCCGAGATACTTGAGAGCGAGGAAAGTTTGTTTACTCATCTCCATGGAAACCTCAAGATTCTCTCAGGTGCTGATTGCCAGAGAGGGAGAATGATGTCATGAAACAGGTGAAAGCAAGTAAGAATTTCAGGAGCCATTTATTAAAAGGGCCAGGTGGACAGCCTGCTTGAGAAAGGCTGAGAATCCCTACATACCTCAATCTGGGCAGCTGAAAGCACACAACCCACAGATGACAGTTCCAGTGTCCAAGACTCTTAGTTCAGGAAAAGTGTTTCTTTCAAGTGTTCATTAATAACGTCATGTGTCCTTGACATGTTTGTTTCACATTTTCACTGATTCCATTATTATTTTTTAAATGAACTGATATGTCCTCTGTCAGTTAATTACTTACTGTGAAAACATTCCCTTCTCCAGAAAATCCTTAAAAAAGCATATAATTTGGACTTTGTTGATATTTTTACAGAAAACATCCAGAACATCAAGTCAGTAAGCTCTCATCTTGTTTTAGTCCTTCAGCAGAACTGAGAGCTTTTCATGCTGAACCACAAGAAGAGGGAAGAGTGAGGAAGACAGAGAGAGACAAAGAGAGAAAGTGCTGGAGAGAGATATTCAGAAATAGAGACCTAGACCAACAGAAACAAAGATATGAAGTGACCTTTTAAGAGAGACTGGTTTTGTCAAATGCTTTTTCAGCATCTAAGGAGATTATTATGTTTTATTTTTTTCTTTCAGTTTGCTAATATGGTGGATCACATTGATGGATTGCTGTTTATTGAACCACCCCTGCATACCTGGGATGAGGCCTTCTTGGTCATAGTGGATGATATCTTTGATGTGATCTTGTATTTGGTTTGTAAGTATTTTGTTGAATATTTTTGCATCACTGTTCATTAGGGAGATTGTTCTGAAATTTTCTTTCTTTATTGGGTCTTTGTGAGGGTTAGGTACCAAGGTGATTGTGGCTTCGTAAAATGAGTTTGGTAATGTTCCTTCTGTTTCTATTTTGTGGAGTAGTTTGAAAAGAACTAGAGTTAGCTCTTCTTTGAAGGTCTGGTAGAATTCTGCAATGAAACCATCTGGTCCTGGGCTTTTTTTTTCCTTTGGATGGGAGACTTCTGAGGACTGCTTCTATTTCCTTGTGGGATATAGGATGATTAAAAGAGAGAGAGAGAGAGACTTCATTCTATATGGTCCCTTTCATTGGCATATCAACCTCAAAAGCATACCTTCCTGTAATATAACTCCTATAGGAATTATATTATCTAACAAGGCCATTCATCCTAACATTTCCCAGATAGTACCTCACTGGGTATTCCACATGTAAACAGATGAGCAACAAAGAGACATATAATTCAAGTCACCAAGAAGTGGAAGAAGATGGAGAGATTTTTAGGATAAAAGAACATAGTTATATTCATAGTTTCTCATTCAATACAATGATTACAGTCCCAGCAACTTTCAAACAAGATTGACAATCTCCTTTGAGGAAAATGTGGAATGTTTCCATAATGGAGTATTATTCAGCTATGAAAATGTTATCATGGTATTTTCAGGCAAATGGATAGAATCAGGAAAAATCATCCTGGGTGAAGTAACTAAAATGGAGAATGAAAATTATGGCATGTAGTCACTTATTAGGAGGTTTCCTAATAGTGGGGAAAAAATATTCAAACAGGCCATCTACTATTACCAAACAATTGTTCCACTAGGGGGATTGCGGGACAGTTAATTGAGTTGTTAGAGCAGAGCATCCTAAGTAAATTCAGCAAACCAATACAATTTTATTGAAATATGCTGCTCTCTGCCCTCAACTGATAGATCAGCGCCATGCTTTATCCACAGTTGTGCTTCCTTCTGCATCAAATGGGATTGCTTACAGAGACACACAGTCTGATATTGTGCAGAAAGAGAATTTAAAACACCCAATTCTAAACTGGATTTCCCTATGAAATTCTGCCTTCCATCAGTTCTCTGCTAAGCCTGCAGGAAAGGTGGCAGGTAGTGTGTCATAAGTAGAGGGAACTGAGGACACAAGGAGAACAATGCCTTGAGAATCAGGCCATAGGGGAAGATAAAGGAGAGAGCCTAGATTAGAACTGATAAGCAATGTTCAGATAGAAGGGGTCATTCTACCTCACCCATAAGGTAACTAGAGAACTGTAATAGAGGTAGAAGAAGTGGTGGGGGTTGGACTGGAATGAGAAGAGAGAGTAGGCAGCAGAGAAGATACAAAGTGAACGAATCTTAATAAATAAATACATAAGAAAAACTGTGATCAAGGTGATGAGGAATAGAGATCTTCAGGACAGATGGCTTCTTTTTTGGGGTTGTTGCCAGGGCGTGGCAAGGATGAACTCAGTTTTCTTTAAGGGACTTGTCAATGAGACTCTGATCATGCTCCAATGAATATATGATCAACACATACTTCAATTGATGAATTTTAAAGAAAAAAATATTTTAGTGTGACAAGTGGGTAGGAATTTGAACCTGGGATCAGTGAAAAAGGAGTGTAATGTATAATATATGAAATTCCACATAAGCAATAAAAGAATATGTTGACAACTTTTACAGTGACTCCTAACACAGAGAAAAGATTCCGCTAAAGGAGGGCAGAGTTTCACTGTGTAATGCATGCTGTCCAGAAACTCATTATGTATCACAGAAACCTTGCCATGAACAAGTTGTTACCCTGCTACATCAGGCCCCATGAGCTCTGGTAGCACTTCTGAACAAGCAGTTCTTTCACTATAACTACATTTAGAGGGGTTGTCAGGAGGACCACAGCAGGAAACACAGTTGTTCTTGAATCTTAGGACATATTTCTCCATCCTGAATGCCCAGTTTTAACTGCAAACCCAAGGACCAGGAAGATTGCTCACTGATCAAGGAGAAGGAAACAGATGCCAAACTGGACAGGTCAGTCAAGGCAACCTTTTTATAGAGGGTTGTCAACCCTAGTGTTGACAGCCCCAGCTGTCATAGAGTTAATTGCCTCTCATTTCTCCTTTTATACTCACACATCTTTCTCTGTTTCAGCCAAACCAGTGCCAGGAAATGTCTGGATTCCTATTGCTGCTCTTAAAATTCAATACAGCAGGAAACCCTAGGCCATGCCAACATATTATATCAATAAGAATGTGAAGATACATTTAGTGATTATTGGAGTAACTGCTCAGTTCAAAGTCACAACCTATGAAATTTCAAATCCAAGACTACATTATGAGACCACCATGTCATTCAGTACATTTCCCTTAATCCCACATCACCTTGAAGCTTTCCTACTTACAAAGCTGTCCAATTAAATAAAAAGTAAAGTTTTATTTCCTACCTGACATTATCACAGATGTAAGCACAAGTAAAGGTGTGTGATATGGATTAAGGGATAAGATAAAATATTGTAGGATTTCACAAGTAAAAGTCAAGTATGCACAGATTTATAGATTCTGAATACTGAGGAAGGTTTGTTTACTCATCTCCATGGAAACTTCAAGATTTTCTCAGGTGCTGACTGGCTGAGAGGCAGAATGTTGTCATGAAACAGGTGAAAACCAGTAAAATTTTCAGAAGCCAGTTATTTTAAAGGGCTAAGTGGGCAGCCTGCTTGAGAGAAAGGCTGAGCAACCCTACATGTAGCTTCAATCTGGGGAGGTGAAATCACAGAACACAGACATGATAGTTCCTGTGTCCAACATGCTTATTTCAGGAAAGTTGTGACATATTTCTTTCAAGTGGTCATTAGAAAAATCACATGTCTTTGATGTGTGACTTTCACATTATCACAGAATCCATTAGTTTTTTTTTTTTTTTAAATACACAGATATGTCCTCTATCATAGAAATATTTACTGGAAAAATGTTCCCTCACAAAGGCAACTCCTTGAACAAAAAGGGTTTAAATGGTACCTTGCTTATATTTTTACAAAGACCATCCAGAATGTCGCGACAGCAAGCATTCATCTTGAGAACTTTTTATACTGTACCACAAGTGGCAGGCAAAGAGAGGGAGACAGAGAGTGAAAGAGAGACAGAAAGTGCTAGAGAGACAGAATCAGAAATAGAGAGAACTATACCAACAGAAACAAAGATATAGAGTGACAGAGACAGAGAGACAGAGACTACATTCTTTCTGGTCACTTTCAATGGCATATCAACTTCGAAGCACACCCTCCTATATTATCACTCCCAAAGGAATTATATTATTGAACAAGGTAATACTTCCTAAACCTTTACAGACATTTCTTCACTGGGACTAAACATGTAAATAGATAATCTTCCAGGGGACATTGCTACTCAAATCACCAGGAAGAGGAAGAGAATGTAGGGACTTGTAGTCTAAAAGAAAATAGTTATCCTGATTACGATAATTGAGTGTAGAATTTCACTGTGTAAGGCATGCTTTCCAGGAACTCATTATATAGTAGAGAATCCTAACCATGAACTAGTGGTTATCCAGCTACTTCAGACAACATTAGCTCAGTGGCACTTCTAAACAAGCAGTCCTGGCACTAACACTTTGTTTAAATGGTTTGTCCAGAGATCAACATCAAGAATCAATACTGCTATTGTGTCCTAGGCATATAATGCAGACCCATTTCTCTGTCCTAAATGACCAGTTTAAATTGTTAACCCCAGGACCAGGAGGATTCGTCAATAAACAGTGAGTAGGACACAGCTGCTGATCCAGCCATGTCAGCCAAGGCAACCATTCTCCTAGTGGGTTGGCAGCACTAGTGTAGAATAGAACCAAATGTCTATGGGTTTATTGCCCCTCAGTTATCCTTTTACATACACAGATTTTTCTGTTTCAGCCAAACTATTCTGAGGAATTATCTGGTTTCCTTCTATTTTCCCTGCTCTTAAGGACTCAATAGCTCAGGGAAGCCAAGACTCTGCAAGCCTATTATATATATAAGAATATGAAGTTACATTGAGTGAGTACAGGAGTAATTGCTCAGTTCAAAGTCACAACCTAGGAGATTTCAGATTCAAGAGCACATTATGAGAATACCTTGTCATTTGAAATCCCATAAACTTTGAAGCTTTCCTACTTAGGTAGCTGTCCAATTAAATAAACATTACAGTTTCATTTCCTCCCTGACATTGTCACAGAGGTAAAAGAAATAAAGTTGTGTTATCTGGATAAATGGATGAGATAAAGGCTTGTTGGGTTTCAGAACAAAATGTCACCTGTGCATTGAATCAGAAATACTTGAAACTGAGGAAAGTTTGTTACTCATCTCCATGGAAACCCAAAGATTAAAGCCAGTAAGTGTTTCAGGAGCCAGTTATTACAAGGACCAAGAGGGCAGTCTGCTTGAGAGAAAGGCTGAGAATCCCTACATGCCTCAATCTGGGCAGCTGAAAGCACATAACCCAGAGATGTCAGTTCTTGTGTCCAAGACTCTTAGTTCAGGAGAGGGGTCACATATTTCTTTTAATTGTTCATTAATAATATCACATGTCCTTGACATGTGAATTTCAAATTATCACAAATTCCATTATTATTTATTAAAAGCACAGATATATCCTCAGTTGATGAATTACTTAGTTGGAAAACACTCCCTGACAAAGGCAAATCTTTTAACACAAAGTGTTTAATTGGGAATTATTTTATATTTTTACAGAGACCATCTAGGTTCACATCTCAAAGGAGTCATCTTGTTGAAGTACTTCAGGAGAACTGATAGCATCTCATACAGTACCACAAGTGGCAGGCAGAGAGAGGTTGACAGGGAGAAAAAGAGAAAGACAGAGAGAAAGAGTTATAGAGTCAGACTGAGATTGAGAGACAGACCAAAATAAACAAATATATAAAGTGACAGAGACTGAGACACAGAGACTCCTTTCTCTCTGGTCATTTCCATTGGTATATCAAGCTAAAAGCACACGCTCCTATATTATAAATCCGACGAGAATTATATTATCCAGCCAGGCCATACTTCCAAACACTTCCCAGACATTTCTTCACTGGGGACTCAACATGTAAATAGATGAGCTTCAACGGGACATTGCAATTCAAAGCACCAGGAAGGGGAAGAAGGTGGAGGGAATTCTAGCTAATAGAACATACATATCCTGATAGTTGTCATCCAATACAATGATTAAAATCACAGCAAATTGCAAGATCTAAGAACAGGACTGACAATCTCCTTTGTGGAAATTATGGAATATTTCAATAATGGAATATTGTTCAGCTAAGAAAATGACATCATGTTATATTTAGACAAATGGTTGGAACCAGAAGAAATCCTCCTGTGTGAAGTAACTAAAATGTAGAAGGACAAATATGGTATGTACTCATTTCTTTGGAAGTCTCCTAATAGTGAGTGATAAAGTTCCAATAGGCCATCTATTGTAACAAATGTAGTCTTTCACTAGTGGGATTGGGTGGCAGTTAATTAATATTTTGGGCCAGGCCATCCTACAGAAATTTTCAAGCAACTCAGGCTGTTGTTATTAAAATAGGTTCCCCTTTGCCCTCAAATGATAGATCACTGTCATGTTCTTACATCCAAAGAGATGCTTCCTTCTGCATTAAATGGAATTGCATATAGAGACCTACAGTCTTATATAATGCTGAGAGAAATCTTAACATACCCTGCTCTAAATAGTATTTCCTTTTAAATTCTCCCTCACCTCAGAGCTCTGGGAAGCTTTCAGGAGAGCAGGGAGGAAGAGTGTCATAAGTAGAGGGAATTGAGAACACAAGGAAAACAATACCCTGAGAATCCGGCTGCAGAGAAAGATGATGAAGCCACCCTTGCTGTTACCTAATTTACTAGGGTCAGATTGAAGGTGGAAGAGGACCTTCCTTATCAGGGATCTGGAGAGAGGGAATAGGGGTAAAACAAGGATGGTGGGTGGGGCTGGAAGCAGAAGAGTGGAAGCAGCAGAGGAGACACAAAGTAAACAAATAGTAATAAATAAATACATAAGAAAAGCTGCAATCAATGCAATGAAGTATAGAGCTCTTCAGGACTGATGGTTTCTTCTTTGGGGTGGTGTCATGGTGTGGCAAGAATGAACTCATTATTCTTTAAGGGGCTTGGTACTGAGACTCTGATAATATTCCAATGAGTAGATGAAAAACACATTTTAAAATTGATTTATTTTAAAGAAAAAAATAGTGTGACATATGGGTAGGAATTTGAAACTGGGAGCACTGGAAAAGGAGTGTAATATATGTTATATAACACTCCCACATAATCAATAAAAATAATATGTTGATACCTTTTACAGGGACTTTTAATATACAGGAAATGTTCCACTAAAGGAGCACAGTTTTACTTTGTAAGGCATTCTTTCCAGGAACTCATTATGTAGCAGAGATCCTAGCCATGAAATAGTGCTTACCCACTACCTCAGGTAGCACAGAATCCTACCGATAAAGTAGAAGTTACCCAGCTACCTCAGAGCCCATGAGCTCTTTGGCACCTCTGAACAAACATTCCTGGCACTAACACTACATTTAGAGGGTTTGTATGAAGGACCACAGGAAAAAAAACAAAAAAACAAAACAAAACAAAAAACAGCAGTTATTTTGACCTAGGCATAAAACAGGGACCCATTTCTCTGTCCTAAAGGCCCAGAGTTAACCTCAGGTCCAGGAGGGTTCCTCAGTGATAACTGAGTAGGAAATAGTTGCCGATTTAGCCATGTCAGCTAAGGCAACCATGCTCATAGAGGGTTGGTAAAACCAGTGTAGGACAGAACCAGCTATCTAATAGTTACTTGCCCCACAGTTCTTTTACATTCACCGATCTTTCTCTGTTTCAGCCACACCAGCCCCAGGAATTGTCCAGTTTTCTTGTTTTTCTCTTCTTAAAGACTCAATACCCCAGGGAACCTTAGACCCTGCCAGGCTATTATAATCAATAAGAATGTGAAGTTACATTTAGTGAGTATGCCAGTAACTGCTCAGTTCAAAGTCAAAACCTAGAAAATTTCATAACCAAAGCCACAGTAGGAGACCACCTTGTCATTCACTACATTCACCTTAATCTCACATCACTTTGAAGCTTCCCTACTTTGGAAGCTTTCCAATTAAATAAATATTAAAGTTTCATTTACTACCTGGGACTGTCACACAGGTAAACAGGAGTAAAGGCATGGGATCTTTACTCACACAAATGAACAAATGGATGAGATAAAGGCTTGTTGGATTTCCCAAGAAAATGTCACATGTACACTGGATCAGAGACAACAGACAGTGAGGATTTTTTTTTTTTACTCATCTTCATGGAAACCCCAAGATTCTCTTAGGACTCAATCCTTGAGAGGCAGAATGATGTAATGAAACATGTTAAAGCCAGTAAGTTACTTAGGAGCCAGTTATTAATACAGCCAAGTAGACAGCATGCTTGAGAGGAAGGCTGAGCAGTCCTACATACCTCTGGGCAGCTGAAAGCACAAAACACAGAGATGAAAGATCCTGTGTCTAAGTCTCTTAGTTCAGGAAAGTGTCACATATTTCTTTCAAGTGGTCATTTATAATGTCACGTGTCCTTGACTTGTGAGTTTCACTATGTCAGAGATTCCATTGTCATTTGTTAAATGCATAGATATATCCTAAGTCAGTGACTTTAGGTTGTACAGGCTGATAAGTAAGGATTTATTTGCATTTTTCTACATGTAGACATCCAGTTAGAACAACACTATTTGTTGAAGATGCTATCTATTTTTCCATTTATGGTTTTGGCATCTTTGTCAAAACTCAGGTGTCCTGAACTGTGTGGGTTTATTTCTGTTTCTTCCATTTGGTTCTGTTTATCCACCATTCTGTTTCTATGCCAGTACCATGCAGTTTTTATTACTGCGTCTCTAAAATACAGTTTGAGATCAGGGATGAAGATACCTCTAGAAGGAAAGGATTATATTAGCAATTCTGGGTTTCTGGTTATTCCATATGAAGCTGAGAATTTTTCTTTTAAGGTCTGTAAAGAATTCCGCCCCTAATTTAATGGGAATTGCAATGAAACTGTAGATTGCTTTTGGTAAGATGGCTACTTTTACAATGTTAAGCCTGCCAAGCCATGAGCATAGGAGATCTTTCCATCTTCTGATATCTTCTCCTAATTCTTTCTTCAGAGACTTGAAATATTTTTCATACAAGTCTTTGACTCCCTTCATTACTTTATTTCTTTGACCAAATACAAGAACACATCAGAGATAGCATCCACTATGACAAAGTAGGATTCATCCCAGATATGCAGGGGTGGTTCAATATGTGGAAATCAATCAATGTGATCCACCTTATTAAAAAAAAGAAAGAATAAAAACCCCACATGATAATCTCCTTAGATATTGAAAAAGCATTTGACAAAATCCAACATCCTTTCATGTTTAAAGTTTGGAGAGATCAGGGATACAAGCACAAACCTAAATATAATAAAGGCAATATTTCAGCAAGCCTATAGTCAACGTCAAACTAAACAGAGAGAAATTTATAGCAATCCTACTGAAATCAGGGACAAGGAAAGACTGCCCACTCTCTTCCATATCTCTTCATCATAGGTTTGGAAGTCCTAGCTAAAGAAATAGGACAACTGAAATAGATCCAGGCAATACAAATCAGAAAAGGGCAAAGTCAAAGTATCACTGCTTGGAGATTTTATGATTCCTTAGTTACCTCAAATATTCTACCAGGAAATTCCTACAGCTGATAAACAACTTCAGCAAAAATGGCTGGATAAAATAACTAATGCAAAAATATCAGGAGCCCATCTGTATACAAAAGATAAAAGGACTGAGAAAGAAATTAGGGAAACAAAAGGAATTATATTATCTAACAAGGCCATACCTCTTAACACTAACCAGACATTCCCTCATGCAGGCCCTACATGTAAGTAGATGGCCTTAGAGGGGACATTGGAATTTAAATCACCAGAAGTAGAAGATGGAGTGACTTCCAGGCTAAAAGTACATTGTTATCCTGAAAGTTTGTCATTCAATACAATGATTAAATTCCTAGCAACTTCCAAAGACTAACAACCAGGACTGACGATCTCCTTGGGGGAAAATGTAGAATGTTTCTATAACGGAATATTATTCAGCTAAGAAAATGACAATGTGATATTTTCAGGCACATGGATGGAACCAGGAAAAATAATCCTATGTGAAATAACTAAAATGCAGAAAGACAAATATGGTATGTGTTCACTTACTGTCCAGTCTCCTAATAGTGGGGGATAAATTTCCAATAGGCCACAAACATGATCAGAGATGCTGGACACTGGGGAATGATTGTTTACTCATCTCCATGGAAACCTCAAGATTTTTCTCAGGTGCTGATTGGCTGGAGGTTGAATGATGTCATGGAGAAGGTGAAAGCCAGGAAGAGTTTCAGGAGCCAGTTATTAAAAAGGCCAAGTGGACAGCCTGCTTGAGAGAAAGGCTGAGCAGCCCTACATGCCTCAATCTTGGCAGGTGAAACCACTCAAAAGAGATGACAGTTCCTGTGTCCAAGACTCTTAGTTCAGGAAAAGTGTCACATATATTTTTGGAGTGGTCATTAATAAAATTACGTAATTTTCACATTATCACTGATTCCATTAGGATATGTCCTCAATCAGTGAATTACTTACTGTAATTCACCCCCTGACCAAGGCAAATTTCTGAGCAAAAAAACATTTAACTAGAACCTTGCTTATATTTTTACAGAGACCATCAGGATGCCATGTTAGCAAGCAGTCAACTTGTTGTAGTACTTCAACAGAACTGAGAGCTTTTCTTAATAACCACAAGTGGCATTCAGAGAGGGGGGTACAGAGAAAGATAGAGCTAGAAAGAGCTAGAGAGACAGATTGAGAAATAGAGACTAAGATGAGCAAAAACAAAGATATAAACTGACAGAGACTGAAAGACAGAGATTCCATTCTGTCTGGTCACTTTCATTGGCATATTAACCTCAAAGCATACCTCCTATAATATAAATCCAAAATAAATTATATATTTTTAATATTTTCAAAATGTTTATTAATTACTCTTATTCACTTTAAATCCCCCAAAAAAAATCCCACTCCTCCCCTCCCTATCCCACCTTCTGTCCCCCTTCTCCATGCATGACCATCCCCAAGTCCACTGATAGGGGAGTTCTCCTTTTTTCTGATGCTAGAATATTAGTTCTCATCAGGAGTGGCTGCATTGTCTTCCTCTATGGCCTGGTAAGGCTGCTTCCCCATCAAGGTGAGGCAATCAAAGAATAGGCTAATCTGTTCTTGTCAGAGGCAGTCCCTGTTCCCAAGATTTGGGACCCTCTAGGGCACTGAACTGCCATGGGCTACATCTTTGCAGGGGTTCTAGGTTATCTCCATGTATGGTACTTGGTTGGAACATGAGGAAAGACCCCTGTATTCAGATTTTATTTATTTTTTGTTCTGTTGTTATCATTGTGGAGCTCCTGTCCTCTCCACATCTTACTATTTCCCACTTCTTTCATTTGATTCCATGTACTTTGCTCAAAAGTTGACTATAAGCCTCAGCATTTTCTTTGATATTCTGCAGTGCAGAGACTTTCACAGGCCCTCTGGGAAAGGCTCCAAAACTTATCCCTGTTTTCTCCTTCTACTGATGTTCATCCTCTTTATCTTTCAGGGTCATGATTGAGCATTTTAGGCAGAGTCCTCTTTGTTGATTAGTTTCTTTCTTTTTTTTTTCAATGCAGTTTATTCAGGAACCTTGAACAATCATCTGGGGAAATCAAGCCCACAGCTTAAATAGCCTCTGGGTTGCCAACCCCAGCACGCCACGTGGGCAATGCAGATAGGTCCACATACATGGAAGCAAGACAGATCCTCAGCCTTAGCCAAATGTGGAGTTGTTCATGACAGAGAGCACTCACCATCCGGAAGGTGGAAGGCAGAAACCAGCTGCAACTTTAAGGCGTAGCATTAGGCAGCAGCAATCTCCAGTTCCCCCTTTTTGTTTTAGACGCATCAGGCAAGAGTAGAGGTCTGATCTCTGATATTAGAAATAAATTGGGCCTTTGTACTGATGTTCATTTATATGTCATCCACCCAAAGAGTATCAGACCCGTCTGATACCTTTTTCTCAGAGGTGGGACCTGGGGCATCAACCCACATGCAATCAGACATGCTCTTCTCTGGGTCCAAAGCTGCTGACCCTGAGTGCAGTACTTATCCTCGCATCCTGAGCATAACATTTTAGCTTTTTATGGTAGCCAACCATGCTTGGCGAGACTGTCCTGCTTCAATGGCTGTAAAGGCCTGAATGGTCATGGCTGCATTACACTGTTGTGTGACTCTAATCTTGCATATATACCACAGGCAAACCAAGGAGACAAACACCAGAAGGCCTGCTAACGCTCCCATGCCCACCCATTCCTTCAGATGATTCATGGCTGCAACAATCCTTGATGATAATCCTGTGGCTAGTCCTGTGTCCACTCTGGTAGAATTTACCGTGACAATGGCAACTCTCAGCTTCTCCATCATAGTATCGAATTCTCCAGTCCAATTACCTAAATATAGCTAGACAATTGTTTAGACAGATTTGCAGCACTGGGAAAATTCTCATGTTGTATGCTATTGATTCAAAGTCCAGCATACTTTCATTGACAGCCAAGTTGACCGATTTGCCATAGGGTATCAATTTGCACCTGCCCGAGGTCAATCCTCTGAGTGAACACCATCAAGCCTCCTTTTACTTGAGCATTAATTCCTTATTGTACATCTAAGGCATGAGCTACATTGGCTAAAATGTTATTCAGGGTCTGAGCAGTCTGCACAGTATGACTCCTGGCTAATGCCTCGGTTGTAGCTCCAACAGCTGCCAATGAGATGGCAGTAAAAAATGGCAGCTGTAATTCAAAGATCCCTTTTCTGTCTGAAGAGAGTCATAGCGTGAGAGGCATCAAAGGGCACAGGCACCAGCAAGGCATGTGAGTAACCAGCTAGTAAATTTACTAGCATTCCAGCATTGGGAAAAAAGCAAGTATCATTACCACAATTCATTGGCTCTATCTGGCTAATAATAAATAAAAATGGGGGACATAAACAAACAGGTGTGGGCTTATAGGAAATATTATGAGAAGCCTTAACCCCCTCGTTGAAACATCCGGCATCAGTTCTAGAACTAGCAGTGGTGGAGTTTGAGGTCTGAGTAGGTTCAGGAGACCATTGCCCCCAGGGGTGAGACGTGCTCCATGTAAATTGACTAACTCCATGTTTTCCTCCACTTTTGAAAGTCATTTAAGGTACTTAAATTATTTTTTCCCTTTTTTAAAATTTTTCCTCAATTACACTTTATTCATTCTGCATCCCCCCCCATAAGCCCTTCCCTCCTCCGCTCCCAATCCCATCCTCCCTCCTCCCTCTACATGCGTGCCACTCCCCAAATACACTGATAGGGGAGGTTCTCCTCTCCATTCTGATCTTAGTCCATCAGTTCACATCAAAAGTGGCTGCATTGTCCTCTACTATGGCCTGGTAAGGCTTCTCCCCCTCAGGAGGAGGTGACTAAAGAGCAGGTCAGTCATTTCATGTCAGAGGCAGTCCATCTTCACATTACTATGTAACCCAATTGGACTCTGAACTGCTCTGGGCTACATCTGTGCAGGGGTTCTGGGTTATATCTAGGAATAGTCCTTGGTTGGAGTATGAGTCTCTGGGAAGTTCCCTGTGTTCAAATTTTCTTGTTCTGTTGCTCTCCTTGTGGAGACCCTGTCCTCTCCAGCTCTTACTATTTCCCAGTTCTTACATAAAATTCCATTCACTCTGCCCAACAGTTGCCCATCAGGATCAGCATCTGCTTTTGATAGTCTGTAGCGCAGAGGCTTTCAGAGGCCCTCTGTGGTAGGTTCCTAGGTTGTTTCCTGTTTTCTTCTTCTTCTGATGTCCATCTTCTTTGCCTTTCAGGATGGGGATTGGACATTTTAGTTAGGGTCCTCTCTCTTGCTTAGTTTCTTTAGATGCACAGGTTTTAGTGGGTTTGTCCTATGTTGTATGTCTATATGAGTGAGAATATACCATGTATGTCTTTTTGCTTCTGGGACAACTCACTCAGGATAATCCTTTACAGGTCCCATAATTTATCTGCAAATTTCATGATTTCCTTATTTTTCATTGCTGAGTAATATTCCATTGTGTAGATGTACCACAATTTCTGCATCCATTCTTCAGTTGAGGGGCATCTGGGTTGTTTCCAGCTTCTGGCTATTACAAACAAAGCTGCTACAAACATGGTTGAGCAAATTTCCTTTTTGTGTGCTTGAGCCTCTCTTGGATATATGCCTAGGAGTGGTATGGCTGGATCTTGGGGAAGCACTATTCCTAGTTGTGTGAGAAAACGCCTGATTGATTTCAGAGTGGTTGTACTGGTTTTCATTCCCACCAGCAGTGGAGAACGTTTCCTCTTTCTCCACAACCTCTCCAGCATGTGTTGTCACATGAGTTTTTGATCTTGGCCATTCTCATGGGTGTAAGGGGAAATCTCAGGGTTGTCTTGATTTGCATTTCCCTAATGGCTAGTGAGGTTGAGCTTTTCATTAAGTGCTTCTCTGCCATTCGGGATTCCTCTACAGAGAATTCTCTGTTTAGCTCTGTTCCCCATTTTTAAGTGGGTTACTTGGTTTGCTGCTTTTCAGCTTCTTTAGTTCTTTATATATATTTGATATGAGTCCTCTGTCAGATAAAGGTTTGGTGAAGATTCTTTCCCAATCTGTAGGCGGTCACTTTGTTTTGATGACAGTGTCCTTGGCTTTGCAGAAGCTTTTCAGTTTCATGAGTTCCCATTTATTCATTGTTGTTCTTAGAGCCTGTCTTGTTGGTGTTCTGTTCAGGAAGTTTTCTCCTGTACCAATGAGTTCTAGGGTATTCCCAACTTTTTTTTCAAGCCGATTTAATGTGTCTGGTTTTATGCTGAGGTCTTTGATCCACTTGGAGTTGAGGTTTGTGCAGGGTGATAAGTAGAAATCTATTTTCATTTTTCTACATGTAGACATCCAGTTAGACCAGCACCATTTGTTGAAGATGCTATCTTTTTTCCATTGTATGGTTTTGGCATCTTTGTCAAATATCAGGTGTCCATAAGTGTGTGGGTTTATTTCTGGGTCCTCTGTTCGGTTCCATTAATCCACCATTCTGTTTCTATGCCAGTACCATGCAGTTTTTAAAACTGTTGCTCTATAGTACAACTTAAGATCAGGGATGGAGATACCTCCAGAAGATCTTTTATTGTAGAGGATTGTTTTAGCAATTCTGAGTATCTTGTAATTCCATATGAAGTTGAGAATTTTTCTTTCTAGGTATGTAACGAATTGTGTTGGTAATTTGATGGGTACTGCATTGAATCTGTAGATTGCTTTTGGAAAGATGGCCATTTTTACTATGTTAATCCTGCCAAGCCATGAGCATGAGAGATCTTTCCATCTTCTCATATCTTCTTCTAGTTCTTTCTTCAGAGATTTGAAATGTTTTTCACACAAGTCTTTGACTGCCTTGGTTAGGGTTACTCCGAAGTAACTTATGTCATTTGTGGCTATTGTGAAGGGTGTTGTTTCCCTAATTTCTTTCTCAACCCTTTTGTCTTTTGTATACAGGAGGGCTACTGATTTTTTTTTTAGTTAATTTTGTATCTGGCTACTTTGCTGAAGGTGTTTATCAGCTGTAGGAGTTCCCTGGTAGAGTTTTTGGGGTCACTCACGTATACTATCATATCATCTGCAAATAGTGATAATTTGACTTCTTCCTTTCCAATTTGTATCCCCTTGATCTCCTTCAACTGTCTTATTGCTCTATCAAGGACTTCCTTAATTATGTGAAGAGATAGGGAGAGAGTGGGCAGCCTTGTCTTGTCCCTGATTTCAGTGAGATTGCTTTAAGTTTCTTTCTGTTCAGTTTGATGTTGGTTATAGGTTTGCTGTATATTGCCTTTACTATGTTTAGATATGTGCCTTGTATCCCTGATCTCTCCAAACTTTAAACATGAATGGATGTTGGATTTTGTCAAATGCTTTTTCAGCATCTAGGGAGATTATCATGTGTTTTGTTTTTTTTTTTTTCTTTCAGTTTGTTAATATGGTGGATCACATTGCTGGATTTCCGTATATTGAACCACCCCTGCATACCTGGGATGAAGCCTACTTGGTCACGGTGGATGATACCTTTGATGTGTTCTTGTAGTCGTTTTGTGAGTATTTTGCTGAGTATTTTTGCATGAATGTTCATAAGGGAGATTAGCCTGAAGTTCTCTTTTTTGGTTGGGTCTTTGTGTGGTTTAGGTACCAAGGTGACTGTGGCTTCATAGAACGAGTTTGGTAATGTTGCTTGAGTTTCAATTTTGTGGAATAGTTTGAAGAGAATTGGAGTTAGCTCGTTTTTGAATGTCTGGTATATTTCTGCGCTGAAACCATCAGGTCCTGGGCTTATTTTGGATGGGAGACTTTCAATGACTGCTTCTATTTCCTTGGGAGATATAGGACTATTTAATTGATTTACCTGGTCCTGATTTAGTTTTGGTAATTAGAATCGATAAAGAAAATTGTCCATTTCATTTAAATTTTCAAATTTTGTTGCATATAGACTTTTGAAGTAAGTCCTAATGATTGCTTGGATTTCCTCAGTGTCTGTAGATATGTCCCCCGTTTCATTTCTGATTTTGTTGATTTGGATTGTGTCTTGCTGCCTTTTAGTTAGCTTGGCTAAGGGTTTGTCTATCTTGTTGATTTTCTCAAAGAACCAGCTCTCGGTTTCATTCATTTTTTGAATTGTTTTATTTGTTTCTAATTGATTGATTTCAGCCCTGAGTTTGATTATTTCCAGCCGTTGCTCTTTCTTGGTGTGTCTGCTTCTTCTTTTTCTAGGGTTTTTAAGTGAGCAATTAAGTTGCTTGAATGTGCTGTCTCAAATTTCTTCTTGAAGGCACTTAGTGCTATGAACTTTCCTCTTAGCACTACTTTCATTGTGTCCCACAAGTTTGGGTATGTTGTGTCTTCATTTTCATTGAGTTCTAGGAAGATTTTAATTTCTTTCTTTATTTCTTCCCTGACCCAGCTGCCTTTTAGTAGCAAGTTGTTCAGTTTCGATGTGTGTGTAGGCTTTTTGCTATTTCTGTTGTTACTGAGGTCCAGCTTTATTCCATGGTGATCAGACAAGATACAAGGGATTATTTCAATATTCCTGTATTTGTTGAGGCTTTCTTTGTGACCAACTATGTGATCTATTTTGGAGAAGATCCATGAGGTGCTGAGAACAAGGTAAATTCTTTCGTGTTTAGGTGTAAGGTTCTATAAATGTCTGTTAGGTCCATTTGATTCATGGCCTCTGTCAGACATTTTGTTTCTTTGTTTAATTTCTGTTTTGTTGACCTGGCCTTTGTTGAGAGTGGGGTGTTGAAGTCTCCCACTATTAGTGTGTGGGGATCTATGTGTGGTTTAAGTTTTATCAATGTTTCTTTCACAAATGTGGGTGCCCTTGTATTTGGGGCATAGATGTTCAGGATTGTGATGTCTTCTTGGTGGAATTTTCCCTTGATGAAAATGAAGTGTCCTTCCCCATCTGTTTTGATTAATTTTGGTTGAAAGACTATTTTATCAGATATTAGAATGGCTACTCCTGCTTGCTTCTTGCGTCCATTTGCTTGAAAAGCCATCTTCCATCCCTTTACCCACAGGTAATGTCTATCTTTGTGACTTAGGTGTGTTTCTTGTATACAACAAAAACCTTTGCTGGGTTTTGTTTACGTATCCATTCTGTTATTCTGTGCCTTTTTATTGGAGAATTAATTCCATTGATATTCATAGAGATTAATGACCAGTGGCTGTTAGATTCTTTGAATTTGATGTTGGCTGTGGTCATATGGTTGTGTGGTTGGTTGCTTTTTGTTTTACTGTAGTGGGGTTATTTATTTTCTCTGTTTTCTTGAATGTAGCTAGCTTTCTTGGGTTGTATTTTCCCTTCCAGTGTCTTCTGTAATGCTGGATTTGTTTGTAGGTATTGTTGAAATTTGTTTTTGTCATTGAATATCTTGTTTTCTCTGTCTATGAGGACTGAGAGTTTTGCAGGGTATAGTAGCCTGGGCTGACATCTGTGTTCTCTTAGGGTCTGCATGATATCAGTCCAGGCCCTTCTGGCTTTCATAGTCTCTGTTGAAAAGTCAGGTGTGATTCTAATGGGTTTGCCATTATATGTTATTTGGCCTTTTTCTCTTGGAGCTTTTAGTATTTTTTCTTTGTTCTGTATACTTACGGTTTTGATTATTATGTGGCTGGAGGATTTTCTTTTCTGGTCTAATTTATTGGGTGTTCTATAGGCCTCTTGTATTCTTATTGGCCTCTCCTTTAAGTTGGGGAAATTTTCTTCAATGATTTTGTTGAAAATTTTTTCTGGGCCTTGGAGAAGGGAGTCTTCTTTTTTCTCTATTTCTATTAGTGTTAGGTTTTGTCTTTTTATGTTGTTTTGAATTTCTTGGATGGTCTGTGTCAGGAATTTTTTAGATTTAACATTTTCTTTGACAGATACATCGATTTCTTCCATTGTATCTTCCACACCTGAGATTCTTTCTTCCATTTCTTGTAGCCTATTGGTTATGCTAACCTCTGTAGTTCCTGCTTTCTTCCCTAAGTTCTTTCTCTCCACAATTTCTTCCATTTGTGCTTTTTTTTTTTTTTAATTTTTCCAATTCTATCTTCAGGTCTTGAGCTATTTTGTTGGTTTCCTTCCCCTGTCTGACCGTATTTTCATGTTTTTCTGTCAATTCCTTCAGCTGTTTGTTTGAACAATCCACTGTTTCTTTTATTTCATTCAGTGATTTTAGCATTTCCTCTTTTAAGGCCACATACAGTTTGGCTGCAGCTTCTTCTATTTCTTTTCGTATTTTATTTGTTTCCTCTGTTATCATCTTTTTGAGCATAGATGTTAGATCGTTTCCTTGAATTTCAGTTATTCTGGGGTGTCTAGGGCTATTCGCCCTTGGATAACTGGGTTCTGGAGATGCCATAATACTCTAGCTTTTGTTCGTTGAACTTTTACGCTGTCCTCTACCCATTGGGCTATCTTAGTTGTTTGAATTTAGTTTCTGGCTGTTCTTGGACTTTTGTAGTGGAGAGAATCCCTTTGGCAGGAAGATGGTTTTTCCTCAAGGAAGCCTTCCCAGCTTTTTGGGTATAGTCCCTGGATGTCTGGTGTTTTTCAGGAGTTGCTATAGCTCACCTCAGGCATAGAGACCTGGGTGGTAACTGTGGTCCTGATTAGTCAAGAGGGCTCTCCTCTCACTGGGAGAAGTCCTGGAGACAGCTGCCCTCCTTCTGGGTTTCTTGCTGTAAATTTAGTGATCAGCTGCTGTAACCTGTATGTCCCGTGTTATTTTTGGTTTTGTTAGTAATAATTGGTTGCCCCTTGGAGCAATATCTGGGGGTTGATCTCAGGGTTCCTGTTCTTTTGTAGTTCTGAGGTTGGGTCTCTGTGCCCCATATCTCAAGATGTAATCTGTAGCAGGTTAGTACTTCTCTGGTGTCTTGGGCCACTCAGTTCTGTCTGTAAGGACTAGTTGGTTCGAAGCAGGCCTCTAAGCTGGCGGAGCCTGTGCCCACCTGCTAGTCTGTGGGAGCTGAGTTTCCAATCACTCTGTGCTCCCTGTTTGGGCCCAGATCTGTGATGGCTGGGTGTACTCACCTGTTTGCGACCTTCAGTCTGCTAGACTTTCCCTAGGTGACCCCATTAGCATGGTTTCTTCTTTCTCTGTGGGGTCCTCTCTGGGCAGGGGTTCCCAGTCTCTGTTGTACTCGGGCGCACAGCTTGTCTGTACCACTGAGCTGAGCGCAAAGCTCTCCATGCGCAGCAGGAGCTAGGCTGTAATGGCAGCAGAGACCTTCAGGGGAAAGACTGGGTGACCTGCGATCAGACCAGCAACCCTGCTTTCCCGTGGGCTCCCCCCACGACTGGGACTCCCAGTCTCAGGTACCCTTGTGCCCATAGATCAGCCTGGGAAAGTGTCTGGGACACACCCGCTTACACCTCCAGCCCGGAGACCCAAAGCCTGTGTTATCCGGGATTTCTTCCGGGTTCTGGCTGGGTAGCCGTGAGTGGACCTGACCGATTCCCAGGCTGTGGGAGCCTCCCCTCACCTGTGAAACACAATCGATGTAGTTTCAGGGACCCGAGTTCAGTATCCTGGTCTCTGCAAGGAGAGTGCCGTCCTGCTTATCAGATGCACTGTTCTCTTGGCGCCACCATCTTGGCTCCCCCTGTTGATTAGTTTCTTAAGTGTACATATTTTAGTAGGTTTATCTTATATGTCTTTTAGTAAGTATATACAGCGTGTGTGTTTTTGCTTCTGAATTGCTCAGTCAGGATGATGGTTTCTAGTTCCCACCTATCAAACTGCCTATTCTATCAATTAGAATTTGTACTATATATCTGTTATATTATATGTCTGTTAGTAAGTATATACTGTGTGTTTTTCTGCTTCTGGAACAACTTAGGATGATCTTTTCTAGTTCCCATCATTTACGAGCCTAATATATCAATAAGAACATGAAAGTACATTTACTTAGTACTACTATAACCGCTCAGTTCAAAGTCAGAACCTAGGAAATTTCAAGTCTAAAACCACAGTATGAGACCTTCTTGTCATTATATATGTCTCCTTAATTTTACATCACTTTGAGGCTTCCCTACTTATGAAGTTGTCCAATTAAATAAGCATTAAATATTTATTTCTTACCTGATATTATCACATAGGTAAACAGTAGTTAAGGTGTGGAGTCTGCATAAAGAGATGAGATAAAGTCTTGCTGGGCTTCAGAGAAAATGTCAAGAGTTCACAGGATCAGAGATCCAGGACACTGAAGAAAGTTGGTTTACTCATCTCCATGGAAACATCAAGAATCTCTCAGTTTGTTGATTAGCTGAGATTGAGAATGATGTCATGAAACAGGTGAAAGCCAGGAAGAGTTTTAGAAGCCATTTATTAAAATGTCCAAGTGGACAGCCTGCTTGAGAGAAAGTCTGAACAGCCCTACATGCCTCAAACTGGACAGCTTACAACACATATCCCAGAGATGACAGTTCCTATGTCCAAGACTCCTAGTTCAAGAAAAGTGTCACATCTTCCTCTCAAGTGGTCATTAATAAAGCCATATGTCCTTGACATATGAGTTTCACATTGTCACTTATTCCATTATTATTGGTTAAATGCACAGATATATCCTCAGTCAGTTAATTACTTTCTGGGAAAATGTTCCTTGACTAAGGCAAACCTTTGACCAAAAAAAAAATGTTTAATAGGGACCTTGCTAATATTTTTACAGAGACCCTCCAGAATGTCATACAAACAAGCAATCATTATGTTGTAGTCCTCCAAGAGAACTGAGAACTTTTCATACTAAAACACAAGTGGCAGGTAAAAAGGGAAAGAACTAGAGAAACAGAGAAAGAGGGAGACCAAGACTGATGGAAAAAAAGATATAAAGTGACAGAGACCTAGAGACAGAGACTCCATTCTGTCTGGTCACTTTCATTGGCATATCAAACTCAAAGCACATCTTCTTAACCCTTCTCAGACATTTCCTCACAGAGACTCAACATGTAAATAGATAAGCTTCAAGAAGGCATTACAATTCACATCATCAGGAAATGAAAGAAGATGGAGGTAATTCTAGGCTAAAAGAACATAGTTATCCTGAAAGTTTGTCATTCAATACAATGATTAAATTAACAGCAATTTCCATGGTCTAAAAACCATCTCCTTCAGGGAAAATGTGGAATATTTCTGTAATGGAGTATTATTCAGCTAAGAAATTCACATCATGATATTTTCAGGTAAATGGATGGAACCAGGAAAAATCATCCTTGGTGAACAAACTAAAATGCAGAATTGCAAATATAGTATGTATTCACTTATTAGGAGGTCTCCTAATATTGGGGTATAAAGTTTCAATGGGCCATCTATTGTGACAAAACCAGTCTTCCACTAGGGAAATTGGGTGGCAGTTTTTTATTCAGGGGCCAGGGCATCTTAAGGAAATTTTCAAGCAACCCAGGCTGTTATTATTAAAATATGTTGCTCTTTGCCCTCAAGTAATAGTCAGTACCATGCTCTTACATCCACAAAGATGCTTCTTTCTGCATTAAATATGATTGCATACAGAGACCTATAGTTCTATATTATGCAGAGAAAAACTTTGAAAAACCCAGCTCTAAATGGGATTTCCCTATGAAATTCTCCCTCCCAGCAAATCTCTGGGAATCCTGCAGGAGAGAGGGCAGAAAGAGTATCATAGAGAATATTGAGGACAGAAGGAGAACTAAACCCTGAGATTCAGACTGCAGAGGAAGATGATGCCATGCCGCAGGCCATTATGACACCTGATAACGAGGGCAGATAGAAGGGAGAGTAGGACCTCCAATATCACAGAACTTTAGAAATGTCCTAAGTTTGTGGGTGGGACTGGGAGGAGAAGAGTGATGGGGGCAACAGAGTGGATTCAATGTAAACAAATCATAATAAATAAATACATAAGAAAAACTGTGATCAAGGTGATGAAGTATAGAGCTTTTCAGGGCTGATGTCTTCTTTTGGGGGTAGTGTCAGGATGCAGCAAGGATGAACTCAGTTTTCTTTAAGGGATCCAATACAACAGTAGGAGACCATGTTGTCATTGGGTATATTCCCCTTAATCCCATATCAATATGAAGTTCTCTACATAGGAAGCAAAGTAATTAAACATTAACTTTTCATTTTCTAACTGACAGAGGTAAACAGGAGTAAAGGTGTGTGATTAAGATAAAGGGATGAGATAAAGGCTTATTCAGTTTCACAAGAAAAGACACCTGTGCACAGGATCAGAAATACTGGACACTGAGAAAAATTTGTTTACTCATCTCCATGGAAACTTTGAGATTCTCTCAGGTGCAGATTGGCTGAGAGGGAGAATAATTTCGTGCAGAAGATGAAAGCTAGTAATAGTTTCAAGAGCCACTTATTAAAAGGACCAAATGGACATCATGCTTGAGAGAAATGCTGTGTAGCCCTCCATTACTCAATCTGGCAACTGAAAGCACACAACTCAGAGATGACAATTCCTGTGTCCAAGACTCTTAGTTCAGGAGAATTGTCATATATTTCATTTAAGTGCAGATTAATAAAGTCACATGACTTTCACATTATGACAAATTCCATTATTATTTATTAAATGCACAGAAATGTCATCAGTCAGTGAATTACTTACTGGGAAAATGCTTACTGATCAAGGCAACTCTTTGAACAAAAAGTGTTTAATTAGGACCTTGCTCATATATTTACAGAGACCATTGTTGATGTCAAGTCACGAAAGCAGTCAACTTGTTGTAGTCCTTGAGCAGAACTGAGAGCTTTTCATACTGAACCGCAAGTGGCAGGAAGATCTAAGGAATGGGACTGACAATCTCCTTTGGGAAAAATGTGGAATATTCCCATAACGGAGTATTATTCAGCTAAGAAATGACATAATGTTACTTTCAGACAAATGGATGAAACCAGAAAAAAAAAATCATCCTTGGTGAAGACACTAAAATGCAGAAAGAAAAATATGGTATGTTATTCACTTCTTAGGAGTTCTCCTAACAGTGGGGGGTAAAGTTCCCATAGGGAATCTGTTATGACTAAGAAAGTCTTTCATTGGGTGTCAGTTAACTGAATTGTTGGGCAAGCCTATGCTAAAGAAAATTTCAAGCAACCCAGTGTGTTGTTATTAAAATATGTTTTACTCTGCACTCAATTGATATATCAGTGCCATGTTCTTGTACACACAGAGATGCTTCCTTCTGCATGAAATGGGAATGCATAGAGACCCACAGTCTGATATTTTGCAAAGAGGGACCTTAAAACACCCATCTCTAAATGGGATTTCCCTATGAAATTCTGCCTCCCCTCAGAGCTCTGGGAAGTCTGCAGGACAGGAGGCAGAAATACTGTGATAAGCAGAAGAATTGAGGACAAAAGAACAATGCCGTCCTAATCAGATTGCAGAGAAAGGCATGCAGCCTTAATATGACCTGTTAAGCTAAGGTAAGATAGAAGGAGGAGCATTTCCTCCGGAATCAGGGAACTAAAAAAAGGGTATAGGGGCTTAAAAGGGGAGGTGGGACTTGAAGGAGAAGATGGGGAGGTCAGTACAGGAAATACAATGTGAAAGAATCTCAGTAAATAAATACATAAGAAAAACTGTGATCAATGTGATGGAATATAGAGCTCATCAGGACTGATGGTTTCTTCTTGCAGATGGTGTCAGGGTTGTGGCAATGATAAACTTAGTTTTTTTTTTTTTTTAAAGAAATTGGCACTAAGACTCTGATCATGTTCCAATGAGTTTATGAACAACACATACTTCAATTGAGGTATTTTAAAGAAAAAAAAATGACACATGGGTAGGATTTGAACCTGGGATCATTGGAAAAAGTCTGCAATGTATATTATATGAAATTATCACATAATCAGTAAAAATAATATGTTGACCACTCTTATGATGACTTTAACATGGAGAAAGATTGCACAAAAGGAGGGTAGAGTTTTACTGTGTGAGCCATGATTTCCAGGAAGTCATTATGTAGCAGGGAATCCTAGCTATGAACTAGTACTTACTCAGCCTAGCTCAGACCCAATGAGCTCAGATGACACCTCTGAACAAGCCGTCCTGGCACTAAACTACGTTTACAGGGTTTTTCTGGAGGATCACAGCAGGAAACACAGCTGTTCTTGTGTCCTAGTCATATAACAGGGGCCAATTGTATTGGTCCTGAAGGCCCAGTTTTAATTGTAAGCCTCAGAATAAGGAGAGTTCCTCATTGACCACTGATTAGGACACACCTTCACTTCCAGTTAGACCTGCCAAGGAAACCCTGCTCATAGAGGTTTGCTATCACTAGTGTGAAACAACACCAGATGTTGAATAGTTTATTTCCCCTCAGTTCTCCATTTATACCAACTAATCTTCACTCTTTCAGCCAAAAAGTAACAGGAATTACCAGGTTTCCTTCTCTTTTCACTGCTCTTAAAGAAAAAATAGCACAGGGAACACAAGCCACTGCAAGCCTATTATATCAATAAGAATGTAAAGATCCATTTAGTGAGTACTCAACTAACTGCTCAATTTGAAGTCACAGCCTAGGAAGTTTTTCAGATTGAAGACCACAGTAGGAGACCACCTTTTCATTTGGTACATCTCCTTTATCCCATATCATTTTGAAACTTCCATAAGTACAAAGCTGTCCAATAAAATAAACATGAAAGTTTCATTTCCTATTTGACATTGTCACAGAGGTAAACAGGTATAAAGTTGTGAGATCTGAATAAAGGGATGAGATAAAAGCTTGTTGGATTTCACAAGAAAAAGTCACTTGTGCACAGGATCAGAGATAACTCCACTGAGGAAAGTTTGTTAACTCATTTCCATGGATACCTCAAGAATCTCTGAAGTGCTGAATGGCTGAGAGGGACAATAATGTCATGAAACAGGTGAAAGCCAGTGAGAGTCAGTTATTAAAGGGCCAAGTGGACAGCCTGCTTGAGAGAAATGTTGAGCAGCCCTACATTCTCAATCTGGGCAGCTGAAAGCACACAACACAGAGATTACAGTTCCTGTGTCCAAGACTCTTAGTTCAGGAAAAGTATCATATATTTCTTTCAAGTGGTCATTAATAAAGTCACATGTCCTTGACATATGACTTTCACATTATTACAGATTACATTACTTATTAAATGCACAGATATGTCCTCAGTCAGTGAATTACTTACTCTGAAAACGCTCCCTGACCAAAGCAAATATTTGAACAAAATGTGGGACCTTGCTTACAATTTTACAGACACCATCCAAGATGTCACATCAGCAAGCAGTCATATTATGGTAGTCTTTCAGCAAACTGAGCACTTTTCATTCTGATCATAAGCAGCAGGCAGAGAGAGGAGACTGAGAGAGAAAGAGCTAGACAAACAGATTCAGAAATAGACAGACTGAGACAGAAACAAAGATATAAAATGAGAAAGAGAGACAGAGACTCCATTGAGTTTGGTTACTGTCATTGGCATATCAATCTCAAAGCAAACATTCCAATATAACATAACATAATTACATTATCTAACAAGGCCATACCATCTAATCTCTCCCATACATTTCCTCACTGTGGAATAATCTTATAAATAGAAGACCCTTACACTTACTGAGAGACAGAGACTACACTCTGTCTGGTCACATTCATTATCATTACAACCCCAAAGCACACACTCCTATATTATAACTCCAATAGAAATTATATTTTCTAACACAGACATAACTCCTAACTCCTCCCAGACATTTCTTCACTGGGAATTCCACACAAATATGGTATGTGTTCACTTATTAGGAGATCTCCTAGTAGTAGGGGATAAAGTTTCAATAGGTCATGTACTGTGACAAAACCAGTCTTCCACTAGGGAGATTGGGTGACAGTTCATTGAGCTGTGGGTCCAGGGAATTATTTGGAATTTTTTAAGCAACCCAATCTGTTGTTATTAAAGTATGTTGTTCTCTTCCTTCAACTGATAGATCAGTGCCATGTTCTTGCATCCACAGAGATGCTTCCTTCTGCATCAAATGGAACTGCATATATAGAACCTCAGTCTGATATAATGGAGAGAGAGAGGCCTTAAAACACACAGCTCTAAATGGGATATTCTCTATGAAATTCTCCCTCCCGGAAGTCCTCTGGGAAGCTTGCAGGAAAGGAGGCCAGAAGAGTGTCATAGGTAGAGGGAATTGAGGACACAAGGAGAACAATTCCCAGAGAAGCAGGCCTCAGAGAAAGATGATGCAGCCAGCCTAGGGGCAACCTGATGAGCTAGGGTCAGATAGAAGGGGAGGAGGACCTTCCCTATCAGGGAACTAGAGAAAGAACATAGGGGTAAAGGAAGAAGGGTGGGTGGGACTGGATGGAGAAGATGGAGTGGGCAGCAGAGGGGATACAAAGTGAACAAATCATTATAAGCAACTACATAAAAAAATCTCTGTTCAAGGTAATGATGAATAGAGCTCTCAAGGATGACAGATTCTTCTTGTGGTTTGTGCCAGGGCACAGTAATGATGAACTCAGTTTTCTTTAAGGGACTTAGCACTGAGATTCTAATCATTTTTCAATGAGTAGTTGAAAAACATACACTTTAATTGATATATTTTAAAGAAAAATATTTTTAGTGTGACACATGGTTTGAAATTTGAACCTGGGAGCAATAACAAAGGAGTGTAATGTATATTATACAGAACTCCCACATAATCAGTAAAAATAATATTTAGACAACTTTTACACTGACTTCACATGGAGATAACATTCCATAAAGGAGGGCAGAGGATGACTTTGTAAGGCATGCTTTTCAAGAACTCATTATGTAGCAGAAAATCCTAGCCATGAACTGATGGTTACCCAGCTACATCAGACCCCATGAGCTCAGGTGGCACCTCTGAACTATCAGTCCTGGCACTAATGCTAGTTTAGAGGGTTTGTCTGGAGGACACAGCTTTTCTTCTATCATAGGCCAATAAAATGGACACATTTCTCTGTCCTGAATGCCCAATTTTAACTGTAAACGCCAGGATCAGGATGGTTCCTTACTAACCACTGTAGGACATAGGTATAGATCCCACCAGGTCAGCAAGGCAGCCCTTCTCATAAAAAGTTGGCAAAAGTATTGTGGAACATCGTCAACTGTAAAATAATATCTTTCACCCTATTTCTCTTTTTACACTCACCAAGCATTCTCTGTTTCAGCCAAACTAGTCCCAGGAATTGTCTGATTTCCTTATTTTTTCCCTGCTCCTAAAGACTCAATATACCACGGAACCCTAGCCCCTGCCATCCTATTATATCAATAAGAATGTAAAGGTACATTTAGTAAGTACACAAGTAACTGTTCAGTTCAAAGGTACAATCTAGGAAATTTCAGATCCAAGACCACAGTAGGAGACCATCTTTTCATTGGTACATTCCCCTTAATTACACATCATGTTGATGCTTCTATACTTAGGATGTTGACCAATTAAATAAACTTTAATGTTTCATTTCTATCTGACATTTTCATAGAGGCAAAGAGGAGTTAAGGTATGGGATCTTGATAAAGGGATGAGATAAAAGTTTTTTGGTTTTCACAAGAAAAAACTCACATGTCCATAGGATCAGTGATTCAGGAAAGTGAGGAAAGCTTGTTTACTGATTTCCATGGAAACCTAAAGATTCTCTCAGGTGCTGATTGGCTGAGAGGCAGAATGATGTCATGCAAGAGGTGAAAGCCAATAAGAGTTTCAGGAGCCTGTTATTAAAAGGGCCAAGTGTACACTGAACTTGATAGAAAGACTGAGCAGCCTTACATCCTTCAATATGGGCAGCTGAAAGCACACAACCAAGAGATGACATTCCCTGTGTTCACGAATATTAGTTCAGGAAAAGTATCATGTATTCTTTCAAGTAGTCATTAATAAAGTCACATGCACTTGACATGTGACTTTCACAATATCCTAGATTCCATTATTATTTGTTAAATGTACACATATCCCCTTAGTCAGTGAACAGTGAAGTAATTATTGGGAAAATGTTCCCTGACCAAGGCAATTCTTTGACAAAAGCAGTTATTGGAACATTGCATATATTTTTATGGAGACTATCCATGATACCACTTCAGTAAGCAGTCATCTAATTGTAGTCCTTCAGCAGAACTGAGAGCTTTTCATACTTAACCCTAAAGGGCCTGCATAGAGAGGGTGACAGAGAGAGAAAGAGCTAGAGAAACAGATTCATAAATAGAGAGATGAAGACCAATAAAAAAAAAGATGTAAATTGACAGAGACTGAAAGACAGAGACTCCTTTCTTTTTGGTCACTTTCATTGGCATATCATCCTCAAAGCATACCCTCCTATGATATAACTCCAATAGTAAGTATATGATCTCATGAGTCCATATCTCCTAACCCTTCCTAGACATTTTCTCAATGGGGACTCCACATATAAATAGATGACATTCAAGGAGCCTTTGCAATTCAAATTACCAGAAAGTGGAAGAAGATGGGGGTATCTAGGCTAAAGAACTTAGCTATCCTGATAGTTTGTAATTCAGTACAATGATTAAAGTCCCAGCACCTTTCAATAGTGAAAGAAATGGACTGACAATCTCCTTTGAAGAAAATTTGTAATATTTCCATAACAGAGTATTCTTCAGCTAAGTATATGACTTCATGATACCATGATATCATGGATTGAACCAGGAAAAATATTCCTAGGTGAAGTAACTAAAATGCAGAAAGACAAATATGGTATATATTCACTTATTAGGACGTCTCCTAATAGTGGGGGATAAAGTTCCATTAGGCCATCTATTGGGATCAAACCAGTTTTCCATTAGTGCAATTGGGTGACAGTTAATTGATTTTTTGGGCCAGGCCATGCTACAGAAATTTTAAAGCAATCCAGGCTGCTGTTATTAAAATATTTTGCTCTTTGCCCTCAACTGATAGATCAGTATCATGTTCTAGTATCCACAACGATGCTTCCTTCTGCATCAAATGTGATGGCATTCAGAGACCCACAGCTCGATCTTATACACAGAGATAAAATACCCAGCTCAAAACGGGATCTGCTTAAGAAATTTTCTCTCCCCTCAGAGCTCTGAGAATCCTGCAGGAGAGGAGGCAGGAAGAGTGTCATAAACAGAGAGAATTGTGGACACATGGAGAACTATCCCCTGAGAATCAGACCCCATAGGAAGATAATGCAGCCAGCCTTAGTGAGATGTGTTAAGCTACAGTCAGATAGAAGGAGGAGGAGGACCTCTACTATATGGAGCTAGAGTAAGGAATAGGAGTAGAACAAGAAGAGTGGGTGGGACTAGAAGAAGAAGAGGGAGGGGTAGCAGAGGAGATTTAAAGTGATGAAATCGTAATAAATAAATACATAAGAAACTGTGATCAAGGTGATGAATGATAGAGCTCAATGGGGCTGATGGCTTCTTCTTGAGGTTGGTGTCAGGGTGCAGCAAGATTGTACTCAGTTTTTTTTAAGGGACTTGGCATTAAGACTCAGATCATGTTCCAATGAGTATATGAACAATACATATTTCAATTATTATTTAAAAGAAAAAGAATTTTTATGTGACACATGGGAAGAAACTTGTACCAAGGAGCAATGGAAAAGGAGTGTAATGTACATTATATTAAATTCCCACATAATCAAAAAATATGTTGATAACTATTACAATGACTTTAAACATGGAGAAAATATTCCGCAAAAAGAGGACTGAGTTTGACTTTATAAGGCATGTTTTCCAGGAACTTATTATGTAGCAGAGAATCCTAGGCATCAACTAGTGGTTACTGTTATCTCAGACCACATGAGCTGAGGTGGCACCTCTGAACAAGCAATACTGGCACTAAACTAAATTTAGAGGGTTTTTCTGGAGGACCACAGTAGGCAACACAGCTGCTCTTGTGTCCAAGGCATATAACATGGACCAATTTCTCTTTCCTGAAGGCCCAGTTTTAACTATAAATCCCAAGAACAAGAGAATTGGAATACTGTGTAGGACACAGCTGCCAATCCAGCCAGGTCAGCCAAGGCAACCTTGCTCATACAAGGTTGGCAACACTAGTGTGGAACAGCACCATCTGTCAAAAAGCTTACTGCCCCTCAGTACTCCTTTTACATACACCAATCTTTCGTTCTGCCAAACTAGTCCCAGAAATTGTATGATTTCCTTCTCTCTTCCCTTCTTTAAAGACTCAATACACCAAGGAACCCTAAACCCTGCCATCCTATTTCATCAGTTAGAAATGAAGGTATATTTAGTGAGTATGAGAGTAACTACTCAGTTCAAAGTCACAACCTATGAAATTTCAGATCCAAGACCACAGTATGAGACCACCTTGTCATTCCGTACATTCCCCTTAACCCTACATGACTTTGAAACTTCCGTACTTAGGAAGAACTCCAATTAAATAAACATTAAAGTTTCATTTTCCACCTGACATTGTCACAGAGGTAAACCAGAATAAAGATGTGAGATCTGGATAAGGGGATGTGATAAATGTTTGTTGGGTTTCATGAGAAAAAGTCAGGTGTGCACAGGATCAGAGATACTGTTCACTGAGGAAAGTTTGCTTACTCATCTCCATGGAAACCTCAAGATTCACTCACCTGCTGATTGGCTTAGATGTAGAAAGATGTCATACAATGGGTAAAAGCCAGTAAGAGTTTCAGGAGCCAATTATTAGAAGGGCCATGTAGAGAGCTTGCTTGAGAGAAAGAAGCCTGAGCAACACTACATGCCTTAATCTGAGCAGCTGAAAGAACAAAACCCAGCTATGACAGTTCCTGTGCTCAATACTCTTAGTTCAGGAAAAGTGTCACATATTTCTTTTTTTAATTTTAATTTTTATTAATTACACTTTATTCACTTTGTCTCCCCCATAAACTCCTCCCTCCTCCCCTCGAAATCCCACCTTTCCTTCCAAAACTACAAGCATGCCTCTCCTCAAACCCACTGATTAGGGAGGTCTTCATCTCCTTCTTTCTGAATCTAGTCTATCAGATATCTAAAGGAGTCTTTCCATTATCATCTTCTGTGGCCTGGTAAGATTGCTCTCCCATCAGAGAGAGGTGATCAAAGAACAGGCCAATCAGTTCATATCAGAGGCAGTCCCACTTCCCCTTACTATGGGATCCACTTGGACACTGAAATGCCATGGGCTATATCTGTGCAGTGGTTCTAGGTTATCTCCATGTGGTGCTTGTTTGGAGTATGGCCCTCAAGAATGAACCCTCTGCATAAATTTTTTGGTTCTCCTGCTCTTTATGTGGAGCTCCTGTCCTCTTCAGATCTTACTATTTCCCACTTCTTTTATTAGATTCCATGGACTGTGACCAACAGTTGGCCTTAAGTCTCAGCTTTTGCTTTGACAGTCTGCAGGGCAGAGCCTTTCATGGGCCCTCTGGTAAAGGCTCCAAACTTCCTACCTGTTTTCTCCTTCTTTTGATGTCCATCCTATTTGCCTTTCAGGATGTGGACTGAGAATTTTAGCCAGAGTCCTACCTCTTGATTAATTTATTTAGGTCTAGAGATTTTAGTAGGTTTACCCTATATTATATGTCTATATGAGTGAGTATATACCGTGGGCGGCTTTCTGCTTTTGGAATAGCTCAGAAAGGATGATCCTTTTTAATTCCCACCATTTACCTGCAAATTTTATGATTTCCTTGTTTTCTTTTTTGTTTTTTGTTTTTGTTTTGTTTTGTTTTGTTTTTTGTTTTTTGTTTGTTATTGCTCAGTAATATAACATTGTATAGATGTACCACAATTTCTGTATCCATTTTCAGTTGGGGCAAGTCTCTGGGTTGTTTTCATGTTCTGACTATTACAAATAAAGCTGCTATGAACATGGTTGAGCAAATTTTCTTATTGTGTACTAGAGCCTCTTTTGGATATATGCCTAGGAATCATATAGCCTGATCTTGAGGAAGTGCTATTCCTAGTTGTCTGAGAAAGCACCAGATTAATTACCAGAGTGGTTTTACAATTTTACATTCCCAATAGCAGAGGAGGAATGTTCTTTTTTCTCCACAATCTCTACAGAATGTGTTGTCATTTGAGTTTTTGATCTTTGCCATTCTGATGAGTGTAAGGTGAAATTTCAGTGTCGTTTTGATTTGCATTTCCCTGATGACTAATGAAGTTGTACATTTCTTTAGGTGTTTCTCTCCCATTTGATATTCTCTATTGAGAATTCTCTGTTTAGCTTTCTTTCCTATTTTTTAATTGGGTTTAATTGATTTGTTGCTTTTCAACTTCTTTAATTCTTTATATATACTGGATATTAGTCTTCTGTCACACAGAGGCTTGATAAATATTCTTACCAATCTGTAGGCAAGCCAAATCTGTTTTGCTTTGATGACAGTGTCCTTTGCTTTACAGAAGCTTTTCATATTCATGAGATCCCACTCACTGCTTATTGCTCTTAGGTCCTGTGCTGTTGGTATTCTGTTCAGGAAGCTTTCTCCTGTGCCAATGAGTTCTAGACTCTTCCCACTTTTTTTTCTAAACTGAATTAACATGTCTGGTTTTATGTTGAGGTCTTTGATCCACTTGGACTTTAGTTTTGTACATGCTAGTAGGTATGGATTTATTTGTACTCTTCTACATGTAGACATCCAATAAGACCAAAAATATTTGTTGAAGATGCTATCTTATCCATTGTAGGATTTTGGAATCTTAATAAAAACTCATGTGTCCATAAGTGTGTCGGTTTATTATGGGGTCTTCTATTTGGTTCCATTGATCCACCTTTCTGTTTCTATGTCACTACCATGCAGTTTTTATTACTGTTGCTCTATAGTAAAGCTTAAGATCAGGGATGGAGACACCTCCAGAAGATCTTTTATTGTAAAGAAATTTTTTTTAACAATTCTGGCTTTTTTATATTGCATATGAAGTTGAGAATTTTTTTCAACATCTGTAAAGAATTATGTTGTTAATTTGTTGAGAATTGCATTGAATCTGTAGATTGCTTTTGGTAAGATGGCCATTTTTACTCTGTTAAGCCTGCCAAGACATGAACATCAGAGATCTTTATATCTTCTTTTAATTCTTTCTTCAGAGATTTGGAATATTTTTCATACAAAATTTTTACTTGCTTGGTTACAGTCATACCGAGGTTCTTATGTCTTTGACTGAATACAAGAACACATCAAAGCTGTCTTCTATTATGACCAAGTAGGCTTCATCCCAGGTATGCAGGGGTAGTTCAATAAACAGAATTCCATCAATGTGATCCACCATAGTGAAGAATTAAAAAAAAAAAAAAAAAAAAAACTGATAATCTCCTTAGATGCTGAAAAAGCATTTGATGAAATCCAACCTCCATTAATGTTTAAAGTATTGGAGACATCCCAAATACTATTCACATACTATATCTAAATATAGTAAAGGCCATATACAGCAAGTCTATAGCCAGTGTCAAAATAAACTGAGAGAAATTTCCAGCAATCCCACTGAAATCAATGACAAGGCAAAGTGGCCCACTCTCTCCATTTCTCTTCAACGTAGCAATAATTAATTTAATTATTAGGAAGAGTTCCCTTTTTCTTAACTGTAACTTAGTATTCCAATCCTTGTTTTTTTTTTCCATTTTCTCCTTCAAGTTTCTTTGAGAAGAGCCAACACCATTAAACATATTGCAAACAGATCCATCACTATGACAGCCAAAATGAATCCAAAATGGATTTAAACACCCTCTGCCGTGGCAATTTTTTATTTTACATGTGGCAGTTTAGGCCAAACTCTGTATAGATGTCTTCTACCTCCACTTTCTTTCTTTCCTGCCATGGCTGTGGAGCTGAGCCATTTGAGCCAGCCACAGTATAAAGGAGTGATGCTTGTTTACCCCTCAGATAAACTGCTGCAGCAGCCAGTTTTGTTAAGTCTGAGGTTTGTCCACAGGAGGCTGTCATCTAGAACAATAAAAAATTGAAGAATATCAAGGGGACAGAAATTAGAAATGAAGAAATCATAATATCACTATTTGCAGATGATATGATAGTATACCTGAGTGACCCTCCAAAAATTCTACATAGGAACTCCTATAGCTGACTAAAACCTTTGGCAAAGTGACTAGGTAAAAATTAACTCAAACAAACAAACAAACAAACAAACAAACACTAGCCCTTCTGTATATAAAAGATAAAAGAGCTGAACGAAGTAAGGGAAACAAAGGGAAATATATTATCTAGTAAGGCCATACACCTAACCTTTCCCAGACATTTCCTCACTGGGGACTAAACATGTAAATAGATGAGAATCAAGGTGATTTGTAGTTCAAATCACCATGAACTGGAAGAAGATGAATGGACTTCTAGGCAAAAAGAACATCTTTACTGCAAAAGATCTTTCATTCAGTACAATGATTAAAGTCCCAATAACTTGCAAATACTAAAGAACAGGACTGACAATATCCTTTGGGGAAAATGTGGAATTTTTCAATGATGGAGTTTCATTCACCTAAGAAAATGACACCATGATATATTCAGACAAACTGATGGAGCTAGGAAAAATCATCCTGGGTGAAGAAACTAAAATGCAAAAAGACAAATATGGTATGTAGTCACTTATTAGGTGGTTTTCTAACAGTGTGGGAAAAAGTTCCTAAAGGCCATCTATTGTGAACAAGTCAGTCTTCCACTAGGGGTATTGGGTGTTAAATCTGTTGAGTTGTTGGGCCAGGTCATCCTATAGAAATTTTCAAGCAACCCAGACTGTTGTTAATAAAATATGTTGCTTTCTGCCAACACCTGATTGATCAGTGTCATGTCTTTGTATCCACAGAGATGCTTCCTTCTGCATTCAATCAGATGTACACTGAGACCCACAGTCCTATAACATGTAGAGAGAGAGTTTAAAACAACCATGTCTAAATGGGATTTCCTTATGAAATTCTCCCTCACCTCAGAGCTTTGGGAACCCTGCAGGGAGAGGAGGCATAAAGAATATTCTAAGTAAAGGGAATTGAGAACATAAAGAGAACAATACCCTGAGAATCAGGCCTCAGAGGAAGATTATGCAGCCAGCCTTGATGAGACCTGATAAGCTAGGGTCATATATAAGGAGGAGGAGTATATCTCCTTTATGAGAGAAGAAGAGAAAGGGTATAGGTTTAGAAGTAGGGTGAGTGGGACTGGAAGGTAAAGAAGGAGCAGGCAGGTGAGGTGTTAAAATGTGCCCAAACCATAATAAATAAATACATAAGAAAAAAGGTGATCAAGGTGATGAAGTATAGAGCTCTTCATGACAGATGGCTTCTTCTTGGTGGAGGTGCCAGGGCATAGAAAGGATGAATTCAGTTTTCTTTAAGAGACTTGGCACTGAAACTCTGGTCATGTACCAATGATTAGATGAACAACACATACTTCAATTGATGTGTTTTAAAGAAAAAAAAAAAAATAGAGTAGCACCTGGGTAAGAATTTGAACCTGGAAGCAATGGAAAAGGAGTGTAATGTATATTCTAACAAATTCCCACATAAGCAATAAAAATAATATGTTGACAACGTTTACAATGACTTTTAACATAGAGAAAAGTTTCCATAAAGAGGGCAGAGTTTGACTCTGTAAGGCATGCTTTCCAGGAACTCATTATTTAGCAAAGAATCCTAGCCTTGAAATAGTGGTTACACATCTACCTCAGACTCTATGAGCTCAGGTGCAACATCTGAGCAAGCAGTCCTTGCACTAACAGGACTTTTAGAGGGTTTGACTGGAGGACCATAGCAGGTAACACAGCTGGTCTTGTTTCCTAGGTGTACAACACTGACACATTTCACTCTCCTGAAGGACCAATTCTAAATGTAAACACCAGAACCAGGAGGTTACCTCACTGACCACTGAGTACAACATAGGTGCTTATCCAGCCAGGTCAGTCAAGTCAACCCTGCTCACAGAGGTTTAGCAACACTATTGTGGAACAGAACCAGCTGTCAAATACTTCATTTCTCCCTTTAAACTCATTGATTTTCTCTTTTTCAGCCAAACCATTCCCAGGAATTGCCTGTTTTCTGAAGGAGTCTGGTAATTAGAATCTGCCTGCCAGTCTTGGCGGATGTGAGTTTGTCTAAGTTCTGTGTCTCAGAGACATTCCTTGGTGGTCTCTAAAATTGGGGTGTTCTGAGTATGAGTAAGTTCCTGCATCCTTGGGAACCAGGCCTCAAAGTTTGTGTCTTGCATGAATTCCTCGATGCCTTGCCAGGTGGCACAGATGTTTTACTACTGTGAAAAAAATTTTGCTTGTACACTTTGCTTTATAAGTGTTGTTTGCTTGTTCAGTAAACTGATACTTGATCAGGAATCTGTCTTGTCTCCACTCTTTGTATCTCTGTTGCCCCAATTCCACTCCTTCTCTCAGATGGACCCTTTTCTGTTGGTATAATGTTCTTTTGAAATGTATACTTTATCCTTGTTCATTCAAATGCTGATTTCTCCCATCCCCCCAGTATCTGGTTTCAATCTGGATATTGCATTGTGGTAAACAAACAAAAACAAAACAACTAGCCACAATGTTGTGCAAAGGGAGGAGTCAGGGGGCAGGAAAGAGGGTAGGAGCCAGAGTGCAGGAAATGAGTGGGAGAAAAGGGCAAGGCAGGAAATCTTGGAGACAGAGCTGAAGGAACAGATCTTCAAACTAAGTGGAGATGGACTTGATGCAATATTTTACAAAAACTAAGTATAATGGGAAAATCTAAATGGTAGGAAACTGTGAAGACTTGGAGGTTTAGGAGGAAGTTACTATTGTCCAGCATTGTGTTTTGGGTTAACTAAATGAACTCAGGTCTCTGTATAGTGATTTGGTTATACAGATGTTTAGGACTAACAACAGCTCTACCAGAAGATAAATTGAAAGGGTTAGACTAACATTGTAACCTGTATATCTTCTAAAGTTTTGAGTTTTAGGTCCGCGTTAAGCTAAAGCCTCTTAGTACATTTCCAGAGAATGGAGAAATGTGACCCTATCTATGAGGACAGATAGAAAAAAAAGCAAGCAAGCAATGACCTTCACTCAGCAAAAAGAAGCACCAGAGCCTTGTCTTCGAGATAGTGTTTCTTAACAACCAACCCAGACTTCTTCTGAGTAGCTCCTGACATCCAGCCAAAAGTCCCCAGCCTCTAATCTTCAAGGATGAGCTAACCACACTCACCTTCAATTGCAGCTGCATCCATACTTGGCAGGACTGGGTAAGCTTGAGCACCTAAGACTAACCAATTATCTTACTTTATAGCTTCCTCATCCAATCTCAAATTGCCAAAACTGCAACTTCACATTTCCAGCATTTTTTTTTAAAACCTAAAGCCAGGGGGAGCCAAGATGGTGGGGCCTCGAGAGCACTGTGTCTGAGAAGCAGGACAGCACTCTGCATGCAGTGACCAGGAGACTGAACTCTGGGGGCCTAAAACTACAGCGATCATGTTTCCCAGGTGAGGGGAAGCTCCCACAGCGTGGGAATCGGTTGGGTCCACTCTTGGCTACCCAGCCAGAACCCAGAAGAAATCCCAGGTAATGCAGGCTTTGGGTCTACTGGCTGGAGCCTCAAGCCTGTGTGTCCCAGTCACTTTCCCAGGCTGATCCGTGGGCACAAGGGTGCCTAAGACTGGGAGTCCCAGTGGCAAGAAAACCCCACGGGGAAGCAAAGTCGCAAGTCTGATCACAAGTCAGCCAGTCTTTCCCTGGAAGGTCTTGTGGACCATGGGCACCCCCTGCCATCACAAATGAGCTCCCACCACACAGAGAGCTGCACTCCCAGCTCACCAGTAAAAACGAGCTGCACGCCCCAGGGCAACAGAGACTGGGAATCCTGGTCCAAAGAGGGCCCTACAGGGAAGGAATAAACCTTGCTGCTGGGGTCACCTAGGCTTTGCCTGGGGAAAGTCTAGCAGACCACAGATAGCAAACAGGCAAATATGCCCAGCCATCACAGATCAGGGCCCAAGCAGGGAGCACAGAGTTATTGGGAACCAAGCTCCCAAAGACTAGCAGGTGGGTGCACACTCCGCCAGCCCAGAGGCCTGCTTTGTACCAACTACCCCTTACAGACAGAACTGTGTGCCCTAAGACACCAGAGTCTTAGAGTCACTGTCTTGAAAAACCTCACAAGGAACAAGGAACAAAGCAAAGGGGATGGACTTAGGCAACCCAGTATAACCCTGGAAAAGGTCCCACAGACTGACCCAACACAGGGAACTGCTGTGCCCCAGATAGCCTACTGCTACCAGAAGAGCAGTACTCACCCGCCACAGATTACCTCCTGAGTTCTGGGGCACAGAGCCCCAACCTCAGACCTACAAAAGACCAGGAACACTGAGATCAACCCCCAGATATTGCTGCAAGGGGCAATGAGTTATCCCTAACAAAACCGACCAAACGACAGGACACACAGATTAAATAGCTGATCAATAAATTTACAGCAAGAAACCTAGAAGGAGGGCAGCTGTCTCCAGGACTTCGCCAGTGAGAGGAGAGCCCTCTCGACTAATCAAGACTACAGTTACCACCCAGGTCTCTATGCCTGAGGTGAGCTGTAGCAACTCCAGAAAAACACTGGCCATCCAGTGACTATACCCAAACAGCTGAGAAGGCTTCCTTCAGGAAAAACCATCTTCCTGCCAAAGGGATTCTCTCCACTACAAGAGTCCAGGAAGAACCAGAAACAAACTTCAAAGAAACAAAATAGCCCAATAGGTAGAGGACAGCATAAAAATTCAACCAACAAAAGCTAGAGCAATATGGCATCTCCAGAACCCAGTTATCCAGGGGCAAATAGCCCTAGACACCCCAGCATAACTGAAATTCAAGGAGATGACCTAACATCTATGCTCATGAAGAAGAAAACAGAGGAAACAAATAAAATACAAAAAGAAAGAGAGGAAGCTGCAGCCAAACAGTTTGTGGCCTTTAGAGAGGAAATGCTTAAATCACTGAAGGAAATAAAAGAAACAGTGGATTGATCAAACAAACAGCTGAAGGAATTGACGGAAAAACATGAAAATGCAGTCAGACAGAGGAAGGAAACCAACAAAATAGCTCAAGACCTAAAGATAGAATTGAAAAAATTAAAAAAAAAAAAAACAGAAGAAATGGTGGAGAGAAAAAACTTAGGGAAGAAAGCAGGAACTACAGAGGTTAGCACAACCAAAAAGTTACAAGAAATAGAAGAAAGAATCTCAGGTGTGGAAGATACAATGGAAGAAATCGATGTATCTGTCAAAGAAAATGTTAAATCTAAAAAGTTCCTGACACAGACTGTCCAAGAAATCCAAGACAATATGAAAAGATAAAACCCAAGAATAATAGGTATAAAGGAAAAATAAGACTCCCTTCTCCAAGACCCAGAAAATATTTTCTTTTTTTTTTTATATATATTTCTTCTGGATTCTTTTTTTTTTGAATGCTTTATTTTTTTTTATTTTATTTTTTTTATCAGTTACATTTTATTAACTCTGTATCCCAGCCGTGTCCCGATCCCTCATTCCCTCCCAGTCCCTCCCTCCCTCCCTCCCTCATCTCCACCATGCCCCTTTCCAAGTCCACTGATGGGGGGGACCTCCTCCCCATTCATCTGATCCTGTTTTATCAGGTATCTTCAGGACTGGCTGCAAAGCCCTCCTCTGTTATTGAAGAACATTTCCCCAACTTAAAGGAGAGGCCAATAAGAATACATGAGGCCTATAGAACACCCAATAAATTAGACCAGAAAAGAAAATCCTCCCACCACATAATAATCAAAACAGTAAGTATACAGAACAAAGAAAAAATACTAAAAGCTCCAAGAGAAAAAATCCAAGTAACATATAATTGCAAACCCATTAGAATCACACGTGACTTTTCATTAGAGACCATGAAAGCCAGAAGGGCCTGGACGGATATCATGCAGACCCTAAGAGAACATAAATTTCAGCCCAGGCTACTATAACCTGCAAAGCTCTCAGTACACATAGATGGAGAAATCAAGATATTCAATGACAAAAACAAATTTCAACAATACCTACAAACAAATCCAGCATTACAGAAGACACTAGAAGGGAAAATACAACCCAAGAAAACTAGCTACATTCAAGAAAACAGAGAAAATAAATAACCCCACTACAGTAAAACATAAAAGCAACCAAGCACACAACCGTATGACCACAGCCAACATCAAATTCAAAGATCTAACAGCCACTGGTCGTTAATCTCTCTCAATATTAATGGACTTAATTCTCCAATAAAAAGACATAGACTAACAGAATGGATGCATAAACAAAACCCAGGAATCTGTTGTATATAAGAAACACACCTAAGTCACAATAATAGACATGACCTGAGGGTAAAGGGATGGAAGACGGCTTTCCAAGGAAATGGATGCAAGAAGCAAGCAGGAGTAGCCATTCTAATATCTGTTAAAATAGACTTTCAACCAAAATTAATCAAAACAGATGGGGAAGGACACTTCATTTTCATCAAGGGAAAATTCCACCAAGAAGACATGACAATCCTGAACATCTATGCCCCAAATACAAAGACACTCACATTTGTAAAAGAAACATTGATAAAACTTAAATGACACATAGATCCACACACACTAATAGTGGGAGACTTCAACACCCCACTCTCAACAAAGGACAGGTCAACTAAACAGAAATTAAATAAAGAAACAATATCTCTAACAGAGGTCATGAATCAAATGGACCTAATAGATATTTACAGAACCTTACACCCAAACACAAAAGAATTTACCTTGTTCTCAGCAACTCATGGAACCTTCTCCAAAATAGACCACATTGTTGGTCACAAAGCAAGGCTCAACAGATACAAAAGAATAGAATTAATCCTTTGTATCTAGTCTGATCACCATGGAATAAAACTGGACCTCAATAACAACAGAAATAGCAAAAAGCCTACACATACATGGAAACTGAACAACTTGCTACTAAAGGACAGCTGGGTCAGGGAAGAAATAAAGAAAGAAATTAAACTCTTCCTAGAACTCAATGAAAATGAAGACACAACATACATAAACTTGTGGGACACAATGAAGGCAGTGCTAAAAGAAAACTTCATAGCACTAAGTGCCTTCAAGAAGAAATTTGAGACAGCGCATTCAAGCAACTTAATGGCTCACTTAAAAACCCTAGAAAAAGAAAAAGCAGACAAACCAAAAAGAAGTAGACTGCTGAAAATAATCAAATTCAGGGCTGAAATCAATCAATTAGAAAAAAAAATAATCAATTCAAAGAATCAATGAAACCAAGAGCTGGTTCTTTGAGAATATCAACAAAATCGATAAACCTTTAGCCAAGCTAACTAAAAGACAGAAAGACACCACCCAAATCAACAAAATCAGAAATGAAACAGGGGACATAACTACAGACACTGAGGATATCCAAACAATCATTAGTACTTACTTCAAAAGTCTATATGCCACAAAATTTGAAAATCTAAATAAAATGGACAATTTTCTTGGTAGATTTGACTTATCAAAGCTGAATCAGGGCCAGGTAAATCAATTAAATAGTCCTTTATCCCCTAAAGAAATAGTAGTGGTCATGAAAAGCCTCCCAACCAAAAAGAGCCCAGGACCAGATTGCATCAGTGCAGAATTCTACCAGACCTTCAAAGAAGAGCTAACACCAATTCTCTTCAAACTATTCCACAAAATAGAAATAGAAGGAACATTACAAAACTCATTCTATGAAGCCACAGTCACCTTGGTACCTAAACCTCACAAAGAATCAACAAAGAAAGATAATTTCAGGCCAATCTCCCTTATGAACATTGATGCAGAAATACTCAACAAAATACTTGCAAATCGATTACAAGAACACATCAAAGATATCTTCCACCATGACCAAGTAGGCATCATCCCAGATATGCAGGGGTGGTTCAGTTTATGGAAATCCATCAATGTGATCCACCATATTAACAAATTGAAAGAAAAATACCACATGATAATCTCCCTAGATGCTGAAAAAGCATTTGACAAAATCCAACATCCATTCATGTTTAAAGTATTGGAGAGATCAGGGATACAAGGCACATATCTAAACATAGTAAAGGTGATATACAACAAGCCTATCAACAAGATCAAACTGAATGGAGAGAAACTTAAAGTAATCCCACTGAAGTCAGGGACATGGCAATGCTGCCCACTCTCTCCATATCTCTTCACATAGTTCTAGAAGTCCTTGCTAGAGCAATAAGACAGTTGAAGGAGATCAAGGGGTTACAATTTGGAAAGGAAGCAGTCAAATTATCACTATTTGCAGATTATATGACAGTATACATGAGTGACCCCAAAAACTCTACCAGGGAACCCCTACATCTGAAAAACACCTTCAGCAAAGTGGCCTGATACAAAATTAGTTAAAAAAAAATCAGTAGCCCTCCTGTATACAAAAGAAAAAAGGGCTGAGAGAGAAATTATAGAAACAACACCCTTCAAAATAGGCACAAATGACATAAAATACCTTGGAGTAACCCTAAACAAGCAAGTCAAAGACTTGTATGAAAAAAAAAATAAGTCTCTGAAGAAATAATTAGAAGAAGACATCAGAAGATGGAAAAAATTTCCCATGTTCATGGCTTGTCAGTATTAACATAGTAAAAATGGCCATCTTACCAAAAGCAATCTACAGATTCAATGAAATTCCCATCACATTACCAATTCTTTACAGACCTAGAAAGAAAAATTCTCAACTTCATATGGAATAACAAGAAACTCAGAATTGCTAAAACAATCCTCTACAATAAAAGATCATCTGGAGGGTATCTCCATCCCTGATCTTAAGCTGTCCTATAGAGCAACAGCAATAAAAACTGCATGGTACTGGCATAGAAACAGAATGGTGGATCGATCAATGGAACCAAACAGGACCCAGAGATAAACCCACACACTTATGGACACCTGATCTTTGGCAAAGATGACAAAACCATACAATGAAGAAAAGACAGCATCTTCAACAAATGATGCTGATCCAATTGGATGTCTGCATATAGAAAAATGAAAATAGATCCATACTCATCACCCTGCACAAAACTAAAGTCCAAGTGGATCAAAGACCTCAACATAAAACTAGACACATCAAATCTGTTAGAAGAAAAAGTGGGGAAGATCCTTGAACTCATTGGCACAGGAGACAACTTCCTGAAGAGAACACCAACAGCACATGCTCTAAGAGCAAAAATCAGTAAAACGGACTTCATGAAACTGAAAAACTTCTGTAAAGGAAAGGACAGCAGAAGGAGAAATCAGGGAATACATTAGGAGCCTGCCCCAGAGGGCCTGTGAATGCCTCTAGGAGCCTGCCCCAGAGGGCCTGTGAATGCCTCTGCCATGCAGATTATCAAAGCAGATGCTGAGAATTATGGCTAACTGTTGAGCAGAATGCATGGAATCTAATGAAAGAAGTGGAAAATAGTAAGATCAGGAGAGGACAGGAGCTCCACCAGGAGAGCAACAGAATCAAGCACAAGAGTTTTTCCTGAGACTCTAAGCAAGTACCATGCATGGAGGTAACCTAGAACCTTTGCACAGATGGAGCTCATGGCAATTCAGTGTCCAAGTGTGTTCCATAGTAATGAGAATAGGGATTGCATCTTACATGAACTGATTGTCCTGCTTTTTTGAAAACCATACCCTGATGGTGGAGCAGCCTTAGTAGGCCACAAAGGAAGACAATGCAGACACTTCTGGTATGATCTGATAGTAGGAAGAGAAGGAAGAAGAGGAAGTTCCTGTCAGTGGACTTGGGAAAGGGCATGAGTGGACAAGGCAGAGTGAGGGTTGGATTAGGATGGGTGGACGGAAGGTTTTATTGGGGAATACAAACAATAAAATACAATTTTTATAAAATAAAAACATATTAAAAATATAATTCCTTTTGGAGTTATACTATAGGAATATGTGCTCAGAGGTTGATATGTCAGTAAAGTGACCAGACAGAATGGAGTCTCTGTCTCTTTGTCTAGGTCAATTTATATATTTGTTTCTTTATGTCTTGGTTTCTATTTCTGAATTGGTTTCTCTAGCTCTTTCTCTCTCTGTCTGTATCTCTCTCTGACTCTTTCTGTCACCCTCTCTATTACTGCTGCTTGTGGTTCAGTATGAAAAGCTGTCATCAGAAGAAGACAAAACAGGACACAACCTAGGAATCTTCTACAGAAGGCTTCTTTAAGCCAGAAGAAGAAAATAGGAAACAAACTAGGAGCCTACCACAGAGGGCCTCTGAAAGCTTATCAGAGTGGATGCTGAGCCTGATGGCCAACTGTTGGGCAGAGTGAATGGAATTTTATGTAAGAAGTGGGAAATAGTAAGAGCTGGAGAGGACAGGGTCTCCACAAGGAGAGCAAAAGAACAAGAAAATTTGAACACAGGGAACTTCCCAGAGACTCATACTCCAACCAAGGACTCTTCATGGAGATAACCTAGAACCCTGCACAGGTTTAGCCCATGGCAGTTCAGTGTCCAAGTGGGTTACATAGTAATGTGAAGAGGGACTGCCTCTGACATAATCTTATTGGCCTGCTCTTTGATCACTTCCCCCTGAGTGGGGAGCAGCCTTACCAGGCCACAGTAGAGGATTATGCAGCCACTTTTGATGAAAACTATAGAGTAAGATCAGAAAGGAGAGGAGAACCTCCCTTATTAATGGACTTGGGGAGTAGCATGCATGCAGAAAGCGTATGGAGGGTGGGATCAGCAGGGTGGAAGGAAGGGGCTTATGGGGGGATACAAAATGAATAAAGTGTAATTAATATAAAAATGAAAAAAAAAACTAAAGCTTTTGTCTCCTGGTACCACTCTTTGCTTGCATGGCTGACCCCATTTCCCAATGGTTAATAAACCACTTGCTTTTGCAATAAGTCCGTGGCCTGTGGTTTTTCTGGGAAGTGCACGATCTTTCACTCGTGAGCTCTGAAACCCTAGGTCTTATAAAATCAATACTAAATATTAATAGTCACTTACAATTGGTTCCCACACCCTTTAAATCATACTTTTTCTTAGTTTGGTTGGGGAAATAAGATCCCAGTTAAAAAATGCAAACTTAAAACCTAAAAACTCCCAGGTAAATTACTGTCGTTTTAAAAGACTCTTAACCCTGCTCAGGAGCAAAAGACAACCTCCTGTGGGCAGACCTCAAACTTAACAAAACTGCATGCTTCTGCAGTTTATCTGAGGGGTAAACAAGCATCATTCCTTTATACTGTGGCTGGCTCAAATGGTCAGCTCCACAGACATGGTGGGAAAGAAAGAAAGTGGAGGTAGACAGAGTTTGGCCTAAACTGCCACATATAAAATAAAAAATTGCCATGGCAGAGGGTGTTTTAATTCACTTTGGATTCATTTTGGCTGTCATAGTCATGGATTTGTTTGCAATATGTTTAATGGTGTTGGCTCTTCTCCAAGGAAGTTGAAGGAGAAAATGGGGAAAAAAACAAAAACAAAAACAAAAACAAGGATTGGAATACTAAGATACAGTCAAGAAAAAAGGGGAGGACCCAAGATGGGAGCGCCTGGAGAGCACCACATTGAGAAGCAGGACAGCACTCGCCATGCAGAGACCAGGAGACTGAACTCTGGGCCATGAAACTACATCAATTGTGTTTCCCAGGTGAGGGGAGGCTCCCACGGTGTGGGAATCGATGAGGTCCACTCATGGATAGCCAGCCAGAACCCAGAAGAAATCCCAGGTAACAAGGGCTCCGGCCTGGAGCTGCAAGCATCCCTGTCCCAATCACTTTCCCAGGCTGATCCGTGAGCACAAGGGTGCCTGAGGATGGGAGTCCCAGTCGTGGGGAGACCCCACTGGGAAGCAAAGTTGCCAGACTGATCACAGGTCACCCAGGCTTTCACTGGAAAGACTGCATGCCCCAGTACAACAGAGAATGGGAACCCCTGTCCAGAAAGGACCCCACAGGGAAGGAAGAAACCGTGCTGCTGGGGTCACCTAGGGAAAGTCTAGCAGGCTGCAGATCGCAGACAGGTGAGTACACCCAGCCATCACAGATCTGGGCCCAAAAAGGGAGCACAGAGTGATTGGAAACTCAGCTCCTGCAGACTAGCAGGCAGGTGCATGCTCCACCAGCCCAGAGGCCTGCACTGTACCAAATACACCTTACAGGCAGAACTGTGCTCCCCAAGACACCAGAGCAGAACTCACCTGCCACAGATTACCTCTTTGATTCTGGGGCATAGAGACCCAACCTCAGACCTACAAAAGACCAGGAACCCTGAGATCAACCCCCAGATACTGCTCCAAGGGGAAACCAGCAACAACAACAACAACAACAAAAAACCAAACCACTGGACACACAGGTTACAACAGTTGATCAGTAAATTTACAGCAAGAAACCCAGAAGGAGGGCAGCTGTCTCCAGGACTTCTCCCAGAGAGAGGAGAGCCCTCTCAACGAATCAGGACAACAGTTACTACCCAGGTCTCTATGCCTGAGGTGAGCTGTAGCAACTCCTGAAAAACACTGGCCATCCAGTGACTATACCCAAAAAGCTGAAAAGGCTTCCTTCAGGAAAAACCATCTTCCTGCCAAAGGGATTCTCTCCACTACAACAATCCAGGAAGAACCAGAAACTAAATTCAAACAACTAAGATAGCCCAATATGTAGAGGACAGCGTAAAAGTTCAACCAACAAAAGCCAGAGCAATATGGCATCTCCAGTTATACAGGGGCAAATAGCCCTAGACACCCCAGCATAAATGAAATTCAAGGAGATGACCTGACATCTATGCTCATGAAGAAGATAACAGAGGAAACAAATGAATTACGAAAAGAATTAGAAGATAAAAACAAACAGATCATGGCTATCTTTAAAGAAATGGATGAAATTAAAGCCAAGGAGATTATGGCCATCTGTGAAGAAATACGGGAAGCTGCAGCCAAAAAATCTGTGGTCTTTAGAGAGGAAATGCTTAAATCACTGAATGAAATAAAAGAAACAGGGATTGTTCAAACAAACAGCTGAAGGAATTGATGGAAAAACATGAAACTACAGTCAGACAGAGGAAGGAAACCAACAAAATAACTCAAGACCTGAAGATAGAATTGGAAAAATTAAAAAAAAAAAAACACAAATGGAAGAAATTGTGGAGAGAAAGAACTTAGGGAAGAAAGCAGGAACTACAGAGGTTAGCATAACCAAAAAGCTACAAGAAATAGAAGAACGAATCTCAGGTGTGGAAGATACAATGGAAGAAATCGATGTATCTGTCAAAGAAAATGTTAAATCTAAAAAATTCCTGACACAGACCGTCCAAGAAATTCAAGACAACATAAAAAGATAAAAACTAAGAATGATAGGAATAGAGGAAAAAGAAGATTCCCTGCACCAAGGCCCAGAAAATATTTTCAACAAAATCATTGAAGAAAATTTGACCAACTTAAAGGAGAGGCCAATAAGAATACATGAGACCTATAGAACACCCAATAAATTAGACCAGAAAAGAAAATCCTCCCGCAACATAATAATCAAAACAGTAAGTATGTAGAACAAAGAAAAAATACTAAAAGCTCCAAGAGAAAAAAGCCAAGTAACATATAATGGCAAACCCATTAGCATCACACCTGACTTTTCAACAGAGTCTATGAAAGCCAGAAGGGCCTGGACTGATATCATGCAGACCCTAAGAGAACACAGATGTCAGCCCAGGCTACTATACCCTGCAAAACTCTCAGTCCTCATAGACAGAGAAAACAAGATATTCAATGACAAAAACAAATTTCAACAATACCTACAAACAAATCCAGCATTACAGAAGACACTGGAAGGGAAAATGCAACCCAAGAAAGCGAGCTACATTCAAGAAAACACAGAAAATAAATAACCCCACTACAGTAAAACAAAAAGCAACCAAGCACACAACCATATGACCACAGCCAACATCAAATTCAAAGAATCTAACAGCCACTGGTCATTAATCTCTCTCAATATCAATGGAATTAATTCTCCAATACAAAAGACACAGACTAACAGAATGGATGCGTAAACAAAACCCAGCAATCTGTTGTATACAAGAAACACACCTAAGTCACAAAGATAGACATTACCTGAGGGTAAAAGGATGGAAGATGGCTTTTCAAGCAAATGGACGCAAGAAGCAAGCAGGAGTAGCCATTCTAATATCTGATAAAATAGTCTTTCAACCAAAATTATTCAAAACAGATGGGGAAGGACACTTCATACTCATCAAGGGAAAAATCCACCAAGAAGACATCACAATCCTAAATATCTATGCCCCAAATACAAGGGCACCCACATTTGTGAAAGAAACATTGATAAAACTTAAACCACACATAGATCCCCACACACTAATAGTGGGAAACTTCAACACCCCACTCTCAACAAAGGACAGGACAACTAAAGAGTAATTAAAGTAAGAAACAATGTCTCTGACAGAGGTCATGAATCAAATGGACCTAACAGACATTTACAGAATATTACACCCAAACACAAAACAATTTACCTTCTTCTCAGCACCTCATGGAACCTTCTCCAAAATAGACCACATAGTTGGTCAAAAAGCAAGCCTCAACAGATATAAGAAGACTGAAATAATCCCTTGTATCCTGTCTGATCACCATGGAATAAAGCTGGACCTCAATAACAACAGAAATAGCAAGAAGTCTACACACACATGGAAACTGAACAACTGGCTACTAAAGGACAGCTGGGTCAGGGAAGAAATAAAAAAAAGAAATTAAAACCTTCCTAGAACTCAATGAAAATGAAGACACAACATACCCAAAGTTGTGGGACACAATGAAAGCAGTGCTAGGAGGAAAGTTCATAGCACTAAGTGCCTTCAAGAAGAAATTTGAGACAGCGCATTCAAGCAACTTAATGGCTCACTTAAAAATCCTAGAAAAAGAAGAAACAGACACACCAAGAAGGAGCAGATGGCTGGAAATAATCAAACTCAGGGCTGAAATCAACCAATTAGAAACAAATAACACAATTCAAAGAATCAATGAAACCAAGAGCTGGTTCTTTTAGAAAATCAACAAGATAGACAAACCCTTAGCCAAGCTAACTAAAAGGCAGAGAGACACATTCCAAATCAACAAAATCAGAAATGAAAAGGGGGACATAACTACAGACACTGACAAAATCCAAGCAATCATTAGGACTTACTTCATAAGTCTATATGCAACAAAATTTGAAAATTTAAATGAAATGGACAATTTTCTTGATCAATTCCACTTAACAAAGCTAAATCAGGACCAGGTAAATCAATTAAATAGTCCTATATTTCCCAAGGAAATAGAAGCAGTCATTAAAAGTCTCCCATCCAAAAAAAGCCCTGGACCTGATGATTTCAGCGCAGAATTCTACCAAGCATTCAAAAAAGAGTTAACTCCAGTTCTCTTCAAACTATTCCACAAAATCGTAACTGAAGCAACATTACCCAACTCATTCTATGAAGCCACAGTCACCTTGGTACCTAAAACTCAGAAAGAACAAACCAAAAAAGAGAACTTCAGGCCAATTTCCCTTATGAACATTCATGCAAAAATACTCAACAAAATACTCGCAAACCAAATACAAGAACACATCAAAGATATCATCCACCATGACCAAGTAGGCTTCATCCCAGGTATGCAGGGGTGGTTCAATATACGGAAATCCAGCAATGTGATCCACCATATTAACAAACTGAAAGAAAAAAAAAAAAAAACACATGATAATCTCCCTAGATGCTGAAAAAGCATTTGACAAAATCCAACATCCATTCATGTTTAAAGTATTGGAGAGATCAGGGATACAAGGCACATATCTAAACATAGTAAAGGCAATATACAGCAAACCTATAGCCAACATCAAACTGAATGGAGAGAAACTTAAAGCAATCCCACTGAAATCAGGGACAAGACAAGGCTGCCCATTCTCTCCCTATCTCTTCACATAGTTCTGGAAGTCCTTGCTAGAGCAATAAGACAGTTGAAGGATATCAAGGGGATACAAATTGGAAATGAAGAAGTCAAATTATCAGTATTTGCAGATGATATGATAGTATATGTGAGTGACCCCAAAAACTCTAGCAGGGAAATCCTACAGCAGACAAACACCTTCAGCAAAGTGGCTGGATACAAAATTAACTCAAAAAAATCAGTAGCCCCCCTGTATACAAAAGACAAAAGGGCTGAGAAAGAAATTATGGAAACAACACCCTTCACAATAGCCACAAATGACATAAGGTACCTCAGAGTAACCCTAACCAAGGAAGTCAGAGACTTGCATGAAAAAAATATCATATCTCTGAAGAAAGAATTAGTAGACGATATGAGAAGATGGAAAGATCTCCCATGTTCATGGCTTTGCAGGATTAACATAGTAAAAATGGCCATTTTACCAAAAGCAATCTACAGATTCAATGCAATTCCCATCAAATTACCAAGACAATTCTTTACAGACCTGGAAAGAAAAATTCTCAACTTCATATGGAAGAACAAGAAACCCAGAATTGCTAAAACAATCCTCTACAATAAAAGATCTTCTGGAGGTATCTCCATCCCTGATCTTAAGTTGTACTATAGAGCAACAGTTTTAAAAACTGCATGGTACTGGCATAATAACAGAATAGTGGATCAATGGAACTGAATAGAGGACCAAGAAATGAACTCACACACTTATAGACACCTGATCTTTGACAAAGACGCCAAAATCATACAATGGAAAAAAGATAGCATCTTCAACAAATGGTGCTGGTCCAACTGGATGTCTACATGTAGAAAAATGAAAATAGATCCATACTTATACCTCTACACAAAAACTGAAGTCCAAGTGGATCAAAGACCTCAACATAAAACCTGACACATTAAATTGGCTAGAAAAAAAATTTGGGGAATACTGTAGAACTCATTGGTACAGGAGAAAACTTCCTGAATAGAGCACCAACCGCACAGGCTCTAAAAGCAACAATCAATAAATGGGACCTCATGAAACTGAAAAGCTTCTGCAAAGCAAAGGAGGCCATCACCAAAACAAAGCAACTGCCTACAGATTGGGAAAGAATCTTCACCAACCCTTTATCTGACAGAGGACTTATATCCAGTATATATAAAGAACTAAAGAACCTGAAAAGCAGCAAACCAAGTAATCCACTTAAAAAATGGGGAACAGAGCTAAACAAAGAATTCTCTGTAGAGTAATATTGAATGGTAGAGAATCACTTAAAGAAATGCTCAACCTCACTAGCCATTAGGGAAATGCAAATCAAGACAACCCTGAGATTTCACCTTACACCCATGAGAATGGCCAAGATCAAAAAACTCAAGTGACAACACATGCTGGAGAGGTTGTTGAGAAAGGGAAACCCTTCTTCACTGCTGGTGGGCATGTAAACTTGTACAACCACTCTGGAAATCAATCTGGGGCTTTCTCAGACAACTAGGAATAGTGCTTCCCCAAGATCGAGCCATACCACTCTAGGCATATATCCAAAAGAGGCTCAAGTACACAAAAAGGACATTTGCTCAACCATGTTTGTAGCAGCTTTATTTGTAATAGCCAGAAGCTGGAAACAACCCAGAACCCCTCAACTGAAGAATGGATGCAGAAATTGTGGTACATCTACACAATGGAATATTACTCAGCAATGAAAAATAAGGAAATCATGAAAATGCAGGTAAATGGTGGGATCTGGAAAGGATCATCCTGAGTGAGTTGTCCCAGAAGCAAAAAGACACACATGGTATATACTCACTGATATAGACATACAACATAGGACAAATCCACTATAACCTGTGCATCTAAAGAAACTAAGCAAGAGAGAGGACCCTAACTAAAATGTCCAATCCCCATCCAGAAAGGCAAAGAGGATGGAAATCAGAAGAAAAAAATAGGAAACAACCTAGGAACCTACCACAGAGGGCCTCTGGAAGCCTCTTACCTACAGACTATCAAAGCAGATGCTGAGCCTGATGGGCAACAGTTGAGCAGAGTGAATGGAATTTTATGTAAGAAGTGGGAAATAGTAAGAGCTGGAGAGGACAGGCTCTTCACTAGGAGAGCAACAGAACAAGAAAATTTGAACACAGGGAACTTCCCAGAGACTCATACTCCAACCAAGGACTCTTCATGTAGATAACCTAGAACCCTGCACAGATGTTGCCCAAGACAGTTCAGAGTCGAACTGGGTTACATAGTAATGTGAAGAGGGACTGCCTCTGTCAAAATCTGATTGGCCTGCTTTTTGATCACCTCCCCCTGCGGAGGGGGGAGCAGCCTTACCAGGCCATAGTAGAGGACAATGCAGCCACTTTTGATGTGAACTGATGGACTAAGATCAGAAAGGAGAGGAGAACCTCCCCTATCAGTGGACTTGGGGAGTGGCATGCATGCAGAGGGAGGAGGGAAGTTGGGATTGGGAGGGGAGGCTTATAGGAGCATTCAGAATGAATAAAGTGTAATTGAGGAAAAATTTTAAAAAAAAGGAAAAATAATTTAAGAACCTTAAATGAGTTTCAAAAGTGGAGGAAAACATGGAGTTAGTCAATTTACATGGAACACGTCTCGTCCCTGGGAGCAATGGTCTCCTGAACCTACTCAGACCTAGGACACCACCACTGCTAGTTCTAGAACTGATGCAAGATGTTCCAACGAGGGGGTTAAGGCTTCTCATAATATTTCCTATAAGCCCACACCTGTTTGTTTATATCCCCCATTTTTATTCACTATTAGCCAGATAGAGCCAAGTAATTGTGGTGATGATACTTGCTTTTTTGCTCAATGCTGGAATGCTAGTGAATTTAGGTATGCCCTGGTTACTTGCATGCCTCGCTGGGTGCCTGTGCCCCTGCTGGGTGCCTGAGTCATGCCCCTCAAGCTATGACTCTCTTCAGACAGAAAATGGATCTTGGAACTACAGCCACCACTGTTACTGCCATCTCATTGGTGGCTGTCGACTGTGGCATTAACCATGAGTCCAGAATGCTCAGACCCTGAATAATATTTTAGCCAATGTAGCTCATGCAAAAATGAATTAATGCTCAACTAAAAGGAGGCTTGATGGTGTTCAATCAGAGGATTGACCTTGTGCAGGAGCAAATTGATACCCTATGGCAAATCGCTCAACTTGGCTGTCAATGGAAGTATGCTGGACTTTGTGTCACTAGCATACAACCTGAGAATTTTTCTTGTGCTGCAATTCTGTCTAAACAATTGTCTAGCTATATTTTAGGTAATTGGACTGGAGTATTCGATACTACGATGGAGCAGCTGAGAGTGGCCATTATCACAGTAAATTCTACCAGAGTGGACACAGGACTAGCCACAGGATTGTCAGCATGGATTACTGCAGCCATGAATCATCTGAAGGAATGGGCGGGCATGGGAGCGTTACCAGGCCTTCTGGTGTTGGTCTCCTTGGTTTGTCTGTGGTGTATATGCAAGATTAGAGTCTCACAACAGCGTACTGCAGCCATGATCATTCAGGACTTTACAGCCATTGAAGCAGGACAGTCTCCCAAGCATTGCTGGCTACCATAAAAAGCTAAAATGTTATGCTCAGGATGTGAGGCTAAGCATTGCACTCAGGGTCAGCCGCTTTGGACCCAGAGAAGAGCAAGTCTGATTGCATGCGGGTTGATTCCCCAGGTCCCGCCTCTGAGAAAAAGATATCAGATGGGTCTGATGCTCTTTGGGTGGATGACACCTAAATGAACATCGGTACAAAGTCCCAATTTATTTCTAATATCAGAGATCAGACCTCTACTCTTGCCTGATGCGTCTAAAACAAAAAGGGGGAACTGCAGATAGCTTTGTAATGCTACGCCTTAAAGATGGAGCTGGTTTCTGCCTTCTACCTTCCCGATGGTGAGTGCTCTCTGTCCCAAATAACTCTACATTTGGCTAAAGCTGAGGATCTGGCTTGCTTCAATGTATGTGGACCTATCTGCATTGCCCACATGGCATGCTGGGGTTGGCTACCCAGAGGCTATTTAAGCTGTGGGATGGCTTTCCCCAGTGATTGTTCAAGGTTCCTGAATAAACTGCATTGAAAAAATAAATAAATAAATTTATGCAAAATTAAAAAAAAGAAAAAGGGCACTCTTCCTAATAATTAAATTAATTATGGCTAAAATTCAAAGCTCTCTGGGTGTAAGATACTTGTCAGCTCTTTCTGGTAAGGTCCAGAAATTCACTAAAACATCAATAAAAATAACCACTTGGGCTTTGTTAGTTACAACATAAACTGGCACAACTGACCACCAAACTTAAAATTTTCTTGTCTCTTTGTTTGATTTTTATTTAAAGGCTTTGAATTACAATGATACTGATTTAAATATATATATATATATATATATATATATATATATATATATATATACACATGGGTGAAGGCACATGCCTTTATTACGAACACAAAGTAAAAAGAAACAGGCAAATCTCTGAGTTCAGGATCAAGCTTATTTACACAACAAAATCCAGGATGACACCTCCTGCTGTTTACCCATTTGTAGAGATACTCTAAGATTCAAAATGGCAAAATTTTCCTAAGGTTACCACGTAAATTCTTTTTTCTTAATAATAGATGTTGTGTCCTTACTGATCCAAAGTTGCGATTCACATCAATTTTAGGTTTGTGTAAAGAGAGATAATGTCACACTGCGTGGAAACTACCTTATCCTTTTAAATGTGAGATATTTTCATGGTGAGAAAATGTTGGTCATGCCTATGGAAAAAAAATCACATGAGGCTTAAAGATGGCAAAGTACATTCCAACCTAGTTTAGTTTTAAAAACTCAAAAATTATATTGATATGTTTAGAAAACAAAACTGTTCATCCCATATGAAAAAGAGGGCAAGCCAAAGAGTAGTCAAATCCAATGTAAAAATGCAGGTACAAGATGCCTAGTATATACTTAACCCTAAGGGTAAGAGAGTTTATATGCTAATGCTAACTGAGTTTATATAAAGTTTGGTTATAAAGGCATAAGTGTCCAGTCTTTATAAAAAAGAAGCAAGCAAAAAAAAAAAAAAAAAAAAGCCACTATCAGTGTAAAGACCAGGTACAAGATGCTTAAATGCTGAATGTAAGAGAGAATTAAAATTAATTTTGGCTATAAAGGCATGTCTACCCATTCTATATAAACAAGGGGATAGGACAAATAGCTACAACATATATAAAAATATAGGGCTAATCCTCTAAATAGGTACAACACACCAATGGTATGCTTATATTTTAAATTTAAAAAGCTTTTTTTTTTCATTTTTACAAGCTGAAGTTTTATTACTTACTGAAATATCCATGTTAAAAAAAAAAAACCTGTGCCTGGTATGAAATTTCACTCCATCAATGTTACAATGACTTTCATTTTCATTACAAGCAGGGGAATGAATAAAGGACAGGTGTTAGGAAACATGGTAATAAATTAGAATATAATTTACAAAAGTAAAAATAGTAACAGTGTACTACATTAATACTGAGTATTAAATAATAAGCAACAACTAATCACAATAATAATATAAATAAAAGGCAATAATAACTAATCACAATAATAATATAAATAAAAGGCAATAATAACTAATCACAATAATAATATAAATCACAATAATCACAATAATAATATAAATAAAATATAAATATAATATATATATAATATAAATATAATATAAATAATCACAATAATAATATAAATAAAAGGTAATTTTGTTTTGTATTATTAAGAATACCTATAAGATATTCACTCAAATACATCAATTCCTAATGATATGGACAATTGGGAAATCATACCTGTCTTTAGGGGTTAAGTCATTTGGGTACACTCCCAAGGTCTCGAGTGCCTGCCAGGGCAGCCCAGCCTCTGCTGATGATCCCACTGTTACCATGCACAGAGATGGCTGTAGTAGCAGAGGAGTTGCATTGTGTTATGGAAGATGCTTTTTTGCTTTGTTTAGCCTGCTCAGGCTCTAATCAAAAAGATTACATTCTGGTCTAGCCATGCTTTGTTCTCCCATGGAAGACTGTGCTGCCTCTGGCAGAAGCCTGCCCTCAGTGTGGTGCACTTCCTGGAGAGAGCATGGGCTGATCTCTTCCCCTGGCAGTGGCAGAGGCAGGCACTGCGCAGTACCTGAGGGTCAGTTCCTGTGATATTAGCTTCCAAGTGAGGTAATTATGGCTTTTTACAAGTACTATAAGGAATCTTCTCCGAATAAAAGCATGAGCTAATACTTATGCTAGTAAAAATCATATGTGGATAGCAAGCCTATGTTTAAGCTACCTCGGCAATCACCCAGTCTTCCTTCATTTTACCAGGGCACATTAGCACCAAGTTAACTGTCCTTTGAAAAGGACCAAGGGAATTCAAGTCTAGGCCAGGCTTCCATGGGCTACTTTCCTTTAATGGAATAGCTGTGATGGCACTGGGGTTGGTCATCTCAGGGCAGTTAGATGGAGGTCTTGGCTGCATATTTTGTATCACTGATAGCCTCCTTTGGAAAACTTGGGAGGGCATTGAGTGAGAAGGAGGGAATGAGATGTGGCCGGTCACACTGGAGTGTGGGGTAATATCCACTGTACACGGAGAGCCAGAAGCTGAGGAGGTCTTTGGTGACAGTGTTTCTTCTAAGGTTACCACATATGTGATATACTGAAGTTGAGTTTCAGAGCACAGTGGTAGATATAAGTGAGACATGCTCTTAAATGAAAATATTCTCTTTTTTACAAAGTAGCTGTTTAGTTGTGTTTTAGATGATGGTGTATGCATGGGGCACAGATATGAAGGACTAAAGAGGTGTGCTTGACACAAAGCACATTCACCAAAAACCTGCTACAAGCTACAAGTGTTCAAGTACAAAGTATTAATATAAACAAATACCTTTTAAAAACATCTAGTTGTTGAGTCCTTTGACAGCAAGTTGTAAATCCTGAAGATGGAAGACCTAAGTTAGCCATTTCAATTCAGCAAGATGTGGTTTTTAGATGGTGACTTGCCCAGGAAACTGGGTTTCCCATTTAATAGCCATTGAGAACATCCATACAAACTATTTGGTCGAGTAACTGCTAAGCTTATACCTTATGATCTCTCTCCTTGAACTTTTCTTCTTTGGTTCTTATCCTTCCCTATTTTAAAACTCACAGAAAGAGCACATTTATACGCAAGCAAACTCACCTGTCTCCACCCTCAGGAGGGCCTGCACACACACATACATACACACATGCACACACTTGCTCTCATATAAATAAATGCCCTTCTACCATATCAAAGAAGGTACATGTGGAACCCATCAGACTGTCAGCGAATTGCAGAAGGGCCTGTCTGGCTGTTACTAAGTCAGCCTATCTTTGCATAGCATCATCTCCATAAGCTTACCATGCATGCAACAGCCCAACAGGGCAGAAGCTCATCTGTGGCTGGTGGGGATATAAACACTAAAGAGCCAGGGTGACTCAAAGAAGAAGTAAGGCATCCTGTGTGATGGCTGCAAAGAGCCTAGTATTTCAGTCTCTGCCATACCCTAGGTCTGGCTTCTACATGAAATTGAAATGTTTTTCTCTTAAAGTTATAATGGAAATCTCAGCTTCATTGCACAATGGCAAATTGGCCACAGTCTCTTAGCACTGAGTTTATAGACTTGTACAGCTGCAGCCATTGCTGCAGGGCTTCAAACCAAGTCCGTCACTATTGAGTTTAATAGAGTTTTATACATGGCTCATAGCAGTGCTCAGAACAGGGGTCATTCCTAAGGAAATTAAGTGAGATAACAAAAAATACAAACTTTCAATATGTTTGATTTATAATTGTTTCTTAAATTACAGTTCAAGGTCCATTTTATAATTTAAATTATGGTGAGATAAAGTATAGTAAATATTTTTAAGCTATGACTTAATCTGAATCTCTCCTACTTCCATAGTTGACCAAGTCATAATAACTATATTTAAAACAGTCTTAAATACAAATGGATTCAGTGTCATTGTTAAGTCCATAATAAAATTGATCTTAATGATCCAAGGAGGTAAACAGCCTATTAGATTTACTTGAAAGAACACAAACACTCCACAGTGAGTTTCCCTGTGTTGTTTGGATCTCTCAGATCTGGCATTCCCTCCTAATACCATGTCCAGGGAGTACTGTCACATTTGCTTTCACACTGCTGCATGGATAGAGGCCGAACAGCTTCCAGACAGTCAACAGATGCCTGTCCAGTATAGGAGAGACACTTCACATTTCACATTTGCTGTCCTAAGCCACACTGAGCAGAACACTGGCCCCAGTCTCCTACCACCCAGTGGGGAGGAGGGCAACGGCCCAGACTGCAGCAGATGGGAGCTGGAGGCTTGCTCTCCTCTGGACATTGTGCAGCTCAGAATGTTTTAAAAAGGTCACTACTCTTGCAAAGAACAATCCGATGCTTGAATCCTGGCCCACATTTTGGAGTACATTCAGACCAGTCCAAAGCTACCCACTGAGGTGGACATGACTGGTTGTTGCAGGACTCTTTCTCCACAGGCCGGTGGGTTAAACAGTCAGTGTAGTCCAGTGTTTCCTCCTCAGACAGTCCAACCTTCCTAATGCAGAGCACGGCCCTCATGTGCATCCCACCATCACAAGTTTTGCTGCACCAGTCTCCAATGAAGCATTCAGGTGGGCAGGGCTCAGTGTTGCAGGCTCTTTGATTTTCAGGGGGCTTACTGTCAGGATCACAGGAATTGTTCTCGACAATGGAGTTGTCATCCAATCTTTTACAGACCACTTCTTGTATTTGGACACCTCCAGCACAGGTAGCTGAGCACTCTGAACAGGGCTGATGATTCCACATAAAGCCAACTTCACTATCACCACTGCCAGTACGAACAATAGGAACATTGAACTTGTACCTAATTCCCAAATTCTGTTCTTGGAGTAGAACCATTACAATGAGGTTTTCAGAGGTAGGTCCTAGAGCTTCCAAGGATTCTGGGTGATCTGTTGGTCTTTTGTAGTGGAAAGCTGTCCCAGAAACATAAAATTTTCTAGCCCAGTCAATAGTCCAGCCACCATTAATATAGTAATCATCCCCCTCAGATTTAAAGACATGTGTGGCCGGGGGACAGCTTGATCTTCATGTAGGTTCTCTGTGGAGTAGAAACTGTTTCTTCTGTGGATCAATTCTTCTTCAGAACTGGCTGTGAAGTCCTCGTCTGTGGCCTAAGCAGAACTGCTCCTCCCTTGGGGGGTGCAGAGTCAAAGAGCCTGCCATTGAGTTCCTATAGTCCCTGTTCCCCTTACTATGGAAAAACAATTGGTTATAGAGCTACCACGAGCTTTCTCCGAGTAAAGGTTCTAGGTTATATCCATATCCAACCATGGTCCTTGTTTGGAGAAACAGTCTCAGAAAAGACCCCGTACCCAGATATATTTGGTCCTTGTGGGGCTCCTATCCTTTCCCTGTCATACTAACTCCCCTTCTGCAGAAGGTTTGGTTATGAGTCTTAGTATCTGTTTTGAAATGCTGCTTGGTAGGGTCTTTCAGATGCTTTCTGCAGTAGACTTCTATCATATGTCCAATGCACACCTCATTTGTCTTTCTAAGAGAGGATTGATCATCTTACCTTGTGTCTGCTTTCTTGTTTATCTCCTTTAGGTGAATAGACTTCATTAGGTTTATTATATATTGTAGGTCTATATAAGCGAGTGTATACCATGTTTGTCTTTCTCCTTCTGGGATACTTCACTCATAATGATCATTTCTAGATTCCACCATTTGCCTGCAAATTTCATGATTTCTTCCTTTTTGATTGCTGAGTAGTATTCCATTGTGTAAAATTACCACAATTTCTGTATCCATTCCTCTGATGATGGACATCTGGGTTGTTTCCAGGTTCTGACTAATTACAAATAAAGCTGTTACAGACATGGTTGAGCAAATGTCCTAGTTGTGTACATTTGGGTATAGACCTAGCAGTGCTATAGCTGGGTCTTGAGGAAGCATTATTCCTAATGGTCTGAGTAAGCTCCAGATTGACTTTCAAAGTGGTTGTACCAGTTTACATTCCCAACAGCAATGGAGGAGGGTTCCCCTTTCTCCACAATCGCTCCAGCATGTGTTGTCACTTGAGTTTTTCATCTTGGCCATTGTGATGGGTGTAAGGTGAAATCTCGGGGTTGTTTTGATTTGCATTTTTCTAATGGATAATGACATTGAACATTTCTTTAATTGTTTCTCTGCCATTCCATATTCCTCTATTAACAATTCTCTGTTTAGCTCTGTTCCCCATTTTTTTATTGGATTGCTTGGTTTGTTGCTTTTCAGCTTCTTTATTTCTTTATATATACTGAATATTAGTCCTCTGTCAGATAAAGGGTTGGTGAAGCTTCTTTCCCAATCTGTAGGCAGTTGTTTTGTTTTGATGATGGTGTTCTTTGCTTTACAGAAGCTTTTCAGCTTCATGAAGTTCCATTTATTGACTGTTGCTCTTAGAGCCTCTGCTGTTGGTGTTCTGCTTAGAAAATTGTCTCCTGTGCCAATGAGTTCTAGGCTGTTCCCCACTATTTTTTCTAACCAATTAAGAGTATTTGGTTTAATGTTGAGGTTTTTGATCCACTTGGACTTTACTTTTGTGCAGGGTGATAAATATGGATCTATTTTGATTTTCCTGCATGTAGACATCCAGTTGGACCAGCACCATTTGTTGAAGATGCTATCTTTTTTCATTGAATGGATTTAGCTGCTTTGTCATAAAACAAGTATTCATAGGTGTGTGGGTTTATTTTTGAATCTTCTATTCAGTTCCAATGATCTTCCTTTCTGTTTCTATGCCAATACCATGCAGTTTTTATTACTATTGCTCTGTAGTACATCTTGAGATCAGGGATGAAGATACCTCCAGATGATCTGTTGTTATTCAGGATTGTTTTGGAGATTCTGGGTTTTTTGTTTCTCCATATGAAGCTGAGAATCTTTTTTTTCAAGGTCCAGAATGAATTGAGTTGGTATTCTCATGGGAATTGCATTGAATCTGTAGATTGCTTTTGGCAGGATGGCCATTTTCACAATGTTTATCCTACCAATCCACGAGCATGGGAGATCTTTCCATCTTCTAATATCTTCTTGAATTTCTTTCTTCAGAGACTTGAACTTTTTTCTCAAAAAGGTCTTTCATTTGCTTGGTTAGTGTCAACCCAAGGTACTTTATGCGGTTAGTGGCTATTGTAAAGGGTGTTGTTTCCTTTATTTCTTTCTCGGCGCTTTTGTCTTTGGTATACAGGAGGCCTTCTGATTTTTTTTTTTTTTTGAGTTGATTTTGTATCCTGCCACTTTGCTAAAGGTGCTTATCAGCTGGAGGAGTTCTCTGGTTGAATTTTTGGGTCGATCATATGTACTATCATATCTACTGTGAATAGTGACATTTTGACCTCTTCCTTTCTCATTTGTATCTCCTTGATCAACTTTACTTGTCTTGTTGGTCTGGCTAGGACTTCAAGTACTATGTTGAAGAGATATGGAGAGAGTGGGCAACCTTGTCTTGTTTCTGATTTCAGTGGGATTAATTTAAGTTTCTCTTTTAAGTTTGATGTTGGCTATAGGTTTGCTGTATATTGCCTTTACTATGTTTAGGTATCTGCCTTGTATCCCTGATCTCTCCAAGACTTTAAACATGAATGGGTGTTGGACTTTGTCAAATGCTTTTTCGGCATCTAGAGAGATTATCATGTGGATTTTCTTCTTCAGTTTGTTTATGTGGTGGATTACATTCATGGATTTCCATATGTTGAACCACCCTTGCATGTCTGGGATGAAGCCTACTTGGTCATGGTGGGTGATATCTTTGATGTGTTCTTGGGTTCAGTTTGCAAGTATTTTATTGAGTATTTTTGCATCAATGTTCATTAGAGAGATAGGTCTGAAGTTCTCTTTTTTGTTGGGTCTTTTTGCAGTTTAGGTATTAAGGTGAATGTGGCTTCATAGAATGAATTTGTTAATATTCCTTCTGTTTTTATTTTGTAGAATAGTTTGGAGAGAATTGGAGTTATCACATCTTTGAAGGTCTGGTAGAATTCTGCACTGAATCCATCTGGCCCAGGACTTTTTTTGGAAGGGAGAATGTTGATGACTGCTTCTATATCCTTGGGGGAAATAGGATCATTGAATCTTTCTATCTGATCTTAACTTAATTTTGGTAAATGGAATCTATCAAGAAAATTGTCCATTTCTTTTAGATTTTCGAATTTTGTGGCATATGGGCTTTTGTTGTACGACCTAATGATTGTTTGGATTTCCTCAATGGCTGTACTTATGTCCCCCTTTTCATTTCTGATTTTGCTGACTTGGCTAGTTTCTCTCTGCCTTTTGGTTAGTTTAGCTAAAGTTTTGTCTATCTTGTTGATTTTTTCAAAGAACCAGCTTTTGGTTTCATTGATTTTTTGAATAGTTTTATTTGTTTCTAGTTGATTGATTTTTGCTCTGAGTTTGATTATTTCCAACTGTCTGCTCCTCTTGGGTGCATTTGCTTCTTTTTTCTCTAGGGCTTTCAGTTGGTCCATTAAGTTGCTTGTATCAGATGTCACATTTTTTTTTTTTTCTTGAAGGCATTTAATGCTAAAAATTTTCCTCTGAGCACTACATTCATTGTGTCCCATAAATTAGGGTATGTTGTACCTTCATTTTCATTGAATTCTAGGAAGTCTTTAATTTCTTTCTTCATTTCTACCTTAACCCAGCTATCATTGAGCAGCAAGTTGTTCGGTCTCAATGTGCTTGCAGGTTTTTTTCTAATTCCATTGTTGTAGATGTCCAGCTTTATTCCATGGTGTTCAGATAGAATAAAGGGGATTATTTCAATCTTCTTGTATCTGCTGAGGCTTCCTTTATGACCAACTATATGGTCTACTTTGGAGAAGGTTCCATGAGGTGCTGAAAAGAAGGTATACTCTTCTATGTTTGGGTGGAAAGTTCTGTAGACATCTATTAGGTCCATTTGATTTAGGACCTCTGTAAGTGTGTTTATTTCCTTATTTGGTTTCTGTCTAGATGATCTGTCCCTTGGTGAAAGTGGAGTGTTAAAGTCTCCCACTATCAAGGTGTTGGTATCAATGTGTGATTTAAGTTTTAGTAATGTTTCGTTTATGAATGTAGGCGCTCTTGTATTTGATGCATAGATTTTAAGAATTGTGATGTCCTCTTGGTGGATTATTCCTGTGATGAGAATGTAGTGTCCTTCCTCATCTTTTTTGATTAATTATGGTTGAAAGTTTATTTTATTAGTTATTCGGATAGCTACCCCAGCTTGTTTTCTGGGTCCATTTGCTTGAAAGACATTTTTACAGCCTTTTACTCTGAGGTAGTGTTTATGTTTGTTACAGAGGTGCGTTTCTTGGATGCAGCAGAATGTTGGATCCTGTTCACGCACCCATTTTGTTAGTCTGTGTCTTTTTATTGGTGAGTTGAGTCCATTGATGCTGATAGACAATATTGACCAATAAATGTTAGTTTCTTTTGTATTGAAGTTGGTGATCTTATTGTGTTTCATTGCTTGTTTTCTTTTCATTTTTGTTGGGATATTATCTGTATGCTATGTTTTCTTGGGTGAAGTTGTTTTCATTGGATTGGAGTTTTCTTTCTAGTATGTTCTGTAGGGCTGGTTTGCTGTGTAGATTTAGTTTTGTCATGGAATATTTTGTTTTCTCCATCTATGTTGATTGAAAGCTTTGCAGGGTATAGTAGTCTGGGTTGGCATGTGATCTCTTAGAGTCTCCATGACACTTGCCCAGGCCCTTCTGGCTCTCATAGTTTCTGATGAGAAGTCCAGTGTGATTCTGATAGGTCTACCTTCATATGTTACTTGGCCATTTTCCCTTGCTACTTTTAATATCTTTTCTTTGTTCTGTAGATTTAGTGTTTTGACTGTGATGTGACATGATGTGTTTCTTTTCCGGTCTAGTCTATTTGGTGTTTGGTACGCCTCTTGTATATTTATGGACATCACTTTCTTTAATTGGGAAAATTTTCTTCTATGATTCTCTTGAAAATATTTTCTGGACTTTGGAGCCTGAAGTCTAGTTTTTCATTAATTCCTTTTAATTTTAGATTTTGTCTTTTCATGGCGTCCTTGATTTCTTCGATATTTTGTGTTTGGGACTGTCCTGATTTTACACTAATTTTTTTTAAGTACATCAATTTTAGTATGTGTTGTTCATATACTCATTGGAACATGATCAGAGTCTCAGTTCCAATTTCCTTAAAAACAAAACAACAACAACAACAAAAAAATGAGTTCATTCTTGCCACACTCTGTCACCAGCAACAAAATAAGCTATTTATCCTGAAGAACTTTATATTTCATCACCTTGATCAGAGATTTCCTTATGTATTTATTTATTACAATTTGTTCACTTTATATCCCCTATGCTGCCCCATCACTCTTCTGCTTCCAGTCCTACCTACCTCCTTCTTCTACCCCAATGCCCTTTCTCTAGTTCCCTTATTGGAGATGTTCTCCTCCTACTTTTATTGGAACCTACCTTATCAGTTCTCATTAAGGCGGGCTGCATCATCTTCATCTATGGCCTGATTCACAGGGTGTTGTTCTCCTTCTGTACTCAGTCCCCTCTAATTATGACACTCTTCCTACATCCTTTCCTGCAGGATTCCCAGAGCTGTGAGGGGAGGGAGAATTTCATAGGGAAATCCCATTTATAGATAGGTATTTTTAGATCTATCTCTGAATAATATTGGATTTTGGGTCTATATGCAGTTCCATTTATTGCAGAAGGAAGTATCTTTTTGTATGCAAGAATATGGCAATAATCTATCAGTTTAGGTTAGAAAGCAGCATATTTTAATAACAACAGATCTGGTTACTTGATATTTTCCATAGGATGTCCTGCCCCACGACACAACTGCCACTCAATCTTCCTATTGGAAGACTGGTTTGGTCACAACAGATGGCCTATTGAAACTTTGTACCCTGCTATTAGGAGACCTCCTAATAACTGAATACATACCATATTTGTTTTTCTCCATTTTACTTACTTCAACCAGGATATTTCTGGGGTCCATCCATTTGCCTGAAAACGTCATGATGTCATTTTCTTACCTGAATAATACTCCATTATAGAAAGATTCCATATTGTCAGTCCCATTCTTTAGTCCTTGTAAGTTTCTAGGACTTTAACCATTGTATTCAATGATAAACTATCAGGATAATTATGTTTTGTTAGCCTATAAGTCCTTCATCTTTTTCCACCTTTGGGTGATTTGAACTACAATGTCCCCTTGAAGCTCGTTTATTTACTTGTTTAGTCCTCAGGGATGAAATTTCTGGGACCTAGGTTGGGAGTTATGGCCTTGTTAGATAATGTAATTTCTATTGGAGTTATATTATAAGAGGGTGTGCTTTTGAGGTGAATATACCAATGAAAGTGAACACACAGAATTGAGTCTCTGTCTCTCGGTTTCTCTCTCTTTACATCTTTGTTTCTGAAGGTCTCTGTCTCACAGTTTTTGAATCTGTCTCTCTAACTCTCTATAGCTCTGGCTACATCTCTCTGCCTGCTGCTTTTGGTATGAAAAGCTCTTGGTTCTGCTGAAGGACAACAAGATGACTGCAAACTATCATGAAATACAGATGGTCTCTGTAAAAAGATAAGCATGGTCCCAATTAAAAGACTTTTGTCCAAAGAGTTGTCCTGGTCAGGGAGCATTTTAACAGTAAGTAATTCACTGACTAAGCACATATCTGTGCATTTAACAAATAAAAATGTGACCTGTAATAATGTGAAATCCACAGATCAAGGACAAGTCACTTAAAAGACATATGTGACACTTTTCCTAAACTAAGAGTCTTGGACACTGATACTGTCATGTGTCGTTTGTGTGCTTTTAGCTGCCCAGATTGAGGCATATAGTTCTGCTCAGCCTTTCTCTCAAGCAGGTTTTCCACTTGGCCCTTTTAATAACTAGCTCCTGAAACTCTTACAAGCTTGAACCTTTTGCAAGGCATCATTCTCCCTCTCAGCTAATCAGCACCTGAGAGAATCTTGAAGTTTCCATGGAAATGAGTAAAAAAGTTTTCTCAGTGGCCAGTTTCTCTGATCCAGTGCACACCTAACATTTTATTGTGAAACCCAACAAGCCAGTATCCCATCCCTTTACCCTCTGTGACTATGTCAGGTAGGAAATGAAACTTTCATGTTTATTTAATTGGACAGCTTCCTAAGTAGAGAATCTTCTAAATGAGGTGGGAAAGGGGAATGTACCCAATGACAAGATGGTTACTACTGTCGTCTTGGATATGAAATATCCTTGATTATGACATTAAACAAAGCAGTTACTCAAATACTTATTGAATAGACCTTTACATTCTTATTGATATAATAGGCTTGCAGAGTCTTGGCTTCCCTGAGCTATTGAGTCTTTAAGAGCAGGGAAAAATGGAAGGAAATCAGACAATTCCTGGAACTGTTTGGCTGAAACAGAGAAAAAAATGGTGAATGTAAAAGGAGAACGGAGGGGAAATAAACTATTTGACAGCTGGTGATATTCTACACTAGTGTTGCCAACCCTTCATGAGCAGGGTTGCCTTGGCTTATCTGGCAGAATCTGTAGCTGTGTCCTCATCAGGGGTCTTTGGGGATCCCTCTTGGTCCTGGGGAATAGAGTTAAAACTGGGACTTCAGGATAGAGATATGGGTCCATATTATATGCCAAGGACACAAGCACAGCTATGTCCTTCAGCAAACCCTCTAAACGTAGTGGTAGTGCCAGGACTGCTAATTCAGAGGTAAGCTCCTGTGATCTGAATTAGCTGGGAAACCACTAGTTCATGGCTAGGATTCTCTGCTACATAATGAGTTCCTGGAAAGCATGCCTTATAAAGACAAACTCTGCCCTGTTTTAGCAGAACTTATTCTCCATGTTAAAAGTCATTGTAAAAGTTGTCAACATATTATTTTTAATGATTATGTGGGAATTTTTTTTTTTGGAATTTTTTATTACATACATTACACTCCTTTTCCATTGCATCCAGGTTAAAATTCCAACTGATGTTTCTCACTAAATTTTTTAAATACATCGATTAAATTATGTGTCATTCATATACTCATTGGAACATTATCAGAGTCTCAGTGCCAAGTCCCTGAAAGGAAACTAAATTCATTTTACCATACGCTGGCCCCACCCCTAAGAAGAAGCCATTAGTCCTGAAGAGCTCAATACATCATCACCTTGATCACAGTTTTTCTTAAGTATTTGTTATGATTTGTTCACATTGTATCCCCTCTACTACCCTCTTATTCTTCTCCTTCCAATCTCACCAAGCTTCCTTCTTCTACGCCTATGCCTTTCTCTAGTTTCCTGTCATGGAGGTCCTTCTTCCCCTTCAATTTGACCCTAAAATATTAGGTCTCTTCAAGGCTGGTTCCATCATAATCTTCTGTGACATGATTCTCAGGGCATTGTTCTCCATGTGTTCTTAATTTCCTCTACTTATGACACTCTTCCTGTCTTCTCTCCTGCAGGCTTCCCAGAATTCTGAGGTGAGGGAGAATTTCATAGGGAAATCACATTTAGAGCTGGGTATTTTAAGGTGACTCTCTGTATGATATCACACTGTAGGTCTCTGTATACAATCCCATTTGATGCAGAGGGAAGCATCTCTGTGAATGCAAGAATATAGCACTGATCTAACATTTGAAGGAGAGAGCAACATATATTTAAAAACATCAGCCTGGGTTGCTTGAATTTTTCCATTCCATGCCCTTGCACAACAACTGCCACCCATTCCCCCTAGTGGAAGACAGGTTTGGTCACAGCAGATGGCCTATTGGAACTTTATCCACCAGTGTGAGGAGACCTCCCAATAAGTGAATAAATACATTATTGTCTTTCTGCATTTTAGTTGCTTCACACACATTATTTTTCCTTGGTTCATCGATTTACATGAAAATATCATGATTTCAGTTTCTTAGCTGAGGAATACTCTGTTATTGAAATTTTCCACATATTCCCCAAATGAGATTTTCAGCACTGTTTTTTAGAACTTTGAAGTTACTGGGGCTTTAATAATTGTATTGAATGACAAACTAAAAGGATAACTATATTCTTTTAGCCCAAAATTCCCTCCATCTTCTTCCAATTCCTGGTGATTTGAATTGAAATGTCCACTTGAAGACATCTATTTACATGTTGAGTCCCGAGTGAAGAAATGTCTGGTATGGGTTAGGAGTTATGGCCTATTGGAGTTATATTATAGTAGGGTGTGCTTTGAGGTTGATATGCCAATGAAAGTTACCAGACACAATGGAGTCTCTGAAAAATTTCCAATTATATAATTGTTTTTTTTTTTTTTTTTGGTCTCCATGTCTACATTTCTGAATCTGTGTCTCTAGCTCTTAGCTGTGCCGCTCTCAGTCTCCTTCTTTCAGCCTGCCACTTGTGATTTAGTATGAAATACTCTCAGTTCTGCTGAAAGACTACAACAAGCTGACTGCTTGCTGATTTGACATCATGCATGGTCTATATAAAAAATATAAGCAAGGTCTCATTCAATTAAACACTTTTTGTTCAAAGAGTTGCTTTAGTCACAGAGCATTTTACCAGTAAGTAATTCAATGACTGAGGACATATCTGTGCACTTAACAGATAATAATGCAATCTGAGATAATGTGAAGCTCACATGTCTAGGAAACATGACTTTATTAATGACCACTGAAATAAATATATGACAGCTTTCTCGAACTAAGAGTCTTGTACACAGGAACTGTGATCTCTGGGCTGTGTGCTTTCAGCAGCCCAAATTGAGGCATGTAGTTATGCTCAGCCTTTCTCTCAAGGAGGTTGTCCACTTGGCCCTTTTAATAACTAGCTCCTGAAACTCTTACTGGCTTGAACCTTTTGCATGGCATCATTCTCCCTCTCAGCTAATCAGCAACTGAGAGAATCTTGAGGTTTCCATGGATATGGGTGAAAAAGTTTTCTCAGTGGCCAGTCTCTCTGATCCTGTGCACACCTAACTTTTTATTGTGAAACACAACAAACCATTATCTCATCCCTTTATCCACATCCTATACCATTACAGCTGTTTACCTCTGTGACAATGTCAGGTAGGAAATGAAACTTTCATGTTTATTTAATTGGACAGCTTCCTAAGTAGAGAAGCTTCAAAGTGAAGTGGGATTAAGGGGAATGTATGCAATGAAAAGGTGATCTCCTATTGTGGTCTTGGATCTGATATTTCCTAGGTTATGACTTTGAACTAAACAGTTACAGAATACTAACCAACAGTACCTTCACATTCTTATTTATATAATAGGTTGGCAGAATCTAGGGTTCCCTGTGGTTTTGAGTCTTTATTAGCAGGAAAAGAGATGGTAACCTGACCAGTACAGTGGGCTAGTCGAACAGCGTCCACGTGAAAGAGGGAGTGTAAATGGGTAGACAAAGATGCAAAGAATGGACATAAGAGAGATTCTTGATCAAGTTTCAATGTACTGAACATGCAAACAACACTTGTAAGCAAAGGGTACAAACAATTATTTTCACAGTAGCAACACATCTGTGTCATCTGACAAGGACTCCAGGAACTCACTCAAGGTTACACAAAGTTGGCTGTCTGATTCCCAAGGTTGTAAAGAGCTTGCTATCTACTTTTTGGTATGGCCCTCTTGTAGAGACCACAAAGGACAGTCTCTAAGATATTGATCTTAGATAAGACCAATATCTGGCAAGAACAGGAGGCAAAATTCCCATTACCAGACTTTCGGTTCCCCCTTCTTGGTTTTATGGAGAGCCTGTCTTAGGTTGGCAAAATTTATTCTTACTCATCATCAAGGTCTTGGATGGGATTTTTTTCTAAAGCCTTTGTCTTAGGTTGGAAAAATTAAAATTCGATCTTACTCATCATTGACTTACCCTACATATCAATTGGGGTTGTTAGAGATCTTTAATTTAAATTCATGCAACTGAACTTGCATGTGTTGAAGTTGTTGAAGAAGGAACTGAAATATACAAGGAAGACAGGAACAGGCCAACAAACCCATACCTGCCAGGCTCTCAATTGTCAGTTCCCTCTTAAGCACAGAGTCAAAGGATGGAAAGTGCCTCCTGAGCCTAGTAAATATATCCCAGGCTGTATTGGACAATTCTAACCTAGGTTGCTTGGCAGATTCTATGTCATGGATCTTATTTCTCATCGTTAGCATGTCCAATGAGAAGTTTTTGCTATAATCAAATACCAGCAAGGTGATTCTGAACCTGAATCCAATTAAATTCTGTTTCATCATACCAAGAATCACAAACCCTGACAGGAATCATAACAAAAGAAGGTTGCTTTACAAGTAATACTGAAAGAGCATTATTATCAGCACTAAAACAATTGTAAGATTGGAATATTCACATTCATTTGAATAGGTATCATTGTTTCAAAATGTCTTACTACAATGTTTCCAATTAGCATTAAATAAGGAGGATTAACCCATGCTAAAACAGAAGTACACTTGATTAACTTAGCAAAGCTAGTTGCATTCCCAGAGAGAATGCCTATATATCCCAAAGCAGTCCAAAATTTCCATACATAGGTTTGCCAGTTTTTATCTGAAATCCTCCAAAGTCGACCCCTTAAAGCTTTTTCTAAAATAAAGGAATTTTGACTATCTTTACCAGAAGCCAAGTTCTTAATACCCTAATACCCTTAACTATAGATTAGTCTAGTCCGTGACTGGAAATGCAGTGTCATTGTCCCAGGAGTAGATGTTGGGGTTTTTTTCTGATGTAACTTGTCCAAGGAACCATCAGTCAAGGACAAGTGCATTGATCCCCTTTCTCACTGGGTGAGTAACTCATTGGAGATGTAAGACTGTCATTATTAACTCCTGTAGGAAGGGACAATAACATCCCTCCAATATTCCACTTTGCCTGGTTGCAAAGGGAGGCTTGAGATGCAACCCGGACTTAAGAGTAGGATGCATTCCGACCTATGACATGGATAGGGGATACTGGTAAGCAGGCATGATGAATACTCAGACTGGTAAAGCAAAGATGATGACCTTTTCCTATTCCTCAAATGTTAAGAGTCCGTTTTACTTTAGTTCCTTCAGAAGCAGAAAATGCCAGCAACAAAGTGCTATTGACATAAACACAGACTTCTGGATCATCACAAGAAAATGGATGTAGTATAATTGGATTAGGAATGTATGCCCAAAAAAACAGTCATGTTGACCGCAGGCATCTTCATTGACCTCATTATCATTGTCAGTAGAAAATTCCTCATCCACTTGTCACTCCAGATGTTCAGGTAGCCATTGAGCTACATCATTTTCCTGCAGAAAATTATAGACAGATCATCGTACCATTATGAGTACAGGGTCGGGTCAATGCCATTGATTTGTTAAAGGATCTCTCCATTTTACGGTAGCAGAATTTTTCTTGATTTCTGTATGCCAAAATCTATCTGCTGCAGATTTACCATGCTTATTCAAATTTTAAAAATTCAGAATGAAAAGAACATGATTAAGAGGATTCTTAGGTGTCCAGTGAAGTAGCTCCCCTTTCTTTGAGGTTTGCAAATAAATCTTTATGTTTAGTGGGCATGTTCTACCATGCCTTGTCCTTGAGGACTGTAAGATATTTTAGTTATATGAGAAACTTGAAACTTTTGACAAAATCTTTTAAAATATTTGCTAGTATAACCTGTTCCATTGTCCGTTTTAAATTGTTTAGGAACTCCTAGAACATTAAAAGCCTGTATACAAGGAGAAACAACATTCTTTGCAGCATTTCCTGGTTGAGGAGTGGCAAAAATAAATCCAGAATAGTATCTATGCTGACATGTACATATTTTAATTGTTTAAATTTAGGAATATGAATAATATCCATTTTCCAAATATGAATTGGAGCCAATCCTTTAGGATTGACTCCAAAATAAGGAATAGGGTGAAACTGAGGACACGGACTGAAAGCCTTGCCTATTCTGTGGGCCTGTTCCTTAGTCAATCCATATTTAAGTCTCAAGGTTTGACTATTAAGATAATGTCTACTATGGGCATCCAGGGCTCTTTTTACTGTGTACAATAAAATTTGGTGACATTATTTGCCAATGTTTTTCCTTTAGACAGGGGTCCTGGTAAATTAGAATGAACCCAAAAAATGTCCTATAAGAAAGGGAAAGGTTTGTTTTGTATCAAAGTTTGAATTTTTAAAAATAAAATTCCAGCAGGATAAGATGTCTGAATTTGACCTGCAGTCTCTAACCTAGGGAAAGACTGGGTTACATATGCACTGTGATCTTTAAAAATGTTACAAGACTGATTATTAAAACTTTTAAACACAGCCAATACTGCAGATAACTCTGCTTTTGCGCAGAGGTGTTAGACACCTGAAAGGATATCGTTTTTCTTTTATATGCATAGGCAGGAACACCAGATAATGAACCATCAGTAAATACTACTAAAGTATCAAAAATTGTGCTAACTTTGGTTTTAAACAGAAAAACTATTGGTTGCACCTAGCAAATTGAATTAATTTGTTTTATTTTTTTTTTTTTGCCCCTACAGGTTGGACTCTGTCATAATAAGCTTACATATGTTAAAATGTCATATTTATCAGATCTCTGACAAGTCTGAGGACCAGCATATTTGAGTTACTCTTTGTTTAGCTTTATCATCTGCTCTAAACTTCATCCTATAAAACATGATGTTATAATCTCAATTTAGGCATATATTTTAAATGTATGATTTAGAACAAAATTTTAGGTAAATGAACATAGGCGAAGTTCATGGTTACCCATTTTAGATTAAACCTTAAAAAAATTTCTAAACAAAGAGACTAAGTAAAACTCAATGTTGTACTCAACTATAATCTTTAGCATAACTTTAAAACTCTGTTGATTTAAACTAAAATCAAAGCCAAACTTTTTTTTTTATTTTTTATTTTTTATTTATTTATTTATTTTTTATCAGTTACATTTTATTAACTGTATCCCAGCCATGTCCCGCTCCCTCATTCCCTCCCAGTACCTCCCTCCCTCCCTCATCTCCACCGTGCCCCTTTCCAAGTCCACTGATAGGGGGGACCTCCTCCCCATTCATCTGATCCTGTTTTATCAGGTATCTTCAGGACTGGCTGCAAAGCCCTCCTCTGTGGCCTAACAGGACTGCTCCTCCCTTCGGGGGTGGGGAGACCAAAGAGCCAGTAATTGAGTTCCTGTTAGAAATAGTCCCTGTTCCCCTCACTTTGGGAAACCAATTGGTTACTGAGCTACCACAGGCTACATCTGAGTGGAGGTTCTAGGTTATATCCATACATGGTCCTTGGTTGAATGTCAGTCTCAGAAAAGACCCTGTGCCCAGATATATTTGGTCCTTGTGGAGCTCCTATCCTTTCCCCATCAGACTAACTCCCCTTCTTTCTTATGATTCCCTGTACTCTGCCAAAGGTTTGGTCATGAGTCTTTGCTTTGAAAACACTGCTAGTTAGAGTCTTTCAGATGCGCTCAGTAGACTCCTGTCATACGTTCAATGCACATCCCATCTGTCTTTCTAAATGAGGATTGATCATCTTACCCCATGTCCACTCAATTGATTATCTTTTTTAGGTGTATAGATTTCATTATGTTTATCATATCTTATAGATCTATATAAGTGAGTATATCCCATGTTTGTCATTCTCCTTCTGGGATATTTCACTCAGAATGATCTTTTCTAGATCCCACCATTTGCCTGCAAATTTCATGATTTCCTCCTTTTTGATTGCTGAGTAGTATTCCATTGTATAAAAATACCACAATTTCTGTACCCATTCCAGCGTTGATGGACATCTGGGTTGTTTCCAGGTTCTGGCTATTACAAATAGAGCTGCTATAAACATGATTGAGCAAGTGTCCTTTTTGTGTACTTGAACAAACTTTGGGTATATACCTAGCAGTGGTATAGCTGGGTCTGGAGGAAGCACTATTCCTATTTGTCTTAGAAAGCGCCAGATATCTTTCCAGAGTGGTTGTACCAGTTTACATTCCAACCAGCAGTGGAGGAGGGTTCCCCTTTTTCCACATCCTCTCCAGCATGTGTTATCGCTTGAGTTTTTCATCTTGGCCATTCTGATGGGTGTAAGGTGATATCTCAGGGTCGTTTTGATTTGCATTTCCCTGATGGCTAATGAGGATGAGCATTTCTTTAAGTGTTTTTCTGCCATTCGATATTCCTCTGTCGAGAATTCTCTGTTTAGCTCTGTTCCCCATTTTTTAATTGGATTACTTGGTTTGCTGCTTTTCAGCTTCTTTAGTTCTTTGTATATACTGGATATTAGTCCTCTGTCAGATAAAGGGTTAGTGGAGATTCTTTCCCAATCTGTAGGCAGTCGTTTTGTTTTGATGATGGTATCCTTTGCTTTACAGAAACTTTTCAGTTTCATGAAGTCCCATTTATTGATTGTTGCTCTTAGAGCCTGTGCTGTTGGTGTTCTGTTCAGGAAGTTGTCTCCTGTGCCAATGAGTTCTAGGCTGTTCCCCACTTTTTTTTCCAATTGATTTAGGGTATCTGGTTTTATGTTGAGGTCCTTGATCCACTTTGACTTTAGTTTTGTGCAGGGTGATAAATATGGATCTATTTTCATTTTTCTGCATGTAGACATCCAGTTGGTCCAGCACCATTTGTTGAAGATGCTGTCTTTTTTCCATTGAATGGAATTGGCTTCTTTGTCGAATATCGAGTATTCATAGGTGTGTGGATTTAGTTCTAGGTCTTCTATGCGGTTCCATTGATCCTCCTTTCTGTTTCTATGCTAATACCATGCAGTTTTTATTACTGTTGCCCTGTAGTACAGCTTGAGATCAGGAATGGAGATACCTCCAGATGATCTGTTGTTGTACAGGATCGTTTTGGAAATTCTGGGTTTTTTGTTTCTCCATATGAAGCTGAGAATCTTTTTTTCAAGGTCTGTAAAGAATTGAGTTGGTATTTTGATGGGAATTGCATTGAATCTGTAGATTGCTTTTGGCAGTATGGCCATTTTCCCAATGTTAATCCTACCAATCCATGAGCACGGGAGATCTTTCCATCTTCTGATATCTTCTTCGATTTCTTTCTTCAGAGACTTGAAGTTTTTCTCAAACAGGTCTTTCACTTGCTTGGTTAGAGTCACACCAAGGTACTTTATGTTATTAGTGGCTATTGTGAAGGGTGTTGTTTCCCTAATTTCTTTCTCAGCCTTTTTGTCTTTGGTATACAGGAGGGCTTCTGATTTTTTTGAGTTGATTTTGTATCCTGCCACTTTGCTGAAAGTGTTTATCAGCTGAAGGAGTTCTCTGGTTGAATTTTTGGGGTTGCTCATGTATACTATCATATCATCTGCAAATAGTGACACTTTGACCTCTTCCTTTCTGATTTGTATCCCCTTGATCTCCTTTAGTTGTCTTATTGCTCTGGCTAGGACTTCAAGTACTATGTTGAAGAGATATGGGGACAATGGACAGCCTTGTCTTGTCCCTGATTTCAGTGGGATTGATTTAAGTTTCTCTCCATTGAGTTTGATGTTAGCTATAGGCTTGCTATATATTGCCTTTACTACGTTTAGGTATGTGCCTTGTATCCCTGATTTCTCCAAGACTTTAAACATGAATGGGTGTTGGACTTTGTCAAATGCTTTTTCGGCGTCTAAGGAGATGATCATGTGGTTTTTCTCCTTCAGTTTGTTTATGTGGTGGATTACATTGATGGATTTCCGTATGTTGAACCACCCTTGCATGCCTGGGATGAAGCCTACTTGGTCATGGTGGATGATATCTTTAATGTGTTCTTGGATTCGGTTTGCAAGTATTTTATTAAGTATTTTTGCGTCAATGTTCATAAGAGAGATAGGCCTAAAGTTCCCTTTTTTTGTTGGATCTTTGTGTGGTTTAGGTATTAAGGTGACTGTGGCTTCATAGAATGAGTTTGGTAGTGTTCCTTCTGTTTCTATTTTGTGGAATAGCTTGAGGAGAATTGGAGTTAGCACTTCTTTGAAGGTCTTGTAGAATTCTGTGCTGAAGCCATCTGGTCCAGGGCTTTTTTTGGAGGGGAGACTGTTAATAACTGCTTCGATTTCCTTGGGAGATATGGGGCTATTCAGTCTTTCTACCTGATCTTGACTTAGTTTTGGTAGATGGAATCTTTCAAGAAAATTATCCATTTCATTCAGATTCTCAAATTTTGTGGCATATAGGCTTTTGTAGTATGACCTAATAATTGTTTGGATTTCCTCAATGTCTGTGGTTATGTCCCCATTTTCATTTCTGATTTTGCTGATCTGGATAGTTTCTCTCTGCTTTTTAGTTAGTTTGGCTAAGGGTTTGTCTATCTTGTTGATTTTCTCAAAGAACCAGCTTTTTGTTTCATTGATTCTTTGGATAGTTTTATTTGTTTCTAGTTGATTGATTTCAGCCCTTAGTTTGATTATTTCCAGCCGTCTGCTCCTCTTGGGTGTATCTGCTTCTTTTTGTTCTAGGGTTTTCAGTTGGGCCATTAAGTTGTTTGTATGTGATGTTACAAATTTCTTCTTGCAGGCACTTAGTGCTATAAATTTTCCTCTGAGCACTGCTTTCAGTGTGTCCCATAAATTTGGGTATGTTGTGCCTTCCTTTTCATTGAATTCTAGGAAGTCTTTAATTTCTTTCTTTATTTCTTCCTTAACCCAGCTGTCATTGAGTAGTAAGTTGTTTAGTTTCCATGTGCGTGTCGGCTTTTTGTTGTTTCTGTTGTTGTTGAGGTCGAGCTTTAGTCCATGGTGGTCAGATAGTATACAAGGGATTATTTCAATCCTTTTGTATCTGTTGAGGCTTGCTTTGTGGCTCACTATATGGTCTATTTTGGAAAAGGTTCCATGGGGTGCTGAAAAGAAGGTGTACTCTTTTGAGTTTGGGTGAAATGATCTGTAGACGTCTATTAGGTCCATTTGATTTAGGGATTCTGTGAGTGCTTTTATTTCCCTATTTGGTGTCTGTCTAGTTGATCTGTCCCTTGGTGAAAGTGGAGTGTTGAAGTCTCCCACTATTAAGGTATTAGGATCAATGTATGATTTAAGCTTTAATAATGTTTCATTTATGAATGTCGGTGCTCTTGTATTTGGGGCATAGATATTCAAGATTGTGATGTCCTCTTGGTGGATTTTTCCTTTGATGAGAATATAGTGGCCCTCCTTATCTTTTTTGATTAACTTGGGTTGAAAGTCTATTTTATTAGATATTAGGATGGCTACTCCAGCTTGTTTTCTGGAACCGTTTGCTTGAAAAACAGTTCAAATTTTCTTGTTCTGTTGCTCTCCTAGTGAAGAGCCTGTCCTCTCCAGCTCTTACTATTTCCCAGTTCTTACCTAAAATTCCATTCACCTGCCCAACAGTTGCCCATCCGGCTCAGCATCTGCTTTGATAGTCTGAAGAGCAGAGGCTTTCAGAGGCCCTCTGTGGTAGGTTCCTAGGTTGTTTCCTGTTTTCTTCTTCTTCTGATGTCCATCCTCTTTGCCTTTCCGGATGGGGATTGGACATTTTAGTTAGGGTCCTCTCTCTTGCTTAGTTTCTTTAGATGCACAGGTTTTAATGGGTTTGTCCTATGTTGTATGTCTATACGAGTGAGTATATACCATGTGTGTCTTTTTGCTTCTGGGACAACTCACTCAGGATGATCCTTTCCAGATCCCACCATTTACCTGCAAATTTCATGATTTCCTTATTTTTCATTGCTGAGTAATATTCCATTGTGTAGATGTACCACAATTTCTGCATCCATTCTTCAGTTGAGGGGCATCTGGGTTGTTTCCAGCTTCTGGCTATTACAAATAAAGCTGCTACAAACATGGTTGAGCAAATGTCCTTTTTGTGTACTTGAGCCTCTTTTGGATATATGCCCAGGAGTGGTATGGCTGGATCTTGAGGAAGCGCTATTCCTAGTTGTCTGAGAAAGCACCAGATTGATTTCCAGAGTGGTTGTACAAGTTTACATTCCCACTAGCAGTGTTGTCACTTGAGTTTTTGATCTTGGCCATTCTCATGGGTGTAAGGTGAAATCTCAGGGTTGTTTTGATTTGCATTTCCCTAATGGCTAGTGAGGTTGAGCATTTCTTTAAGTGCTTCTCTGCCATTCGGTATTCCTCTACAGAGAATTCTCTGTTTAGCTCTGTTCCCCATTTTTTAAGTGGATTACTTGGTTTGCTGCTTTTCAGCTTCTTTAGTTCTTTATATATACTGGATATGAGTCCTCTGTCAGATAAAGGGTTGGTGAAGATTCTTTCCCAATCTGTAGGTGGTCGCTTTGTTTTGATGACAGTGTCCTTTGCTTTACAGAAGCTTTTCAATTTCATGAGGTCCCATTTATTGGTTGTTGCTCTTAGAGCCTGTGCTGTTGGTGTTCTGTTCAGGAAGTTTTCTCCTGTACCAATGAGTTCTAGGGTATTTCCCACTTTTTTTTCAAGCCGATTTAATGTGTCTGGTTTTATGTTGAGGTCTTTGATCCACTTGGACTTCAGTTTTGTGCAGGGTGACAAGTATGGATCTATTTTCATTTTTCTACATGTAGACATCCAGTTAGACCATTTTGTTGAAGATGCTGTCTTTTTTCCATTGTATGGTTTTGGCGTATTTGTCAAAGATCAGGTGTCCATAAGTGTGTGGGTTTATTTCTGGGTCCTCTGTTCGGTTCCATTGATCCACCATTCTGTTTCTATGCCAGTACCATGCAGTTTTTACAACTGTTGCTCTATAGTACAACTTAAGATCAGGGATGGAGATGCCTCCGGAAGATCTTTTATTGTAGAGGATTGTTTTAGCAATTCTGGGTTTCTTGTTATTCCATATGAAGTTGAGAATTTTTCTTTCCAGGTCTGTAACGAATTGTGTTGGTAATTTGATGGGCATTGCATTGAATCTGCTTTTGGTAAGATGGCCATTTTTATTATGTTAATCCTACCAAGCCATGAGCATGGGAGATCTTTCCATCTTCTAATATCTTCTTCTAATTCTTTCTTCAGAGATTTGAAATTTTTTTCATACAAGTCTTTGACTTCCTTGGTTAGGGTTACTCCGAGGTACCTTATGTCATTTGTGGCTATTGTGAAGGGTGTTGTTTCCCTAATTTCTTTCTCAGCCCTTTTGTCTTTTATATACAGGAGGGCTACTGATTTTTTTGAGTTAATTTTGTATCCTGCCACTTTGCTGAAGGTGTTTATCAGCTGTAGGATTTCCCTGGTAGAGTTTTTGGGGTCACTCACGTATACTATCATATCATCTGCAAATAGTGATAATTTGACTTCTTCCTTTCCAATTTGTATCCCCTTGATCTCCTTCTTATTGCTCTAGCAAGGACTTCCAGCACTATGTTGAAGAGATATGGAGAGAGTGGGCAGCCTTGTCTTGTCCCTGATTTCAGTGGGATTGCTTTAAGTTTCTTTCCGTTCAGTTTGATGTTGGCTCTAGGCTTGCTGTATATCGCCTTTACTATGTTTAGATATGTGCCTTGTATCCCTGATCTCTCCAATACTTTGAACATGAATGGATGTTGGATTTTGTCAAATGCTTTTTCAGCATCTAGGGAGATTATCATGTGTTTTTTTTTTTTCTTTCAGTTTGTTAATATGGTGGATCACATTGATGGATTTCCGTATATTGAACCACCCCTGCATACCTGAGATGAAGCCTACTTGGTCATAGTGGATAATATCTTTGATGTGTTCTTGGATTCATTTTACAAGTATTTTATTAAGTATTTTTGCATCAATGTTCATAAGGGAGATTGGCCGGAAATTCTCTTTCTTTGTTGAGTCTTTGTGAGGTTTAGGTACCGAGGTTACTGTGGCTTCATAGAATGAATTTGGTAATATTCCTTCTGTTTCTATTTTGTGGGATAGTTTGAAGAGAATTGGTGTTAGCTCTTCTTTGAATGTCTGGTAGAATTCTAAGCTGAAGCCATCTGGTCCTGGGCTTTTTTTGGATGGGATACTTTTGATGACCGCTTCTATTTCTTTGGGGGATATAGGTCTATTTAGTTGATTTACCTGGTCCTGGTTCAGCTTTGGTAAGTCAAATCGATCAAGAAAATTGTCCATTTCATTTAGATTTTCAAATTTTGTGGCATATAGACTTTTGAAGTAAGTCCTAATGATTGTTTGGATTTCCTCAGTGTCTGTAGTTATATCCCCCTTTTCATTTCTGATTTTGTTGATTTGGGTGGTGTCTCTCTGCCTTTTAGAGAGCCTGGCTAAGGATTTGTCGATCTTGTTGATTTTCTCAAAGAACCAGCTCTTGGTTTCATTGATTCTTTGAATTGTTTTGTTTCGAATTGATTGATTTCAGCCCTGAGTTTGATTATTTCCAGCCGTCTACTCCTTCTTGGTGTGTCTGCTTCTTCTTTTTCTAGGGTTTTTAAGTGAGCCATTAGGGTGCTTGAATGAGCTGTCTCGAATTTCTTCTTGAAGGCACTTAGTGTTATGAACTTTCCTCTTAGCACTGCTTTCATTGTGTCCCACAAGTTCAGGTATGTTGTGTCTTCATTTTCATTGATTTCTAGAAAGACTTTAATTTCTTTATTTCTTCCCTGACCCAGCTATCATTTAGTAACAAGTTGTTCAGTTTCCATGTCTGTGTAGGCTTTTTGTTATTTCTGTTATTGTTGAGGTCCAGCTTTATTCCATGGTGATCATACAAGATACATGGGATTATTTCAATCTTCTTGTATCAGTTGAGGCTTGCTTTGTGACCCACTATGTGGTCTATTTTGGAGAAGATTCCATGAGGTGCTGAGAAGAAGGTAAATTCTTTTGTGTTTGGGTGTAAAGTTCTGTAAATGTCTGTTAGGTCCATTTGATTCATGACCCCTGTCATATACTTTGTTTCTTTGTTTAATTTCTGTTTGGTTGACCTGTCCTTTGTTGAGAGTGGGGTGTTGAAGTCTCCCACTATTAATGTGTGTGGATCTATATGTGCTTTAAATTTTATCAATGTTTCTTTCACAAATGTGGGTGCCCTTGTATTTGGGGCATAGATGTTCAGGATTGTGATGTCTTCCTGGTGGAATTTTCCCTTGATGAGTATGAAGTGTCCTTCCCCATCTCTTTTGATTAATTTTGGTTGAAAGTCTATTTTATCAGATATTAGAATGGCTACTCCTGCTTGCTTCTTGGGTCCGTTTGCTTGGAAAGTCGTCTTCCAACCCTTTACCCTCAGGTAATGTCTATCTTTGTGTCTTAGGTGTGTTTCTTGTATGCAACAGATTTCTGAGTTTTGTTTACGTATCCATTCTGTTAATCTGTGTCTTTTTATTGGAGAGTTGAGTCCATTGATGTTGAGAGAGATTAATGACCAGTGGCTGTTAGATCTCTTGATTTTGATGTTGGCTGTGGTCATCAGGTTGTGTGCTTGGTTGCTTTTTGTTTTACTGAAGTGAGGTTATTTATTTCCTGTGTTTTCTTGAATGTAGCTAGCTTTCTTGGGTTGTATTTTCCCTTCCAGTGTCTTCTGTAATGCTGGATTTGTTTGTAGGTATTGTTGAAATTTGTTTTTGTCATTGAATATCTTGTTTTCTCTGTCTATGAGGACTGAGAGTTTTGCAGGGTATAGTAGCCTGGGCTGACATCTGTGTTCTCTTAGGGTCTGCATGATATCCGTCCAGGCCCTTCTGGCTTTCATAGTCTCTGTTGAAAAGTCAGCTGTGATTCTAATGGGTTTGCCATTATATGTTACTTGGCATTTTTCCCTTGCAGCTTTTAGTATTTTTTCTTTGTTCTGTATACTTACTGTTTTGATTATTATGTGGCGGGAGGATTTTCTTTTCTGGTCAAATTTGTTGGGTGTTCTGTAGGCCTCATGTATTCTAATTGGCCTCTCCTTTAGCTTGGGGAAATTTTCTTCAATGATTTTGTTGAAAATATTTTCTGGACCTTGGAGAAGGGAGTCTTCTTTTTCCTCTATACCTATTATTCTTAGGTTTTGTCTTTTCATATTGTCTTGCATTTCTTGGACGGTCTGTGTCAGGAACTTTTCGGATTTAACATTTTCTTTGACAGATACATCGATTTCTTCCATTGTATCTTCTACACCTGAGATTCTTTCTTCCATCTCTTGTAGTCTGTTGGTTATGCTTACCTCTGTAGTTCCTGTTTTCTTCCTTAGATTCTTCCTTTCCATTATTTCTTCCATTTGTGTTTTCTTTAATTTTTCCAATTCTCTCTTCAGGTCTTGAGTTGTTTTGTTTACTTCCTTCACCTGTCTGATTGTACTTTCCTGTTTTTCTTTTAGTTCCTTCAACTCTGTTTCTATCATTTCATTCAGTGTTTTAAGCATTTCCTTTCTAAAGGCCATAAACTGTTTGGCTGCAGCTTCCTCTATTTCTTTACGGATGGCAATCTTCTGTTTGAGTTTATCTTCGTCTATGTCTTTACGAATCTTATTTGTTTCCTCTGTTATCATCTTCATGAGCATACTTGTTAGGTCATCTTCTTGGATTTCAGTTATGGTGGGGTGTCCAGGGCTACTTGCCCCTGGGTAACTGGGTTCTGGACATGCCATATTGCTCTGTCTTTTGTTGCTTGAGCTTTTACGCTGGCCTCTACCCATTGTGTTATCTTAGGTGTTTGGGGTTATTTTCTGGTGGTTCCTGGGTATCCTGTGGTGGAGAGAATCCCCTTTGCAGAAAGCTGGTTTTTCCTGAAGGATGTCTTCTCAGCTTTTTGGGTATAGTCCCTGGATGGCTGGTGTTTTTTCAGGAGTTGCTCACCTCAGGGATATAGACCTAAGTGGTAACTGTGGTCTTTGTTAGTCGAGAGGGTTCTCCTCTCACCCAGGGAAGTCCTGAGGGCAGCTGCCCTGTTTCTGGGTTTCTTGTTGCAAATTTGATGATCAGCTGCTGTGACCCAGTTGGACATCAGGCGCGCCTCAACTGTTTGTGCTTGTGTCTGGAGCACAGCTGAGTGCTGGCGCCTCGGCCCCACTAGACTGCTAGACTTTTTCTAGGGAAGGATTGGGTGATTTAGATCAGTACATTTTCCTTCCTTCCCCGTGGATTCTTTGGAGACACGGACTCCTAGTGTCTTTTTTTTGCGCTGGTGCACACTGCTCAGTGTCGGCCAGCTGGCTGGCCGCAGAAATTGCCTGTGCCTGGAGCACAGCTGTGTGATGGCGGCTCAGTCTCTGCCAGCTGTCTGGTGCGCAGAAACTGCCTGTGTCTGCCTTTGCGGCTTTTGGGAACCTGAGTGGCTCCCTAAGCTGGGTAATTTTCCGGGGACCTTTTCAGGTTGGGGGTGATCTGAGTACTCTGAGATCAGACCCACCTTTTCTATCTCCGGCGACGGATCAGGCGCGCAGGCAGGGCTCTGTGCCGGAACCTGGGTCCCTGGCTCTGTCTCCGGGCTGGCTCCTGGGGTGCCCGTGGAACCCGTCCGAGTCTCTTCCAGGGGATGTCTGGGTGACCTAAGGCCGGTCCCAATCGTTTCCTGTACCCTGGGGTTATCTCTTGACTGAAAATTCCAGTCTCTGATAGTGTGGTGCCCAAGGTTCGGACCTTGACCAGAGACACTGGCTTGTGGCTCTGGGCTGGGGCTGGGGCTGGCGGCAGGCAGCCAAGTGTCTGGCGGAACCGGGATCTCTTCCGCGGTTTAGCCGGGTGAGTTAAAAGCTGATTGAATCCCCCACAGTGGGGTATCCTCTCACCTGGGAAACACAATGACTGTGTTTTATGGCCGAGAGTTCTGATTGCTGGTCACTGTGCTGATCCTGCTGTGCTGCTGCTCAGAATGAGAGTCCTCCCGGCTCTGCCATTTTGCCCCTTATTTTCATTTTTCTGCATGTAGACATCCAATTAGACCAGCACCATCTGTTGAAGATGCTATCTTTTGTCCATTGAATGGTTTTGGCTGCTTTGTCAAAAATTGAGTATTCATAGGTACGTGGGTTTATTTGAGGGTCTTCAATTCGGTTCCATTGATCCTCCTTTCTGTTTCTATGCCAATACCATGCAGTTTTTATTACTATTGTTCTGTAATACAGCATGAGATCGGGAATGGAAATACCTCCAGATGATCTGTTGTTGTATAGGGTTGTTTTGGAGATTCTAGGTTTTTTGTTTCTCCATATGAAGCTGAGAATCTTTTTTTCAAGGTCTGTAAAGAATTGAGTTGGTATTTTGATGGGAATTACATTGAATCTGTAGATTGCTTTTGGAAGGATGGCCATTTTCACAATGTTAATCCTACCAATCCATGAGCACGGGAGATCTTTCCATCTTCTGAGATCTTCTTCAATTTCTTTCTTCAGAGACTTGAAGTTTTTCTCAAACAGGTCTTTCACTTGCTTGGTTAGTGTCATCCCAAGGTACTTTATGTTATTAGTGGCTATTGTGAAGGGTGTTGTTTCCCTTATTTCTTTCTCAGCCCTTTTGTCTTTGGTATACAGGAGGGCTTCTGATTTTTTTGAGTTGATTTTGTAACCAGCCAATTTGCTGAAGGTGTTTATCAGCTGAAGGAGTTCTCTGGTTGAATTTTTGGGGTCACTCATGTATACTATCATATCATCTGCGAATAGTGACACTTTGACCTCTTCCTTTCCGATTTGTATCCCCTTGACCTCCTTTAGTTGTCTTATTGCTCTGGCTAAGACTTCCAAGTACTATGTTGAATAGATATGGAGAAAGTGGGCAGCCTTGTCTTGTCCCTGATTTCAGTGGGATTGATTTAAGTTTCTCTCCATTGAGTTTGATGTTGGCTGTAGGCTTGCTGTATGTTGCCTTTACTATGTTTAAGTATGTGCCTTGCATCCCTGATTTCTCCAGTACTTTAAATATGAATGGGTGTTAGAGTTTGTCAAATGCTTTTTCGGTGTCCAAGGAGATGATCATGTGGTTTTTCTCCTTCAGTTTGTTTATGTGGTGGATTACATTGATGGATTTCCATATGTTGAACCACCCTTGCATGCCTGGGATGAAGCCTACTTGGTCAGGATGGATGATACCTTTGATGTGTTCTTGGATTCGGTTTGCAAGTATTTTATTAAGTATTTTTGCATCAATATTCGTAAGAGAGATAGGTCTGAAGTTCTCTTTTTTTGTTGGGTCTTTGTGTGGTTTGGGTATCAAGGTAACAGTCGCTTCATAGAATGAGTTTGGTAGTGTTCCTTCTGTTTCTATTTTGTGGAATAGTTTGAGGAGAATTGGTATTAGCACTTCTTTGAAGGTCTGGTAGAATTCTGTGCTGAAACCATCTGGCCCAGGGCTTTTTTTGGAGGGGAGGCTGTTAATGACTGCTTCAATTTCCTTGGGGGATATAGGGCTATTCAGTCTTTCTATCTGATCTTGACTTAATGTTGGTAGATGGAATCTATCAAGAAAATGGTCCATTTCATTTAAATTTTCAAATTTTGTGGCGTATAGGCTTTTGTAGTATAACCTAATGATTGTTTGGATTTCTTCAGTGTCTGTAGTTATGTCCCCATTTTCATTTCTGATTTTGCTGATTTGGATAGATTCTCTCTGCTTTTTAGTTAGCTTGGCTAAGGGTTTGTCTATCTTGTTGATTTTCTCAAAGAACCAGCTTTTTGTTTCGTTGATTCTTTGAATAGTTTTATTTGTTTCTAATTGATTGATTTCAGCCCTGAGTTTGATTATTTCCAGCCTTCTGCTCCTCTTGGGTGTATCTGCTTTTTTTTCCTAGGGTTTTCAGTTGGGCCATTAAGTTACTTGTATGTGATGGTATAAATTTCTTCTTGAAGGCACTTAGAGCTATAAATTTTCCTATGAGCACCGCTTTCAATGTGTCCCATAAATTTGGGTATGTTGTGCCTTCATTTTCATTGAATTCTAAGAAGTCTTTAATTTCTTTCTTTATTTCTTCCTTAACCCAGCTTTCATTGAGTAACAAGTTGTTCAGTTTCCATGTGCGTGTCGGCTTTTTGTTGTTTCCATTGTTGTTGATGTCCAGCTTTAGTACATGGTGGTCTGATAGAATACAAGGGATTATCTCAATCTTTTTATATCTGTTGAGGCTTGCTTTGTGACCAACTATATGGTCTATTTTGGAGAAGGTTCCATGAGGTGCTGAAAAGAAGTTATACTCTTTTGAATTTGGGTGGACAGATCTGTAGACGTCTATTAGGTCCATTTGATTTAGTGACTCTGTAAGTGCTTTTATTTCCCTATTTGTTTTCTGTCTAGTTGATTTGTCCCTTGGTGAGAGTGGGGTGTTGAAGTCACCCACTATTAGGGTATTGCCATCAATGTGTGGTTTAAGCTTTAATAATGTTTCATTTATGAATGTGGGTGCTCTTGTATTTGGGGCATAGATGCTTAGAATTGTGTTGTCTTCTTGGTGAATTTTTCCTTTGATGAAAATGTATTGCCCCTCTATGTCTTTTTTGATTAGTTTTGGTTGAAAATCTATTTTATTAAATATTAGGATAGCCACTCCTGCTTGTTTTTTGGGTCCATTTGCTTGAAAAACTGTTTTCCAGCCTTTTACTCTGAGGTAATGTTTATCTTTGTTGCTTAGGTGTGTTTCTTGGATGCAGCAGACTGTTGGTTTCTATTTCTGCACCCATTCTGTTAGTCTGTGTCTTTTTATTGGAGAGTTGAGTCCATTGATGTTGATAGATATTGATGACCATTGAATGTTATTTCCTATTATTGTGGAGTTGGCAATGTTACTGTGAATCATTGCTTGTTTGCTTTTGACTTTTGGTGGAAATTATCTTTAACCTATGTTTTCTTGGGTGTATTTGTTTTCATTGGATTGGAATTTTCCTTCTAGTATCTTCTGTAGGGCTGGGTTGCTGTTCAAATATTGCTTAAATTTAGTTTTGTCGTGGAATATTTTATTTTCTCCATCTATGTTGATTGAAAGCTTTGCTGGGTAAAGTAGTCTAGGTTGGCACCTGTGGTCCCTTAGGGACCGCATGATCTCTCCCCAGGCTCTTCTGGATTTCATAGTTTCTGATGAGAAGTCCCGTGTGATTCTGGTAAGTTTGCCTTTATATGTTACTTGGCCTTTTTCCCTTGCTGCTTTTAGTATATTTTCTTTGTTCTGTAGATTAAGTGTTTTGACTATGATGTGGCGTGAGGAGTTTCTTCTCTGGTCTAGTCTATTTGGTGTTCTGTAGGCCTCTTGTATGTTTGTGGACATCTCTTTCTTTAGGTTGGGAAAATTTTCTTCTATTATTTTCTTGAAAATATTTTCTGGACCTTGTAACCTGGACTCCTCTTCTTCTTCAATTCCTATTATTCTTATATTTTGCCTTTTCATGGCATCCTTGATTTCTTGGATGGTTTGTGTTTGGGATTTTTCTGATTTTATTTTTGCTTTGAGAGAAGTATCAATTTCTGTGAGTGTATCTTCAGCACCGAGATTCTCTCTTCCATCTCTTGAATTGTATTAGTGATGCTTACCTTTGAGATTCCTTCTCTTTTCTCTAAGTTCTTCAGTTCCAGGGTTTTCTCAGTTTGTGTTTTCTTTATTGATTCTAATTATGTTTTCATGTCTTGCAACATTTCCTTCATCTGTTTGAGTATGGATTCCTGTGTCTCCAAGATGGACTCTATTTTTTTGTTTGTTTCCTCTCTTAGTGCCTCTGCTTCTGCCTCCAATTGTTTGGCTATATTTGCATGTGTTTCCTTAAGAGCTTCTTTGTTCACCTCGTTTGTCTTTGTTTCTATTTGGGTGGCCAAATTGTTAAGGGATTTTTTTGTATCCTCCTTAAATGTTTGAATCTCTATGACTATTTCTCTGAGAGATTTTTTGGTTTCCTCTTTATGTGCCTCAAATAACTGGATAATCATAGCTTTAAAATCATTTTCTTTTTCTGTTTCTGCTGAGTTGGAGTGTCCAATAATTTTGGAGGTTGCTGGTGAAGCCATGATATCTTGATTTGCGTTGGTTGTGTTCTTTCGCCGACCACTGGCCATTTGGTTATCTGTCGTGTTCACTGTCTGTTCCTGGATTCTTCAGGTCAGACTGATTTTTCTCTGGTATCTGGAAAATTCTTCAGGAAAATGAAGGTCTAGTGAGGTCTAGTGGTTTCAGTGTGTGCGTTGGTTATTCAGCTATACCTGTAGAAGGAAAGTTCGCAGGCGCAGAAGGGCAAATGCGGGGTAGCGTGTGTTTGAGCGTGTGCTTGTGGGTGTGTCCTTAGGGACAGGGTGTTGGTGAATGAAGAGGCCTTCAGTGTGTGAGAGGGGTGCTTTGCAGGCACTGAAGTTGTTGCAGGCGCTAAGGGATCGCAAGCGCTGTTGAAGAATGTGTGCACATATTGATTTTACCGGTCTGCTGGTCTTTGGTGTCTATTCAGCTGTTTTTCTGCCACTGAGGGTTTGGATGGACCATACAGTCACTGGCTGGGCAGCCCTGTGTAGTCAGTGCTGCCACTTGCAGGCTTGGGATCTGGGACAGGTTGTACTGTGGGTCTGAGTCTCTGTGGCTAGCACTGTATTGGGCGTGCACTCTGGCGGGATGGAGTTTAGGTGGTGCGTGCACTCCTGCAGAGCCGGGTGGTGGTGGTAGTGGGGAGTGTGTTCCACGGGTCAAGAGCTCGGTGAGAGGGCCCTAGGTGGGGTGTGTTCTCCTCTGAGTGGTGGCGTTCAGCAGGTTGTTACTGCTCTCCACTGTGGCTGAGGGGTCTGGAGCCCTGCCTCCCTGCCTCCGCCTGTCTTGGGTCCCAGGCACTGAGCTTTGTGGCTTTGGTATCCAGGAAGAATTATATTGTGGATCTGAGTCTCTGTGGTTAATGCTCAGTGGTTGGAGCTCTGTGATTGGGCCTGCTCTCCTCCTGTGAGGAGGTTTCTAGGGTTATTGCGCTTTGGCCGCTTGGGGCGTGAGCTCCACTGCACTTCCTGCTGCAGTCTAAGAAGTGGGATCAAGTCAGAGGGATGGGGGAGGGGACGATCCTCAGGGACGGGAGGGCCCTGAGTGGGATGTGTCCCAGGAGGGGTTGGGTGTTCAACGGGTGGTTACAGCAGACCACTGCTGTAAGGGGCCCAGAGCACTGTCTCTGCTGCCTTGATGTCCTGGATGTGAGCTTTGCGCTCAGCTGCCTGGTGCTGTGGGCGGGTTTTCCCACTGGAGGCCAGGGCAAGGGAGGCGCCCTATTTCCTTCCCGGATAAGTCTGTGACCGATCTAAATCTACTAGCACTCCACGCTTCTGTGGTGGCCCCTCTCCTTTAGAAAGCCCCACAGTCCAAATTCTAGCTTTGATTGACTCTCCACTCACCAATTCCGGAGATTCTGTCTTCTGCCTCTCCAAAAAAGTTGTGCTCTGCCGCCATCTTGGAATCTCCTGTCTCTTGATTTCTGTCACATTCTGTCATTGTTTCTGTTGGTCTAGGTCTCTCTCTTTCTGAATCTGTCTCTCTATCTCATTATCTCTTTGTCTCTCTATGTCTCCAGCTCTCTGCATGCTCCTGGTTCAGTATGAAATCCTCTCAGTTTTTCTGAGGAGTACAACAAGATGACTGCTTGATGACATGACACCATGGAGAGTCTCTGGACAAATATAAGCAAACCCAATTATACACTTCTTGTACAAAGAGTTGCCTTGGGGAGGGACAATTTTTACAGTAAGTAATTTGCTGACTGAGGACATATCTCTTCATTTAACCAATAAGAATAGAATCTGTGATAATGTAAAAGTCTCATGCCAAGGATATGTGACTTTATTAATGACCATTTGAAAGAAATATGTGTGAAGATGGCAACTAGCACACACAGTTTCTGAGCAGTGGGATACCTGATCTTCTGAGTTGGAGAATGGAAGGACCCCCAACCCAGGAAAACCACAGCGAGGCTTTCTGAACACCAGAGAACATCGCAGGAGGTGAAAACTTTGGCCTCCAGTCACCCGGAGACTTGCTTGGGGAGGGAGAGAAAAGATCCTTTGTTCTTGCTGCACTCCCTTCCCCCAGACCTCCTTCCTCCTCAGCACAGCGGCACAGCGGACTCATCTTTCTCAGCGCAGACCTAACTGCCTGGGGTATACAACCGCTGAGACAGAGCCCCAATCACTTTAGCGGCAGACAAAAGCCAGCAGTACATACCCCGGAGTCCCAGATTCGCGCAGCGGCTGCACCATCCTCCCAGGGCGCGAATCTGCTAGACACCATACTAGCTCCGCAGGATCGCCATCACTGACGTACGACCCGCCCAATCCCACAGTGACAGAGAATACGCTATATACTCACCGAAACCAGGCAGAAACGTCATACAACCTGGACACACCAGGCACTGGGCCTCCCAAGCTTGGAGAGCACAACGAAGAGATCCCAGGACTTCCCAGAAAGCATTGGGACTAGCAAGCCAGTCTCCAGTTACAGCAGGACGTGGCAGCGGAGCAGTACTGAACTGGCGGGGCACCACAGCCCTCCAGTTTAAGACTAACCAGGGCCAAACCAGAGAACAGAGAGCCTGATTACCCCATCCCTGCTGAAGTGACCACCCTGAAATCTCCAGCTGCAGCAAGACCTCAGAACCTGGCAGTGACAGCAGCACAGAACTGGCGGAACACATCAAAGAAGCAGGGCCAAACCAGAGAGCAGAGAGCCCCGGATACCACGATCTTGGCCAAGAGACCTGCCTGTAAGTGAGTGCACCCTTGAGAATCTGCAGTTCCCCAGATCCTGGGTCCTTCTAAATCAGAAGCCAGGCATCGAACCCCCCTCCCACCCACATACCCACTTTGGGAAACAGAGGGGCACTAGGGACATTGAAGTTCCTGCCCTGTGGGCCTGATTGAGGAGCTAAGACAGTTAATAACAGAAATTGCGCTGCGATCATCATTAGCGCCTGCGACATATACAGTACAGAGCCCCTCCCACACACTCAAGGGTTCAACATTAGCCATCACTCTGTCCCTCGAGAAACTCATCCACGCACACTTACACACACAGACACACACGCGCGCGCGCACACACACACGCTTGCATTTGCCCCGTTTGCGCCTGCGTACTTTCCTCCCACAGGTACAGCTAGTCCTCGGCACACGCTGAGAGTGCTCAGCTTCCTGAAGAACTCTCCAGACACCAGAGAGAGACAGCACCAGTCTGATCTGCAGAATCCAAAAACAAACAGGGAAGGTTTCAGATAAGCCAATGGCCAGAGGTAGGCGAAAGAACACTTCCAACATAAATCAGGACATCATGACTTCACCAGCAAACCCCAAAATCGATGGATACACCAATTCAGCAGAAGCACAGGAAAATGATTTTAAAGCCATGCTTGCCCAATTATTTGAGGCTCATAAGGAGGAAATGAACAAGTCTTTCAAAGAGATGGCCAGTCAATTGGAGGCAAAGAAAGAAGAAATAGACAATATCCTTAAAGAAACACAGGCAAACATAGCCAAACAAATAGATACACAAGTAGAGGAAAAATTAGTGGCATATAAGAAGGAAATGAAAAAAGAAATAGAGGCCATCGTAGAGAGACAGGAAACCAAATTCAAACACATGAAAGAAATGGTGCAAGGCATGAAAACAGAATTAGAATCAATAAAGAAAACACAAAATGAGAAAACCCTTGAGCTGGAGAACTTGGAGAAAAGATCAGGAACCACAAAAGTAAGCATCACCAACAGAATACAAGAGATGGAAGAGAGAATCTCTGGAGCTGAAGACACACTTGCAGAAATGGATACTTCTCTCAAAGAAAAAGTAAAATCAGAAAAGTTCCAATCACAAAATATCCAAGAAATCAAGGATGCTATGAAAAGACAAAATCTAAGAATAATAGGAATTCACGAAAAAGAAGACTCCAGACTCCAAGGTCCAGAAAATATTTTCAAGAAAATCATAGAAGAAAATTTTCCCAACTTAAAGAAAGAGATGTCCATAAATATACAAGAGGCCTACAGAACTCCAAATAGACTAGACCAGAAAAGAAACACATCACGTCACATCATAGTCAGAACAGTAAATCTACAGAACAAAGAAAAGATATTAAAAGCAGCAAGGGAAAAAGGCCAAGTAACATATGAAGGTAGACCTATCAGAATCACGCCGGACTTCTCATCAGAAACTATGAAAGCCAGAAGGGCCTGGGCAAGTATCATGGAGACTCTAAGAGATCACAAATGTCAACCCAGACTACTATACCATGCAAAGCTTTCAGTCAACATAGATGGAGAAAACAAAATATTCCATGACAAAACTAAATTTATACAATATCTACACAGCAAACCATCCCTACAGAAGATACTAGAAGGAAAACTCCAATCCAATGAAAACAAATTCACCCAAGAAAACAGGGCATACAGATAATATCCCAACAAAAATGAAAAGAAAACAAGCAATGAATCAGGGTTAGATCATCGACTCCATTACAACAGGAACTAACATGCATTGGTCACTATTATCTATCAATATCAATGGACTCAACTCACCAATAAAAAGACACAGGCTAACAGAATGGTTAAGGAAACAGGATCCAACATTCTGTTGCATCCAAGAAACACACCTATGCAACAAAGACAAACACTACCTCAGAGTAAAGGGCTGGAAAACTGTTTTTCAAGCAAACGGTTCCAGAAAACAAGCTGGAGTAGCCATCCTAATATCTAATAAAATAGACTTTCAACCCAAGTTAATCAAAAAAGATAAGGAGGGCCACTATATTCTCATCAAAGGAAAAATCCACCAAGAGGACATCACAATCTTGAATATCTATGCCCCAAATACAAGAGCACCAACATTCGTAAATGAAACATTATTAAAGCTTAAATCATACATTGATCCTAATACCTTAATAGTGGGAGACTTCAACACTCCACTTTCACCAAGGGACAGATCGACTAGACAGACACCAAATAGGGAAATAAAAGCACTCACAGAATCCCTAAATCAAATGGACCTAATAGACGTCTACAGATCATTTCACCCAAACTCAAAAGAGTACACCTTCTTTTCAGCACCCCATGGAACCTTTTCCAAAATAGACCATATAGTGGGCCACAAAGCAAGCCTCAACAGATACAAAAGGATTGAAATAATCCCTTGTATACTATCTGACCACCATGGACTAAAGCTCGACCTCAACAACAACAGAAACAACAAAAAGCCGACACGCACATGGAAACTAAACAACTTACTACTCAATGACAGCTGGGTTAAGGAAGAAATAAAGAAAGAAATTAAAGACTTCCTAGAATTCAATGAAAAGGAAGGCACAACATACCCAAATTTATGGGACACACTGAAAGCAGTGCTCAGAGGAAAATTTATAGCACTAAGTGCCTGCAAGAAGAAATTCGTAACATCACATACAAACTACTTAATGGCCCAACTGAAAACCCTAGAACAAAAAGAAGCAGATACACCCAAAAGGAGCAGACGGCTGGAAATAATCAAACTAAGGGCTGAAATCAATCAACTAGAAACAAATAAAACTATCCAAAGAATCAATGAAACAAAAAGCTGGTTCTTTGAGAAAATCAACAAGATAGACAAACCCTTAGCCAAACTAACTAAAAAGCAGAGAGAAACTATCCAGATCAGCAAAATCAGAAATGAAAATGGGGACATAACCACAGACATTGAGGAAATCCAAACAATTATTAGGTCATACTACAAAAGCCTATATGCCACAAAATTTGAGAATCTAAATGAAATGGATAATTTTCTTGAAAGATTCCATCTACCAAAACTAAGTCAAGATCAGGTAGAAAGACTGAATAGCCCTATATCTCCCAAGGAAATCGAAGCAGTCATTAACAGTCTCCCCTCCAAAAAAAGCCCTGGATCAGATGGCTTCAGCGCAGAATTCTACAAGACCTTCAAGGAAGTGCTAACTCCAATTCTCCTCAAGCTATTCCACAAAATAGAAACAGAAGGAACACTACCAAACTCATTCTATGAAGCCACAGTCACCTTAATACCTAAACCACACAAAGACCCAACAAAAAAAGAGAACTTTAGGCCTATCTCTCTTATGAACATTGACGCAAAAATACTCAATAAAATACTTGCAAACCGAATCCGAGAACACATCAAAGATATCATCCACCATGACCAAGTAGGCTTCATCCCAGGCATGCAAGGGTGGTTCAACATACGGAAATCCATCAATGTAATCCACTACATAAACAAACTGAAGGAGAAAAACCACATGATCATCTCCTTAGATGCCGAAAAAGCATTTGACAAAGTCCAACACCCATTCATGTTTAAAGTCTTGGAGAGATCAGGGATACAAGGCACTTACCTAAACATAGTAAAGGCAATATATAGCAAGCCTATAGCTAACATCAAACTCAATGGTGAGAAACTTAAATCAATCCCACTGAAATCAGGGACAAGACAAGGCTGTCCATTGTCCCCATATCTCTTCAACATAGTACTTGAAGTCCTAGCCAGAGCAATAAGACAACTAAAGAAGATCAAGGGGATACAAATCGGAAAGGAAGAGGTCAAAGTGTCACTATTTGCAGATGATATGATAGTATACATGAGCGACCCCAAAAATTCAACCAGAGAACTCCTTCAGCTGATAAACACCTTCAGCAAAGTGGCAGGATACAAAATCAATTCAAAAAAATCAGAAGCCCTCCTATATACCAAAGACAAAAAGGCTGAGAAAGAAATTAGGGAAACAACACCCTTCACAATAGCCACTAATAACATAAAGTACCTTGATGTGACCCTAACCAAGCAAGTGAAAGACCTGTTTGAGAAAAACTTCAAGTCTCTGAAGAAAGAAATCAAAGAAGATATCAGAAGATGGAAAGATCTCCCGTGCTCATGGATTGGTAGGATTAACATTGTGAAAATGGCCATACTGCCAAAAGCAATCTACAGATTCAATGCAATTCCCATCAAAATACCAACTCAATTCTTTACAGACCTTGAAAAAAAGATTCTCAGCTTCATATGGAGAAACAAAAAACCCAGAATCTCCAAAACGATCCTGTACAACAACAGATATACTGGAGGTATCTCCATTCCTGATCTCAAGCTGTACTACAGGGCAACAGTAATAAAAACTGCATGGTACTGGCATAGAAACAGAAAGGAGGATCAATGGAACCGCATAGAAGACCCAGAAATAAATCCACACACCTATGAATACTCGATATTCGACAAAGAAGCCAATTCCATTCAATGGAAAAAAGACAGCATCTTCAACAAATGGTGCTGGACCAACTGGATGTCTACATGCAGAAAAATGAAAATAGATCCATATTTATCACCCTGCACAAAACTAAAGTCAAAGTGGATCAAGGACCTCAACATAAAACCAGATACCCTAAATCAATTGGAAAAAAAAGTGGGGAACAGCCTAGAACTCATTGGCACAGGAGACAACTTCCTGAACAGAACACCAACAGCACAGGCTCTAAGAGCAACAATCAATAAATGGGACCTCATGAAACTGAAAAGTTTCTGTAAAGCAAAGGATACCGTCATCAAAACAAAACGACTGCCTACAGATTGGGAAAGAATCTTCACTAACCCTTTATCTGACAGAGGACTAATATCCAGTATATACAAAGAACTAAAGAAGCTGAAAAGCAGCATTCCAAGTAATCCAATTAAAAAATGGGGAACAGAGCTAAACAGAGAATTCTCGACAGAGGAATATCGAATGGCAGAAAAACACTTAAAGAAATGCTCATCCTCATTAGCCATCAGGGAAATGCAAATCAAAACGACCCTGAGATATCACATTACACCCATCAGAATGGCCTAGATAAAAAACTCAAGCGATAACACATGCTGGAGAGGTTGTGGAGAAAGGGGAACCCTGCTCCACTGCTGGTGGGAATGTAAACTGGTACAACCACTCTGGAAAGCTATCTGGCGCTTTCTAAGACAAATAGGAATAGTGCTTCCTTCAGACCCAGCTATACCACTGCTAGGTATATACCCAAAGTTTGTTCAAGTACACAAAAATGACACTTGCTCAACCATGTTTATAGCAGGTCTATTTGTAATAGCCAGAACTTGGAAACAACCCAGATGTCCATCAACGGTGGAATGGGTACAGAAATTGTGGTATTTTTATACAATGGAATACTACTCAGCAATCAAAAAGGAGGAAATCATGAAATTTGCAGGCAAATGGTGGGATCTAGAAAAGATCATTCTGAGTGAAATATCCCAGAAGGAGAAAGACAAACATGGGATATACTCACTTATATAGACCTATAAGATATGATAAACATAATGAAATCTATACACCTAAAAAAGATAATCAATTGAGCGGACATGTGGTAAGATGATCAATCCTCGTTTAGAAAGACAGATGGGATGTGCATTGAACGTATGACAGGAGTCTACTGAGCACATCTGAAAGACTCTAACTAGCAGTGTTTTCAAAGCAAAGACTCATGACCAAACCTTTGGCAGAGTACAGGGAATCATAAGGAAGAAGGGGAGTTAGTCTGATGGGGAAAGGATAGGAGCTCCACAAGGACCAAATATATCTGGGCACAGGGTCTTTTCTGAGACTGACATTCAACCAAGGACCATGTATGGATATAACCTAGAACCTCCACTCAGATGTAGCCTGTGGTAGCACAGTAACCAATTGGTTTCCCAAAGTGAGGGGAACAGGGACTATTTCTAACAGGAACTCGATGACTGGCTCTTTGGTCTCCCCACCCCCGAAGGGAGGAGCAGTCCTGTTAGGCCACAGAGGAGGGCTTTGCAGCCAGTCCTGAAGATACCTGATAAAACAGGATCAGATGAATGGGGAGGAGGTCCCCCCATCAGTGGACTTGGAAAGGGGCACGGTGGAGATGAGGGAGGGAGGGAGGGAGGGATTGGGAGGGAATGAGGGATCGGGACACGGCTGGGATACAGAGTTAATAAAATGTAACTGATAAAAAATAAATAAATAAATAAATAAATAAATAAATAAATAAAAAAGAAAATGCCTTAAAGAAACAGGTTAGTCTGTATGATTATATAAAACTGAAAAAGCTTTTAAGTGCTTATTTTGAACTATTAACAGACAATATTAATTAACATATTACATTTAAAGATCAGACATATGCCAAGTTTTTATAAAATCTCAGAAAGTAACTTAATTAGAGCATTTAATTAGCTGTAAATCACCTCTATAAATCTGTTTTTTTATATTTTTGATTGTAAACTGTTATTCTGTTTCACCCAAGACAACAAAATACAGAAAGATAATTAAAAAAAAAAAAAAGAAAGAAATATGTGACACTTTTCCTGTAGAGTCTTGGACACATCAACTGACATCTCTGGGTTGTGTGCTTTCAGCTGTCCATACTGTGGCATATAGGTCTTCTCACCCTATCTCTCAAGCAGGCTGTCCACTTGGCACTTTTCATAATTGACTCCTCAAACTCTTACTGGCATTCACCTGTTTCATGACATCATTTTCCAATTGAGACAGCTGAAACCCAACAAACCTTTATCTTATCCCTTTATCCAGATCCTACACATTTATTCCTGTTTATTTCTGTGACAATATCAGGTAGGAAATGATAATTTAATGTGTATTTAATTGTACAGCTTCTGAAGTATGGAAGCTTCAAAGTGATGTGTGATTAGGGGGAATGGACCCAATGACAAAGTGATCTCCTACTGTGGTCTTTGACTTGAAATGTCCTAGGTTGTGACTTTGAACTGAGCATTTACTTGAGAACTCAATAAGTGTACCTTCACATATTTATTGATATCATAGGTTCCCACAGTCCAGGGTTCCCTGGGGTATTGAGTCTTTAAGAGCAGGGAAAAGAGAAGGATACCAGACAATTCCTGGGACTGGTTGTCTGAAACAGCAAAATATTGTGGAGTGTAAAATGAGACCTGAGGGACAGTAAACTCTTTTATAGCTGATTCTATTCCACACTGGTGTCAGCAAACCTCTATGAGTAGGGTTGGCTTGGCTGATATGGCTGGATCGGTAGCTTGACATTCACAATGTTCAGTGAGCAATCCTCCTGAACCTGGGGTTTACAGTTAAAACTTGTCCTTCAGGACAGAGAATGGGTCCATGTTATATGCCTAGGACTAAAGAGCAGCTGTGGTACTCCAAACAAAATGTCTGCATGTAGTGTTAGTACCAGGACATATCCTTTAGAGCTCTTGGGATCTGAGGTAGTTGGGAACCACTAGTTCATAGCTAGGATACTCTGCTGCATAATGATACTGGAAAGAATGCCTTACAAGTCAAACTCTGCCCAACTTAACAGAATCTTTTTCGTCATGTTAAAAGTCATTGTAAATGTTGTCAACATATTATTTTTATTGACTATGTGGGAATTTCATATAATATACATTACACTCCTTTGCCATTGCTCCTAGATTCAAATTCCCATGTGTCACAGTAATTTTTTTTTTCTTTAAAATACACCAATTCAACTACTCATTGGAACATGATGAAAGTGTCAGTGCCAATCCCTTTAAAAGAAACTGAGTTCACCATTGCTGCACCCTGGCACCTGCCCCAACCCGCTGGACTTCAATGGGTTCCTAAAGAAAGGAGGGTGGAGGGGCAAGATGGCGGCGCCAGGAGGACTCTCATTCTGAGCAGCAGCACAGCAGGATCAGCACAGTGAACAGCAATCAGAACTCTCGTCCATAAAACACAGTCATTGTGTTTCCCAGGTGAGAGGATACCCCACGGTGGGGGATTCAATCAGCTTTTAACTCACCCGGCTAAACCACGGAAGAGATCCCGGTTCCGCCAGACGCTTGGCTGCCTGCCGCCAGCCCCAGCCCCAGCCCAGAGCCACAAGCCAGTGTCTCTATTCACAGTCCCAGACTGAACCTTGGGCACCACACTATCAGAGACTGGAATTTTCAGTCGAGAGATAACCCCAGGGTACAGGAAACGATTGGGACCGGCCTTAGGTCACCCAGACATCCCCTGGAAAACACTCGGGCGGGTTCCACGGGCACCCCAGGAGCCAGCCCGGAGCCAGAGCCGGGGACCCAGGTTCCCGCACAGAGCCCTGCCTGCGCGCCTGATTTGCCGCCAGAGATAGAAACGGCGGGTCTGATCTCAGAGCACTCAGCTCACCCCCAACCTGAAAAGGTCCCCGGAAAATTACCCAGCTTAGGGAGCCACTCAGACTCCCAAAAGCCACAAAGGCAGACACAGGCAGTTTCTGCGCACCAGACAACTGGCAGAGACTGAGCCGCCATCACACAGCTGTGCTCCAGGCACAGGCAAATTTCTGTGGCCAGCCAGCTGGCGGACACTGAGCACTGTGCACCAGGGCAAAAAAAAGACACTAGGAGTTCCTGTCTCCAGAGAATCCACGGGGAAGGAAGGAAACTGTACTGATCTAAATCACCCAATCCTTCCCTAGAAAAAGTCTAGTAGTCTAGTGGGGCCGAGGCGCCAGCACTCAGCTGTGCTCCAGACACAAGCACAAACAGTTGAGGCGCGCCTGATGTCCAACTGGGTCACAGCAGCTGATCATTAAATTTGCAACAAGAAACCCAGAAACAGGGCAGCTGCCCTCAGGACTTCCCTGGGTGAGAGGAGAACCCTCTCGACTAACAAAGACCACAGTCACCACTCAGGTCTATATCCCTGAGGTGAGCAACTCCTGAAAAAACACCAGCCATCCAGGGACTATACCCAAAAAGCTGAGAAGACATCCTTCAGGAAAATCCAGCTTTCTGCAAAGGGGATTCTCTCCACCACAGGATCCCCAGGAACCACCAGAAAATAACCCCAAACTCCTAAGATAACACAATGGGTAGAGGCCAGCGTAAAAGCTCAAGCAACAAAAGACAGAGCAATATGGCATCCACCAGGAAGACATCACAATCCTGAACATCTATGCCCCAAATACAAGGGCACCCACATTTGTGAAAGAAACATTGATAAAATTTAAAGCACATATAGATCCACACACATTAATAGTGGGAGACTTCAACACCCCACTCTCAACAAAGGACAGGTCAACCAAACAGAAATTAAACAAAGAAACAATGTCTCTAACAGAGGTCATGAATCAAATGGACCTAACAGACATTTACAGAACTTTACACCCAAAAACAAAAGAATTTACCTTCTTCTCAGCACCTCATGGAACCTTCTCCAAAATAGACCACATAGTGGGTCACAAAGCAAGCCTCAACAAATACAAGAAGATTGAAATAATCCCATGTATCTTGTCTGATCACCATGGAATAAAGCTGGACCTCAACAATAACAGAAATAACAAAAAGCCTACACACACATGGAAACTGAACAACTTGTTACTAAATGACAGCTGCGTCAGGGAAGAAATAAAGAAAGAAATTAAAGTCTTTCTAGAAATCAATGAAAATGAAGACACAACATACCCGAACTTGTGGGACACAATGAAAGCAGTGCTAAGAGGAAAGTTCATAGCACTAAGTGCCTTCAAAAAGAAATTCGAGACAGCTCATTCAAGCACCCTAATGGCTCACTTAAAAACCCTAGAAAAAGAAGAAGCAGACACACCAAGAAGGAGTAGACTATAATCAAACTCAGGGCTGAAATCAATCAATTCGAAACAAATAAAACAATTCAAAGAATCAATGAAACCAAGAGCTGGTTCTTTGAGAAAATCAACAAGATCGACAAACCCTTAGCCAGGCTAACTAAAAGGCAGAGAGACACCACCCAAATCAACAAAATCAGAAATGAAAAGGGGGATATAACTACAGACACTGAGGAAATCCAAACAACCATTAGGACTTACTTCAAAAGTCTATATGCCACAAAATTTGAAAATCTAAATGAAATGGACAATTTTCTTGATCGATTTGACTTACCAAAGCTGAATCAGGACCAGGTAAATCAACTAAATAGTCCTATATCCCCCAAAGAAATAGAAGTGGTCATCAAAAGTCTCCCTTCCAAAAAAAGCCCAGGACCAGATGGCTTCAGCGCAGAATTCTACCAGACCTTCAAAGAAGAGCTAACACCAATTCTCTTCAAACTATTCCACAAAATAGAAACAGAAGGAATATTACCAAATTCATTCTATGAAGCCACAGTCACCTTGGTACCTAAACCTCACAAAGACTCAACAAAGAAAGAGAATTTCCGGCCAATCTCCCTTATGAACATTGATGCAAAAATACTTAATAAAATACTTGCAAACCGAATCCAAGAACACATCAAAGATATTATCCACTATGACCAAGTAGGCTTCATCCCAGGTATGCAGGGGTGGTTCAATATACGGAAATCCATCAATGTGATCCACCATATTAACAAACTGAAAGAAAAAAACCACATGATAATCTCCCTAGATGCTGAAAAAGCCTTTGACAAAATCCAACATCCATTCATGTTCAAAGTACTGGAGAGATCAGGGATACAAGGCACATATCTAAACATAGTAAAGGTGATATACAGCAAGCCTATAGCCAACATCAAACTGAATGGAGAGAAACTTAAAGCAATCCCACTGAAATCAGGGACAAGACAAGCCTGCCCACTCTCTCCATATCTCTTCAACATAGTGTTGGAAGTCCTTGCTAGAGCAATAAGACAGTTGAAGGAGATCAAGGGGATACAAATTGGAAAGGAAGAAGTCAAATTATCACTATTTGCAGATGATATGATAGTATACGTGAGTGACCCCAAAAACTCTACCAGGGAACTCCTACAGCTGATAAACACCTTCAGCAAAGTGGCAGGATACAAAATTAACTCAAAAAAATCAGTAGCCCTCCTGTATACAAAAGACAAAAGGGTTGAGAAAGAAATTAAGGAAACAACACCCTTCACAATAGCCACAAATGACATAAGGTACCTCGGAGTAACCCTAACCAAGGAAGTCAAAGACTTGTATGAAAAAAATTTCAAATCCCTGAATAAAAAATTAGAAGAAGATATGAGAAGATGGAAAGATCTCCCATGCTCATGGCTTGGTAGGATTAACATAGTCAAAATGGCCATCTTACCAAAAGCAATCTACAGATTCAATGCAATGCCCATCAAATTACCAACACAATTCTTTACAGACCTGGAAAGGAAAATTCTCAACTTCATATGGAATAACAAGAAACCCAGAATTGCTAAAACAATCCTCTACAATAAAAGATCTTCTGGAGGTATCTCCATCCCTGATCTTAAGTTGTACTATAGAGCAACAGTTTTAAAAACTGCATGGTACTGGCACAGAAACAGAATGGTGGATCAATGGAACCGAACAGAGGACCCAGAAATAAACCCACACACTTATGGACACCTGATCTTTGACAAATACGCCAAAACCATACAATGGAAAAAAGATAGCATCTTCAACAAATGGTGCTGGTCTAACTGGATGTCTACATGTAGAAAAATGAAAATAGATCCATACTTGTCACCCTGCACAAAACTGAAGTCCAAGTGGATCAAAGACCTCAACATAAAAACAGACACATTAAATCGGCTTGAAAAAAAAGTGGGAAATACCCTAGAACTCATTGGTACAGGGGGAAACTTCCTGAAGAGAACACCAACAGCACAGGCTCTAAGAGCAACAACCAATAAATGGGACCTCATAAAACTGAAAAGCTTCTGTAAAGCAAAGGACACCGTCATCAAAACAAAGTGACCACCTACAGATTGGGAAAGAATCTTCACCAACCCTTTATCTGACAGAGGACTCATATCCAGTATATATAAAGAACTAAAGAAGCTGAAAAGCAGCAAACCAAGTAATCCACTTAAAAAATGGGGAACAGAGCTAAACAGAGAATTCTCTGTAGAGGAATACCGAATGGCAGAGAAGCACTTAAAGAAATGCTCAACCTCATTAGCCATTAGGGAAATGCAAATCAAAACAACCCTGAGATTTCACCTTACACCCATGAGAATGGCCAAAATCAAAAACTCAAGTGACAACACATGCTGGAGAGGTTGTGGAGAAAGGGGAACCCTTCTCCACTGCTGGTGGGAATGTAAACTTGTACAACCACTCTGGAAATCAATCTGGCGCTTTCTCAGACAACTAGGAATAGCGCTTCCTCAAGATCCAGCCATACCCCTCCTGGGCATATATCCAAAAGAGGCTCAAGTACACAAAAAGGACATTTGCTCAACCATGTTTGTAGCAGCTTTATTTGTAATAGCCAGAAGCTGGAAACAACCCAGATGCCCCTCAACTGAAGAATGGATACAGAAATTGTGGTACATCTACACAATGGAATATTACTCAGCAATGAAAAATAAGGAAATCATGAAATTTGCAGGTAAATGGTGGGATCTGGAAAGGATCATCCTGAGTGAGTTGTCTCAGAAGCAAAAAGACACATATGGTATATACTCACTCATATAGACATACAACATAGGACAAACCCACTAAAACTGTGCATCTAAAGAAACTAAGCAAGAGAGAGGACCCTAACTAAAACGTCCAAACCCCATCCAGAAAGGCAAAGAGGATGGACATCAGAAGAAGAAGAAAACAGGAAACAACCTAGGAACCTACCACAGAGGGCCTCTGAAAGCCTCTGCCCTTCAGACTATCAAAGCAGATGCTGAGCCTGGTGGGCAACTGTTGGGCAGAGTGAACGGAATTTTAGGTAAGAACTGGGAAATAGTAAGAGCTGGAGAGGACAGGGTCTCTACAAGGAGAGCAACAGAACAAGAAAATTTGAACATAGGGAACTTCCCAGAGACTCATACTCCAACCAAGGACTATTCATGGAGATAACCTAGAACCCCTGCACAGATGTAGCCCAGGGCAGTTCAGAGTCCAATTGGGTTACATAGTAATGTGAAGAGGGACTGCCTCTGACATAATCTGATTGGCCTGCTCTTTGATCACCTCCCTCTGGGGGGGGCAGCCTTACCAGGCCATAGTAGAGGACAATGCAGCCACTTTTGATGTGAACTGACAGACTAAGATCAGAAAGGAGAGGAGAACCTCCCCTATTAGTGGACTTGGGGAGTGGCATGCAAGCAGAGGGAGGAGGGAGGGTGGGATTGGGATGGGAGGAGGGAGGGGCTTATGGGGGGATGCAGAATGAATAAAGTGTAATTCATGAAAAATTTAAGAAAAAAGGGAAAAAAGTAATTTAAGAACCTTAAATGACTTTCAAAATTGGAGGAAAACATGGAGTTAGTCAATTGGCATGGAGCATGTCTCGCCCCTGGGGGCAATGGTCTCCTGAACCTACTCAGACCTCGGACACCACCACTGCTAGTTCTAGAACTGACGCAGGATGTTCCAACGAGGGGTTAAGGCTTCTCATAATATTTCCTATAAGCCCACACCTGTTTGTCTATATCCCCCATTTTTATTCATTATTAGCCAGATAGAGCCAAGTAATTGTGGTAATGATACTTGCTTTTTTGCCCAATGCTGGAATGCTAGTAAAGTTAGGTATGCCCTGGTTACTCGCATGCCTCACTGGGTGCCTATGCCCATTGATGCCCCTCACGCTATGACTCTCTTCAGACAGAAAAGGGATCTTGGAACTACAGCCACCATTGTTACTACCATCTCATTGACGGCTGTTGGAGCTACCACCAGGGCATTAGCCATGAGTCATACTGGGCAGACTGCTCAAACCCTGAATAATCATTTAGCCAATGTAGCTCATGCCTTAGTTGTACATAAAGGAATTAATGTTCAACTAAAAGGAAGCTTGATGGTGTTCAATCAGAGGATTGACCTCTTGCAGGAGCAAATTGATACCCTATGGCAAATCGCTCAACCTGGCTGTCAATGAAAGTATGCTGGACTTTGTGTCACTAGCATACAACATGAGAATTTTTCCTGTGCTGCAAATCTGTCTAAACTATTGTCGAGCTATATTTTAGGTAATTGGACTGGAGAATTCGATACTACGATGGAGCAGCTGAGAGTGGCCATTGTCACAGTAAATTCTACCGGAGTGGACGCAGGACTAGCCAGAGGATTATCACCATGGATTGCTGCAGCCATGAATCATCTGAAGGAATGGGCGGGCATGGGAGAGTTAGCAGGCCTTCTGGTGTTGGTCTCCTTGGTTTGCCTGTGATATATATGCAAGATTAGAGTCTCACAACAGTGTGATGCAGCCATGATCATTCAGGCCTTTACAGCCATTGAAGCAGGACATTCTCCCCAAGCATGGTTGGATACCATAAAAAGCTAAAATGTTACGCTCAGGATGCGAGGCTAAGCACTGCACTCAGGGTCAGCCGCTTTGGACCCAGAGAAGAGCATGTCTGATTGCATGCGGGTTGATGCCCCAGGTCCCGCCTCTGAGAAAAAGGTATCGGACGGTCTGATGCTCTTTGGGTGGATGACACCTAAATGAACATCTGTACAAAGTCCCAATTTATTTCTAATATCAGAGATCAGACCTCTACTCTTGCCTGATGCGTCTAAAACAAAAAGGGGGAACTGTAGAGAGCTGCGGAATGCTATGCCTTAAAGATGGAGCTGGTTTCCGCCTTCCACCTTCCCGATGGTGATTGCTCTCTGTCACGAACAACTCCACATTTGGCTAAGGCCGAGGATCTGGCTTGCTTCCATGTATGTGGACCTATCTGCATTGCCCCCGTGGCACGCCTGGGTTGGCTACCCAGAGGCTATTTAAGCTGTGGGCTGGCTTTCCCCGGGGTCCGAGGATTGTTCAATGTTCCTGAATAAACTGCATTGAAAAAAAAAAAAAAGAAAGGAGGGTGGAAGGAATGGGGGGAGGAACAAGAAACAAGAATAATGCGGTCAAGTTTGCTTGTCTGATCAAGGTCTCCTTTATTAGAAATTTTTACCCAACTTATATAGGGAGAAGGCAGGAAAGAGGGAAGGCTAAATTACTGCTGCAGGATATAGGAAGAGTGCTTTCATGGGTTAAATATTGCACCTGCAAGATACTATAAGGATGTTTTCTTAAGATATCTCATAGATGCTCTAAAACTAACAGACACATGTCCTCATAAATCTATCACCCATGATTTAGAGTCCTATGTAACTCTTTCACTAAATAGCTTTAGGTCTCCACTAAATGACCTTTCTCACTATTTGAACTTTGGCTTCAGTAAATAGCCTTGGCTCCCAGCAGGCCCCAAACCCAAGAAGAAGCCATGATTCCTGAAGAGCTCTTTGCTTGATCACAGTTTTTGTTATGTATTTATTTAGTATGATTTATTCACTTTGTATCTCCTCTGCTGCCCTCTCTGTCTTCTCCTTCCAGTACACCCAGCCTCCTTCTTCTACCCCTATGTTCTTCTCCAGTTCCTGCTCCCCCTTCTAACTGATCCTAGCTTATCAGCTCTCATCAAGGCTGGCTGTATTATCTTCCTCTGAAGTCTGATTCTTTCTCAGGGCATAGTTCTCCTTCTGTCCTTAATTCCCTCTACTTATGACACCTTTCCAGCTTCCTTTTCTGCAGGAAGTTAGAATTTCTTAGGGAAATTCCATTATAGCTGAGAGTTTTAAAGTCTCTCTCTACATAATATCAGACTGTGAGGATCTGCATGCAACCACATTTGAGACAGAAGGAAGCATCTCTGTGTAAAGAAGAATGTGCCACTGATCTATCAGTTGAGAGCAGAGAGTAACATATTTTAATAATAGCAGCGTGGGTTGTTTGAAAATTTCAGTAGGATACCCTGGCCAAACAACTCAATTAACTGCTACCCAGTTCCACTAGTGGAAGACTGGTTTGGTCACACAAGATGGCCCATTCAGACTTTATCCACCACTATTAAAAGACTTCCTAATAAGTGAATACATAGCATGTTTGTCTTTCTGCATTTAAGTTACTTCACACATAATGATTTTTCCTGATTCTGTCCATTCAGCAGAAAATATCATGATATCATTTTCTTAGAAGAATAATACTCCCTTATGAAAATATTCCACATTTTCCCCAAAGGAGATTGTCAGTACCTTTCTTTTGTCCTTGGAATTCACTGGGACTTTACTCATTGTATTGAATGAGAAACTATCAATGTACCTATGCTATTTTAGCCTAGAAATTCCTCCATCGTCCCCTTCCTGGTGATTTGAATTGCAATGTCACCTTGAAGCTCATCTATTTACACTTGTCACCCCCTGTAAAGAAATATCTGGGAATGGTTAGGAGTTATGGTATTGTTAGATAATATAATTCCTATTGAAGTTATAATATAGAATGGTTTGCTGTGAAGTTGATATGCCAATGAATGTGACCACACAGAATGGAAACTCTATCTCTCAGTCTCTGTCACTTTATATTTTTGTTTTTGTCGATCTCCATCTCTCTATTTCTGAGTCTCTCTCTACCTTTTTCTCTGTCTCCCTATCTCTGCCTGCCACTGTGTTTCAGTAAGAAACACTCTCAGTTCTGCTGAATGACTACAGCAAGATGACTGCTTGCTGACTTGACATCCTGAATGGTCTCTGTAAAAATATAAGCAAAGTTTCAATTAAACAATTTTGTTCAAAGATTTGCCTTAGTCAAGGAGCATTTTCACAGTAAGTAATTCACTGAGGATATATCTATGCCTTTAACAAACAATAATGGAGTCTGGGATGATGTTAAACTCATCAAGGACAAGTAACTTTATTAATGACCACTTGAAAGAAATATGTGACACTTTTCTTGAACTACTATTCTTGGACACAGGAACTGTCATCTTTGGGTTGTGTGCTTTCAACTGCCCAGATTGAGGCATTATGGCTGCTCAGCCTTTCTCTACAGCAAGCTGTCCACTTGGCCTCATTAATAACTAGCTTCAAAACTCTTACTGGCTTTCACCTGTTTCTTTTTTATTATTTATTAATTACACTTTATTCACTTTGTGTCCCCCCCGTGATTCTCTCTCTCCTTCAGTCCCAATCCTCTCTTCTTCCACCCTCTGCATTCATGCCCCCTCCCCAAGTCCACTGATAGAGGAGGACTTCTTTCCCTTCATTCTGATTCTAGTCAATTATGTCTCATCAGGAGTGGCTGTGTTGTCTTCTTCTGTGGCCTGGTAATGCTGCTTCCCCATCAGGGGGATGTAATTAAAAAGCAGACCAATCAGTTCATCTCAGAGACAGTCCCTGTTCCTATTACATTGGAATGCACATGGATACTGAACTGCCATGGGCTACATCTGTGAAGGGGTCTTAGGTTATCTCCATGCATAGTCCTTGGTTGGAGTATCAGTCTCAGGAAAGACCCCTGTTCTCATATTTTTTGGTTCTGTTGCTCTCCTTGTGGAGTTCCTGTCTTCTCCAGATCTGACTCTTTCCAACTTATTTCATAAGATTCCCTGCATTCTGCCCAAACATTGCCCATAAGTCTTAGCATCTACATTGATAGTCTACAGGACAGAGCTTTTCACAGGTCCTCTGTGTCAAGCTCCTGACTTGTTCCCTCTTTTCTCCTTCTTCTGATATCCAGCCTCTTTGCCTTTCTGGATAGGAATTGAGCATTTTAGTAAGAGTCCTCCCTCTTGATTAGTTTCTTTAGGTGTACAGATTTTAGTAGATTTATCCTATATTATATGTCTATATGAGTGAGTATATACCATGTGCATCTTTCTGCTTCTGGGATAGCTCAATCCAGATGATCTTTTCCAGATCCCACCATTTACCTGCAAATTTCATGATTTCCTTCTTTTTTATTATTATTGCTGAGTAATATTTCATTGTGCAGATATACCACAATTTGTGCATCCATTCCTCCACTGAGGGGCATCTGGGCTGTTTCCAGCTTCTGGCTATTACAAATAACGGAGGGCTCAGCCGTTAAAGGCTAGGCTCACAACCATAAATATAAGAGTTCACCTGTTTCTTGACATCATTTTCCCCCTCAGGCAAACAGCACCTGAGAGAGTCTTGAGGTTCCCATGCAGATGAGTAAACAAACTTTAGTCGTGTCCTGTATCTGTGATCTATTGCACACAAGACTTTTCTTTGTGATATCCAACAGGCCTTTATCTCATCCTTTAACCCGATTCCATACCTTTACTTCTGTTTACCTCTGTGACAATATCAAGTGGGAAATGAAACTTTAATGTTCATTTAGTTGGACAGCTTCCCAAATAAGGAAGCTTCAAAGTGATGTGGGATTAAGGGGAATGTACAAAATGACAAAGTGGTCTTCTACTGTGTTCTTGGATCTGAAATTCTTAGGTTGTAACTTTCAACTAAGCAGTTATTCTGGTACTTATTGACATAATAGGCTAGCAGGGTCTATGGTTCCCTGGTGGATTGAGTCTTTAAGAACATGGAAAAGAGAAGGAAACCAAACAATTTCTGGGATTGGTTTGGCTGAAACAGAGAAAGATTGGTGAGTGTAAAAGGAGAAAAGAGGAGTAGTGAACTCTTTGACAGCTGGGGCTGTTTCACACATTTGTTAGCAACCCTCTATGAGCAGGGGTGCCTTGGGTGACCTGGCTTGATTGGCAGCTGTGTCCTACTCTGTGCTTAGTGAGGAACCCTCCTGATCCTGGTGATTGCATTTCAAATTAGTCCTTCAGGACAGAGAAATGGGTCTGTGCTATCTGCCTAGGACACAAGAGCAGTTGTGAGTTTTGCTTTGTTCCTTCAGAAAACCCCTCTAAATGTAGTGTTTGTTCCATGACTGCTTGTTATGAGATGCCACCTGAGCTCATGGGTTCCGAAGTATTTGGGTAAACACTAATGGGTAGGATTCTCTGATACATAATGTGTTCCTGGAAAGCATGCCTTACAAAGTCAAATTCTACCCTACTATAGCAGGATCTTTTCTAAATATTAAAGGTCATTGTAAAAGTTGTCAACATATTATTTTTATTACTTATATGGGAATTTGAAATAAAATACAATACACTCTGTATCCATTGTCCCAGGTTCAAATTCCTACTTATGTGTCACAGGGTTTTATTTTATTTAAAATACATCAATTCTAGAATGTGTTGCTCATATACTCATTGCAACATGATCTGTGTCTCAGTGCCAAACTTAAAAAAAACAAAACAAAACTGATTTCATCCTTGCTCCTCACTGGCATCATCCACAAGAAGAAGCCTTCAGTCTTAAGTGCTCTATACTTTATCACCTTGATCACAATTTTTCGTATGTATTTATTTATTATGTTCTGTTCACTTTGTTTCCCCTCTGTTGCCCCTTTCTTTTTCTCTTTCCAGTCCCATCCACCATCCTTCTCCTACTCTTAGGCCCTTTTTATAGGTCAGTGATAGGGGAGGTTCTCCTCCTCCTTCTATCTGACCCTAGCTTTTCAGGTATCATCATGTGTGCCTGCATCATCTTCTTGTCTGGTCTAATTCTCAGGGTTTTGTTGTCCTTGTGTCTTCAATTCCCTCTCCTTATGATACTCTTCCTGCCTACTCTCCTGAAGGCTATCCAGATAACTGGGAGGAAGAATTTCATAGGGAATACCCATTTATACCTGGGTGTTTTAAGATCTCTCTCTGCATAATACCAGACTTTGGGTCTCTGTATGCATTCCTATTTGATGTAAAAGGAAGCATCTCACTGGATTGAACAACATTGCACTGATCTATCATTTGAGGGCAGAGAACAACATATTTTAATAACAACAGCCAAGTTTGTTTGAAAATTTCCATAGGATTCCCTGGCCCAACAAACCAATTAACTGACACCCAATCTCCCTAGTGGAACACTGGTTTGGTCACAATATTTGGCCTTTTGGAATTTTATCCCTCACTATTAGTAGACTCAAGTTTATATCAAGTTTGCTCTCTGGATCCCAAAGTTGCAGGGAGATTGCTATCTACTTCTCAAGCTCAGAACACCCTGCTTGCAAAGACTACCAAGTATAGTCTCTGAAATATGGAACCTAATAAGACCTGCATCTGCCCTGGCCAGGAAGCAGAATTCCAATTACCAGACTCCTTCAGTTCCCCCTTCTTTGTTTTATGGAGAGCCTATCTTAGATTGGTGAAATATGCATTTTCCTTACTGGTCATCCAGTTCTTGGATGCAGATTTTATGAGCCTCTGTCTTAGGTTGGAAAAAACACAAGTTTTACACATCATTGACTTACTCCATATCAAATGAAGTTGTTAGAGATCTTTAATTTAAAATCATGCAACTGCACTTGCATGAGTTGAAGTTGTTGAAGAAGGAATTGTAACACACAAGGAACTCAGGCACAGGCCAACAAACCCATACCTGCCTGGCCAGCCAAGTGTCTGTCCACACTTTAGCAAAGAGTCAAAGGATGGAAATCAACTCCTGAGGCTAGTAAATATATCCCAGGCTGTATTGGCCAATTCTAAGCTAGGTATTTTATTTTATTTTTTTTGCAGATTCTAAGTCATGGATCTAATTTCACACCATTAACATGTTCAATTTGAATTTTTTGTAGACCAAATACCAGCAAGGTGATTCTAAACCTGAGTCCAATTAAATTCTGTTTCATCATACCAAGAATCAGAAACCCTAAGAGGAATCATAAAAAAAGCAGGTTGCTTAACAACTAATACTGAAAGAGAATTGTTATCAGCACTAACACAATTAGTAAGATTGTAATATATACATTCAACTGAATAGATAACATTGTTCTTAAAATGTCTTACTACAATGTTTCCCATTAGCAGTAATGGGAAAAAGGATGATTAAGCTTTTTCTAAAACAAAGGAATTTAGACTGCCCTTATCAGAAGCCAAAGAATCCAAGTTTTTAATACCCTTATCGATAGATTAGTACAATCTATGACTGTAAATGCAGGGACATTGCCCAAGGAGTAGAATGTGTGTGTTTCTCCGAAGTGTCTCCAAAGGAACATTAGTCTAGTAATTATGCCTTGATCCACTTTCTCATGTAAATCCTGGGGTCTCACAGCTCAGGAGTTCAGGATTGGACCCTTCCCAGGAATTCCCACAGACCACGACTCCATGCAAAAGCAAGAGAGGTTATTATTATTATTATTATTATTATTATTATTATTATTATTCCAATTGCAATAGGGTTGCCCCTCCAAAGGCAGGAGAGGACACTGAACATGCAAAGCACAGTGTTTTCATACTTAAAAATCTGGCCACTTTTGCTCTATACATTGATTGGTCAGCAAGAATAGAGTGAAGATAATTTACAGCTAGTTGTTTGCAGTTTTTGGTCATTTGTGAGCTTTCTCAAAATAATTCACCCCTTATTTTTTTAAAACTATCTTGGAGCAGTTCATCCTGCCCTTCGAGAACTCTTTGCCTCTGGCTTTAATTCAAGGCTATCTCAGTGCAGTTCATCCTGCCTTTTGAGACCTACATGCCTCTGGCTTCACTTCAAGGATGGGAATAGTCACAGCTGTTTTCTTTTGCAGTTGTTTTCATTCCCGGGTGGACCCTCATCCAGCTCCTTTTCTTTTGCCCCAGTGTTAACCCTAAAATTGTGGAACATCCACAGGGAGAGGTTGATACTGCCTCTGGAGCATCAGGACATGAACTGCACTTACAAATTTCCTAAGGAAAGCCAGTATATGGTTGACAATACAGGGTACTATTGTGACAAGGAGCAAAAGGGTAGTAAGAGGTTCCAGCAAGGGAAGCACGTAGGGGAGCAGTCCATTAAAACCATTTTACAAAGGAGATTCTAATTAATTCTATTAATTTTTTTCAAGATCTTCTTATAATTTTTTAATCTTTCCTTTAACAATACCTGACTTATTAGTGTAAAAAGAGCATTGCTCCTATAGGGCTAAGAAGATTCCTCCTTTTTCAGCTGTAAGGAGGCGTAATCCTTTCCAGTTCTGGAGAACTACTTCTGCTAAGGAATTGAGCTTGGAGGTCAATGATAGTGATCAAAAGCAATTGTAAATCAAAAATTAACTGTTGGGACAGTTTGTTTTATTTATATAATAAAATACCCAAACCAGATGACCCAGTGCCTATTGACCAATTCCCACTAACAGAGGAATGAACTGGATGGCTCTTTTCATTCTTCCAGCCATTAAGTCAAAGCTGGGGACTGGGACCAGCTCATCCCCTGGAATGATGCTAATATCAGGGAGTAAGGTCACCTGTACACAGGTCCCAGTCTAATCTGTGGGCAAGAACGTATAGTAGGCTTCATTATTGCCAGATAAGAAAACAGTGTTATTGTCAGGGCAGAGCTGTGGAGATGTCAAAAAGTTAGCATCAATTACAGATAGATCTGGGCTATCATTTTTGTAGGGTTTAGTGAAACAGGTAACATTTTGGTTGAAGAGAGGCTGCACTCTCATAGGGGGTGCTGGTTGGTAGGAACCCCTCAGCAGTGGAATAAATGGCATTAGAAGCAGGAAGTGCCAGAGGAACAGGCTGCCCTTTTCATAGGCAGAGCCAGCAGTCACTTGCAAGTGAAGGATTAGGAGTGGCAGTAATAACTCATATAGTCTGGGGTTCTAAAATAAGTTTTCCTCTACTATCATGAAGAACCAGAAGGTGGTAATTGAGGGACAGCTATTGTTTATTAACTCTTCAATGCATTGTTTAACCTGTTCTTGTCTGACCTGATCCTGCGGCCCTCCTCCCTCTGAGAGGTGAATAGGGGGCACCTTAGTCCCAGCATACAGGCTTTCCTACCATCCCTGAACAAGGGGCTTGGAGTAATTTAGATTCATGGCCTCTTCCTGGCATGTTGTGGGACCAATCATCTATCTTCCCCTCCCCCCTGACCTGGTTTAATATGGCAGTGAAATAGGTGATGTTATCTTTTCCAGTACAGTGTTGCACAACCTCATAGCAACTGCTATGCACAGCCTGTTGATAGGTATCACAAGGGCAAGGCCAGGTGTGCCCATTTACATAAGGAATCATTTTAGGCTTGGTTACACAATGCCATTCTAAACTTGGAGTTCTCCCTGAAGATTGTAAGGCTATATATGCCCATTTATTGCCACACTCAACTTAAACATAGGCCTTGTTTGGACCCCAAATCTCACCATTTAGTAAGGCTCTGCCATTCATCACCCTACCCTTGCAATTACAGGGTTTACCATACAATGCTTCCAGGCCCCTGTGAGCCTGGTGAGGATAGCCAAAGCTCCCGTCAATAGTTACCCAATTGAATACAAACAGCACCACCCAGCAGTACCATTGTGTGTCCACTTTACTGTTCAGAGAGTTCATTGTCCCTGATGAGTTTCAGTTTTAACAGGTTGCTGGAGGCTTGGACTTTCCAGGTGTTGGCAGGATGATGAAGAGAAGACTTGACATGTGACATGTGGATCCAAGCTACAATGCCCTCTATTTTGATGGCTGTTGGAGTGGTGAGCAGGACATAGTAAGGACCCTTCCACTGAGGTTCCAGATTCTGGCTCTGGTGTTGTTGCAAGTACACCAGATCTCCAACCTGAAACTGATAGGGAACCTCCAAGGACCCAGGCACATGTGCACTGCTAACCCTGCTCCAAATCTCTTTCTGAATAAGTTGTAGTCCTTTCAGCCTGGACAACAAGTCAGAGTTACCACTAGTTAGGTCAAGGGGGTCCCCAAGAAGAGTCAGGGGAGCAAGAGCCACATATAGTAGTTCGAAGGGAGTTAAGCTTAATAGGGAAGGAGTATTTCTGACTCTAAAGAGGGCCAAGGGAAGGAACACCACCCAGTCACCACCAGTCTACATGGTCAATTTGGTAAGAGTCTCTTTGAGAGTTCTATTCATTCTCTTTACCTGTCCAGAACTTTGGGGTCCATAAGCACAATGTAATTTCCAATCAAGCCCCAGAAACCTGGCCACCTCCTGGCTTACCTGAGCAATGAAGGCTGGCCCATTGTCTGACCCAATTACTTTTGGAATACTGAACAAAGGAAAACTGTCTTCAAGAATCCTTTTGGCCATGGCCAGGGAAGTTTCTTTCTCTATGGGAAAAGCTTCCACCCATCCTGAGAAAGTGTCCAAAAAAAAGAGAGAGAGAGAGAGATTTATTGCCTTACCTGGGTGGTTTAATTTCAGTGAAATCCACTTCCCAATGCATTCCAGGTCTAGTTCCTTTCAGCCACTTCCCTGGTCTCTTGAAACTCTTACCTATGTTTACCCTCTGACAAGGTTCACAAGCCCTTGTCACTCTCAGTCAGGGCAGTGAGTTTTAGTATTAGGTACTGGGATTGGTGGGCAACTTCAGCCAATTCTTTGCTCTCAAGTGAGTACACTTATGCATCTGTGTTATTAATCTCTCAGAATCTTCCTGTGGTAGAATGACCTTACCTTTGGATTCAATCCATGCCCCCACATTGGTGTCAAATATCTCCTGTTTTTGCCATACTAGCTTTAAGTCACTTTCTGAGTAGTTTATTCTTCTCTGGGCAATGAAGAATGCTTACAGGCATTCTTGTAGGCAGCAACACAGCATTGAGCAAAGCCAGAATCTAATTTTTATTTTATCTTTTACCAGCTGATGTTGGCAGGCCTCTCTGCTGATAGATGGCCCCGTGCACATGGGTTGTTGCAAAGGCATACCGACTATAAGTGTAGATATTTATCTTTTTACCCTTTTCCAGAGTTAATGCCTGGGTTAAAGCAATCAATTCAGCTAGCTGAGCAAAAGTGCCCTTCGGCAACACCTGGGCCCATGTTACTTTATGTCCATCTACCACCACTGCCCCTGCCTTTGTCTTCCCATTCTCCAAAAATCTGCTCCTGCCTTTACAGTATGTCACCTTGATGTCAGGCAGAGGCTGATCTTTCAAGTCCTTTCGCAATCCCTGTTCATCTCCTAGAACGTGCAAACAATCATGCTCCAGGGGCTGGATGTCTGGATCAGGCAATAAGGTGGCAGGGTTTAGCCCTGAAGCCGGAGCAAAGATGACTCTATGGTTATTCAAGAGCAAAGCCTGGTAATGTGTCATGTGGACATTCATGAGCCAGTGATCAGGTGGCTGCCTTATGATACTTTCAAGGGCATGAGGAGCATAGATGGTGAGGTCACCAGTCATGTCTTTTTCTGGACTTCTCAAAAAGGTGGTATTCATCTTCCAGTTGAATTGTCCATACATGAATGGGTTCCCCTTTATTGTCTGTCACCTGTAGGCCATTTGGTCTAAAACAAATATGGGCCCCTATATTATTCAAGATATCTCACCCTAACAGCAGGTACGGGCATTCAGGGACAACTAAGAATGAGTGGGATACCCAGCCCACTGTAAGGTCCACCATTCTTCGGGTAGTCCAAGAATATTGTTTACATCCAGTGGCTTCTTGGACCCATGATTTCTTCCCTTTTTTAGCTCCAAACTCTTGCAACACAACAGAATGCAGGGTATCAGTGTCCACCAAAAAGTGGACTGGCTTCCCCTCCACCTTAAGGGTTATCCTGGGCTTGGAATGGACTGAATCCTGTTCCCCTAGTTGCTGTCATCACCCAGTTAGGACCCAGGTCTCCAGGGCTTGGGCGTTTGGTTTTTCTTGCTTTTTTTTTTTTTTTTTTTTCCTTTTAGGACAATCCTTGATCCAGTCCTTTCTTCTTGCAATATGCACACTGATCATTAGACAGAGGGCCTCCCCAGTTGCCAGGAACTCTCTCCCTATCATTACAAGTCTCCTGAACTACGGTGACCAGGATCTTTTCTTTTTCTTTTTCTCCAGTGCAGTTTATTCAGGAACCTTGAACAATCATCTGACCCTGAGGAAAGCCAGTCCAAAGCTTAAATAGCCTCTGGGTAGCCAACCCCAGCATGCCACGTGGGCAATGCAGGTAGGTCCACATACACGGAAGCAAGCCAGATCCTCAGCCTTAGCCAAATGTGGAACTGTTCGTGACAGAGAGCACTCACCATCGGGAAGGTGGAAGGTGGAAACCAGCTCCATCTTTAAGGCATAGCATTCCGCAGCTCTCTACAGTTCCCCCTTTTTGTTTTAGATGCATCAGGCAAGAGTAGAGCTCTGATCTCTGATATTAGAAATAAATTGGGACTTTGTATCGATGTTCATTTAGGTGTCATCCACCCAAAGAGCATCAGACCGTCCGATACCTTTTTCTCAGAGGCGGGACCTGGGGCATCAACCCGCATGCAATCAGACATGCTCTTCTCTGGGTCCAAAGCGGCTGACCCTGAGTGCAGTGCTTAGCCTCGCATCCTGAGCGTATCATTTTAGCTTTTTATGGTATCCAACCATGCTTGGGGAGACTGTCCTGCTTCAATGGCTGTAAAAGGCCTGAATGACCATGGCTGCATTACGCTGTTGTCAGACTCTAATCTTGCATATATACCACAGGCAAACCAAGGAGACCAACATCAGAAGGCCTGCTAACGCTCCCATAACTGACAATTCCTTCAGGTGATTCATGGCTGCAGCAATCCATGATGATAATCCTGCGGTTAGTCCTGCGTCCACTCTGGTAGAATTTACTGTGACAATGGCCACTCTCAGCTGCTCCATCGTAGTATTGAATTCTCCAGTCCAATTACCTACAATATAGCTCGACAATTGTTTAGACAGATTTGCAGCACAGGAAAAATTCTCATGTTATATGCTAGTGACTCAAAGTCCAGCATATTTTCATTGACAGCCAAGTTGAGGGATTTGCTATAGGATATCAATTTGCTCCTGCATGAGGTCAATCCTCTGATTGAACACCATCAAGCTTCCTTTTAGTTGAGCATTAATTCCTTTTTGTACAACTAGGGCATGAGCTACATTGGCTAAATGATTATTCAGGGTCTGAGCAGTCTGCCCAGTATGACTCATGGCTAATGCCCCGGTGGTAGCTCCAACAGCTGCCAATGAGATGGCAGTAACAATGGTGGCTGTAGTTCCAAGATCCCTTTTCTGTCTGAAGAGAGTCATAGCGTGAGGGGCATCAATGGGCACAGGCACCCAGCGAGGCATGCGAGTAACCAGGGCATACCTAACTTTACTAGCATTCCAGCATTGGGCAAAAAAGCAAGTATCATTACCACAATTACTTGGCTCTAACTGGCTAATAATGAATAAAAATGGGGGAATAAACAAACAGGTGTGGGCTTATAGGAAATATTATGAGAAGCCTTAACCCCCTCGTTGGAACATCCTGCATCAGTTCTAGAACTAGCAGTGGTGGTGTCCGAGGTCTGAGTAGGTTCAGGAGACCATTGCCCCCACGGGTGAGACATGCTCCATGCCAATTGACTAACTCCATGTTTTCCTCCACTTTTGAAAATCATTTAAATTCTTAAATTATTTTTTCCCTTTTTTTAAAAATTTTTCATCAATTACACTTTATTCATTCTGTATCCCCCCATAAGCCCCTCCCTCCTCCCCTCCCAATCCCACCCTCCCTCCTACCTCTGCTTGCATGATACTCCCCAAGTCCACTGATAGGGGAGGTTCTCCTCTCCTTTCTGATCTTAGTCCATCAGTTCACATCAAAAGTGGCTGCATTGTCCTCTTCTGTGGCCTGGTAAGGCTGCTCCCCCCCACCCCAGGGGCAGGTGATCAAAGAGCAGGCCAATCAGGTTATGTCAGAGGCAGTCCCTCTTCACTTTACTATGTAACCCACTTGGACACTGGACTGCCATGGGCTACATCTGTGCAGGGGTTCTGGGTTATCTCCATGAATAGTCCTTGGTTGGAGTATGAGTCTTTGGGAAGTTTCCTGTGTTCAAATTTTCTTGTTCTGTTGCTCTCTTTGTGGAGACCCTGTCCTCCCAGCTCTTACTATTTCCCAGTTCTTACCTAAAATTCCATTCACTCTGCCCAACAGTTGCCCATCAGGCTCAGCATCTGCTTTGATCGTCTGAAGGGCAGAGGCTTTCAGAGGCCCTCTGTGGTAGGTTCCTAGGTTGTTTCCTGTTTTCTTCTTCTTCTGATGTCCATCCTCTTTGCCTTTCCGGATGGGGATTGGACATTTTTGTTAGGGTCCTCTCTCTTGCTTAGTTTATTTAGATGCACAGGTTTTAGTGGGTTTGTCCTATGTCGTATGTCTATATGAGTGAGTATATACCATGTGAGTTTTTTTTCTTCTGGTACAACTCACTCAGGATGATCCTTTCCAGATCCCACCATTTACCTGCAAATTTCATGATTTCCTTATTTTTCATTGCTGAGTAATATTCCATTGTGTAGATGTACCACAATTTCTGCATCCATTCTTCAGTTGAGGGGCATCTGGGTTGTTTCCAGCTTCTGGCTATTACAAATAAAGCTGCTACAAACATGGTTGAGCAAATGTCTTTTTTGTGTACTTGAGCCTGTTTTGGATATATGCCCAGTAGTGGTATGGCTGGATCTTGAGGAAGTTCTATTCCTAGTTGTCTGAGAAAGCACCAGATTGATTTCCAGAGTAGTTGTACAAGTTTACATTCCCACCAGCAGTGCAGAAGGGTTCCCCTTTCTCCACAACCTCTCCAGCATGTGTTGTCACTTGAGTTTTTGATCTTGGCCATTCTCATGCATGTAAGGTGAAATCTCAGGGTTGTTTTGATTTGCATTTCCCTAATGGCTAGTGAGGTTGAGCATTTCTTTAAGTGCTTCTCTGCCATTCGGTATTCCTCTACAGAGAATTCTCTGTTTAGCTCTGTTCCCCATTTTTTAAGTGGATTACTTGGTTTGCTGCTTTTCAGCTTCTTTAGTTCTTTATATATACTGGATATGAGTCCTCTGTCAGATAAAGGGTTGGTGAAGATTCTTTCCCAATCTGTAGGTGGTTGCTTTGTTTTCATGACGGTGTCCTTTGCTTTACAGAAGCTTTTCAGTTTCATGAGGTCCCATTTATTGATTGTTGCTCTTGAAGCCTGTGCTGTTGGTGTTCTGTTCAGGAAGTTTTCTCCTGTACCAATGAGTTCTAGGGTATTTCCCACTTTTTTTTCAAGCCGATTTAATGTGTCTGGTTTTATGTTGAGGTCTTTGATCCACTTGGACTTCAGTTTTGTGCAGGGTGACAAGTATGGATTTATTTTCATTTTTCTACATATAGACATCCAGTTAGACCAGCACCATTTGTTGAAGATACTATCTTTTTTTCCCATTTGATGGTTTTGGCATCATTGTAAAAAATCAGGTGTCCATAAATGTGTGGGTTTATTTCTGGGTCCTCTGTTCGGTTCCATTGATCCACCATTCTGTTTCTGTGCCAGTACCATGCAGTTTTTAAAACTGTTGCTCTATAGTACAACTTAAGATCAGGGATGGAGATACCTCCAGAAGATCTTTTATTGTAGAGGATTGTTTTAGCAATTCTGGGTTTCTTGTTCTTCCATATGAAGTTGAGCATTTTTCTTTCCAGGTCTGTAAAGAATTGTGTTGGTAATTTGATGGGCATTGCATTTAATCTGTAGTTTGATTTTGGTAAGATGGCCATTTTTACTATGTTAATCTTGCCAAGCCATGAACATGGGAGATCTTTCCATCTTCTCATATCTTCTTCTAATTCTTTCTTCAGAGATTTGAAATTTTTTTTCATACAAGTCTTTGACTTCCTTGGTTAGGGTTATTCTGAGGTACCTTATGTCATTTGTGGCTATTGTGAAGGGTGTTCTTTCCCTAATTTCTTTCTCAGCCCTTTTGTCTTTTGTATACAGGAGGGCTACTGATTTTTTTGAGTTAATTTTGTATCCGGCCACTTTGCTGAAGGTGTTTATCAGCTGTAGGAGTTCCTGGTAGAGTTTTTGGGGTCACTCATGTATACCAGCATATCATCTGCAAATAATGATAATTTGACTTATTCCTTTCCAATTTGTATTCCCTTGATCTCCTTCAACAGTCTTATTGCTCTAGCAAGGACTTCCAGCCCTATGTTGAAGAGATATGGAGAGAGTGGGCAGGCTTGTCTTGTCCCTGATTTCAGTGGGATTGCTTTAAGTTTCTTTCTGTTCAGTTTGATGTTGGTAATAGGCTTGCTGTATATTGCCTTTACTATGTTTAGATATGTGCCTTGTATCCCTAATCTCTCCAATACTTTGAACATGAATGGATGTTGGATTTTGTCAAATGCTTTTTCAGCATCTAGGGAGATTATCATGTGTTTTTTTTTTCTTTCAGTTTGTTAATACGGTGGATCACATTGATGGATTTCTGTAAATTGAACCAACCCTGCATACCTGGGATGAAGCCTCCTTGGTCATAGTGGATAATATCTTTGATGTGTTCTAGGATTCGGTTTGCAAGTATTTTATTAAGTATTTTTGCATCAATGTTCATAGGGGAGATTGGCCGGAAATTCTCTTTCTTTGTTGAGTCTTTGTGAGGTTTAGGTACCAAGGTGACTGTGGCTTCATAGAATGAATTTGGTAATATTCCTTCTGTTTCTATTTTGTGGAATAGTTTGAAGAGAATTGGTGTTAGCTCTTCTTTGAAGGTCTGGTAGAATTCTGCACTGAAGCCATCTGGTCCTGGGCTTTTTTTGGAAGGGAGACTTTTGATGACCACTTCTATTTCTTTGGGGGATATAGGACTATTTAGTTGATTTACCTGGTCCTGATTCAGCTTTGGTAAGTCAAATCGATCAAGAAAATTGTCCATTTCATTTAGTTTTTCAAATTTTGTGGCATATAGACTTTTGAAGTAAGTCCTAATGATTGTTTGGATTTCCTCACTGTCTGTAGTTATATCCCCCTTTTCATTTCTAATTTTGTTGATTTGGGTGGTGTCTCTCTGCCTTTTAGTTAGCCTGGCTAAGGGTTTGTCGATCTTGTTGATTTTCTCAAAGAACCAGCTCTTTGATTCTTTGAATTGTTTTATTTGTTTCCAATTGATTGATTTCAGCCCTGAGTTTGATTATTTCCAGCCGTCTACTCCTTCTTGGTGTGTCTGCTTCTTCTTTTTCTAGGGTTTTATGTGAGCTATTAGGGTGCTTGAATGAGCTGTCTCGAATTTCTTCTTGAAGGCACTTAGTGCTATGAACTTTCCTCTTAGCACTGCTTTCATTGTGTCCCACAAGTTTGGGTATATTGTGTCTTCATTTTCATTGATTTCTAGAAAGACTTTAATTTCTTTCTTTATTTCTTCCCTGACCCAGCTGTCATTTAGTAACAAGTTGTTCAGTTTCCATGTGTGTGTAGGCTTAGGCTTTTTGTTATTTCTGTTATTGTTGAGGTTATTTCTGTTATTGTTGAGCGGTGACCAGGATCTTAATTAACTTTTTGTCTTGTCTCTTATCCCTTTCTCTTTCTCTTCCTGCTCTTTCTGTTTCCTTTCCTCCTTTTCTTCTTCCATCTCCCAGCTATAGAAAGCCTTCTCTGCTACCTTTACTAAATCCTTTAGTGACTTATCCTGCAAACCCTGTACTTTCTGGAGCTTTCTACAAATATCTCTGGAAGACTCGTCTCTAAAGGTTATAGTCACCATTGCCCTATGCTCATCTGAGGTAGGATTATTGGATGTAAACCATTGGTATGCCTCCATTAGCCATTCCAGAAAGCCTGTGGGAGATTCATCTGACCCCTGAACCATCTCTGTCACCTTCATCAAATTGGTGAGCTTTAGAGCAGCCCCACAGAGACCTGCCATTAGAGTCCAGTATAGACTTTTAGGAGCTCCCTACGTCTGGGTGTGTTATAATCCCAGTTTGGTTGGGTGAGGGGAAAGCCATCATTAATCTCATTAGAGAGGACAAAGGGCATCCCATCCATCCCTGGCACATTCTTTCTCACTTAAAGAAGGACCTGTCCTCATTCCTCAGTAGTCAGGAGGACATGCAAGAGTTTCTGGCAATCATCCCTAGTAGGCTGGTGTGAGGATAGGACAGATTCAAACAAATCAGTTAGAGCTTGGGGATTTTCAGGAAAAGGGGGGGGGAGTTATGGGCTTTATATCATCTGAAGAAAAAGGCCAGCACTGAAGGTGTTGATTTTCATAGCCATCAAGGCCCCCATAGGCCCGCAAAGGAAGGGCGATGGAGCCTGGCTGAGCTGTTCAGCAGCTCCGAGTTCCAACTGATGGACCGCTTTTGCTTTTGGAATCTGGTGGTTACTGCAGCGTTGCCAAAGGGCTGATGGAACTCTGTTGCAGACCTGCTGGGGGATTACTTGGTGGCGGGGAGAACTGAAAGTAGGGAGGCAGAAGTTCAAAAAGAAGGAGATCCATATCTGAAGTGGCAAGTATCTTCTCCTTGACTGCACAGATGGCTGTTGGGGAAGTCTCTGTGAGAAGAATAAAGGGACGCAGCCAAGGAGGTGGGTAATGAACTAGATCCTCCCAAGTCATAATATAGAGAACCTGATCATGGTGGCCTCCTGAAGTCTGGAGGGTCTTAATCTTGACATCAAGGATCTTGTCAAGGTGAAGGGTGCCCTCCAGTGACCATAAAAACTGAAAAGTAGGACACTCTGAGGAAGAGAAAGTTTGCCATTTCCCCTTTTTAACTACAACTGAAAGGTTATGAACCCTTTATCTCACCTCTGAGAAATGATCAAGGGTTAGGGATAAGGGTGTAATCACAGTCTGTCCCATAATAAAGTCATCCATCAGGAAAGTCAAAGAGGTAAAAATGATAGAGACAAAGAGAACAAGACAAGCAATTAGACAAGGATGCCCTTACTGTTGGTACCACAGAACTCTGAGAGGCTGCCTGGCAGTGGCCATCTTCACGATGAAATAGATGGGAGGAGGACCATCCTGGATCTAGACTCCCAAATGGAATCTGGAATGTCCTTCAGTTCCCAGTTAAGCAATATTCTGACATATCTGTCTATCAAAATGACTGATGAGACAAACAAAAAGGTCCAGATAGATGCCTAACCAGAAACAGATTGGTAAGACAGAAACAAACAAAGCAAAACAGAAATCAAAGTAACCTGTTCAAAGCTCTACCTCCAAGCTCAATTTGATGAGGGTTGGGAAAGTGGCACGCCCTTTCCCGGCCAAACACAACAAAAGTAATACCTGGAGGTCTCATAGCTCAAGAGTTCAAGATTGTGCTCTTCCCAGGAACTCCCACAGACCACAACTCAATGCAAAAGCAAGAGGTTTTTTTGTTTTGTTTTGTTTTGTTTTGTTTTTTGTTTTGTTTTGTTTTCCAATCCCAATAGGGTCACCTCTCCAAAGGCAGGAGACAAACCTGAGCATACAAAGCACAGGGTTTTTATAATTAACAATCTGGCCACTTTTGCTCTATATATTGATTGGTCACCAAGAATAGCATGAAGATAGTTTACAGCTAGTTGTTTGCAGTTGTTGGCCATTTGTGAGTTTTCTCAAAACAATTCACCCTGCCCTCATATTTTTTAAAAAACTATTTCAGAACAGTTCACCCTGCCTTTTGAGACCTATGTGTCTCTAGCTTCAATTCAAGGATGGGAATAGTCACAGCTGTTTTTCTTGTACAGTGGTTTTCATTCTAGAGTGGCCCCTCAATCACAGGATGGGTAACTCATTGTATATGTAAGACTGTCATTCTTAACTCCCATTGGAAGGTACAATAATATCTTTCCAATATCCCACTTTGCCTGGGTGCAAAGGAAGGCTTGAGCTGCCACCCCAACTTTAGAGTAGTTGGCATTTCAACCTATTACCTGGACATGGGGTATTGGTAAGCTGTCCTGATGAATACTCTCTCTGGTAAAGCAAAGAGGATGACCTCTTCCTATTCCTGAAAATTTAAGAGTATTTTACTTGCATTCCTTCAAAAGCTGGAAAAACCCAGAAACCAAGTATTGTACACATTAACAAAAATTTTAAAATACATGTTTTAGGACCAAATTTTAGGCAGATATACATAGGCAAACTTTATGGTTATCCATTTTAGATTTAACCTTAAAAAACAACAACAAAACTAAATAAACAGACTAGGCAAAATTCAACATTGTACTCAACTATGATCTTCAGCATGACTTTAAATCTATTATTTTTAAACTAAATTCAAAGCAAAACTTTTAATTAAACATCATTTATAAAGGCATTAGCAAATCTCATTAATCCTATTATATTGTATTAATATTTAACAAAAAAAAGGAAAGGACAAAAGTTTTATTTAATGTTAATCAGAGAACTATACTTAGTTTATAAGCCCTCAGGAAAAGTGAGCTGTACTGGCCATACCAAATCTATAAGACAGAAATAAACAACATTAAATCATTTATTTAGGTACTGGCAGCCAGACATATATTTTATATAATGGTTAACAATGATCTGAATATAACCATGCTAACATAAAATTGTAGTCCTTTTTTTTTTCTGTAAGAGATCATAAGCGAGCGTTTTGCATTGAAGAATCTACAGCATTTTAAATGTAGAACAACATATTTTATATATTTTTTACATGAATATATTTTGTTTAATTGGCTTAAAAATCATGGCTTGGTTTTACTTTGTAACCTTAATAAAATAAATACCAAGGTTTTTTATTTCCCGCAAAGTGTTGAGAACCTGTTTTAAGTTCTTTGTTAGACTGCCCAAGGGTTACTATTGTAAAATACCTGATAATTTAATTTTTTTTTTTTTTAGTATTTATCTCAGATGTTCTAGGACCTATCTCAGGTATGTTGATTCAAATTGTCTCATTTCTAAAAATATCCAAGTCTACAGATAAACATATACACAGAGAGAGAGATACATAAGAAAAGCAGAAATGTGACATTGTTACTTTGGAGTAACCAGGATACCCAAATATCAGGAATTGACCAGCCCCTACTGGACACAAGTCCCACAGAAGGAGTTGACTCCCTCATGGGTCCCCTCCAGTCACATAGATTCCAGAAGGAGCAGAGCCCCCATGGCCCTTTCCACAGTTTCCAGATGGAGAGCAGTCTCTAGGAGCCCTATTATCACAGAGAATAGAGTTCCAGTGTCCCTCTCTCCTGATCCCAAAAGGAGCAGAACCTTAAGGGGCCTCTTCCCCAGGAATTGGGCCTTCCTCCAAATTCCCTCAACAAGATTGGAAACTCTCCAAGTTTCCTAGACATCATGAGCAAAGTAAAACCAGAAAACAATACAGAAACATGCAGACAAAAAAAAAAAAACAGAGACAAAGACAGAAAACAACCATAGTACCTGCTTCATAAACGTATAAATATTTTTTAAAACCAGTTTTTGTAATATTAAAACAAAGCTCTGTATCCCATTTTTAATAGGATTGCTTGATTTGCTGTTTTGTGACTTCTTTAGTTCTTTATATATTCTGGATATAAGCCATCTGTCAGATGTAGGGTTGGTAAAGATCTTTCCTAGTCTTTAGGCTATCGTTTTATTTTGATGACTATGTACTTTGCTTTACTGAAACTTTTTAGCTTTGTGAATTCCCATTTATCAATTGTTGCTCTTAGAGCCTATGCTGTTGATATTCTATTTAGGAAGTTATCTCCTGTGCCAATAAGTTCCAATGTCTTACACACATTTTCTTCTAAAGGATTTAGTGTATCTGGTTTTATGTTGATATCTTTGATCCACATGGACAGAATGGCAGAGAAACACTTAAAGAAATACTTAATTTAGCTATCAGAGAGATCCAAATCAAAACGACCCTGAGATTTCAGCTGACAACCACTAGAATGGCTAAGATCAAAAACTCAAGTGACAACATATCCTGGAGAGGTTATGGAGAAAGGAGAGCCCTCCTCCATTGCTGGTGCGAATGCAAACTTGTACAACCACTTTGGAAATCAATTGGCAGTTTCTCAGAAAATTAGGAATAGTGCTTCCTCAAGATTCTGCTACATCACTCCTAGGCCCCTCATTTTCAAGGTCCCTTGTTTGGGTGCCAAATGATCCATCCTTTAGGTTGGTCAAAAAGTGTATGTGAGATTAATATTTGCTAATTATTATCTTTAGTGAAGCTTGCCATTAATCTAAAACAGCTGTATAACCAAATGCCCACACAGAGACTGGGTTTATTTAGTTAGCCTAGAACATGATGTTGGGCAATAGTTACTCCTTCCTAAACCTCCAAGCCCTCATATTTTCCTAACTTTTAGATTTTACCCATTATAATTGCTTTTTGTGAGATATTATGTCCAGTCCATCTCAACATAGTTCCAAGATCTGTCCTTCAGCTCTCTCTCCAAGCTCTCTCTCTCACGCTTTTCTCCCACTCATTTCCTGCCCTCTGTCTCTTCTCTTTCCTGTCCTCTGGCTCCTCACTTTGCACAACACTGTGGCTAGTTGCTTTCTTTTTGCCTGTTTAAAATAATGCAATATCGGATTGAAACCAGAAACTGGGGGAGAGGAGAGAAATCAGCATTTGAATAAATGAAGGAAAGGTGTATAGATTTCAAAAGAACATTATACAAACAGAAAAGGGTCCACCTAAAAGAGTGAGTATAAGTGGGGGGACAGAGACAGGAATATTGTAGACAAGATAGATTCCTAATCAAGTCTCAGTTTACTGAATGAGAAAAAAATACTAATAAAGCAAAGGGTAAAAGCAAATATTTTTTCACAGTAGCCACCTAAAAGTCATCCAGGAATTCACTCAAAGTTTGTGATCTGGTTCCCAAGGTTTCAAGGAGCTTGCTATCTACTTCTCAGACTCAGAACACCCCGCTTGCAGAGACCACCAAGGAAAGACTCTGAGACATAATACTTAGATAAGACCTGCATTTGCCAAAACCAGGAGGCAGAATTCAAATTACCACACTCCTTCAGAAACCAGACAATTCCTGGGACTGGTTTGGCTGAAAAAGTGAAAATCCGTGAGTACAATAGGAGAAATGAGGGGAAATAAACTATTTGACAGCTGGTTCGGTTCCACGCTAGTGTTGCCAAACTTCTATGAGCAGGGTTGACGTGGCTGACCTGGCTGGATATGCAGGTATGTCCTACTCAGTGGTCAGTGAGGAGGCCTCCTGATCTTGGTTTTTACATTTAAAATTGGGCCTTCAGTGAAGTGTAATGGGTCCATGTTATACGCCTAGGAAACAAGAGCACTGTGTTTCTGGCTGTAGTCCTCCAGACAAACCTTTTAAACATAGTGTTAGGGCCAGGACTGCTAGTTAAATGGTGCCAGCTGGAAAGCATGCCTTACAAAGTCAAACTGTGCCTCCCTTTAGCAGAATATTTTCTCCATGTTAAAAGTCATTGTAAAAGTTTTCAACATATTATTTTTATTGACTATGTGGGAATTTCATATAATATAATTACTCATTTTCCATTGCTTCTAGGATTAAATTCCTACCCATGTGCAACTCTAATTATTTTTTCTTTAAAATACATCAATTGAAATATGTGTTGTTCATCTAATCATTGGAACATGATCAGAGTAACAGTGCCAAGTCTCTTAAAGAAAACTGAGTTCATCCTTCCCACACCCTTCATCCCCAACAAGAACAAGCCATCAGTCCTGAAGAGGTCTAAATTTCATCACCTTGACCACCTTTTTTTAATGTATTTATTTATTATGATTTATTTGCATTGTATCTCCTCTTTTTGCATTTTAGATGACTTTTTCTAGTTCAAACAATTTGCCTGATAATATCACAATGTAATTTTCTTAGCTTAATAATACTCTGTTATGTAATTATTCCACACTTTCCCCAAAAGAGATTTTCAGTCTTTTTCTTTAGTCCTTGGATGTTATTTGGATTTTAATCATTGCATTGAATGATAAAATATCAGGATAACTAATTTCTTATAGCCTAGAGTTCCCTCCATCATCTTCTACTTTCTGGTGATTTGAATTGCAAATCACTTGAAGCTCATTGCTTTACATGTTGAATCCCCAGTAAGGAAATGTGTGGGAAGTGTGTATGGCCTTGTTATGTTTCTGTAAGTTCTTTTTCAGCCCTTTTATCTTTTGTATACAGGAGGGCTACTGATTTCTTGAGTTATTTTTGTATCCTGCCAATTTGCTGAAGGTCGTATGAGTTCCCTGGTAGAATTTTGGGGGTCACTCAGGTATACGATCATATCATCTGCAAGGTAAAGGCTAAAAGATGAGTTTCCAAGCAAATGGACCAAAGAAGCAAGCAGGAGTAGCCATTCTAATATCTGATAAAATAGACTTTCAACCAAAATTAATAAAAAGAGATCGGCAAAGACACATATTCCTCATCAAGATAAAATTCCATCAGGAAGGCATTACAGTCCTGAACATCTGTGCCCCAAAAACAAGGGCACATTTGTAAGATAAACATTAATAAATTTTAAACCACACATACATTCCCACACATTAATAGTGGGAGATTTTAACACCCTACTCTCAACAAAGGACAGGTCAGCAAAACAGAAATTAAACAAGGAAACAATATCTCTGACAGAGATCATGAATCAAATGGGCCTAACAGACAATTACAGAACCTTACACCCAAATACAAAGGAATTTACCTTTTTCTCAGCATCTCATGAAACCTTCTCCAAAATAGAGCATACAGTTGGTCACAAAGCAAGCCTCAACAGACACAAGAAGATTGGTATACATGTATCTTATCTGATCACCGTGGAATAAAGCTGGACCTCAATAATACAGAAATAGCAAAAAACCTACACACACATGTAAACTGAGCAGCTTGCTACTAAAAGATAGCTGGGTCATGGAAGAAATAAAGAAAGAAATTATAGTCTTCCCAGAGTTCAATGAAAATGAAGGCACAACATATCCAAACTTGTGGGACACAATGAAAGTAGTACTAAGAGAGAAGTTCATAGCACTAAGTGCCTTCAAGAAGAAATTTGAGACATCTCATTCAAGCAACTTAATTGCTCCCTTAAAAACTCTAGAAAAAGAAGAAGCAGACACACCAAAAAGGATTAAATGGCTGGAAATAATCAAACTCAGGGCTGAAATCAGTCAATTAGAAACACATAAAACAATTCAAAGAATCAATGAAACCAAGAGCTGGTTCTTTGAGAAAATCAACAGGATAGACAAACCCTTAGCCAATCTAACTAAAAGTGAGAGAGACACCATCCAAATCAAAAAAATCATGAATGAAAAGAGGGACTTAATTGCAGACACTGAGGAAATCTAATCATTAGAACTTATTTCAAAATTCTATATGCCACAAAATTTGAAAATCTAAATAAAATGGGCAATTTTCTTGATAGATTCCCCTTACCAAAGCTGAATTAAGACCAGGTATATATATTAAATAGTCCTATATTCCCTAAGGAAATAGAAGCTGTCATCAAAAGTCTATCATCCAAAAAGATTCTAGGACCAGATGGTTCAGCACAGAATTCTACCAGACTTTTAAAGAAGAGCTAATGCCAGTTCTCTTTAAATTATTCCACAAAATAGATAAAGAAGGAAGACTACAAAATTCATTCTATGAAGCCATTGCCTAAATCTCACAAAGACCCAACAAAGAAAGGGAATTTCAGGCCAATCTCCTTTATGAACTTTGTTGCAAATATACTCAACAAAATACTTGCAAACTGAATACAAGAACATCAAAGATACCATTAGTCATGATATTTTTGACAATGACCAATTAGGGTTTATCCCAGGTATGTAGGGTGGTTCAGTATACGGAAATCCAACAATGTGATCCACCATAGTAAGAAACTGAAAGAAAAAAACAAATAAAAAACACATGATAATCTCCTTAGATGCTGAGAAAGCATTTGACAAAATCCATAATGCATTTGTGTTTAAAGAATTGGCCAGATCAGGGATACAAGGCACATATCTAAATATAGTAAAGGCAATATACAGCAAGCCTATAGCCAACATCAAACTAAATGTAGAGAAACTTAAAGCAATCCTACAGAAATCAGGGAAAAAGCAAGGCTCCTCATTTGCTCCATATCTCTTCAACAAAATTCTGGAAGTCCTTGCTAGAGCAATAAAACAACTGAAGAAGATCAAGGGGACACAAATCAGAATGGAAGAAGTCAATTTATCACTATTTGCAGATCGTATACCGGAGTGACCCCCAATATTCTACCAGAGAACGTGTACAGCTCATAAACACCTGCAGCAAAGTTGCAGTATATAAAAATAACTCAAAAAAAATCAGTAGCCCTCTGTATACAAAAGACAAAAGGACTGAGGAAGAAATTAGCAGAAAAAAAAAATTACCCTTCACAAAAGACATAAAGTACCTTGGTGTAACCCTAACCAAGCAAGTCAATGACTTGTATGTAAAAAAACTTCAAGACTCTGAAGAAAAAATAGAAGAAAATATCAGAAGATGTGAAGACCTCCTATGCTCATGGCTTGGCAGGATTATCATTGTAAAAATGGCCATCTTACCAAAAGCAATCTACCAAATCAATGGAATTCCCATCAATCTACCAACATAATTTTTTTACAGAAAATTTGAAAGAAAAATTCTCATTTCTTATGGAAAAACAAGAAACCGTAATTGCTAAAACAATGCTCTACAATAAAAGATCTTTTAGAGGTATCTCCATCCTTGATCTCAAGTTGTACTATAGAGCAACAATAATAAACACTATATGGTCTCTCATAGAAACAGAATGGTTTTTCAATGGAACCAAATAGAAGATCCAGAAATAAACCCACATACTTATGTACACCTGAGTTTTGACAAAGATGCCAAAAAAATGGAAAAATGAATGCCTACAGATTGGGAAAGAATCTTCACTGAACCTCTATGTGACAGAGGGATTTTATCAAAAGGAAGGAGAAGAAGACCTCCACTATCAGCAGATTTGGGAAGGTGCATGCATGGATAAGTTGGAAGGATCCTGGCTTTGGGATAGGAGGAAGGAGGGGTTTATTGAGGTATACAAAGTGAATAAATTGTAATTGATAAAAATTAAAATAAAAAATATGGAAAAGTATAATTCCTTTAGGTGTTAAATTATAGGAGTGTATGCTTAGAGGTTGATATGCCAATAAAAGCAAACAGACAGAATGGAGGCTCTGTCTCTTGGTGTCTGTCAATTTATATGTTTTTTTCTTTCGAGTTTGGTCTTAATATTTCTGAATCTGTTTCTCTAGCTCTTTGTCTCTCTTGCTCTTTCTGTCACCCTCTTTCAGCCTGCCAATTGTTTTTAATTATGAAAAGCTCTCAGTTCTGCTGAAGGTCTACAACAAAATGACTGCTTGCCAACATGACATTCTGTATTGTTTCTGTAAAACTATAAGCAAGGTCCCAATTGAATGCTCTTTGTTCAATGATTTGCCTTGGTCAGGGAGCATTTTCACAGTAAATAATTCACTGACTGAGGACATATGTGTGCATTTAACAAATAATAATAGAATCGGTCAAAATGTGAATTCACATGTCATGGACTTTATTAAATACCACTTGAAAGAAATATATGACACTTTTCCTGAACTAAGACATCTTGGACACAGGAACTGACATCTCATGATTGTGTGCTTTCACCTGCCCAATTTGATGCATGTAGTGCTGCTCAGCTTCTCTCTCAAACACAGTCTCCACTTGGCCCTTTTAATAACTGCCTCCTGAAACTCTTACAGTCTTTCACCTGTTTCATTAGATCATTCTCCATCTCAGGCAATCAACACCTGGAGAATCTTCAGGATTCCATGGGGATGATTAAATAAACTTTCCTCAGTGTCCAGTACTCTAATCTTGTGCACACATCACTTTTTCTTGTGAAACCCAAATAGCCTTTCTCCCATCCCTACCAAATGAAAAGTTAGTCTACAACTGTAGTACTGGTTCTGACATTTCCTAGGTTGTGCCTTAGAAATGAGCAGTTACTCTCATACTTACTAAATGTACCTTCACATTTTATTCATATAAATGGCAAACTGTCCCTCTGGTTATTTGGGGTATTAAGAATTTAATGGCTAGGATTCTCTGCTAGATAATGAGTTCCTGGAAAACGTGGACTTGGTCTCTCTATTTCTGAGTCTGTCTCTCTAAGACTTTCTCTGCCTCTTTTAGTCTCCTTCTCCCTGCCTGCCACTTGTGTTTCACTATCAGAAGCAATCAGATCTGTTGATGGACTACAACAAGATGACTTCTGGCTGACATGATATCCTGGATAGTCTCTGTAAATAATATAAGCAAGGTCCTAATTAAACACTTTTTGTTCAATGATTTGCCTTGGTCAGGGAGCATTTTCCCATGAAGTAATTCACTGCCTGAGGACATATCTGTGATAATGTGAAAGTCACATGTCAAGGACACATAACTTTATTAATGACCACATGAAAGAAATATGTGACAATTTTCCTGAACTAAGAGTCTTAGACACAGGAACTGACAGCTCTGGGTTGTGTACTTTCAGCTCCCCAGATTGAGGCATTTCGGGCTCCTCAACCTTTCTCTCAAGCACACTGTTCACTTGGCCTTTTTAATAACTGGCTCCTGAAACTCTCACTGGCTTTAACATGTTTCATGTCATCATTATCCATCCCAGCCAATCAGCACCTGTGAGAATCTTGTTTCTGTGAGTAAACAAACTTTTCTCAGTGTCCAGTACCTCTGAGCTGGTAAACCCATGATTTTTCTTGTGAAACCCAACAAGCCTTTATCTCATCCCTTTATCCATATCTCACAACTTTATTCCTGTTTACCACCATGACAATGTCAGGTAGGAAATGAAACTTTAATGTTTATTTAATTGTACAGCTTCCCAACTAGGGAAGCTTCAAAGAATGTGGGATTAAGGGGAATGTACCAAATGACAAGGTGGTCTACTACTGTGCTTTTGGTTCTGAAATTTCCTAGGTTGTGACCTAAAACTGAGCAGTTAATTACATACTTACTAAATGTACCTTCACATTTTTATTGATGTAATTGGCAAACCGGCCCTTGGGTTACTTGGTGTATTGAGTCTGTAAGACCTGGGAAAAGAGAAGCAAACCTGACAATTCCTAGGTATGATTTGACTGAAACAGAGAAAGATTGGTAAGTGTAAAAGGAGAATTGAGGGCAATATATTTTTTGACAGCTGGTGCTGATAAAAACTACTGTTGGTTGGCTGACCTGACAGGATCAGCAGCTGTGTCCTAACAGTGGTCTTTGTACTGGGGTTTACAATTAAAACTGAGCATTCAGGAAAGAGAAATGGGTCCTTGTTAAAGGACTAGGACAAAAGAGTAGCTCTGTCCTCCAGACAAACCTCTAAACATAGTATTAGTGACAGGACTGATAGTTCAGTGGTGCCACATGAGCTCATAGGATCTGAGGTAGCTGGATAACCACTAGTTCAAAGCTAGGATTCTCTGCAACATAATGTGTTCTTGGAAAGTATGTCTTATGAAGTCAAACTCTGCCCTCCTTTGGTGGAATATTTTCTCCATGATAAAAGCCAGTGTAAAAGTTTTCAACATATTATTTTTATTGATTATGTGGGAATTTCATATAACATACATTACACTCATTTTCCATTGCTCCCAGGTTCAAATTCATACCCATATGTCACACTATTTTTTTTTAAATTTTTCATCAATTACACTTTATTCATTCTGCATCCCCCCATAAGCCCCTCCCTCCTCCCCTCCCAATCCCACCCTCCCTCCTCCCTCTGCTTGCATGCCACTCCCCAAGTCCACTAATAGGGGAGGTTCTCTTCTCCTTTCTGATCTTAGTCGTCAGTTCACATCAAAAGTGGCTGTATTGTTCTCTACTATGGCCTGGTAAGGCTGCTCCCCCCCAGAGGGAGGTGATCAAAGAGCAGGCCAATCAGATTATGTCAGAGGCAGTCCCTCTTCACATTACTATGTATTTTTTTTCTTTTCTTTAAAATACATCAGTTGAAGTATGTGTTTTTGATATACTCATTGGAACATGAACAGACTCTCACTGCCAAGTCCCTTAAAGAAAAATGAGTTTATCTTTGCTGCACCCTGGAACCATGTGCAAAAAGAAGCCATCGGTACTAAAAAAATGCTATACTTTATCACCTTGATCACAGATGTTCTTATATATTTATTTATTATGATTTGTTCACTTTGTATGCACTCTGCTGCCCTCCTCCTCTTAACTTTCAAGTTCCACTCACCCTTCTTCTTCTACCCTTATACCCTTTCTCTATTTTCCTGATAGGGGCCTTCTATCTGACCCTAGTTTATCAGGTCTCATCAAGAATGGCTGCATCATCTTCCTCTGTGGCCTGATTCTCAAGGCATTCTTCTCCCTATGTCCTCAGTTCCCTCTAATTTTTAAACTTACTCCCTCCTCTCCTGCAGGCTTCCCAGAGTATTGAGAGGAAGGAGAATTTCAATAACGTGTCTTCACATTCTTATTGATATAATAGGCTAGCAGGAGTATTGAGTCTTTAGAGCAGGGAGAAGAGAAGCAAACCATATAATTCCTGGGACTGGTTTGGATGAAACACAGAAAAATCTGTGAGTGTAAAAGAAGAACTGGGGGGGTGGGCAATAAAGGATTTGACAGCTGGTGCTGTTCCACACTAGGGTTGCCAACCCTCTATGAGCACAGTTTCCTAGGCTGTCCTGCTGGATTGGCAGCTGTGTCCTACCAGTTGTCAATGACCAATTCTCTTGTCTTGGTTTACAGTTCAAACTAGTACTTCAAGACAGAGAAGCATATCTGTGTTATATGCCTAGGACACAAGAGCAGAAGTATTTCCTGCAGTGGTCCTCAAAGAAAAACCTTTGTTAGTGCCAGGACTGATTGTTCAGAGGAGTCACCTGAGCTCATGATGTCTGAGGTAGCTGGGTAAACAGTAGTTCATGGCTAGGATTCTCTGGTACATAATGAGTTCCTAGAAAGCATGCCTTACAAAGTTAAACTATGCCCTCCTTTAGCAGAATCTTTTCTCCACATTAAAATTCAGTGTAAACGTTGTTAACATATCATGTTTATTGAGTATGTGAGAAATTCATATATTATATATTACACTCCTGTTCCACTGCTCTCAGGTTCAAATTTCTACCCATGTGTCACACTAAAATATTTTGTCTTTATAATACATCAAATGAAGTGTGTGTTGTTCATATAGTCACTGAAACATGATCAGAGTTGCAGTGAAAAATCCCTTAAAGAAAACTGAGTTCATACTTGCTGCACACTGGTACCACCCCCAAGAACTCTGATGGGAGTGAGAATTTCAAAGGGAAATTCCATTTAGACCTGAGTGGTTTAAGGGCTCTTTCTGCATAATATCAGACTTTGGATCTCTGCATGCAATCCTATTTGATGGAGAAGGAAGCATCTCTGTTGATCCAAGAACATGGCAATGATCAATCAGTTGAGGGCAAAGAGCAGCATATTTTACTCATAACATCCTGGGTTGCTTGAAAGTTTTTGTAGGATGCCCTGGCCCAACAGCTCAAGTCACTGTTACCCAATGCTCCTAGTAGCAGACTTGTTTGTTCACAATTAGATGGCCTATTGGTACTTTTTCCCACACTATTAGGAGACCACCTAATAAGTGAATACATACCATATTTGCCATTCTGCATTTTAGTTACTTTACCCAGGATGATTTTTCCTGGTTCTACCCATTTGCCTGAAAATAAGATGTCTTTTTCTTAGCTGAATAATACTCTATTGTGCTAATATTCCACATTTTCCTCAAGGGATATTGTCAATCATATCCTTTAGAACTTGGGATTTGCTGGGACTTTAATCCTTGTATTGAATGACAAACTATTAGGATAATTATGTTCTTTTAGCCTAGAAGTCCCTGCATGTTCTTCCACTTCTTGGTGATATGAATTGCAATGTCCCCTTAAAGCTCATCTATTTACATGTTTAGTCCCCAGTGAAGAAATGTCTGGGACAGGTTAGGAGATATGGACTTGTGAGATAATATAATTCCTATTGGAGTTATATTTTAGGAAGGTGTGCTGTAAGGTTGATATTCCAATAAAAGTGACCAAACAGAATGGAGTCTGTCTCTGTCACTTTATATCTTTGTTTCTGTAGGTATCAATCTCTTATTTGTGAATCTGTCTCTCTAGCTCTTTCAATCTATATCTTTGTCACTCTCTCTCTCTCTGCCTGCTGCTTTGTGGTTCAGTATGAATAACTCTCATTTCTGCTGAAGGACTACAAGTTGTCTGCTTGCTGATGTGAAAACATGGATAGTCTCTGTAAAAATACTAGGGAGGGTTTTCGCAGTAAGTAATTCACTGACTGAGGACATATCTGTGCATTTAATAAATAATATTGGAATCTGTAATAATGTGAAATTCATATGTCAAGGAAACGGGACTTTACTAATGACCACTTGAAAGAAATTTGGGACAGATTAACTGAACTAAGATTCCTGCACATGGGAACTGTCATCTCTCGGTTGTATGCTTTCAGCTGCCCAGATTGAAGCATGTATACTCACCCTTTCTCTCAATCAGGCTGTCCTCTTGGCCCTTTTAATAACTAGCTCCAGAAACTCTTGCTGTCATCTACCTGTTTCATTACGTCATTCTCCCTCTGAGCCAATCAGCACCAAACCATTGTGATGTCATAATATTGTAATGCTACAATAGAATTGTGATGTCAGAATACTTCTGTGATGTCAGTATAGCATTGTCATATCTATTGTTATTGTGTATTAGCATTGAGATATAATTGCAGTGTGATGTCATAAGAACTTGTAAAGTCATAATAGCATTGAGATTTCTTTCTTTTTTTTTTTTTTCAATGCAGTTTATTCAGGAACCTTGAGCAATCATCTGACCCTGGGGAAAGCCAGCCCACAGCTTAAATAGCCTCTGGGTAGCCAACCCCAGCATGCCACGTGGGCCATGCAGGTAGGTCCACATATATGGAAGCAAGCCAGATCCTCAGCCTTACCCAAATGTGGAATTGTTCGTGACAGAGAGCACTCACCATCGGGAAGGTGGAAGGCAGAAACCAGCTCCATCTTTAAGGCATGGCATTACACAGCTCTCTACAGTTCCCCCTTTTTGTTTTAGATGCATCAGGCAAGAGTAGAGGTCTGATCTCTGATATTAGAAATAAATTGGGACTTCGTACTGATGTTCATTTAGGTGTCATCCACCCAAAGAGCATCAGACCCGTCCGATACCTTTTTCTCAGAGGCAGGACCTGGGGAATCAACCTGCATGCAATCAGACATGCTCTTCTCTGGGTCCAAAGTGGCTGACCCTGAGTGCAGTGCTTAGCCTCGCATCCTGAGCATAACATTACATTGGAAAGTCATACTGTTGGGAAATCATAATAGCATTGTAAGATAATTCTATTGTGATATCATAACACATAATATCATTGTGATGTCATAATAGCATTATGATGTCATAACATTGTGAAATCATAATACAATTGAGATGTCACAATAGTTTTATGATACCATAATACTTTTGTGATGTTGTAATAGCAATGTTATTTCATATAATTGTAATGTCATAATAGCACTACATAGCATAATAGCATTGTGAAGTCATAATAACTTTGTGATGTCATAATACCATTATAATCTCATATGATTGTGATGCCATAATAACATTTTGAGATCATAGTATCATTGTGATGTCACAACAACATTGTGATGTTATAAGAGCATTGTGATGTTATAATAGCATTGTGATATTATAATATCATTGTTTTCTTTTCAAATTTTCTTTGTAATAACATAAAACAATCATGTCAAAATAGCATTTTGACATCAGAATAGCATTGGGATGGCATGATGAATTTTGATGTCATAATGTTATTGCTATAGTATAATTGCATTTTGATGTCATCATAGCATTGTGAGGTCATAATTCCATTGTGATGTCATCATAGCATATGTAATCATACTTTTGTAAAGTCATAATAGCATTTTGATATCAAAATTCCATTGTGATGTCATAGCACAATCTTGTTTTAATACCTCTCTGTTAATAACATGTGATTTCATACAATTTTGATGTCATAGTTCTTTTTTTTGTCATAATCACATTGTGGTATCATAATCTATACATCATCACCTTGATTATAGTTTTCCTTATGTTTTTATTTATTGTGTTTGTTCACTTTGTAACCAATCAGATGCACCCTCTTCTTCTTCCAGTCCCTTCTCCCTTTCTTCTTCCCCTGTGCTCTTTCTCTACTTACTAGATAGGGGAGGTCCTCCTCCCCCTTCTATCTGACCCTAGCTTATAAAGTCTCATGAAGGCTTGCTTCATCTTCTTTTTCTCTGGTTTGATTCTCAGGGCATTGTTCTCCTTGTGTCCTCAATTTCCTCTACTTAGGACACTCTTCCTACCTCCTCTCCTGCAGGCTGCCCAGAGCTCTGAGTGGATGGAGAATTTCATATGGAAATACCATTTAGAACTGGGTGTTTTAAAGTCTCTTTCTGCATAATATTGGACTGTGGGTCTCTGTTTGCAATTCTGTTTCATGCAGAAGAATGCATTTCTCTGGATCCAAGAACATGACACTGTTCTATCACTTGAGACAGAGAGCAACATATTTTATGAATTACAGCCTGAGTTGATTTAACATTTCTATAGGATGTCCTGGCCCAACAACTCAATCAACTACAACCCAATCCCCCTAGTTGACTGATGTGGTCAGAAATGATGGCCACTATTAGCAGACCTACTAATAAGTGAATTCATAACATATTTCTTTCTGCATTTTACTTCCCCCAGAATTAATTTTCGTGGTTCTGTCCATTAGCCTGAAAATATCTTAATATCATTTTCTTAGCTGAATTATAATCCATTATGGACATATTCCTCATTTTCTCCAAAGGAATGTGTCAGTCCTCTTCTTTAGAACTTGGAAGTAATTGGGACTTTAAACATTGTATTGAATGACAAAGTTTTAGGATAACTATGTTCTTCTTAGCCTAGAAGTCCTTCTATCTTCCTCCACTTCCTGGTGATTTGAATGGCAATGTTCCCTGGAAGCTCATCTATTTACATGTTCAGTCCCAAGTCAAGAAATATCTAGGAAGAGTTAGCATCTACAGCCTTGTTAGATAATATATTTCCTTTAGGAGTGATAATATAGGAGGGTTTGCCTCAAAGTCGGGGTGCCAATGAAAGTGACTAGACAGAATGGAGTCACTGTTAATCAGTCTCATTCACTTTATATCTTTGCTTCTGTTGGTCTTGTTCTCTCTATTTCTGAATCTGTCTCTCTAGCACTTTCTCTCTATTTCTCCCTCAGTCTCCCTCTATCTACCAACCTCAGGTGGCTCAGTATGAAAACCTTTTAGATCTGCTGCAGGACTACAGCAACTTGAATGCTTGCTGACATGTCATCCTGATGGTTTCTGTAAAAATACAAAAAGGACCCAATTAAAAGATTTTTGTTCAAAAAGTCGCCTTGGTCAGGGAACATTTTCCAGGTAAATATTTCCATGACAGAGGATATATTTGTGCATTTAACAAATACTAGTGGAATTTATGATAATATGAAAGTCACATGTCAAAGACATGTGATTTCATTAATGACCACTTGAAAGAAATATGTGACACTTTTCCTGAAATAATAGTCTTATACACAGGAGGTGTAATTTCTGGGTTGTGTACTTTTAGCTGCCCAGATTGAGGCATGTAGGGCTGTTCAGCCTTTCTCTTAAGCAGGCTGTCCACTTGGCCTTTTAGTAACTGGCTCCTAAAACTCTTACTGGCTTTCACCTGTTTCATGACATCATTCACCCTCTCAGCCAATCAGCACCTGAGAGAATCTTGAGATTTCCATGGAGATGAGTAAACAAACTTTCCTCAGTGTCCAGAATCTCTGATCCTGTGCATACTTGACTTTTTCTGGTGAAAACTAACAATCCTTTATCTCATCCCTTTATCAAGATCCCACACTTTTATTCCTGTTTACCTGTGTGACAATGTCAGGTAGGAAATTTCAAGTTTAATGTTTATTTAATCAGAAATTTTCCTAATTAGGGAAGCTTCATAGTGATGTCGGATCAACGGGAATATACCAAATGACAAGGTGGTCTCATAATGTGGTATTGACTCTGAAATTTTGTAGGTTGTGACTTAGAAATGAGCAGTTACTGGCGTTCTCACTAAATGCATCTTCACATTATTATTGAAATAATAATATTTCATACCCTATGGTTCCCTTCTCTATTGAGTCTTTAAGAGCAGCGAAAACAGGAGGAAATCAGACAATTCCTGGGGCTGGTTTGGCTGAAGTGGAGAAAGATGGGTGATTATAAAAGGAGAACTGAGGAGCAATAAACTATTTGACAATTGGGGCTCTTCCACACTAGGTTTGAGGTTTTCCTTGAGTGACCTGTCCAGTTTGGTAGGTGTTTGCTACCAAGAGGTCTATGACAAACCTTTTAGTCCTGGGCTTTACAGTAAAAACTGGTCATTCAGGAAAGAGAAATGTGTCCATGTTTTATGCTTAGGACACAAGAACAGCTGTGTTTCCTTCTGTGGTCCTCTAGTCAAACCCTCTAAGCATAGTTATACTGCCAGAACTGCATGTTCAGTATGTCATATGAGCTCAATGGGTCTGAAGTAGCTGAGTAACCACTACCAGGATTCTCTTATATAATGAGTTTCTGGAAAACATGTCTTATAAAGTCAAACTATGCCCCCATTACCATAATCTTTTTTCCATCTTAAGAATGGTTGGATACCATAAAAAGCTAAAATGATACTCTCAGGATGCGAGGCTAAGCACTGCACTCAGGGTCAGCAGCTTTCGACCCAGAGAAGAGCATGTCTGATTGCATGCGGGTTGATGCCCCAGGTCCTGCCTCTGAGAAAAAGGTATCAGACGGGCCTGATGCTCTTTGGGTGGATGACACCTAAATGAACATCGGTACAAAGTCCCAATTTATTTCTAATAGCAGAGATCAGACCTCTACTCTTGCCTGATGCGTCTAAAACAAAAAGGGGGAACTGTAGAGAGCTGCGGAATGCTATGCCTTAAAGATGGAGCTGGTTTCTGCCTTCCACCTTCCCGATGGTGAGTGCTCTCTGTCACGAACAATTCCACATTTGGCTAAAGCTGAGGATCTGGCTTGCTTCCGTGTATGTGGACCTATCTGCATTGCCCACGTGGCATGCTCGGTTTGGCTACCCAGAGGCTATTTAAGCTGTGGGCTGGCTTTCCCCAGGGTCCGAGGATTGTTCAAGGTTCCTGAATAAACTGCATTGAAAAAAAAAAAAAGAATCATTGTAAAAGTTGTCAACATATTATTTTTATTGCTTATGTGGAATTTCATATATTATATATTACACTTATTTTCCATTGATCCCAGGTTGAAATTCCTACCCAAGTTCACAGTAAAATATTAAAAGACATTATTTGAAGTATGTGTTGTTAATATATTCATTTTAACATGATCAGAGTCTTAGTACTAAGTCCCTTAAAGAAAACTGAGTTCATCTTTGCAGCACCCTGGCAACAAACCCAAAAGGGAACCATTAATCCTGAAGAGCTCTATACTTCACCACATTCATCACAGTTTTTCTTATGTATTTATTTATTAAAAGTTTTTTTTTTTTCATTTTGAATCCCATCTGCTTCCTACTCTCTCTCTTCTCATTCCAGTCCAACACACGATTCTTCTTCTGCCCCTATTCCTGTTCTCTATTTCCCTGATTGGGATGGTCCTCCTTCTCCTCTTTTCTGAACCTAGCTTATCAGGTATCATCAAGGATCTCTACATCAATTTCCTCTGTGGACTGATTCTCAGGGCATTGTTCTCCTTGTATCCTCATTTCCCTCTACTTATGAGACTTTTCCTGCCTCTCTCCTGCAGGCTTCCCAGAGTACTGAGAAGATGGAGAATTTAATATGGAAGTCCATTTTAGAACTGGGTGTTTTAATTTATCTTTCTGCATAATATCGGCCTGTGGGTCTCTATATTTAATTCCATTCGATGGAGAAGGATGCATATAAGATCATCAATATAAGATCATGGCACTGATCTATCAGTTGAGTGCAGAGAGCAGCATTTTCTAATAAAAACAGCCTAGGTTTCTTAAATTTACTTTGAATTTTCTGGCCCAAGAACTGAATTAACTACCACCCAATCACCCTAGTGGAAGACTAGTTTGGCCATAAGAGATGGCCTATTGGAACTTTATCTCCCACTATTAGGAGACCACCTAATATGTGAATATATACCATATTTTCCTTTCTCAATTTTAGTTTCTTCACCTAGGATTTTTCCTTGTTCCATCAGTTTGCCTGAAAATATCATGTCATTTTCTTAGCTGAATAATAATCTGTTAAGCAAATATTCAACAATTCCCCCAAAGGAGATTGTCAGTCATCTTCTTTAGTCCTTGGAAGTTGCTGGAACTTTATTCATTGTATTGAATGACAAATTATCTGGGTAACTATATTCTTTTAGCCTAGAATTCCCTCCATCTCCTTCCACTTGTTTGTGATTTGAATTGCAATGTCCCCTTGAAGCTCATCCATTTACATTCAGAGTCTCCAGTAAGGAAATATCTGGAAGTATTAGGAGGTTTGGCCTTGTTAGATAATATAATTCCTTTTGGAGTTATATTGGCTTTGATTCTGATATGCCAACAAGAGTAATCTCACAGAATGGAGTCTTTGTCTCATGACCTTTATCACATACTTTGTTCTGTTGGTCTAGGAATCTCTATTACTGAAACTGTTTCTTTACCTCTCTCTTTCAGTCTCCCTTTCACTGCCTGCTGCTTGTGGTTAAATATGAAAAGCTCTCAATTCTGTTGAAGGACTACATGAAGATGACTTCTTGCTGATGTTACATCCAATGAATGCTTGCTGATGGTACATCCTGGATGGTCTCTGTAAAAATGTAAGCAAGGAGACAATTAAACAATTTTTGTTCAGAAAGTTGCCTTGATCAGGGGGCATTTTCACAGTAGGTAATTAAATGACTGAAAACATATCTGTGCACTTAACAAATAATAATGGAATCTGTGATGGTGTAAAACTCACATGTCTAGGACATGTGACTTTATTAATGACCACTTGAGTGACCATATGTGACACTTTTGCTAAACAAAGAGTCTTGGACACAGGAACTATCATCTTTGGGTTGTGTGCTTTCAGCTGCCCAGATTGAGGCATGTATGGCTGCTCACACTTTCTCTCAAGAAAGCTGCTCCCTTTGCCCTTTTAATTACTTGCTCCTGAAACTCTTATTGACTTTAACCTGTTTCATGACATCATTCTCCCTCTCAGCCAATCAGCACCTGAGAGATTACCATGGAGATGAGTAAACAAACTTTCCTCAGTGTCCAGTATCTCTGTTCACGTGCCTACTTGATTTTTTCTTGTGAAACCAAACAGGCCTTTATTTCATCCCTTTATCCAGATCCCACACCTTTACTGGTGTTTACCTCAGTGACAATGTCAGGTAGGAAATGAAGCTTTAAAGTTTGTTTAATTGGAGAGCTTCCTAAGTAGGGAAGCTTTATAGTGATGTGGGATTAAGGGGAATGTACCAAATGACAAGGTGGTCTACTATTGTGATCTTGGATCTAAAATTTCCTAGGATGTGACTTTGAACTGAGCAGTTAGTCATGTACTCAATAAATGAACCTTCAGATTCTTATTGATATAATATGCTGGCAGGGTCTAGTTTTCCCTGTGTATTGATTCTTTAAGAGCAGGGAAAGAAAAGAAACCATATAATTCCTGGGATTCTTTGGCTGGAACAGAGAATGGTCAGTGAGTGTAAAAAGGAGTGTAAAATGGTCAGTGAGGGGCAATGAACTCTTTGACAGCTGTTCCTTTTCCACACTAGTTATACCAACCCACTATGAGAATGGTTTACTTGGTTGATATGGCTGTATTGGCAGCTATATCCTACTCAGGGGTCAGTGAGGAACCTTCCTTGTCCTGGGATTTTCATTGAAAAAATGTTCTTCAGGATAGAAAATTGGTGCATGTTCTAGGACACAAAAGCAGCTGTGTTTCCTGTTGTTTCCTACAAGAGAGAAGGCAGGAGGAGTGTCAAAAATAAAGGGAATTAAAGCACAAGGAGAATAATGCCCCAAGAATCAGGCCTCAGAGGAACATGATGCAGGCAGCTATGATGAGACTTGATAAACTATGGTCAGATAGAAGGGGAGATGACTAAACATAGTGTTCATGCCTTGACTGCTTCTTCAGAAGTACCACCTGAGCTCATCATGCTTGAGGTAGCTGGGTATCTACTAGTTCATGGATAGGATTCTATGCTATATAATGAGTACTTGGAAAGCATGCCATACAAAGTCAAACTCTACCATTTTGAGCAGAATCTTTTCTCCATGTTAATGTCAACATATTATTTTATTGCTTTTGTGAGAATATCATATAATATATATTCCACTACTTTTCCACTGTTCCCAGGTACAAATTGCTTCCCATGTGTCTTGATATTTTTTTCTTTAAATTACTTCAATTGAATTATATGGTGTTCATATACTCATTGGAAGATGATCAGAGTCTCCATGCCAAGACCCTTATGAAATGTGAGTTCATCCTGGCCTCACCCTCTTACCATCCCCAAGAAAAAACCATCATTCCTTAATAGCTCTGTTCTTCATCACCTTGAACACAGTATTTTTTATGTTTTTATTAATTATGATTTGTTCAATTTGTATCCCTTCTGATGCACACTCCCTCCCCTCCTTTCAGTAAAACCCACACTCTTTCTTCAACCCCTAAGCCATTAGTCTAGTTCACTGGTTGGGGAGGTCATTCCCCCCTTCTATCTGACCATAGTTTATCAAGTCTCATCATGGCTGCCTGCATCATGTTCCTCTGAGGCCTGATTCTTGGGGCATTATTCTCCTTGTGCTTTAATTCCCTTTATTTTTGACACTCCTCCTGCCTTCTCTCTTGTAGGCTTATGCCAGCCCTGACGGGAGGGAGAATTTCATAGGGAAGTCACAATAGACCTGGGTGTTTTAAGGTCTCTCTCTGTATATTTGACTGTGAGTCTCTTTATGCAATTCCATTTGATACAGAAGTAAGCATCTCTGTGGATCCAAAAACATGACACTGACCTATCAGTTGAGGGCAGAGAGCAGCATATTTGAATAACAACAGCCTGGATTGCTTGAAAATTTCCATAGGATGCCCTGGTCCTACATCTCTATTAACTGCTATGTAATCACCCTGTGGAAGATTGGCTTGATCACAATATATGGCCTATTGGAACTTTATCCCCCACAATTAGGAGACCTACTAATAAGTGAATACATACCATATTTTTCTTTCTGCATTTTAGTTACTTTACCCAGGATTATTTTTCCTGCTACCATCCATTTGCCTGCTAATATCTTCTTGTCATTTTCTTAGGTAAATCATACTTTGTTAGGGAAATATTCCACATTTTCCCTAAAGGAGACTGTCAGTCCTAATCTTTAGAACTTGGAAATATTTTGATCTTTAAACATTGTATTGAATGACAAACTATCTCATACCTATGTTCTTTTAGCCTAGAAATCCCTCCATCTTCTTCCACCTGCAGTGATTTGAATTTCACTGTCCTTTTGAAGCTCATCTATTCATGTGTGGAGTCCCCAGTAAAGATATGTTGGGGAAGGGTTAGGAAGTGTGGCTTTTTTAGATAATATAATACCTTTTTTCCCTATTTTTTTTCTCAAACGTATTTTCTTTTGTATATAGGAGGGCTACTGATTTTTTTTTTTTAGTTTTTTTTGTTTTGTTTTGTTTTTTGTTTTTTGTATCCAGCCACATTGCTGAAGGTGATTATCAGCTGTAGGAGTTCCCTGGTAAAATTTTTCGGGTCACATGGTTATGCAACAATAACATCTGCAAATAGTGATACTCTGACTTCTTTCTTTCTGATTTCTATCCCCTTGATCTCTTTCAATTGTATTATTGCTCTACCAATGACTTCCAGAACAATGTTGAAGAAATATGGAGAGAGTGGGAGTCTTAACTTGTCCTTGATTTCAGTGGGATTGCTTTAAGTTTCTCTCTGTTTAGGTTGATGTTGGCTATAGGCTTGCTGTTTATTGTCTTTACTGTATTTATATATGTGCCTTGTATCCCTGATCTCTCCAATATTTAAACATGAATGGATTTTAGATTTAGTCAAATGCTTTTTTAGCATCTAAGGAGATTATCATGTGTGTTTTTTTTTCTTTCAATTTGTTAATATGGTGTATTACATTAATGGATTTCCATGTATTGAACCACCCCTGCATAACTGAGATGAAGCCTAATTAGTCATAGTGGATGATATATTTGATGTGTTCTTGTATTCGGTCAAAGACATAAAGTACCATGGTGTAACCCTAGCAAGCAAGTCAAAGACCTGTATGAAAATAATTTCAATTCTATGAAGAAAGAATTAGAAGAAGATATCAGGAGATGGAAAGAGCTCATAACTTGGCAGGATTAACATAGAAAAATGGCCCTCTTACCAAAAACCATCTACATATTCAATGCAATTCCCAAAAAATTCCCAACACAATTATTTACAGACATTGAAAGAAAATTCTCAACTTCATATGGAAAAACAAGAAACCCAGAATTGCCAAAAAATCCTCTACAATAAAAGATCTTCTGGACATATGTCCATCAGTGATCTCTTGCTTTACTATAGAGCAACAGTAATAAAAACTGCATGGTACTGTCATAGAAACAGAATGATGGATCAATGGAACAAATAAACCCAGATGCTATGGACACCTGAGTTTTGACAAAGAAGCCAAAACCATACAATGGATAAAAGACAGCATCTTCAACAAATGGTCCTGGTCTAACTGATGTCTACATGTGGAGAAATGTAAATAGATCCAGGCTTATCACCCAGCACAAAATTATACTTCAAGTGGATCAAAGACCTCAACATAAAACCAGTTATATTAAATTGGTTAGAAGAAAAAATTGGGAAGAGCCTTGAACTGTTTGGCACAGGAGACAACTTTCTGTACAAAACACAAACAGCACAGGCTCTAAAAGCAACAAGCAGTACATGAAACCTCATCAAACCAAAACACTTCTGTAAAGCAAAGGACACAGTCATTAAAACAAAATGAATTACTACAGATTGGGAAACAATCTTAACCCACCCTCTATGTGACAGAGGACTAGTACCCAGTATGTATAAAAAACTAAAGAAGTTGAAAAAGGACAAATCAGATACTCCAATTTAAAAAATGGGAAACAGAACTGAACAGAAAATTCTCCATGGAGGAAAATCAAATGGTAGAGAAACACTTAAAGAAATGCTCATTGTCATTAGCCATCAGGGAAATGCAAATCAAAAGACCCTGAGGTTGCACCTTACACCCATCAGAATGTCCAAGATCAAAAACTCAAATGACAACACTTGCTGGAGAGGTTGTGGACAATGGGAAACCTTCCTCCACTGCTGGTGAGAATGTAAACTTGTACAACCATTCTGTAAATAAATCTGGTGCTTTCTCAGACAACTAGGAATAGCAGTTCCTCAAGATCCAGCTATTCCACTCCTAGGCATATATCCAAAATGGGCTCAAGTGTACAATAAGGACATATGCTCAAACATGTTTGTAGCAACTTTATTTTTAATAGACAACGTGGAAACAACCCAGACACCACCAATTACTGAAAAATGGATACAGAAATTGTGGTATTTTTACAAATTGAAATATCATGCAGCAATAGAAAAAAAAAAAAAGGAAATCATGAAATTTGCAGGTAAATGGTAGAAACTGAAAAAGATCATCCTGAGTGAGCTATCCCAGAAGGAAAAAGACACACCACTATATACTGACTCATGTAGACATATAATATAGGATAAACCTACTATAATCTGTACTCTTAAAGAAACTAATCAAGAAAGAGAACTCTGGCTAAGATGCTCAATCCCTATCCCCAAAAGCAAAGAGGTCACACATCAGGAGAAGGAAAACAGGGAAGAAGTTAGAAGCCTGCCACAGGGAGCCTCTGCAAGGCTCTGCCCTTCAGACTATCAAAGCAAATGCTGAGATATGGCCAACTGATGGGCAAAGTGCATGGAATGTAATGAAAGAAATGGGAAATAATAATATCTGGAGAGGACAAGAGCTCCACAAGTAGAGCAACCTAACCAAAAAATCTGAGCACAGAGGTATTTCCTGAGACTCATACTCCAAATGAGGACCATGCATGGAGATAAACTAGAGCCCCTGTATAAATATAGCCCATGGCAGTTCAGTGTGCAAGTGGGTTCCATAGTGATGGCAATGTGGACTGCCTCTGACATGCACTGATTAGCCTGCTCTTTGATCAAATCACCCTGCTGGGGAAACAGCCTTAACAGGCCACAGAGGAAGACAATGCAGCCACTGCTAATGAGGTCTGATAGACTTGCATCAGAAGGAAGGAGAGGAAGATCTCACTTAACAGTGGACTTGTGAAGGAGCATAGGTAGAGAATGGGGAGGGAAGGTGAAAATAGGTGGGGGTGAGAAGGGATTATGGAGGGATTCAAAGAGAATGAAGTGTAATTAATAAAAATTAAAAGAAAAATATTGAAAAAATATATATTTTCTTTTGGTGTTATAGTATAGGAGGATGTGATTTGAGGTTGATATGCCAATAAAAGTGGCCAGACAGAATGTATTCTCACTCTCTTACACTCTGCCAATTTATGTCTGTGTTTCTGTCTGTTCAGTTCTCTTTATTTCTGAATCGTTGCCCTAGCTCTTTCTCTCTCTGTCTCCCTCTCTCTTCCTGCAGCTTCAGGTTCAGTATGAAAATCTATCAGTTCTGCTGTAGGACTGCAACAAGATGACTGCTTGCTAACATGACATTCTGGATGGTCTCTGAAAAAATATAAGCAAGGTCCCATTTAAACATTTTTTTTTCAGAGTGGCCTTGATCAGGGAACATTTTCCCAGTAAGTAATTCACTGAATGACATATCTGTTCATTTAATAAAATCTAATGAAATCTGTGATAATGTGAAACACACATGTCAAAGACTACTTACTTTGTTAATGACAGTTGAAAGAAATATGTGACAATTTTCCTGAAATAAGAGTCTGGACATTTTAGTAAGGGACTTCTCTTTTGCTTAGTATGTTTAAATGTACAGATTTTAGTGGGTTTATTCTATGCTGTTTGTTTATATGAGTGAGTACATACCATGTGTGTCTTTTTGCTTCTGGGACAACTCACTCAGGATGATCCTTTCCAGGTCCCATCATTTACCTGCAAATTTCATGATTTCCTTATTTTTCATTGCTGAGTAATATTCCATTGTGTAGATGTACCACAATTTCCGCATCCATTCTTCAGTTGAGGGACATCTGGGCTGTTTCCAGCTTCTGGGTATTACAAATAAGGCTGCTACAAACATGGTTGAACAAATGTCCTTTTTTTATACTTGAGCCTTTTTTTGATATATACCTAGGAATGATATGGCTAAAACTTGAGGAAGCTCTATTCCTAGATGTCTGAGAAATAGCCAGATTGATTTCCAGAGTGGTTGTACAAGTTTACATTCCCACCAGCAGTGCAGAAGGGTTCCCCTTTCTCCACAACCTCTCCAGCATATGTTGTCACTTGAGTTTTTGATCTTGGCCATTCTCATGGGTGTAAGGTGAAATCTCAGGGTTGTTTTGATTTGCATTTCCCTAATGGCTAGTGAGGTTGAGCATTTCTTTAAGTGCTTCTCTGCCATTCGGGATTCCTCTACAGAGAATTCTCTGTTTAGCTCTGTTCCCCATTTTTTAAGTGGATTACTTGGTTTGCTGCTTTTCAGCTTCTTTAGCTCTTTATATATACTGGATATGAGTCCTCTGTCAGATAAAAGGTTGGTGAAGATTCTTTACCAATCTGTAGGCGGTCGCTTTGTTTTCATGACGGTGTCCTTTGCTTTACAGAAGCTTTTCAGTTTCATGAGGTCCCATTTATTGGTTGTTGCTCTTAGAGCCTGTGCTGTTGGTGTTCTGTTCAGGAAGTTTTCTCCTGTACAAATGAGTTCTAGGGTATTCTCCACTTTTTTTTTTCTAGCCAATTTAATGTGTCTCGGTTTATGTTGAGGTCTTTGATCCACTTGGTCTTCAATTTTGTGCAGGGTGATAAGTATGGATCTATTTTCATTTTTCTACATGTAGACATCCAGTTGGAGCAGCATCATTTGTTGAAGATGCTATCTTTTTTCCATTGTATGGTTTTGGAGTCTTTGTCAAAAATCAGGTGTCCATAAGTGTGTGGGTTTATTTCTGGGTCTTCTGTTCGGTTCCATTGATCCACCATTCTGTTTCTATGCCAGTACCATGCAGTTTTTATAACTGTTGTTCTATAGTACAGCTTGAGATCATGGATGGAGATACCTCCAGAAGATCTTTTATTGTAGAGGATTATTTTATCAATTCTGGGTTTCATATTATTTCAGATGAAGTTGACAATTTTTCTTTCCAGGTCTGTAAAGAATTGTGTTGGCAATTTGATGGGAATTGCATTAAATCTATAGATTGCTTTTGGTAAGATGGCCATTTTTACTATGTTAATCCTACCAAGCCATGAGCATGGGACATCTTTCCATCTTCTCATATCTTCTAATTCTTTCTTCAGAGGCTTGAAATTTTTTTCATACAAGTCTTTAATTTCCTTGGTTAGGGTTACACTAAGGTCCTTTATGGCCTTTGTGGTTATTGTGTAGGGTGTTGTTTCTCTATTTTCTTCCTCGGCCCTTTTGTCTTTTGTATACAGGAGGACTATTGATTTTTTTTTTTTTTTGAGTTAATTTTGTATCCAGCCACTTTCCTGAAGGTGTTAATCACTTGTAAGAGTACCCTTGGAGAATTTTTGGGGTCACTCATGTATACTGTCATATCATCTGCAAATAGTGATAATTTGACTTCTTCCTTTCCAATTTGTATCCCCTTGATCTCCTTCAGCTGTCTTTTTGCTCTAGCAAGTACTTCCAGCAGAATGTTGAAGAGATATGGAGAAAGTCTCGTCCCTGATTTCAGTGGGATTGCTTTAAGTTTCTCTCTGTTCAGTTTGATGTTGGCTATAGGCTTGCTGTATATTGCCTTTACTATGTTTATATATGTGCCTTGTATCCCTGATCTCTCCAATACTTTAAACATGAGTGAATGTCGGATTTTGTCAAATGTTTTTCAGCATCTAGGGAGATAATCATGTATTTGTTTTTTTCTTTCAGTTTGTTAATATGGTGGATCACATTGATGGATTTGCATATATTGAACCACCCTGAATACCAGGGATGAAGCCTACTTGGTCATAGTGGATAATAAGTTTGATGTGTTCTTGTATTCAGTTTGCAAGTATTTTGTTAAGTATTTTTGCATCAATGTTCATAAGGGACATTGGCCTGAAATTCTCTTTCTTTGTTCAGTCTTTCTGAGGTTTAGGTACCTAAGTGACTGTAGCTTCATAGAATGAGTTTGGTAATGTTCCTTTTGTTTCTATTTTGTGGAATGGTTTAAAGAGAATTGGAGTTAGCTCTTCTTTGAAAGTCTGGTAGAATTCTGTGCTGAAGCCATCAGGTCGTGGGCTTTTTTTGGATGGGAGACTTTTGACTGCTTCTATTTCTTTGGGGGATATAGGACTATTTAATTGATTTACCTGGTCATGTTTCAGCTTGATAAGTCAAATTGATCAAGAAAATTATCCTTTTCATTTAGATTTTCACTTTTTTTTTTGGCATATAGACTTTTGAAGTAAGTCCTGATGATTGTATTTCCTCAGTGTCTGTAATTATGTCCCCCTTTTCATTTCTGATTTTGTTGATTTGGGTGGTGTCTCTCTGCCTTTTAGTTAGTTTAGCTAAGAATTTTTCTATTATTGATTTTCTCAAAGAACCAGTCTTGGTTTCATTGATTCTTTGAATTGTTTTATATGTTTCTAATTGATTGCTTTCAGCCCTCAGTTTGAGTACTTCAAGCCATCTATTCCTTTTTCGTGTGTCTGTTTCTTCTTTTTCTAGGGTTTTTAAGTGGGCCATTAAGTTGCTTGAATGAGCTCTCTCCAATTTTTCCTTTAATCACTTAGTGCTATGAACATTCCTTTTAGCACTGCTTTCATTGTGTTCCACAAGTTTGGTTATGTTAATCTTCATTTTCATTGATTTCTAAGAAGAGTTTAATTTCTTTCTTTATTTCTTCCCTGACCCAGCTGTCATTTAGTAACAAGTTGTTGAGTTTCCATGTGTGTGTAGCCTTTTTGCTATTTCTGTTGTTGTTGAGGTCCAGCTTTATTCCATGGTGATCAGACAAGATACAAGGGATTTTTTCAATCTTCTTTTATCTTTTCAGGCTTGCTTTGTGATCAACTATATGGTCTATTTTGGAGAAGGTTCCATGAGGTGTTGAGAAGAAGGTAAATTCTTTTGTGTTTGGGTGTAAAGTTCTGTAAATGTCTGTGAAGTCCATTTGATTCATGACCTCTGTCAGAGTTAGTGTTTCTTTGTTTAATTTCTTTTTTGTTGACCTGTCCTTTGTTGAGAATGGGCTGTTGAAGTCTCCCAGTATTAGTGTGTGGGGATCTATATATGGTTTAAATTTTATCAATGTTTCTTTTACAAATGTGGGTGCTCTTTTATTTGGGGCATAGATGTTCAGGACTGTGATGTCTTCCTGGTGGAATTTTCCCTTGATGAGTATGAAGTGTCCTTCCCCATCTCTTTTTATTAATTTTGGGTGGAAGTCTATTTTATCAGATATTAAATGGCTACTCCTGCTTGTTTCTTGGGTCCATTTGCTTGGAAAGTCATCTGCCAACCTTTTACCCTCAAGTAATGTCTATCTTTGTGCCTTAGGTGTTTTTCTTGTATGCAACAGATTGCTGGGTTTTGTTTACATATCCATTCTGTTAATCTGTGTCTTGTCTTTTTTTTATGTGTATCAGTATACTTTAATTTTTTTTTAGCTTGAAGCTGTCAATTAAAAATAGATTATATCTTTATTCTCCTCATTATCTGTCCTAAATCTAAATTTAGGACACCCCCGTTTTCCTTATGGTAGGCAGGAAGAACAGACCTAGGAAGTTTTTTTTTTTTTTTTTTTTTGTCAATGCAGTTTATTCAGGAACCTTGAACAATCATCTGACCCTGGGTAAAGCCAGCCCACTTTAAATAGCCTCTGGGTAGCCCACGTGTCTTGTCTTTTTACTGGAGAGTTGAATCCATTGATGTTGAGAGAGATTAATGTCCCATGGCTGTTAGATCCTTTGATTTTGATGTTGGCTGTGGTCATAAAAGTTTGTGATTTGTTGCTTTTTGTTTTACTGTAGTAAGGTCAATTATTTCCTGTGTTTTCTTGACAAAAGCTAATTTTCTTGGGTTATTTACCCTTCCAGTGACTTCTGTAATGCTGAATTTGTGTGTAGGTATTGTTGATTTGTTTTTGTCATTGAATATCTTGTTTTCTCTGTCTATGAGGACTGAGAGTTTTGCAGGGTATAGTAGCCTGGGCTGGCACCTGTGTTCTCTTAGGGGTGCATGATATCTGTCCAGGCCCTTCTAGCTTTCATAGTCTCTGTTGAAAAGTCAGGTGTGATTCTAATGGGTTTGCCATTATATGTTACTTAGCCTTTTTCCCTTGCAGCTTTTAGTATTTTTTCTTTGTTCTGTATACTTTCTGTTTTGATTATTATGTGGCAGGAGGATTTCCTTTTCTGGTCAAATTTGTTGGGTGTTTTGTATGCCTCATGTATTCTTATTGGCCTCTCCTTTAACTTGGGGAAATTTTCTTCAATAATTTTGTTGAAAATATTTTCTGGGCCTTGGAGAAGGGAGTCTTTTTTTCCTCTATACCTATTATTCTTAGGTTTTGTCTTTTCATATTGTCTTGGATTTCTTGGACGGTCTGTGTCAGGAATTTTTTGGATTTAACATTTTTCTTTGACAGATACATCAATTTCTTCCATTGTATCTTCTACCCCTGAGAGTCTTTTTTCCATCTCTTTTAGTCTGTTGGTTATGCTTACCTCTGTAGTTCCTGTTTTCTTCTCTAAATTCTTCCTCTCCATTATTTCCTCCATTTGTGTTTTCTTTAATTTTTCCAGTTCTATCTTTAGGTCTTGATTTGTTTTGTTTACTTCACCTGTCTGATTATATTTTCCTATTTTTCTTTTAGTTCCTTGAACTCTGTTTCTTGAATTTTTTTTAATGATTTAATTACTTCTTCTCTGAAGGCTGCAAGGTGTTTGGCTGCATCTTCCCATATTTCTTCATGAATGGCCATAATCTGCTTGTCTTTAACTTCCTCCATTTCTTTACAGATAGCCATGATCTGTTTGGTTTTATCTTCCTGTAATTCTTTATGTATTTTATTTGTTTCCTCTATTATCCTCTTCATCAGCACAGATGTAAGGTCATCTTGATTTTCTATTACGCTGCATTATCTAGGGATGTTCGCCCCTGGATGGCTGGGTTCTGGAGATGCCACACTGCTCTGTCTTTTTTTGGTTGAACTTTTACGCTGACCTCTACCCATTGGGTTATTTTAGGTGTTGGCTGTTAGTTTCTGTGCTTCCTGGAGTCCTGAGCTAGGGAGAATCCTGTTGGCAGGAAGATGATATTTCCTGAAGGAGTCCTCCTCTGCTTTTTGGGTATGGTCACTGTATGGCCAGTGTTTCTCAGGAATTGCCACTGCTCACCTCAGGTGTATAGACCTGAGTAGTAGCTGTGGTCTTTGTTATGCGGGGGTGGGGGGTGTCTCCTTTTACCCATAGAATTCCTCAAGACAGCTGCCCCACTGCTGGGTTTCTCATTATAAATTTAGTGAGCTGCTGCTGTTGTTACAGCTTTCCAGGTACAGTCCTCTTGAAGAACCTGCTGATTCCCTAGCTTTGGGGTTTTCTCAAAACAGGAAAACTCAGTCTGTTATCCTGGGGCACACAGTTCTGTCCGGGAAACTGAGAAGAGTGTCCAGCAAGTCTTTGGGCCAGAGGCTGAGTGCTCCACTCTGGGCCTGGAGAATGTGCACCTCGGTTGAATTGGCAACTGGGGGCGCCACTCTGGTCTGAAGCCTGGTAACTGAGGGCTCAACTCTGGTTTGAAGGCTTGGTGCCTCACTCTGGACCGGAAGCTGTGTGTCCCTGTCTGGGATGTTGGCTGCAGGCACTTCTCTGGTGTGGACACTGTGGATGCAGCCCTCTTGATGGACCAGGGATTCCCACAGTTTTGTCAGTCTTGCTAGGAATAACTGGTTGATCCTTGGCACAGTATCTGAGGGCTGCTGTAATGGCACTCTGGCTTTTGTAGGTCTGAGGATGCAGCTGTGTGCCCCAGTGCCCTAGGGGTATTCAATAATGGCAGGTGAGCACAGTGCTCCTGCCTGCATTAGAAAGCTTGAGCCTAGAGTCTGCATGATTCCAGAAAGTCTTTTGGTGCTGGGTGTCCTGAGCTTTAGACCTGATGATCCCTCCACCCCGCTGTGGGGATTCCTCCTGCCAGGGACAGCCAGTCTTTGCTTTGGGACCACTGATCAGTCTGGGGTGGCGAGTAGACCCCACAGACACAGACTCCTACCCATGGCTCTGCCTTTCTGGCTTTTGGGAACCTGGGTGTCTGCCTAAACTGGGTAATTTTCCTTAGACCTTTTCTGGGTGGTGGTATCAGCTGAGTGCTCTGAGATCAGACCAGCCTTTTCACTCCCTGTGGGTTTGCATCCAACAATGAAACACAGTCTCTGGTCCCCGGGGCCCCAAGATTCTATCTAGGGTGGCAAATCAGGTGCCAGGCAGGGCTCTGTGCCAGAGCCTGAGTTCCCTGGCTCTGGCTCCAGGCTGGCTCTTGGGGTGCCTTTGGAACCCTATTCTTTTCCAGGGGATGTCTGGGTGACCTAAGGTCAGTCCCAATTGTTTCCTGCTCTGTGGGGTTATCTTTCGACTGGAAAATCCAGTCTGTGATGTTGTGGGCCCACATTTCAGTCTGGAACCATCACTGGCATGTGGCTCTGGGCTGGTGACCAAGCATCTGGTGAAATGGGAATCTCTTCCTGGGCTTAGCTGGGTGAGTTAAAAGCCGATTGAATCCCCCACCGTGGGGTATCCTCTCACCTGGGAAACACGGGTGTTTTATGGCTGCAAGTTCCTGATTGCTGGTCACTGTGCCTATCCTGCTGTGCTGCTGCTCAGAATGAGAGTCCTCCTGGTGCTGCCATCTTGTACTGCCCTCGCTCTTCTATCTGAACCTAGCATATCAGGTCTCATCAAGGATAGCTGGACCATCTTCTTCTGTGGCCTGATTCTCAGGGCATCATTTTCTTTGTGTCCTCAATTTCCTCTACTTATGACAGTTTTTCTGCCTCCTCTCCTGCAGGGTTTACAGAACTCTGAGGGGATGGAGGAGAATTTAGTAGGGAAATCCCATTTATACCTGTGTGTTTTAAGATCTGTTTTTGCATAATATCAGATTATGGGTTTCTGTATGCAATACCATTTGATGCAGAAAGAAAGAAGCATCTCTGTGAATCAAAGAACATGACACTGATCTATGAGTTGAGGGCAGATAGCAGCATATTTTAATAAAAACAGCCTGAAGTGATTGAAAATTTCCATAGGATACCCAAAAGCTCAATTCATTGCATCCAATACCCCTAGAATAAAATGGGTTTGGTCAGAATTAGATCCCTATTGGAACTTTATCTCCCAGTATTATGTGATCTCCTATTAAGTGAATGCAGACCTTATTTGTCCTCTGCTCTTTGGTTACATTACCCATTATGAATTTTCCTGATTTCACATATTTGCCTGAAAATATCATGTCATTTCACAGATGAATAGTACTCAGTTATGGAGATATTACACATTTTCCCCAAAGGAGATTTTAAGTCCTGTTCTTTAGAACTTGGAAGTTGCTGGAATTTTAATCATTGTACTGAATGACAAACTATAAATCACAAAGGACAAACTATGTGTTCTTTTAGCATAGATGTCCCTCGATCTTTTTCCAGTTCCTGGTGATTTGAATTGTAATGTCCCCTTGAAGTTCCTCTCTTTATATGTTGGGTCCCCAGTGAGGAAATATCTGGAAATCGTTAACAGGTATGGCCTTGTTAGATAATATAATTCCTATTGGACTTATAGGAGGCTGTGCATTGAGGTTGATATGGCAATGAAAGTAACCAGAGAGAATGGAGTCTGTCTCTCTATTTCTGTCACTTTATACCTTTGTTTCTATATGTTTCGGTCTCTCTATTTCTGAATCTATTTCTCTACCTCTTTTTATCTCTGTCTCTCTCAGACTCCCTTTTGGTGCCTTCCAATTGTTGTTCAGTATGAAAAGGTCTTAGATCTGCTGAAGAACTACAACATGTTGTCTGCTTGCTGTTGTGACATTATGGATAGTCTCTGTAAAAATATAAGCAAGGTCCCAATTAACTGCTTTTTGTTCAATGAGTTGCCTTGTCATGTAGTGTTTTCTCATTAAGTAATTCACTGATGTATCTGTGCATGTAACAAATAATAATGGATTCTGTGATAATATGGGACTCACATGTCAAGGATAAGTGACTTTATTAATGACCACATGAAAGAAATATGTGACAATTTAACAGAACTATGAGTGTTAGAAAGAGGAACTATTATCTCTGTGTTGTGTGCTTTCAGCTGCCCAGATTGAGAAATGTAGGGTTGCCCAGCCTGTCTCTAAATTAGACTATCCCCTTTTCCCTTTTAATAAATGGCTCCTTACACTGTTACTTCATTTCACCTGTTGCATAACATCGTTCTAAATCTAAGCTAATCAGCACATGAGAGAATCTTGAGGTTTCCATGGAGATAAGCAACAAAATTTCTTCAGTGTCCACTATCTGTTTCTGTACACACTTGACTCGTTCTTGTGTAACCCAACAAGCATTTATCTCACCCTTTATCCACATCCTACACCTTTACTCCTGTTTACCTCTGTGAAAATGTCAGGTAGGAAATGAATCTTTAATGTTTATTTAATTGGACAGCTTCCTAAGTAGGGAAGATTTAAAGTGATGTGAAATTAAGGGGAATGTACCAAATGACAAGATGGTCTCCTACTGTGGTATTGGATCTGAAATGTCCTAGGTTGTGAATTTGAACTGAGCAGTTACTGGCATAATGACTAAATGTACCTTCAAATTCTTGCTGACATTATTGTCTGGCAGTGTTTATGGTTCCCTAGGGTACTGAGTCTTTAAGAGAAGGAAAAGAGAAGGTAATCTGACAGTACAGGCTGCTAGTATAACAGGGACCACCTGGAAGAGGGAGTATACATAGGGGACAGAGACAGGAAGACTGGAGACAAGACAGATTCCTGATCAAGTCTCAGTTTCCTGAAGGTGCAAATAACACTTATAAAGCAAATGTACAAGTAATTTTTTTTTTCACAGTAGCAACACATCTGTGCCACCAGACAAGGCATCCAGTAATTTATTCAAGGTTATACCAGTTTCGCACTCTGGTTCCCAAGATTGAATAGAGCTTGCTACTTACTTCTCAGGCTCAGAATACTCCACATACAGAGACTGCCAAGGAATGTCTCTGAGACATTGAACTTAGGTTAGAACCATATCTGCCATGGGTCAGGAGGCAGAATTCTAATTACCAGACTCCTTCAGTTTGCCCTTCTTTGTTTTATGGAGAGTCTGTCTTAGATTGGTGAAATATGCATTTTTCCTTACTTGTCATCAAAGTCTAGGATGCAATTTTTCCAAACCTCTGTCTTTGATTGAAAAAAAACACAATTTTACTTTTACATATCATTGACTTACTTCCATTTCAAATGGGGTTGTTAGAGACCTTTAATTTAAATTTATGCAACTGCACTTGCATGAGTTGAAGTTGTTGAAGAAGGAACTGTAACCCACAAGGAAGGCAGGCACAGGCCAACATACTCATAGCCACCATGCTCAGAAGTGTCAGGAGAAAATTCCTCACCCACTTGTTGCACCAGACGTTCCAGTCGTTATTAAGCTGCATCATTTTCCTGTGAAAAAACACAGACAAATCCTCATCCCCACATGATTACAGATTAATATTTGCAAATAAATCTTATTCTAGTGGGCATGCGCTACCTTGCCTTGTCCTTGAGGATTGTAAGATATTTTAATTATATGAGAAGGTTGAATATGTTAACAAAATCTTTTAAAAGATTTGTTAGTATATCCTGTTCCATTGTCAGTTTACAATTGCTTAGGAACTGCTAGACCATTAAAATCCTGTAGACAATGAGTAATTACATACTTTTCAGCTTTTCCTGGTTGAGGAGTGGCAAAAATAAATCCAGAATATGTATCTATACAAACATGTATTTTAATTGTTTAAATTCTAGTATAGGAGTAATATCCATTCACCAAATCAAATTCAACCAGTCCTTTAGGACTGACTCACAAGTGAGGAACAGGCTGAAATTGAGGACAAGTGCAACAAGCCTTGACTATACTATGGGTCTGTTCCCTAGTCAATCCATATTTAAGGCTCAAGGTTTGACTATTAAGATGATGCATATTATGGGCATCCTGGGCTCTTCTTAACTGTGAACAGTAAATTTTGGTGACTTTATCTGCCAATGCATATCCTTTAGACAGGGGTCCTGGCAAATTAGAATGAGCTCTCAAATGTCCTATAAAAAAGGGAACTTTTTTGTATCAAATTTTGAATTTGTAAAACTAAAATTCCAGCAGGAGAAGATGTCTCAATTTGACCTGCAGTCTCTAACCCAGGCAAAGATTGAGCTACATTTGCAGTATCTGTAAACATGTTCAAAGACTGATTATTAAAACTTTGAAGTGGGAAATAGTTAGCGCTGGAGAGGATGGGAACCCCACAAGGAGAGCAACAGAACCAGAAAATTTGAACACAGGGAACTTTCCAGACATTCATACTCCAACCAAAGACTATTCGTGGAGATAACCTAGAACCCCTGCACAGATGTAGCACATGATAGTTCAGTGTCCAAGTGGGTTACATAGTAATGGGAAGAGGGACTGCCTCTGATATAATCTGATTGGCCTGCTCTTTGATCACCTCCCCTGAGGGGGTACCAGCCTTACCAGGCCACAGAAGATGACAAGGCAGCCACTCCTGATGTGATCTGATAGACTAAGATCAGAAGGAAGAAGAAGACCTCCCCTATCAGTGGACTTGGGGAGGGGCATGGGTGAAGAAGGGGAAGGGAGGTTGGGATCGAGAGGAGAGAAAGGCTTATGGGGGGTACAAAGTGAATAAAGTGCAATTTAAAAAAAAACTTTGAAACTTAGCCAATACTGCAGATAACTCTGTAATTTGCACAGATATATTATACACTTGACAAGATTTTTTTTTATTAGCATAGGCAGCAACTCCAGATAATGAATCATCAAAGTATTAAAAAACATTGAAGTATCAACTTTAATGTTTTGCTTTAAATGGAAAAATCTATAGATTGCACCTATAAAAACTGAGTTAATTTGTTTTATTTATTTTTTTTGTGCCTCAACAGGTTGGACTTTGTCATAATAAGCTTACATATGTTAAAATGTCAAATTTATCAGATCTCAGACAAGTCTGAGGGCCAGCATATTTGATTTACTCTTTGTCTACCTTTATCAGCTATATAACATCTTATAAAACATGACGTAATAATCTCAATTTTGGCATATTTTTTAAATGTATGTTTTAGAACCAAATTTTAGGTAGATCTGTATAGGCAAACTTTAATGGTTACCCATTTTAGATTTAACAAAAAAAAAAAAAAAAAAGAATCTGTACATCAAAACAAACTTAACAAAAGAGAAGAACCTAACTAAAATGTTCTATCCCCATCCTGAAAGGCAAAGAGGATGGACATCAGAAGAAAAAGAAAACAGGAAAAAACCTAAGAACCTGCCACAGAGGGCCTCTGAAAGCCTCTGCCGTGCATTCTGTCAAAGCAGATGCTGAGCCTGATGACCAACTGACAGGCAGAGTGAATGGAGTTTTATGTAAGAAGTGGGAAATAGTAAGAGCTGGAGAGGACAGGAACTCCATAAGGAGAGCAACAGAACAAGAAAATTTGAACACAGGGAATTTCCCAGAGACTCATACTCCAACCAAGGACTATTCATGGAGATCACCTAGAACCCTCACAATGCGGTCACTTCTGATGAGAACCGATAGATGAAGATCAGAAAGAAAGAGAAGAGGACCTTCCCTATCAGTGGACTTGGGGAGGAGCATGCATGCAAAAAGGGGGGAAGGGGGGACCAGGAGGGGAGGAAAGAGGGGCTTATGGGGGGATACAAAATGAATAAAGTGTAATTAATAAAAGTTAAATAAAAAACAATCTAAACAAAGAGACTATGTAAAACTCAAATCTTGTACTCAACTATAATCTTTAGCATAACTTTAAATCTGCTAGTTTTAAAGTAAAATCTAAGCAAAACTTGTAATTAAACAATTTATAAAAAGTCTAGCAAATCTTATTAATCCTATCATATTTTATTAAAACTTAACAACAAAAAAATTAAAGGTAAAGTTTTATTTAGCATTATACAGAGTTCTAAAATTAGACTGTAGCCCTCAGCAAAAATTCACTACTCTGGCCCTACCAAATCTATAGGCCAGAAAGAAACAGCATTTATTTAGGTACTGGCAGCCAGGCATATATATAACTGTGCTCAACCCTGGGCTAACATGGAACTATAATCCTTCTTTTCGTGTAAAAGAGCATAAGCAAATATTTTGCATTGAAGAATCTCCAGCTTTTTAAATGAAGAACAATATATTTTATAGTTATTTTTTACATGATATATTGTAATAACTGTAATTTTTGTTTAATTGTCTTAAACAGCATGGCTTGGTTTTATTTTGTGAACTTAATTAAATAAATACAAAGATTTTTTATTTCCAAAGTGTTGAGAAACTGTTTTAAGTTCTTTGTTAGTCTGCCCAAGGGTTACTATTTTTTTTTTTTTTAGGAGGTAGTTCTTACCCTAGAATTGCAAATTTATTTGACCCTTGAAGAATCAACCAGTATAATTCACCACAACAAAAGTGGAAAAGACAAAAAGCACATGACTGTTCTACTATATGCAAATAAAGTATTTGAAAAATGCAAACCTCATTCATATTAAAGCCTCACAGTAAATTTGGAAATTTCCTCAAGATAATAAAATTACAGCTTTACGAAAATTGATACCCTATGGCAAATCGCTCAACTTGGCTGTCAATGAAAATATGCTGGACTTTGAGTCACTAGCATATAACATGAGAATTTTTCCTGTGCTGCAAATCTGTCTAAACAATTGTCGAGCTATATTTTAGGTAATTGGACTGGAGAATTCGATACTACGATGGAGCAGCTGAGAGTGGCCATTGTCACAGTAAATTCTACCAGAGTGGACGCAGGACTAGCCACAGGATTATCATCATGGATTGCTGCAGCCATGAATCATCTGAAGGAATGGGCGGGCATGGGAGCGTTAGCAGGCCTTCTGGTGTTGGTCTCCTTGGTTTGCCTGTGGTATATATGCAAGATTAGAGTCTCACAACAGTGTGATTCAGCCATGATCATTCAGGCCTTTACAGCCATTGAAGCAGGACATTCTCCCCAAGCATGGTTGGATACCATAAAAAGCTAAAATGTTATGCTCAGGATGCGAGGCTAAGCACTGCACTCAGGGTCAGCCGCTTTGGACCCAGAGAAGAGCATGTCTGGTTGCATGCGGGTTGATGCCCCAGGTCCCGCCTCTGAGAAAAAGGTATCAGACGGGCCTGATGCTCTTTGGGTGGATGACACCTAACTGAACATCGGTACAAAGTCCCAGTTTATTTCTAATATCAGAGATCAGACCTCTACTCTTGCCTGATGAGTCTAAAACAAAAAGGGGGAACTGTAGAGAGCTGCGGAATGCTATGCCTTAAAGATGGAGCTGGTTTCTACCTTCCACCTTCCCGATGGTGCGTGCTCTCTGTCACGAACAATTCCACATTTGGCTAAGGCTGAGGATCTGGCTTGCTTCCATGTATGTGGACCTATCTGCATTGCCCACGTGGCACGCCTGTGTTGGCTACCCAGAGGCTATTTAAGCTGTGGGCTGGCTTTCCCCAGGGTCCGAGGATTGTTCAAGGTTCCTGAATAAACTGCATTGAAAAAAAAAAAAAAAGAAATACACTTGTTAAGTGCATACCTTTTAAAAGACACATACTAATGGTTTTCTCTTTATAAAAAAAAAATCTTTCAATTTTGTACATGTGCTTTATAGAAAGAATATACTTCATAAGAGAATCAATTGTTCATTTAACAGAGAAACTCCCTGTGGCATTGTTGTCCTTTCTTTGTTCTTTAAATGCTCATGTGGGAGTGCTACTTCATGTGTGAGATCCTAAGATTGTAGAAACTGAATTAAACTATTTTACTCAGAGGTGAGGATTTTCAGAAATGGCAAAGATTAGACAAATTTGAGACTTTTTTTCTGTCCTTAAATAGTGTTGGCTTTAAGAGAAAAAAAAAAGAAAGAAAGAAAGAAAGAAACTTGAGGGGCTGTTTCTCCATTCTTTCAGGTTCCAGTCCTTTGAGTCATTGCAAATTTCCCCTCAATAAGGTTGATGCTAGCAAACTTGTCCTTTGATGTTGGCCTAGACGTTGGCCTTTGATCAGAATTGTGAGCCAAAATAAACATATGCATTTTGTCATGCCAAAAAAATAAAAATAAAAATAAATTAGCCTTCATTGTATTATGAAAAAAAATGTTTTATAGCTTTTAAAATGATATAATAGCATGGAATATCATAATGCCATTGGGAATTCATGACACAAATGTTATATCACAATATTATTTGATATCATGATACCATTATGATCTTATAACAGCATTTGGATATCATATTATTGTGATGTCTAATACTATGTGATATCATAAAACAATTGTGCTGTCATAATACTACTGTGATATAATATTGTTGTTACATTATGAGTTCATTGTGATGATTTAATAGTATTTTTAGGTCATAATGCCATTGTCATGTCAAAATTCCATTGTGATGTCATACCGCAGTTATGTTGGAAAAGCATTATGATGTCATAATAGCATTCTGAACTCATTATACTATTGTGATGTCATAAAACCTTTCTGAAATCATATTACCATTGGATGTCAAATCACTTTGCTCTCATAATAGCATTGTGATATCATAATTATATTATTATGTTGTATTATAATTTTGATGTTCCAGTTCCATTGTCATAGTATACCACATGATCTTATAATAGCATTGTGATGTCATAATTCCATTGTGATTTCATACTGCCATTATGATGTCAAAATACCATTATGATATTATAATAGCATTTTGAGGTCATAATGAAATTGTGATCTCAAAATTCCATTGTGATGTCATAAGACAATCATGTCGTAAAAGCATTTTGGTGTCATAATAACTTTGTGATGTCATATTATCATTAGGATGTAATTTCACTATTGTGATGCCATCATAGCCTTGTGATATCATAATTCCTTCATGATGTCATACTATAATTATAATGTCAAGTGCCATTGTGATATAATAATAGGATTTGGAAGTCAAATTTCCTTTGTGATATCATAATAGCATTTTTGAAGCCATTATATCATTTTGATATGAGCATAGCATAAGGTTAGGGTTAGGTTTACAATTAGGGTTATGGATTTGGGTTTTGACATTTATTTGTGCTTTTGTTTCTGCCTTGTTTGACATGGAATGGCCAGTTTTGCCTTTTAACTATATAAAGTATAATTTTCGAGTTTTTAGTACTTAACTAGGCTGGTGTGTACTTTGTCAGCTGTAAGCATCCTGTGTCTATCTTCATTAGGCATTACCAATATTTATTCCCCTTGAAAATATCTCATGTTGAAAGGATAAGTCTGCTTCCAGGGCAGTGTGACATGTTAATTTAGTCAGCATATAAAAGTTTTTGTTTGTTTGTTTGTTTGTTTTTTTATGTTATGGCAGGTGTGCAGTTTTTCTGTTTTTCTCCCAGCCTACATTTAGGTCCTTCCATTGACCAACAGAACATATCTCTTAAGCCAAAATGCCTTTAGCACCAGTTCTTCTGTGGAAGTCCCACTTTCTGAGATTGGCTGGCATTTTTAGAGCATTGTGACATCATCTCTCCTTATATAAACTTAAAATGATGTGAATTCAATCCTTAAAACAGTAAGGACATAAAATCTATAAATAAGAAAAACAAACTTACATAGTAACCTTACAGAAAATTTTGTCATTTTGAATCTTAGACTATCTCTCTAAGTGGCTAAACAGCAGGATTTGTACCCTGGCTTTTATTATGTAAATTAGACTAATGAGGGACTCACATATCTGCCTGTTTCTTTTTACTTTGTGTTTGGATTAAAGGCATGTGCCTTCATCAGCTTGTTCAAATATTTTTTTTTTCTCAAATCAATATAATTGTAACACAAAGCCTTTAAATGAAAATTAAGCACAGAGACAAGAAAATTTTCAGTTTTGTGTCAGTTGTTATGCTGTGACAAGCAAAGCCCAGTTGGCTGTTTTTGGAATTTAATTGGTGTTTAATGAATTGTTGGACTCCTACCAGAAAGAGCTGACAAGTGTGTTGCAACCAGAGAGCTTTGATCAAATTTTACCTGTAATTAATCTAATTTTTATTAGGAAGAGTACCCTTTCTGTTGTCTGTAACTTAGTGTTCCATTCCTTGGTTGATTTTCCCATTTTCTTCTTGCACTTTCTTGGAGAAGTCCTCCAGAAGAGCCACCACCATTAAATATATTGCAAACAGATCCAAGACTATGGCAACCAAAACAAAGCCAAAGAGGATTAAAATACCCTCTGCCATGGCATTTTTTTTTTTTTAATTTTAGATGCAGTTTTAGGCTAAGCTTTGTCTAGAGTCTGTGTCCAGTTCCTTTCTTTCCAAACATGGCTGGTGAGTTGAGGTGAGCTGAGCAACAGTATAAGGAAGCCATACTTGTGTATCCTCCTGTTAGACTGTAGCAGCAGCCAGTTTTGTTATGTTAAGATAATCAATTGAGCGGACATGAGGTAAGATGATCAATCCTCATTTAGAAAGACAGATGGGATGTGCATTGAAGGTATGACAGGAGTCTACTGAGTGCATCTGAAAGACTCTAACTAGCAGAGTTTTCAAAGCAAAGACTCATGACCAAACCTTTGGCAGAGTACAGGGAATCATAAGAAAGAAGGGGAGTTAGTCTGTTGCGGAAAGGATAGGAGCTCCACAATGACCAAATATATCTGGGCACAGGATCTTTTCTGAAACTGACATTCAACCAAGGACCATGTATGGTTATAACCTAGAACCTCCACTCAGATGTAGCCTGTGGTAGCTCAGTATCCAATTGGTTTCCCAAAGTGAGGGGAACAGGGACTATTTCTAACAGGAACTCAATGACTGGCTCTTTGGTCTCCCCACCCCCAAAGGGAGGAGCAGTCCTGTTAGGCCACAGAGGAGGGCTTTGCAGCCAGTCCTGAAGATACTTGATAAAACAGGATCAGATGAATGGGGAGGAGGTCTCCCCTATCAGTGGACTTGGAAAGGGGCACGGTGGAGATGAGGGAGGGAGGGAGGGACTGGGAGGGAATGAGGGATAGGGACAGGGCTGGGATGCAGAGTTAATAAAATGTAACTGATAAAAAAACAGACTCAGGTCTGTCCACAATAGACTGTCTTTTACTCCTGGGCCTGTTTAAGAGTCTCTCTTAAAGAGAGAGTAATTGACCTGGGAATTTTTAGGTTTTAGGTTTGGGTTATTGGGGTTGTATTACTACAAGCTTAATCCCCCCATTAAATTATGTTAAAGAATGATTTAAAGGGTGTGGATACTTAGATTAGTTGTTGGCCTTTTATTATATAGCTTGATTAGCTGGGGGCCAATTGTTGATAGTTATTAATATTTACTATTGAAATATCTCATAGTTAAGCAGCAGTTATTCCTAAACCAACTGTAAACCCAAATCATGACACAGAAATGGATTATTTAATTAACCTATAGTCCAATGCTGGGCAAAAGTTATTCCTATACCTCCAAGACCGCATAGATACCTACCATTCAGATTTTGCTCATTGTATGTGTTTTAGTCATATCTTAGGTATGGGCCATCTCTTTATGTGGTTCCAAGAAATCTCCTCCTGATTCTCCACCTCTCCTCCTCTGCTTCCTTTCTCTTCCTCCCGCTATGGACCAGGATGTCCCTCCCTATCCTCTCCATTGCTCAGCATTGTAGCTGGTTGTTTTATTGAAAATACAAAGAACAAATGGTGGCATGTTTACATTACCTTGAGACAGGTGACGCATAGAATAAACATCACAATACAATTTCTGGATTGAAACCAGAGAGTGGTGGCCAGAAATCAGCATTTGAATTGAATTGAACAAGGGAAAACTGTATTCTTTCCAAAGAAACATTGTACAAACTATTTATTTACTTGTTTATTATATATATATATATATATATATATATATATATATATATATTATAGAGAGTGTTCTGCCTGCATTCTGAAAGAGGGCACCAGATCTCATTATAGATGGTTGTGAGTCATAGTATGGTTGCTGGGAATAAAAAAGGACATATGTAAGAGTAACCAATGCTCTTAATCTCTAAGCCAACTCTCCTGCTCTGGTCAAACTTTTCTTTAATTCATATCCTTAAATTTTCGGTTTCATAATAGCATTGATATCATAATAACATTGTGATGTTATAATACCATGAAGAAATCATAATTCCATTGGGATATCATAATACTAATGTGAGGTCATAACAGCATTGTGATGTCATAATAGCAGTGTGAAATAATAAAACCATTGGGATGCCATGATACTAATATGATGACATAATACCATTGTGATGTCATCATTCCATCATGCTGTCATACCAGCATTGGGATGTCCTGATGAATTTGGATACCATAATGCCATTGTGATATCACCATACCACAGTGATGACATAACACTATTGTGAGTTCATAATAGCAATGTGATGTCATAGTAGTATCGTGATGTCATATCATATATTTCACATAAAATATCATTATGTGAAGCATAATGCCATCATGTAGTCATTATAGCATTGTGATTTCATAATAGCATTGAGAGGTCATTCCATTACTATGTCATTATAGATTTGTGATTTTATAATACCATTATGATATCATCATAGATTTGTGATGTCCTAATACTCACCATTGTGAAGTAATAACAAAACTGTGATGTCATACTACAGTTGGGATGTAATAATACCATTTGGATATCATACCACCGTGATGGCATAATACCATTGTGATGGCATAATACCATTGTGATGTCACAACACCATTGTCATGTCATAATACCACTGTAATGTCTTCTTTGCATTGTGATATCATAATACCTTTGGGATGTCCTAATAGCATTGTGATGTCAAATACCATTGTAATTAAATGATAGGATTGTGCTGTCAACATAGTATTGTGATGTCATAATAGCATTGTGACATCATAATACCATTATGAAGTCAGAATAACATTGTGCTGCCATAATACCATTGGGATATCATAATAGCATTGGTAAGTCATTATAGGTTTATTGTATAAAAATTCCATTGCAATATTATACCATATGATGTCATTGCACTGTGATGTCATAATAGCATAATGATTTTATAATACTTCTTGATGTCATAATTCCATTGTAATTTTATCATAATATTGTGATATTATGTCAGACTACCATTGTGAACACATAATACCATTATGATGTCATAAAATCATCTTAATAATAAAATCCTCTGTGATGTCATTATATCATTTTGATGTCATAATTCTATTGTGATATTATACAATATAATGTTGTCATTACATTGTGGTGTTATAATAGCATGGTGATATCAAAATAGCATTGTGATGTCATAATACCTTTGTGATGTTATAATAGCACTGTGATGTTGTAATAGCATTGTGATATCATAATGTCATTGGGATGTCAAAATTCCATTGTGATATCATACTGCTGTGAAGACTTAATAGTATTTTGATATCATAATTTCATTGTGATATCATACCACAATCATGCAGTGATGTTATAATAGTATGGTGATATCATAATACAATTGTAAAATCATAACACCATAGTGATGTCATAATAGCATTGTAATGACATAATAGCATTGTAAAGATCTAACACCATTGTGATAGCATAAAAGCATTGCAGTGTCATCACAGCATTGGCATGTCCATATATCATTTGTAAAATCACATAATTGTCAAGTCACAATAGCACTGAAATGTCATAATTCCCTTCTGATGTCATAACACAATCATCTTGTAAGAGCATTATGAGGTCATGATAAAATTTTGATGTCATAATACCATTGGGTGGTCTTGTCACAATTTTGATGTCATAGCATTCTGATATCCTTATAATATTTTGATGAAATAATTACTTGGGGATATCATCATACTATTGTTATGTTCTAATATCATTGTGAAGTCATACATTTGTCAAGCCATAATATCATTGTGATGTCAACATATCATATTCAGGTCACAACCCCTTTATCATGTCTTAATAGCATTGTGATGTCATAATAGAATTGTGATGTCATAATGTCATAGTGATGTCAAAATAACATATGTCATACCACAATCATGACATAATAGCATTTTGATATCATAATACCATTGGATGTCATGAAGTTTGATGTACTGATGAATTTTGATGTCCTGATGAAGTTTGATGTCCTGATGTCATTTTGATGTCGTAATACACTGTGATGTTATTAAAGAATTACGAAGTAATTCCATTGTGATGTCATAATAGCATTATGATATCATCATAACTTTGTGCAGTCATAATTCCATTGTGATGTCATAGTAGCATTGCAATGTCATAATTGCATTGTGAAGTCATAACAGCATTGTGATAGCATAATAGCATTGTGATGTCATCAGAGCAGTATGATTTGATAATAACTTTGTGAAATCATAATACCATTGGGTAGTCATAAAATTGTGAATTCATAATAGCATTTTGATGTCATAATTGTGTACTTCATATCTTTGTTTCTTTTGGTCTAGGTCTCTCTGTTTCTGAATTTGTCTCTCTAGCTCTTTCTCTCTCTGTCTCCTTCTCTCAGCCTGCCTCTTGTTGTTCAGTATGACAAGCTCTCAATTCTGATGAAGGCTACAACAAGAACACTGCTAGCTGACATGACATCAGGGATGGACTTTGTAAAAATATAAGCAAGATCCCAGTTAAACAATTTTTGTTCAAAGATTTGCCTTGGTAAGCAGCATTTCCACCATAAGTAATTCACTGAGGACATAACTGTGTATTAAACAAATAATAATGGAATCTGTGATACTGTGAAAGTCACATGGCAAGGACAAGTGACTTTATTAATGAACACTTGAAAGAAGTTTGTGGCACTTCTCCTGAACTAAGACTTTTGGACACAGGATCTTTGAGTTGTGTGTTTTCCTCTGCCCAGATTGATGCATGTAGGGTTGCTCAGCCTTTCTATCAAGCATGCTGTCCACTTGGCCCTTTTAATAACTAGTTCATGAAACTCTTACTGGATTTTACCTGTTTAATGACATAATTCTTCCTATCAGCCAATCACCACCTGAGATTCTTGAGGTTTCCATGGAGATGAGTAAACAAACTTTCTTCACTGTCCACTATCTCTGATCCTGTGCACACCTGACTTTTTCTTGTGAATCCCAACAAACCTTTATCTCATCCCTTTATCCAGATCCCACACCGTTATTCCTGTTTACCTGTGTGATAATGTCAGTATGAAATTAAACTTTCATATTTATTTAATTAGACAGCTTCTTATGTACGGAAGCTTCAAAATGATGTGAGATTTAGGGGAATGGATGAAATGGCAACGTTGTCATTAACTGTGGTCTTGGTTCTGAAATTTCCTAATATGTGACTTTGAACTGAGCAGTTGTTAGTGTCCTCACTAAATGTACCTTCACATTCTTATTGATATAATAGGCTGGCAGGGTCTAGGGTTTCCTGGGATATTAAGTCTTTAAGAGCATGGAAAAGAAAGGAAACCAGGCAATTTCTGGGCCTTGTTTGGCTGAAACAGTAAATGATCAGTGAGTGTTAAAGGAGAACTGAGTGGCAATAAACTATTTAACAGCTGGTGCTGTTCCACACTAGCATAGTCAACCCTTTATAGGCAGGGTTGCCTTTGCTGACTGGCTGGATAGGCAGATGTGTCCTACTCAGTGTTCAGTGAGAAAACCTCCTAGTCCTGGGGTTTTAATTTAAAAATATTCCTAGAGCTTATAAATGGTTCCCTGTTAAAGGCCTAGGTACAAGACCAGGTGTGTTTCCTAAACCTAGTGTTAGGGCCAGGACTGCTAGTTCAGTGGTGCCACTTGAGCTCATGGGGTCTAGGTTAGCGGGGTAACCACTAGTTCATGGCTGGGATTCTCTGCTACATAATGGGTTTTTGGAAAGCACACCTTAGAAAGTCATCCTCTGCCGTGTTTCAAGGCTCTTTTTCATGTTAAAAGTCATTTTAACATGTTGTGAAAAGATATTTTAAAGTTGTCAGCTATTATGTTTATTGATGATGTGGGAATTTCACATAATATACATTTCCTTTTCCAGGTTCAAATTTCTACCCATGTGTCACACTAAAATATTTTTTTCTTTAAAATATATCAATTTAAGAATGTGTTGGTCATCTATTCATTGGACCATGATCACAGTATCTGTGCTTAGTCCCTTAAAGAAAACTGAGTTCGTCCTTGCCACACCATTCTACCACCCCTAGAAGAAGCCATCAGTCCTGAAGAACTCTATAGTTCATCACCTTGATCAAAGTTTTTCTTTTGTATTTATTTATTATGATTTCTTCACTTTGTATCCCCTCTCCTGTCTCCTCCACTTCTCCTTCAGTCAAAACCATTCTCCTTCTACCACTATATCCTTTCTGTAGTTACCTAATAGGTGAGGACCTCCTTCTCCTTCTCCTCCTCCTTCTCCTTCTACCTGAACCTAGATTATCAGGTCTCATCAAAGCTCTCTTTATCATCTACCTCTGTGGCCTGATTCTCAGGGCATTGTTCTTCTTGTGTCCTCAGGTCCCTCTACTTATGACACTCTTCCCGCCTCCTCTTCTGCAGTCTTCCTGGAGCTTTGATGGGAGGGAGAATTTTATAGGAAATCCCATGAAGAGCTGGGTGTTTTAAAGTCACTCTCTTCATAATATCCGAGTGTGGGAGGTATGCAAACTAATTTGATGCAGAAGGAAGCATCTCTGTGCATGCAAGAACATGGCACTGATCTATCTTTTGAGGCCAAAGAGCAATATATTTTAATAACAATAGCCTGGGTTTCTTGAAAATTTCCATATAGTGCCCTGGCCTTACAACTCAATTAACTGCCACCTAATCCCTCTAGTGGAAGACTGGTTTGGTCACAATAGATAGCCTATTGAAACTTTATCTCCTACTATTAGGAAAATAGTATTCTGAAATCTATGGTATGCATTTCTAATAAGTGAATGTATCCATATTTGTCTTTCTGCATTTTAGTTACTTCACCCAGGATGATTTTTCCTGGTTCCATTTATTTGCCTGAATGTATCATGATGTCATTTTCTTACCTGTATAATACAGAAATTATCCACAATTTTTTTCCCAAGGAGATTGTCAGTCCTGTTCTTTACAACTTGGGAGTTGCTGGGACTTTAATCATTGTATTGAATTACAAACTATCAGGTTAACTGTGTTCTTTTAGCCTAAAAGTCTCTCCATCTTCTTCCACTTCCTTGTGATTTGAGTTGCAATGTCCCCTGGAAGCTCATGTATGTACAACATTAGTTCACAATGAGGAAATGTCTGGGAAAAGTTAGATGGTATGGCTGTGTAAGATAATGTTATATTATATCATTGTATAATATAAGACTTATATTATACAATGGTGTGCTTTGAGGTTGATACACCAATTAAAATCACCAGACACAATGGAGTATCTGTCTCTTAGTCTGTCACTTCATATTTTTGTTTCTGTAGGACTCGGTCTCTCTATTTCTGAATCTGTCTCTCTAGCTCTTTCTCTGCCTGCCTGCCATTTGTGGTTCAGTATACAAAGCTCTCAGATCTGCTGAAGGACTACAACCAGATGACTGCTGGCTGACATGACATGATGGGTGGTCTCTGTCAAAATATATGCAAGGTCGCAATTAAATGACTGTACAAAGGGTTACATGTAGGGCTGCTCAGCCTTTCTCTCAAGCAGGCTATCCACATGGCCTTTTTGACAACTGGCTCCTGAAACTCTTAATGGCTTTCACCTGTTTTATGACATCATTCTCCCTGTCACCCACCAGCACCTGAGAGATCTTGAGGTATCCATGTAGATGAGAAAACCAACTCTCCAATGTATCTTGTATCTTTGATCCTGTGTACATGTGACTTTTTCTAGTGAAAATCAGCAAGTCTTTATCTCCTACTTTTTCCAGATCCCACACCTTTACACTTGTTTACCTCTGTGACAATGAAAATTTAATGTTTAATTGGACAGCTTCCTAAACAGGGAACTCCAAAGTAATGTGGTTTTAAGGGGAATATACACAATGCCAAGGTGGTCTCTTACTGTGGTATTGGATCTGAAATTTCCTAACTTGTGACATTGAACTGAGCAGTTACTCACTTCCTGACTAAATGCACTTTCACGTTCTTAATGATATAATAACTGGCATGGTCAGTTTCTTACCTCCAGACAGGTAAGAAATGAAATATTTTCTTTATTTAATTTGAAGCAGAGAAGCCCCAAAATGATGTGGGAATGCATGTGATGATAAGGTTGTCATGTACTGTGATCTTGGATCTGAAATTTTCTATGTTATAACTTTGAACTGAGCAGTTATTTCTGTACTCACTAAATGTACCCTCACATTGTTATTGATATAATAGTCAGGCAGGGTCTAGGGTTCCCTGGGATATAGAGTCTTTAAGAGCAGAGAAAAGAGAAGGAACCCTCATAATTCCTGGGACTGTTTTGGCTGAAGCAGGAAAATATCATTGACTGTAAAAGGAGAACTGAGGGGCAATACAGTATTTAACAGCTGTTGCTGTTCAACACTAGTGTTGGCTAACCTCCATGACCACTGTTGCTTTGGTTGACCTGGATGGATCTGTAGGTTTTTCCTACTAAGTAGTCAGTAAGGAACCCTCCTATTCCTGGGGATTAAAGTTAAAAATGTACCTTCAGGACAGAGAAATGGATCCCTATCATATGCTGATGACACAAGAGAAGCTGTGTCTCTTCTTGTCCTCCAGAAAAACACTCTAATCATGCAGGTAGTGCCAGGGCTGCTTGTTCAGAAGTGACACCTGAGCTCAGAAGATCTGTTGTACTTGGGTAACCACTAGTTTATGGCTATGATTCTCTGCTACATATTGAGATCCTGGAAAGCATACCTTATAATATAAGTCAAACTGACTGCCCCCCTTTAGCAGAATCTTTTCTCCATGTTAAAGATATTGCTTTTATTGATTATGTGGGAATATCACATAACATAATTACACTCCTTTTCCATTGGGTAGGTTCAAATTCTTTTTTTTTTTTACATTATAAAATATGATTTTATTTGCATTATTTCTTTTTTTTAATTTTTTTTATCAGTTACATTTTATTAACTCTGTATCCCAGCCGTGTCCCAATCCCTCATTCCCTCCCTGTCCCTCCCTCCCTCCCTTCCTCATCTCCACCGTGCCCCTTTCCAAGTCCACTGATGGGGGGGACCTCCTCCCCATTCATCTGATCCTGTTTTATCAGGTATCTTCAGGACTGGCTGCAAAGCCCTCCTCTGTGGCCTAACAGGACTGCTCCTCCCTTCGGGGGTGGGGAGACCAAAGAGCCAGTCATCGAGTGTGCTACTCTCTTTTTTTTTTCTTTAAAATAAAATAATTAAAGTAAATGTTGTTTATATACTCATTGGAACATGACCAGATTCTCATTCTCAGTGACAAGTCTCTTAAAAAAAAAAAAAAAAACAGAAAAAGAAAAAAGAAAAACTGTGATCAAGGGAATGATGTATAGGGATCTTCAGGATTGATGGCAGCTATGATTTCCATTGTTCGTTCTTTCTTTCTTTCTTTCTTTCTTTCTTTCTTTCTTTCTTTCTTTCTTTCTTTCTTTCTTTCTTTCCTTCTTTCTTTTTTTCTTTCTTTCTTTTTTTATTTTACTTTTCTTTATTAATTACATTTTACTTACTTTGTATCCCCCTCATGGTTCCCTCCCTCCTCCCATCCCAATCACTCCCTCCTTCCACCCTCTGCCTGCATGCCCCTCCCGAAGTCCACTGATAGGGGAGGACTTCTTTTCCTTCCTTCTGATTCTAGTCAATTAGGTCTCATCAGGATTGGCTGCACTGTCTTCTTCTGTGGCATCTTAATGCTGCTTCCCACTCGGGGGGAGGTAATTAAAGAGCAGGCCAATCATTTCATGTCACAGACAGTCCCTGTTCCTATTACAATGGAACCCACTTGAATACTGAACTGCCATGGGCTACATCTGTGCAGGGGTCTTAGGTTATCTTCAAGCATAGTCCTTGGTTGGAATAGCAGTCTCAGGAAAGAACCTGTGTCCAGATTTTTTGGTTCTGTTGGTCTCCTTATGGAGTTCTTGTCCTCTCCAGATCTTACTGTTTCCCACTTCTTTCCTAAGATTCCCTGAACTCTGACCAAAGGTTGCCAATAAGTCTCAGTATCTACATTGATAGTGTGCAGGGCATAGCTTTTCAGAGGTCCTCTATGTCAGGCTCCTGAATGTTGCCTCTTTACTCTTTCTTCTGATGTCCAGCCTCTTTGCCTTCCTGGATAGGAATTGAGCATTTTAGCAAGAGTCCTCCCTCTTGATTAGTTTCTTTAGGTATACAGATTTTAGTAGGTTTATATTATATTATATGTCTATATGAGTAAGTATGTACCGTGTGCATCTTTCTGCTTCTGGAATAGCTCACTAAGGATGACCTTTTCCAGATCCCACCATTTACCTGCACATTTCATGATTTCCTTCTTTTTTTTTATTGCTGAGTAATATTCCATTGTGTAGATATAACACAATTTGTGCATCCATTCCTTCACTGAGGGGTATCTCGGCTGTTTCCAGCTTCTGGATATAATAAATAAGGCTGCTACAAACATGGTTGAGCAAATACCCTCATTTTGAACTTGAGAATCTTTTGGATATATGCCTAGGAGTGGTATAGCTGGATCTTGGGGAGGCACTATTCCTAGTAGTTTGAGAAAATGCCAGATTGCTTTCCAGAGTGGTTGTACAAGTTTACATTCCCAATCTTTAGACTGTTGTTTTGAGGACAGTATCCTTTGCTTTAGAGAAGCTTTAAGTTTCATGAGGTCCAATTATTGATTGTTGCTCTTAGAGCCTGTGCTGTTGGTGTTCTGTTCAGGAAGTTGTCTCCTGTGCCAATGAGTTCAAGGGTATTCCCTAATTTTTCTTCTAAGTGGTTTAGTGTGTCTAGTTTTATGTTGAAGTCTTTGATCCACTTGGACTTTAGTTTTGTGCAGGGTGATAAGTATGGATCTATTTGCATTTTTCTACATATGGACATCCAGTTACCCAGCACCATTTGTTGAAGATGCTGTCATTATTCCATTGAATGGATTTGGCATCTTTGTCAAAAATCAGGTGTCCATAACTGTGTGGATTTCTGTCAGGGTCTTCTATTCAATTCCATTAATCCACCAGTCAGTTTCTATGCCAGTAACCATGCAATCTTTTAGTATTGTTGCTCTATAGTACAGCTTGAGATCAGGGATGATGAAGATCTTTTACTGTATTAGCAATTCTGGGTTTCTTGTTGTTCCATATGAAGGGGAGAATTTTTCTTTTAAGGTCTGTAAGAATTGTGTTGGTAATTTGAAGGCAATTGCATCGAATCTGTGGATTACTTTTGGTAAGATGGCCATTTTTCCTATGTTAATCTTGCCAAGCCATGAACATGGGAGATTTTTTCCATATTCTCATATCTTTAATTATTTCTTCAGAGACTGGAATTTTTTTTCATACAAGTCTTTGACTTGCTTGGTTAGGTTCACACCAAGGTACTTTATGTTTTTTTGTGGCTATTGTGAAGGGTGTTGTTTCCAAAATTCCCTTCTCATCCCTTTTGTCCTTTGTATACAGTAAGGCTAGTGATTTTTTTGAGATAATTTTGTATCCAGCCACTTTGCTGAAGGTGTTAACTAGCTGTAGGAGTACCCTCAGAGAGTTTTTGGGGTCACTCAGGTATGCTATCATATCACATGCAAATAGTGATACTTTGACTTCTTCTTTTTCAATTTGTATCCCCTCGATCTTGTTCAATTGTCTTATTGCTCTAGCTAGGACTTCAAGAACAATGTTGAAAAGATATGGAGAGAATGGACAGCCTTGCTTTGTACCTGATTTCAGTGGGAATGATTTATGTTTCTCTCTATTGAGTTTGATGTTGGCTATAGGCTTGCTGTATATCACCTTTACTATGTTCAGGTATGTGCCTTGTATCCCTGATCTCTCCAAGACTGTAACATTAATGGATGTTGGCTTTTGTCAAATATCTTTTCAGCATCTAAGGAGATGATCATGTGGTTTTTCTCCTTCAGTCTCTTTATGTGGTGGATCTCATTGATGGATTTCCGTACATTGAACCACCCCTGCATGCCTGGGATGAAGCCTACTTGGGTTTAGTGTATGATGTCTTTGATGTGTTCTTGGATGCGGTTTGCAAGTATTTTATTAAGTCTTTTTGCATCAATGTTCATAAGGGAGATTGGCTTGAAATTCTCTTTCTTTGTTGGGTCTTTGTGAGGTTTAGGTATCAAGGTGTCTCTGGCTTCATAGATGAGTTTGGTAGAGTTCCCTCTGTTTCTATTTTGTGGAATAGTTTGAAGAGTATTGGTGTTAGCTCTTCTTTGAAGGTCTGGTAGAATTCGGTGCTAAAACCATCTGGCCCTGGGCTATTTTTGCAAGGTAGATTTTGATAACAGCTTCTATTTCCTTAGGGGATATAGGACTATTTAATTGGTTTACCTGGTCTTGATTCAACTTTGGCATGTAGAATCGGTCAAGAAAATTGTCAATTTCATTTAGATTTTCAAATTTTGTGGCATATGCACTTTGGAAGTAAGAACTAATTATTGTTTGGATTTCTTCAGTGTCTGTGGTTATGTCCCCCTTTTCGTTCCTGATTTTGTTGATTTGGATAGACTCTGCTTATTATTTAGTTTGGCTAAGAGTTTGTCTATATTGTTGATTTTCACAAAGAACCAGCTCTTGGTTTCATTGATTCTTTGATTTGTTTTATTTGTTTCTAATTTATTGGTTTCAGCTCTGAGTTTGATTATTTCCATCTGTCTACTCCTCTTTGGTGGGTCTGCTTCTTTTTTTTTCCCCCTAGGGCTTTTAAGTGATCCATAAAGTTGCTTGCTTGTGATGTTTCTAATTTCTCTTTGAAGCCACTTAGTGCTCTGAAATTTCCTCTTAGCACTGCTTTCATTGTTCCCATAAGTTTGGGTATGTTGTGGCTTCATTTTCATTGAATTTTAGGAAGTCTTTAATGTCTTTCTTTATTTCTTCTCTTACCCAGCTTTCATTTAGAAGCAAGTAGTTCAGTTTCCATGTGTGTGTAGGCCTTTTGCTATTTTTGTCATTGAGGTCCAGTTTTAGTCCATGGTGATCAGATAGGATACAAGGGATTATCTCCATCTTCTTGTATCTGTTTAGTCTTGCTTTGTGACCAAATATATGGTCTATTTGGAGAAGGTCCCATGAGGTGCTGAGAAGAAGATAACTTCTTTTGAGTTTGGGTGAAAGTTCCTGTAGATGTCTGTGAGGTCCATTAGATTCATGACTTCTGTCAGAGTTATTGTTTCTTCGTTTAATTTCTGTTTTGTTTACCTGTCCTTTGTTGAGAGTGGGGTGTTGAAATCTCCCACTATTAATGTGTGGGGGTCTATGTGTGGTTTAAGTTTCATTTAAGTTTCTTTTACAAATGTGGGTACCCTTGCATTTGCAGCATAGATATTTATGATTGTTATATATTCTTGGTGGATTTTTCCCTTGATGAGTATGAAGTATCCTTTTCTATCTCTTTTGATTAATTTTATTTGAAAATCTACTTTATTAGATATTAGGATGGCTACTCCTGCTTTCTTCTTGGGTCCATGTGCTTGGAAAACCATCTTCCAACTCTTTACTCTCAGGTAATGTCTATCTTTGTGTTTTAAGTGTGTTTCTTGTATGCAACAAATTGTTGGGTCTTGTTTACGCATCTATTCTGTTAGTTCTGTGTCAGTTTATTGGAGATTTGAGTCCATTGATGTTGAGGGAGAATAATGACCAGTAGCTGTTAGATCATTTGATATTGATGTTGCCCATGGTAGTGTGTTGGTGTGTTTGGCTACTTGTTTTGCTGTAGTGAGGTTATTTATTTCCTGTGATTTCTTGAAAGTAGTTAGTTTTCTTGGGTTGAATTTTTCCTTCTAGTAACTTCTGTAATGCTGGATTTGTGTGTAGGTATTGTTGAAATTTGTTTTTGTTGTTGAATATCTTGTTTTGTCCATCTATGAGGAGTGAGAGTTTTGCTGTGCACAGTACCCATCTGTTTTCTGTTAGGTTCTGCATGATATCTGTCCAGGCTCTTCTGGATTTCATAGTTTCTGTTGAGGAGTCAGGTGTGATTGTGATGAGTTACTTGGCCTTTTTGCCTTGCAACTTATAGTATTTTTTCGTGGTTCTGTATACTTACTAATTTGATTATTATGTGATGGGAGGATTTTCTTTTCTGGTCTAATTTATTAGGTGTTCTGTAGGCCTCTTGTATTCTTACAGGCTTAATCTTTAAGTTGGGGAAATTTCTTCAATGATTTTGTTGAAAATATTTTCTGGGCCTTGGAGGAGGGAATCTTCTTTTCCCTCTATTCCTATTCTTCTTAGGTTTTGTCTTTTTATGTTGTCTTGGATTTCTTGGATGGTTTGTGTCAGGAATTATTTTAGATTTATTATTTTATTTGAAGGATACATCGTTTTCTTCCATTGTATCTTCCACACCTCAGATTCTTTCTTCCATCTCTTGTCTGTTGGTTATGCTTACCTCTGTAGTCCCTGTAATTTCTTTTCCTAGGTTCTCCCTCTTCCTGATTTCTTCTGTTTGTGTTTTCTTTAATTCTTCCAATTCTATCTTCAGATCATGAACCATTTTGTTGATTTCCTTCACCTATCTGAATGTATTTTCTTGTTTTTCCTTCAATTCCTTCAGCTGTTTGTTTGAAAGTTCCTCTGTTTCTTTCATTTCTTTCAGTGACACAGATCGTTTGGCTGCATTTTCCTGTATTTCTTTACAGATGACCATGATCTGTTTTATTATATCTTCCCCTAATGTTTTATGCATATTATTTACTTCCTCCATTAATTTCTTCCTTAGCATAGATGCAAGGTCATCTTTTTGAATTTCACTTATGTTAGGGTGTCCAGGACTACTTGCCCCTGGATAACTGGGTTCTGAGGATGCCATGTTGTTTTGCCTTTTGTTGGTTGTGCTTTTTTGCTGGCCTCCACACATCTATCTGTTTCCGATGTTGTCTGTTAATTTCTGGTGCCTGCTGAGTCCTGGGGCAGGACGAATCCACTTGGCAGGTTTCTGAAGTTTTCTGACTTTTGGGTATGATCAACTGAATGTTGGTGCTTCTCAGGAATCGTCACAGTTCATTTCAGATGTATGGACCTGTGTCGTAACTGTGGTATTCAGGAAGGCTCTCCTCTCATCAGGAGAGGTCCTGGTGATGGCTGTCCTGCTGCTGGGTTTCTTGCTCTGAATTTAGTGAGCAGCAGCTTTTCCTCTTAAGGTGTAATTTTTTGGGTGCAGCCCTCTTGAAGGACCAGGGATTCCCACAGTTTTGTCAGTCTAGCTAGGAATAACTGATTGATCCTTCGCACAGTATCTGAGGGCTGCTGTAATGTCGCTTTGGCTTTTGTAGGTCTGAGAATGCAGCTGTGTGCCCCAGTGCCCTACTGGTTCTCAATATTGGCGGGTGAGCACAGCGCTCCTGCCTGCATTAGAAAGCTTGAGCCTAGAGTCTGCATGAATCCAGAAAGTCTTATGGTGCTGGGTGCCCTGAGCATTAGACCTGATGATATTAACCCCTCTGTAGAGTTTCCTCCTGACAGGGACACCCAGTCTTTGCTTGGGGGACCGCATTTCTGTCTGTGATGCTGAGTAGAACCCACAGGCACAGACCTGTGTGGCTCTGCCTTTCTGGCCTTTGCGAGCCTGGGCATCTGCCTAAATGGGGTAATTTTTCCGGAGACCGTTTCGTTTGTCTATTGTCATCTTGGATCTGAAAATTGATAGGTTGTATTTTGAACTGAGCACTTACTGGCATACTGACTAAATGTATATTCACTTTCTTATTAATATAATAGGCTGGTAGAGTCTAGGGTTCCTTGTGGTATTGATTCTTCAAGAGCAGAAAAAAGAGAAGGAAACTAGATAATTCCTGGGATGGGTTTGGCTGAAATAAAACAAGATCTATGTCTGTAAAAGCAAAACTGAAGGGCAAGATATTATATGACAGTGCTACTATTCTACACTAGTGTTGGCAACCCTCTATGAGCAAGTTTGCCTTGCCTGCCATGGCTGTATGGGCAGCTGTATCCTACTCAGTGATCAATAAACACATTTCCTGGTCCTGGAGTTTACAGTTAAAACTGAGACAGAAAAATGAGTTGGTGTTATATGCCTAGGATACAAGAGCAGCTGTATTACCTGCTATGATCCTCCAACAAACCCTGTAACGGTAGTGTTACTGCCAGAACTGCTTGTTTAGAGGTACCACCTGAGCTCATGGCATCTGATATGGCTGTGTAACCACTTGTTCAGGGCAAAGGCTCTGCTACATAATGAGTTCCTGGAAAGCATGCCTTTCAAAGTCAAACTCAGCCCTCATTTAGTGGAATAATTTCTCCATGTTAAAAGTCATTGTAGAAGTTGTCAACATATTATTTTTATTGATTATGTGGGAATTTCATATTACACATATTACACTCTTTTACCATTGCTTTCGGGTTCAAATTCCTACTTATTTGTCAAACTAATTTAAAACATAAACAAAAATATTAATTGAAGTGTTCTTCATATATTCATTGTATATGATCAGAGTCTCAGTGCCAAGTCCCTTAAAGAAAACTGAGTTCATCCATGACCTACCCTAGCACCACCCCCAAGAAGAAGTTTGTCAATCCTGAAGAGCTCGAAAGTTCATCTCCTTGATTGGAGTTTTCTTATATATTTTTTTTTGTTATGATTTGCTCACTTTGTGTCCCCTATGCTGCCCCCCTTCACATTCTCCTTCCATTCACATCCCACCATTCTTCTTCTATGTCTATGAACTTTTTCTAGTTCCCTGAGAGGGTAGGTCCTCATCACCCTTCTATCTGACCTTAGTTTATCAGGTCTCATCAAGGCTGGTTGCATCATCTTCCTTTATGGCCTGATTCTCAGGGCACTGTTCTTGTGTCCTCTATTTCCCTCTACTTATGACTCTCTTCCTGCCTCCTCTCCTGCATGCTTAGCAGAGAACTGAGGAAAGGTAGAATTTAATAGGGAGATCCCATTTAGACCAAGGTGTTTTAAAGTCTCTCTCTGCATAATATTGGACTGTGGGTCTCTGCATTCAATCCCATTAGATGCAGAAAGAGGTATTTTTGGAGACCCAAGAACAAGGCAGTGATCTATCAGTTGAGGGAAGAGAGCAACTTATTTTAGTAATAACAACAGCCTGGGTTGCTTGAAAATTTTCATAGTATGCCCTGGCCTAACAACTCAATTAACTGACATGCAATTACCTGGAAGATTGGTTTGGACACAATAAATGGCCTATTAGAAATTAATCCTCCACTATTAGGAGACCTCCTAATAAGTGAATACATACCATATTTGTCTTTTGGCAAATTAGTTACTTCGACCAGGGTGATTTTTCCTGGTTCCATCCACTTCCCTGAAAATATCTTGTTGTCATTTTCTTAGTTGAATAATACACCATTATGGAAATATTGAACATTTTAACAGAAGGAAATTGTCAGGCCTGTTCTTTAGTCTTTGGAAGTTGCTGGGACTTTATTCATTGTATTGAATGACAAAGTTTCAAGATAACAATGTTCTTTTACCCTAGAATTCCCTTCATCTTCCTCTACATCCTCGTGATTTGATTTGAAATGTCCATTCCAAGCCCATCTATTTACATGTGAAGTCCACTTTGAGCAAATGACTTTTTAGGGTTAGGACTTATGTCCATGTTAGATAATATAATTCCTTTTGTTTACCTATTTTTTTTTCTCAGCCCTTTGTTCTTTTGAATATAGGAGCGCTACTGAATTTTTGAGTTACTTTTGTATTCAGCCAATTTGTTAAAGGTGTTTATCAGCTGTAGGAGTTCCCTGGTAGAATTTTTGGGGTCACTCAGTTAAGCTATCATATCACCTGAAAGTAGCAATACTTTAAATTCTTACTTTCCAATTTGTGTCCACTAGATCTCCTTCAATTGTTTTATTGCTGTAGCAAGAATTTACAGAAATATGTTGAAGAGTTATGGAGGAGAGGGCACCCTTTCTTGTACTTGATTTCATTGGGATTGGTTTAAGTTTCTCTCCTTTTAGTTTGATATTGTCTATAGGCTTGCTGTGTATTGACTTTACTATATCTAGATATGTGCCTTGTATTCCTGATCTCTCTAATACTTTAAACATGATGAAGTTGAATTTTGTCTACTGCTTTTTCAGCATCTAAGGAGTATATCATGTATTTTTTCCTTTCATATTTTGAATATGTTCAGTTACATTGATGGATTTCTGTATATTGAACCACCCTTGTATAGCTGAGATGAAGCCTTCTAAGTCATAATGGATGATATCTTTGATATGTTCTTGTATTAAGTCAAAGACATAAAGTACCTTGGTGTGACCATAAGCATGCAAGTCAATGATATGTATTAAATTTTTTTCAAGTCTCTGAGGAAAGAATTTGAAGAACATATCAAAAGATGGAAAGCTCTCCAATGCTCATAGTTTGGCAGGCTTAACATAGTAAAAATGGCCATCTTATGGAAAGCAGTCTACAGAGTCAATGCAATTCCCATTAAGTTACCAACACAATTCTTTGCAGAACTTGAAAGAAAAAAGTTCAATTTACATGGAAAAAACAAGAAACACAGAATTGCTAAAACCATCCTCTACAAATAAAGATCTTTTGGAGGTATCTCCATCCCTGATCTCTTGCTGTACTATAAAGTAACAGCAATAAAAACTGCATTTTACTGGCATAGAAACAGAATGGTGGATCAATCTAACCAAATGGAAGATGAGAAATAAACCTACACACATATGAACACCTGAGTTTTGGCAAAGATTCCAAAACCATACAATAGAAAAAAGAAAACATCTTCAGCAACTGGTGCTGGTCTTACTGGATGTTTACCTGTAGAAAAATGCAAACCAATAGATATTTATCACAGTGCACAAAACTAAAGTCCACGTGGATCAAAGACATCAACACAAAACCAGTTACATTAAATAGGTGAGAAGAACGAGTGGGGAAAAGCCTTAAATTCATTGGCACAGGAGACAATTTCCTGGACAGAATACCAACAACACAAGCTCTATTAGCAACAATCAGTAAATGGGACCTCATGAAACTGAAAAGCTTCTGTAAAGCCAAAGACACTGTCATCCAAACAAAGTGAATGCCTACAGATTGGGCAAGAGTCTTCACTATGCTTCTATGTGACAGAGGCCTATATCCAGGATATATAAAGAACTAAAGAAGATGATAAACAACAAATCATGTAATCCAATTAAAAAAAAATTGGGAATAGAACTAAACAGAGAATTCTCAATATAGGAATATTGAACGGCAGAGAAAAATTTAAAGAAATGCTTGACATCATTAGCCATCAGGGAAATGCAAATCAAAATGACCCTGGACCCTGAGATTTTACCTTATGCCCATCAGAATGGCCAAAATGAAAAACTCATGTGACAACACATGCTGGAGAGATTGTGGACAAAGGAGAACACTCCTCCACTGCTGGTGGGAATGTAAAATTCACAACCACTCTGGAGATCAATCTTGCACTTTTACAGACAACTAAGAATAGCGCTTCCTCGGGATTCAGCTATTCAGCTCTAGCCGTAAATCCAAAAGAGGCTCAAGTACATAATAAGGATTTTTGCTCAACCATGTTTTCAGCACCTTTATTTGTACTAGCCACAAGTCAGATACCCTCCCCTTCCCAACTTAAAAATGGATACAGAAATTGTGGTACATCTACACAATGGAATATTACTCAGCAATAAAAAAAAAACAAACAAACAAGGAAATCATAAAATTTGCAGGTAAATGGATGGAACTAGAAAAGATCACCCTGTATGAGCTATTCCAGAAGCAGAAAAACACAGATGGTATATACTCAACTAACAGACATATAATATAAGATAAACCTACTTAAATCTGTACACCTAAATAAACTAATCAAGAGAGAGGACTCTTTCTAAAAGGCTCAATCGCCATCCTGAAAGGCAAAGAGGATCAGAAGAAGGAGAAAACAGGGAACAAGTTAGGAACCTGCCACGGAGTGCATCTGAAAGACTCTGTCTGCCCTGTAGACTATCAAAGCAGATACTTAAACTTATGGCCAACTGTTAGGCAAAGTGCATGGAATCCAATGAACAAAGGGGGAAATAGTAAGATCTGGAGAGGACAGGAGCTGCACAAGAAGAGCAATGGAACCAAAAAATCTGAGCACAGGGGTATTTCCTGAGACTCATACTCCAACCAAGTACCATGCATGGAGATATCTTAGCACCACTGCACAAATATAGACCATGGCATTTCAGTGTCCAAGGGGCTTCCAGACTAAAGGAAACAGTGACTGCCTCAGACATGAAGTGATTAGCCTGCTCTTTGATTACCTCTCCCTCATGGGTGAGCACCCTTAACAGGTACAGAGGAAGGCAATGCAGCCACTCCTGATAAGATCTGATAGATGAGCATCAGAAGGAAGGAGAAGTACTCCCGTTTCTGTGGACTTGGGAAAGAGTATGTGTGGAGAAGGGGGAGAGAATGTCGGATTGGAAGGGGATTATTAGAATGGGGGATACAAAATGAATAAAGACTAATTAATACAAATTAAAATTAAAAATATAATTCCATTTGGAGTTATATTATAGGAGATGTGCTTTGAGGTTGATATGCCAATGAAAGTGAACAGACAGAATGGAGTCTCTGTCTCTCAGTCTCTGTCACTTTATATCTTTGTTTCTTTTATTTTTTGTCACTCTATTTCTGAATCTGTGTCTCTACCACTTTCTTACTCTGTCTGTCTCTCTCTCTGTCTTTTTCTCTCTGCCTGTGGCTTGTGATTCAGTATGAAAAACTCTGAGTTCTGCTGAAGGGCTACAACAAGAGGCCTGCTTGCTGATATGACATCCTGGATGATCTCTGTAACAATATGAGCAGGGTCCTAATTAACACTTTTGTTCAAAGATTTGCCTTCATCAAGATGTGTTATCCCAGTAAATAATTCACTGACTGAGGACATATCTGTGCATTTAACAAAAAGTAATGGAATATGTGATAATGTGATAGTCAAGTGACTTTATTAATTACCAGTTGAAAGAAATATGTGACATTTTTGCTGAACTAACATTCTTGGACATAGGAACTGGCATTTCTGGCTTGTGTGCTTTCAGCTGCTCAGTTTGAGTCATGTAGGGCTGCTCAGCCTTTTTATCAAGCAGGCTGTCCACTTGGCCCTTTTTATAACAGGCTCTTAAAACTCTTATTGGCTGTCTTTTTTTTTATTATTTTTTTTCTCTTATTGGCTTTCACCTGTTTCATGAAATCATTTTCCCTCCCAGCCAATTAGCACCTGAAAGAATTTGAGGTTTCCATAGAGATGAGTAAACAAACTTTTCTCAGTGTCCAGTATCTCTGATCCTGTGCACATGTGACTTTTTCTTGTGAAACCCAACAAGCCTTTATCTCATCCCTTTATCCACATCACACAGCTTTGATCCTGTTTACCTCTGTGACAATACCAGGTAGGAAATGAAACTTAATTGTTTTTTGAACTGGAACTTCAAAGTGATGTGGGATTAAGGGGAATGTACTGAATAACAAGGTATTCTCCTACTGTTGTCTTGGATATGAAATTTCCTAGTTTGTGACTTTGAACTGAGCTGTTACTTTTGTACTCACTAAATGTACATTTATATTCTTATTGATATAATAGCAGGTCAGGGCCTAGCATTCCCTGGAGTATGGAGTCTTTAAGAACAGGAAAATAGAAGGAAACTAGATAATTCCTGGGACTGTTTTGGTTGAAACAGAGAAAGATTGATGTACTTAAAAGGAGAACTGTAGGGTTGTAAAGTATTTGACAGCTGGTGCACTTCCACACTAGTTTTGGCAACTCTGAATGATCAGGTTTGCCTTGGCTGACATGGATGGATTGACAGCTGTCTCCTACACCATGGTCAGTGAGGAATACTACTGGTCCTGAGATTTACCGTTAAAACTAGCCCTTCAGGACAAAGAAATGGGTCTGTGTTATATGACTAGGACTGAGCAGCTGTCTTACCTGCTATGTTCTTCCAAACAAACACTCTAAAGGTGGTGTTAGTGCAGAACCACTTGTTTAGAGTCAAACTCTGTACTCCTTTCGCAGAAATCTTTTCTCCATGTTAAAATCACTGTAAAAGTTGTCAACACATTATTTTTATTGTTTATGTGGAAATTTCATATTATATACACTACCTTCCTTTGTCAATTCTCCCAGGTTCAAATTCCTACCCATGTGTTAATTTTTAATGCTTCAGATCAAGTATGTGTTGTTCATATATTTATTGTAACATGATCAGATTCTCAGTGCCACATCCCTTAAAGAAAACTGAAGTCATCAATGCAGCATCATGACACCACCACCAAGAAGAAGCCATCAGTCCTGAAGAGCTGTATATATTATCACCTTGATCAATGTCTTTCTAATGTATTTATTAACATTTGTTCACCTGTATCCCCACAGTTGCCCCTTCCCCTCTACTCCTTCCAGTCCCATTCAGTCTCCTTGTTCTACCCCTATGCCCTTTCTCTAATTCTCTGATAGGGGAGGTCCTCCTCTGCCTTCTATCTTATCTTAGCTTATTAGGTCTCATTAAGTCTAGCTGCATCATTTTCCTTCAGCTTGATTGTCAGGGCATTTTTCTACTTGTGTCCTCAGTTCAATTAATAGACTCCTCCTGCCTCCTCTCCTACAGTCTTACCTAGGCTCTGAGGGGAAGTAGAATTTCATAATGAAATCCCATTTGGACCTGGGTGTTTTAAGGTCTCTCTCTGCATAATATCAAATGTGGGTATCTCTATGCAATCCCATTTGATGCATACAGAGGCTTCTTTGTGGATACAAGAATATGGCATTGATCTTTCAGTTGAGGGAAGGGAGCAACATATTTTATGAAAGACAGCCTGGGTTGCTTAAAAATTTTCTTAGTAGGCCCTGGCCAAACAACTCAGTTAGCTGACATCCCCCATCCTAGTGGAACACTGGTTTCATAACAATTAATGGCCCATTGGAACTTTATCCCCCACTGTTAGAAGACCTTCTAATAAGTGAATAAATAATAAATTTGTCTTTCTGCATTTCAGTTACTTCACACAGGATGATTTTTCTTGGTTCCATTCATTTGCCTGAAAATTTCATGTTGTCATTTTTTTAGCAGAATGATACTCCATTTCTGGAATATTCCACATTTTCCCCAAAGGAGGTTGTCAGTCCTGTTCTCTATTTATTGGAAGTTGCTGTGAGTTTAATCATTCTATTGAATAACTAATTTTCAGGATAACTATACTTTAGCCTAGAAATTCCTCCATCTTCTTACACTTCCTGGTGATTTGAATTGCAATGTCCCCTTTAAGCTCATCTATTTACACATTCAGTCCCCAGTGTGACAATGTCTGGGAAGGGTTAGGATGTATGACCTTGTTAGATAATATAATTCTTGTTGGAGTTATAGGAGGGTGTGCTTTAGAGTTTGACATACTAATGAAAATGTCCAGAATGGACATGTGACTTATTAATGACTTATTAATGGACAGAATAGAGTCTCTGTTTATTGGTCTAGGTCAATTTATATCTTTGTTTCTGTAGGTCTCTGTCTCTATTTTTGAATCTGTCTCTCTAGTACTTTTTCTCAGTGTGAAAAGCTCTCAGTTCTTTTGTAGGATTACAAGAAGATGATTGCTTGCTAACATCATATCGTGGATGATATCTGTAAAAATATAAGCAAGGTCCCAAATAAATGCTTTTTGTACATGTTGCCTTGTTAAGGAGTGTGTTCCCAGTATGTAATTCACTGAGGACCTATCTGCATTTAACAAATGATAATGTAATTTGTGATAATGTGAAACTCACAAGTTAAGGACAAGTGACTTATTCATGAACACTTGAAAGAAATATGTGACACTTTTCCTGAACTAAGAATCTTGGACAAGGAACTGTCATCTCTGGCTTGTGTGTGTTAGATGCCCAGATTGAAGAATGTAGGGTTGACCAACCTTTCTCTCTTGGCCCTTTTTAATAACTGGCTTCTGAAACTCTTACTGGCTTTCAACTATTTCATGACATTATTTTCCCTCTCAGCCAATCTGTACTTGAGGGAATCTTGAGGTTTCCATGGAGATGAATAAACAAACATTCCTCAGTATTTTTGATCCTATGCACATGTGACTTTTTCTTGTGCAAACCAACAAGCCTTACCTCATCCTTTTATCCCGATCCAGTACCTTTACTCCTGTTTACCTGTATGAAAATGATAGGTAGGAAATGACAATTTAATGTATAATTGGACAACTTCCTAAGTATGGAACCTTCAAAGTGATGTGGAAATAAGAGGAAAGTACTGAATGACAATGTGTTCTCCTACTGTCGTCTTGGATCTAAAATTTCCTAGGTTGTAACTCTGAACTGAGCAGTTACTCATGAACTCACTAAATGTAACTTCATATTCTTATTGATATAATAGGCTGGCAGAGTCTAGGGTTCCTGGAATATTGAGTCTTTAGGAGCATGGAAAAGAGGAGGAGACAAGACAATTCCTGAGACTGGTTTGGCTGAAAGAAAAAAATAATATTGAGTATAAAATGAGAGCTGAGAGGGAATAAACTATTTGACAGATGGTGCTCTTAATAAGTGAATACATACCATATTTTCCATATGCAATTTAGTTTCTTCAACCAGGATGATTTTTCCTGGTTCCATCCATTTGCCTGAAAATATAATGATGTCATTTCTGTAGCTGAATAATACTCCATTATGGAAATATTCCACATTTTTTCCCAAAGGAGACTGTCAGGTCTGTTCTTCAGTCTTTGGAAGTTGTTGTGCCTTTAATCATTTTATTGAATGACAAACTATCTGGATGACTATGTTCTTTTAGCCTAAAAGTCTCTCCATCTTCTTACATTCCTGGTGATTTGAATTGCAATGTCCCCTTTAAACCCATCTGTTTACATGTGGAATACAGTGAAGAAATGTCTGGGAAGGGTTAGGAATTATGGCATTTCTAGATCATATAATTTGTTTTGTTTTCCTAATTTCTTTTTCAGCCCCTTTATCTTTTGTATACAAGAGGGCTACTGATATTTTTGAGTTAATTTTGTATCAAGCCACTTAGCTGAAGTTGTTTATCAGCTGTAGGATATCCCTGGTAGAATTTGATATCACTTAGTTATACTATCATATCATATCCAAATAGAGATAGTTTGACTTCTTTTTTTTTTCTGATTTCTAGCCCCCAATTCTCCATCAATTTTCTTATAGCTCTAGCAAGAACTTCCAGAATTCAGTTGAAGAGATATGGAGAAAGTTTGCAAACTTGCTTTGTCCTGATTTCAGCAGGATTAATTTAAATTTCTCTTCTTTATTTTGAGGTTGGCTATAGGCTTGCTCTATGTTGCCTTTACTATGTTTAGATATATGCCTTGTATCCCTAATCTCTCCAATACTTTAAACCTGCATGGATGTTGGAGTCCATCAAATGCTTTTTAAGCATCTGAGGAGATTATCATGTTTTTTTTCTTCCTTTCAGTTTGTTAATATGGTGGAATACAATGATGGATTTCTGTATAATGAACCACCACTGCATACCTTGGATGAAGCTTTCTTGGTCATAGTGGATGATATCTTTGTTGTGTTCTTGTATTCAGACAAAAACATAAAGTAACTTGGTGTGACCATACGCAAGCAAGTCAAAGACCTGTATGATGAAAATTTCAAGTTTATGAATAAAGAAATAGAAGAAGATAACAGAAGATGGAAAGCTCTCCAATGCTTATGGTCTGGCAGGCTTAACATTGTAAAAATGGCCAACTTCCAAAAGCAATCTACAGATTCAATGAAATTCCCATCAAATTACCAACACAATTCTTTACAGATATTAGAAGAAAAATTCTCATCTTAATATGGAAAAACAAGAAACCCAGAATTGCTACAACAATCCTTCACAATAAAAGATCTTCTGGAGATATTTCCACCCCTGATCCCAAGCTATACAATAGAACAACAGCAATAAAAAAAACTGCATGGTACTGGCACAGAAACAGAATGGTGGATCAATGGAACTGAACAGAGGCCCCAGAAATAAACCCACACATTTATGGACACCTGATCTTTGACAAAGATGCCAAAACCATAAAATGGAAAAAAGATAGCATCTTCAACAAATGGTGCTGGTCTAACTGGATGTCTATATGTAGAAAAATGAAAATAGATTCATACTTGTCATCCTGCACAAAACTGAAGTCCAAGTGGATCAAAGACCTCAACATAAAACCAGACACATTAAATTGGCTTGAAAAAAAGGTGGGAAATACCCTAGAACTCATTGGTACAGGGGAAAATTTCCTGAACAGAACACCACCAGCACAGGCTCTAAGAGCAACAATCAATGAATGGGTTCTCATGAAACTGAAAAGCTTTTGTAAAGCATAGGACACTATCATCAAAACAAAACAAATGCCTATAGATTGAAAAAGCATCTTCACCTAAGCCTCTATGGGACAGAAGGCTAATATCCAGTATATATAAAGAACTAAAGAAGTTGAAAATCAAGAAATCAAGTAATCCAATTTAAAAATGGTGAACAGAACTAAACAGAATTCTCAATACAGGAACATCAAATGGCAGAGAACCATTTGAAATCTCAATATCATTAGCCATAAGGGAAATGTAAATCAAAAGAAGCCTGATTTTACCTTACACCCATCAAAATGGGCAAAATCAAAAACTCAAGTGATAACACATGCTGGAGAGGATATAATTAAAGAGTAACCCTCCTCCATTGCTGGTGAGAATATAAACTTGTACAACCACTCTATAAATAAATCTGGTGCTTTCTCGGACAACTAGAAATAGCGCCTCCTTGAGATTCAGCTATACCACTCCTAGGCATATATCCAAAAGAGGCTCAAATTCATAATAAGGACATATGCATAACCATGTTTGTAGCAGCTTTATTTGTAATAGTCAAAACCTGGAATCAACACAGATGACTTCCAACAGAAAAATGGATACAGAAATTGTGATATATCTACACAATGGAAAAATGAATACAGATATTGTGGTAAATCTACACAATGGAATATTACTCAGCAATAAAAAACAAACAAACAAACAAAAAAAGAAAATCATGAAATTTGCAGGTGAGTGGTTGGAACTGGAAATGATCACCATGAGTAGGCTCTCCCAGAAGCAGAAAGACACAAGGTACATTGACATGTAGATATATTATACAGGATAAACCTACTAAAATCTGTACACTTCAAGAAACTAATCAAGAGAGAGGACTCTGGCTAAAATGTTCAATATCCATCCTGAAAGTCAAAGAGGATGGACATCAGAAGAAGGAGAAAACTGGGAACAAGTTAGGAGCCTGGAACAAAGGGCATCTGAAAGTCTCTGCCCTGCCGACTATCAAAGAAGTTGCTGAGACTCATGGCCAACTATTGGGCAAAGTGCATGGAATCTAATGAAAGAAGTGCGAAATAGCAAGATCTGGAGAGGACAGGAACTCCACAAGGAGAGCAACAAGACCAAAAAATCTGAGGTCAGGGGTTTTTCCTGAGACTCATACTCCAACCAAGTACCATGCATGCAGATAATATAGAACCCCTCCACAGGTGTGGCCCATGGCACTTCAGTGTCCAAGTGGGTTCCATATTAATGGGAACAGGGACAGCCTCTGACATGAAGTGATTGTCATGCCCTTTCATCTCCTCACCATGATGGTGGAGCAGCCTTACCAGGCCTCAGATGAAGACAATGAAGCCATTTCAGATGAGATATCATAGGGTAGGATTAGAAGTAAGGAGAAGCCCTCCCCTATTAGTGGTTTGGGGAGGAGCATGCATGCAGAAGGGGAAAGGAAGATAGGATGGGGAGGGAAGAAATGAGGGGTTAATGGGGAGAGACAAAGTGAATAAAGTGTAAATAATGAAAATTAAAGTGAAAAAATATTAAAAAATAATTACTTTTGTTGTTATAATATAGGAGGTTTTACTTGTAGGTTGAAGTATGCCAACCAATGAAATGCCAATGAAAGTGACCGACCAAATGGAGTCTCTGTCTCTAAGTCTAGGTAACTTTATATCTTTGGTTCTGTTGGTCTTGTTCTATCTCTGAATCTATCTCTCTCTAGCTCTTGCTCTCTCTGTCTTGCTCAGTCTCCATTTCTCAGGCTGTTCCTTGTGGTTCAGTATGAAAAGCTCTCAGTTCTTCTGAAGCACAGCAAAAGATGACTGCCTGATGACATGACACCCTGGATGGTATCTGTAAAAATATAAGCAAGGTCCCAATAAAATGCTTTTTATTCAAATATTTGCCTCGGTCAGGGACCATTCTTGCAGTAAGAAAGTCATTGACTGAGGACATATCTGTGAATTTAACAAATAATAATGAATCTCTGATAATGTGAAACTCACTTGTCAAGAACATGTGACATTATCAATGAAGACTTGAAAGAAATATGTGGCACTTTTCCTGAACTAAGAGTCTTGGACAGTAATTTACATCTTTGTGCTGTGTGCTTTTAGCTGCCCAGATTGAGGCATGTATGGCTGCTCAGCCTTTCTCTCAAGCAGGCTGTTCACTTTGCCCTTTTATTAACTGGCTCATGAAACACTTACCTCTTTTATGATCTTATTTCTCTCTCTGTCAATCACCACCTGAGAGAACCTAGAGGTTTCTATGGTGGTGAGTAAACAAACTTTCCTCACTGTCCAAATCACTCATCCTATGGACACATGAGTTTTTCTTTTGAATCCCAACAAGCCTTTATCTCATCACTTTTTCCAGATCCCACATCACTACTCGTTTTTCCTCTGTGACAATATCAGGTAGGAAATGAAACTTTCATGTGGTTCTAATTGGACAGCTTCCTAAGTAGGGAAGCTTCAAAGTGATGTAGATATAAGGGGTAATGTACCGAATGACAATGTGGTCTTCTACTGTGGTCTTGGATCTGAAATATCCTAGGTTTTGACTTTGAACTGAGCTGTTACTTGTGTACTCATTAAATGCACCTTCACAGTCTTATTGATATAATAGGCTGCAGGGTCTGTGGTTCCTTAGTGCATTGTGTCTTTAAGAGAAGGTAAAAGAGAAGGAAACCAGACAATTCCTGGGACTGAATTGGCTGAGACAGAGAAATATCTGTGAGTGTAATTGGTGAACAGAGGGGCAAGATATAATTTCACAGGTGGTGCTATTTCACAACAGGTTTGTGAACCCTCTATGACCAGAGTTGCCTTGGTTGACCTTTCTAGATCAGCAGCTATGTCCTATTAAGGTATCAGTGAGAAACCCTCCTGGTGCTGTAGATTACAATTAAAACTGATCCTTCAAAACAGAGAAATGGTTCAATGTTATATGCCTAAGATAAAAGAGCAGCTGGGTTTTTGCTATGGTTCTCCAGACAAACTCTCAAAACTTAGTGTTAGTGCCAGGACTGGTTGTTCATAGGTGCCACCTGAGCTCATGGTTTCTGAGGTAGCTAGCTAACCACTAGTCCCTCGCTAGGATTCTCTCCTACAAATTGAGTTCCTGGAAAGCATGTCTTACAAAGTCAAAATCTGCCTTCCTTAGAGGAATCATTTTTTCATATTAAAAGTCATTGTAAAAGTTGTCAGCATATTATTTTTATTGCTTATGTGGGAATATGATATAATATACATTACACTCCATTTCCATTGCTCCCAGGTTCAAACTCCTACCCATGTGTCACACTAATTTTTTTTTCTTTAAAATACACCAATTCAAGTATGTGGTATTCATATACACACTGGAACATGATCAGAGTCTCAATGCCAAGTCCCTTAAAGAAAACAGAATTCATCCTTGGGCAAGGTGGCCAAAACCCCAAGAAGAAGCCATCAGTTCTGAAGACCTCTATACTTCATCACCTTGATCACAGTTTTCCTTATTTATTTGTTATGATTTGTTTCCTTCTTTTTACCTCTGCTGCCCCCTCACTCTTCTCATTCTAGTCCAGCCAAGCCTCCTTATACTTCTTTGAAATCTATAAAATTCCCCTGATAGTGGAGGGCCTCCTCCCACCTCTAACTGATCCTAGGTTACTAGGTATCATTTAGGCTATCTGCATCATCTTCCTCTGCGGCCTGATTCTGGGAAATTGTTCTCCATGTGACCTTCATTCCCTCTTCTTATGACACTCTTTTTGCCTCCTCTCCTGCAGGCTTACCAGAGCACTGAGTGGAGAGAGAATTTCATATGGAATACCCATTCAAAGCTTGTTGTTTAAGGCTTCTCTCTGAATAATATCGGTCTGCTAGTCACTATATACAATATTATTTGATACAGAAGCAAGCATCTCTGTGGATCCAAGAACATGGCACTGATCTATCAGTTGAGGGCAGAGAGCAACTTATTTTAGCAACAACAGCCTGGTTTGCTTGAAAATTTCTGTAGGATGCCCTAGTTCAACAACTCAATTAACTACCAACCAATTCCCCTAGTGGAAGACTGGTTTGGTCACAACAGATGGTCTGTTGGAACTTCATTCCACACTATTAGTAGAATTCCTAATAAGTGAATACATACCATATTTGTCTTTCTGCATTTTAGTAACTTCACCCAGGATGATTTTCCTGGTTCCATTTATTTGCCTGAAAATATCATTACATCATTTTCTTAGCTGAATAAAACACTGTTATGGAAATATTCTACAATTTCCTCAAAGGAGAGTGTCAGTCCTATTCTTTAGTTCTTGGAAGTTGCTGTGACTTTAATCATTGAATGAGAAACTATCAGGATAAGTATTCTCTTTTAGCCTAGAACTATCTCCATCTTCTTCCACTTGTTTGTGATTTGAAATGCAATGTCCTCTTTAAGCTCATTTATTTACATGTTTAGTTCCCCGTGAGGAAATATCTAGGGAGGGTTATGAGTTATGACCTTGTTAGATAATACAATTCATATTGGAGTTATATGATAGGAGGTTGTGCTCTGAGGTTGATGGGCCAATGAAAGTGACCAGATAGAATGGAGTCTGTCTCTCACTTTATAACTTGTTTTCTGTAGTTCCGATATCTCTATTTCTGAAACTGTTACTTGAGCACATTCTCTCACTGACTCATTGTCTCACTCTCTTAGCCTGCTGCTGGTGGTTCACTATGAAAAGCTCTCAGTTCTGCTGAAGGACTACAACAAGATGACTGCTTGATGATGTAACTTCCTGGATTAGATGTGTAAAAAATATATGCAAGGTCCCAATTAAATGCTTTTTGTACAAAGAGTTGCCTTGGTCAAGGAACATTTTCATAGTAAGTAATTCACTGACTGAGGACATATCCCTACATTTAACAAATAATAATGGAATCTATAATAATGGGAAATTCACATGTCAAGGACACATGAACATAGTAATAAAGACTTGAAAGAAACATGTGACACTTTTACTGAACTAAGAGTCTTGGACACAGAAACTGACATCTGTGGGTTGTGTGCTTTTAGCTGCCCAGATTGAGGGATGTAGGGCTGCACAGCCTTTTGCAGAGAAGGCTGTCCACTTGGTCCTTTTAATAACTGGCTCCTTAAACTCTCCCTAGCTTTCACCTTTTGTATGGCATCAGTGTCCCTTTCAGCCAATTCACACCTGAGAGAATCTTGAGGTTTCCATGGAGATGAATAAACAAACATTCCTCAGTGTCCAGAATCTACAATCCTGTGCACACTTGAGTCTTTATTGTAATACCAAACAAGCCTTTATCTCATCCCTTTATCCATATCCCACACATTTACTCCTGTTTACTTCTGTGACAATGTCAGGTAGAAAATGAATCTTTAATCTTAATTTATTTAATTGGACAACTTCCTAAATAGGGAAGTTTCAAAGTTACGTGGGATGAAACTGTGGTCTCCTACTGTGGTCTTGAATCTGAAATTTCCTAGGTTGTGACTTTGAACTGAGCAGTTATTGGCATACTGACTAAATGTACCTTCAGAATTGTTTTGATATAATAGGCTGGCTGGGTCTTGGGTTCCCGGGGTATTGAGTCTTTAATAAACTAGAAAAGAGAAGATCAACTAACAGTCCTGTGGGCTTTTCTAATATGGTCCACCTGAAAAATTGATTTAAATGGGGGGACAGAGACACAAAGATTGTAGACAAGACAGATTCCTGTTCGAGTCTCAGTTTACTGAATGAGCAAACACAAGTTATAAAGCAAAGGGTTCAAGCAAATTTTTTTTCACAGTAGCAACACATCAGTTCCACCAGACAAGGCACCCAGGAACTCACTCAAGGTTACACCAAGATTGCTTTCTCATTACCAAGGTTGAAAGGAGCTTTCTATCTATTTCTCAGGCTCAGAACAGCTCACTTGCAGAGACTGAAAAGGATAGTCTCTGAGACATGGAACTTAGATAATACCTGCAGAATTCCAATTACCAGACTCCTCATGTTCTCCCTACTTTGTTTTATGGAGAGCCTCTCTTAGGTTGGCAAAATTTGCACTTTTTCCTTACTTGTCATCAAGGTCTCAGTTGCTATTTTTATGAGCATTTGTCTTAAGTTGGAAAAAAACCTCAATTTTAATCTTCCCCATCATTGACTTACCTCCATATCAATCAGGGTTGTTAGAGATCTTTAAATTCATTCATCTGCACTTGCATGCATTGAAATTGTTGAGGAAGGAATTGTAACACAAAATGAAGGCAGGCACTGGCCAACAAATCCACTCTCATGATGCCTGCAAATGTCAGTCCCCACTATAAGCACAGAGTCAAAGGATGGCAAGCTCCTCCTAAGGCTAGTAAATATATCCCAGGCTGTATTGGCCAATTCTAACCTAGGTTTCTTGGCAGATTCTTTGTCATGGATCTTATTTTTCATTATCAAAATGTCTAATGAGAAGTTTTTGCTACATCCAATACAAGAAAGGTGATTTTTGAACCTGAGTCAAATTAAATTCTGTTTCATCATACCAAGAATCAGAAACCCTAACAGGAATCATAACGAAAGCAGGTTGAATAACAACTAATACTGAAAGAGCATTAGTATCAGTACTAACAAAATTAGTAAGATTGGAATTTACAAATTCATTTGAATAGGTATCATTGTTCTTAAAATGTCTTACTATAATGTTTCCAATTAGGAATAAATAAGGAGGAATAACACATGCCAAAACAGAAGTATACTTGATTAATTTAGCAAAGCTACTTGCATTCCCAGAGAGAATGCCTATATATCCCAAGGCAGCCCCCAATTTCCATACATAAGTTTGCCAATTTTTATTTGAAGTCCTCCAAAGTCCAGCACTAACAGCTTTTTCTAAAACAAATGGAATCTGACTGCCTTTACCAGAAGCCACGTTCTTAATATCCTTAACAATAGACCAGCCCAGTCTAAGACTGTAAATGCAGGGTCATTGTCCCAGTAGTAGATAGTGGATGTTTCTCCCATATATCTTGTCCAAGGATCCATCAGTGGAGGATAATTGTGTTGATCACATTTCTCACAGGGTGGGTAACTCATTGGAGATGTAAGACTGTCATTCTTAACTTCCATTGGAACAGTCAATAATATCCCTCCAATGTTCCACTTTGCCTGCTTGAAAAAAGAGGCTTGAGCTGCCACCCTAACTTTAAAGTAGTAGGCATTCTGACCTATTTCCTGGACAGCGGAGACTGGTAAGCAGTCCTGATGAACACTCTCTGGTAAATCAAAGAGGATGAGCTCTTCCTCTTCCTGAATGTTAAGTATCTGTTTTACTTGCCTTCCTTTAAAAGCAGGAAAACAAGGCAACCAAGGGTTGTCAACATAAACAAAGACTTCTGGATCATCAACAGAAACTGGATGTAGTAGAGGTGGATTACGAAAGTACGCCCAACCAACAGTCATCTTGACCGAAGGAGTCTTCATTGACATCATTATAATTGTCAGGAGAAAACTCCTCATCCACTTTTCGCACCAGAAGTTCCAGTAGCTATAGAGATGCACCATTTTCCTGAAGAAAATCACAGACACTTCCTCTTCCTCATATGAGTATCAGGTTTTTGCCATTGATTTGTTAAAGGATCCCTCCATTTTACTTTAGCAAAAGTTTTCTTGGTTTCTGTATGCCAAAATCTATCTGCTACAGATTTACCATGCTTATCTAAATTTAAAAAAAAATGCAGAATGAAAAGAACATAACTAAAATGATTCTTATGTGTCCAGTGGAGTAGGTTTCCCCCTTCTTTGTTTTGTGAAAATAAATATTAATTGTTTGGGTGGCATGCTCTACCATGCCAAGTCCTTGAGGATTGTAAGGTATTTTAGTTATATGAGAAACTTGAAACTGTTGACAAAATCTTTTAAAATATTTGCTAGTATATCTTGTTCCATTGTCAGTTTACAATTGCTTAGCAACTTCTAGAACATTAAAGTCCTGTAGACAATGAGTAATTGCATTCTTTGCAGCTTTTCCTGCTTTTCAGTGGCAAAAATAAAATAAAATGAAAATGAAAACAAATATTAAAAAATATAATTCCTTTAGGATTTATATTATAGGAGGTTGTGCTTGTAGGTTGATATGCCAATAAAAGTGACCAGACAGAATGGAGTCTGTCTCTCGGTCTGGGCCAATTTATATCTGTGTTTCTATTGGTCTTGGTCTCCCTATTTCTGAATCTCTTTCTCACTTTCTGTCTCTCTCTGTCACCCTGTCACTGCCTTCATTTGTGGTTCAGGATGAAAAGCTCTCAGTTCTGCTGAAACACTGAAACAAGATGACTACTTGTTGACATGGCACCTGTTTCATGACATCATTCTCCCTCTCAGCCAATCAGTACCTGAAAGAATCTTGAGGTTTTCATGGAGATGAGTAAACAATCTTTCCTCTGTGTCCAGTATCTCTTATCCTGTACACATGTGACTTTTTCTTGTGAAAGCCAACATGCCTTTATCTCATCCTTTTATCCAGATCTCACGCATTTACTCTTGTATACCTCTGTGACAATGTCAGGAAGGAAATGAAAGTTTACTGTTTATTGAATTGGAAAACTTCCTAAGTAAGGAAGCTTCACAGTGATGTGGGTTTAAGGTTAATGTACCAAATGACAAGGTGCTCTCCTACTGTGTTTTTGGATCTGAAATTTCCTAGGTTGTGACTTTGAATTGAGCAGTTACTGGTTTACTCATCTAATGTACATTCACATTCTTATTGATATAATAGGCAGGCCAGGCCTAGTGATCCCAGGGGTATTAAGTCTTTAGAGCAGGGAAAAGAGAAGGAAACTAGGTAATTCCTGGGACTAGTTTGGCTGAAAAAGAGAAAGTTCTGTGAGTATAAAAGGAGATCTGAGGGGCATTGAAGCACTGGACAGCTGGTCTGTTTCAAAGTAGGGTTGTCAAACTTCTATGAGCATGGTTGCCTTGTCTCACCTGGATGGATTGGCAGCTGTGTCCTATTCAGTGGTTAGTTAGCAATTCTCACTGACTTGGTTTACAGTTTAATCTCATCCTTCAGGACAAAGAAATGGGTTCTGTTATATGCCTAGGACACAAGAACAGCACTGTTTCCTGCAGTGGTCTACAGGAACACACTCCAAACATAGTGTTAATGCCAGTAGTGCTTGTTCAGAGGTTCCACCTGAGCTCATGAGGTCTGTGGTAGCTGTGTAACCACTAGTTCAAAGCTATGATTCTCTGCTACATAATGACTTCCTGGAAAGCATGACTTACATAGTCAAAATCTGCCCTCCTTTAGTGGAATCTTTTCTCCAGGTTAAAACTCATTGTAAAAGTTGACAACATATCATTGTATTGATTATGTGGAAAATTCTGATACTATATATTACACCCCTGTTCCATTGCTCCCAGGTTCAAATTCCTACCTATGTGTCAGACTAAAATTTTGTGTCTTTAAAATACATCAGTTGAAGTATGTATTATTCATATACTCATTAAAACATGATCAGAGTCTCAATGCCAAGTCCTTTAAAGAAAACTGAGTTCATCTTTCCTGCACGCTGGTTCCACCGCCAAGAAAAAGCCATCAATCCTGAAGAGCTGTATAGTTCATCACCTTGATCACAGTTTTCTTAAATATTTATTACATATTTTTCAATTTGTATCCCCATCTGCTGCCCCCTCCCCTTCTTCTTGCAATCCCAACAACCCTCCTTCTTCCACCCAAATGACCTTTCTCCACTTCCCTCATTGTTGAAGTCCTCCTCCTCTTTCTTTCTTAACCAAGCTTATCAGGTCTCATCAAAGCTGGCTGCATCATCTTCACCTCCAGTCTGATTCTCAGGGTATTGTTGTCTTTGTGTCCTTACTTTCCTCTAATTATGACACTCTTTCTGCCTCCTCTCCTTCAAGCTTATCAGAGAATGAAGGGAATGTAGAATTCCATAGGGAAATCCCATTCAATGCTGGGTGTTTTAAGGTCTCTCTCTCTCTCTGCATAATATCTGACTGTGGGTCTTTGTATCCATTTCTCTGTTGTGGGAAATCTAGGTTGTTTTCCTGTTCTAGCTTTTACAAATAAAGCTACTAAAAACATGGTTGAGCAAATGTCCTTATTGTGTACTTGAGCCTATTTGGATATATATGCCTAGTAGTAGTATAGCTGGTTCCTGAGGAAATGCTATTCCTAGTTGTCTGAGGAAGTGCCAGATTGATTTCCATAGTGGTTATACAAGTTTACATTCCCACCAGCAGTGGAGGTTCCCATTTCTCCACAACTTCTCCAGCATATATTCTCACTTGAGATTTTGATCTTGGCCATTTTGATTGGTATAAAGTGAAATGTCAGGGTTGTTTTTATTTGCAATTCCCTGATAACGAAGGCTATTGAACATTTCTTTAAATGTTCCATATTGCTCTATTGACAATTCTCTGTTTAGCTCTGTTCCCCATTTTTAGTTGGATTATTTGATTTCTTGCTCTTTACTTCTTGAGTTCCTTATATATACTGGATATTAGTCCTCTGTGAGATATAGGTTTGGTGAAGATAATTTCCCAATTTGTAGGCATTGGTTTTGTTCTGACTAAAGTGTACTTTGCTTTACAGAAGCTTTTCAGCTTCATGAGGTCCCATTTATTGATTGTTGCTCTTAGAGTCTGTGCTGTTTGATGTTTTCAGGAAATCTTCTTCTGTGCCAATGAGTTCCAAGCTCTTTATCCACTTTTTCTACTAAATGGTATAGTGTGTCTGGTTTTATATAAGTCTTTGATCCACTTGGACTTTAGTTTTGTGCAGGGAATGGATCTATTTGCATTTTTCTACATGTAGACATCCAATTAAACCAGTACTATTTGTTGAAGATGTTATCTTTTCCTATTGTATGGGTTTAGTATCTTTGTCAAAGATGAGTTTTTAATAAATTTTGGGTTTATTTCTGGGTCTTGTATTCTGTTCCCTTTATTCAGCATGCCACTAACTGCTCAGTTCAAAGTCACAACCTAGGAAATTTCAGAACCAAGACCACAGTAGGAGATCACCTTGTCATTTGGTACATTCCATAATCCCACATCACTTTGAATCTTCCCTACTTAGGAAGCTGCCCAATTAACTAAACATTAAAATTTCATTTCCTACCTGACATTGTCACAGAGGTAAACAGGAGTAAATGTGTGAGATGTGGATAAAGGGATGAGTTAAATGCTTGTTGTGTTTCACAAGAAAAAGTCATCTGTGCACAGAATCAGAAATACTGGACACTGAGGAAAGTTTTTTTTTTGTTTTTTTTTTTTTTTTTTTACTCATCTACATGGAAACCTCAAGATTCTCTCAAGTTCTGAGAGGGAAATGAAGTCATGAAATGATGTCATGAAACAGGAAAAAGGCAGTAAGAGTTTCAGAAGCCAGTTATTAAAAGGGTCAAGTGGACAGTTTGCTTGAGAGAAAGGCTTATCAGCCCTACATGCCTCAATCTGGGCAGCTCAAAGCAGACAACTCAAAGATGACAGTTCCTGTATCCAAGACTCTTAGTTCAGGAAAAGCATAGTATATTTCTTTCAAGTAGTCTTTAATAAGGTCATGTGTCCTTGACATGTGTGTTTTACATTATCACATATTCCATTGTTATTTGTTAAATGCACATATATGTCCTCAGTAAGTGAATTACTTACTAGGAAAATACTCCCCGACCAGAGCAACTCTTTCAACAAAAAGCGTTTAATTGGGACCTTGCTCATATTTTTACAGAGACCATCTAGGTTGTCATGTCAGCAAGCAATCATCTTCTTGTAGTCTTCAGCAGTCCTGAGAGCTTTTCATACTGAACCAGAACCGCTAGGTAAAGCAATGGAGACTGAGAGTAAAAGAGCTAGAGATAGATTCAGAAATAGAGAGACTAAGACTGACAGAGACTGAAAGAAAAAGACTCCATTCTGTCTGCTCTATTTCATTGGCATAGTTACCTTAATGCACATCCTCCTATAATATAAGTATCCCCTTTAAACCTCTCTTTCCTCCACTCCAAATCCCACCTTTCCTCCCACTTTTCCATGCATGCCCCTCCTCAAGTAAACCAATAGGGAAGTCTTCCTCTCATTACATCTCATCCTAGTCTATTAGATCTCATTGGAGTGTCTGCATTGTCTTCCTCTGTGGCCTGCTCAGGCTGTTCCCTCAGAGAGTGAGGGGATCAAAGAACAGGCCAAACATTTCATGTCAGATGCAGTCCCTCTTCCCATTACTATGGAACCCCCTTGGACACTGAACTGCCTTGGGCTATATCTCTGTAGGAGTTCTAGTTTATCTCCAAGGTTGGTACTTGCTTGGAGTATGAGTCTCAGGAAAGACCCTTGTAAGATTTTTTGGTTATGTTGCTCTTCTTATGGAGCTCCTGTTCTCTCCAGATCTTACTATTTCCTACTTCTTTCATTAGATTCCCTGCACTCTGACCAACACTTGGGCATAAGTCTCAGCATCTGCTTTCATAGTCTGCAGGGCAGAGCAGTTCAGAGGCCCTCTGTGACAGGCCATTTTTTTTATTCCGCATTTTTGCCTTCTTCTGATGTCCATCCTCTTTGCCTTTCAGGATGGGGATTGAGCATTTTAGTCAGGGTCCACCCTCTTGATTATTTTCTTTATATTATACATCTATTAGTGAGTGTGTGTCTTTCTGCTTCTGGGATAGCTCACTCAGATTGATCTTTTCCAGTTCCCACCATTTAACTGCAAAAATCATGTTTTCCTTGATTTTTATTCCTGAGTAATATTCTATTGTGTAGATGTACCACAATTTCGGTATCTATTTTTCAGTTGGGGGTAATTAGTAAATGAAAAACACATACTTCAATTGAAGTATTTTACAGAAAAACAAATGTTTAGTGTGACACATGCCTAGGAATTTGAACCTGGGTGCTATGGAAAAAAAGTGTAATGTATATTACATAAAATTCCCACATAAGCAAAAACATACAATATATTGACAACATTTACAATGACTTTTAATATGAAAAAAAAGTTTTCTCTAAAGGAGGGGAAAGTTTCTCTTTATCAGGCATGCTTTCCAGGAACCCATTATGTAGCAGAGGACTCTAGTTGTATGCTAGTGGTTACCCAGCCGACTTAGACCCCATGAGTTCAGGTGGCATCTCTGAACAAGCAGTCCTGGCACTAACATTATTTTTAGAGGATTTGTCTAGAGGACTGCAGCAGGAAACACAACTCCTTTTGTGTCCTATACATATAACACCGACCCATTTCACTCTCTTAATGGCCCAGGTTTTACTGTAAACCCCAGCACCAGGAGGATTTCTCAAGGACTTCCAAGTAGGACAAACATGCTGGTTGAGCCATGTCAGCCAATGAGAGAGTTGCCAATACTATTGTGGAACAGCACCAGCTGTCAAAAAGTTTATTGCCCTGCAGTTTTCCTTTTACATTCACAGATCTTTCGTATTTTCACCCGAATGGCACTCAGATAAGCTAACTGTACAATAAATGGCCACCAAGTAATCAGAATATCCACATTCTTTAAATCATAATTTAACATAATTTGGTGGGGGAAATAAGCTCATAGTAATACAACCCCAATAACCCAAACTTAAAAGCTAAATTCTTCCAAATCAATTACTGTCTCTTTAAGAGAGACTCTTAAAAAGTCCAGGGGTAAAAGACAGCCTATTGTAGACAAACCTGAGTCTTAACATAACAAAATTGGCTGCTGCTACAGACTAACTGGAGGATACCCAAGTATGGCTTCCTTATACTGTAGCTGGCTCAGCTCAGCTAAACTCAGCAGCCATGTCTGGAAAGAAAGCAACTGGAGACACACAGACTTCAGGACAGAGCTTGGCCTAAAACTGCATCTAAAATTAAACAATACAAAACAAAAAATACCATGGCAGAGGGTGATTTAATCCACTTTGACTTTGTTTTGGCTGTCATAGTCATGGATCTGGTTGCAATTTATTTAGTGGTGGTGGCTCTTCAGGAGGACTTCTCCAAGAAAGTGCAAGAACAAAATGAGGAAAACAACCAAGGAATGGAATACTAAGTTACAGACAAGAGAAAGGGCACTCTGCCTAATAAAAATTAGATTAATAATGGCTAAAATTCAAGGCCCTCTGGCTGAAAGATAGTTGTCAGTGTTTTCTGGTAAGGGTCCACCAATTCACTAAATCATCAACTGAATTCCAAAAAATCAACCAACTTGGCTTAGCTTGTTACAGCATAACAACTAACCCAAAACTTAAAATTTTCTTGTTTCCCTGTTTAATTTTCATTTAAAGGCTTTGAGTTACTACTATATTTATTTGAGACAAAAAAATATTTGAACAAGTTGATTAAGGCACATGCCTTTAATCCCAAAACAAAGTAAAAAGAAACTGGCAGATGTCTGAGTCCCTGATTAGTCTAATTTACATAATAAAAGCCAGGATGGTAACTTCTGATTTTTAGCCACTTGCTGAGATAGTGTAAGATTCAAAATGACAAAATTTTCCTTAAGGTTATCATATAAGTTTTTTTTTTTCATAATGATAGATGTTATGTCCTTACTATTTTAAAGATTTAATTCACATTAATTTTAGATTTATATGAGAAGAGATGATGTCACAATGCTCTAAAAAAGGCCAGCCAATCTCAGAAGGTGGAACTTCCACATAAGAACTGGTGCCAAAGGGCATTTTGGCTTAAGAGATATGTTCTATTAGTCAGTGTAAGAAAATAAAATTAGGCTGAGAGACAAACATGCAAACTACACACCTGCCATTTAAAATCTTTTAAATGCTGACTATATTAACATGTCACACTGCCCTGGAAGCTGACTTATCTTTTCACCATGAGATATCTTCAATGGGGATAAATATTGGTCATGCCTAATACAAGACAGACACAGGAGGCTTACATCTGGCAAAGTACACACCAGACTACTTAAGTACTAAAAACTCAAAAATTATACTTCATATGTTTAAAAGGTAAAACTGTTCATCCCATGTCAAAAAAGGCACAAAGGAAAGCCAAAACAAATCTCAAAACCAAGGTAAATTCTATCCCTAACCCTAACTACTAACACTAATCCTAACAATAACACTAACACTAACTCTATACTATGCTGATATCACAATGGTTAAATGGCTTAAAAATTCTATTATGACATCACAAAGGAATTTTGACATCAAAAAGCAATTATGACATAACAATGAAATTTTGACATCACAATGGCATTATACCCTCAAAATGCTATTTTGATATCACTATGACTTTTAACATCACAATGATAGTATGACTTCACAATGGTATTAGAACATCACAATGCTATGAAGACATCACAATGCTATTCGAACAAAACTGTGTTATGACATCACAATAGAATTTTGACATCACAATGGCATTATGACCTAAAAATGCTATTATATCATAACAATGCTCTTATAACTTCATGAGGATATTATGATATTATTATGATATCACAATGACATCAAGATGTAAAAAGGCTATTATGACATCACAATGGTCTGACATATCAATGTTATGACATCACACTGCTATTATGATATCTCCATGGCATCATGACATCAAAATTTATCATGACATCCCAATGCTATTATGACACCACAATGCTATTTCAACATGATTATGGTATGAAATCACAAATTTTGACATCACAATTCTATTATGACATCAGAATGCTATTATGACAATTTAATATGACATAACAATGCTATTATGACTTGACAATGCTATTTGAAATCACAAGGTTATGAGACTGCAAATCTATGATGACATCACAATGTCATTATGATATCAAAATGGCATTATGTTATCAGAACTAATTTTGACATCCATTGCTATTATGACAGAACAATGCTATTAAGAAATGATTGTGGATGGCAGTGCCGGGAGGACTCTCATTCTGAGCAGCAGCAGCAGGATCAGCACAGTGACCAGTAATCAGAACTCGCGGCCATAAAACACAGTCATTGTGTTTCCCAGGTGAGAGGATACCCCACGGTGGGGGATTCATCAGCTTTTAACTCACCCGGCTAAACCACAGAAGAGATCCCGGTTCCACCAGACACTTGGCTGCCAGCCGCCAGCCCCAGCCCCAGCCCAGAGCCACAAACTAGTGTCTCTGGTCACGGTCCCAGAATGAACCATGCACACCACACTATCAGAGACTGGAATTTTCAGTCGAGAGATAACCCCAGGGTACAGGAAAGGATTGGGACCGGCCTTAGGTCACCCAGACATCCCCTAGAAAAGACTCGGGTTCCACGGGCACCCCAGGACCCTGCCCGGAGCCAGAGTCCAAGACCCAGGCTCCGGCACAGAGCCTTGCCTGCCTGTGCGCATGATTCACTGCCTGAGATAGAACTGTGGGCACCAGGGCACCAGCGAATGAGTTAAACTGTCCGGTGAAAACACACAGGGAGAGAAATGGCTGGTCTGATCTCAGAGCACTCAGCCGACACCCCCAGCCTGAAAAGGTCCCTGGGAAATTACCCAGCTTAGGGAGGCACCCAGGCTCCCAAAGGCCACACAAAGGCAGACACAGGCAGTTTCTGCACACCAGACAGCTGGCGGAGACTGAGCCGCCATCACCCAGCTGTGCTCCAGGCACAGGCAGTTTCTGTGGACAGCCAGCTGGTGGACACTGAGCAGTGTGCACGAGGGCAAAAAAGACACTGGGAGTCCATGTCTCCAGAGAATCCACAGGGAAGGAAGGAAACTGTACTGACTTAAATCACCCAGTCCTTCCCTAGAAAAAGTCGAGCAGTCTAGCAGACCTGTGGGGCCAGCACTCAGCTGTGCTCCAGACACAGGCACAAACAGTTGCTGCTCGCCTGATGTCCAACTGGGTCATAGCAGCTGATCATTAAATTTACAACAAGAAACCCAGAAACAGAGTAGCTGCCCTCAGGACTTCCCTGAGTGAGAGGAAAACACCCTCGACTAACAAAGACCACAGTTACCACTCAGGTCTATATTCCTGAGGTGAGAAACTCCTGAAAAAACACCAGCCATCCAGGGACTATACATAAAAAGCTGAGAAGACATCCTTCAGGAAAAACCAGCTTTCTGCAAAGGGGATTCTCTTCACCACAGGATCCCTAGGGACCACCAGAAAATAACCCCAAACACCTAAGATAGTACAATGGGTAGAGGCCAGCGTAAAAGCTCAAGCAACAAAAGACAGAGCAATATGGCATCTCCAGAACCCAGTTACCCAAGGGCAAGTAGCCCTGGACACCCCAGCATAACTGAAATCCAAGAAGATAACCTAACAATTATGCTCATGAAGCTGATAACAGAGGAAACAAATAAGATACATAAAGACATAGAGGAAGATAAACTCAAACAGAATATTGCCATCCATAAAGAAATAGAGGAAGCTGCAGCCAAACAGCTTATGGCCTTTAGGAAGAAAATGCTTAAAACACTGAATGAAATAAAAGAAACAGAGTTGAAGGAACTAAAAGAAAAAGAGGAAAGTACAATCCGACAGATGAAGGAAGTAAACAAAACAACTCAAGACCTGAAGATAGAATTGGAAAAATTAAAGGAAACACAAATGGAGGAAATAACAGAGAGGGAGAACCTAGGAAAGAAAACAGGAACTACAGAGGTAAGCATAAACAACAGACTACAAAAGATGGAAGAAAGAATCTCAGGTGTAGAAGATACAATGGAAGAAATCAATGTATATGTCAAAGAAAATGTTAAATCCAAAAAATTCCTGACACAGACCATCCAAAAGATCCAGGACAATATGAAAAGACAAAACCTAAGAATAATAGGTATAGAGGAAAAAGAAGACTCCCTTCTCCAAGGCCCAGAAAATATTTTCAACAAAATCATTGAAGAAAATTTCCGGAAGCTAAAGGAGAGGCCAATTAGAATACATGAGGCCTACAGAACACCCAAAAATTTGACCAGAAAAGAAAATCCTCCTGCCACATAATAATCAAAACAGTAAGTATACAGAACAAAGAAAAAATACTAAAAGCTGCAAGGGAAAAAGGCCAAGTTACATATAAAGGCAAGCCCATTAGAATCACACCTGACTTTTCAACAGAGACTATGAAAGCTAGAAGGGCCTGGACAGATATCATGAAGACCCTAAGAGAACACAAATGTCAGCCCAGGCTACTATACCCTGCAAAACTCTCAGTCCTCATAGACAGAGAAAACAAGATATTCAATGACAAAAACAAATTTCAACAATACCTACAAACAAATCCAGCATTACAGAAGACACTAGAAGGGAAAATACAACCCAGGAAAACTAGCTACATTCAGGAAAACACAGGAAATAAATAACCTCACTTCAGTAAAACAAAAAGCAACCAAGCACACAACCTGATGTCCACAGCCAACATCAAAATCAAGGGATCTAGCAGCCACTGGTCATTAATCTCTCTCACCATCAATGGACTCAACTCTCCAATAAAAAGACACAGATTAACAGAATGGATACGTAAACTAAACCCAGCAATCTGTTGCATACAAGAAACACACTTAAGACACAAAGATAGACATTACCTGAGGGTAAAGGGTTGGAAGACAACTTTCCAAACAAACAGACCCAAGAAGCAAGCAGGAGTAGCCGTTCTAATATCTGATAAAATAGACTTTCAACCAAAATTAATAAAAAGAGATGGGGAAGGACACTTCATACTCATCAAGGGAAAATTCTACCAGGAAGACATCACAATCCTAAACATCTATGCCCCAAATACAAAAGCACCCACATTTTTTAAAGAAACATTGATAAAATTTAAAGCACATATAGATCCTCACACATTAATAATGGGAGACTTCAACACCCCACTCTCAACAAAGGACAGGTCAACAAAACAGAAATTAAACAAAGAAGCAATGTCTCTAACAGAGGTAATGAATCAAATGCACCTAACAGACATTTACAGAACTTTACACCCAAACATAAAAGAATTTACCTTCTTCTCCGCACCTCATGGAACCTTCTCCAAAATAGACCATATAGTGGATCACAAAGCAAGCCTCAACAGATACAAGAAGATTGATATAATCCCTTGTATCCTGTCTGATCACCATGGAAGAAAGCTGTACCTCAACAATAACAGAAATAGCAAAAAGCCTACACACACATGGAAACTGAACAACTTGTTACTAAATGACAGCTGGGTCAGGGAAGAAATAAAGAAATTAAAGTCTTTCTAGAAATCAATGAAAATTAAGACACAACATACCCAAACTTGTGGGACACAATGAAAGTAGTGCTAAGAGGAAAGTTCATAGCACTTCAAGTGCCTTCAAGTGCCTTCAAGAAGAAATTTGAGACAGCTCATTCAAGCACATTAATGGCTCACTTAAAAACCCTAGAAAAAGAAGAAGCAGACACACCAAGAGGAGTAGACCGCTGGAAATAATCAAACTCAGGGCTGAAAACAATCAATTGGAAACAAATAAAACAATTCAAAGAATCAATGAAACCAAGAGCTGGTTCTTTGAGAAAATTAACAAGATCGACAAACCCTTAGCCAAGCTAACTAAAAGGCAGAGAGACACCACCCAAATCAACAAAATCAGAAATGAAAAGGAGGATATAACTACAGACACTGAGGAAATCCAAACAATCATTAGGACTTACTTCAAAAGTCATACGTCACAAAATTTAAAAATCTAAATGAAATGTACAATTTTCTTGATCGATTTGACTTACCAAAGCTGAATCAGGACCAGGTAAATCAAATAAATAGTCCTATATCCCCCAAAGAAATAGAAGCGGTCATCAAAAGTCTCCTATCCAAGAAAACCCAGGACCAGATGGCTTCAGCACAGAATTCTACCAGACCTTCATAGAAGAGCTAACACCTATTCTCTTCAAACTATTCCACGAAATAGAAACAGAAGTAACATTACCAAACTCATTCTATGAAGCCACAGTCACCTTAGTATCTAAACCTCACAAAGACCCAACAAAGAAAGGGAAATTCAGGGCAATATCCCTTCTGATGCAAAAATACTTAATAAAATACTTGCAAACCAAATCCAAGAACACATCAAAGATATTATCCACTATGACCAAGTAGGCTTCATCCCAGGTATGCAGGGGTGGTTCCATTTACAGAAATCCATCAATGTGATCCACCATATTAACAAACTGAAAGAAAAAAAACCACATGATAATCTCCTTAGATGATGAAAAAGCATTTGACAAAATCCAACATCCATTCATGTTTAAAGTCTTGGAGAGATCAGGGATACAAGGCACATATCTTAACATAGTAAAGGCGAAATACAGCAAGCCTATAGCCAACATCAAACTGAAAACAGAGAAACTTAAAGCAATCCCGCTAAAATCAGGGACAAGACAAGCCTGCCCACTCTCTCCATATCTCTTCAACATAGAGCTGGAAATCCTTGCTAGAGCAATAAGACAGTTGAAGGAGATCAAGACAATACAAATTGGAAAGGAAGAAGTCAAATTATCACTATTTGCAGATGATATGATAGTATAAGTGAGTGACCCCAAAAACTCTACCAGGGAACTCCTACAGCTGATAAAAACCTTCAGCAAAGTGGCGGGATAGAAAATTAACTCAAAAAAATCAGTAGCCCTCCTGTATACAAAAGACAAAAGGGCTGAGAAAGAAATTATGGAAACAACACCCTTCACAATAGCCACAAATGACATAAGGTACCTTAGAGTAATCCTAACCAAGGAAGTCAAAGACTTGTATGAAATAAATTTCAAATCTCTGAAGAAAGAGAAGAAGATATGAGAAGATGGAAATATCTCCCATGCTCATGGCTTGGCAAGATTAACATAGTAAAATGGCCATCTTACCAAAAGCAATCTACCCTGTGCCCAGATCTATTTGGTAGATCTTGTGGAGATCCTATCCTATCCTATCCCCATCATACTAATTCCCCTTCTTTCATATGATTCCCTGTACTCTGCCAAAGGTTTGTTTATGAGTCTTAGTGTCTGCTTTGAAACACTGCTAGGTAGAGTCTTTCAGATGTCTTCTGTGGTAGAATCCTGTCATACGTTCAATGCACATCCCAACTGTCTTTCTAAATGAGGATTGATCATCAGACCCCATGTCCACTCTCTTGATTATCTTTTTTAGTTGTATAAATTTCTTTTTTTTTTTTTTTCAATGCAGTTTATTCAGGAACCTTGAACAATCCTCGGACCCTGGGGAAAGCCAGCCCACAGCTTAAATAGCCTCTGGGTAGCCAACCCAGGCATGCCACGTGGGCAATGCAGATAGTTCCACATACATGGAAGCAAGCCAGATCCTCAGCCTTAGCCAAATGTGGAATTGTTCGTGATAGAGAGCACTCACCATCGGGAAGGTAGAAGGCGGAAACCAGCTCCATCTTTAAGGCATAGCATTCAGCAGCTCTCTACAGTGCCCCTTTTTGTTTTAGACGCATCAGGCAAGAGTAGAGGTCTGATCTCTGATATTAGAAATAAAGTGGGACTTTATACCGATGTTCATTTAGGTGTCATCCACCCAAAGAGCATCAGACCCGTCTGATACATTTTTCTCAGAGGCGGGACCTGGGGCATCAACCCGCATGCACTCAGACTTGCTCTTCTCTGGGTCAAAAGCAGCTGACCCTGAGTGCAGTGCTTAGCCTCGCATCCTGAGCGTATAATCATTTTAGCTTTTTATGGTATCCAACCATGCTTGGGGAGAATGTCCTGCTTCAATGGCTGTAAAGGCCTGAATGATCATGGCTGCATCACACTGTTGTGAGACTCTAATCTTGCATATATACCACAGGCAAACCAAGGAGACCAACACCAGAAGGCCTGCTAACGCTCCCATGCCCGCCCATTCCTTCAGATGGTTCATGGCTGCAGCAATCCATGTTGATAATCCTGTGGCTAGTCCTGCGTCCACTCTGGTAGAATTTACTGTGACAATGGCCACTCTCAGCTGCTCCATCGTAGTATCGAATTCTCCAGTCCAATTACCTAAAATATAGCTCGACAATTGTTTAGACAGATTTGCAGCACAGGAAAAATTCTCATGTTGTATGCTAGTGACACAAAGTCCAGCATACTTTCATTGACAGCCAGGTTGAGCGATTTGCCATAGGGTATCAATTTGCTCCTGCACGAGGTCAATCCTCTGATTGACCACCATCAAGCTTCCTTTTAGTTGAGCATTAATTCCTTTATGTACAACTAAGGCATGAGCTACATTGGCTAAATGATTATTCAGGGTCTGAGCAGTCTGCCTAGTATGACTCATGGCTAGTGCCCTGGTGATAGCTCCAACAGCCGCCAATGAGATGATAGTAACAATGGTGGCTGTAGTTCCAAGATCCCTTTGCTGTCTGAAGAGAGTCATAGCATGAGGGGCATCAATGGGCACAGGCACCCAGTGAGGCATGCGAGTAACCAGGGCATACCTAAATTTATTAGCATTCCAGCATTGGGCAAAAAAGCAAGTATCATTACCACAATTACTTGGCTCTATCTGGCTAATAATGAAAAAAAATGGGGGATATAGACAAACAGGTGTGGGCTTATAGGAAATATTATGAGAAGCCTTAACCCCTCGTTGGAACATCCTGCGTCAGTTCTAGAACTAGCAGTGGTGGTGTCTGAGGTCTGAGTAGGTTCAGGAGACCATTGCCCCCAGGGGCGAGATGTGCTCCATGCCAATTGACTAACTCCATGTTTTCCTCCAATTTTGAAAGTCATTTAAGGTTCTTAAATTATTTTTTCCCTTTTTTTTAATTTTTCATCAATTACACTTTATTCATTCTGCATCCCCCCCATAAGCCCCTCCCTCCTCCCTCTGCTTGCATGCCACTCCCCAAGTCCACTGATAGGGGAGGTTATCCTCTCCTTTCTGATCTTAGTCTGTCAGTTCACATCAAAAGTGGCTGTATTGTCCTCTACTATGGCCTGGTAAGGCTGCTCCCCCCCCCAGAGGGAGGTGATCAAAGAGCAGGCCATTCAGATTATGTCAGAGGCAGTCCCTCTTCACATTACTATGTAACCCAATTGGACTCTGAACTGCCCTGGGCTACATGTGTGCAGGGGTTCTGGGTTATCTCCATGAATAGTCCTTGGTTGGAGTATGAGTCTCTTGGAAATTCCCTGTGTTCAAATTGTCTTGTTCTGTTGCTCTCCTTGTGGAGACCCTGTCCTCTCCAGCTCTTACTATTTCCCAGTTCTTACCTAAAATTCCGTTCACCTGCCCAACAGTTGCCCATCAGGCTCAGCATCTGCTTTGATAGTCTGAAGGGCAGAGGCTTTCAGAGGCCCTCTGTGGTAGGTTCCTAGGTTGTTTCCTGTTTTCTTCTTCTTCTGATGTCCATCCTCTTTGCCTTTCCGGATGGGGATTGGACATTTTTGTTAGGGTCCTCTCTCTTGCTTAGTTTCTTTAGATGCACAGGTTTTAGTGGGTTTGTCCTATGTTGTATGTCTATATGAGTGAGTATATACCATGTGTGTCTTTTTGCTTCTGGGACAACTCACTCAGGATGATCCTTTCCAGATCCCACCATTTTCCTGCAAATTTCATGATTTCCTTATTTTTCATTGCTGAATAATATTCCATTGTGTAGATGTACCACCATTTCTGCATCCATTCTTCAGTTGAGGGGCATCTGGGTTGTTTCCAGCTTCTGGCTATTACAAATAAAGCTGCTACAAACATGGTTGAGCAAATGTCCTTTTTGTGTACTTGAGCCTCTTTTGGATATATGCCCAGTAGTGGTATGGCTGGATCTTGAGGAAGCGCTATTCCTAGTTGTCTGAGAAAGCCCCAGATTGATTTCCAGAGTGGTTGTACAAGTTTACATTCCCACCAGCAGTGGAGAAGGGTTCCCCTTTCTCCACAACCTCTCCAGCATGTGTTGTCACTTGAGTTTTTGATCTTGGCCATTCTCATGGGTGTAAGGTGAAATCTCAGGGTTGTTTTGATTTGCATTTCCCTAATGGCTAGTGAGGTTGAGCATTTCTTTAAGTGCTTCGGTATTCCTCTACAGAGAATTCTCTGTTTAGCTCTGTTCCCCATTTTTTAAGTGGATTACTTGGTTTGCTGCTTTTCAGCTTCTTTAGTTCTTTATATATACTGGATATGAGTCCTCTGTCAGATAAAGGGTTGGTGAAGATTCTTTCCCAATCTGTAGGTGGTCGCTTTGTTTTGATGAAGGTGTCCTTTGCTTTACAGAAGCTTTTCAGTTTCATGAGGTCCCATTTATTGGTTGTTGCTCTTAGAGCCTGTGCTGTTGGTGTTCTGTTCAGGAAGTTTTCCCCTGTACCAATGAGTTCTAGGGTATTTCCCACTTTTTTTTCAAGCCGATTTAATGTGTCTGGTTTTATGTTGAGGTCTTTGATCCACTTGGACTTCATTATATTTATCATATCTTATAGGTCTATATACATCGTATTTGTCTTTCTCCTACTGGGATATTTCACTCAGAATGATCTTTTCTAGATTCCACCATTTGCCTGCAAATTTCATGATTTTGATTGCTGAGTAGCATTCCATTGTATAAAAATACCACACTTTCTATATCCACTCCTCCACTGACGTGATGGACATCTAGGTTGTTTTCAGGTTCTGGCTATTACAAATAAAGCTGCTATAAACATGGCTGAGCAAATATCCCTGTTGTGTACTTGAGCAAATTTTGGGTATCTACCTAGGAGTGGTATAGCTGGGTCTTGATAAAGCACTATTCCTTACTCTCTGAGAAAGCAACAGATAGAATTCCAAAGTGGTTGTACCAGTTTACATTCCCACCAGAAGTGGAGGAGGGTTCCCCTTTCTCCACAACCTGTCGAGCTTGTGTTGTCACTTGAGTTTTTCATCTTGGCCATTCTGATGGGTGTAAGGTGAAATCTCAAGGTTGTTTTGATTTGCATTTCCCTAAAGGCTAATTAGGTTGAGCATTTCTTTAAGTGTTTCTCTGCCATTCGATATTCCTCTGTCGAGAATTCTCTGTTTAGTTCTGTTCCCCATTTTTTAATTGGATTATTGGTTTGCTGCTTTTCAGCTTCTTTAGTTCTTTGTATATACTGGCTATTATCACTCTGTCAGATAAAGGGTTGATGAAAATTCTTGCCCAATCTGTAGGCAGTTGTTTTGTTTTGATGATGGTGTCCTTTGCTTTGCAGAAGCTTTTCAGATTCATGAGGTCCCATTTATTGATTGTTGCTCTTAGAACCTGTGCTGTTGGTGTTCTCTTCAGAAAGTTGTCTCCTGTGCCAATGAGTTTTAGGCTGTTCCCCACTTTTTCCTCTAACAGATTTAGAGGATCTGGTTTTATGTTGAGGTCTTTGATCCACTTGGACTTTAGTTTTGTGCAGGGTGATAAATATGGATCTATTTTCTTTTCTTTTCTTTTCTTTTTTTTTTTTTTTTTGCTTGTAGACATCTAGTGGGATCAGCACCTTTTGTTGAATTTGCTGTCTTTTTTCCTTGTATGGTTTTGGCTTCTTTGTAAAAAATCGAGTATTCATAGGTGTGTGGGTTTATTTCTGGGTCTTCTATTTGGTTCCATTGATCCTCCTTTCTGTTTTTATACCAACACCATGCAGTTTTTATTATTATTACTCTGTAGTACAGCTTGAGATTGAGGATTGAGATACCTCCAGATGATCGTGTTGTTGTATAGGATCGTTTTGGAGTTCCTGGGTTTTTTTTTTTATTCTCCCTATGAAGCTGAGAATGTTTTTTTTTTTTTTTTTCAAGGTCTGTAAAGAATTGAGTTGGTATTTTGATGGGATTTGTGTTGAATCTATAGATTGCTTTTGGCAGGATGGCCATTTTCCCATTGTTAATCCTACCAATCCATGAGCATGGGAGATCTTTCCATCTTCTGATATCTTCTTCAATTTCTTTCTTCAGAGATTTGAAGTTTTTCTCAAACAGGTCTTTCACTTGCTTGCTTAGTGTCACCCCAAGCTACTTTATATTATGAATGGCTATTGTGAAGGGTGTTGTTTCCCTAATTTCTTTCTCAGCACTTTTTGGTATATAGGAGGGCTTCTGTTTTTTTATTTTATTTTATCTTATTTTATTTTATTTATTTTTTAGTTGATTTGTATCCTGCCACCTTGCTGAAAGTGTTTATCAACTGAAGGAGTTCTCTGGTTGCATTTTTGGGGTCACTTATGTATACTATCATATCATCTGAGAATAGTGACAATTTGACCTGTTTCTTTCCGATTTGTATCCCCTTAATCTCCTTTAGTTGTCTTTCTGCTCTGGCTAGGACTTCAGGTACAATGTTGAAGAGATATGGAGAAAGTGGGCAGCCTTATCTGTCTTGTCCCTGATTTCAGTGGGATTGATTTAAGTTTCTCTCTATTGAGTGTGATGTTGGCTATAGACTTACTGTATATTGCCTTTATTATGTTTAAGTATGTGCCATGTATCCCTGATCTCTCAAAGACTTTAAACATGAATGGGTGTTGGACTTTGTCAAATGCTTTTTCAGCATCTAAGGAGATAATCATGTGGTTTTTCTCCTTCAGTTTGTTTATGTCGTGGATTATGTTGATAGATTTCCGTATATTGAACTACCCCTGCATGCCTGAGATGAAGCCTACTTGGTCATGGTGGATGATATCTTTTATGTGTTCTTGGATTCGGTTTGCAAGTATTTTATTGAGTATTTTTGTGTTAATGATCATAAGACAGATAGGTTTGAAGTTCTCTTTTTTTTTTGTTGGATCTTTATGTGGCTTAGGTATCAAGGTGACTTTCGCTTCATAGAATGAGTTTGGTAATGTTCCTTTTCGATTTTGTGGAATAGTTTGAGGAGAGGAGAAGTGGTGTTAGCACTTCTTTGAAAGTCTGGTAGAATTCTGCACTGAAACCATCTGGCTCAGTGCTTTTTTTTTTTTTTTTTTTTTTTTGGAGGCGAGACTGTTAATGACTGCTTCAATTTCCTTGGGGGATATAGGGCTATTCAGTCAGTCTTTCTACCTGATCTTGACTTAATGTTGGAAAATGGAATGTATCAAGAAAATTGTCCATTTCATTTAGATTTTCAATTTTTTTGACATATGGGCTTTTGTAGTATGACCTAATGATTGTTTGAATTTCTTCAGTGTCTGCAGTTATGCCACCCTTTTCATTTCTGATTTTGCTGATTTGGATAGATTCTCTCTGCTTTTTAGTTACTTTGGCTAAGGGTTTGTCTATCTTGTTGATTTTTTCAATGAACCAGCTTTTTGTTTCATTGAGTCTTTGAATAGTTTTATTTGTTTCTCATTGATTGATTTCAACCCTGAGTTTCATTATTTCCAGCCATATGCTCCTCTTGCGTGTATCTGCTTCTTTTTTTTTTTTTCCTAGGGTTTTCAGTTGGGCCATTAAGGTGCTTGTATGTGATGTTACGATTTTCTTCTTGCAGGCACTTAGTGCTATAAATTTTCCTCTGAGCACTGTTTTTAATGTGTCCCATAAATTTGGGTATGTTGTACCTTCATTTTCATTGAATTCTAGGAAGTCTTTAATTTCTTTATTTCTTCCTTAACCCAGCTGTCATTGAGTAGCAAGCTGTTCAGTTTCCATGTGCGTGTTGGCTTTTGTTTATTTCTGTTGTTGTTGAGGTCCAGCTTTAGTCCATCGTGGTCAGGTAGAATACAAGAGATTATGTCAATCTTTTTGTATATGTTGAGACTTGCTTTATGACCAACTATATGGTCTATTTTGGAGAAAGTTCAATGCGGTACTGAAAAGAAGGTATACTCTTGAGTTTGGGTGAAAAGTTCTGTAGATGTTTATTAGGTCCATTTGATTTAGGGACTAAGCTTTTATTTCCCTTTTTGTTTCCTGTCTAGTTGACCTGTCCCTTGGTGAGATTGGAGTGGTGAATTCTCCTACTATTAAGATATTAGGATCAATGTGTGATTTAAGCTTTAATATTGTTTCATTTACGAAAGGAGGTGCTCTTGTATTTGGGGCATAGATATTCAAAATTGTGATGTCTTCTTGGTGGATTTTTCCTTTGATGGAAATATAGTGGCCCTCCTCATCTTTTTTTATTAACTTGGGTTGAAAGTTTATTTTATTAGTTATTAGGTTGCCTATACCAGCTTGTTTTCTGGAACCATTTGCTGGAAATTATTTTTCCAGCCCTTTACTATGAGGTAGTGTTTATCTTTGTTGCATAGGTGTGTTTCTTGGATGCAACAGAATGTTGGATCCTGTTTCTGCAACCATTCTGTTAGTCTGTATCTTTTTATTGGGGAATTGAGTCTGTTGTTGTTGATAGATACTAGTGACCAACAATTGTTACTTACTTTTGATGGTGGTGTGCCTGAGTTTCATTGTTTGTTACTTACTTTTGTTGGTGGTGTCCCTGAGTTTCATTGTTTGTATTCTTTTGGTTTTTTTGTTGTGTAGTTATCTATTTCCTCAGTTTCCTTTGTAGTTTTTTTCTTTGGTTTGGAGTTTCCTTTCTAGTAACTTCTGTAGAGTTGGGTTACCATGTAGATATTGTTTAAATTTGGTTTTGTCATTGAATATTTTGAATTCTCCCTGTATGTTGATTGAAAGTTTCGCTGGTTATAGTAGTCTGGGTTTGGAATCTATGGTCCCTTAAGGACTGCATGATTTCTGTCCACGCTCTTCTAGCTTTCATAGTTTTTGTTGAGAAATCTGGTGTGATTCTGATAGGTCTACCTTCATATGTTACTTGACCTTTATCCCTTGCTGCTTTTAGAATTTTTTCTTTGTTCTGCAGGTTCAGTGTTTTGACTATGATGTGACATGAAGAATTTATTTTCTTGTCTATTCTACTTGGTGTTCTGTAGGCCTCTTGTATGTTTATGGACATCTCGTTCTTTGAGTTGGGAAAATTTTCTTCTATAATTTTCTTGAAATTATTTCCCGGACCTTTGAGCCTGATGTCTTACTTTTCTTCTACTCCTATTATTCTTAGATTTTGTCTTTTCATGGTGTCCTTGATTTCTTGGATGTTTTGTGTTTGAAAATTTTCTGATTTTATTTTTTCTTTGACAGATGTGTCAATTTCTGCAAGTGGATCTTCTGCTCCTGAGATTCTTTCTTCGATCTCTTGTATTCTGTTGGTGATGTTTATCTTTGTAGTTCGTGATATTTTCTCTATGTCCTCCAGCTCCAGGTTTTTCTCTATTTGTGTTTTATTTATTGATTCTAATTCTTTTTCATGTCTTGCACCATTTCCTTCTTCTGTTTGACTGTGGAGTCCTGCTTTTCAATGATAGCTTTTGTTTTTTTGTCCATTTCCTCTATATGTAACACTAATTCTGCCTCTACTTCTTTGCCTGTATTTGCCTGTATTTCTATGAGAGCTTTGTTTATTTCTTCTTTTTTTGCCTTCATTCATGTGGACATTTTTTTTGAGGGCTCTGTTCATTTCCTTTTTGTTTGCCTCCATTTTTGTGGTCATTTCTCTGAAAGCTTTATTTCTTTCCTACTTGTTTGTCTCAATTTCCTTGGCTATTTCTCTGAGGGCTTTCTTCATTTTGTCTTTATGGTCCTCCAATAGCTGGGGAAACATAGTTTTGAGGTCGCTTTCTTGTATATCTAGTGAATTAAAGTGTCCATAGGTTTGTGGAGTTGCTGGTGAGGTCATTATGTCCTGATTTTTGTTGGGTGTGTTCTTACGTCTGCCTCTATCCATCTGGTTATTTATAAGCCTCACTGTTTGTTCCTTGAGTTTGTAGTTCAGGCTATGATCATCTCTTTCTGTTTTCTGGACTGTTTTTTCAGGAAGGTGAGAGAGGTTGACTGGTTTAGGAGAATCCCTATGTTGCCCATGCTAGGGTTGTGGTTGGCAGGGATCTCATCTGGTTGCTTGTGTGGAGAGGCCCTTGATCTGGGGCAAACTCTCCTTAGAAGTCTCACTCACTCCCTTGCAGAACCAGTTGGAATGCACAGGGGTTCCCCTTGCTCTCTACTCTCCAATTTGGTCCTTCTATGGAAAGTGTGCGGGTATACTAACAGTCAGCTCTGTGGCACTGTTGCAGCAGGACTTGGTGTCTACCTTTCCTGTGTGCCGCCTCTCTGTGCTTTCCCTCTGTCAGGAGGGGTTATGTTGGCTGTTCCCGGGTAGTGTGGGAAAGAGTTGGGTTGAGTGTTCTCAATCCCAGATCTCGGGCCCAGAACTCTCTGCCAGAAGCAGCCTGGTAGTAGAACCTATGTTTGCTGATTATGGGAGAGTATCAGTTATGTTTGAGTGTCCTCAGATCCAGGACTCAGGTTTTTCTGCCAGGGGCAACTGCGTGAGCTGGAAAGGGGGTGTTGTGTCATGTGGCAGGCTGCCTCTCTGTCCTTTCCTTTTGACCTTCCTGTCTGCTAGGGAAAGCTTATGGTGGCATTCTCAGGGGAGTGCCAGGAGGGGTTGGGACTTCTCATTCCCAATCATGAGACAGGGTTTCTCTGCCAGGGGCTGGGGGGCCACTGGTGCTAGAACTTGGTGCTAGATTTTATTGTACTGGACCCGGGAGAGTCTCAGGACATGTTAAATGAAAACAGTCCCAGATCCTGAGCTGAAGTTTGTTTTCTAGGAGTAGCCGGCAGCACTAAGGTCTGGGAACTGTGAAGCCGCTGTGCTCTTCTCTATCCTTTAGCTCCAGTGGGGCAGGGTTATGGAGGTGTTCTTATTCTCAGGGGGGGTGTCTAAAAGGATTGGATTTTCTCAGCCTTGATTTGGTTTTTTTTGTTTGTTTGTTTGTTTGTTTTTTGGTGGGAGCTGCAGCTCTTGCTGGGGCTCGGGCGCTGACAGTGTGGTCTGTGGCAGATTCTGCTGTATACCTCCTGCCTCCTCCAAGATGGAGTAGGGTGTTGGGTACGGGGAAGTGCTTGGGGATCACCTCTCAGGGTGTCTCCTCCCGGAGGTGTCTGCAGTGACCTGTTTCTAGATGGACTCAGATCATAGTTAGGCTCTTTCTTCTTGGAAGTCTAGATAACTTTCTTCTGGGTTGATCAGCCCCTTCGCTCACCAATTTCCGCATTGCAGGTCCTCTTCCCTTTAGTTAAGCTGCACACTAGCCTCTGCCATCTTCTGATCCTCCCTGTTGACAACGTTTAACATGGAGAAAAGATTCCGCTAAAGGAGGGCAGAGTTTATCATGCAATACGATGATTATGCCCCAGCAACTTCCAATTTCTAAAGAACAGGACTGACAATCTCCTTTGGGGAAAATGTGGAATATTTCCAAAAGGAGTATTATTTAGCTAAGAAAGTGACTTTATAATACAAATTTTCCACAAAGTCAACATGTAGCAGAGAATCCCAGACATGAACTAGTGTTTATCCAGGTACCTAAGACCCCATGAACTCTATGGCACTCTGAAAAAGCAGTTCTTCTGAGATCCTAGACATATAACATGGAAGAATTATTCTTTCCTGAAGGTCCAGGACCAGGAGGATTGCTCACTGACCATAGAGAAGGACACAGTTCCCTAGCTGGACAGGTCAGTCAAGGCAATCCTCTCATACAGGGTTGAAAACTCTACTGTGGAACAGCCCCACCTGTCATATAATTTACTGCACTTCCGTTCTCCATTTCCACTGACACATCTTTCTCTATTTCAGCCCAACCAGTCCCAGGAATTGTCTGGTTTCGTACTGTTTTCAATGGTCTTAAAGACTCAGTGAAACAGAGAACCATAGATCCTTACAACCTATTATATCAATGTGAAGGTATATTTAGTGAGTACACCAGTAACTGATGAGTTTTAAGTCACAACCTAGGAAATTTCAGATCCATGAACACAGTAGGAGACCACCTTGTTACTTGGTAAACTCCACTTAATCCCACATCATTTTGATGTTTCCCTACATAGGAAGCTGTCCAATTAAGTAAAAATTAAAGATTAATTTCCTACCTGACATGTCACAGAGGCAAATAGGAGTAAAGTTGTGGTATCTGGCAAAAGGGATGCAATAAAGACTTGTTGGATTTCAAAAGAAAAAGTCACATGTGCACAGGACCAGAGATGCTGGACACTGAGGAATTTTTGTCCACTCATCTCAATGGAAACCTCAAGATTCTCTCAGGTGATGATTGGCTGAGATGGAGAATGATGTCATGAAACAGGTGAACGCCAGTAAGAGTTTCAAGAGCCAGTTATTAAAAGGGCCAAGTAGACACTGCTTGATAGAAAGGCTGAACAGCCCTACATGCCTCAAACTGGGCTGCTGAAAGCACCCAACCCAGAGATGTCAGTTCCTGTGTCCAAGATTCTTAGTTCAGGAAAAGTGTCACGTATTTCTTTTAAGTGATCATTAATGAAGTCACGTGACTTTCATATTATGACAGATTATTATTTGTTAAATGCATAGATATGTCTTCAGTCAGTGATTTACTTACTGTGAAAATACTACTTGAACAAGGCAAATCTTTGAAGAAAAAGCATTACATTAGGACCTTGCTTATATTTTTACAGATATCATGCATGATGTCATGTCAGCAAACTTTCATCTTGTTGTCCTCCTTTAGAAGAACTGAGATCTTTTCATACTGATCCTCAAGTGGCAGACAGAAAGAGGGAGACTGAGAGAGAAAGAGAAAGTGCTAGAGAGACAAATTCATAAATAGAGAAAAGAAGACCAACAGAAACAAAGATATAAAGTGATAGAGACCGAGAGACAGAGACTCCATTCTGTCTGGTCACTTTCATTGGTATATCAACCTCAGAGTAAACAATTCTATAATATAACTACAATAGGAATTATATTATCTAACAAGGTCATACCATCTAATCCCTCCCAAATATTTCTTCCTTAGGGAGCATTGCAATTCAAATCACCAGGAAGTAGAAGATGGACAGAATTCTAGGCTAAAAGGACATTGTTATACTGATAGTTTGCATTCAATACAATGTTTAAAGTTCCAGTTACTTTCAAGTTTTAAAGAATATTACTGACAACCTCCTTTGGGGAAAATGTGAAATATTTTCATAAAGAAGCATTATTCAGCTAAGAAAATGACATCATTATATTTTCAGGTAAATGGAAGGAACCAGGAAAAAACATTCTGTGTGAAGTAACTAAAACGCAGAAAGAAATTTGGTATGTATTCAATTATTAGGAGGTATCCTAATATTAGGGGATAAAGTTCCATTTCACCATCATTTATGACCACACTAGTCTTTCACTAGGGGTATTTGGTGGCAATTAATTGATATTTTTGTCCAGGCCATCCTCCAGAAATTTTAAAGCAATCCAGGCTGTTATTATTAAAATATGTTGCTCTCTGTCCTCAACTGATAGATCAGTGTCATATGTTGAATCCACTGAGATGCATCCTTATGCATCAAATGGAATTGCATACAGAGACATACATACAGTATTATACAGAGAGATACCTTAAAGCACCCTGCTCTAAATGGGATTTACCTATGAAAATCAGAGCTTTGGGAATGCTGCAGGAAAAGAGGCAGGAAGAGTGTCATAAGTAGAGGGAGTTGAGGACAGAAGGAGAAAAATGCCCTGAAAATCAGGCCTCAGAAAAAGAAGATACAGCCAGTCTTGTTGAGATGTGATAAGGTCGGGTAAGTTATAAGGGGAAGGAGTATATTGTCGATCAGGGAAATAAGGTGTTTCTTTTTTTACTTATATCCATGGAAACTTCAAGATTCTCTTAGGCACTGATTGGCTGAGAGGGAGAATGATGATATCAAGGGTTGAAGAAGGATGGTCAATGGCACTGGAAAGTTAAGAAGGAGGGGGCAGCAGCAGGGATACAAAGTGACCAAATCATAATAAATAAATACATAAGAAAAACTGTCATCAAGGTGACTAAGTTTAAAGCTCTTCAGGATTGATTGCTTCTTCTTGAGGGTGGTGCCAGAGCAAGGCAAGGATGAACTCAGTTTTCTTTAAGAGACTTGGAACTGAAATTCTGATCATGTTCCAATGAGTATATGAAAAACACATATTAGAATTGATGTATTTTAAAGAAAAAAAGATAGTGTGTAGCATGGATAGGAATTTGAACCTGGGAGGAATTTAAAAGCAGTATAAAGTATATTACATGAAAATCCCACATAATCAAAAAAAGTAATAAGTTGACAACTTTTACAACCTTTAACAAGGAGAAAGGATTCCACTAAAGGAGGGCAGAGTTTGAACAAGCAAGGCATGCTTTCCAGGAACGTGTTATGTAGCCGAGAATTCTAGGCATGAATTAGTTTTTACCCATGACCTCAAGTGGCACTACTGAACAAGCAGTTGTGGGACTAACATTATGTTTGGATGGTTTGTCTGAAGGACAACATCAAGAAAAACTTCTGCTCTTGTGTCCTAGGCATATAACATGGACACATTTCTCTGTCCTAAATGGCTAGTTTTAATTGTAAACCCCAGGACCTTGAGGATTTCTCAATGACCACTGAATAGGACACAGCTGAAGATGCAGCCAGTCAGCCAAGACAACACTGCTCATAGAGGGATGCCAACAATAGTGTAGAAAAGCACCAGCTGTCAAAGTGTTTATTTTCCCTCAGTTCTCCTTTTACATACACAGATCTTTCTCTGTTTCACCCAAACCAGTCCCATAAATTGTCTGGTTTCCATATCTTTTCCCTGCTTGTAAAGCCTCAATAATCTAGGGAACCTAGAACCTGCACGACTATTATATCAATAAGAATGTGAAGGTCTATTTAGTCAGTACACCAGTTACTGCTTAGTTCAAAGTCAAAACCTAGGAAATTTCAGATCCAATACCACAGTAGGAGACCACCTTTTCATTTGGTACATTTTCCTTAATCCCACATGACTTTGAATCTTCCCTACTTAGGAAGCTGTCCAATTAAGTAAACATTAAAGTTTCATTTCCTCCCTGACATTGTCACATAGGTGAACAGGAATAAAGGTGTGGGATCTGGATAAATGGATGAGAAAAAGGCTGGTTGGGATTCACAAGAAAATGTCACCTGTGCACAGGATCAGAGATACTAGACACTGAGGTGAGGAAAGTTTTTTTTTTTTTTTTTTTTTTTTTTTTTTTTTTTTTTTTTTTTTACTTATAGCCATGGAAACTTCAAGATTCTCTTAGGCACTGATTGGCTGAGAGGGAGAATGATGATATCAAACAGGTTAAATTCAGTGTTTCAGGAGCCATATATTAAAAGGGCCAAGTGGACACTGTGCTTGAGAGAAAAGCTGAGCAGCCCTACATGCCTCAATCTGGGCAGCTGAAAGCACCCAACTCAGATATGATAGTTAAGATTCTTAGCTCAGGAATGCTGTCAAATATTTCTTTCAGTGGCCATTTTTAAAGTCACGTGACTTTGACATATGTGTTTTACATCATCACAGATTCTGTTATTATTTGTTAAATGCACAGATATGTGTCAGTGAATCAGTGGGAGAATGTTCCCTGACAAAGGCAAATCTTTTTATTGTTTTAAGTTTTTAATTGGGACCTTGCACATATTTTTAAAGAGAACATCTAGGTACACATCTGCAAGCAGTCATCTTGTTGTAGTACTTCAGGAGAATGGAAAGCTTTCCATAATGTACCACAAGCAGCAGACAGAGAGTGGTAGACAGACAGAGAAAGACAGAGAGAGAAAGAAAGAGTATGAAGACAGATTAAGATAAACTGAGACCAACAGAACAACTATATAAAGTGAATGAGACTGAGAGACAGAGATTCTAATCTGTATGGTCACTTACATTGGCATATCAACCTCAAAGCATACCCTCCTATATTATAACTCTAACAGAAATTTTATTATCTAACAAGGCCATACCTCTTAACACTTCCCAGACATTTCCTCCCTGAGGACTCAACATCTAAATAGATGATCTTCAAGGGGACATTGCAATTCAAATCACAAAAAAGTGGAAGAAGATGGAAGAACTTCTAGTCTAAAAGAACATATTTATCCTGATAGTTTGTCATTAATACAATGATTAACATCCCAGCAACTTCCAAGGAGTAAAGAACAGAACTGATAATCTCCTTTGGGGAAAATGTGGAATATTTCCATAACAGAGTATTATTCAGCTAACAAAATGACATCATGATGTTTTCAGGCAGATGGATGGGACCAGGAAAAATCATCCTTGCTGAAGTAACTATAATGCAGAAAGACAAATATGGTATGTATTCATATATTAGGAGGTCTCCTAAGAGTGGGTGATAAAGTTCCAATAGGCCATCAATTGTGATCCAACCAGTGTTCCACTATGGCAATTGGGTGGCAGTTAATTGATTTGTTGGGCCAAGCCATCCTACAGAAAATTTCAAGCCACCCAGGCTGTTCTTATTAAATATGTTGCACTCTACCCTCAAATGATAAAACAGTGTCATATCTTGGATCTACAGAGATGCATCCTTCTGCATCAAATGGAATTGAATACAGAGACCCACAGTCCAATATGCAGAGAGACAGACCTTAAAGCACCTAGCTCTAAATGGGATTTCCCTATGAAATTGTCCATCCCTGCCCAATGAAATTGTCCATCCCTGCCAAGCTGTGGGAAGTCTGCAGGAATGGAGGCATGAAGAGTATCATAAACAAAAGAAATTGCAGACATTTTGAGAAAAATGCCATGAGATTCAGGCCACAGAGGAAGATCATGCAGGCAGCCTTGGTGAGACCTGATAAGTTAGGGTCAGATATAAGAGGGAGGGGAACCTGTACTCACAGAGACCTATTGAAAGTGCAAAAGTGTAGAAGAAGGAGGGTGGGTGGGACATGGAGGAGAAAAGGGAGAGAGCAGATCATGAGAAAGAAAGTGAACAAATCATAATAAATAAATATATAAGAAAAATTGTCATCAAGGCAAATATAGAGCTCTTCAGGACTAATGGCTTCTTCTTAGGGGTGGTGCCAGGGAGTGAGAAGGATGAACTAAGGTTTTTTCAAGGGACTTGGCACTTAGATTCTGATCATGTTCTCATGAGTAAATGAACAACACATACTTCAATTGATGTATTTTAAAGAAAAAAATGTTTGACACATGAGTAGGAATTTGACCTCTTATAATATACCTCCAATAGGAATTATATTACCTAACAAGGCCATAACTCCTAACCCTTCCCTGATTTTCCTCACCAGGAATTGAACATGTAAATAGATAAGCCTCAAGAGGATATTGCAATTCAAGTCACCAGGAAGTGGAAGAAAATGGAGGGACTTCTAGGCTAAATGAACATAGTTTGTCATTCAATACAATGGTTAAAGTCCCAGAAACTTCCAAGTTCTAAAGAACAGCACTGATAATCTGTTTTTGGGAAAATGTGGAATATTTCCATAACACAGTATTTTTCACCTAAGATCAATGGAAGAACATTGTAATGTATATTATATGAAATTTCCAAATATTTGATAAAAATATTATGTTGACAATTTTTACAATGATTTTTAACATGGAGAAAAGATTCGCCAAAGGAGGGCAGAGTTTTACTTTGTAAGGCTTGCTTTCCAGGATCTCATTATGTAGAGAATCCCACACATGAACTACTGGTTGCCCAGCTACTTCAGACCCCATGAGCTCATGTGGCACCTCTGAACAAGCACTCCTAGCACTAACACTACACGTAGAGAGTTTGTCTGGAGTACCACTAAATGAAACACAACTGCTCTTTTATGCTAGGCATATAGTATGGATCCATTTCTCTTTCTGGAAGGCCTCAGAACCAGGTGGGTTCCTCACTGACCACTGAGTAGAACTGAGTGTTCTACAGCTCCTGATCCAGCCAGATGAACCTAGGCAACCCTGCTCAAAGAGGGTTAGCAACACTAGTGTAGAAGAGCACCAGCTGTCAAATTATTAATTGCCTCTCAGTTCTCTTTTTACATACACTCATTCTTTTACTGTTTCAGCCAAACAAGTCCCAGGAATTATCTGGTTTCCTGCTCTTTTCCCTGTTCTTAAAGAATCAATATCCCAGAAAACCCTAGACCATGCCATCCTATTATATCAATAAGAATGTGAAGGTACATTTAGTGATTACACAAGTAAATGCTCAGTTCAAAGTCACAATCTAGGCAATTTCAGATCCAAGATCACAGTAGGAGACCACTTTGTCATTTGGTACATTCAGCTTAAATGCATATCACATTGAAGCATCCCTACTTAGTAAGCTCTCCAGTTAAATAAACATTAAAGTTTCATTTCCTACCTAATATTGTCACAGAGGTAAACAAGAGTAATGGTGTGGGATCTGGATTAAGGGATGAGAAAAAGGCTGGTTGGGTTTCACAAGAAAAAAATCATTTGTTCACAGGATCAGAGATACTGGAAACTGAGAAAAGTTTGTTTACTCATGTCCATGGAAACCTCAAGATTCTCTCAGGTACTCATTGGCTGAGAGGCAGAATGATGTCATGAAACAGGTGAAAGCCAGTGAAATTTTCAGGAGCCCGTTATTTAAAGGGCCAAATGGACAGCCTATATGAGAGAAGGGCTGAGCTGACATACATGCCTCCATCTGGGTAGCTGAAAGCACACAACTTAGAAAGGACAGTTCCTGGGTCCAAGACTCTTATTTCAGGAAAAGTGTCACATATTTCTTTCAAGTTGGCATATCATCCTCAAAGCACACACTCCCATAATATAACTCCAATAGAAATTATATTACCTAACAAGGCCATAACTCCTAACCCTTCCCTGATTTTCCTCACCAGGAATTAAACATGTAAATAGATAAGCCTCAAGAGGACATTGTAATTCAAGTCACCAGGAAGTGGAAGAAAATGGAGGGACTTCTAGGCTAAATGAACATAGTTTGTCATTCAATACAATGGTTAAAGTCCCAGAAACTTCCAAGTTCTAAAGAACAGCACTGACAATCTCCTTTTGGGAAAATGTGGAATATTTCCATAACACAGTATTTTTCACCTAAGAAAATGACATCATGTTACTTTCAGGCAAATGGACTGTACCAGGAAAAATTATCCTGGGTGAAGTAAGTGAAATGCATAAAGACAAATATGGTATGTCTTCACTTATTGGGAGGTCTCCTAATAGTGGGGGATAAAGTTCCAATAGGTTATCTATTGTGAACAAACAAGTCTTAAACTAGGGTCATTGGTTGGCAGTTAATTGAGTTGTGGGGCCAGGGCATCCTATGGAAATTTTCAAGAAAACCCAGCTTTTGTTATTAAGATTTGTTGCTCTCTGCCCTCATCTCATAGGTCAGTGTAATGTTCTTGTATCCACAGAGATGCTTACTTCTGCATCAAATGGGATTGCATATAGAGACACACAGTCCAATATTATAGACAGAGAGACCTAAAAACACCCAACTCAAAACATGATTTCCCTATGAAATTCTCCCTCTCCTCAGAGCTTTGAAAAGCCTGCAGGAGAGGAGGCAGGAAGAGTGTCATATGTTGAGGGATTTGAGGAGACAAGGAAAACGATGCTCTGAGAATCAGGTGCTGATTGGCTGAGAGGGAGAATGATGTCATGAAATATGTTAAAGCCAGAAAGAGGTCCAGGAACCAGTTATTAAAAGGCCAAGTGGACAGCCTGCTTGAGAGAAAGGCTGAGCAGCACTACATGCGTCGATGTGGGGAGCTGAAAGCACACAACTTAGAAATGACAGGTCCTGGGTCCAAGACTCTCAGTTCAGGAAGAATGTCACATACTTCTCTCAAGAGGTCATTAATAAATCACCTGGTATGACAGCAAAATTGAATTTTGATGTCACAGTGGTATTATCATAATGCTACAATGATATCACACTGTTATTATGACATCACAATGAGGTTATGAATTTAATATGCTATTATGACATTACAATGTTATTATGATATCACAATATTATGATCTTTTATGGTATATCACAAAGGAAGTATAACATCACAATATTAATATAACAATGCAATTTTGATAACACAATGCTATCATGATATCATGTTATTGTTATCATATCACAATCATATTATGATATCACAATGCTATTACAACATCATTGTTGTTGGACATCACAATGGAATTTTTAATTCATAGTGGCATTATGACCACAAAGTACTATTATATCATTACAATGTTTTTATGCCATCACAATGATATCATGATATCACAATGGTTTTATGACATTACAATAGTATGACATCACAATGCTATGATGACCTCCCAATGGTATTAGGACTTCACCATGGTATGATGACATAACTGTTTTGTCATGATACCCCAATGGTATTATGACATCCCAATGTAATTATAATATCCCAATGCTATTATGACATCATAATGCTATTATAACATCACAATGCTATTATATATGTTCACAATGATATGAAATCACAATGGTGTAATTACATCATAATTGTATAATGGCTTCACAATGGTATGTTGTAGGTGATGATCAATATTTACTATTGGTTCATCTTTTATTAATGCTTCCTGTTAATCCTAAACATCTGTATAACCATTTCACCATACAGAGACTGGATTTGGTTAACTTAGAACACAATGCTGGTCAATAGTTACTGCCACCTCAACCTTAAAGCCCTCATAGTTTCCTAACATTTAGATTTTACCCATTATTATTTTTTTGTGAAGTGTTAGGTCTGGTTTATTCTCTCCATTCTGTTCTAAGATCTCTCCTTCAGCTCTGCTTTTTAAGCTCTGCTCCCTCACCCTCTCTCCTTGCATTCATTTCCTGTTCTCTGGCCCCTCCAACTCTTTTTCTCCCCCCTGGCTCCTCCAATTGCTCAACATTGTTGCTTGTAGCTTATTCTGGTCTGTTTACACAAAGTTGAGACAAGATACTTAGACTAACTATCACAATGCAATATCCAGATTGAAACCAGCAAGTGGAGGGTAGAAATCAGCATTGGAATGAACAAGCGTAAGATGTATACATTTTAAAAGAACATTATGCCAATAATGGTATGAGAACATCATAATGCTATGATGATGAAATCACATCATCAGAATTGTGATGATATCACAATTATATTATGAAATTAAAATGGAGTAATGATATAAAAATGCCATTATGACATCACATAGATATTATGACATCATAATGCTACCATGACATCTCAATGAAATTATGATATCATAATCGTATTATGACATGACAACTTTAATATTACATATCAGTTGTATCATGTCATTACAATTGTGTCATGACATCTCAGTGCTATTATGACATAACAATGGTGTCATGATATCCCAGTGCTATTATGAGATTACACTTCTATTATGACCTCCTATTCTCATTATGATATCACAGTGGAATTTTGACATCACCATTTCATTATGACCTCAAAATACTATTATGATATCACAATAGTATTTTGACAGCACAATGAGAGTATGAGATCACAATTGTATTATGAAATCACAATGCTATGATATGATTGTGCACTGACATCACAATAGAACTTTTACATCACAATGGCATTATGACCTGAAAAAAAAGGCTATCATGATATCACAAAGATATAATGACATCACAATGGTATTACATAAGAAAGGTATTATTATTTCACAATGGTATTATGACATCATAATGCTTATGTGATATTGTAAAGTGAGAATGACATCACAATGATATAATGACAGGACAATGGTATGACATCACCCAGGTATAATTTCACAGTGTTATTATGACATCACAATGTTATTATAACTTCACAATTCTATAATGACATCACAATGTTATTATGACATAACAATGCTATTAGACATCACAATACTATTATATCAAAATTCTATTATGGCATGATTGTGGTTTGAGATCACAATGGCATTAAACTCAAAATGCTATTATGATATCATAAGGTATTATAACATCCCAATGCTATTACAACATGATTGTGGTATGAGATCATAATGGTATTATGACATCACAATTGTCTATGTCTTCACAATGGTATGACATTCCAATGATATTATGATTTCACAATGCAATTATGACATCACAATGATATCCTGACAGCACATGAGTATTATCATATCACAATGGTGTTATGACATTACAATGCTGTTTTGACATCACAATAATATAATATCACAGTGCTATCATGACATTAAAATCCTATAATGACATCACATTGGTATGTCTCCTCAGTGATATTATGACATCACAATGTTATGATATCACAATGGTTTTATAACTTCACAATGATAGGATATCCTAATGCTATTATGACATTAAATGGAATTATGACATAAAAATATTACTGTGGCATCAAAATGCTATAATTACATCATAAGGATATGACATCACAATACTATTCTATCCAAATTCTATTATGACATCAAAATGATATTATAACATCAAAATGCTATTACAACATGATTGTGGTATCACATCACAATGCCATTTTGACAACAATCAATGGCATTATGACCTGAAAATGCTATTATGACATCACAATGGCATTTTTACCTCAGAATGAAATCAAGACTTCACAATGCTATTAGAACATGACAATGTTATTCTGACATCATAATGATATGACATTACAATGGTGTTATGACATCACAATGCTATGTCAGCATCAGAATGCAAAAAGGCATTTTGACATTACAATGGTATTATGACATCATGATTTTTATTATGACATCACAGTGCTATTATGACTTCATAACTGTATGAGTTCACAATAGTATAAGGACATCAGAATGATATGACATCACAATGCTATGATGACATCAGAATGCTATTATGGCCCCACAAATGTTTTATGACATCACAGCAGTGATGCTGTGATGACATCAAAATGGTTTGATGACATCCCAATGGTATTATGACGAAACAATGCTATTATAACATCACAACGCTTTTATTAATTCACAGCAGGATGACTTCACAATGGTATTATGACATCACAATGGTAGTGTGACATCACAATACATTCATGTCTTAATAATGATATGACATCACAATGCTAGTATATGACAGTCATATCTCATCCCAATGGTTCATTCTCCACATAGTTTCTTGTACTACTCCTAGCTTAAGACTCTCCTAGCTCTGCCCTAACCCTTTTTTCCTCTCACTCATTTCTTGCACTCTGAGTGGCTCTTCCCTTCTTTCCTGTCCTTTGCCTCCTCCACTCTCCTTGCTCAATATTGTGGCTAGTTGCTTTATTTCAGCCTGTTTATACAAAGTTGTGACAGGATGCATAGAATAAGTATCAATATACAATATCCATATTGAAACCAGGGAGTGGGGGATAGAAATCTGCATTTGAATAAATAAGGGTAAGGTATATACATTTCAAAAGAACATTTTACTAACATTTCCCCCTTTAAGTCCAATAAAAGGCTCCTTTTCTTTCAATAAAATAATAATTATGAAAACTATTAGGTAAATTCTTCATGTGAAATGTCTATTCCATGTGTATTTAGCAACATAAGAGAAAGTATCTGATTATCCTATCTATCTTGACACTTTTAGAGTTCTATACCTAAACTAACTTTTATCCTTATTAATATTACCTATATGAAAACAATTTTTAAATTCTAAACAACTTAAGCTTCATTGTGGCAGAATAAATACTTGCTCTTCAACGCCATCAGAGACTTGAGAAGGAAAAAAAAAATTAGTTACTAGAGGAAAAAGGAAGTGCATGTTAGCAGCTTCCAAAAAATAAGAAAATGACAGAAACAATTTGTTACCTGAACAGTCACCTATAACTCTCTGTCACATTGGAGCACAACTTTCAGCCTTCTGGCTCAGAATATTCGACAGACATATATGTGAAGGAAGAACTATTTAGGACTTGCTTAGTGTGCCTTGTTGTAGTCAGGCAAAGGTATGACATCTTAATGCTATGATGATATATCAATGTTGTGACATCCTAAAGCTATTATGACACCTCAATGTTATGATGACATCACAATGTTAATATGTTATCACAATGGTGTTATGACTTCACAAAGCTACTATGTCATCACAATGTTATTATGACTTCACAATAGTATTAGGATATAACAATTATATTAAGACGTTATAATACTATTATGACATAACAGTGCAATTATGACTCACAGAGACTTCACAATGGTATTAGGACATCACAATGGTATTACTACACCACAATGCTGTGATGATATCACAAACCTGTGAGGACATCACAATGCTATGATGACATAAAAATGCTATGATGATATCACAATAGCATCATGATATCAAAATTCATCAATACATCCCAATGATGTTATGACATCACAAAACATTTACAAAATGATTATGGTATGATATCATAGTGCTATTATGATATCACAATGCTATTATCATATCTCAATGCTATTATGATATCACAATTATATTAAGTCACATTGCTATTATGACATCACAAAAGTATTTTGACATCCAAATGCTACTATGATATCACAATGTTATAACATCCAGATGGTATGATGATTTCATAATGTTATTATGACTTCACAATGCTATTTTGACATTACAATGCTTTTATGACAATAGAATGTTTTTATGACATAATAATGCTATTATGACACCAGCTTATTATGATGACATCACAATGCTCTTACAACATGATTGTGTTATGACATCACAATGAATTTTGACATTACAATGCTATTATGACTTTACAATTATATTAGGATATACAATGTTATGATGACATCACAATGCTATTATGCTATCACAAAGGTTTTATATCTCACAATTGTATAATGACATCACAATGCTATTAACTTCATATGGCATCATGACATCAAAATTCATCATGACATCCCCATGCTATTATGCCAGCACAATTCTATTAAGACATGATTGTGATATGACATCACAATGGAATTTTGATATCACAATAGTATTATGCTATCACAATGGTGATATTCACAGTGCTATTTTGACAACACAATGCTATTATGACATCATTATGATATTTCATCACAATGCTATTATGACATCAAAATGCTATGATAACATCAAAAAACTATAATGATATCACAATGGCATTATAAAATCAAAATTCATCATGACATACCAATGCTATTATGACAGCACAATGCCATTATGACATGATTGTGGTATGATATCACAATGGTAGTATGACATCACAATGGTATTATGAATTCACAATAGTATTATGACCTCAAAGTGAAATTATTACATCACAAGAGTTAGGTGTTTTGGGGCTGTGTGGGAGAATAATGAAACAGGTGATAGCCAGTAAGAGTTTCAGGAGCGAGTTATTATAAGGGCCAGGTGGACAGATTGAAAGGCTGATCAGCCCTACACTCCTCAATCTGGGCAGCTGAAAGCACAAAAACAAGAGATGACTCTTAGTTAAGGAAAAGAGTCACATATTTCTTTCATTTGGTTATTAATAAAGTCACTAGTCCTTGACATGTGTGTTTCACACTAACACAGATTCCATTGTTATTTGTTAAATGTACAGATGTGTCCTCAGTAAAAGTTTTCAACATATAACAATTATTATGTGCGTATTTCTAATAACATGCATTACACTCCTTTTCCATTGCTCCCAGCTTCAAATTCCTACCAATGTGTAACCTTAATTTTTTCTTTAAAATACATCAATTGAAGTATGCATTTTTTATCTTCATATTGAATCATGATCAGAGTCTCAGTGCCAAAAACTTTAAAGAAAACTGAGTTCATCCATGTCCCACCCTGGCACCACTCCCTAGAAGAAGCCATCAGTCCTGAGGTGCTTTATGCTTCATCATCTTGACCACAGATTTTCTTATGTATTTACTTATTACGATTTGTTCCCTTTGTATTTCCTCTTCTACCCCCTCCCTCTTCTCCTCCTTCTTCTATCCCCCTATGTTCTTCTCTAGTTCCCTGATAGGGCAGGTACTCCTCCCTCTTCTATTTGTCCCTAGCTCATGAGGTATGAACAAGGCAGGATCCATCATTTTTCTCTGCTGCCTGATTCTCAGGGCATTGTTCTTCTTTTGGCTTCAATTCCCTCTACTTAAAATACTCTTCCTGACTCTTATTCTGCAGGCTTCCCAGAGTTCTTTGGGTAGGGAGAATTTCATAGGGAACTCCCATTTAGAGCTGTTTTTTTTAAGGTCTTTGCATAATATCAGACTGTGGATCTCTGTAAGCAATCCCATTTGATGCAGAATGAAGCATCTCTGTGGATCCAAGAACATGGCACTGATCAATCAGTTGAGGGCAGAGACAGCTTCCTAAGTAGGGAAGTTTCAAAGTGAAGTCGGAATAAAGGGAATGTACCAAATGACAAGGTACTCTCCTACTTTGGACTTGGAACTGAAATTTCCTATGTTCTGACCTTAAACTGATCATTTATGGACATACTCACTAAATGTATCTTCATATTCTTATTGATATAATAAGCTTTTAGGGCTTTCGGTTCCCTGGACTATTGAGTCTTTATGAGCAGGAAAAAGAGAAGGAAACCGGGTAATTCCTGGGACTGTTTTGGCTGAAACAGAGAAAGATCCGTTAGTGTAAAAGGATAACTGAGGGGACACAAACTACTTGACATCTGGTTTTGTTCCACACTAATTTTGGCAGGCCTCTAAGAGCAGGGGTCCTTTGACACCCAAAGTACAGTTCTGACTGTACTTGAAGCTGTGTCCTATTCAGTGGTCAGTGAAGAATGCTCCTGATTCTGAGGTATACAGTTAAAACTGGGCATTCAGGAAAGAGCAATTGGTCCTTGTTATATGACTAGGACACAAAAGCAGCTGTTTTTCCTTCTGTGGTCCTCCAGACAAACCCTATAAACTTAGTGTTAGTGCCAGGACTGCTTGTTCTGAGATTCCACCTGAACCCCTAGGGTCTGACATACCTGAGTTACCACTAGTTCATGGCAAGGATTCTCTGCTATATAATGAATTCCTGGAAAGCATGCCTTACACAGTCAAACTCTGACCTTCTTATACGGAATCTTTTCTCCATGTTAGAAGTCATTATAAAAGTGGTCAACATATTATTTTTATTGCTTATGTGAGAATTTCATATAATATGCATTACAGTCTTTTGGCAAGGATCCTACTAGGTTCAAATTCCTACCCATGTGCCACAATTATTTTTTTCTTTAGAATGCCTCAATTGAATTATGTGTTGTTCATAAACTCTTTGGACCGTGATCAGAGTCTCAGTGCCAAGTCCCTTAAAGAAAACTGAGTTCTTCCATGCCCCTGGAACAACCCTCAAGAAGAAGCATCACTCCTGGTGAGCTCTATATTGCATCACATTGACCACAGTTTTTCTTATGTATTTATTTATTATATTTTGTTCACTTCGTTTCCCCTATTCCCCTCCATCTTTTCCTGTAAGTCCCACCAACCATTCTCCTTCTACCCTTATGCTCTTTCTGTAGTTACCTGATTCAGAAGGACCTCTTCCCACTTCTATCTGGCCTTAGTTTATCAGGTCTAAACAAGGGTGGCTGTATAATCTTCCTCTGCAGTGTGATTCTGAGTGTATTGTTCTCCTTGTGTCCTCAATTCCCTCTGCTTATCACAATCTTTCTGCCTCCTCTCCTGCAGATATCCCAGAGCTATGAGAAGAGGGGGAATTTCATAATGAAATCCCATTTAGAGCTGGGTGTTTTAAGGTCTCTCTGCATAATATCAGACTGTGGGTCTCTATGCATTCTCATTTGATGCAGAAGGAAACAATTCTGTGTGTACAAGAACATGCCACTAATCTATCAGTTGAGGGCAGAGAAAAACATATTTTAATAACAACAGCCTGGGGTGCTTGAAAATTTCTGTAGCATGCCCTGGTCCAACAAATCAATTAAGTGACACCCAATCCCCATAGTGGAAGACTGGCTTGGTCATAGTAGATTTCCTATTGGAACTTTATTTCCCACTATTAGAAGACCTCCTAATAAGTAAATACGTACCTTATTAGGCTTTCTACATTTTAGTTACTTCACCAAGGATAACTTTTTCTGGTTCCATCCATTTGCCAGGAAATATAATGATGTCATTTTCTTAGCTGAATAATACTCCATTATGGGAATAATCCAAATTTTTCCCAAAGGAGATTGACAATCCTGTTCTTTAGAACTTTGAATTTGCTGGGAGTTTAAATATTTTATTGAATAAACTATCTGGATAACTATGTTTGTTTATCCTAGAAGTCCCTTCATTTTTCTTCTACTTCCTTGTAATTTGAATTTCAATGTCTCCCTGAAGCTCATGTATTTATAAGATTAGTCTACAGTGAGGAAATGTCTGGTTAGATGGTTAGATGGTATGGCCTTGTTAGATAATGTAATTTCTATTGGAGTTATATTATAGGATGCTGGGCTTTGAGGTTGATATGCCAAAAAAGTGACCAGACAGAATGGAGTCTTTATCTCTTGCTCTTTGTCACTTTATATCTTACATTTCTGTTAGTATTGGTCTCCCTATTTCTGAATCTCTCTCTTTAGCTATTTCTCTCTCTGCCTGCCATTTATGTTCAGTACAAAATGCTTTCAGTTCTGCTGAAGGACTAAAACAAGATAACTGCTTGCTGACATAACAATATGGATGGTCTCAGTCAAAATACAAGTCCAACTTAAAAGCTTTTTGTACAAAGAGTTGCTTGGTCAGGGTGCATTTTCACAGAAAGTTGTTCACTGACTGAGAACATATATGTTCATTTAACAATGGAACCTGTAATAATGTGAATGTAACATGTCAAGGACACATGACTTTATTAATGACCTCTTGAAACATATGTGACATTTTTCCTGAACTAAAAGTATTGGACACAGGAAATGTCATCTCTTGGTTGTGTGCTTTCGGCTGCCCAGGTAGAGGCATGTAGTACTCAGCACCCTTTAACTCCAGCAGGCTGTCCACTTGGCCTTTTAATAACTAGCTCATGAAACTGTTACTGGTTTTCACCTATTTCATGACATCATTCTCCCTCTCGCCCAATCAACACGTGAGTGAATCTTGAGGTTTCCATAGGGATGAGAAAATAAACATTCCTCAGTGTCCTGTAGCTCTGATCCTGTGCACATGTGACTTTTATTGTGAAAACAAGCAAATCTTTATTTAATCCTTTTATCCAGATTCCTCACCTTTACTCTTGTTTACCTCTGTTATAATGTCAGGTAGGAAATGAAAGTTTATTGTTTAATTAGACAACTTCCTAAGTAGGGAATATAAAGCTAATTGGAATTAAGGGGAATGTAGCCAATGACAATGTGGTCTCCTACTGTAATTTTGGATCTGAAATTTCCTAGGTTGTGATTTTGACCTTAGCAATTACTGGGTACTCACTAAATATACCTTCACATTCTTATTGATATAATAGACTGGCAGGGCCTTGGGTTCCCTGGGCTATTGAGTCTTTAAGAGCAGTGAAAAGAGGAGACCAGACAATACATTTGGCTGGTTTGGCTGAAACAGAGAAAGATCCTTGAGTGTAAAAGGAGAACTGAGTGGCAATAAACTATTTGAGAGCTAATGATGTTCCTCACTACTGATGCCAAATCTCTATAAGCAGTGTTGCCTTTGCTGACTTGCAAATCATATAACCAGAAATTAGAAGAAAATTCTAGGCTAAAAGAACATTCTTATTCTGAAAATTTGTCATTCACTACACTATAGTCCCAGCAACTTACAAAGACTAAAGAACAGGAATGACAATCTCCTTCAGGGAAAACATGGAAAATGTCTTTAATGGAGTATTATTCAGCTAAGAAAATGACAACAAGACATTTTCAGGCAAATAGATATAACCAGAAAAAATCATCCTGTGTAAAGTAACTAAATGCCAAAAGGCTAATATGGTATGTATTCACTTATTAGGAGTTCTTCTAATACTGGCAGATAAAGTTCTAATAGGCGATCTATTGAGACCAAACCAGGCTTCCACTAGGGGTTTTGAGTGGCAGTTAAATGAGTTTTGAGTTCTGGACATCCTAATTATTTTTTCAAGCCATACAGGCTGTTGTTTTTAAAATATATTGCTCTCTGCCCTCAACTGATAGATCAGTGTCATGTTCTTGGATCCACAGATATGCTTCCTTCTGCATCAAATGGGATTTCATACAGAGACAGTCTGATATTAGGCAGAGAGAGACCTTAGAACACACTGCACTTAATATGATTTCCTAATGAAATTCTCCCTCTCCTCAGAGCTCTGCTAAGCCTGCAGGAGAGGAGACAGGAAGAGTGTCATAAATAGAGGGAATTGAGGACACAAGTAGAACAATGCCCTGAGAATCAGGCCACAGAGGAAGATGATGCATACAGCGTCATAAACTATGGTCAGGCAGAAGGGGAAGGAGTAACTCCCTATTATGAAAGTACTAATTCATAGCGGTAGAAGAAGGAGGCTAGGTAGACAGGAAGGAGAGGAGGGAAGGAGCAGAAGAGAGGATACAATGTGAAAAAAAATTGTAATAATAATTTCATTAGAAAAACTGTGATCAAGGTCAGAAGCATAGAGCTCTACAGGACTAAGGTATTCTTCTTGTGGGTACTGTCTGGCTTGCTTCTTTTTTCTCTGATCTTAAAGACTCAATACCCCAGGGAACTCTAGGCCTGGCCTACCTATTAAATCAGTAAGGATATGAACATACATTTAATGATGACTCAAGTAACTGCTCATTTCAAAGTCACAGTCTAGGAAATTTCAGATCCAAGACCACATTATGAGACCACGTTGTCATTCAGTACACTCCCCTTATTCCCACATTACTTCGAAACTTCCCTCCTTAGGAAGCTATCCAATTAAATAAATATTAAAGTTTAATTTCCTACCTGACATTGTCACAGAAGTAAACAATAGTAAAGGTGTGAGAGTTGGATAAAGGGATGGGATAAAGGCTAGTTAGGTTTCACAAGAAAAAGTCATATGTACACAGGACCAGAAGAACTGGACACTGAGGAAATTTTGTTTACTCATCTCCATGGAAACCTCAAGATTCTCCCAGGTGATGATTGGCTGAGAGGGAGGATGATGTCATGAAACAGATGAGAGCCAGTAAGAGTATCAGGAGCCAGTTATTAAAAGGACCAAGTGGAGAGCCTACCTATGTGAAAGGCTGAGCAGCCCTACATGACTCAATCTGGGCTGCTGAAAGCACACAACACAGAGATGTCAGTTCTTTTGTCCCAAACTAGTTCAGAAAAAGTGTCACATATTTCTTTTACGTAGTCATTAATACAGTCGCTAACCTTGACATGGGAGTTTCATATTATAAGGAATTCCATTATTATTTGTTAACTGCGCAGACATGTCCTCAGTCAGTAAAAATGTTTTAAAAATGCTCTCTAGATCAAGGCAACTCTTTGAACAAAAAGGGGTTAATTGGACTTTGCTTATATTTTTACAGAGACCATCTAAGATGTCACATCAGAAGCAGTCATCTTGTTGTTGTCCTTCAGCAGAACTTAAAGTTTTTCATACTTAACCAAAAGTGGCAGGCTGAGAAAGAGTGACAGAGAGAGCTAGAGAAACATATTCAGAAAGATTAAGACCCAGACAGAACAAAATAAAGATATAAATTGACAGGCCCAAAGAGACATAGACTCCATTCTGTCTAGTCACTTTTATTGGTGTAATAACGTCCAAGCACACCCTCCTATAATACAACACTTTGTATATCCCCATAAACTCTCCAACCTCCCTCCCAATTTCAGCCTTCTTCCCTCTTGTCCACAAAGGCCCTGCCCCAAGCACACTGATATAGAAGGTATTCCTCTCTTCCTTCTGATCCTAGTCTATCATATATCTTACTATTTCTCATTTCTTTCATTAGATTCCTTGCACTTTGCCCAACATTTGGACATAAGTCTCAGCATCTGCTTTGATACTCTTAGGGCAGAGACTTTCAGAGGCCCTCTGTGGCAGGCACCTCTCTTGTTCCCTGTTTTCACTTCTTCTGATGTCCATCTTCTTTGCCCTTTGGGATGGGGAATGAGCATTTTAGACAGAGTCCTCCCTCTTGAGTAGTTTATTCAGGTGTACAGTTTTAGTAGTTTTATCATATATGTCTATGTGAGTGGGTATATTCTATGTGTGTCTTTCTGCTTCTGAGATAGCTCTCTTCCAGTTCCAACCATTTATCTAAAATTTAATAATTTTCTTGTATTTATTGGGGAGTAGTATGGCATTGTATAGCTGTACCACAATTTTTGTATCCATTCTTCAGTTGGGGAGTATCTGTTTCTGTCTAAGTTCTGGCTATTAAAAATAAAGCTGCTACAAACATGGTTGGGCAAAGGTTCTTATTGTATACTTCAGCCTCTTTTGGCTATATGCCTAGGAGTGGTATAGCTGAATCTTGAGGAAGCACTATACCTAGTTGTCTGAGAAAGCACCAGAATAATTTCCAGCGTGGTTTTACAATGTTTCATTCCCACCAGCAGCGGAGGAGGGTTCCTCTTCTCCAGAACATTTCCAGCATGTGTTGTCACTTCAGTTTTTCATCTTGGCCATTCTGAAGGGTGGGAAAGTAAAATCTCAGGGTAATTTTTGATTTGCATTTTCCTGATGGCTAATGACATTGAGCATTTTTTTTTTAATTATTTCTCTTACATTCCTTATTTACACTGGATATCAGCCTTCTTTCCCATAGAGGCTTGGTGAAAATTCTTTCCCATTCTGTAGGCATTCATTTTGTTTTGATGACAGTGACCTTTGCTTTACAGAAGATTTTCATTTTCATGACGTCCCATTTACTGATTGTTCTTAGAGCCTGTGTTGTCTGTCTTCCCCACTTTTTCTTCTGACATATTTAATGGTTTTATGTTGAGGTCTTTGATCCACTTGGACTTTAGTTTTGTTCAGTGAGATCAGTACTGATCTATTTGCATTCTTCTATATGTAGACATCCAGCTAGACCAGCGTCATTTGTTGAAAATGCTATGTTTATTTTTTTTCCATTTTATGATTTTGGCATTTTTGTCCAAACTCAGGTGTCCATAAGTGAATGGATTCATTATTGGGTCTTCTATTCAGGTCCATTGATTCTCCATTCTGTTTCTATATCAGTACCATGCAGTTTTTATTACTGTTGATTTTTAATCTACATTGAGATCAAGGATGATGTTACCTCCAGAAGATCTTTTATTATAGAGGATTATTTTAGAAATTCTGGGTTTCATGTTTTACATATGAAGTTGAGAACTTTTCTTTCAGTCTGTAGAGAAGTCTGTTGGTATTTTGATGGGAACTGCATTGAATCCGTAGATTGCTTTTGGTAAGATGTCCATTTTTAATATGTGAAGCCTGCCACGCTATGAGCATGGGAAACCTTTCCATTTTCTGATATCTGCTTCTAATTCTTTCTTCAGAGACTTGATTTTTTTTTATCCAAGCCTTTGGCTTGCTTGTTTTTTAGGGTTATACCAAATACATGAAAGATATCATCCACTATGACCAAGTGGGCTTCATCCCAGGTATGCAGAGGTGGTTCAGTATATGGAAATCCATCAATGTGATCCACCATATTAAAAAAATGAAAAAAAAAAACACGATAATCTTAGATGCTGAAAAAGCATTTGACAAAATCCAACATCCATTAGAGATCATGGATTAAAGGCACATAACTAAATATATTAAATATAATATACAGAAAGCCTATAGCCAACAACAAATTAAACTGAGAGTAATTTAAAGCAATCCCACTGAAATCAGGGACAAGGCTGTCAACTTTCTCCACATCTCTTCAACATAGTTCTGGAAGTCCTTCCTAGAGCAATAAGAAAATTGAAGGAGATCAAAGGGATACAAATCAGAAAGGAAGAAGTCAAAGTATCACTATTTGCCGATGAAATGATAATATACCTGAGTGAAAACAAAAATTCTACCAGGGAACACCTACAGCTGATAAACACCTTCTCTTCCCTCAGGTGAAGTATAGAGCTCTCCAGGACTGATGGCTTCTTCTTGGGGGTGGTACCAGTGTTCTGCAAGGATGAACTCAGTATTCTTTAAGGGACTTAGTACTGAGACTCTAATTATTTCCAATGAGTATATGTGTTATGCTATCACAAAGGTGTCATTACTTCACAATGCTATTATGGCATTCCAGTGATATTATGACATCACAGTGGTATGATATCCAAATTGTATTATTAAGCCCAATTTTATTAAGACATCACAATTATGACTTCATAATGGTATTATGACTTCACAATGGTATTGTTACATCTCAATACCATGAGGATATCACAATGCCATGAGGACATCCTGATGCTATTAATTCAACAAAATGCTATGATTACATCACAGTGTTATTATGTCATCAAATGGTATTAGGATATCACAATACTATGATGATATCACAATGCTATGATGACATCACAATAGTATGAGATTACTATGCTGTGATGACATCACATTTGCATTATGACATCCCAATATTATTATAATATCACATTGGTGATGATATCACATTGGTGATAATATCACATTGGTGTCATGAGATCCCAATGCTATTATGACATTACAATGATATGACATTACAAAGATTTTATATGAGATAATACTATCATGACATAATAGTATGTCATATTATATGACATAATAATACTATTATGAAATCACCAGCTATAAATGGGATTTCCCTATGAAATTCTCCCTCCCCTCAGAGCTCTGGGAAGCCTACGGGAGAGAAGGCAGGAAGAGTGTCATCAGTAGAAGAATTGAGGACACAAGGAAAACAAAGCCCTGAGAATTGGACCGCAGAGGAAGATGATGAGACCTGATAATTAGGCTCAGATAGAAGCAGGAGGAAGACCACAACTATCAGAGCAAATTTAGAAATTGCAAAGGTCAAGAAGAAGGAGACTAATATTACTGGAATAAGATGAGTGAGAGGGCAGCAAAGGGAATACGATGTAAACATATCTTAATAAATGAAAACTGTTGTCAAGGTGATGAAGTATAGAGTTCTTTAGGACTGATGGCTTCTTCTTGGGGTGGTAACAGCATGCAAGAAGGATGAACTCAGTTTTCTTTAAGAGACCTGGCACTGAGACTCTCATTATGTTTCAATGAGTATATGAACAACACATTCTTCAGTTGATGTATTTATTTATTTTTTGTCACTCATGGGTAGGATTTTGAACCTGGAAAAAGGGAAAAGTAGTGTAATATATATTATATGAAATATCCAAATAAGAAAAATATGTTTTCTTATTATTTTCTTATTATAAAAATAATGTAATTTCTCTACTTTTACATGGAGAAAAGATTCTGCTACAGGAGGGCAAATTTTGACTTTGTAAGCCATTAACTAGTGTTTTCCCAGCTACTTCAGACACCAAGAGGACAGGTGGCACCTCTGAACAGACAGTCCTGGTACTACAGTTTTTCTGGAGGATCATAGAAGGAAACACAGCTGCTCCTGTATCCTAGGCACACAGACATATTTCTCTGTCCTGACGGCACAATTTTAACTCTAAACTCCAGGACCAGAAAGGTTCTTCACTGACCACTGAGTAGGATATAGCTGCCAATTCAGCCTGGTCAGCCAAGGCAACACTGCTCATAGTGGGTTGGCAACACTAGTGTAAAACAGCACCAGATGTCAAAGCATTTATTGCCTCTCCATTCTCATTTTACATACACTGATATTTCTCTGTTTCAGCCAAATCATGACCAGGAATTATCTGGTTTCCTTCTCTTTTCCCTGCTCTTAAAGACTCAGTACCACAGAGAATTCTAGATCCTTCCAGCCTATTAGATCAATAAGAATGTGAAGGTACATTTAGTGATTATGGTAGTAACTGCCAAGTTCAAAATTAAAACCTAGGAATTTTCAGATCCAGGATAACAGTAGGAGTTCTCATTTGGTACAGCTCTTTAATCTCATGTCACTTTGAAACTTTTCTATTTAAAAGCTGTCCAATTAAATAAACATTAAAGATTCTTTTACTATTTGACATTGTCACTGAGGTAAACAGGAGTAAAGTTGTATGATGTGAATAAAAGGATGAGATAAAGGCTTGTTGGGTTTCACAAGAAGAGATCACCTGTGCACAGGATCAGAGATACTAGAAACTGACGAAAGATTGTTTGCTCATCTCCATGTAAACCTCAAGATTCTCTCAGATGCTGATTTATTAAAAAGTAGAATGATGTCATGAAACAGGTGAAAGCCAGTAAGAATTTTGGGAGCCAAATTATTAAATTTTGGGAGCAAAATATTAAAGGGCCAAGTGGACAGCCTGCCTGAGAGAAGGGCTGAGACGCCCTATATGTCTTAGTCTGGACAGCTGAAAGCACACAACCTGTGTCCAAGAATCTTAGTTCAGAAAAAGTGTCACATATTTCTTTCAAGTGGTCATTAATACAGTCACGCATCCATGACATGTGACTTTCACATCATCACAGATTCCATTATTATTTATTAAATGCAAAACTATGTCCTTAGTCAGTGAATTACTTACTATAAAACTGCTCCATGTGGAGAGCAACTAAAACCAAAATTAGAAGCAATTAGAACCAAAAGCTTATATGTTTAAAGAGAACATCAAGGATGACACATATCAAACACACATCTTTTTTTAGTCCTTCAGCAGAACTAAGAGCTTTTCATACTGAACCACACTGGCAGGCAGAGAGCGACAGAGAGAGAGAGAGAGAGAGAGAGAGAGAGGAAAGATGCAATGAGCTAGAGAGACAGATAAAGAAAATAGAGAGACTGAGACTGACAGAAAAAAATATAAAGTGACCGAGAGACAGAGACTCCATTCTTTCTGGTCAATTTCTTTGGCATATCAACCTCAAAACATACCCTCCTATATTATAACTCCAATAGGAATTATATTATTTATTTAGGCCATACCTCCTAACCCTTCTAAGAAATTTCTTCAGTGGGGACTAAACATGTAAATAGATGAGATTCAAGTAGATATTGCAATTGAAATGAGGAAGTGATAAAAGATGGAGGGACGTCTAGGCTAAAAGAATATAGTTTGTCATTCAATACAATGATTAAAGTCCCAGAAACTTCCAAGTTCTAAGGAACAGGGCTGACAATCTCCATTGGGGAAAGTATGGAATATTTCCATAATAGAGTATTATTCTGCTAAGAAAATGACATCATGATATTTTCAGGCAAATGGATGAAACCAGGAAAAATCATCCTGGGTGAAGTAATTAAAAGGAAGAAAGAAAATATGGATTGTATTCACTTATTAGGAGGTCTCCTAATAGTGGAGAATAAAGTTCCAAGAGGCCATCTTTTGTGAACAAATGAGTTTTAAACTTGGTTGGTTGGGTAACAGTTAATTGATTTGTGGGACCAGGGCATCCTAAGGACATTTTCAAGCAACGTAGGCTGTTGTTATTTAAATATGTTTATCCCTGCCTTCAACCTATAGATCAGTCCTGTGTTTATATATCTACAGTGATGCTTTATTCTTCCTCAAAAGGGATTCCATACAGACACCCACAATCTGATATTATGCAGAGAGAGAGCTTAAAACACCAAGCTCTAAATGAGATTTCACTATGAAATTCTCCCTCATGTCAGAGCTCTGTAAGCCTCCAGGAGAGGAGGCAGAAAGACTGTCATAGGTAGAGGGAATTTAGGTCAAAGAAGAATAGTGCCCAGAGAATCAGGTGGCAGGAGAAAATGATGAAGCCAATCTTAATGAGATCCGATAAACTGGGGTTAGATAGAAAGAGGTAATTAGAGAAAGGCATAAAGGTAGAAGAAAGAGGGTGGGACTGGAAGTAGATGAGAGAGGGAATATCAGAGGGCATACAAGAGAACAAATCTGAATAAATACATAAAAAAACTGATCAAGATGATGAAGTATGAACAGCACATACTTCAATTGATGTATTTAAAAGAAAAAAAATATTGTGACACATGGGTAGGTATTTAAACCTGGGAGCAATAAAAAAGGATTATAATATATATTATATGAAATTCCACATATTCAGCAAAATAATGTGTTGAAAACTCTTACAGTGACTTTTAACATGGAGAAAAGATTCCTCTAAAAGAGGGCTTTTGTTTGAATTTTTATGGCAGGCTCCCCAGGAACTCAATGTAGCAGAGAGTCTCAGCCATGAACCTGTGGTTACCCATCTACCTCAGACTCCATGAGCTCAGGTGACACCTCTGAACAATCACTAACAGTATGTTTTGAGGGATTGTCTCAAGGACCACTGGAGGAAATACAGCTGCTCTTGTGTCCTAGCCACATAATACAGACCTATTTCTTTATCCTGAAGACCCAGGAATAACTGTAAACCACACGAATAAGAGGGTTACTCACTGACCACTAGGTGGGGCACAGCTGCTGATCCTGCCAAATTAGCCAAGGCAACCTTGATCAAATAGGGTTGGCAACACTCATATGGAACAGCACTAGCTGTCAAATCATTTATTGACCCTCAGTTCTCCTTTTTCACTTACAGATATTTCACTTTTTTAGGCAAACCAGTCCCAGGAAGTATCTGGTTTCCTTCTCTTTCTTCTGCTCTTAATATTCCATAACTCAGGAAATCCTAGACCTTGCCAGCCTATTATGTCAATATGATTGTGAAGGTACATTTAGGCAGTAAGCCAGTAACTGCTCAGTTCAAAGTCACAACCTAGGAATTTTCAGATCCAACATCACAGCAGGATATCACTTTGTCATTCAGTACATTCTCTTTAATCCCACATCATGTTGAAGCTTGCCTACTTAGGAAGCTGTCCAATTAAATAAATACTAAAGTTTCATTTCCTACCTGAGATTGTCACAGAGCTAAACAGGAATAAAGGTGTGAGATCTGGATAAAGAGATGAGATAAAGGCTTGATGGGTTTTACAAGAAAAAGTCACATATGCACATTATCAGAGATATTGGACACTGAGGAAAGTTTGTTTACTCATCTCCATGGAAACCTCAAGATTCTCCCAGGTGCTGATTGGCTGAGAGGGAAATGATACCATTCAAAAGGTGAAAGCCAGTAAGAGTTTCTGGAGCCAGTTATTAAAAGGTACACGGCCTTCTTGAGAGAAAGGCTGAGCAGCCCTACATTCCTCAACCTGGGCACCTGAAAGCACAACACACAGATGTCAGTTCCAGTGTCCAAGACTCTTAGTTCAGGAAAAGTGTCACATATTTCTTTTAAGTGGTCATTAATTAAGTCACGTTTCCTTGACATGTGAGTTTTACATTATCACAGATACCATTATAATTCGCTAAATGCACAGGTATGTCCTCAGGCAGTGAATTACTTACAGGGAAAATGTTCCCTACCAAGACAACACTTTGAATAAAAAGCATTTTATTGGGACCTTGCTTATACTTTTACAGAGACCATCCAGGATGTCAGGTCTGCAGATGCAGTCATCTTGTTGCAGTCCTTCAACAAAACAGAGATCTTCTCCTACTGAAACACACGTGGCAATGGAGAGAGAGGGATAATGACAGACAGAGTGAGAAAGAGATAGAGAAAGTGATTCAGAAATTGAGAGACCAACACAGACAGAAACAAGAACATAAAGTGGCAGAGACTGAGAGACAGAGACTCCATTCTGGTCACTTTCATTGGCACATCATCTTCAAAGCATACCCTCCTGTAATATAACTTCAATAGGAATTATGTTGTCTAACAAGGCCATACCTCCTAACACTTCCCAGACATTTCCTCAACAGAGACTCAACATGTAAATAGATGAACTTCACATTGACATGGCAATTCTAATTATCAGGAAGTGGAAGAAGATGGAGGCACTTCTAGGTTAACAGAACATAGTTATCAGAACAGATTGTCATTCAATACACTGATGAAAGTCCCAGCAAATTCCAAGCACTAAAGAACAGGACTGGCAATCTCCTTTGGGGAAAATGTCGAATATTTTCATAACATATTAATCTTAAGCTAAGAAAATGACAACAAGATATATTCAGGGAAATGGATGGAACCAGGAAAAACCATCATGTGTAAAGTAATTAAAATGTAGAAAGACAAATATATATTCACTTATTTTGAGGTCTCCTAATAGGGGCAGAAAAGTTCCAATAGGCCATCTATTTTTACCAAACCTGTCTTCCACTAGGGTCATTGGGTGGCAGTTAATTGAGTGGTGCCTGGACATCCTACAGAAATTTTAAAGCAAACCAGGCTGTTGTTATTAAAATATATTGCTCTCTGCCATGTTCCTCTAACCACAGAGTTGCTTCCTTCTGCATCAATTATGATTGTATCCAGTCCTATAATATGCAGAGACTTTAAAACACCTACCCCTAAATGGGATTTCCCCTCAGAGCTCAGGAAAACTTCAGGTGAGTGGACATGAAGACTGTCATAAAGAAGAGGAAATTGAAGACACAAGGAGAACAAAGCCCTGAGAATAAAGACACAGGAGAAGAAAATGCAGCCATCCTTGATGAGACCTGATAAGCTAGGGTCAGATAGAAGGAGGAGGAGGACCACACCTACCAGGTAACTAGAGAAAGAGCATAGGTGTAGAAGGAGGGTGGGTGGAACTGGAAATGAGAAGAGGGATGTACCAGCAGAGGGGATACAAAGTGAACAAAACAAAATCATTAAATGCATAAGAAAATTTGTGATCAAGGTGATGAAGTATAAAGCTCTTCAGAACTGATGGCTTCCTTTTTTTGGTGGTGTCAGGGTGTGGCAAGGATGAACTCAGTTTTCTTTAAGGGCAATGGCACTGAGACTCTGATTAAATTCCAATGAGTATATAACAACACATAATTCAATTGAAGTATTTTACAGAAAAGCAAATTTTTAGTGTGACACATGGGTAGGAATTTGAACCTCGAAGCCACAGAAAAGGAAGGTAATGTATGTTATATGAAATTCCCACATAATCAATGAAAATACTATGTTGACAATTTTTATAATGACTATTAACATGCAAAAAAAGATTCCACAAAAGGAGGGCAGAGTTTGACTGTGTAAGGCATGCTTTCAGGAACTCAGTATGTATCAGAGAATCAGAGCCATGAACTGATGTTTACTGAGCCACATCAGACCCCATGAGCACAGGTGGGCATTTCTGAACTAGTCCTGGTATAAACACTACATTTAGAGGGTTTTTCTGGGAGACAACAGCAGCAAACACAGCTCCTCTTGTGTTCTAGGCCTATAATTTCTCACTAACCATGGAGGAAGACACAGCTGCTAATTCAGGCAGGTCAATCAAGTCATCCCTGCTCTTAGAGGGTTGGCAACAGTAGTTTTGAACAATACCAGCTGTCAAAGAGTATATTGCCCCTCTTTTATAGTTTTACATACATTGATCTTTCTCTGTTTCAGCCAAATCAGGCCCAGTAATTGTCTCATTTCCTTCTCTTTTCCCTACTCTTAAAGACTCAATACCCTAGGGAAACCTAGACTCTGACAGCCTATTATATCAGTAAGAATGTAAAGTTACATTTAATGAGTACACCAGTAAATGTGCAGTTCAAAGTCACAATCAAGGGAAATTCAGATCCAAGACCACAGAAGAAGACCACCTTGTCATTCAGTACATTCCCCTTAATCCCACATCATTTTGAATCTTCCATACATAGGAAGCTGTCCAGTTAAATAAACAATAAAGTTTTTTTTTTCCTACTTGAGATTGTCACAGAGGTAAACAGGAGTAAATGTGTGTAATCTGCATAAAGTGATGAGATAAATGCTTTTTGGGTTTCACAAGGAAATGTCTCATGTGAACAGGGTCAGAGATATTGGACCCTGAGGAAAGTTTGTATACTCATCTCTATGGAATAGTCAAGAATCTCTAAGTAATTGATTGGCTGAGATTGAGAATGATGCCATGAAACTGGTGAAACCCAGAAAGAGTTTCAGGAGCCAGTTATTAAAAGGGCTAAATGGAAAGCCTGCTTGAGAGAAAGGCTGAGCAGCCCTGCATGCCTCAGTCTGGGCAGCTGAACTCACACAACAAACAGTTGACAATTCCTGTGTCCAAGACACTTAGTTCAGCAAAAGTGTTATATATTTCTTTTAAGTGGTCATTACTAAAGTCCTGTTTCCTTGACATATGACTTTTATGTAATCACAGATTCCATTATTATTTGTTAAATGCACAGATATGTCTTCAGTCAATGAATTACTTACTGGAAAATGTTCCCTGACCAAGGCAATTCTTTGATCAAAAAGCTTTTAATTAGGACTTTGCTTATATTTTTACAGAGACCATCCAAGATGTCATGTCAGCAAGCATGTTGTAATTCTTGTTGTATTCCTTCAATATAACTGAGAGCTTTTCATACTGAACCACAAGCAGCACGCAGAGAGAGGTAGACAGAGACAGAGAGAGAAATAGCTAGAAGGACAGAGTCAGAAATGGAGACACCTAGACCAAAAAAAAATGGTATAAAGTGACAGAGACCTAAGAGACAGAGACTCCATTCTGTATGGTCACTTTCATTGGCATATCAAACTCAAAGCATACCCTCCTATAATATAAATCCAATAGGGATTATATTATCTAAAAAGTCCATAACTCCTAATGATTCCCAGACATTTTCTCACTAGGTATTCAAAATAATGAACTTCAAGAGGACATTGCAATTCAAATCACCAGGAAATGGAAGAAGATAATCAACTTCTAGGCTAACAAAACATAGTTATCTTGATAATTTTTCATTCAATATTATAATTAAAGTCCTAGCAAGTTCCAGGTTCTAAAGAATAGAACTGACAATTTCTTTTAGGGAAAATGTGTAAAATTTCCATAACTGAGTATTATTCAGCTAAGAAAATGTCATCATGATATTTTCAGGCAAATAATTGGAACCAGGAAAAATCATCATGGGTGAAGTAACTAAAGTGCAGAAAGAGAAATATGGTATGTATTCATGTATTATGAGGTCTCCTATTACGGGGGGGGGATATAATTTCAATTGGCCATCTATTGTGACCAAGCCAGTCTTCCACTAGGGTGTATGGATGGCAGCTACTTGAGTTGCTGGCTAGGACACACAAGGAAACATTTTCAAGCAACCCAGGCTGTTGTTATTCAAATACATTGCTCTCTTCCTTCAACTGACAGATTAGTGCAGTGTTCATGGATCCACAAAGATGCTTTATTCTACATCAAATGGGATTGCATACAGAGACCCACAGTTTAAAATTAGGCAGAGATAGACCTTAAAACACCTAACTCTAAATGGGATTCCACTATGAAATTCTCCCTACCCTGAGAGCTCTGGGAAGCCTGCATGATAGAAGGCAGGAGGAGTGTCATAAGTATAGGGAATTGAGTACACAAGGAAAAAAATGCCCTGATAATCAGACCTGATAATCACAGGAAGAGGATACACCCAGCTTTGATGAGACCTGATAAGCTATAGTCAGATAGAAGGGGGAGAAGGTCCTTCCAAATCAGAGAACTACAGAAAGGGCATAGGGTAGAATAATGAGGGTGGGTGGGACTGGAAGGAGAATAGGGAGGGAGGAGGAAAGGGGATACAAAAAGAACAAGTCTTTTCAGGCAAATAAATGAAACCAGGAAAAAATTATGCTATGTGAAGTAAGTAAAATGGAGCAAAACAAATATGGTATGTATTCACTTATTAGGAGATCTCCTAATAGTGGGGGGTTAAGTTCCAATAGGCCATCTATTATGACCAAACCAATCTTCTACTAGGGGGATTGGGTGGCAGTTAAGTGGGTTGTTGGGCCAGGACATCCTTTTGCAATTTGCAATCAACCCAGGCTGTTGTTATTATAATATGGTGCTCTCTGCCCTCAACTGATAGATCAGTGTCATGTTCTTGCTTCCAAAGGAAGGCTTCCTTCTGCATCAAATGGGATTGTATACAGAGACCCACAGTCCAATATTACGCAGAGAGAGGCCTTCAAACATAAAGATCTAAATGGGATTTCCCTAAGAAATTCTCCTTCCTCTCAGAGCTCTGGAAATCCTGCTGAAGAGGAGATAGGAAGAGTGTCATAATGAGAGGCAATTGAGACCACAAGGAGAACAATGGCCTGAGAATCAGGCAACAGAAGATGATGATGCAGCCAGCCTGATGAGAATTGATAAGGTAAGTTCAGATAGAAGGGGGAGGAGGGCCTTCCCTATTATGGAACTAGAGAAAGGGCATAGTGGTAGATGAAGGAGCCTGGGTGGGACTGGAAGGAAAGAGGATGTGGTAGCATAGAGGATACAAATGAAAAAATAGTAATAAATAAACATATAAGAAAAACTGTAATCAAGGTGGTGAAGTATCAGTCTTCAGGACTGATGGCTTCTGCTTGGGGGTGGTGCAAGGGTGTGGCAAGGAGGAACTCAGTTTTATTTAAGGGACATGACACAGAGACTCTGATTATATTCCAATGAATATAAGAAAAATACATATTTCAATTGATGTATTTTAAAGAATAAAGAATTTAGTGTGACACATGGGTAGGAATTTGAACCTGGGAGCAATGGAAAAGGAATGTAATGTATATTATATGATATTTCCACAGTCAATAAAACTAATATGTCAACAACATTTACAATGACTTTTAACATGGAGAAAAGATTCCGCTAAATGAAGGCAGAGTTTGACTCTGTAAGGCATGCATTCAAGGAACTCATTAGGTAGCAGAGAATCCTAGCCATAAACTAGTGGTTACCCACCTACCTCAGACACTATTAGCTCAGATGGCACCTCTGAACAAGCAGTCCTGGCACTGACACTACTTTTAGAGGATTTGTGTGGAGGACAAGAATAGAAAACACAGCTTCTCTTGTGTCATCGGTATATAACACGGACCCAAATTTTTTTCTGAAGGCACATTTTTAACCTTAAACCCCAGGACGAGGAGGGTTCCTCACTGACCATTGAGTAGGACACAGCAGCCAATCCAGCATGGTCAGGCAAAGCAACTGTGCTTATTGAGGTTTGCCAAAACTAGTATTGAATAGTTCCATCTGTCAAATCATTATTACCTCATTTCTCTTTTTATACTCACTGATATTTCTCAATTTCAGCCAGAACAGACTCAGGGATTGTTAGGGTTCCTTCACTTTTCTCTGCTCTTAAAGACTCAATATCCCAGGGAATCCTAGACCTTGCCTACCTATCATATCATAAGAATATGAAGGAAAATTTAGTGAATACATGGGTAACTTGTCAGTTCAAATTCACAACCTAGGAAATTTCAGATCCAAGACAATAATAGGAGACCACCTCGTCATTTGGTACATTCCCCTTATTCCAACATTACTTTTAAGCTTCTCTACTTCAGAATATGTACAATTAAACAAAACAGTAAAGTTTCATTTCCTACCTGGCATTTTCATAAGGTAAACAGGAGTAAAGGTGTGGCTGCTGGTATTTTGGGGTATCATGATATGGGCACACCATGATTTGGGGGCTCTCCTGGATCTCCAAGACCTTGCAGGACTTGTGACCGGAGGATTGGAGGCCCAGGTAAGTGTGTATTTTTTGCCATGTTCTATGTCTCTCTTCTGTTGTTCTATGTATTTTTGAGAACTCAAGATAATATACAGTGAGTGGCAAGGGATTGGTTGTGTCACAGTGCTGACATATCGGCATACCAAGGCAATGGGGGATCTTGGGAGACGTTCTAAATTCCAGTGGGACAGTGCTCTCCAATAGCACTGTGAGGGACACGGAGTCCCAAATCTGTTTGATAGGCCTAGAAAGTGGGTTGCTACCACAGAGACAGGAAGTACTGGTGGAATCTGTTCTTTTGTCTCTGTGTTTCTGGTTGTCTAGCAACTGCTGAGTGTAAAAAGAAAGTGCTTAAAATGAAAGTGCTGGAGAAAGTACGTAAAGATTTGACTTTCTGTTTAAATGTATATATGGCCATCATGTTTGTTTTTGACTAATCCTATGCTCTGTAGGTCATGGTTAATATGATCAAAAGTAATTGGGTATGTTTAAAGGTTAAATTCATATTTGTTTAAAATGTATATATGTGCCTATGTGTTGATGAGGTCGATAAACACATCTGTTTAAATAGCAACAATATAGGTTGCCACGTGGTATGTGATGTGCCTCACTGACATCTTGAAGTTGCCATGTGGGCTATAATGAGACCGCCATATTGAGATTGTCATGTGCACTGTAATGTGATCTTGATGTCCATATGGTTTGGGTCAAAAAATAAAAGGAGAGGAGGAACCTTGCTCAAATAATTTTCATTTCATTCTAGATTAATTAGTTATTTTATGTGGGTATTGGTTTTAAAAATTAAATTGTTTGGATTAGTAAATTCTGGTTTTAAAATCTAGTTTTGACTTTTAAAATTATGGTTATGCTTTGATACTTCTCTTCTACAAAAAAGGGGTACTTTACTTTGACATTGCAAAAGCAGGTTTTAGAAAATGTTTAAATGTTTAAGGCTTTAAAACATTTAAAGTTTTTCAGATAGTTTAGACAATGATCTTTGGTGGTCTAACAAAAAAATTTAAATAGTTTCTCAATCGTTTTGGGGAGAAAAAATTAGGTATTATATGGTATGCAGTAATTGAAAAAAAATGCAGTATTTACAATGTATCTTATGGAGAGCTGTTTGTTTATTAAGTTTCTTTGTTTATTGAAAAATATGTTTATATCCTGGCCCTCACCTTGAGACAGAGAAAAGAGAAAATTTCACCAAGTTCCTTAGAGTATGTTTATGTAACCTTGGACCATATCTGCTACACAGAAGTAATTTTAGAAAAAGAGTTTAGCAGTTTCAGAAGTTCTTTTGTATTAATATGACTGTTTTTGCTTTGCCTATAAAAAACAAATTGTGGACTCTGAGCTCCAGCAGGATCAAGACAGAAGGGAAAGAATTTTAATGAGAATTCTTATGTTTTCTAAAATTCAAGAGAGAGAGAGCAAGAGATATTAAATAAAAGAATAGCTTGTCTAAAGTAAGGATGTCTGGTTAAGCCAGAAGAATGAAGCTAGGAACCTGAAGATATATAGAATGTTGCAAAAGGTTAGTGTATGAATAAATAACCAGAGGGTAGATATGATTTGAGAAAGAACTGTATTTAAAAATATGTTGTACTTCATTTAAAGGGCTGGTGATTCTGCATTGGAAAATATTTTCTTATGCTCTTTTAAGGGGGAAGAATTTTGGCTGATAGGTTTGCTGTGGCCAGAATATTTCATATAATTTAAAATTGTTCTGTACTATTATGTTATGTGGTTGGTTCTAGGGCTTGTTTGGTTACATTGTTAGAACTTTTGGTTATTGAGGATTGTGGATGCTCCACAGAGTTTGCTATATCATCATCAGCACCTAATGGCTATGTTTTATTTTGCCAGCCACCTGTGGGAACAGGTGGCTAGTGCAGGCATAGCTTGGTTATTTCTTGGTTCAGAGCTAAAGAGAGTAGAACCATCACAGTTTTGGCACAATCTTTGTTTAGGGCTGCCAGCTGTATTCAGTTCCCTGTTTAGATGTTACCATCTAAAGGACAACTTTTGTCCTTTAAGCTTTTTACTATTCAATTTTAATGCAAGATGTGCTAGCCTCTCTATAAACTGTATCTGATTAAAAGATTTGCTCTGATTTTAGTTCGGATAGAGCAGATTTAAAGTTATACTAAAAACTCCAGTTGGTTAAGATGTTGAGCTTTACCTAGTGTCTTTGTTTAGGTTTTTAAGGTTAAGCCTAGAATGGGTAATCATAAAGTTTGTCTATGTAGATCTACTTAAAATATATAGTTCTAAAATATGCATCTTTGGAATATGCCAGAATTAGAGAGTATGGCATTCTTTTTTATAGAACACAGTTTAGAGCAGTTGATAAAGATAGACACAGAGTAACTCAGACATGCTGGCATTTTAGCATGTGTAAACTTATTGTGACATAGAGTCCAAAAATCATGGCAGTAGTTCCCCCAAGGTCTCTGAGATTTGGCTTTGCCTTTAAAATCAACAGATGATGGCAACTCTGGATTGTGATATGCTAACCACTGGGTAATACTGCCTCAACTGGCCCACTGCTAGGCCCAGCCTAAACTTTGGACACCTGGAGATTCATTGTTTTACATTTCGAGAGGCAAGTTGAGGTCAATACTCGTGTTCCTATTTCCACAGAAACAGTCTCTCATTTTCTGTGCCAAATGGCTGGACTGCCTCTGCTCATGATGCCATAAGGCCACAAGAGCCAGGTACACTTCCTAGATGATGGACTAACTAGTCATCTCTTTCATTTTGATTGGTACATAGATTGGTATATATAATTTATCCTTCTCAGGTCTCTGATCACTGTGATGGCTATGTTAAGCTAATGGTAGCTTTGCAGCTAAAGAGCAGATAGTTAGAACCACTCATCTTTTTGGTCAGTTCATTAGATAGCTAGAACTACTGGGTACTAGATCGCATATTTAAAAAGAAAAACTGGTTTGCATTGCTCACAGAATTCATGTCAATTGCCTGTGTCTTAAGATATTTGGCTGGATAAAAAGACAAGGAGTTTAACCTTTTAAGTTATATAAATATGTGTTATAAAGATATTAAAATAACTTAAAACATATTAAAATGTGAGATACTTTAGATTCCACACCCTCTCTACTGTTGTACTTATTTTATAAGATTTCAGAAGTTCAGAGTTTTCGTATTGATCTATAGAGTTCTGCTAAGTTAATGGAGCACTAACAGTTTTGGTTTTTTCTTGTTTTGTTTTTTTTTTTTTTTTCAGTTACCAGTTTGAGATTTAAATTTTCTTTGGTAGTTTTCTAAACATAGATTTAAAGATGCTTTTCATCATACTAAAAACATCTGTTAAATGTGTATATCTGACCCAAAAGCCATAGCCTTTACTATACTATTCTTAATATCTGCCATTCTGAGGTAGACAGGATTTAGGAATATCTTAAACATATTACTTCTCTTTGTTTTGTTAAGGAAAGTCCAAGCATCCAGGGTTTAGCAGTAAATCCATGAATGTATTTTTGCCTTACTTTCCAGTGTGAACATGGAGATGGGAGCTAAAGGTAGATACTGAGTGTATGAAAAATGGCCTAGCTCCATTACTGGCTGGTTACCAACACCTGTGCCCACAGAAGAAGTGTTAGACTTCCAAACTGTGGACATACTTTAGTTGTTTATAAAGGTTATAAAACAAACAGGTAACTGATACTCATTCAGTGGGATGCAGATTTACCTGTTACACTCAGAATATTGTTATATTAGATTTGTTGATATGTTATTTTTCAGAGTTTTTTTTTAATATATATTTTCTTTTGTGTACTAAAAAATTCTGGAAATCAAAAAGTTATATTACCTGTATCTGACATAGCTCAAGTGGATCCCAGAGGAATTTTTCCCTTGTCTTTAGATTCTTCACTTTTCCCATTTAATAGACAAATTTTAACTTCTGTCTCCAGTTTAAATTTGTCTCAGTAGATTTTCACCTGTTTGACTCTCTTCCAGGATCAGCTATGGACTGAGAGCTGAAATCTGGATTTCCTGGAAACTGACACAATTGCTCCTTGCCTCTTTGGGTGGATCAACTAACCAGAGGCTTCTGAGGACTGCCCCGTTGCCTAGCCTTTGACTGGCATTTCAGACTTCCTTATCTCTGATGCCAATGGTCCTTTGTTACAATGGTCCTTTGTTAGCATGGAAGTAATTTTAGAAAAGGAGACCCTTGTCCTGAAATCCCATCTAGCAGGCTGAAAGGCTATGTCAAAAGGGGCTCCCTGACATTAGCTATTATCTTGGGCACCTGCTTAGCTGAAATGGCAACTAATATTGCAGCAACTGGGCTCAAACCTAGAGAAAACCTAGAGAGAAAGGATAATAATTCCCCTTGGCTTACTACCCATATATCTTCCCTGAAGGGACTCCTACTCATTTTGATTTTTATCTTATCAAAGATAAAATTGGTGGCAGTTAATTAAGTTGTAGGACCTGCAAATCCTAACAAAATTTTCAAACAACCCAGGCTGTTATTAAATATGCTGCTTTCTTCCCTCAACTGATAAATCGTTGCTATGTTCTTGCATTCACAGAGATGCTTCCTTCTGCATAAAATGTGATTCCATATAAATAACCACAGTCTGATATTATGTACAAAAAGACCTTAAAAAAAAAACACAGGTATAAATGGGATTTCCCTATGAAATTCTCTCTCCACTCAGAGCTCTGGGAAGCCTGCAGGAGAGGCTTGTATCTTAAATTGCTTGATGGTTTTCATACAGTCAGACAGGTAAGGAAATCAACAAAATGGTTCAAGATCTGAAGATAGAATTGGAAAAATTAAAGAAAACACAAACGGAGTATGTCATGAAGAAGGAGAATCTAGGAAAGAAAACCAGAACTACAGAGGAGGGCATAATCAACAGACTACAAGAGATGGAAGAAAGAATCTCAGGTATGGAAGATACAATGGAAGAAATCGATGTAGCTGTCGAAGAAAATAATAATTCTATAAAAATCCTGACACAAACCATCCAAGAAATACAAGACAACATAAAAAGACAAAACCTAAGAATAATAGGAATAGAGGAAAAATAAGATTCACTCCTCCGAGGCCCAGAAAATGTTTTCAGCAAAATCACTAAAGAAAATTTCTCCAAGTTAAAGAAGAGGCCTATAAGAATATAAGAGGCCTACAGAACACCTAATAAATTAGACCAGAAAGGAAAATCCTCCTGTCACATAAAAATCAAAACAGTAAGTATACAGAACAAAGAAAAAATACAAAAAGCTGCAAGGGAAAAAAGCCAAGTAACGTATAATGGCAAACCCATCAGAATCACAGCTGGCTTCTCAACAGAAACTGTGAAAGCCAGAAGAGCCTGGATGGATATCAGGCAGACTCTAAGAGAACACAGATGTCAGCCTAGGCTACTGTACCCAGCACAACTCTCAGTCCTCATAGGTGAAGAAAACAAGATATTCAATGACATAAACAAATTTCAACAATACCTACACACAAATCCAACATTACAGAGATACTAGAAGGAAAAATACAACCTAAGAAAACTAACTATATTCAAGATATTCCAGGAAATAAATAACCTCACTAAAGCAAAACAAAATGTAGCCAAACACACAAACATACTACCATGGCCAACATCAATATCAAAGGATCTAACAGCCACTGCTCATTAATCTCCCTCAACATCAATGGACTCAATTCTCCAATTAAAGGACACAGACTAATAGAATGAATGGGTAAACAAGACACAACAAACTGTTGCATACAAGAAACACACCTAAATCACAAAGATAGATATTACCTGAGAGTAAAGGGCTGGAAGACAGTTTTCCAAGCAACTGGACCCACAAAGCAAGCAGGAGTAGCCATCCTAATATCTAATAAAGTAGATTTTTAACCAAAATGGATCAAAAGTGATAGAGAAGGACACTACATATTCATCAAGGGAAAAATCCACCCGGAAGGTATCAGAATCATGAACATCTAGGCTAGAAATGCAAGGGCACCCACATTTGTAAAATAAACTTTTAATAAAATGTAAATCACACATAGACCCCCACACATTAAAAGTGGGAGGCTTCTACACCCCACTCTCAACAAAGGACAGGTCAACAAAACAGAAATTAAACCAAGAAACAATAAATCTGACAGAGGTCATGAATCAAATGGACCTCACGGACATGTACAGAAGCTTTCACCCAAACTCAAAAGCATTTCCCTTCTTCTCAGCATGTCATGGAACCTTCTCCAAGGTAGACCATATATTTGGTCAACAAGCAAGCCTCAACAGATACAAGAAGATAGAAATAATCCCTTGTATCCTGTCTGATCACCAGGGACTAAAACTGGATCTCAATGACAAAAATAGCAAAAGGACTACACACACAAGAAACTGGACAACATGATAATAAATGACAACTGGGTCAGAGAAGAAATAAAGAAAGAAATTGAAGACTTCCTAGAATTCTATGAAAATGAAGGCATAATATACCCAAACTTATGGGACAAATTAAAAGCAGTGTTAAGAGAAAAGTTCATAGCCCTAAGTGCCTTAAAAGAAAAAACTCTAGACAGTGCCCTCAAGCAACTTAATGGCTCAGTTAAAAACCCTAGAAAAAGAAGAAGCAGAGACATTAAAGAGGAGTAGACAGCTGGAAATAATCAAACTCAGGGCTAAAATCAATCAATTAGAAATAAAACAATTCAAAGAATCAATGAAACCCAGAGCTGGTTCATTGAGAAAATCAACAAGATAGATAAACCCTTAGCCAAACTAACTAAAAGGCAGAGAGAAACTATCCAAATCAACAAAATCAGAAACAAAAAGGGGGACAGAACCAGAGACACTGATGAAATCCAAACAATAATTAGGTCTTACATCCAAAGAATATGTCATAAAATTTGAAAATCTAAATGAAATGGACAATTTTCTTGACCGATTCTACATGCCAAAGCTGAATCAAGAACAGGTAAATCAATTAAATAGTCCTATATTCCCTAAGGAAATAGAACCTGTCATCAAAAGTCTACCATGCAAAATAACCCCAGGACCAGATAGTTTCAGTGTAGCATTCTACCAGATCATCAAAGAAGAATTAACTCCAATTCTCTTCAAACTATTCCAAAAAAATAGAAACAGAAGGAACACTACCAAACTCATTCTATGAAGCCACAGTCATCTTGGTACCTAAACCTCACAAAGACCCAACAAAGAAAGAGAATCTCAGGCCAATCTCCCTGATGAACATTGATGCAAAAATCCTCAACAAAACACTTGCACACCGAATCCAAGAACACATCAAAGATATTATCCACTACGACCAACTAGGCTTCATTGCAAGCATGCAAGGGTAGTTCAAAATATGGAAGTCCATCAATGTGATCCACCACATAAACAAACTGAAGGAGAAAAACCACATGATCATCTCTTAGATGCTGAAAAGGCTTTTGACAAAACCCAACATCCATTAATGTTTAAAGTTTTGGAGAGATCAGGGATATAAGGCACATATCTGAACATAGTAAAGGTGATATACAGCAAGCCTATAGCCAACATCAAACTCAATGAAGAGAAACTTAAATCATTCCCACTGAAATCAGGGACAAGGCAATGTTGTCCACTCTTTCAATATCTCTTCTACATTGTTCTTGAAGTCCTAGGTAGAGCAATAAGACAGTTGAAGGAGATCAAGGGGATACAGATGGGAAAGGAAGAAGTCAATGTATCAAAGTATGCAGATGATATGATAGTATACCTGAGTGATGCCAAAATTTCTACTATGGAACTCCTACAGCTGATTCACACCTTCAGCAAAGTGTCTGGATACAAAAGTAACTTAAAAAAAAGCAGTAGCCTTCCTATATACAAAAGACAAAAGGGCTGAGAAAGAAACGAAAATAATACCCTTCACAAGAGACACAAAGGACATAAAGTACCTTGGTGTGAACCTAACCAAGCAAGTTAAAGAATTGTATGAAAGAAAAATTTTTCTAGTCTCTGAAGAAAGAATTAGAAGCAGATATCAGAAGACAGAAAGATCTCCCACGCTCATGGCTTGGCAGGATTAATGTAGGCCATCTTAACAAAAGCAATCTACATATTCAATGCAATTCCCATCAAGTTACCAACACAGTTCTTTACAGACCTTGAAAGAAAAGTTCTCACCTTCATATGGAACAACAAGAAACCCAGAATTGCTAAAACAATACTCTACAGTAAAAGATCTTCAGGAAGTATTTCCATCCCTGATCTCAAGTTGTACTATAGAGCAACAATATTAAAGACATCACGGTACTGGCATAGAAACAGACTGGTGGATCAATGGAATTGAATAGAAGACACTGACATAAACTCACATACTTATGGACACCTGATTTTTGACAAAGATGCCAAATCCATTTAATGGAAATTAGACAGCATCTTTAACAAATGGTGCTGGTCTAACTGGAAGTCTACATGTAGAAAAATGCAAATAGATCCATACTTATCACTGTGAACAAAACTGAAGTCCAAATGGATCAAAGACCTCCACATAAATCTAGACACACTAAACCACTTACAAGAAATATTGGGCAATATCCTTGAACTCATTGGCACGGGAGACAACTTCCTGAACAGAAGACCAACAGCACAGGCTCTAAGAGCAAAAATCAATAAATGGGACCTCATGAAACTGAAAAGTTTCTGTAAAGCAAAGGACACCATCCTCAGAACAAAAAAACAAAAAAAAAAACAAAAACAAAAACAAAAAAAAAACAGCCTACAGATTGGGAATGTATCTGCAGCAATCCTATATCTGACAGAGGGCTAATATCCAGTATATATAAAGAACTGAAGAAGTTAAACAGCAAAAAAATCAAGTAATTCAAATAGAAATGGGGTAGAGAGCTAAATAGAGAATTCTCTGCAGAAGAATATCGAATGGCAGAGAAACACTTAAAGAAATGCTCAGTGTCACAAGCCATCAGGGAAATGCAAATCAAAATGACCCTAAGATTTCACCTTACACCCATCAGAATGGCTAAGATCAAAAACTCAAGAGACAACACATGCTGGAGAGGTTGTGGAGAAAGGGGAAACTGCCTCCACTCCTGGTGGGAATGTAAACTTTTACAACTTGAACAAATCAATCTGGTGCTTTCGCAGACAACTAGGAATAGTGCTTCCTCAAGATACAGCTATACCACTCCTAGGCATATTCCCAAAAAAGGCTCAAGTACACAAAAAGGACATTTGCTCAACTATGTTTGTAGCAGCCTTATTTGTAATAGCCAGAAGCAGGAAACAGCCCAGATGCCCCTCAATGGAGGAACAGGTGCACAAATTGTGGTATATCTACACAATGGAATATTACTCAGCAGTAAAAAACAAGGAAATCATGAACTTTGCAGGTAAATGGTGGGATCTAGAAAAGATCATCCTGAGTGAGCTATCCCAGAAGCAGAAAGATGCACACAGTATATACTTACTCATATAGACATATAATATAGGATAAACCTACTAAAATCTGTACACCTAAACAAACTAATCAAGAAGGGGGACCTCTTGCTAACATGCTCAATTCCTATCCAGAAACACAAAGAGGCTGGATATCAGAAGAAGGAGAAAAGAGGGAACAAGTCAGGAGCCTGATACAGAGGACCTCTGAAAAGGTCTGCCCTGCAGACTGTCAATGCAGATGCTGAGACTTATGGACAACCTTTGGGCAGAGTGCAGGGAATCTTATGAAAGAAGTGGGAAACAGCAAGATCTGGAGAGGACAGGAACTCCATAAGGAGAGCAACAGAACCAAAAAAATCTGAGCACAGGGGTCTTTCCTGAGACTGATACTCCAACCAAGGACTATGCATAGAGATAACCTAAGACCCCTGCACAGATGTAGCTCATGGCAGTTCAGTATCCATGTGGTTTTCATTGTAATAGGAACAGGGACTGTCTCTGACATGAACTGATTGGCCTGCTCTTTAATTATCTCCCCATGAGGGGGAAGCAGGATTACTAGGCTACAGAAGAAGTCAATGCATCCACTCCTGATGATAACTAATTGACTAGGATCAGAGGGAAGAAAAGTAGTCCTCCCCTATCAGTAGGCTTGGGGAAGGGTATGCATGCAGAGGGTGGAGGAAGGGACGAATTGGGATGGGAGGAGGGAGAGAACCACAGGAAGGATACAAAGTGAATAAAGTACAATTAATAAAGAAAAAAAAGAAATGAATTCATGATATTTTCAGACAAATGATGGAACCAGGAAAATTCATTCTCGGTGAAGTAAATAAATTGCATACAGACAATTATGGTATGTTTTCACTTATGAGGCAGTTTCCTAATAGTGGGGTTTGAAGTTCCAATAGACCATCTATTGTGACTAAACCAGGCTTCCACTAGGGGAATTGAGTGGTAGTTAATGGAGTTGTTGGGACAGGATATTCTATGGAAATAGTCAAGTAACCCACACTGTAGTTATTAAACTATATTGCTCTCTGCCCTCATCTGATAGATCAATGCCATGTTCTTACAATTACTGAAATGCTTCCATATGCATCAAATGGGATTGCATACAGATAACCATAGTCCAATAATATGCAGAGCAAGACCTTAAAACACCCACTCTAAATGGGAATTCCCCATGAAATTCTCCATTCAAGTGGAGCTATTTGCAAGCATGCAGGAGAGGAGGTGGGAAAAGTGTTATAAGTAGAGGGAATTGAGCACACAAGGGGAACAATACCTTGGGAATCAGGCTTCAGAGGAAGATGATGCAGCCAGCATTGATGAGAGCTGATAAACTAGGTCAGATAGAAAAGTGAGGAGGATCTTTCCTATCAGTGATCTAAAGAAAGGTCAAAGAGGTATTAGAAGGAAGAGGTGGTAATTAAAGTGAAGAAGGGGGGGCAGCAGAGGATACAAAATGGGAACAAATCATAACAAATATAAACTTAAAAAAAAACTCTGATCAAGATGATTAAATATAGAGGTCTTCAGGACTCATACTTTTTCTTGGGGGTGTGCCTGAATGTGTTGAGGATGAAATCAGTTGGCCATAAATCTCAGCATCTTCTTTGACAGTCTGCAGAGCAGAGGCTTTCAGAGGCCCTCAGTGGCTGTCTCCTAACTCCTTCCCCGTTTTCTACTTCTGAAGTGTATCCTCTTTGCCTTTCACAATGGGGATTGAGTATTTTAGTAAGCATCCTCCCTCTTGATTAGTTTCTTTAGGTGTACAGATTTTAGTTGCTTTATCCTATATTATATGTCTAAATGAATGAGTATATACTGTGTGTGTCTTTCTGCTTCTGGGACAGTTCACTTAGGAAGATCCTTTCCAGTTCCCACCAGTTACCTGCAAATTTCATGATTTCCTTGTTTTTTATTGTTGAGTAATATTCCATTGTATAAATATACCATAATTTCTGTGCCCATTCTTCAGTTGTGGGGCATCTGGGTTGTTTCAGATTCTGGCTATTACAAATAAAGCTGCTATAAGCATGACTGAGAAAATGTCCTTATTGTGTACTTGACACTCTTGGAGATAGCTAGGAATGGTATAGCTGGATCTTGAGGAAGCTCTATTTCTAATCTGAGAAACCATCAGATTAATTTCGAGAGAGATTTTACAAGGTTCCATTCCTACCAGTAGCAGAGGAGGGTTCCCCTTTGTCCATAATCTCATCAGCATGTGTTGTCACTTGAGTTTTTGATCTTGGCCTTTCTGATCAGTTTAACAGGAAATCTCAGGTTCATTTTGTTTGTATTTTCCTGATGGTTTATAACGTTGAGCATTTCTTTAAGTGCTTATCTTCCATTCGATATTCCTCTATCAAGAATTCTCTATTTAGCTCTGTACTCCATTTTTAAATTTGATTACTTGATTTGTTGCTTTTCAACTTCTTTTGTTCTTTATATATACTGGATAATAGCCTTCTGTCACATAGAGGCTTGGTGTAGATTCTTTCCCAATCTGTAGGCATTCATTTTGTTTTAATGACACTCTCCTTTGCTTTACAGAAGCTTTTCAGTTTCATGAGATCACATTTACTCATTGTTTCTCTTGGAGCCTGTGCTCTTAGTGTTCTGTTCAAGAAGTTGTCTCCTGTATCAATGAGTTCAAGGCTCTTCCCCAATTTCCTTCTAACCAATTTAATGTGTCTGGTTTTATGTTGTAGTCTTTGATCCACTTGGACTTTACTTTTGTGCAGGATGATAATTATGCATCTATTTGCATTTTCTACTTGTAGACATTTAGTTAGATCAGCAATATTTGATGAAGATACTTTTACTTTTTTTATTTTTTCTGCAATCAGTTGTCCTTAAGTGTGTGGGTTTATTTCTGGGTCTTCTAACTATTAGGTTCCATTGATCCACCACTCCATTTCTATGCCACTACCATAGAGTTTTTATTACTGTTGCTCTATAGTACAGATTGAGGTCAGGGATGCAGATACTTCTAGAAGATCTTTTACTGTAAACCATTGTTTTAGCAATTCTGAGTTTCTTCTTTTTCATTTGAATTTGAGAATTTTTCTCTCAAGTTCTATAAAGAATTTTGTTTGTAATTTGATGGAAATTACATTGAATCTGTAGACTGCTTTTAGTAAGATGGCCATTTTTACAATGGTAAGTCTGCCAAGCTATAAGCATGGGAGATCTTTCCTTTTTCTGATATCTTATAATTCTTTCTTTAGAAACTTCAAATTTTGTTCATACATATCTTTGACTTCCATGCTTAGGTTCATATGAAGGTGCTTTATGTCTTAATACAAGAACACATAAAAGATATCATCCATTGGGGACCAAGTAGGCTTTATCCCAGATATGCATGGGTAGTTCAATACATGGGTATCCATCAATATGATCCACCATATTAGAAAATGAAAAAAAAAAAAAACACATGATGATCACCTTAGATGCTGAAAAGGCATGTTTCAAAATCCAACATTAATTTATGTTTAAAGTATTGGAGAGATCAGGGATACAAGGCGCATACCTAAATATAGAAAAGGCCATAGAACAAGCTTATACCCAACATCAAACTAAAAGGAGAGAAAGATAAAGCAATCCCACTGAAATCAGGGACAAGACAAGGCTGCCCACTCTCTCCATTTCTCCTCAACAAAGATCTGGAAATCCTTCCTAGAGCAATAAGACAATTGATAGAGATCATAGGGATATAAATAAAAATAATAATAAGTCAAAGTATCCCTATTTGCAGATGATATGATAGTATACATGAGTGACCGGAAAATTTCTACCAGGAAACTCCTACAGCTGACAAACACCTTCATCAAAGTGGCTGGATAAAAAATTAACTCAAAAAATCAGTAGCCCCTCTGTATACAAAAGATAAAAGACCTGAGAAAGAAATTAGGGAAACAAAGGAATTATATTACCTAACAAGGCCAAACCTCCTAACACTTCCCAGACACTTCCTCTCTTGGGACTCCACATGTAAATAGATGGGCTTCATGGGGACACTGTAATTCAAATCACAAGTAGAGGAAGATGGACAGAATTCTAGGCTAAAAGCAAATTGTTATCCTTAAATTTTGTCATTCAATACAATGATTAAAGTCCCAGCAACTTCCAAAGACTAAAGAACATGAATGACAATCCCTTCAGGGAAAATGTGGAATATATCCACAATGGAATCAGCTAAGAAAATGATATCATAATTTTTCAGGCAAATGAATAGATACAAGAAAAACTCATCCTGGTTGAAGTAACTAAAATACAGAAGAAATATGGTTTGTATTCACTTATTAGGAAGTCTTCTAATAGTGGAGGATTAAGTTCCAAAAAGTCATCTATTGTGTCTAAGCCAGTCTTCCACTAGGAGAATTGGATGGCAGTTAATTGATTTATTAGACCAAGATATCCTACAGAAATTGTCAAGCAACCCAGGCTGTTGTTATTAAAATATGTTCCTCTATGTCCTCAAATGATAGATCTGTGAAAAGATGCTTTCTTCTGTATCAAAAGGGTTTGCATATGTAGACCCACAGTCCGATATTATGCAGAGAAACCTTAAAACATCCAGCTATAAATGGGATTTCCCTAAGAAATTCTACCTTCCCTTAGTTCTCTGCTAAGTATGTAGGGGACAAGGAAGGAAGAGTGTCATAAGTAGATTCAACTGAGTACACAAGGAGAACAATCCCCTAAGAATCAGGCTACAAAAGATGATGCAGCCATCTTTGATGAGATAGAAGGGGGAGGAGGAACTCCCCTTATCAGGGCACTAGAAAAAAAGGCATAGAGATAGAAGCAGGAGGGTGGATAGTTCTGGAAAGAGAAGAGGAAGAGAGCAACAGTGGGGATACAAATTCATAAAATAAATATGTAACAAAAACTGTGAACAAGGTGATGAAGTACAGATATCTTCAGGACTGCAGGCTTCTTCTTGGAGGTGGTGTCACTGTGTGGCTATGATGAACTCAGTTTTCTTTAAGGGACTTGGCACTGAGATTCTGATCATTTTCCAATGAATATATGTAACAACACTTACTTTAATTGGTGTATTTTAGAGAAAAAAATAGTGTGACATTTAGGTAGGAATTTAAACCTGGGAGCAATGGAAAAAAGAGTGTAATAAATATAAGATGAAATTCCCACATAATCAGTAAAAATAATATGTTCACAACTTTTACAATGACTTTTAACATGAAAAAAAGATTGTGTAAATATGGCAGAGTTTGACTTTTTAAGGTATTCTTTCTAGATACACATTATATAGCAGAATATCCTAGCCATTAACTAATATTTACCCAGCCACATGAGACCCAATGTGCTCAGGTGGCCCCTTTAAAAAAAAAAGCAATCCTGGCACTAATATTATATTTAGAGGGTTCAGTTCATATGGAGGACCACAACAGGTAAAACAGCTGCTCCTGTATCCTAGGCAGATAACACCAAACCATTTCTCTGTTCTGATGACCCTATTTTAACTGTAAAATCCAGGACCAGAAAACTTGTTAACTGATCACTGAGTAGGATACAGCTGCCCATCCAGCCTGGTCAGCCAAGCCAGCCACCTGATCATAAAGGGTTGGCAACCCTAGTGTAGAACAGCACCAACTGTCAAATCCTTTATTGCCTCTCAGTTCTCCTCTTAAATTCACAGATCATTCTCTGTTTCAGCCATATGAGTCCCAGTAATTTTCTGGTTCACATCATTTTTCACTGCTCTTAAACCCTAGTCCCTGCCAGGCTATTACATCAATAACAATGTGAAGGTACATTTAGTAAGTATGCTAGTAATTTCTCAATTCAAAGTCACAACCTAGGAAATTTCAAACCCAAGACAACAGTAGGAGACCACCTTGTCTTTCAGTACAATCCCCTTAATACCACATCACTTTCAAGCTTCCCTACTTAAGAAGCTGTCAAATTAAATAAACATTAAAATTTCATTTCCTACCTGACATTCTCATGATGTTAACAGGAGAAAGGTATGGCTCCAGGATAAAGGGATGAAATAAAGGCTTGTTGAGTTTCATAAGAAAAAGCCACCTATGAACAGGATTAGAGATAATGGATACTGAGGAAAGTTTGTTTACTAGTCTCCATGGAAACCTCAAGATTTTCTCAAGCACTTATTGGCTGAGAGGCAAAATGATGTCATGAAACAGGTTAAAGCCAGTAGAAGTTTCAGAAGCTAATTATTAGAAGGATCAAGTGGACATCCTGCTTAAGAAAAAGGCTGAGCAGCACTGCAAGCCTCAATCTGGGAAGCTGAAAGCACACAACCCAGAGATGTCAGGTCCTGTGTCCAAGACTCTTAGTTTTGGAAAAAAATGACATATTTTTTACAAGGGGTCATTAATAAAGTTATGTGTCCTTTATATGTGACTATCACATTATTACAGATTCCATTATTATATGTTTTTTAACTTTTATTAATTACACTTTATTTACCTTGTCTCCTCACATAAATTCCTCCCTTCTCCATTCCCAATCCCACCTTCTCTCACCCTTTTATAATGCATGCCCCTCCCCAAGTCCACTGATAGGGGAGGTGCTCTTGTCCTTCCTTCTGCTCTTAGTCTATCAGATCTTATCAGGAGTGGATGCATTGTCATCTTCTGTAGCCTCATAAGACTGCTCTCCCCTCAGGGGGGATGATCAAAGAGAAGGCCAAACAGATTATGTCAAAGGCAGTCTGAATTCTCATTACTAAGTAACCCACTTGAACACTAAACTAAACAGATGGGCCACATCTGTGCAGGGGTTCTAGGTTTTCTCTATGGATGGTCCTTGGTTGGAGTAGGAGTATCAGGAATGACCCCTGTGTTCAAATTTTCTGATTCTATTGCTCTCCTTGTGGCTTTCCTGTCCTCACCAGATCTTACTATTTCCAGCTTCATTCATAAGATTCCATGCACTCTGCCCAACAGTTGGCAATAAGTCTCAGCATCTGCTTAGTCTGCAGAGCAGAGCCTTTCAGAGGCCCTCCATGGCAGTCTCCTAACTTGTTTCCTGTATTTTTCTTCTTATGTCCATCCTCTTTTCCTTCCGGATGGGGATTGAGTATTTTAATAAGCGTCCTCCCTCTTGATTAGTTTTTTAGATGTACAGGTTTTAGTAGGTTTATCCTTTATTATATATCTATATGAGTGAGTATATACCATATGTGTCTTTCTGCTTCTGGGACAGTTCACTCAAGATGATCGTTTACAGTTCCCACCATTTACCTGCAAATTTCATGATTTCCTTATTTTTCATTGCTCTGTAATATTCCATTGTGTAGATGTACCACAATTTCTGCATCCATTCTTCAGTTGAGGGGCATCTGGTCTGTTTCCAGATTCTGGCTATTACAAGTAAAGGTGCTACAAACATGGTTGAGCAAATGTCCTTACTTTGTACTTGACCCTCTTTTGAATATACGCCTTGGCATGTTATGGTTGGATCTTGAGGAAGTGCTATTTCAGGTTATCTGAGAAAGTGCCAGATTGATGTTCAGAGTAGTTGTAAAGTTTACATTCCCACTGACAGTGGAGGAGGGTTCCCTTTTCTCCACAACCTCTCCAGCATGTGTTGTCACTTCAGTTTTTGATTGAGGCCATTCTGATGGAGGTACGGTGAAATCTCAGGGCTGTTTTCATTTGCATTTCCCTGATGGTTTTATGACATTAAACATTTCTTCTTCAAGTGTTTCTCTGCCATTCTATATTCCTCTATCAAGTATTCTCTATTTAGCTCTGTACTCCATTTTTAAATTGGATTACTTGATTTGTAGCTTTTCATCTTCTTTAGATTTTTATAAATGCTGGATATGCTCTTTGTCAGATAAAGGGTTGGCTAGGATTCTTTCCTAATCTGTAGGCATTCATTTTCTTTTGATGATGGTGTCTTTTGCTTTACAAAAACTTTTCATTTTCATGAGGTCCCATTTATTGACTGTTGATCTTAGAGCTTATGTTGTTGGTGTTCTATTCAGGAATTTGTCTTCTGTATCAATGAGTTCTAGGATATTCCCCACTTTTCCCTCTAACTGATTTCATGTTTCTCGTTTTATGTTGAGATCCTTGATCCACTTGGACTTTAGTTTTGTGCAGGCTGATAAGTATGGATCTATTTGCATTTTTCTGCATGTAGATATCCAGTCAGACCAGCACCATTTGTTGGAGATGCTATCTTTTTTTTTTTTCCATTGTATGATTTTGGCAACTTTCTGAAAATTCAGGTAGCCATAAGTGTGTGTGTTTATTTCTGGGTCTTTGGTTCCATTGATCTACCATTCTGTTTCTATGCCAGTACATGCAGTTTTTATAACTGTCCCTCTATAGTACAACCTAAGCACAGGAATGGAGATATCTCCAGAAGATCTTTTATTGTAGAGGATTGTTGTAGTAATTCTGGGTTTCTTCTTATTCCTTATGAAGTTGAAAATTTTTCTTTCCAGGTCTGTAAAGAATTATAATGGTAATTTGATGGGAATTGCATTGAATCTCTACATTGCTTTTGGTAAGATGGCCATTTTTACTATATTAATCCTGCCAAGCCATGAAACATGGAAGATCATTCCATCTTCTGCTATCTCTAATCCTTTTTTCAGAGACTTGAATTTTTTTTCATACAAGACTCTGATTATCTGATTTATTTGGTTATACCAAGGTACTTTATGTCCTCTGTGGGTATTGTGAAGGATGTTGTTTCACTAATTTCTTTTTCAGCCCTTTTGTCTTCTGTTTACAGGAGGGCTATTTTTTGTTGTTGTTGTTGTTAATTTTATAACCTGCCACTTTGCTGAACATGTTTATCAGCTACAGGAGTTCTATGGTAGAATTTTTAGGGTCACACAGGTATACTATCATATCATCTGCAAATAGTGATTACTTGACTTCTTCCTTTCCAATTCATATCCCCTTGATCTCCTTCAACTGTGTTATTGCTCTAGCAAGGACTTCCAAAACTATGTTGAAGAGATAGGGAGAGAGTGGACAGCATTGCCTTCTCCCTGATTTCACTGGGATTGATTTAAGTTTTTCTATATTGAGTTTGATGTTAGCTACAGGCTTGCTGTATATTGCCTTTACTATGTTTAGATAAGTGCGTTGTATCCCTGATCTGTCCAATACTTTAAACATGAATGGATGGTGGATTTTGTCAAATGCTTTTTCAGCATCTATTACATGTTTCTTTTTTCAGTTTGTTAATATGGTGGAACACATTGATAGATTTCTGTATATTGAACCACCCCTGCATACCTGGGATGAAGCATGATGAGCATAATAGATGATGTCTTTGATGTGTTCTTGTATTTGTTTTGGAAGTATTTTGTGAGTATTTTTGCGTCAATGTTCATGAGGGAACATTAGCCTGAAATTCTCTTTCTTTGTTGGGTCTTTGTGAGGTTGAGGTGCCAAGGTGACTGTGGCTTCATAGAATGAGTTTGGTAGTGTTCCTTCTGTTTCTATGTTTTGGAATAGTTTGAAGAGAATTGGAGTTAATTCTTCTTTGAAAGTCTGGTAGAATGCTACACTGAAAGCATCTGGTCCTGTTTTTTTTTTTTTTTGATGGTAGACTTTTGATGACAGCTTCTATTTCCTTAGGGGATATAGGACTATTTAATGGATTTACCTGTTCTTGATTCAGCTTTGGCATGTCCATTTCATTTAGATTTTCAAATTTTGTGGCATATAGTCTTTGGATGTAAGACCTAATTATTGTTTGGATTTCATCAGTGTCTCTGGTTCTGTCCCCCTTTTTGTTTCTGATTTTGTTGATTTGGATAATTTATCTCTGCCTTTTAGTTAGTTTAGCTAAGTGTTTGTCTATCTTGTTGATTTTGTCAATGAACCAGCTCTTGGTTTCATTGATTCTTTGAATTGTTTTATTTGTTTCTGATTTATATAATTCAGCCCTGAGTTTGATTATTTCCAGCTGTCTACTCCTTTTTTGGTGTATCTGCTTCTTCTTTTTCCAGTGTTTTTAGGGTGAGCCATTAAGTTGCTTGAATGAGCTGTCTCAAATTTCTTCTTGAAAGTACTTAGTGCTAAGAACTTTCCTCTTAGTACTGCTTTCAATTTGTCCCACAAGTTTGGGTATGTTGTGCCTTCATTTTCTTTTTTGAGTTTTCATTATTCTTTTTCTCCATGATTTTATTTTTCTCATTAGTTACCTTTTGTTAATTCTGTATCCCAGCTGTATCCCTCATTCCCTCCCCAATCCCACCCTCCCTCCCTCATCTCCTCCCTGCCCCTTTCCAAGTCCACTAATAGGGGAGGACCTCCTCCCCTTTAAATATGACTCCCTTTTGTCAGGTATTTTCAGGACTGGCTGCAAAGTCCTCCTCTGTGGCCTAACAGTACTGCTCCTCCCTTGGGAGGTGGGGAGGTCAAAGAGCCAGTCATTGAGTTCCTGTTAGAAATAGTCCTTGTTCGCCTTACTATGGGAAACCAATTGATTACTGAGCTATCACGGGTCACAACCGAGCAGAGGTTCTAGGTTTTGTCCTTTCATGGACTTCGGTTGAGTGTCCATCTCAGAAAAGACCCTGTGCCCAGATACGTTTGGTCCTTGTGGAGCTCCTATCCTTTCCACATCAAACTCCCTTTCTTTCATATGATTCCCTGCACTCTGCCGAAGGTTTGGTTGTGAGTCTTAGTATCTACTTTGGAGCACTGCTAGGTAGAGTCTTTCAGATTATTTCTGCGGTAGGCTCCTGTATTACATTCAATGCACATCCCATTTGTCTTTCTAAATGAGGATAGATCATCATACCCCGTGTCCGCTTTCTTGATTATCTTCTTTAGGTGTATAGATTTCATTATGTTTATCCTATCTTTTAGGTCTATATAAGCGAGTATATTCCATGTTTTTCTTTCTCCTTCTGGGATACTTCACTCAGAATGATCTTTTCTAGATCCCACCATTTGCCTGCAAATTTCATGATTTCCTCCTTTTTGATTGCTGAGTAGTATTCCATTGTGTAAAAATACCACAATTTCAGTATCCATTCCTCCGTTGATGGACATCTGGGTTGTTTCCAAGTTCTGGCTATTACAAATAAAGCTGCTACAAACATGGTTGAGCAAATGTCCTTATTGTGTACTTGAGCAAATGTTGGGTATATGCCTAGCAGTGGTATAGCTGGGGAAGCACTATCCCTAATTGAGAAAGCACCAGATTGACTTCCAAAGTGGTTGTACCAGTTTACATTCCCACCAGCAATGGAGGAGGGTTCCCCTTTCTCCACAACCTCTCCAACATGTGTTGTCATTTGTGTTTTTCATCTTGGCCATTCTGATGGGTGTAAGGTGAAATCTTAGGGTCGTTTTGATTTGCATTTCCCTAATGGCTAATGACGTTGAACATTTCTTTAAGTGTTTCTCTGCCATTCTATATTCCTCTACAGAGAATTCTCTGTTTAGCTCCGTTCCCCATTTTTTAATTGGATTACTTGTTTGGCTGCTTTTCAGCTTCTTTAGTTCTTTATATACACTGGATATTAGCCCTCTGTCAGGTAGAGGGTTGGTGAAGATTCTTTCCCAATCTGTAGGCAGTTGTTTTGTTTTGATGATGGTGTCCTTTGCTTTACAGAAGCTTTTCAGTTTCATGAGGTCCCATTTGTTGATTGTTGCTCTTAAAGCCTGTGCTGTTGGAGTTCTGTTCAGGAAGTTGTCTCCTGTGCCAATGAGTTCTAGGCTGTTCCCTACCTTTTCTTCTAACAGATTTAGCGTATCTGGTTTTATGTTGAGGTCTTTAATCCACTTGGATTTTACTTTTGTGCAGGGTGATAAATGTGGATCTATTTTCATTTTTCTGCATGTTGACATCCAATTAGACCAGCACCACCTGTTGAAGATGCTATCCTTTTTTCCATTGAATGATTTTGGCTGCTTTGTCAAAAATTGAGTATTCATAGGTACATGGGTTTATTTCTGGGTCTTCAATTCGGTTCCATTGATCCTCCTTTCTGTTTCCATGGCAATACCAAGCAGTTTTTATTACTATTGCTCTGTAGTATAGCTTAAGATCGGGAATGGAGATACCTCAAGATGATCTGTTGTTGTATAGGGATCTTTTGGAGATTCTAGGTTTTTTGTTTCTCCATATGAAGCTGAGAATCTTTTTTTCAAGGTATGGAAAGAATTGAGTTGGTATTTTGATGGGAATTGCATTGAATCTGTAGATTGCTTTTGGCAGGATGGCCATTTTCACAATGTTATTCCTACCAATCCATGAGCACGGGAGATCTTTCCATCTTCTGAGATCTTCTTCAATTTCTTTTTTCAGAGACTTGAAGTTTTTCTCAAACAGGTCTTTCACTTGCATGGTTAGTGTCACCCCAAGGTACTTTATGTTATTAGTGGCTATTGTTCACAAGGGTTCACAAGGGTATTGTTCACAAGGGTGTTGTTTCCCTAATTTCTTTCTCAGTCTTTGGTATACAGGAGGGCTTCTGATTTTTTTGAGTTGATTTTGTATCCAGCCACTTTGCTGAAGGTGTTTATCAGCTGAAGGAGTTCTCTGGTTGAATTTTTGGGGTCACTCATGTATACTATCATATCATCTGCAAATAGTGACACTTTGACCTATTCCTTTCCAATTTGTATCCCCATGATCTCCTTTAGTTGTCTTATTGCTCTGGCTAAGACTTCAAGTACTATGTTGAAGAGATATGGAGAGAGTGGGCAGACTTGTCTTGTCCCTGATTTCAGTGGGATTGATTTAAATTTCTTTCCATTGAGTTTGATGTTGGCTGTAGGCTTGCTGTATATTGCCTTTACTATGTTTAAGTATGTGCCTTGTATCCCTGATCTCTCCAATACTTTAAACATGAATGTGTGTTGGACTTTGTCAAATGCTTTTTCGGCGTCCAAGGAGATGATCATGTGGTTTTTCTCCTTCAGTTTGTTTATGTGGTCGATTACATTGATGGATTTCCATATGTTGAACCACCCTTGCATGCACCCTGGAATGAAGACTACTTGGTCATGGTGGATGATATCTTTGATGTGTTCGTGGATTCAATTTGCAAGTATTTTATTGAGTAATTTTGCATCAATATTCATAAGATAGATAGGTCTGAAGTTCTCTTTTTTTGTTGGGTCTTTGTGTTTTGGGTATCAAGGTAACTGTCGCTTCATAGAGTGAATTTGGTACTGTTCCTTCTCTTTCTATTTTGTGGAATAGTTTGAGGAGAATTGGTATTAGCACTTCTTTGAAGGTCTGGTACAATTCTGCGCTGAAACCATCTGGCCCAGGGCTTTTTTTGGAGGGGAGGCTGTTAATGACTGCTTCAATTTCCTTGGGGGATATAGGGCTATTCAGTCTTTCTATTTGATCTTGACTTAATGTTGGTAGATGGAATCTATCAAGAAAATTGACCATTTCGTTTAAATTTTCAAATTTTGTGGCGTATAGGCTTTTGTAGTATGACCTAATGATTGTTTGGATTTCTTCAGTGTCTGTAGTTATGTCCCCATTTTCATTTCTGATTTTGCTGATTTGGATATTCTCTCTGCTTTTTAGTTAGCTTGGCTAAGGGTTTGTCTATGTTGTTGATTTTCTCAAAGAATCAGCTTTTTGTTTCATTGATTCTTTGAATAGTTTTGTTTCTAATTGATTGATTTCAGCCCTGAGTTTGATTATTTCCAGCCTTCTGCTCCTCTTGGGTGTATCTGCTTCTTTTTTTTTTTTCTAGGGTTTTTACTTGGGCCATTAAGTTACTTGTATGTGATGTTATAAATTTCTTCTTGAAGGCACTTAGTGCTATAAATTTTCCTCTGAGCACCGCTTTCAATGTGTCCCATAAATTTGGGTATTTTGTGCCTTCATTTCATTGAATTCTAAGAAGTCTTTAATTTCTTTCTTTATTTCTTCCTTAACCCAGCTGTCATTGAGTCACAAGTTGTCACGTGTTGGCTTTTTGTTGTTTCCATTGTTGTTGATGTCCAGCTTTAGTCCATGGTGGTCCGATAGAATACAAGGGATTATCTCAATCTTTTTATATCTGCTGAGGCTTGCTTTGTGACCAACTATATGGTCTATTTTGGAGAAGGTTCCATGAGGTGCTGAAAAGAAGGTATACTCTTTTGAGTTTGGGTGGAAAGATCTGTAGACGTCTATTAGGTCCATTTGATTTAGGGACACTGTAAGTACTTTTATTTCCCTATTTGGTTTCTGTCTAGTTGATCTTTCCCTTGGTGAGAGCGAGGTGTTGAAGTCACCCAATATTAGGGTATTGCCATCAATGTGTGGTTTAAGCTTTAATAATGTTTCATTTATGAATGTGGGTGCTCTTGTATTTGGGGCATAGATGCTTAGAATTGTGATGTCTTCTTGGTGAATTTTTCCTTTGATGAAAATGTAGTGCCCCTCTATGTCTTTTTTGATTAGTTTTGATTGAAAATATATTTTATTAGATATTAGGATAGCCACTCCTGCTTGTTTTTTGAGTCCATTTGCTTGAAAAAAATTGTTTTCCAGCCTTTTACTCTGAGGCAATGTTTATCTTTGTTGCTTAGGTGTGTTTCTTGGATGCAGCAGACTGTTGGTTCCTGTTTCTGCACCTATTCTGTTAGTCTGTGTCTTTTTATTGGAGAGTTGAGTCCATTGATGTTGATAGATAATAATGACCATTGAATGTTATTTCCTATTATTGTGGAGTTGGCAATGTTACTGTGAATCATTGCTTGTTTGCTTTTGACTTTTGGTGGAAATTATCTTTAACCTGTTTTCTTGGTGTTTTTGATTTCATTGGATTGGAATTTTCCTTCTAGTATCTTCTGTAGGGCTGGGTTGCTGTTCAAATATTGCTTAAATTTAGTTTTGTCGTGGAATATTTTATTTTCTCCATCTATGTTGATTGAAAGCTTTGCTGGGTAAAGTAGTCTAGGTTGGCACCTGTGGTCCCTTAGGGCCTGCATGATCTCTCCCCAGGCTCTTCTGGATTTCATAGTTTCTGATGAGAAGTCCGGTGTGATTCTGATAAGTTTGCCTTTATATGTTACTTGGCCTTTTTCCCTTGCCGCTTTTAGTATCTTTTCTTTGTTCTGTAGATTAAGTGTTTTGACTATGATGTGGTGTGAGGAGTTTCTTCTCTGGTCTAGTCTACTTGGTGTTCTGTAGGCCTCTTGCATGTTTGTGGACATCTCTTTCTTTAGTTTGGGAAAATTTTCTTCTATTATTTTCTTGAAAATATTTTCTGGACCTTGTAACCTGGACTCCTCTTCTTCTTCAATTCCTATTATTCTTATATTTTGCCTTTTCATGGCATCCTTGATTTCTTGGATGGTTTGTGTTTGGGATTTTTCTGATTTTATTTTTGCTTTGAGAGAAGTATCAATTTCTGTGAATGTATCTTCAGCACTGAGATTCTCTCTTCCATCTCTTGAATTGTATTAGTGATGCTTACCTTTGAGATTCCTTCTCTTTTCTCTAAGTTCTTCAGTTCCAGGGTTTTCTCAGTTTGTGTTTTCTTTATTGATTCTGTTTTCATGTCTTGCAACATTTCCTTCATCTGTTTGAGTATGGATTCCTGTGTCTCCAAGATGGACTCTATTTTTTTGTTTGTTTCCTCTCTTAGTGCCTCTGCTTCTGCCTCCAATTGTTTGGCTATATTTGCATGTGTTTCTTTAAGAGCTTCTTTGTTCACCTCGTTTGTCATTGTTTCTATTTGGGAGGCCAAATGTTAAGGGATTTTTTTTTTTTTTTTTGTATCCTCTTCAACTGTTTGAATCTCTATGACTATTTCTCTGAGAGATTTTTTGGTTTCCTCTTTATGTGCCTCAAATAACTGGATAATCATAGCTTTAAAATCATTTTCTTTTTCTGTTTCTGCTGAATTGGAGTGTCCAATAATTTTGGAGGTTGCCGGTGAAGCCAATATATCTTGATTCGCGTTGGTTGTGTTCTTTTGCTGACCTCTGGCCATTTGGTTATCTGTCGTGTTCACTGTCTGTTCCTGGATTCTGCAGGTCAGACTGGTTTTTCTCTGTTATCTGGAGAATTCTTCAGGAGAATGAAGGTCTAGTGGTTTCAGTGTGTGCGTTGGTTATTCAGCTATACCTGTAGAAGGAAAGTTCGCAGGCGCAGAAGGGCAAATGAGAGTAGCGTGTGTTTGAGCATGTTCTTGTGGGTGTGTCCTAAGGGACAGGGTGTTGGTGAATGAAGAGGCCTTCAGTGTGTGAGAGGGGTGATTTGCAGGCACTGAAGTTGTTGCAGGCGCTAAGGGATCGCAAGCGCTGTTGAAGAATGCGTGCGCGTATTGATTTTACAGGTCTGCTGGTCTTTGGTGTCTATTCAGCTGGTTTTCTGCCACTGAGGGGTTGGATGGCCCATATAGTCACTGGCTGGGCAGCCCTGTGTAGTCCGTGCAGCCACTTGCAGGCTTGGGATCTGGGAAGAGTTGTACTGTGGGTCTGAGTCTCTGTGGCTAGCACTGTATTGGGTGCGCTCTGGCAGGGTGGAGTTTCGGAGGTACGTGCACTCCTGCAGAGCCGGGTGGTGGTGGTAGTGGGGAGTGTGTTCCGTGGGTCAAGAGCTGGGCCAGAGTGCTCTAGGTTGGTGTGTTCTCCTCTGAGTGGTGGCGTTCAGCAGGTCATTACTGCTCTCCGCTGCAGCTGAGGGGTCTGGAGCCCTGCCTCCCTGCCTCCGCCCGTCTAGGGTCCCAAGCACTGAGCTTTGCGGCTTTGGTATTCGGAAAGGATAGTATTGTGGATCTGAGTCTCTGTGGTTAGGGCTCAGTGGTTGGAGCTCTGTGATTGGGCCTGCGCTCCTCCTGTGAGGAGGTTTCTGGGGTTATTGCTCTCTGGCCCCTTGGGGCATGAGCTCTGCTGCACTTCCTGCTGCAGTCTAGCTCCTGATCAAGTCAGCGGGATGGGGGAGGGGACGCTCTGTGGGTCCGGAGGGCGCTGAGTGGGATGTGTCCCTGGAGGGGTCAGGTGTTCAATGGGTGGTTACAGCAGGCCGCTGCTGTAAGGGACCCGGAGCACTGTCTCTGCTGTCTTGATCTCCTGGACGTGAGTTTTGTGCTCAGCTGCCTGGTGCTGTGTGTGTGTGTGGGGGGGGGGGTTTCCCCTCGGGAGGCCCAGACAAGGGAAGCGCCCTATTTCCTTCTCGGAGAAGTTCGCGCCAGATCTAAATCTACTAGCACTCCACACTTCTGTGGTGGCCACTCTCCTTTAGAAAGCCCCACAGTCCAAATTCTAGCTTTGATTGACTCTCCACTCACCAATTACGGAGATTCATGTCTTCTGCCTCTCCAAAACAGTGTGCTCTGCTCGCCGCCATCTTGGAGTCCCATGCCTTCATTTTCACTGAATTCTAGGAAGAATTTAATTTCTTTATTATTTCTTCCCTGACCCAGTTGTCATTTTGTAGCGAGTTGTTCAGTTTCCAATTATGTGTAGGCTTTTTGCTATTTCAGCTTTTGTTGAGGTCAGCCTTTACTCCACTGTGATTAGATAAGACATAAGGGATTATTTCAATCTTCTTGTATCTGTGAGGCTTGCTTTGTGACCAACTATATAGTGTATTTTGGCGAAGGTTCCATGATATGCTGAGGAGAAGGTCTTTTTTTGTGCTTGGGTGTAAGATTCTGTAAATGTCTGTTAGGTCCATTTGATTCATGACCTCTGTTAGAGACATTGTTTCTTTGTTTAATATCTGTTTTGTTGATCTGTCCTTTGTTGATAGTGGGGTGTTGAAGTCTCCCACTATTAGTGTGTGGGGATCTATGTGTGGTTTATGTTTTATCATTGTTTCTTTTACAAACATGGGTGCCCTTTTAATTCTGGGCATAAATGTACAGAATTGTGATGTATTCCTTACAGAGAACTTCGGGGCTGCAGGGGCGGCGGACAGGCCGCAATGTAAACAGCATCCCTTCCCACTGCTCCTGACCTGGGTATCCCAGAAGATCTGCGAATTCACTGCGTTCTGGGCAAAACTGCGAGACCAGGTACATCTCAAACAGGTAAAGAGGAGTGGGGGAGGAGGCAAAAGAAGAATTGATGGAGACAGGGAAGAGAGACAAGGATGAGAGAAAAAAAGAGGGCAGGGCTCTCAGTTCTAGCAGAGAGGCAGTCCAAAGGTTACAGGGCCCTCATTCTGGGGACGCTTTGTGTGTACAAGGATGAAGACAACTGGACATTGGTAAGTGTTTCATGTTATTTTCCAGGTTATATGTTATATGTGCTGTGCCAATATCAAGCAGGATTCCTTGTACTAGAGCGTAGGATGCTGGAAGGGCAGGGATGCTGAAGGGACAGGATGTCCCCTCATACAGCATAGGTACCCAGCAGGCAATCTAAGAACTAATACACAGCCTGTAGAATTTTCCCTTGATGTGTATGAAGTGTCCTTCCCTATCTCTTTTGAATAATTTTGGTTGAAAGACTATTTTATCAGATACTAGAATGGCTACTCCTGCTTGCTTCTTGGTCCATTTTCTTGGAAAGCTGTCTTCTAGCCCTTTACCCTTAGGTAATATCTATCTTTGTGGCTTAGGTGTGTTTACTGCATGTGACACATTGCTGGGTCTTGTTTACCCATCCATTCTGTTAGTCTGTGTCTTTTTATTGGAGAATTGAGTCCATTGATGTTGAGAGAGATTAATGAGCAGTGGCTTTTAGAGCCATTGATTTTGATGTTGTCTGTGGTAGTAAGTTTGTATGCTTGTTTGCTTTTTGTTGTGTAGTGAAGTTCATTCTTTCCTAGGTTTTCTTAAAAGTAGCTAGTTTTCTTGGGTTGTATTTTTCCTTCTATTGTCTTCTGTAACACTGGAGTTGTGTGTAGGTATTGTTGAAATTTGTTTTTGTCATTTAATAACTTGTTTTCTCAGTCTATGAGGAGTGAGAGTTTTTATGGGCATCACAGCCCATAAAAACTGGGTTGACTTCTGTGTCGTCTTAGAGCCTGCATGTATTCACACAGGCCCTTCTGGCTTTAGTAGTCTCTGTTGAGAAGTCAGGTGTGATTCTGATGACTTTTCCATTTTATGTTATTTGGACTTTTTCCCTTGCAGTTGTTAGTATTTTTTCTTTGTTCTGTATACTTAATGTTTAGATTATTTTGTGGGGGAAGAATTTTTTTTCTGGTCTAATTTATTGGGTCTTTCTGTAGGCCTCTTGCATTCTTATTGGCCTCTCCTTTAAGTTGGGGAAATTTTCTTCAATGATTTTGTTGAAAATATTTTCTGGGCCTTGGAGAAGAGAATCTTCTTTTTCCTCTATCCCTATTATTCTTAGGTTTTGTGCTTTTATGGTGTCTTGAATTTCTTGGCTGATCTGTGTCAGGAATTTTTTAGATTTAACATTTTCATTGACAGATACATCTGTTTCCTTCATCATATCTTGCATAAATGAGATTCTTTCTTCTGTCTTTTGTAGTCTATTGATTATGCTAAACTCCGTAGTTCTTGTTTTCTTCCCTAAGTTCTTTCTCTTCATGATTTCCTCCATTTGTGTTTTCTTTAATTTCTCCAATTCTATCTTCATATCTTGAGCTGTTTTGTTGATTTCCTTCACCTGTCTGACTGTATTTTCCCGTTTTTCCTTCAGTTCCTTCAGCGTTTTGTTTGAACAATCCTCTGTTTCTTTTATTTCTTTCAGTGATTTAATTATTTCCTCTCTAAAGTTCACAAATTATTTTGCTGCAACTTCTTTTTCTTTATGTATGGCCATAATGTGTTTTTCTTTATCTTCTATTTCTTTATGAATGTCCATAATCTATTTTTATCATCTTCCATTTCTTTTGCATGGCCATAATCTGTTTGGGTTTATCTTCCTCTAGGTCTTTATGCATTTTATTTGTTTCCTCTATTATACTCTTCATGAGCATTGATGTTAGGTTATCTTTTGAATTTCAATTTTGCTGGGGTGTGCAGGGCTACTTGCCCCTGTATAACTGGTCACTGTAGATGCTATATTGCTCTATCTTTTGTTGGTTGAGCATTTATGCTGGCCTCTACCCATGGGGCTATCTTAGGTGATTGGAGTTAGTTTCTGGTGGTTCCTGAAATCCTGTGTTGGAGAGAAACTCCTTGGCAGGAATATGGTTTTTCCTGAAGGAAGACTCCTCAACTTCTTGGCTATGATCACTATATGGTGGGTGTTTTTCAGGAGTTGCCACAGCTCATTTCAGGGTAGAGACCTGAGTGGTAACTGTGATCCTTGTTAGTCAAGAGGGCTCTCCTCTCTCCCAGACATGTCCTGGAGACAGCTGCCCTGCTTCTTTGTTGTTGCTGTAAATTTAGTGAGCTGCTGCTGTAACCTGGATGTACAGTTGTTTTGTCATTTTGTTAGGGATAAATGTTTGCCCCTTGGAGCAGTATCTGGTGGTTGATCTTGGGGATCCGGAGCTTCTGTAGGTCTGAGGTTGGGGCTCTGTGCCCCAGTACCCACACAGTAATCTGTGGCAAGTGAGTACTGCGCTCTTGTTAGCAGCAACCTAGCTGGTGCATAGCAAGTCCCTGGGTTGGGCAGGTCTCCGGGACCTTTTCCAGGGATATACTGTTCTGCCTATGTCGGTCCCATTTGCTTTGTACCCTGTGAGGATTTCTCCTGACAGGGACTCCAAGTCTCTGGTGTCCTGGGGTGCACAGTTATGTCTGTGAGGAATAGTTGGTAGAGAGCAGGTCTCTGGGCTAGCGGCATGTACATACTTCTCTGTGGGAACTTTTCTAGGGATATACTGGATGACCTAATTCGAGTCCCCATTTCCTTCCTTCCTTGTGAGGTTTACTCCCAACAGGGACTCCCAGTCTCTGCTACCCTGGGGTTCACAGCTCCATCTGTGATGGAGAGCTGGGTGCACAGCAAGTCCCTGTGCTAGTGGCTGGAGCCCAGTTCAGTGATGGTTGCTTGAACCTGCCATTCTGCAAGACCTTTTTCAAAGAAAGACTGGGTGAACCATGGCCAGTAACATTTTCTTCCTTACTTGTGGGTTTGTCTCACAACTGTGACTCCCAGTCTCTGGTGTTTTTGTGCCCACAGTTCAGCCTGGGAAGGTGATCAGGACACGCAGGCATGTAGCTCAGGTCTGGTGACCTAGTGCCTGCTCGACCTGGAATCTCTTCTGGGCTCTGGATGGGTGACCTGAGAGTGGACCCAACTGATTCCCATGATGTGGGGTTTTGCTTTCACCTGCAAACATGATCACTGTTGTTTTAGGGCCCAGCATTCAGTCTCTTACTCACCATATGGAAAATGCTGTCCTGCTCCTCAGATGCAGTGTTCTCCTGTCTCTGCAATCTTGTCCTTCTCTATTATTATTTGTGAAAAGCACAGATATGTCCTCAGTTAGTGAATTACTTACTGTGAAAAAGCTCCCTGACCAAGGCAACTCTTTGAACAAAAAGCGTTTTGTTGGGACCTTACTGGTATGTTAACACAGATCATCCATGATGTCATCTCAGCAAGTAGTAATCTTGTTTCAGTCCTTCAGCAGAATTGAGAGATGGTTGGTCATACTGAACCACATGCAACAATGAAGGGAGAGGGAAAATGATATAGATGGAGAGAGAAAGAGCTAGAAATATAGATTCAGAAATAGAGAGACCGAGAATGAAAGAAATAAAGATATAAAGTAACAGAGACCAAGAGACAGAGACTCCATTGTGTGTGATAACTTTTTTGGCATTTCAACCTCAAAGCACACCCTCCTAAAATTTAACTCCAATAGAAATAATATTATCTATCAAGGCCATACCACTTAACCCTTCCCTGCCATTTCTTTACTGGGGAATCTACATGTAAATAGAGAGCTTTAAGGGGACATAGCCGTTCAAATCATCAGGAAGTGAAAGAAGATGGAGAGACTTCCAGGCTAAAAGAACATTGTTTGTCATACAAAAAAAATGATTAAATCCCCAGAAAATTCTAAGGTCTAAAGAAAAGTACTGACAATCTCCTTTGGGGAAAATGGGGAATATTTCCAAAACAGAGTATTATTCTTTTAAGAAAATAACATCAAGATATTTCAGACAAATTGATGGAATAGGTGAAGTAACTACAATGTAGAAAGACAAATATGCTGTGTATTCATTTATTAGATGGTCTCCTAATAATGGGGGATAAAGTTCCAATAGGCCAACTATTGTCACCAATCCAGAGTTCCACTAGGGAGACTAGGTGGCTGTTAATTGAAATGTTGGGTGAGGGCATCCTATGGAAATTTTCAAGCAATCCAGGTTGCTGTTATTAAAATATGTTGCTCTATACCCTCAACTGATAGATTGTTCCATGTTCTTGGAGCCACAAGGGACTCCTTTCTGCATAGAATGGGATTACATACAGAGACCCACAGACTGATATTATGCACAGAGGGAGACCTTAAAACACCCAGCTCTAAATGGGATTTCCCTACGAAATTCTCCCTCCTTTCAGAGCTCTGGGATGCCTGCAGGAGAGGAGGCAGGAAAAGTGTCATAAGTAGAGGCAATTGAGGACACAAGGAGAACAATTCCCTGAGAATCAGGCCGCAGATGAAGATGATGCAGCCAGCCTTGATGAGACCTGATAAACTAGTGTCAGTTAGAAGGGTAGAAGGACCTCCCCTGTCGGGGAACTAGAGAAAGGGTATAAAAGGAGAAGGAGGGTGGGTGGTACTGGGGAGAAAAGGGAGTGGGGAGCAGAATGGATACAAAATGAACAAATCATAATAAATAGATAAGAAAAACTATGATCAAGGTAATGATTTATAAGGTTCTTCAGGCCTGATGGCTTCTCCTTGGGGGTAGTGCAAGGGTACAACAAGGATGAATTTAGTTATTTTGTTTTTTGTTTTTTTAAGGAAATTGACACTAAGACTCTGATCATGTTCCAATGGGAAGATGAACAATGCATACTTCAATTGATGTATTTTAAAGATAAATATTTTAGTGTAACACATGGTAGGAATTTGAATCTGGGAGCAATGGAAAAGGATTGTAATATATAATATATGATATTCCGAAATAATCAATAAAAATAATACATTAACAACTTTTACAATGACTTTTATCATGGAGAAAATATTCCATTAAAAGAGGGCAGAGTTTGACATTGTAATCATGCTTTCCAGGAACTCAATATGTAGCAGAGAATCCTAGCCAAGAACTAGTGGTTTACTGTGCTACCTCAGACCCTATGAGCTCAGGTTGCACCTCTGAATGAGCACTCCTGGCATTCACACTACCTTTTGAGAATTTGTCTGGAGGACCACAGCAGTAAACTCAGCTGCTTTTATGTCATAGGTATATAACACTGACCAATTTCTGTCCTGATGGCAGAATTTTAACTGTAAATCCCAGAACAGGAGGAATGCTCACTGAGCACTTTGTAGGACACAGCTGCCAATCCATCCAGATCACCCAAGGCAACCCTGTTCATAGAGGTTTGGCAAAACTAGTGTGGAACAGCACCAGCTCTGAAAAAAATGTGTTGCCTCTTAGTTCTCCTTTTACATTCAGGTCTTTCAGACAGACCAGTCAAGGGAATTGTCTGGATTCCTTCTCGTTCCCTTGCTCTTAAATATTCAATAACTCAGGGAACCCTAGACTCTGCTAGTCTATTATATCAATAAGAATGTGAAGATACATTTAGTGAGTAAAGGAATAACTGCACAGTTCAAACTCACAACCTATGATATTTCAGATCCAACATCACAGTAGGGGATCCCTTTGTCATTTGGTACATTCTCCTTAACCCCACATCACATTTTAGCTTCCCTACTTAGGAAGCTGTCCAAATAAATAAACATTAAAGTTTTATTTTGTACCTGACTTTGTCACAGAGGTAAACAAGAATAAATGTGTGGGATCTGGATAAAAGGAGGAGATAAAAAACTTGTTGGGTTTCACAAGTAAAAAGTTACCTGTGCACAGGACCAGATATACTGGACATTGAGAAAAGTTAGTTTACTCATCACCATGGAAACCTCAAGAGTCTCTCAGGTGTTGATTGCCTGAGAGGGAGAATGATGTCATAAAACTGGTGAAAGCCAGTAAGAGTTTGTGAAGCCAGTTATTAATAGGACCAAGTGGACAGCCTGCTTGAGAGAAAGGCTAAGCAACCCTACATGTCTCAATCTGGGAAACTGAAAGCACAACCCAGAGATGTCAGTTGCTGTGTCCAAGACTTTTATCTCAGGAAAAGTGTCACATATTTTTTTTTAGTTGGTCATTAATAAAGTCAAGTCTCCTCAATATGTGACTTTCATATTATCTCAGATTCCATTATTATTTGTTAAATGTACAGATATGTTCTCAGTCAGTGAATTACTTACTCGGAAAATGTTCCCTTACCAAGGCATCTCTTTGAACAAAAAGCATTTTATTGGGACCTTGTCTACATTTTTAGGGAGACCATCCAGGATATCACATCTGCATTCATTCACCTTGTTGTAGTCCTTCAGGAGAAATGAGATCCTTTGCTACTGAACCAAAATTGTCAATGAAGAGGGAGAGAGATTGATAGAGACAGAGAGAGAAAGAGGTAGAGAGAGATTCAGAAATAGAAAGAGCAACACTGGTAGAAATAAAGATATAAAGTGCAGAAACTGAGAGGCAGAGACTTCATTCTGTCTGGTAACTTTCATTGGCACATCAACCTCACAACACACCCTACTATAATATAACACCAATAGGAATTGTATTATCTAAAAGGCCATACCTTCTACTACTTCCCAGACATTTCCTCAACAGAGATTCAACATGTAAACAGGTGAGCTTCACATGGGCATTGCAATTCAAATCATCAGGAAGTGGAAGATGGAGAGACTTCTAGACTAACAGAACATATTTATCCTGATAGTTTGTCATTCAATATAGTGATTATTATCCCAGAAAATTCTAAGGACTAAAGAACAAGACTGACAATCTCCTTTGGGGAAAATGTGGAATATTTCCATAACAGAGTTTCTTCAGGTAAGAAACACCAAGGTATTTTCAGGCAAATGGATAGAACCAGGAAAAACTATCCAGGATGAAGAAACTAAAATGCAGAAAGACAATTATGTTATGTATTCATTTATTTTGAGGTCTCCTAATAGGGGTAGATAAATTTCTACTAGGCCATCTATTTTGAACAAACCTGTCTTCAACTAGGGTGATTGGGTGGCAGTTAATTGAATTGGTGCCAGGGCATCCTACAGAAATTTTAACGCAACCCAGGATGTTGTTATTAAAATATGTTGCTCTCTGCCCACAACTGATAGATCAGTATCATGTTCTTGGATCCAGAGAAATACTTCCTTCTACATCAAATGGGATTGCATACAGAGACCCACAATCCAATATTATGCAGAAAGAGAGAGAGAGACTTTAAAACACCAAGCCCTAAATGGGATTTCATTATGAAATTCTCCCTCATGTCAGAGCAGAAGAGGAGGCAGGAAGACTGTCATAACTAGAGAGAATTGAGGACAGAAGGAGAAAAATATCTTGAGAATCAGAACAGAGAAGACAATGCAGTCATCCTTTATGAGACCTGATTAGCTAGTGTCAGATAACAGGGGGAATACACCCTTGCCTTTCAGCAAACTAGAGAAAGGATATTAGGGGTAGAAGAATGAGGGTAGGTGGGACTGGAAGGGGAAGAGGGACTTTGCAGAAAATCGTATAGAAATCATAATAAATAAATAAATTCATAAGAAAACCTGTGATCAAGGGGATGAATTATTGAGCTCTTTATTACTGATGGCTTCTTATTGGGGGTGGTGTCAGGGTGTGGCAAGGATATACTCAGTTTACTTTAAGGAACTTGGCACTAAGACTCTAATCATGTTCCAATGTGTATATGAACAACACATAATTGAACTGATGTATTTTAAGGAAAAAAAATTAATATGAAACAAGGATAGGAATTTGAACATGGGAGCAATGGAAAAGGAGTGCAATGTAGATTATATGAATTTCCCACATAATTAATAAAAAATAATATATTCAAACTTTTACAATCTAGCTGAGAATCCTAGCTATGATCTAGTGATTATCCAGCTACCTCTGACTTCAAGAGCTCAGTTTGCACCTCTGAAATAACAGTCTTGCCACTAAAACTACATTTAGAGTGTTTGTCTGGAGGACCACAAGAAGAATCACAGCTGCTCTTTTTTCCTAGGCATATAACAGTGACACATTTCACTCTCCTGAAGGCCCAGTTTTATATGTAAATGCCAGAACAGGAGGTTACCTCACTGACTTCTAAGTAGGATAGCTGCCCATCCATCATGGTCAGCCAAGGCAACCCTGCTCATAGAGGTTTGGAAACAGGAGTGTGGAGCAGAACAAGCTGTCAAATATTTCATTTCCCCTCATTTCTCCTTTTACACTGACTGGTTTCTGATTGAGCCAAACCAATCCCAGAAATTGTCTGGTTTCTGAAAGGGTCTGGTAATTGCAAATCTGCCTCCTGGTTTTGGAAAATGTGTATGCCATCTAAGTTCCATTTCTCAGAGTCTGCCCTTGGAACTGTATGGTTTCTTTCTATTTTCCTTGTTCTTAAAGACTCAATACCCAAGGTAACCATAAAGACTGCCTCCCTTCACAACCATATCAAAAATGTTGTGAAGGTACATTTAGTGAGTACATGAGTAACTGCTCAGTTCAAAGTCACAACTAAGGAAATATCAGATTCAAGACTACAGTAGTCAGATTCAATGACTACTTTCTCATTGGGTACATTCTACTTAATAGATTGTTAATGTTAATAGAATGTTTGAGGCATCCCTACTTAGGAAGCTGTCCAATTAAACATTAAAATTTCATTTTCTACCTGAAATTGTCACAGAGATAAACAGGAGTAAAGGTGCAGGATCTGGATAAAGGGATGAGATAAAGGCTTGTTCAGTTTCACAAGAAAAAGTCAAATGTTTACAGTACATAGGAAATTTCAGATCCAAGACCACAGTAGGAGACTACCTTGTCATTCAGTATCTTCCCCTTTATCCCAATCACTTTAAAGCTTACCTACTTAAGAAGCTGTCCAATAAAATAAACAGTAAATTTGTATTTCCTACCTGACATTGTCACAGACATAACAGGTGTGAAGTTGTGGGATCTGGATAAAGGGATGAGATAAAGGATTCTTGGGTTTCACCAGAAAAAACTTCAACTGATTAATCAGTGCTATGTTCTTGTATCCACAAAGATGCCTCCATCTGCATCAAATGGGATTGCATAGAGATTCCCACAGTCCAATATTATGCATAGACAGACCTTAAAACACTCAGCACTAAATGGTATTTCCTATGAAATTCTCTTTTCCCTCAGAGCTGTGGGAAGCCTGCAGGAGAGAAGGCAGGAAGAGTGTCTTAAGTAGGAGGAATTGAGGACACAAGGACAACAATGCCCTGTGAATCTGCTCGGAGGAAGATGATACAGCCTGACTTGATGAGACCTGATAAGCTATGGTCAGATAGAAGGGCAATGAGGACCCCCACTATTAGTTAATTAGAGAAAGGACATAAGGTTAGAAGAAGGATACTGGATGGGACTGGAAGGTAAAGAAGGAGAGAGCAGCAGTGGGGATTCAAACTGAGACCACCTTGTCATTCAGTACATTCCCTTTAATCCCACATCACTTTGAAACTTCCCTACTTAGGAAGGTGTCCAATTAAATAAACATTATTTCATTTCCTACCTGACATTGTCACAGTGGTAAAAAACAGTAAAGGTATGGGAACTGCATAAAGAGTGAGATAAAGGCTTGTTGCCTCTCACAAGAAAAGTCACATGTGCACAGGATCAGAGATATTGGACACTGCAGAAAGTTTGTTTACTCATCTCCAAAAAAATCCTCTAGTTTCTGTCAGGTGCTGATTGGCTGAGACAGAGAATGATGTCAAAAAAACAGGTGAAAGCAGGTAAGAGTTTCAGGAGCCAGTCATTAGTGAGGCCAAGTTGACAGCATGCTTGTGAGAAAGGATGACATGCTTCAATTTGGTCAGCTGAATGTACAGGAAACAGAAATGACAGTTCCAGTGTCCAAGAGTCTTATTTCAAAAAAAAAAAATTGTCACATATTTCTTTCAAGTGTTCATTAATAAAGTTGCTTGTTCCTTATCACAGATTCCATTATTTGTTAAATGCACAGATAGGTCCTCAGTCAGTAAATTACGTAGTGTGAAAATGCTTCCTGAACAAGACAACTATTTTAACAAAAAGGGTTTAATTGGGACCTTGCTTATATTTTTACAGAGACCATCTATGATATCACATCAGTAAGCAGTCTTCTTATCGTAGTCTTTCAGCAGAACAGAGAGCTTTTCATACCAAACCAAAAGCTGCAGGCAGAGAAAGGGAGAGAGGGAAATAGCTAGAGAGACAGAATCAGAAAGAGGGAGACAGAGATCAAACCAAGATAAAAAGCAGCAGAGACTGAGAGATAGAGACTCCATTCTGTGTGGTCACGTTCATTGCCATATCAATCTCACAGCAAACCCTTCTATAATACAACAACAATAGATATTATAATATCTAATAAGGCCATAACTCCTAATCCTTCCCAGACATTTCTTTACTTGGGTCTGCACATGTAAATAGAGGAGCTTAAAGTGGACATTGCAATTCCAATCATCAGGAATGAAAGAAGGTTGATGGAATTCTAGGCTAAAGAACATAGTTATACTGAGAGTTTCTCATTCAATATTATGAGTAAAGTCTCAGCAATTTCCAAGGACAAAAGAAATGTACTGACAAATTCCTTTGAGAAAAAAGTGGAATATTTCCATAAATATTCAGAAAATGGCAGCATTATATTTTTAGGCAAATAGATGGAAGGAAGAAAATAATCATCCTGCGTAGAGTAACTAAAATGCAGAAATACAAACATGGTATATATTCACTTATTAGGAGGTCTCTTAAGAGTGGAGGATAAAGTTCCAATAGGCCATCTATTTTGACCAAACTGTCTTCCACTAGAGGGATTGGGTGGCAATTAATTGAGTTGTTGGGCCAGGGCATTCTACCAAAATTTTCAGGCAATCCAGGCTGTTGTTATTAAAACATTTTGCTCTCTGCCCTCAACTGATAGATCAATGCCATGTTCTTGTTTACACAGCGATGCTTTCTTCTACCTCAAATTTGATTGCTTGCAGAGACTGAAGTATGATATTGTGCAGAGAGAGACCTTAAAACACCCAGGTCTAAATGTGATTTCATCTCCCCTCATAGCTCTGGGAAGCCTGCAGGAGAAGAGGCGTGAAGAGTGTCATAAGTAGAGGAAGTTGAGGACACAAGGACAACAATCTGATAATCAGACTGTGGAGACAGATGATGGGCAAGCCTTGTTGTGGCATTATAAGCTAGGGTCAGTTAGAAGGGGGAGCAGAACCTCCCCTATCAAAGAACTGGAGAAAGGGCATAGCTGTAGAAAGCAGAGCCTGGATGGTACTAGAAAGAAAAGAGGGAGTGGGCAGCAGAGGAGACACAAAGTGAATAAATCATAATAAATTAACACATAATAAAAACTGTGACCAAGTATAGAGCTCTGCAGGACTGATAGCTTCTTCTTGGAGGTAATAAAAGGGTATGGCAAGGATGAACTCAGTTTTCTTTAAGGAACGTGGCACTGAGACTCTGATCATGTTTCAATGAATAGATGAACAACATGTACTTCGATTGGTGTATTTTAAAGAAAAAAAATGAGTATGACACATGGGTAGGAATTTGAAACTAGGAGCAATGGAAAAGGAGTGTAATGTGTATTACATGAAATCATCACGTAATCAATAAAAATAATATGTTGACAACATTTATAATGACTTTTAACATAGAGAAAACATTCTGCTTAATGAGGGCAGAATATGACTTGTAAGGCATGCTTTCCAGTAATTTATTATGTAGCAGAGTATCCCAGCTACTTCAGACACCATGAGCTCAGGTGGCATCTCTGATCAAGAAGTCCTATCACTAACACTACATGCAGAGGTTTTGTCTGGAGAACCAGAGCAGGAAACACAGCTGCTCTTGGGTCATAGGCATATAATATGGACCCATTTCACTGTCCTGAGGATTCAGTCTTAACTTTAAACCCCTGGACAGTGGGATTGCTCACTGACCGCTGTGTACAACACAGCTGCTGATCTAGACAAATTAAACAAGGCAACCCTGCTCATAGAGGGTTGCCAACACTAACGTGGAACAGCACCAGCTCTCAAAGAGTTTACTGCCCCTCATTTCTCCTTTTATACTCACTGATCTTTCTCTCTTTCAGCCAACCAATCCCAGATTTTTTTCTGGTTTCCTTCTCTTTACCTTCCTCTTAAAAACTCAATACCCAGGGAACTCTGAACCCTGAGAACCTATTCTACCAATAAGAATGTGAAGGTACATTTAGTGAGTTTATGAGTAAAGTCACAACCTAGAAAATTTCAGATCCAAGAGCACAGTAGGAGACATCCATGTCATTGGGTACATTCCCATTCATCCCACATCACTTTGAAGCTTCCCTATTTAGGAAGCTGTCCAATTAAATAGATATTAAAGTTTCATTTCCTACCTGAGATTGTCACAAAGGTAAATAGAAGGAAAGGTGTGGGATCTGAATAAAGAGATGAGATAAAGGCTTGTTGTGTTTCACAAGAAAAAGTCACATGTATACAGGATCAGAGATACTGGAAAATGAGGAAAGTTTCGTTGGAGACAAGCCACGAGAAACTTCTAACCTTTTCTCATTCCCCCCCCCACCCTGCTGCATCTGGTTGACCAACATCCTGCTTGACAGTTACAGAAACGTGCTAACTGTACCTTGACTTCCTAAAATAACTGCAAAGTGTTCCAGGCCCTGGGCCAAGAAGATTCTGTAACTTCCACCCTGCCCCTCCCTGTTGAGAGGCTCTAAAGTGTGCCTTTCCAACCTATCCCTCCCTGAGTAAAAAGGATTTTACACTGCGCTCCTCCCTTGCCCCGCCCCTATCTAAGGTTGGTCTTAAAAGCCTACTCCGGTTCAATAAAATTTGACTCTTGACAAGTGCACATTTGCTTGAGTCCTTCCTTTCTCCCACTCATCTTTTACAGGCTGCGACCGCCTTCACCCCCAAAAATAACTAGGTCCCACGGGTCGGGGCAAAGTTTCTTTACTCATCTCCATGGAAACCTAAAGATTTTCTCAGGTACTTATTGGCTGAGATAGAGAATGATGTCATGAAACAGGTTTAAGCCAGTAAGAGTTTAAGAGTTTAAGGAGCTGTTATTTAAAGGGCCAAGTGGACAGCATGCTTGAGAGAAAGGCTGAGCAGCCCTACATGCCTCAATCTATTCAGCTGAAACACAAACCCAGTTCCTATGTCCAAGATTGTTAGTTCAGGAAACATGTTACATATATCTTTCAAGTGGACATTAGTGAAGTGAAGTGCCCTTGACAAGTCAGTTTCACATTATCACAGATTCCAGTATTGTTAAATACACAGATATGTCCTCAATCAGTGAATTACTTACTGGGAAAATGTTCCCTGACCAAGGCAACTCTTTGAACAAAAATAGTTTAATTGGGACTTTGCTTATATTTGCATGGAGACTATCAATGATGTCACATCAGCAAGCAGTCATCTTCTTATAGTACTTCACCAGAACTGAGAGCTTTTCATACTTAAACACAAGGGGCAGGCAGAGAGAGGTTGACAAAGTGAGAAAGAGTTTGAAAAACAGATTCGTAAATAGAGACACAAAGACTTACAAAAACAAAGATAAAATTTGACAGAGACTGAGAGACAAATACTCCATTCTGTCTGGTCACTTTCATTGGCATATCATCTTCAAAGCATACCCTTCTATAATATAACTCCAATAGGAATTATATTATCTTACCAGTCAATATCTCCTAACTCTGCCTTGATATTTTCTCAATGGAGACTCCACATATAAATAGATGAGCTTCAAAGACACATTGCAATTCAAATAACCAGGAAGTGGAAGAAGATCATGAGATTTTAAGGCTACAAGAACATAGTTATCCCGATAGTTTGTAATTCAGTACAATGATTAAATCCCAGCTTCTTCCAAGGTCTAAAGAATAGGACTGACAAACACCATCGTGGAAACTGTGGAATATTTCCATAAGGGAGTATTCTTCAGCTAAGAAAATGACCTCATGATCTTTTCAGGCAAATGGATGGAACTAGCAAAAATCATCATGGGTAAATAAAATGGAGAAATACAAATATGGTGTGTATTCACTTATTAGGAAGTCTCCTAATAATGGGGGATGAAGTTCCAATAGGCCATCTGTTGTGACCAAATCAGTCTTCCAGTAGGGGAATTGGATGGCAGTGAATTGAGTTTTTGCACCAATGTATCTTACGGAAATTTTCAAGCAACCCAGGTTGTTGTTTTTAAAATATGTTGCTCTCTGCCCTCAACTGATAGATCAGTGCCATGTTCTTGTAACCACAGAGAATCTTCCTTTTGCATCAAATGGAATTGCATACAGAGACCTACAGTCTGATATTATGCACAGAGTGACCTTTAAATACCCTGGTCTAAAGGGATATCCCTATGAAATTCTCCCTCCCCTCAGAGCTTTTGAAATGCTGCATGAGAGGAGGCAGGGAGAATGTCCTAAGTAGAGGAAATTGAGGGCACAAGGAAAACAATGCCCTGAGAATCAGGCCGCAGAGGAAGATGATGCAGCCATCCTTGGTGAGACCAGATAAGGCAGCCTCAGATAGAATGGTGATGAGTGCCTCCTCTATCAGAGAAGTAGATGAAGGGCATAGGGTTAGAAGAAGTAGGGTGGGTGAAACTTGAAGGAGAAGAGGGAGGGAGCAGCAGAAGGGATTCAAAGTGAACAAATCATAATAAATTAATACATAAGAAAAACCGTGATGAAGAATAGAGTCTACAGGACTGATGACTTCTTTTTGTGGGTGGTGACAGGGGGCAGTAAGGATGAACTCACTTTCCTTTAATGGGCTTGGCACTGAGAATCTGATCATGTTCCAATGAGTATATGAACAACACATACTTCAATTCCTATATTTTAAAGACACGTGTAGAAAATTGAAAGAGGGACAATGGAAAAGGAGTATAATGCATATTATATGAAATTCCTACATAAGCAATAAAAAATAATATGTTGACAACTTTACAATGACTTTTAACATGGAGAAAAGATTCTGGTAAAGGAGAGCAGAGGTTGCCTTTGTAAGGCATGCTTTCCAAGAATTCATTATGTGGCAGAGAATCCTTACCATGAGCTAGTGGTTATCCAGCTACCTCAAATGGCAAGAGCTCAATTGGAAACTCTGAACAAGCAGTCCTGTCACTAACACTACATTTAGAGGGTTTGTCTGGAAGACCACAGCAGGAAACACAGTTGCTCTTGTGTCCTAGGCATTTAACATGGATTATTTTATCTCTACTGAAGGCCCAGTTTTAACTGTAAACCCCAGAATCAGGATTTCTCATTGACCACTGAGTAGGACACAGCATCTGGTTCAAAATTGCTCATACAGTTTTGGCAACACTATTGTGGAACAGCACCATCTGTCAAATAGTTTATTGCTCCTCAGTACTCCCTTTTTAAAATCTTTTTTTTTTAATTTTTATTATTACTTGCTTTATATTAACTCTGTATCCCACTTATATCCTGCTCCATTATTCCCTCCCAACCCCACTGTCTTTCCCTCATCTCCTCTGAATGGTTAAGCCCTTATCCCCTTTCTTCTGACCCCGTTTATTCAGGTATCTTCAGGACTGGCTGAAAAGTCCTCCTCTGTGTCCTAGCAGGACTGCTCCTACCTTGGGAGGGTGGGGAGGTCAAAGAGCCTGCCATCTTGTTCCTTTCAAAAATAGATGCTCTTTCTCTTACTATGGGATACCAATTGGTTACTGAAGTACCGAGGGCTACATCTGAGCAAAAGTTCTAGGTTATATCCATACGTGGTTATTGGTGGAGTATCAGTCTCAGAAAAGACACATATGCCCAGACATATTTGGTCCTTGTGGAACTCCTATCATTTCCACATTATACTAACTCCCCCTTCTTTCATATGATTCTCTGCACTCTGCCAAAGGTTTGGTTATGATTCTTAGTATCTGCTTTGATACACTGCAAGGTAGAGTCTTTCAGAGCCCACTGTGATAGGCTCCTGTCCTGTTACTTGTTTTCCCCTATGTCCAATGCACATCCAATTTGTCTTTCTCAGTGAGGATTGATCATTGTACACTGGGTCCTCTTTCTTGTTTATCTTATTTAGGTGTATAGATTTTATTATGTTTACCATATCTTATAGGTCTATAAAGTGACTACATACCATATGTGTCTTTCTCATTCTGGGATGACTCTCTCAGAATGATCTTTTCTAGATTCTACCATTTGCCTGCAAATTTCACGATTTCCTCAGTTTTGATTGCTGAGTACTATCCCATTGTGAAAAAAAAACCCACAATTTCTGTATCCTCCCTCCATTGATGGACATCTAGGTTTTTTCCAAGTTCTGGCTATTACAAATAAAGATGCTACAAACATGGTTGACCAAATGTCCTTGTGTACTTGAAAAAAAAATTTTGGGTATATGCCTAGAAGTAGTTTAGCTTGGTCTTGAGGAAGCATTATTCCTAAATGTCTGAGAAAGAGTCAGATTGATTTCCAAAGGGTACCAGTTTACATTCCCACCAGGAATTGAGCACCTACATCCATAAACGAAGCATTATTAAAACTTAAATCATACATCGATCACAACACCTTAATAGTGGGAGACTAAAACACCCCACTTTCACCAAGGGACAGAACATCTAGACAGAAGCCAAATAAGGAAATAAAGGCACCTAGAGAGTACTAAATAAAATGGATGTAATAGATGCCTAAAGAACTTTCTAACCAAACTCAAAAGAATATACCTTCTTTTCAACACCTCATGGAACCTTCTCCAAAATAGACCATATATAGTTGGTCACAAAGCAAACCTCAACAGATACAAGAAGATTAAAATATTCCCTGTTTTCAGTTTGACCACCATGAACTAAAGCAGGACCTCAAAAAAATGGAATTAGAAAAAAGCCTATAAGCACATGGGAACTAAACAACTTGCTGCTCAATGACAGCTAAATTAAAGAATAAATAAAGAAGGAAACTAAGGACCTCCTAAAATTCAATGAAAATGAAAATACAACATACCCTAATTTATGGGACACAATGAAAGCAGTGCTAATAGGAAAATTTATAGCACTAAGTGCCTTCAAGGAGAAATTTGTGACATCACATACAAGCAACTTAATGGCCCAACTGAAAGCCCTAAAAAAAAATAAAGTAGAAGAAGAAGAAGAAGAAGAAGAAGAAGAAGAAGAAGAAGAAGAAGAAGAAGAAGAAGAAGAAGAAGAAGAAAGATATAGAAATACCCAAAAGGAGCAGACAGCTGTAAATAATAAAACTCAGGGCAGAAATCAATCAATTAGAAACAAATAAAACTATTCAATGAATCCATCAAAGCAAGAGCTGGTTCTTTGAGAAAATCAACAAGATAGACAAACAATTAGCCAAAATGACTAAAAGGCAGAGAGAAACTATCCAAATCAGCAAAATCATAAATGAAAAGGGGGACATAACTAAAGACAGTGAGGAAATCCAAACAATCATTAGGTCATTAGGTCATACTAAAAGACTTTAGGCCACAAAATTCAAAAATCTAAAAGATATGGACAATTTTATTGATAGAGTCAATCTATCAAAATTAAGTCAAGATCAGGTAGAAAAAATGAATAGTCCTATATCACACAATGAAATTAAGCAGTCTTCAACAGTCTCCCTTACAAAAAAAGCCCTGGGCCAGATGGATTCAGTGCAGAATTCTACCAGACCTTCAAAGAAGTGTTAAGTCCATTTCTTGCTAAACTATTCCACAAAATTGAAACACTTCTCCTTTAACATACAGCAATTTTTCTGTTTCAGCTGAAGCAGTCCAAGGAATTGTCTTGCTTCCTTCTCCTTCCCCTGCTCTTAAAGTCTCAATACACCAGAGAAACCTTGACTTGCCAGCCCATTGTATCAGTTAGAACATGAAGGTATGTTTAATGAGTATGTGAGTAACTACTCACTTCAAAGTCACAACCTAGGAAATTTCAGATCCAAGACCACAGTAGGAGACCACCTTGCTCCTTGGTACATTCCCCTTAATCCCACATCTCTTTGAAGCTTCCCTACTTAGGAAGAACTCCAATTAAATAAACATTAAAGTTTCATTTCCAACTTGACATTGTCATAGAGGTTAGCAGCAATAAAGGTGTGTGATATAAATAAAAGGATGAGATGAAGGCTTGTTGGGTTTCACAAGAAAAAAGGTAGATGTGCACAGGATCAGAGATACTGGATATTGAGGAAAGTTTTATTCATCTCCATGGAAACCTCCAGAATCTCTCAGTTGCTGATTAGCTTAGATGTAGAATGATGTCATGCAAAAGGTGAAAGCCAGTAAAAGATTCAGGATCCAGTTATTAAAAGGGCCAAATGGACAGTGTTCTTAAGTGAAAGTCTGAGCATGCCTCAATCTGGGCAGCTGAAAGCACACAACCCAGAGATGACAGATCCTGTGTCCAATACACTTAGTTCAGGAAAAGTGTCACATACTTTTTTTTTCCTTTTAATTTTTATTAATTATACTTTATTAACTTTGTCTCCCCACATAAACTACTCCCTGAACACCTCCCAATCCCTCTTTCCCTCCCCTATTGCCACACATACCCCTCCTCAAGTCCACTAATACAGGTCTTCCTCTCCTTGCTTCTGAACCTAGTCTATCATATCTCAACAGGAGTGTCTTCATTGTCATCTTCTACGGCCTGGTAAGGCTGCTTCCCCCTCAGGGGGCGGTGATCACAGAGCAGGTTAATCAGTTCATGTCAGAGGCAGTCCCTGTTCTCATTACTGTGGAATAATGAACTGCCATGGGCTACATTTGTGCAAGGGTTCTAGGTTATCTCCATGCATAGTTCTTGTTTAGAGTATGGGCCCCAGGAATGGACCCTGTGCTCAAAATTTTTGGTTCTCTTCTTCTGGAGCTCCTGTCCTCTCCAAATCTTACTATTTCCCACTTATTTCATTACATTCCTTGCACTCTGCCAAACAGTTGGCCATAAGTCTCAGCATCAATTTGATAGTCTGCAAGGCAAAGCCTTTCAGAGGACCTCGGTGGCAGGCTCCTAGATTGTTTCCTATTTTCTTCTTCTTCTGATATCCATACTCTTTGCCTTTCATGAAGGGGATCGAACATGTTAGCCAGAGTCCTCCCTCTTGATTTGTTTCTTTATGTCTAGAGATTTTAGTAGATTTATCCTATATTATATGTGTATATGAGTTAGTATATACGGTGTGTGTCTATCTGCTTCTGTGATAGCTCCCTCAGGATGATCTTTTCCAGTTCCCACCAGTTACCAGCAAATTTCATAATTCCCTTGTTTTTTTTTTTTTTATCTTGGCCATTTTGATGGGTGTAAGGTGAAATCTCAGGGTTGTTTTGATTTGCATTTCCCTAATGACTAATGAGGTTGAGCATTTCTTTAAGTGCTTCTCTGCCATTCGATATTCCTCTACAGAGAATTCTCTATTTAGCTCTGTTCCCCATTTTTTAAGTGGATTACTTGGTTTGCTGCTTTTCAGCTTCTTTAGTTCTTCATATATACTGGATATGAGTCCTCTGTCAGATAAAGGGTTGGTGATGATATTTTCCCAATCTGTAGGCAGTCGCTTGGTTTTGATGATGGTATCCTTTGCTTTGCAGAAGATTTCAGCTTCATGAGGTCCCAGTTTTTGTTGCTCTTAGAGCCTGTGCTGTTGGTGTTCTGTTCAGAAAGTTTTCTCCTGTACCAATGAGTTCTAGGGTATTCCCCACTTTTTTTTCTAGCTGATTTACTGTGTCTGGTTTTTTGTTGAGGTACTTGATCCACTTGGACTTCAGTTTTGTGCAGGGTGATAAGTATGGATCTATTTTTACTTTTCTACATGTAGACAATGTTGGACCAGCACCATTTGTTGAAGATGCTATCTTTTTTCCATTGTATGGTTTTGGCATCTTTGTCAAAGATCAGGTGTCCATAAATGTGTGGGTTTATTTCTGGGTCCTCTGTCCGGTTCCATTGATCCACAATTCTGTTTCTATTTTTTTTTTATTATTGCTGAGGAATATTCCATTATGTAGATGTAACACAATATCTGTATCCATTCTTAATTTTGGGGGCAACTGGGTTGTTTCCAGGTTCTGGCTATTAGAAATAAAACTGTTACAAATATGGTTGAATAAATATCCTTATTGTGTACTTTAGATTCTTTTCGATACATGCCTAGGAGTGAGGTCCCAGATCTATATCCAGTGGTATAATTGGATTCCTACTTGTCTGACAATGCACCGTATTGATTTCCAGAGTGATTGTAAAAGTACATATCCCCACCAGCAGTGGAGGAGGGTACCTGTTTGTCCACAATCTCTCCAGCATGTGATGTCACTTGAGGTTCTGAACTTCACCTTTTTGATGAGTATAAGGTGAAATCTCAGGGTCATTTTGATTTGCATCTCCCTGATGGCTAATAATGCTGACCATTTCTTTGAGTGTTTCTCTGCCATTAAATATTCCTCTATATAGAATTCTCTCTTTAGCTCTGTTCCCCATTTTTTAATTGGATTAATTGATATGTTGCTTTTCAACTTCTTTAGTTCTTTATATATAGTGGATAATAGCCCTTTGTCACATAGAGAGTTGGTAAGATTCTTTCCCAATCATCCTGAGTGAGCTGTCCCAGGAGCAGAAAGACACACACAGAATATATTCACTCATATACACATATAATATAGGATAAACCTAATAAAATCTGTACATCTAAAGTTACTAATCAATAGCGAGGACTCTGAGTGAAATGCTCAATCCCCATCCCAAAAGGCAAAGAGAATGGACAACAGAAGAAGAAGAAAACAGGCTGAAAAAGAAATTAGGGATACAAAAGGAATTATATTATCTAACAATGCCTTAATTCCTGACCCATCCCACATATTTCTTCACTGGTGACTCTACATGTAAATAGATGGGCTTCAAGTGAACATTCCAATTCAAACCACTAGTAAGTGGAAGAAGATGGAGAGACTTCTAATCTAAATAACAGTTATTTTAACAGTTTGCCATTCAATACAATGACTAAAGTTACAATATCTTCAAAAAATAAACAACAGGCCTGACAATCTCCTTTGGGAAAAATGTGGAATATTTCCATACTGGAGTATTATTCAAGTAAGAAAATGACATCATGACATTTTCAGGCAAATGCATGGAACCAGGAAAAATCATCCTGTGTGAAGAAACTAAAATGCAGACAGAAAATATGGTATAAATTTACTTATTAGGAGCAACATCTGTCAAATAGTTTATTGCCTTCAGTTCTCCTTTTACATTCATCAATCTTTCCCTGTTTCAACCAAACCAGTCCCAGGAATTGTCTGGTCTCCTTCTCTTTTCCTTGCTCTTAAAGCCTCAATACCCCTGGGAACCCTAGATCCTTCCAGCCTATTATATCAGTAAGAATATGAAGGTACATTTAGTGAGGACATGAGTAACTGCTCAGTTCAAAGTCACAACTAAGGAAATATCAGATTCAAGACTACAGCAGGAGACCACTTTGTCATTGGGTACATTCTACTTAGTAGAATGTTAATGTTAATAGAATGTTTGAGGCATCCCTACTTAGGAAGCTGTCCAATTAAACATTAAAATTTCATTTTCTACCTGAAATTGTCACAGAGATAAATAGGAGTAAAGGTGCAGGATCTGGATAAAGGGATGAGATAAAGGCTTATTCATTTTCACAAGAAAAAAATCAAATGTATACAGTATCAGAGATATAGGACAACAAGGAATGGTTGTTTTCTCCTTTTCATGGAAACGATTCTCTCAGGTGCTGATTGGCTGAAAAGGAGTATGAAGTCAGGAAATAGGTGAAAGCAAGTAAGAGTTTCAGGAGCCAGTTATTAAAACGGCAAAATGGAGAGCCTGCTGGAGTCATAAGGTGGTCAGCCCTACCTCTATCTGACAGTCGAAAGCACACAACCCAGAGATGAGGTTTCCTGTGTCCAAGTCTCCTAGTTCAGGAAAAGTGTCATATATTGCTTTCAAGTGGCCATTAATAAAGTCACGTGTCCAAGACCTGTGACTTTCACATTATGACAGATTCTATTTGTTAAATGCTCAGATATGTCCTCAGACAGAGAACAACTTACAGTGAAAATGCTCCCTGATCAAGGAAATTCTTTGTAAAAAGTGTTTGTGACCTTGCTTATACTTTTACAGAGACCATCTAAGATGTCATGTCAGCAAGCAGTCATCCTATTGTAGTTCTTCAGTAGAACTGAGAGCTTTTTTTTCTTCTACTGAATTTATTTATTTATTTATTTATTTTCAATTTTTTATTTTACTTTTATTAATTACACTTTATTCATTTTGTATCCCCCATAAGCCCCTCCTCCCCTCCCGGCCCCACCCCCCGTTCCTGCATCCATGCCCCTCCCCAAGTCCAATGATAGGGGAGGTCCTCTTCTCCTTCTTTCTCATCTTAGTCTATCAGTTCTCATCAGAAGTGCCTGCATTGTCAGGGTTCTAGGTTATCTCCATGAATAGTCCTTGGTGGGAGTATGAGTCTCTGGGAAGTTCCCTGTGTTCAAATTTTCTTGTTCTGTTGCTCTCTTTGTGGAGTTCCTGTCCTCTCCAGCTCTTACTATTTCCCACTTCTTACATGAAATTCCATTCATTCTGCCCATCAGTTGGCCATCAGGCTCAGCATCTGCTTTCACAGTCTGCATGACAAAGGCTTTCAGAGGCCCTCTGTGGCAGGTTCCAAGGTTGTTTCCTGTTTTCTTCTTCTGGGTTTCAGAGGCCCTCTGTAGCAGGTTCCTAGGTTGTTTCCTGCTTTCTTCTTCTTCTAATGTCCATCCTCTTTGCCTTTCAGGATGGAGACTGAACATTTTAGTAAGGGACTTCTCTTTTGCTTAGTATGTTTAAAAGTACAGATTTTAGTGGGTTTATTCTATGTTGTATGTTTATATGAGTGAGTACATACCATGTGTGTCTTTTTGCTTCTGGGACAACTCACTCAGGATGATCCTTTCCAGGTCCCACCATTTACCTGCAAATTTCATGATTTCCTTATTTTTCATTGCTGAGTAATACTCCATTGTATAGATGTACCACAGTTTCTGCATCCATTCTTCAGTTGAGGGGCATCTGGGCTGTTTCCACCTTCTGGCTATTACAAATAAAACTGCTACAAATATGATTGAGCAAATGTCCTTTTTGTGAACTTGAGCCTCTTTTGGGTATATGCCTAGGAGTGGTATGGCTGGATCTTGAGGAAGTGCTATTCCTAGTTGTCTGACAAAGCACCAGATTGATTTCCAGAGTAGTTGTACAAGTTTACATTCCCACCAGCAGTGCAGAAGGGTTCCCCTTTCTCCACAACTTCTCCATCATGTGTTGTCACTTGAGTTTTTTATTTTGGCCATTCTCATGGGTATAAGGTGAAATCTCAGGGTTGTTTTGATTTGCATTTCCCTAATAGCTAATGTGGTTGAGCATTTCTTTAAGTGCTTCTCTGCCATTCGATATTCCTCTACAGAGAATTCTGTTTAGCTCTATTCCCCATTTTTTAAGTGGATTACTTGGTTTGCTGCTTTTCAGCTTCTTTAGTTCTTTATATATACTGGATTTGAATCCTCTGTCAGATAAAGGGTTGGTGATGATTTTTTACCAAAACAAAACAACTGCTTTGTTTTGATGACTGTGTCCTTTGCTTTACAGAAGCTTTTCAGTTTCATGAGGTCCCATTTATTGATTGTTGTTGTTAGAGCCTGTGCTGTTGGTGTTCTGTTCAGGAAATTTCTCTTATACCAATGAGTTCTAGGGTATTCCCCACTTTTTTTCTAGCTGATTTAATGTGTCTGGTTTTTTGTTGAGGTATTTGATCCACTTGGACTTCAGGTTTGTGCAGGGTGATAAGTATGGATCTATTTTCATTTTTCTACATGTAGACATCCAGTTGGACCAACACCATTTGTTGAAGATGCTATCTTTTTCCATTGTATGGTTTTGGAGCCTTTGTCAAAAATCAGGTGTCCATAAGTGTGTGGGTTTATTTCTGGGTCTTCTATTCGGTTCCATTGATCTACCATTCTGTTTCTATGCCAGTACTATGCAGTTTTTATAACTGTTGCTCTGTAGTACACCTTGAGATCAGGGATGGAGATACCTCCAAGAAGAACTTTTATTGTAGATTATTGTTTTACCAATTCTGGGTTTCTTGTTATTCCATACGAAGTTGAGAATTTTTCTTTCTAGGTCTGTAAAGAATTGTGTTGGCAATTTGATGGGAATTGCATTAAATCTGTAGATTGCTTTTGGTAAGATGTCCATTTTTGCTATGTTAATCCTGCCAAGCCATGAGCATGGAAGATCTTTCCATCTTCTGATATCTTCTTCTAATTCTTTCTTCAGAGACTTCAAATTTTTTTTTCATACAAGTCTTTTACTTGCGTGGTTGGGGTTAAACCAAGCTACTTTATGTCATTTGTGGCTATTGTGAAGGGTGTTGTTTCTCTAATTTCTTTCTCAGCCCTTTTGTCTTTTGTATACAGGAGTGTTACTGATTTTTTTGAGTTAATCTTGTATCCTGCCACTTTGCTGAAGGTGTTTATCAGATGTCGGAGTTCCCTGGTAGAGTTTTTGGGGTTACTCATGTATACTATCATATCATCTGTAAATAGTGATACTTTGATTTCTTCCTTTCTCATCTGTATCCCCTTGATCTCCTTCAACTGTCTTATTGCTCTAGCAAGGACTTCCAGCACTATGTTGAAGAGATATGGGGAGAGTGGGCAGCCTTGTCTTGTCCCTGATTTCAGTGGGATTGATTTAAGTTTCTCTCCATTCAGTTTGATGTTGGCTATAGGCTTGCTGTATATCACCTTTACTATGTTTAAATATATGACTTATATCCCTGATCTGTCCAATACTTTAAACATGAATGGATGTTGGATTTTGTCAAATGCTTTTTCAGCATCTAGGGAGATTATCATGTGGTATCTTTCTTTCAGTTTGGTAATATGGTGGATAACATTGATGGATTTCTGTATATTGAACCACCCCTGCATATCTGGGATGAAGCCTACTTGGTCATAGTGGATAATATCTTTGATGTGTTCTTGTATTTGGTTTGCGAGTATTTTGTTAAGCATTTTTGCATCAATGTTCTTAAGTGAGATTGGCCTGAAATTCTCTTTCTTTAGCTTTTAAAACTGAACCACAATGGCAGACAGAGCTTAAAGAGCTATAGAGAGAGATTCAGAAATATAGAGACTGTGAGCTAAAAAAACAAAGATATAAAGTGACAGAAACCAAGAGAAAGAGACTCAAGTGGCCATTAATAAAGTCGTGTGTCCTTGACATGTGAGTTTCAGTATATCACAGATTACTTTATTTTTTTGTTAAATGCACAGATATTTCCTCAGTCAGTGAATTACTTTTTGGAAAAGCACTCCATTGTCAAAGCAGATCTTTGAAAAACAGCATACAATTGTGACCTTGCTTATATTTTTACAGAGACCATCCAGGACTTCACATCAGTAAGCACTCACTCATTACAACAGTTATGTTGTAATTGTTCAACATAACTGAGAGATATTTGTTCTAAACCACAAGAGGTAGGAAGAGAGAGGGAGACAGGGAGACAGAGAGAAATAGCTAGACAGATTGATAAATAGACAGACCAATACCAACAGAAATAAAGAAATGAAGTGACAGAGACTGAGAGACAGAGACTCCATTTTATCTGGTCACTTTCATTGGCATATCAACCTCAAAACACAACCTCCTATAATAAAACTCCAACAGGAATTATATTATCTAACAAGGACATACCTCCTCACCTTCCCCAAATATTTTCTCTTTGGGGATTAGACATGTAAAAAGATGAGTTTCAAATGAACATTGCAGTTCAAATCACCAGAAATTTGAAGAAGATGGAAGGACTTCTAGGCTAAAGAAAATACTTATCCTAATAGTTTGTCATTCAACACAATGATTAAAGTTCCAACTACTTTATAGTTCTTCAAAACAGGAGTGAAAATCTCCTTTGGGGAAAATGTGGAATATTTCTATAATGGATTATTATTCAGTTAAGAAAATGACATCATGATATTTTCAGACAAATGGATGGAACTAGGAAAAGTCATCATTGGTGAAGTTACCAAAATGCAGAAAGAAAAATATGGTATGTAATCACTTATAAGGAGGCCTCCTAATAATGAGGGATAAAGTTTCACTAAAGATATCTGTTGTGACCAAACCATTCATTCACTAGTGATATTGGGTGGCAGTGAATGGAGTTCTTGGGCCTGAGATTCCTGTGGAAAATTACAAGAAACACAAGCTGTTGTTATTTAAATATGTTACTCCCTGCCCACAAATGATTGATCAGGACAATGTTTGTGTATCTATGGAGATGCTTTCTTCTGCAACAAATGGGATTGCATACAGAGACCCACAGTCCTATATTATGCACAGAAATGCCTTATAACACACAGATCTAAATGTGATTTCCTTATGGAATTTTCCCTCCCCTTAGAGCTCTGGGAAGCCTGCAGGAGAGGAGGCAGGAAGAATGTCATAAATAGAGAAAATTGAGGACACATGGAGACCAATACACTGAGAATCTGAATGCAGAGGTAGATGATGCAGCCAGCCTTGATGACACCTAATAAGCTAGGGTCAGTTAGAATGGGGAGGAGAATTTCCCCTCTAAGGGGAATTTTAGAAAAGGCAGAGGGGTAGGAGGAGAGGGTAGATTGGACTGGAAGAAGAGGAATGGGGGAGCAGAGGGGATACAATGTGAAAAATAGTAATAAATGAATGCATAAGAAAAACTGTGATCAAGGGGGTGAAATATACAGCTATTCAGGACCAGTGGCTTCTTCTTGGGGGTGGTTCCAGGGTGTGGCAAGGATGAACAAAGTTTTCTTTAAGGGAATTGGCACTGACACTCTAATCATTTTTCAATGAGTTAATGAAAAACATATACTTGAATTGATGTATTTTTCAGAAAAATATTTTTTACCATTATACATGGTTATAAATTTGAATCTGAGAGCAATGAAGAAGTAGTATAATTTATATTATATGAAATTCCCACATAATCAATGAAAATAATATATAGACAACTTTTCCAATGACTTTTAACATGATTAAGAGATTCCACTAAAATATGGCAAGTTTGACTTTTTAAGGCATGCTCTCCAGGAGCTCATTATGTAGCAGGGAATCCTAGCCATGAACTAGTGGTTACCCAGCTACCTCAAACACCATGAGTTTAGGTGGCACCTCTGAACAATCAGTCCTGGCACTAACACTACATTTAGAGGGTTTGTCTCTAGGACCACAGCTGGAAACACAGCAGATTTTGTGTCCTAGGCATATAACAGGGACACATTTCACTCTCTTGAATGACCATTATTTACTTTAAACCACAGGACCAGGAGGCTTGCTCACTGACCACTGAGTAGGACAGAGCTGCTGATACAGCCAGCTCAGCCAAGGGAAACCTGCTCATAGCAGGTTAGCAACACAAGTGTGAAACAGCACCAGCTGTCAAGTATTTTATTGCCCTTCAATTCTTGCATTATGCTCACCGATCTTGGTTTGATCCAAACCAGTCCCAGGAATTGTCTAGTTTCCTTCTTTTTTTCTATACTCTTAAAGACTCAATACCCAAGGGAACCCTAGACACCACTAGCCTATTATATCAATAAGATATAAGAATATGAAGATACATTTAATGTGTACACGAGTAACTGCTCAGTTCAAAGTTACAACCTATTTAATTTCAGATCAAAGACCACAGTAGGGGACCACCTTGTCATTTGGTACATTGTCCTTTATCCCACATCACTTTGAAACATCTTTACTTAGGAAGCTTTCATATTAAATAAACATTAAAGTTTCATTTCCTACCTGATATTGTCACAGAGGTAAACAGGAGTAAAGGTGTGAGATCTGGATAAAGGGATGAGATAAAGGCTTGTTAGGTTTCACAACAAAAAGTCACATATGCACCTGATCAGATATACTGGAGAATGTGGAAAGTTTGTTTACTCATCTCCATGGAAACCTCAAGATTCTCTCAGGTGCTGATTGCCTGAGAGGGAGATTGATGTCATACAACAAGTGAAAGCCAGCAAGAATTTCAGTAGTCAGTTATTAAAAGTGCCAAGTAGACAGCCTGCTTGAGAGAAAGACTGAGCAGCCCTATATTTCTCAATATGGGCAGCTGAAAGCACACAACCCAGAGATGACAGTTACTGTCTTCCCTCCGATTCTCATATCCCCCCCCCCACTTGTCCATGCATGCTCCAGCTCAAGTACACTGATAGCAGAGATCTTCCTCTCATTATTTCTCATTGTAGTTTATCAGATCTCATCAAAAGTGGCTGCATTGTCTTCCTTTGTTGCCTGGTAAGGCTGCTCACCCATCAGGGTGAGGTAAACAAAGAGCAGAAAAGTCAGTTCATGTCCAAGACATTACATCTTCCCAATAATATAGAATTTACTTGGACACTGAACTGCCATGAGCAACATCTGTGCAGGGGTTTTAGGTTATTGCCATGCATGGTACTTGGTTGGAGTATGAGTCTCAGGAAAGATACCTGTGCACAGATTTTTTTAGTTCTGTTGTTCTCCTTCTGGAGATCCTTTCCTCTTCAGATCTTACTATTTCCCACTTCTTTCATTAGATTCCATGCATTCTGCCCAACATTTGGCCATAAGTCTTTGCATCTGCTTTGATAGGTGTGCAGGTCAAAGCCTTTCAGAGGTCCACTTTGGTAGGCTCCTAACTTGTTGCCTGTTTTCTCCTTCTTCTGATGTCCATCCTCTTTGCCTTTAGGTATGGGGATTCAGCGTTTTAGCCAGAGTCCTCCTTCTTTATCAGTTTTTTTTAGGTGTACAGATTTTAGTAGGTTCATCTTATATTGTATATCTATATGAGTGAGAATACACCATGTGTGTCTTTCTGCTTCTGGGTAGCTCACTCAGGATGATATTTTCCAGGACCCATGATTTACCTGCAAATTTCATTATTTCCTTGCTTTTTATTGCTGAGTAATATTCCATTGTGTAGGTGTTCCACAATTTCTGTATCCATTCTTCAGTTGGGGGGCATCAGGGTGTTTTCATATTCTGGCTATTAAAAATAGAGCTGTTACAAACACGGTTGAGCAAATATTCTTATTGTGTACTTGAGCCTGTTTTGGATATATGCCTAGGAGTGGTATAGCTGAATCTTGAGGAAACACAATTCCTAGTTTTCTCAAACAGCACTAGATTGATTTCCAGAGTGGTGGTATACGTTTACATTCTGACAAACAGTGGAGGAGGGCTCCCCTTTGTCCCAACCTCTCCAGCATGTGTTGTCACTTGAGTTTTTGACCTTGGCCATTCTGATGGGTGTAAGGTGAAATTTCTGAGTCTTTTTTATTTACATTTTCCAAGGGCTAATGAAGTTGTGCATTTCTTTAATGTTTCTCTGCCATTCAATATTCCTCTTTCAATAATTCTCTGCTTAGCTCTGTTCCCCATTTTTTACTTGGATTACTTGATTTGTTGCTTTTCAACTTTCTTGGTTCTTTATATATACTGAATATTAGCCCTCTGTCACACAGAGGCTTGGTGAAAATTCTTTTCCAATCTGTAGGCATTAGTTCTGTTTTGATGACAGTTTTCTTTATTTTACAGGATTTTTTCTGTTTCATGAGGTCTCTTTAACTGATTTTTGTTCTAGAGTCTGTGCTGTTGGTATTCTGTTTAGGAAGTTGTCATCTGTCTCAATGAGTTCAAGGCATTTCTCCAGTTTTTCTTTTAACCGATTTAATGTTTCTTGTTTTATGTTGAGGTCTTTGATCCACTTGGAATTTAGTTTTGTGTAATGTGATAAGTATGGATCTATTTGCATTTTTCTACATGTAGACAATCAGTTGGACCAGAACCATTTGTTGAAGATTCAATCTATTTCCCATTGTAAGGTTTTGGAATCTTTATCAAAATTCAAGAGTCCATAAGCTTGTTGGTTGATTTCTGTTTCTTCTATTCAGTTCCATTTATCTACCATTCTGTCTCTATGCCAGTACTATGCATTTTTTTATTACTGTTACTCTATAGAAAACCTTGAGATCAGGGATGGTGATACCTCCAGAAGATCTTTTATTGTAGAGGATTGTTTTAGCAATTCTGGGTTTCCTGTTTTTCCATATGAAGTTGAGAACTTTTTTCTTTCAAGGTCTATAAAGAATTTGATGGGAATTGCATTGAATCTATAGATTGCTTTTGGTAAGATGGCCATTTTTACTGTGTTAATTCTGACAAGTCATGAGCATGGGAGATCTTTCCATTTTCTAATATCTTCTTCTAATTCTTTCTTCAGAGACCTGATTTTTTTTTTCATACAAGTCTTTGACTTCCTTGGTCAGGGTCACACCAAGGTGCTTTATGTCTTTGACCAAATTCAAGAACACATCAAAAATATTGTCTATTATGACTGAGTTTACATCATCCGTGGTTTACAGGGGTGGTTCAGTATAAAGAAATCTACCAATATTATCCACAATATTAAAAAAAAAACATGAAAGAAAAAAAAAAACACATGATAATCTCCTTAGATGCTGAAAAAGTATTTGACAAAATCCAACCTCCATTCATGTTTGAAGTATTGGAGAGACGAGGGATACAATGCACATATCTAAATATAATAAGGACAATATATAGCAAGCCTATCACCAACATCCAGCTAAACTGAGAAAAAATTACAGCAATCCCACTGAAATAAGAGACAAGTTAAGGCTGCCCAATATCTCCATATCTCTTCAACATAGTAAAGGAAGTCCTTGCTAGAGCAATAAGACATTTGAAAGTGATCAAGGGAACAAAAATCAGAAATGAAGCAGTCAAAGTGTCATTATTTGCAAATGATAAAATAGCAAACCCCAGTACCCCCAAAGTTTTACATGAGAACTCCTACAGCTGATAAACACTTCAGCAAACTGACACATTACAAAATTAACTCAAAAAATTCAGTAGCCCTCCCTATACAAAAGACAAATGGGCCAAAACTGAAGTTAGGGAAATGAAAGTAACTATATTATCAATCAAGGCCATACATCCTAACTCTTCCCAGACATTTCCTCACTGAGAATTAAACATGTAAATAGAGGAGCTTCAAGGGGATTTGCAATTCAAATCACCAGGAAGTAGAAGAAAATGGAGGGACTTATAGGCTATTTTAAAATAACGTAGTTATCCTGACAATTTGTCATTCAATATAAGGATTAAAGTCTCAATAACTTCCAAGGACTAAAGAATAGGACTGACAATTTGTTTTGGGGAAAATGTGGAATATTTCCTCAAGGGTGTATTTTTCAGCTATGAAAATGACATCATGATATTTTTCAGGCAAATGGTTGGATGTAGAAATAATCATCCTGTGTGAAGTTATTAAAATGCAAAAAGACAAATATGGTATGTATTCACTTATTAGATGGTCTCCTAACAGTGTGGGGGAAAGTTCCAAAAGGCCATCTATTCTGAATAAATCAATCTTCCACTAAGGAGATTGGGTGGCAGTTAATTGAGCTATTGGGACAGGGTATCCTATGCAAATTTTCAAGCAACCCAGACTGTTGTTATTAAAATATGTTGCTCTCTGCCCTCAAATGTTAGATCATTGCCATGTCCTTGTATCCACACAGATGATTCCTTCTTCATCAAATAGCATTCCATACAAGACCCACAGCCCTTTAATATGCAGAGAGAGATAAAGAGAGAGAGAGATGCCTTAAAACACCCAGCTTTAAATGGGATTTCCCGTGTAATTCTCCCTCCCCTCAGAGCTCTCTGAAGCCTGCAGGAAAGGATGCTGCAAGAGTGTCATAATTAGAGGGAATTGAGGAGAACATGCCCTGAGGATCAAGCCTCAGAGGAAGATGATGTAGCCAGCCTTGCTGAAACCTGATGAGCTAGGGACAGATAGAAGGAGGAGGAGGACCAACCCTATCGGGGAAGTAAAGAAAGGGCATTACAGTAGATGAAGGATGGTGAGTGGGATTGGAAGAAGGGGAGGGTGCAACAGAGGGGATACAAATTGAAAAAAAATCATAATAAACAAATACATAAGACATACTGTGATCAAGGCCCTTCAGGACTGATGGCTTCTTCTTGGGAGTGGTGCCAGTGTATGGTAAGGATAAACTAAATTTACTTTAAGGGATGTGGCACTGGGATTCTCTTCATGTTCCAATGAGTATATGAACAACACATATTTGAATTGAAGTAAAACAATTGTTTTTTGTTTTGTTTTGTTTTGTTTTGTGAGTGTGTGTGTGTGTGTGTGTGTGCCATATGGGTAGAAATTTGAACCTTGGAGCAATGGAAAAAGAGTGTAATATGTATTAAATGAAATTGCCACATAAGCAATGAAAATATCATGTTCACAACATTTACAAAGACTTTTAACATGGAAAAAATTTCCTTTAAAGGAGGGCAGAGTTCAACTTTGTAAGGCATGCTTTCCAGGAACTCATTATGTACCAGAGAATCCTAACCATGAACTAGTGATTACCCAGCTACCTCAAACCCCATGAGTTCAGGTGGCATATCCCAACAAGCAGTCCTGGCACTAACATAATGTTTAGAGGGTTTGTATGGAGGACCACTGAAAGAAACACTGCTCCTCTTTTGTCCTAGGCATATAACATGGAATCATGTCTCTATCTTGAAGGCTCAGTTTTAACTGTAAACCCCAGGACCAGGAGGATTGCTCACTGACCATTAAGTAGGACACAGCTCTCGATCCAACCAGGTACTCAAAGGAAACCCTGCTTATAGAGGTTTGGCATCAGTATTATGGAACATCATTAGCAGTCAAATAATTTATTGCTCCTCAGTTCTCCTTTTACATTCACATGTCTTTCTCTTTTTGAGCCAAACAAGTCCCAGGAACTGTCTGGTTTTCTTTTCTTTTCCCTGCTCTTGAATAATCTATACCCCATGGAACCCTAGACCCAGTCAGCCGATTATATAAAAAAGAATGTGAAAGTACATTTAGTGAATATGCAAGTAACTGCTCAGTTCAAAGTCACAACCTAGGAAATTTCAGATCCAAGACCCCAGTAGGAGACCAGATTGTCATTCTATACATTCCCCTTAATTCCAAATCACTTTGAAGCTTTCCTACTTAGGAAGCTGTCTAATTAAATAAACATTAAATTTTGATTTTCTACATGATATTGTCACAGAAGTAAACAGGAATAAATATGTGGGATCTCGATAAAGTGATGAGAATAAAGGCTTGTTGGGTTTCACAAGAAAAAGTCACAGGTGCACAGGATCAGCTCTAAGACAACATACATTATCATTGGTAGAAAAAGCACAGAGTAATTCTCCTTAAATCCTTTTTTTTAAATAATTTTTTATTTGTTTTACTATTAATTACACTTTATTCTTTTTGTATTCCCCCATATCCTGTATTCCAGGATCAGAGATACTGGAAACTGAGGAAAATTTATTTACTCATCTTCATGGAAAAGTCAAGATACTCTCAGGTGTTGATTGGATGAGAGAGAGGATGTCTTGAAACAGATAAGAGCCAGTAAGAGTTTCATGAGCCAGTTATTAAAATTGTCAAGTGGACAGTAGGCTTGCGAGAAAGGCAGAGCAGCCCTATATGCCTAAATCTGGGCAGCTGAAAGCACACAACCCAGAGATAACAATTGTGCATAATACTCTTAGTTTAGAAAAAATGTCACATATTTCTTTGAAGTGGACATTAATAAAGTCATGTGTCCTTGACATGTGACTTTCACATTATCACTGATTCCATTATTAATTGTTAATTGTACAGGTATGTCCTAAGTCAATGAAATGCTTACTGGGAAAATGCTCCCTGACCAAGGCAACTCTTTGAACAAAAAAACATTTAATTGGGACTCTGCTTAAATTGTTTACAGAGACTATCCAGGATATCATGTCAGCCACCTGTCATCCTGTTGTAGTCTTTCCGCAGAACTGAGAGATTTTCATCCTGAATGACAAGAGGCAGGCAGAGAGAGGGAGACTTAGAGAAACAGAGAAAAACTAAAGAGATTGATTCAGACTGAAAGAAACAAAGATATACATTGAGAGACCTAGAGTGAGAGACCCTACTCTGTCTTGTCACTTTAATTGGCATATCAACTTCAAAGCACAACTTCCTCCAATATAACTCCAAAAGGAATTATATTATCTAAAAAAGGGCATACTTCCTATCCCTTACCAGACATTTCCTCACTGGGGACTAAACAAATAAATAGATGAGGTTAAAGTGGACAGTGTAATTCAAATCACCAGAAAGTGGAAGAAGATGGAGTGACTTCTAGGCTAAAAGAACACAATCATCCTGATACTTTCTCATTCAATACAATGATTAAAGTCACAGCAACTTCCAAGTTCTAAAGAACAGGAAAGACCAATCTCCTTTGGGAAAAATGTGGAAAGTTTCTATAATGGGTATTATTCAGGTAAGAAAATGACAAGTTATTTTCAGACAAAAGGATGTACCAGGAAATATCACCCTGTGTGAAGCAAATAAAATGCAGAAAGACAAATAGGGTATGTATTCACTTAGGTCTAGTAATAGTGATAGATAAAGTTCCAATAGGTCACTTATTGTGACTAAACTAATCTTTCACTAGAGAGATTTGGTGGTACTGAATTAAGTTGTTGGGCCATGGCATCCTACAAAAATTTTCAGGCAATCCAGGCTGTTGTTAATAAAATATGTTGCTCTCTTCCCTCAACTGATAGATCAGTGACGTATTTGTGTATCCACAGAGATGGTTCCTTCTGCCTCAAATGGGATTCCTTTCAGAGATGCAGTTGTATGTAACATAATATTTACTATTGATTTATCTTCTGCTGTGAGTCGTAACAGCTGTATACCAAAATCATCACACAGAGACTGGGGTAATTAGTTAACCTAGAACACAATGCTTGGCAATCCTAAACATCCTGGCCTTCATAGTTTACTAACATTTAGATTTCAACACATTATACTTGCTTTTAATGGTATATTAGGCCCAGTCCTTCTCTCCATGTGGCCATTCCAAGACCTTTCCTACAGCTCTCTCTTCTAGCTCTCTCTCACCCCTTCTCCTCCCACCCACTCATTTTCTTTCCTCTGGCTCCTCCCTTTGTACAACATTGTGGCTAGTTGTTTTATTTTGATTTTGGCCTGTTTACACACAGTTGAGACAGGATTCTTTTTTTTTTTTTTTTTATTAAAAAGCCTTGTGCCACTTCTGCTCAGCTTTTTTTTTTCAGTTTTTTTTTTATTTTATTTTTTTTATCAGTTACATTTTATTAACTCTGTATCCCAGCCGTGTCCCGATCCCTCATTCCCTCCCAGTCCCTCCCTCCTTCCCTCCCTCATCTCCACCGTGCCCCTTTCCAAGTCCACTGATGGGGGGGACCTCCTCCCCATTCATCTGATCCTGTTTTATCAGGTATCTTCAGGAGTGGCTGCAAAGCCCTCCTCTGTGGCCTAACAGGACTGCTCCTCCCTTCGGGGGTGGGGAGACCAAAGAGCCAGTCATCGAGTTTCTGTTAGAAATAGTCCCTGTTCCCCTCACTTTGGGAAACCAATTGGTTACTGAGCTACCACAGGCTACATCTGAGTGGAGGTTCTAGGTTATATCCATATAGATGCTCAGGTGGTCAGCATACGTTCCTCTCTTTGCAATTGGATAAGCGACCAATGATGGAGTTGTTAATAGAAGGCAAAAGGTTTCAGGGCTTATTGGATACTGGAGCGGATACTAGTATAATATCTACCACTTGGTGGCCATCGGGATGGCCTCTCATTCAATCATCTCAGTCCTTGCAAGGATTGGGGTATGAAGACGCTCCAAAAAAGAGTGCAAAAGAATTACATTGGCAAAATGAAGAAGGAAGGAGAGGAACTTTAGTCCCTTATGTGTTACCCCTCCCCATTAATTTATGGGGAAGGGAGGTATTGCAGCAATTGGATTTTACATTGACTAATGATTATTCACCTCAAAGTCAACAAATGATGAAAAATATGGGTTGCATCCCTGGTAAAGGGCTTGGCAAACATTTGCAAGGGCGTACGAGTCCTGTACCTTCTCATGGGAGACAAGGCAGAACAGGGCTGGGTTTTTCCTAGGGGACACTGGGGAGGCGATCCCCATTCCCTGGAAAACAGAGGACCCGGTGTGGGTTCCTCAGTGGCCTCTAACCTCTGAAAAGCTTGCAGCAGCCAGTCAGCTGGTCAAGGGGCAACTTGACCATGGGCATATAGAATGCTCACAGTCACCTTGGAACACCCCTATTTTTGTTATTAAGAAGAAATCTGGAAAATGGAGGTTGTTACATGATCTGCGAGCCATAAATATGCAGATGCAGGTCATGGGCCCCATTCAGAGGGGTTTACCTCTACTATCCACTCTCCCAGTCCATTGGAAACTTTTAATAGTAGATATTAAAGATTGTTTTTTCTCCATACCCTTACATGGCCAGGATAGAATTAGATTTGCCTTTACTTTGCCTAGCATTAATCATGAACAGCCTGATAATAGATATCAATGGAAGGTTTTGCCTCAAGGTATGGCAAATAGTCCGACAATGTGCCAACTTTATGTAGCCAGAGCTATCCAGCCGGTTAGAACTCAATTTCCCACCATTAAAATATGCCACTACATGGATGATATTTTACTGTGTCACTCAGATCAAGCTCTTTTGCAGCGAGCCTTTGGGGTTCTGTCTGCTGAGCTAAAAGGTAAAGGCTTGTTTATAGCTCCTGAAAAGGTACAAGAAGGGGAGATTGGAAATTTCCTCGGATCTACCATTTATCCTATGCAGATAAAGCCACAAAAGATTACCATCAGAAGAGATGTCCTTAAGACACTTAATGATTTTCAAAAGCTATTGGGTGACATTAATTGGGTGCGGCCATATTTAAATTTGACTACCGCGGAGCTTAAACCATTGTTTGCCATTTTGGAGGGAGATTCGGCCATTACTTCCTGTAGACAGCTTACGGCCGAAGCTGCTCAGGTTTTAGATAAGGTGGAGAAGAAATTGGGAGAGGCTTCCCTGTCCCGGTTGGATCCTTCCATTCCATTTCAGTTATGTATTGTTCCCTCACCTCATCAGCCTACAGCAGTGTTATGGCAACAGGGGCCACTGTTGTGGGTCCATTCTCAGACTTCCCCTGGTAAAGTGCTGAGTCATTATCCAACCCAGGTGGGAGAAATTGCTCAAAAGGGTGTTCAGCTGGCTCTGACTCATTTCGGTTGTGAGCCGGAATCTATCATTGTGCCTTATACTGCTCAGCAAATAAATGTGCTGTGTGCCACCATAGACACTAGACACTTGGGCAATTCTCCGCTGTACCTTTCCTGGTGGTATTGACAATCATTATCCAAAACATCCTTTATTACAGTTTACTCTGACCAATGCATTTATATTTCCAAAAATTACAAAAAATCAGCTTATTATAGGAGCTATTGATGTCTTTACTGATGGGTCCAAGACAGGTATAGGAAGTTATGTTGTTGATAATCAGGCATTTCAAAAGTGCTTTAATTTTTCGTCCCCGCAATTGGTTGAATGTGCTATTGTAGCTGAGGTTCTACGAGCCTTTCCTCAACCCTTAAATATCATCTCCGACTCACATTATGTGGTGGGAGCAGTACAAATTCTAGAAACAGTGGGACTAATTTCCTCCAAAAGTACTGTTGCACAAGTTTTTGCTGATATTCAACAATCTATTAGAACAAGAGTAAATCCCTTTTTTATTCAACATATGAGAGCGCATACGCTATTACCTGGACCCATGGCAAGAGCTAATGACCTGGCTGATAAAGCCACTAAAGCAGTTTATCTTATGCTTAATCCTATACAGAATGCTGCCGCTTTCCATGAGTTATATCATGTTCCGGCAGAGACACTTAGAATGAAATTTGGCATTTCGCGAGCAGATGCCCGCGATATTGTATTGAAATGTGCTAATTGTGCAGAATTTAGACCTGCACCTGTTATTGGTGTTAACCCTAGAGGATTAAAACCCTTACATATTTGGCAAATGGATGTTACCCATATTCCTGCTTTTGGTAAGTTAAAGTATGTTCATGTCTCTGTGGATACCTGTTCCGGGGTTGTCCACGCCACACCTTTATCAGGAGAAAAGGTGGCTCATGTCATCACCCATTGCCTGGACGCGTGGGCAGCATGGGGAAAGCCACGACAGCTAAAGACTGATAACGGACCTGCTTATACTTCTAAAACATTTCAGCAATTTTGCTCGAAAATGGAAGTCCATCATGTTACAGGATTGCCCTATAATCCCCAAGGCCAAGGTATGGTGGAACGGGCACATAGTACTATCAAAACTTATTTACAAAAACAAAAAGGGGGACTCTGCCCCAGTATGGGTCAGAAAGCGACTCTTTCCCTTACTCTATTTACCTTAATTTTTTTGAAATTGGATTCTAATGGACAGTCTGCTGCAGACAGACATGTCACTCATGCATCTCCAAAAGAACTTGTAAAATGGAAAGATGTACTTGATAATCAATGGAAAGGACCGGATCCTATTTTAATAAGATCCAGGGGAGCTGTCTGTGTTTTTCCACAGGAAGAAAACAATCCATTCTGGGTACCGGAGTGCCTCACGCGAAAGCTCGTGACAGCTGAAGATGATCTTTCAACAGACACACCTGCTACTGCTTAAAGAATCAAGGACAGCGAGGAGGACCACTAATTCTATTCATTGCCCTACTTCAGATTGGGTGGGGGTGGGAATGTAACCTTGGTTGCAGAACTGCTCCTCTGTTTTTGGTTGCTGCGCAAATTCAAAAGACAACAACATGCAAAAAATGTGGCCATCGTTCAGGCTATGCTGGCTGTCGAACAGGGATCTTCCCCTCAAGTTTGGTTAAACATGCTTAGCCGTTGAGACACTGTCAGAACTCATGGCACTCCTGACGGGCACAGGTTCCCATTGCACCGGGATGCTGTTCTGATCAGACCTTTGCATCTCCCAGGGCTCAGGTTCCCATTGCACGGGGTTCAAGGTGCAAAGGGTCTCTTATACTATGTAACCTCCTCGATCGCTTATACTGTTGAGTCAGTGAGCTGATCGGAAATCTCATAGTGTACCGTTTGGCTTGGCTTGTAATTTTTAAGAAAGGGGGAGATGTCGGGAGCCGCATTCGCCATTACGAGATGGTGCTGGCTTCCTGCTTCCTGGTTCTTCTTGCTAGAACTCGCCTTACAGCGGCGCATGCGCCACATGATGCTAATACGGATTTGAGTGCTCTCCCTATCAGAGAACACATGCTAATTGGGTATTGTGCGGAGCACCAATCACAGACGAGCACGCCGCCCTGCAGGCTATTTAAGCAGAGCGCGCTTGGGGTTTGGGGTCCTTCTCCATCTACCTACAAGAGCTCTACAATAAAGATTCTGCTGGACAAATCTTCGGTTGCCGCGTCTTCCTTATCGGCGAAGGATTGCACGCGACACTTCGCCATCTCTAAGCCTCTTGTTTCTTTTTTACATATGCATGACCAACATGTTTTCCACTGTGAAAATGTCACACGTTTAAAAGCATAAGGCAGTTTTCAGAGCAGTGTGATGACATCTCTCTTTACATAAACCTAAAAATGATGGGAATCCAGCCTTTAGGCCAGTAAGGATATAATATCTATTATTAAGAAAAAAGAAATTACATTGTAACTTTAAGTTTACCATTTGAGTCTTAGACTATCTCTGTAAGTGGTTAAACAGCAGGAGTTAACATCCTGTCTTTTATTATGTAAATTTGCTTGATACATGCCAGTCTATTTTTACTTTGTGTTGGAAAGAAAGGCATATGCCTTCACTAACTTGTTCATATATATGTATATATACATATGTACATATATGTACATATGCATATACATATGATATACATATACAAATGTATATATACATGTATATATATGAACATATATATGTATATATGTATATAAAGTATATGTATATACTTTTTTTTCAAATCAGTATCAGTGTAACTAAAAGCCTTTAAATGAAAATCAAACAAAGAGATGAGAAAATTTAAAGTTTGGGTTCTGTTGTGCCAATTTATGCTGTTACAAACAAAGCCCAGTTGATTATTTTAGGTGATGTTTCATTAAATTGGAGGACTCTTACTAGAAATAGCTGACAAATATATTGCAGCCAGAGATCTTTTAATTTTAGCTGTTATTAATTTAATTCCTAAAATGAGTTCCCTTTTTCTGTTTGTAACTGAGTATTCCAAACCTTGCTCTTTATTCTCCATTTTCTCCTTCTACTTTCTTGGAGAAGGCATGGAGAAGAACTAACACCATTAAACATATTGCAAATAGCTCTATTACTATGACAGCCAAATGAAGCTAAAAGGGTTAAAATAACCCCTGCCATGGCAATTATTTTTTTAATTTTATTTTAGATGCAGTTTAGGCCAATCTCTGACTAGAAGGTTGTCTGCCTCCAGTTCCTTTCTTTCCTGCCATGGCTGTGGAGCTCAGTCAGTTGAGCCAGCCACAGTATGAAGGAGACATGCTTGTTTACCCCTTAGTTAATCTGCAGCAGCAGCCAGTTTTGTTAAGTCTCAGGTCTGCACACAGGAGGCTGTCTTTTGCTCCTGGATTGGTTTAAGAGTCTCTCTGAAAGATACAGTAATTGACCTGGTTGTTTTTAGGTTTTATCACTGGGAGCTTATTCCCCCACCAAATTATTAAATAGTATAATTTAAGGGGTGTGGATACTTAGATTAGTTGGGTGCCATTGGTTGTAGATGACGATTAATATTTACTAATTATTATATTTTAGTAATGCATCCTAAACAGCTGTATACCCAAATCATCACACAGATACTGGATTTATATAGTTAACCAAGAACAAAATGCTGAGCAATAGTTACTCCATCCTAAAAGTCCAAGGCCTCAGAGTTTCCTAACATTTAGTTTCACCACATTATACTTTTAGGTCCATTCCATCCCTCCATATGGCCATTCCAAGACCCTTCCTCCAGCTCTCTCTCCTAGCTCTCTTCTCGTCCCTTCCCCCCATACTCATTTCCTTCTCTCTGTCTATTCACCTCTTTCCTGTTCTCTGGCTCATCCCTTTGCACAAAATTGTGGCTAGTTGGTTTATTTTGGCCTGTTTACACATACAGTTGAGACAAGATGCTTAGAATAAGTATCAATATGCAATATCCAGATTGAAACCAGAGACTGTGTGGTAGGAGAATTGAACATTTGAATGAACAAGGGTATGGTGTGTACATTTCAAAAAATTATACCAAAAACACCCACAGTCCAATATTATGCAGAGAGAGATCTTAAAACACCCGGTTCTAAATGGGATTTCCCTATGAAATTCTCCCTCCCCTCAGAGCTCTGGGAAGTCTGCAGGAGGAGACAAGAAAAGTGTCATAAGTAGAAAGAATTGAGGTCATAAGGAGAACAAAACCCTGAGAATCAGGCTGTAGAAACAGATGATGCAGCTAGCCTTGATGAGACCTGATAAGTTAGGGTCTGTTAGAAGAGGGACGAGGACTTCAACTAACAGGGGGATTTTAGAAATTGCATAAAAAGGGATGGTGGGTTGGAATGGAAGGAGAAGAGGATGGGGACATCAGAAGGGAAACAAAGTGACCACTATGTAATAAATAAATACATAAAATAAACTGTGATCAATATGATGAAGTACAGAGCTCTTTAGGACTGATGGCTTGTTCTTGGGGATATTGTCAGGGTATGGCAACTGAGACTCTGATCTTGTTCCAATGTGTATATGAACAACACATGCTTCAATTGATGTATTTCAAAGGAAAAATGAATTTTAAAGTGACATATGGGTAGGGATTTGAAACTGAGAGCAATGGAAAAGGAATGTAGTATATATTATATGAATTTCCCACATAATCAGTAAAAATAATATGTTGACAACTTTTACAATGACTTTTAACATGGAGAAAAGATTCTGTTTTAGGAGGGCAGAGTTTGACTCTATAAGGCATGATTCCAGGAACTCATCATGTAACAGAGATTCCTAGCAATGAACTAGTAATTACCCAACTACCTCAGGGGCCATGAGTTTGGTAGCACCACTGAACAAGCTGTCCTGACACTAACAGTACTTTTAGAGTGTTTTTGTGGAGGACCACAGCAGGAAACACTACACCTCTTGTGTCCTAAGCACATAACAAAGAACCATTTCTCAGTGCTGAAGGCCTGGATAAAATGGGAAACTTCAGGAAAAGGAGGTTTCCTCACTCACTCAAGATTAGGACACAGCTGCCTAGGAAGATCAATCAAGCTAACCCTGCTCATAGATGGTTGGCAACACTACTGTGGAACAGCATCAGATTTCAAATACTTTTTTGCCCCTAAGTTTTCGTTTTACACTGAATGATTTCTTCTGTTTCATCCAAACCAGTCCCAGGAATTGTCTGGTTTCCTTCTTGTTTCCCTGCTTTCAAAGATTCAATACACCAGGAAACCGTAGAAACTGCCAGCCTATTATATCAATAAGAATGTGAAGGTACATTTATTGAGTGCACCAATAACCTCTCAGTTCAAAGTCAGAACCTATGATATTTCAGATCCAAGACCACAGGAGGAGACCACCTTGTCTTTCTGTACATTCCCTAACCCCACATCACTTTGAAGCTTCCCTACTTAGAAATCTGTACAATTAATTAAAGATTAAAGTTTCGTTTCTTACCTGACATTGTCACAGAGGTAAAGAGTAGATAAGGTCTGAGATCTGGATAAAGGAAAGAGATAAAGGCTTGTTGGGTTTCACAAGGAAATGTCATGAGTGCAAAAGAGATACTGGATACTGGGGAAATATTGTTTACTCACCTTCATGGATATCTCAATATTCTCTAGTTGCTGGTTGTCTGAGAGACAGAATGATGTCATGAAACAGTTGAAAGCCAGTAAGAATTTCAAAAACAGTTATTATAAGGGCCAAAAGGACAGCCTGCTTGAGAAAAAGTGTGAGCAGTCTTACATGCCTTGAACTGGGCAGCTGAAAGCACACATCTCAGAGATGACAGTTCCTGTGTCCAAGACTCTTAATTCAGGAAAAGTGTCACTTGTGATTAATAAATTCATTTGTCCTGTACATCTGACTTTCACATTATCACATATTCCATTATTATTTTTTAAATGCACAGATATATCCCCAGTCAGTGAATTACTTACTAAGAAAATGTTTCCTGACCAAGACAAATCTTTGAACAAAAAGCATTTAATTGGGTCCTTGCTTTATTTTTACAGAGAACATCCAGGATTATTATGTGATTATTATTATTATGTGATTGCTGTCACATCAGCAATAATCATCTTATGGTAGCCCTTCAGCAGAACTGAGAGCTTTTTCATACCACAAGCAGTAGGCAGAGAGGTGTACATAGAGACAGAAAGAGCTAGAGAGACAGATTCAGAGAAGTACAGACTGAGACCAGCAGAAACAGATAAAAAGTGATAGATACTGAGAGACTGAATCTCTATTCTCTCTGGTTACTTTCATTGCATATCAATCTCAATGAACACCCTCCTATAACATAACTCCAATAGGAATTGTATTATCTAACAAGCCCATACCTTATAACCCTTTCCTGACATTTGCTTACTGGGGACCTAACATGTAAATAGATGATTTTGGGGGACATTGCAATTTAAAACATAAGGAAATGGAAGAACATGAAGGGACTTCAAGCCTAAAAGAACATAGTGATCAAGATAGTTTTTCATTCAATACAATGATTAAAGTCCCAACAACTTCCAAGGTATAAAGACAGGATTAACAATCTCCTTTGGGGAAAATGTGGAATATTTACATGAAGAAGCATCATTCAGTTAAGAAAATGACATCATGATATTTTCAGGGAAATTGATGGAACCAGAAAAAAACATCCTGTGTGAAGTCCCTAAAATGCAGAAAGGCAAATATGGTATTTATTCACTTATTAGGATGTCTCCTAATTGTGGGGGATAAATTTCCAATAGGCCATCTATTGTGATCAAACAAGTGTTTCAATAGGGGAATGTAATTGTTTGGCCACAGTATCATACAGAAATTTTCAAGCAACCCAGGCTTATGTTATTTAAATATAATGCTCTTTCCCCTCAACTGATAGATCAGTGCCATATTCTTGGATCCACAGAGATGGGATTCCATACAGATACCCACAGTCTGATATTGTGCAGAGACCTTAAAACACCAAGCTCTAAATGGAATTTCCCTCTGAAATTTTCCCTCCCCTCAGAACCTTGAGAAGCCTGCAGGAGAGGAGGTAGGAAGAATGTCATTAGTAGAGGGAATTGAGGACACAAGGAGAACAATGCCCTGAGAATCAGGCTGTAGAGTTAAATGATGCAGCCAGGCCTGGTGAGACCTGATAAGCTAGTGTCAGATAGAAGGGGGAGGAGGAACTTCCGTATCAGGGAACTAGAGAGAGGGCAAAGTGTTAGAAGGAGGAGATTGGTTGGGTCTGCAAAGAGAAGAGTAGGGGGGCAGCACAGGTGATACATAGTGAACAAGTCATAATAAATAAATTGAAAGAAAAGCTATTATCAAGGGGATGAAGTATAGACCTCTTAAGAAGTGATGATTTTTTCTTGGAGGTGGTTGCAGGGTACAGCAAGGATAAACTCTGTTTTCTTCAAGGGACTTGGACTGAGATTCTGATCATATTCCAATGAATAGATGAACAACAATACACATGAATTGGTGTATTTTAAACAACAGCAACAAAAAATTAGTGTGACACTTGGTTGTGAATTTGAAACTGGGAGCAATTGAATAGGAGTGTATTGTATATTTTATGATATTCCCACATAATCAGTAAAATTATATGTTGACAACTTATGCAATGACTATGAAAATGGAGAAAATATTCCGCTGAACATACAGTGTTGGCAATAACACTACATTTAGAGGGTTTGTCTGGAGCACCACTAAAGGAAACACAGCTGCTCTTGTTTCATAGGAACATATTGTGGACCCATTTCTCTGTTGAAGGCCCAGGTGTAACTGTAAACCCCAGGACCAGGAGGAGGGTTGATCAATGACCACTGAGTCATTGATGCTGGAGAGAAAGCATGATCAGTCTTACATACCACAATCTGGGCTACTGATAACACACTACCCAGCGATGATGGTTCCTGTCCAAGACTTAGTTCAGGAATAGTACCACATATTTCTTTTAAGAGGTCAGTAATAAAATTGCCTGGAATGACAGCAAAATGGAATTTTGACATCACAATGTTATGATGTCACAATGCTATCATGACCTCATAATGCTAGTATGACATCTCAATAGGGTTATGATCTCAATATGCTATTGTAGAATCACAATGATCATATTGATATTATGACATCACAATGGAATTATTACATCACAATGCTATTATGATATTACATTGGTGTTATGACCTCAAATGGTAAGATATCACAGTGAAATTATAACATCACTATAATAATATAACAATGCACTTATGACAACTCAATGCTATCATGTCATCACATTTTGTTATATCAAAATCATGACATCACAGTGCTATTAGAATTCATTGTGGTATGACATCACAGTAGCATTTTCACTTCACAGTGGCATTATGACCTCAAAATACTATTACATTATCACAATGTTTTTATGAATTCACAATGATATCACAATGCTAAAATGACATCTCAATGTTATTATGACATCACAATGTTATATCTTTACAATTACATGACAACACAATTGTGTTATGACATAACAATAGTATAATGGCTTCACAATGGTATTATGTTGTAGGTGATTATTAATATTTACTATTGGTTTATCTTTTATTAATGCTTGCTGTTAATACTAAATAGTTATATAACCAATTCACCACAGAGAGACTGGGCTTATTGAATTAACTTAGAACACATGCTGGTTAATATTTACTCCCTCCTAAACCTTCAAGCCCTCATAGTTTCCTAACATTTAGATTTTACCCTTTATGCTTGCTTTTTGTGAAGTCTTAGGTCTGGTTCATTCCCTCCATGCTGTTCCAAGATCCCTCCTCCCACTCTGCTCCACAAGCTCTGCTCCCTTGCCATCTCCCTCCCTCTCATTTCCTGCCATCTGACTCCTCCCTTCACTCAACATTGTGGCTAATTACTTTATTCTGGCCTGTTTACACAAATTTGAGAAAGGATGCATAGAATAAGTAACACAATGCAATATCCCGATAGAAACCAGAGAGTGGGGAGTATAAATCAGCATTTGAATGAACAAGGGTAAGATGTATACATTTTGAAAGAACATTATACCAACAATGTTATGACAAATCACAAGGCTATGATGACATCACAATGGGGTTATGACCTAAATATGCTATTATGACATCACACGGATATGAAGACATTACAATGTTATTATGACATTATAATTTTATTATGACATCTCAGTGGTATTATGTCATCACAATGGTGTGATGATATCCCAAAAGTATTATGACATCACCATTCTATTATGGCTTTATATTGTCATTATGACATCACAGTGGAATTTTGAAATCACAATTTCATTATGATCACAAAATACTATTATGATATCACAATGGCATTTTGACATGATAACGATAGTATGACTTCACAATTGTATTATGATATGACAATGCTATTCCAATATCATTGGAGTGACATCACAATGGAACATTTGACATCAAAATGGCATTATGACCTGAAAAATAGTATTATGCTCATATGAAATCACAAAAATATTATTTTTCACAATGGTATTATGATATCACAATGATATAATGACATGAAAATGGTATGACATGACAATGGTATTATTTCACAGTGCTATTATGACATCACAATGATATTTTTGTCTTCACAATGCTATTATGATATCCTCTATATGATAAGAGAGGTATTCAGACTTACCTCTCTTAAGAACATTGACACAAAAATACTCCATAAAATATTTCAAACTGAATCCAAGAACACATCAAAGATATCATCCACCATGTCCAAGTAGTCTTCATCCCAGGTATGCGAGGGTGGTTCAGCATGTGGAAATCCATCAATGTAATCCACCACATAAACAAACTGAAGGAGAAAAACCACATGATCATCTCCTTAGATGCTGAAAAAGCATTTGAAAAAGTCCAGCACCCATTCATGTTTAAAGTCTTGGAGAGATCAGGGATGCAGGCACATATCTAAACAAAGTAAACACAATATACAGCAAGCCTATAGCCAACATCAAACTCAATGGAGAGAAACTTAAATCAATCCCACTGAAATCAGGGACAGGACAAGGCTGCCCACTCTCTCCATACCTCTTCAACATAGTACTTGAAGTCCTAGCCAGAGCAATAAGAAAACTAAAGGAGATCAAGGGAATACAAATGGGAAAGGAAGAGGTCAAAGTGTCACTATTCAAAGATGATATGATAGTATATATAAGCGACCCCAAAAATTCAACCAGAGAACTCCTCCAGCGGATAAACACTTTCAGCAAAGTGGCAGGATACAAAATCAACTCAAAAAAATCAGAAGCCTCCTGTATACCAAAGACAAAAGGGCCAAGAAAGAAATTAGGGAAACAACACCCTTCAAAATAGCCCCTAATAACATAAAATACCTTGGGGTGACACTAACAAAGCAAGTGAAAGACCTCTTTGAGAAAAACTTCAAGTCTCTGAAGAAAGGAATTGAAGAAGATATCAGAAGATGGAAAGATCTCCCATGCTCATGGATTGGTAGGATTAACATTGTGAAAATGGCCATCCTGCCAAAAGCAATCTACAGATTCAATGCAATTCCCATAAAATTACCAATACAATTCTTTACACACCTTGAAAAAAAAAAAAAGATTCTCGGCTTCATATGGAGAAACAATATCCAGAATCTCCAAAGCAATCCTGTACAACAACAGATCATCTGGAGGTATCTCCATTCCCGATCTCAAGCTGTACTACAGAACAATAGTTATAAAAACTGCATGGTATTGGCATAAAAACAGAAAGGAGGATCAATGGAACCGAATAGAAGAACCTATGAATACTCGATTTTTGACACAGAAGGCAAAACCATTGAATGGAAAAAAGACAGCATCTTCGTCAAATGGTGCTGGACCAACTGGATGTCTACATGCAGAAAAATGAAAGTAGATCCATATTTATCACCCTGCACAAAACTAAAGTCCAAGTGAATCAAAGACTTCAACATAAAACCAGATACTCTAAATATGTTAGAGAAAAAGTGGGGAACAGCCTAGAACTTATTGGCACAGGAGACAACTTCCTGAACAGAACACCAACAACACAAGTTCTAAGAGCAACAATCAATAAATGGGACCTCATGAAACTGAAAAGATTCTATAAATCAAAGGACACTGTCATCAAAACAAAATGACTGCCTACAGATTGGGAAAGAATCTTCACTAACCCTTTATAAGAAAGAGGACTAGTATCAAGTATATACAAAGAAATAAAGAAGCTGAAAAGCATCAAGCCAAGTAATTCACTTAAAAATTGGGGAACAGAGCTGTACAGAGAATTCTCAACAGAAGAATATCGAATGGCAGAAAAACACTTTAAAGAAATGCTCAACCACATTATCCATTAGGGAAATGCAAATCAAAACGACCCTGAGTTTCACCTCACACCCATCAGAATGGCCAAGATGAAAAACTCCAGTGACAACACCTGCTGCAGAGATTGTGGAGAAATGGGAACCCTTCTCCACTGCTGGTGGGAATGTAAACTGGTACAACCACTTTGGCAATCTATCTGGTGCTTTCTCAGACAATTAGGAATACTGCTTCCTCAAGACCCAGCTATACCACTGCTAGGTATATACCCAAACTTTGCTCAAGTACACAAAAGGAATACTTGCTCAACCATGTTTATAGCAGCTCTATTTGTAATAGGCAGAACCTGGAAACAACCCAGATGTCCATCAGTGGAGGAATGGGTACAGAAATTGTGGTATTTTTACACAATGGAATACTACTCAGCAATCAAAAAGGAGGAAATCATGAAATTTGCAGGCAAATGGTGGGATCTAGAAGAGATCATTCTGAGTGAAATATCCCAGAAGGAGAAAGACAAACACAGTATATACTCACTTATATAGACCTATACGATATGATAAACATAATGAAATCTATACACATAAAAAGATAACCAAGAGAGCGGACATGGGGTAAGATGATCAATCCTCGTTTAGAAAGACAGATGGGATGTGCATTGAACATACGACTGGAGTCTATTGAAGGCATCTGAAAGACTCTAACTAGCAGTGTTTTCAAAGCAGATACAAAGACTCATAACCAAATCTTTGGCAAAGTACAGGGAATCGTATGAAAGAAGGGGAGTTAGTATAATGGGGAAAGATTAGGAGCTCCACAAGGACCAAATATATATGGGCACAAGGTCATTTCTGAGACTGACATTCAACCAAGGACCATGTATGGATATAACCTAGAACCTCTGCTTGGATAATAGTAGCTCAGTAACCAATTGGTTTTCCATAGTAAGGGGAACAAGGCGATTTCTAACAGGAACTGAATGGTTGGCTCTTTGACCTCCTCCCCACTCCCCAAGGGAGGAGCAGTCCTGTTATGCCACAGAGGAGGACTTTGCAGCCACTCCTGAAGATACCTGATAAAACAGGATCAGATGACTGGAGAGGAGGTCCCCCCCATCAGTGGACTTGGAAAGGGGCAGGGTGGAGATGAGGGAGGGAGCATAGGATTGGGAGGGAATGAGGGAGTGGGATACAGCTGGGATACAGAGTTAATAAAATGTAACTGAAAAAAATATAAATTAAAAAAAAAGCTCAATGAACAAAAGACAAAGCAATATGGCATCTAAAAAAATATCCCAATGTTATTATGACATCACAGTGCTATTATGACATCACAATAGTATGACATTGAAACACTATTACAACTTGATTGTGGTATGACATCACAATGGAACTTTGACATCACAATGGCATTATGACGTTAAAATGCTATTACAACATGATTGTGGTAAATAATCATAATGCTATTATGACTTCACAATTTTTCAAAAATCTCAAAGCTATTATCAAAACACAATTGTGTGACATCACAAAGCTATTATGATACTACAATTCTAATATAAAAATCACCATGGTATTATGACATCAGAATGGTTTTATATCATCACAATGCCAATATGACATCACAATTCTTTTGCTATTATGACTTCACAATGCTATTATGACTTCACAACCGTATGATATTTCAGTGGTATGACAACACAATAAGATAACATCACAATGCTTTTATGACATCTCAATTATATTATGCTATCAAAATTGTATTATGACATAACAATGTTTTATGACATCATAATGGTGTTATGTCATCTCAATTAAGTTATGACATCTCAGTGCTATTATGACTTTACAATGCTATTAGGACATCACAGTGCTATTATGACATTATATGGTATGATATCACAATGGAATTATAATGTCACAATAATAATAATATAACATAATAACACAATGAGGACATCCCAATGCTATCCTTACATCACATGTGTATTATCATATTACAATGGAATTATGACATCACAATTCTTTTTGACAACATCACAATGGAATTATAACTCCACAGTGGTATTATGACATCAAAATGCTAAGGACTTCACAAATTTATGTCACCTCAGTGCTAGTGTAACATCACGATGTTTTTATGACTTCATAATTATATGTCATCACAATGATATTGTGACATCACAATGATATTATGACATCACAATTCTATTATGATGTAACAAAGATATGGCTTCACAATGGAATTAGGGCATCACAGTAATATGGTGAAATTAAAATATTATTATGACATCACAGTTATAACATCATAATGATACTATGACATCACAAACTAACATGACTTCACAATGCTATAATAACATCATAATGGTATGGCATCTAAAGTCTATCATTACCTAACAGTGGTATTGTGACATCAAAATGCTATGATGACATCACAGGGGTATCACATACCAATGGTATTATGATTTCACATTGGTGTCATGACATTTTAGAGCTATTCTGACTTCACAATTCTACTATGTCTTCATAATGCTTTATGACATCACAATGCTATTATGACATCACATTGGTATTATGACATCACAATTGTATGTCATCCCTGTTGTACTTTTTGATTAATATTTACTTTTGACGTATCTTCTGGTAAAGCTCCTGATAATCCTATAGAGCTGTATAACCAAATCAGGACCCAGATTCTGGTTGTATTTATTTAACTTAGAACACAATTCTGGACAATAGTTACTCCCTCCTAAACCTAAAGCCCTTATAGTTCCTAACATTTAGATTTTACCCATTTTATTTGATTTTTTGAAAATCTTAGGTCTGATTCATTCTCCGCCTAGTGCCTAGTTCCCCTCCCATCTGGGCTCTCCTAGCTCTGCCCTTCCCCTTCCCCCCCCCCCCGCTCATTACCTTCATTCTGGCTCCTCCCCCTCTTGCTCAAAATTGTGGCTAGTAGCTTTTGGTCTTGAGACAGGATGCATAAAATAAGTATTACAATGCAATGTGCAGATTGAAACCAAAGATTCGGGGGTAGAAATCAGGACTTGAATGAACAAGCCTAAGATGTAAATATTTCAAAATTACATTTTAGCAACCTTTCCCCCTTTAAGTCCAATAAAAAGCTACTTTAATTTCAATACAATAAAAATTATGAAATTATGATAACTATTAGGTAAAAATCTACATGTTCAATATCCAGTCCATGTGTATTTAATAACTTAGAAGAAAGTATCCAATTGTCCTATCTATCTTGACAAGTTTAGAGTTCTATACCTAAATTGACTTTTATACTCATTGGTATAACCTATATGAAAGCATTTCTTAAATTCCAAACAACTTAAGCTTTCTTGTGGCACTATAACCATTTGGTCTTCAACTCCATCAGAGACTTGAAAAGGAATTAAATTCGTTACTAGGGTAAGTAGGAAATGCATGTTAGCAGCTTCCAAAAACTAAAAAAAAAAAAAAAAAAAAAAAAAAAAAAAAAATTGACAGAAAAAAATTGTTACCAGAACAGTCACCTATAACTCTCTATAATATTGGAGCATTATCTTCAGCCCCTGGCTTAGGATATTTAAGAGACATATATGTGAAGGAAGAACTATTTAGGACTTGCTTACCAAGTCTTGGTGGAGTCCAGCAAAGGTATGATGTTTCAAAGCTATGATGACTTCCCAAAGTTATGATATCACAAAGCTATTATGACATCACAATGATATTTTGATATAAACATGCTATTATGACATGACTAAGTAATGAAAACATCATAACTTATAATATCACAATGGAATTATGACATCACAATGGCATTATGATATCACAATGTTATTTTATCATCAAAATGCTTTTTGACCTCACAATGATATGACTTCACAATGGAATTCTGATATCACAATATTCTGATGAAATCACAATGGAATCCAGACATTACAAAAGTTTATGATTTTTCTATGCTATTATGATATCACAATTCTATAATGATATCATGTGGTATAATAACATAATGGAATTATGACATCACAATCCTATGATGACATCTCAATGCTATTATGATATCTCAATGGTATTATGACATAATTGTATGATATTCCAATTGTATTATTACATCACAACACTATTCTGACTTCACAGTTGTATTATGGCATCACAATTGAATGATGATGTCACAAAGCTATCATGACATCACAATGCTATAATGATGACACAATGGTATTATGACAAAACAATGCTATTATTCACAAGCAGGTGATTTCACGATGGTATTAAGATAATTCAATGCTATGATAACATCACAAAAGTGTGATGACATCACAATATTATCATTTCATCACAATGCTTTGATGAAAACACAATATTATTATGTCATCAAAATGGTATTACAATACCACAATTCTGTGGTGATATCACAATGCTCATATGACATCACAGTGATCATATGACACAACAATACTATGAGATTACAATGCTATCATGACATCACAATGCTATGATGACATCACAATGCTATTATGATTTCACAACCAGATTTATGCACACTGGTATTAAGACATTAAAATGACATGATGACATCAAAATGCTATGATGACATCACAATACTATTTTTTCATCAAAATACTTTGATTACATCACAGTGCCATTAAAACATCAGAATAGTATTTTGACACCAAAAATGTAGGATGATATCCCAAGGCTCTCATGACATCACAGTGTTAGTATGAATCACATTTGTCTTATTACACAAAATAATATAATATTACAATGCATTAATGACATCAAAATGGTATTATGAACTCATATTATTATTATGACATCCCAATGGAATTCTGATTTCACCAAGGTATTATAACATCACAATGTTTTTATAATATCACAATGCTATTGTGACACCAAAAATTTAAGGAATATGAACTAAAGAAAATTGGGACCAGGTGTGGATATTTGGCTCAGAGGTTAAGAGCATTGTTTACTCCTACAGATATCCTTCTTAAATTCCCATGAACCACACTGTGGCTCACAACTATCTACAATGAGATCTAGTGACCTCTTTCAGCATGACAGGCAGAACACTGTATATACTATATATATTATTATATATATTATTTATATATATATATATATAAATATTATATATATAGTGAATAAATTGTTGGTACAATGTTCTTTTGGAATGTATACAATATACCATTGTTGATTTCTTTTCCCCACTTTCTGCTTTCAATCAGGAAATATTCTATGTATAACCCGTCTCAAATTTGTGTAAACCTTCAACCATTTGTTCTCTGTATTTTCAATAAAACAACCAGCTATAATGCTAAGAAATGGAAAGGATAGGGTGAGGCATCCTGGTCCATAGTGAGAAGAAGATAAAGGAAGCAGGGGAAGAGAGGTGGGGAATCAGGAAGAGAGGTCTAGGAACCATGTGGAGAGATGGATCATACCTAAGATATGACTAAAAACACATATAATGAGGGAAATCTGAATGGTAGGAATCTATGAGAGCTTGGAAGTTTAGAATGGATAACTATTGTCCAGCATTGTGCTCTAGGTTAATTAAATAAATCCCAGTCTCTGTGTCATGATTGGGGTATACAGCTAGTTTAGGAATAACCGCTGTTTAACTAAAAGATATTTCAATCGTAAATATTAATAACTATCAACAAATGGCACCCAGCTAATCTAACTGTACAATAAATGGCCACCAACTAATCTAAGTATCCACACCCTTTAAATCATACTTTAACTTCATTTGGTAGGGGGAATAAGCTCATGCCCAATATAAGCCCAATAATATGAACCCAATAACCCAAACTTAAAACATAAAAACTCCCAGGTCAATTACTGTCTCTTTAAGAGAGAGTCTTAAACAGGCCCAGGAACAAAATACAGTCTATTATGGACAGACCTCAGACTCAACAAAACAAAACTGGCTGCTGCTACAGTATAAAAGGAGGATACACAAGCATGGCTTCCTTATACTGTGGCTGGCTCAGCTGTGCTAAAATCAGCAGCTATGTTTGGAAAACCAGGAACTGGAACTGGAGGCACAAAAACCTTCAGATAGAGCTTGGCCTAAAACAGCCTCAAAAAAATAAAAATAAAAATAAAAAAAAAACATGCAGAGGGTATTTTAAGCTTCTTTGGCTTTGTTTTGGTTGTCATCATCATGGATCTGGTTGCAATACATTTAATGGTGGTGGCTCTTCTGGAGGACTTCTCCAAGAAAGTGCAAAGAGAAAGTGGGGAAAACAACCAAGTTATGGAATACTAAGTTACAGACAATAGAATGGGCATTCTTCCTAATGAAAATTAGATTAATATTGGCTAAAGTTCAAAGCTCTCTGGCGGCAAGATACTTGTCAGCTCTTTATGGCAGGGGTCCAACCATTCACTAAAACATCAACCTATTTACAAAAAAAAATCAACTGGGCTTTGTTTGTTACAGCATAACAATTTACCCAGAACTTAAAATTTTCTTGTCTCTGCTTAATTTTCATTTAAAGGCTTTGAGTTACAATTACATTGATTTAAGAAAAAATATTTGAACAAGCTGATGAAGGCACATGCCTTTAATTCCAACACAACATAAAAAGAAACAGGCAGATCCCTGAGTCCCTGATTAGCCTAATTTACATAATAAAAGCCAGGATGGCAATTTCTGCTGTTCACCACTTGCAGAGATAGTCTAAGATTCAAAATGACATTTTTTTTTCCTCAAGGTTACCATGTGAATTCTTTTTTCTTAATGATAGATATCATGTCCTTACTGTTTTAAACATTGAATTCACATCAATTTTAGGTTTATATGAGAGATGATGTCACAATGCTCTAAAAATCCCAGTTAATTTCAGAAAGTGGGACTTTCACAGAAGAACTGGTGCAAAAGGGCATTTTGGCTTTAGAGATATGTTCTGTTGGTCAATGACCTAAAATTAGGCTGGGAGACAAACATGCAAACTGCATGCCTGCCATGTCAAAAATACTTTTAAATGCTGACTAAATTAACATGTCATACTGCTCTGGAAGCTGACTTATCCTTTCAACATGAGGTATTTTAAAGGAGGATAGATATTGGTCATACCTAGTGCAAGATAGACACAAGAGGCTTACAACTGGCAAAGTACACACCAGCCTAGTTAAGTACTAAATGCTCAAAAATAATACTTCATATGTTTAAAAAGCAAAACAGTCCATCCCATATCAAAATGGGCACAAACAAAAGATAGTCAAAACAAAAGTCAAAACCCATGTACAAGAGGCCTAACCTAACACTAAACCTAACCCTTAACCCTCACCCTCACCCTAACCCTAACCCTACCCTAATCCTAACCCAATTTTATGCTGGTATCACAATAGTATAATGGCTTCAAAATGCTATTATGACATCACAATGGAATTTTCACTTCAAAACGCTATTATGACATCACAATGGAATTTTGACATCACAATGGAATTATACCCTCAAAATGCTATTATGATATCACTACGGCATTTTGACATTACATTGATAGTATGACATCACAATGGAATTATGACATCACAATGCTATGATGACACCACAATAGTATCATGACATCCCAATGTTATTATGACATCACAATGTTATTATGACACCAAAATGCTATTATGACATCATTGTTGTACAACATCACAATGAAATTTTGACAACACAATGTTATTATGACAGCATAATGGTATGACAACCAATGGTAATATCATTTCGCAAGTTTTATGACATCACAGTGGTACTAAAAAATCACAATGCTATCATGACATTACAAAATTTTCATGACATCCCAATGCTTTCATGAAATCACAATGCCATTATGACTTCATAATGCTATTCAGACACAATTGTGGTATGACATCACAATGGAACTTTGACATTACAATGGCATTATGACCTTATTACATCATCACAATGCTCTTATAACATCACAATACTATTATGACATCACAATGTTATTATGTCATCACAATGATGTGGCAACACAGTGTATTATGTCATCCCGATGTCATAATTACTTAACAATGATATTACAACATCACAGTGCTATGATGACAACACAACACTATTATGACATCACAATGGCAATATGACATAAAATGCTTTTATGATATCACAATGATATTTTGACTTCACAATGGTGTCATGATATCCCAGTAGTACCAATAGTACTATGACACACCAATGGTATTATAACATCACAATGCTATTATGACATTACAATGGTATTTCAACATGATTGTGGTATATAATCACAATAGAATTTTGACATAACAATGACATTTTGACCTCAAAAGACTATTATGACAACATAATCTTATTATGATATCATGATGCTATTATGACTTCAAAAATGATATTTTGACATCACAATGGTATTAGGGCATCAAAATGCTATTATGACATCAAAATAGTATGACATTTCAATGTAATTATGACATCACCATGGTATTATGATATCACAATGGCTTTATGAAATCAAAATGTATTATTATAAATTACATATAAGGCTCCTACAAACATGGTTGAGCAAATGTCCTTATTGTGTACTTGAGTCTCTTTTGGGTATATGCCTAGGAGTGGTATAGCTGGATCTTGAAGAAGAGCCATTCCTATTTGTCTGAGGAAGTGCCAGATTGATTTCCAGAGTGGTTGTACAGTTTACATTCCCACCAGCAAAGGAGGAGGGTTTCTCTTTGTCCACAACCTCTCCAGCATATGAGGTCACTTGAGTTTTTGATCTTAGCCATTCTGATCGGTGGAAGGTGAAATATTAGGGTCATTTTGATTTGCATTTCCTTATGACTAAGGACGTTGAACATTCTTTAAGTGTTTCTCTGCCATTTGATATTCCTCTCTTGAGAATTCTGTCTTTAGCTCTGTACTCCATTTTTTCATTAGATTACTTGATTTTCTGCTGTTTAGTACTTTTAGTTCTTTATATATACTTGATATTAGTCATCTGTCAGATATATGGTTGGTGAAGATCCTTTCCCAATATGTAGGCAGTCATTTTGTTCTGACAACAGTGTTCTTTGCTTTACAGAATATTTTCAGTTTCTTGAAGTCCCATTTATTGATTGTTGATCTTAGAGCCTGTGCTATTGGTGTTCTGTTCAGGAAGTTGTCTCCTGTGCAAATGAGATAAGAGCCCAGATGTCCTTCAGTGGAGGAATGGATACAGAAATTGTGGTACATCTACACAATGGAATATTACTCAGCAATAAAAAACAAGGAAATCATGAAATTTCCAGGTAAATGGTGAGATCTTGAAAAGATCATCCTGAGTGAGCTATCCCAGAAACAGAAAGATGCCCATGGTTTATACACACTCATATAGACATATAATATAGGATAAACCTACTACAATCTGTACACCTAAAGAAACTAATCAAGAGGGAGGACTATTGCTAAAATGTTCAATCTCTATCCAGAAAGACAAAGAATATGGACATCAGAAGAAAGCAAAAAGAGGGAACAAATCAGGAGCCTGAAACAAGGACCTCTGAAATGCTCTTCCCTGAAGAACATCAATGTAGATGCTGAGACTTATGGGCAAACTTTGGGAAGAGTGCAGGGAATCTTATAAGAGAAGTGGAAAACAGTAAGATCTGGAGAGGACAGGAACTCTACAAAGAGCATAGTGGTCTTTTCTTAGACTGATACTCCAACCAAGCACCATGCATGGATATAACCTACGACTCCTGCACAGATGTAGCCCATGGCAGCTCAGTGTCCAAGTGGGTTTCATTGTAATAACTGTCTCTGACATGAACTGATTGGTCTGCTCTTTATTTACCTCCCCCTGTGGGGCAAGCAGCATTCCCAGGCCACAGAAGAATACAATGAAGCCATTCCTGATGAGACTTAATTGACTAGAATCAGAGGGAAGGAAAAGAAGACTTCCCCTATCAGTGGATGCAGAGGGTGAAAAAGGAAGATATTGGGAGGGGAGGAGGGAGAGAACCACAGAGGGAATACAAAGCTAATAAAGTGTAATTAATAAAGAATAAAAAAAGTAAAAGAAAAAATACTAATATTACATCAAATTCTGTTATGATATCCCAATCAAATTATGATGGCATTAAAACATCAAAATGCTGTTATGACATCACAATGCTATTATGATACAATTGATACAATCACATCAGAACTTTATGACATCTCCATGGTATCATGTCATCACAAGGGTGTCATCACATATAACTGATTTTCTGATATCACAATGGTATTATGAAATAAAAATGATGTCATGACTTCCCAATGATGTTATGACATCACAATGCTATTATGACATCACAAGAGTAAGACATTCTAATGTTATTATTATATCAAAATGACATTATGATATCACAGGGCTATTATGACATCTCATGGAATTATTACATGACAATGCTAAGACATTCCAATACTGTAATATCCTCACAATTATATGACTTCACAATGGTATTGAAACATCACAATGGTGTTATGACTTCACAGTGGTATTACAACATCAAAATTCTATTATGTTCTCAAAATTCTATTCTGACATTACAAAGGTATGATAACTTCACAAAGGTCTTATGACATATCAATGCAATCATGAAATCACCATGATAAAACTCCTAAATGCTATTTGACATCAAAATGGTATGACATCACAATAGTATTATGATATCACACTGCTATTATGATTTTACAATGGTTTCATGACTTCACAATTATATGATGATTAAAAAATTATGACATCACAGTGGAATTAGGACATCATAATAGTCTTATGACATTACAATGCTATGATGACATCACAAATATATGATGAAATCACAAGACCATTATGACATCACAATGTTATGACATCACAATGCTATGTGCACATCACAATGGTATCATGAATTCAAAATGGTATTATGAAATCAATCTATTAATACAGTGGTATTACAAGATTGTGCTATGACATCACAGTAGAATTTTTATATCAAAATGCTATTATGATTTTAGAACTATATGACTTCAAAATGCTCTGATGACATCACAATACAATTTTGCTATGACAATGGTATTATGACATCAAAATTCATCATGACATCCCAATATAATTGTGACATAAAGGTACTATTATACTATGATTGTTTTATAAGATCACAAAGGAAATTTGACAATCACAATGACAGTATGACATCACAACACTATCATGACCTCAAAATGTTATTATGACATCACAATGATATGACATTGCAATGGAGTTATTACATCACAGTGCTATTATTTATTCATGATGCTCTTCTGATATCTCAGTGTTATTACAAGATTACAATGATATGAAATCACAATGCTATTACAACATCACAAAGGTATTATGGCATCATAATACTATTATGACATTACATTGTTATGACATTCCATAATGGTATTACAATTTCACAATATTATTATGACAACACAATGATAATATGACATCACAATATTATGATTTTGCAATGCTTGATGACATGACAATGCTCTTACGATATGATTGTGTTATGATATCACAATGGAATTATAAAATTACACTGCTATTCTGACTTCACAATAGTATGAATTTCCGACAATATTAAAACATCTCAATTCTATGATAAATTTACAATGCTATTTTGATATCTCATGCTATTAAGACATGACTGCTATCATGATATCACAATGATATGAAATCACAATGGTATTATGACATCACAAAGGTACCTTGACATCATAATTCTATTATGACATTACAATATTATAACATACCAAGAGTATCATGATTTCACAATGTTATTATGACATCACAATGCTATTATGAGTTTGAAAAGGTATTTCAACATGATTGACATGATTGACATCATGTTATTATGACACCAGAATGGAATTATGAAATCAAAAAGCTATATGACTTCAGAACTCTAAGACTTCACAATGATATTACAACATCTAATGAATTCTATGATGCCATTATGATACAATTATGACATCACAATGGCATCATGACATGAAAATTTATTATGATATCCCAGTGCTATTATGATATCAGAATGGTTAGATGCTGATTGGATGAAAGGGAGAGTGATATCATGAAAAAAATGAAAGCCAGTAAGAATTTCAGGATCCAGTTATTAAAAGCGCCAAGTGGATAGCCTCCTTGAGAGAAAGGCTGAACTGCCTTACATGCTTCAATCTCGGCAGCTGAAAGCACACAACACAGAGATGAGAGTTCCTGTGTCCAAGACTCTTAGTTCAGTTAATCTGTCACATATTTCTTTCAAGATGTCATTAATAAAGTCCCGTATCCCTAACATGTGACTTCATATTATCACAGATGCCAATATTATTTATTAACTGCATAGATATGTTCTCAGTCAGTGAAATACTTACCATCAGAGACTTGAGAAGGAATTAAATTAGTAACTAGAGTAAATTAGAAGTAAAGTAAGTAAATAAGTAAAGTGAGTACCAACCTTTAGAACAGTAAGGACATAACATCTATTATTAAGAAAAAAGAATTTACATGGTAACCTTAAGGAAACTTTTGTCATTTAGAATCTTAGACTATCTCTGTAAGTGGCTAAACAGCAGGAGTTGCCATCCTGGCTTTTACTATGTAAATAAGTTTGGTCCAGAACTCAGAGATCTGACTGTTCCTTTTTACTTTGTGTTGGGAAGAAAGGCATGTGCCTTCACCAACTGACATCACAATGGTATTATGATATCACAATGTTGTTATGACTTCACAATCCTATGATGAATATCTCATTGGTATTATGAGTTCACAATGCTATTATGATCTTACAATTCTATTATGACATCAAAATGTCATTATTTTTCACAATGGTTTTATGGCATCACCATGTTTTTATGACATCAAAATTGTATTATAACATCATTGTGGCATGACATCACAGTGGAATTTTGAAATCACAATGATATTGTGACATCTCCATGCTATTATGACAAGATTTTGGTGTGTCACCAAAACGGAATTTTGACATCACAATTCTATAACAACATCACAATACTATTATGACAAGATAGCTTTATGAAATCACAAGGGAATTATGAAATCAAAGACTATTATGACATGACAATGCTATTATGACATCAAAATGTTGATATGACTTCACAGTGCTATGAAGACAATAAAATTGCATTATGAACAAAACTTCTATTATGTCATATCATTGTTATTATAACATCACAATGTATTACACATGGGAATGTTATTGTGACTTTAAAATAGTATTATGACATCACAATGGTATTATGACATAACATTGCTAAGATGGCATCACAATGCTATTATGGCCTCACAATGGTATTATTACATGTTGGGGTATATCACATGGAATTATGACATCACAATGGAATTTTGCTGTCAAAATTATATTATGACATCACAAAGCTATTATGACATTACAATGATTTTATATCATCACAATGGTATTATGACATCCCAATGCTATTATAACATCACAGTGCTATCATGATATCAAAATACTATCATGACATTACAATACAAATATGACATCACAATACTTTTAATATCTGGCAATGGTATGATAGCTCAATGCTTTTATGATAGCACAATGCTAATATGACAACACAATGGTGTTATGACTTCACAATGCTATTTGAAAAGATTGTGTTATGATATAATTCCATCACAATGGAATTAGGACATCACAATGCCTTGATGACATCACAATGCCTTGATGACATCGCAATGGTATGATGATATCACAATGCTTTGATGACATCCCAAAGCTATTATCACTTCAAAATGGTATTAGGACAACACAATGTTATGATGGCATCTAACTGTTGTCAAGACTCCCAATGGTAATATGATATCCCAATACGATTATAAAATCACAATGATAATATCACATCACCATTCTACTATGACATCACAAAGCTATTAGTATATGACTGTGTTTTCACATTGCAATTGAATTATGACATCACAATTCTCTTTTGACATGGAAATGGTATGATGTCCCAATGTTATAATGACATCACAATGATATGAGATCACAATGTCATTATAACATCACAATTATGTTGTGACATAAAGTGGTATTATGACTTCTTAATGTTTTTATGACACCACAATGCTATTTTGACATAACAATGTTATTATGACATCAGAATGGTTTATTGACTTCACAGTGGTGTTATGACATCACCTTGCTATTATGACATTGCAATTATATTACAACATGATCGTGGTATGACATCAAAATGGAATTTTGACATCAAATGTTATTATGACTGCACAACAGTAAGACTCCATAATGACATTAGACACAAATGCTACGATGACATCACAATGACATCAAAATTCATCATGACATCCCAATCCTATTATGACATCACAATGATTAGGTGTGGATGGGCTGAGCAGGAGAATGATGTCCTGAAACAAGTTAAAGCTAGTAAGAGTTTCAGGAGCCAGTTGTGAAAAGGGCCAAGTGGAGAGCCTGATTGATGGAAAGGTTGAGCAGTCCTACATGCCTCAATCTAGGCAGCTGAAAGCACACAACCCAGAGATGACAGTTCCTATGTCCAACACTCTTAGTTCAGTTAAACTGTCACATATTTCTTTCATGTAGTCAATAATAAAGTCAGATGGCTGTTGTTAGAATCTCTTACAATGAATCTATTACTATGAATTTATCTTTTAATAAAGCTGCTGTTAACCCTAACCAGCTGTATAACCAATTCACTGCACAGAGACTGGGTTCATTTATTTAACCTAGAACACAATGCTGGGAAATAGTTATTCCCTCCTAAATCCTCCAATCCCTCATAGTTTCCTAACATTTAGCTTTCCCACATTATACCTGCTCTCAGTGATATCTTAGTTCTGGTTCATGGTCCTCTTCTCCAAGATCTCTCCTACAGATCTCTTTCAATGCTCTCTAGCCCTTTCTTTTCCAACTCATTTCCTGCCCTCTAGCTCCTCCCCTATTTCCTGTCCTTTGGCTCCTCCCTTTGCACAACATTGTGGCTAGTTGTTTTATTTTAGCCAGTTTACACACAGTTGAGACAGGATGCTTACAATAAGTGTCACAATGCAATTTCCAGATTGAAACCAGAGAGTGGGGGATAGAAATGAGCATTTGAATGAACAAGGGTAAGGTATATACATTTCAACAGAACATTCAGATGATTGTTCAAGGTTCCTGAATAAACTGCATTGAAAAAAAAACAAACAAAAAACATGTTTCTATATAACAGTAGAACAGTACCATGGCTAATTATTAAACAAATTTAAAATTCAAAAAAAAAAACATTATACCAACATTTACAACTTTAAGTCCAATAAAAGGCTGCTTTTCTTTCAATACAATAATAATTGATGAATTGATGAAACTGTTAGGTAAAATCTACATGTGCAATGTCCAGTCCATGTGTATTTAGAAACTTAGGAGAAATGTATCTGATTATCCTATCTATCTTGACAAGTTGAAAGTTCTATACCTAAATGAACTTTTATCTTTATTGGTATTACCTATATGAAAGGATTTCTTAACTTCTAAACAACTTAACCCTAAATGTGGCACTATGACTATTTGGTCTTTAACCCCATCAGAGACTTGAGAAGGAATAAAATTAGTTACTTGAGTAAATAAGAAGTGCATATTAGCAGCTTCCAAAAAATCAAGCAATCTCAGAAACAGTTTGCTGCCTGAACAGTTACCCATAACTCTCTATAAATTTGAAGCATCATCTTCAGCCTTCTGTCTCAGACTATTTGACAAACATATTTGTGAAGCAGGAACTATTTAGGATTTTCTTACCCTTGGCAGATTTCAGCAGTCCTCTTGTCCTGCTTATTTTTTTGCAGAATTTGTCTGTCAAGAAGTGGGGATATTTTCTGTACCCAAGTGGCTCACTTGCTACATTTGAGGCCATTTTCATATTAGGGTTCTTTGATGCTCATTATTTTCTTTCAAGCAGATGGGGTGCTGCCAGGAGATGACCTGTTTCATTGTCAAAGAATCTTTAAAGTAATAAAAATATTTTTAAATGCCATAATCTATAGGTTTCTGAAGTTTTTGAAGTCTACCTATCTTTATATAATAAATAGATCTGTCTATAAAATCATGTCTATCTTGTAAGCCTAGGATATATACTCCTGTGATAACATAGACTAGCGACTGACATGCCTATGAGTTCAATAACTAGTAAATAACTTCCATTACTTAATACCCTAACCAGTTTTTAATAGCAGTTTAAAAGTATTGGAAGTAAACTTGCCTTCTATCCATATATAAAAAAGCTTATACTACTCTATCAAAAAATACTTATTTTGTATCAATATGCAAATCCTATACCAGAGTTAATATTAACCTCATTTGAGAATAACAAATAAAACCCTAAGTTGAGTAGACTCAATAATCTCCCTTTTTTTCTATTCCTATAAGATATCCCTGTATATTCCTTGTTTTACTTTGAATAAGACCATTAATAATAAACATCTCCCAATGACAATAAAATCTCGTAGCCATAGCAAACCCGCAAAATCATACCCAACACCCTTTAAGGGAAATTGGATGCTGTTCTCATGAATTTCTTCTAGTTCACAGTTTGGACATGTAGAAATCCTGTAGGGAGCCCAAATGAAATTGGGAAAAATGGTTAATTAAACAAACAATAACATTAATTAAGTAAGCAATAAATAAATAAGCAAGTGATAACAGTCTTTAAATGTTGAGAAATTTCAGGCTTAATAAAAGTCCTCTTTGGAACAGTCTAAAATGCTGGACCAATTAATATCAGTAGCTTTCTTCAAAGTTCTTTTGGGAGCAGGTTTTGATGAGAAATAGCAATTGAAACAGTTGAGGCAGGAACAAGCAGAATGCTGGAACATGCAAGATGCTGGAACAGATGTGTCAATGTCTCAGCATGCTGAAGAATGATTCTGTCAGGTTTGATCCAGCATCTCTGGTGTCCAGTTCTTTTATTCTGCAAACATATTATTTCTCACAAGCATTATAGAGTTCTAAATTTATGAATGGATGAGATGTTACCAGAAAAATTGTACCAGGGAACTCCTACACCTGATAAACTACTTAGGCACAGTGGGTGGATACAAAATTAACTCAAAAAATCAGTAGACCTCCTGTATACAAAAGACCAAGTGGCTGAGAAATAAATTAGGGAAACAAAATAAATTATATTATCTAACAAGGCCATACCTCTTATCCCTAACCAGACATTTCCGCACTGGGGACTAAACATATAAATATATGAGCTTCAAAGAAAATTGCAAGTCAAATCACCAGGAATTGGAAGAAGATGGAGGGACCCCTAGGCTAAAATAATATAGTTATCCTGATAGTTTGTCATTCGATACAATGATTAAAGTCTCAACAACTTCCAAGGACGAAAGGACAGGATTGACAATCTCCTTTGGGGAAAGCATGGACTATTTCCATAATGGAGTATTATTCAGCTAAGAAAATGACATCATGATATTTTCAGGTGAATTGATGGAATTAGGAAAAATCATCCTGGGTGAAGTAACAAAATGTATTAACTTATTAGGATGTCTCCTAATAGTGGGTGATAAAATTCCAAGAAGCCATCTATTGTGACCAAACCAATATCTCCTAGGGGTATTGGGTGGCAGTTAATTAATTTTTTGGGTGACAGAATCCTATGGGAATTTTCAATCAACCCAGGCTGTTGTTATTAAAATGTTGCTCTCCGGTCCTCAACTGATAGATCAGTGTCATGTTCTTGGATCCCCAGCATTGCTTCATTCTGCATCAAAAGGGATTGCATACAGACAATCACATTTGGATATTATGCAAAGAAAGATCTTAAAACACCCAGCTCTAAATGAGATTTCTCTATGAAACTATCCACCCCTCAGATATCTGAGAAGTCTGCAGGAGAGGAGTCATGAAGAGTGTCATAAGTAGGGGGAATTAAAACACAAGGATAATAATGCACTGAGAATCAGGCCACAGGAGAATTTTATGCAGCTAGACTTGATGAGACCTGGTAACCTATGGTCAGATAGAAGGGGAGGAAGATCTCCCCAATCAGGGAACTAGAGAAAGAGCATAGGGGTAGAAGAAGGAGGGTGAGTGGGGCTGGAAGGAGAAGAGGGATGGGGCAGCAGAGGGGACACAAAGTAAACAAATCATAATAAACAAACATAAGGAAAATTGTGATAAAGGTGATGAAGTCTAGCGCTCTTCAGGAATGATGGCTTTTTCTTAGGGGTGGTTCCAGGGTGAGGTAAGGATGAACTCACTTTTCTTTATGGGATTGAATACAGACATTCACAGTCCAATATTATGCAAAGAAAGATCTTAAAAAACCCAGCTCTAAATGAGACTTGGCATGGGACTTGGCATGGAGACTGATCATGTTCCAATGACTTTATGAACAACACATAATTCAATTGATGTATTTAAAAAATAGTGAGACACATGGGAAGCTATTGGTATTTGGGGGCAATGTTGAAGGAGTGTAAAATATATTATATGAAATTTGCACAAAAGCAATAAAAATAATATGTTGACAACTTTAATGATGATATTAACTTGGAGAAAAGTTTCCTCTAAAAAGGGATGAGTTTGACTTTGTAAGGCATGCTTTCCAGGAACTCATTATGTAGCAGAGAATCCTAGCCATGAACTAATTGGTTACCCAGCTAACTCAGACCCCATGAGCTCAGGTGGTACTGATGATCAAGCAGTCTTGACAGTAACAATAGGTTTAGAGGGTTTCTCTGAAGGACCACAGCAAGAAACACAACTGCTCTTATGTTCTAGGCATATAACACCAACCCATTTCTCTGTACTGAAGGGCCAGTTTGAACTGTGAATCCCAGGACAAGGACCATTCCTCACTGACCTCTGAGTAGGACACAGATGTAGCCAGGCTGCACAGATGTAGCCAGGTCTCCCAGGGCCACCATGCACATAGAGGGTTGAAAAAGATAGTGTGGAATAGTATGAGTTGTCAAAGAGTTTATTGCCACTCAGTTTTCCTTTTACACTCACCTATTTTTCTCTGTTGCAGTCAAACCAATACCAGGAATTGTCTGGTTTCCTTCTCTTTTCCCTGCCCTTAAAAACTCAATATCCCAGGGAACCCTAAAGCGTGACAGCCTATTATATCAATAAGAATGTGAAGGTACACTTAGTGAGTACACCAGTAACTTCAGTTTAAAGTCACAACCTAGGAAATTTCAGATCCAACACCAGAGTTGGAGAACATCTTCTCTTTTGGTGTGTTCCCCTTAAACCAACATCACTTTGAAGCTTCACTACTTAGGAAGCTGGCCAATTAAATAAAGTAAGATTAAAGTTTCATTTCCTACCTGAAATTCCTACCTCTGTTCACAGAGGTAAACAGGATTTGTAAAGGTATGGGGTATGCATAAAGGGCTGACATAGAGGCTTGGTGGGTTTCACAAGAAAAAGTCATGTGTGCACTGGTTCAGAGATTCTGGACATTGAGAAAATTTTGTTTACTCATCTCCATGGAAATCTCAAGATTCTCTCAGGTGCTAATTGGCTGAGAGAGGGAATGATGTCATGAAACAGGTGAAATCCAGTAAGGGTTTCAGGAGCCAGTTATTAAAAGGGCCAAGTGGACAGCATTATCAAGAGAAAGGCTGAACAACACTACATGCCTCAATATGGGCGGTTAACACCATACAACCCAGAGATAACCATTCCTGTGTCCAAGAATCTTAGTTCACAAAAGTGTCACATATTTCTTTAATGTGGTAATTAATAAAGTCACATGACTTTCACATTATCACAGATTTTTTTTTATCTTTTGTTAAATGCACAGATATCTCCTCAGTCAGTGATGTACTTACTGAGAAAACGATCCCTGACAAAGGCAAATCTTTGAACCAAAAGCATTTATTTAGTACCTTGCTTATACTTTTACAGAGATGATTCAAGATGACATGTCATCAAGCAGTCATCTTGTTGTAGCCCTTCAGTGATAGCTTTTCATACTCATTCACAAGTGGGAGGCAAACAGAGGGAGACAGAGAGAGACTGGGCACAAAAGATCTAGAGAGACAGATTCAGAAATAAGAGACTGAGACCTACAGAAAAAAAGGTGTCTTGACAGAGACTGAGAGCCAGAGACTCCATTTCATCAGGTCACTTTCATTGGCATATCAACCTCAAGGCACACCCTCTTACAATACAACTCCAATAGGAAATATATTTTCTAACAGGGTCATACATCCTAACCCTTCCCAAATATTTCCTTACTGGGGAATCCACATGTAAAAAGATGAGCTTCAGGAGGACAATGCAATTCAAATCACCAGAAAGTGGAAGAAAATGGAGGGACTTCTAGGCTAAAAGAATATAGTTATCCTGATAGTTTGTCATTCAATACAACGAGTAAAGTCCCAACAACGTCCAAGGACTAAAGAACAGGACTGACAATCTCCTTTGGGGAAAATGTGGAATATTTCCATAATGGAGTATTATTCAGCTAAAAAAATGACATCAGTATATTTTCAGGCAAATGGATGGAACCAGGAAAAATCATCCTTGGTGAAGTAACTAAAATGGAGCAAGAAAATTATGGTACTTATTTACTTATTAGGTGGTCCCCTAATATTGGGAGATAAAGTACCAATAGGCCATCTATGGTGACCACATCAGTTTTCTACTACTCCTACTGAGTGACAGTTAATTGAGATGTTGGGCCAGAGTTGCCAAACTAAATTCAAGAAACGTAGGCTGTTGCAATTAAAGTATGTTGCTCTTTGCCCTCAACTGACAGATCAGTGACACAATCTTATATCCACACATATGCTTCCTCTGCATCAAATGGGATTGCATATAGAGACCCAGAGTCCAATAATATGCAGAGACTTTAAAAACTCAACTCTAAATGGGACTTCCCTATGAAATACTCCCTCCCCTCAGATCTCTTGAAAGCCTGTAAGAGAGGAGGCAGAATGAGTGTCATAAGTAGAGGGAATTGAGGACAAAAGAAGAACAATGCCCTGAGAATCAGGCTACAGAGGAAGATGATGCAGCCAGGCTTGATGAGACCTGATAAGGGAGGGTCAAATAGAAGGGGGAGGAGGACCTCCTCTAATAGGGAACTAGAGAATGGGAATAGGGTTAGAAGAAGCACTGTGTGCTGTACTGGAAAGCAAAGAGACAATAGGCCACATAGAGGATACAAAATGAAGAAATCTTAATAAATAAATACATAAAAAAAACTGTGACTAAGTTGATGAAATGGGGGGTGGGACAAGATGGGGGTCATCACTGTCCATTGTTTCTGATAGCCAGCAGATAACACTGAAACTTGTGAGTGAAGAGGCAACTGAATCCTGGAAATCGACATTGTGACTTCTTGAAGGAGGGGGGACAGCACAGGAGTGGAGAACTCTTTGATTTAGGTCAGACAGGGACTTCTTGTGAATGGAAAAGGGCAGTTTCCTTCCTTGGGCCTCTCTCCACCTAGGAGTAGTGGAGCCATAGTACCAGTGATGCAGATCTTCCTTCTGAGAACTGAGAGAGCAGAGGTGGGAACACTAGCACCACACACTCAGCAGTCAGCCTAACCTACTTGCCAAAACCCAGATCCATGATAAAAGCCTGCCTGGGTCACAATCACTAAAGTGGCCTGCTCTATTGACTCCATAGAGTCTAACTATACTGCATGGGGCTGCTTAGTCCCTCAGTGGTGGACAGAGGGCTGTGCTATGGGCTGTGTGGACGTCCTGCAAAAACACCCAGGTGTGCCAAGATCTAAGCCATGGAACTGGCTCCACAGGACTTCCTGGCTGTGAACTAGACACCTCAGTCTGCAACCACAGCTGGACTCCCAGGACCAGGGGCTACAACAACCACCAAGGTGTCTGAACACACATAGGATCAAGTGTGCTTTATGATTTGACCTGCTAGAGAGTGAATATGTCCCCTTGTGCATACAGAGCCCCAGAACCACGGTGCTTCTAAGCTGGCAGTAAGACATCAGAAACATTGCCACCCACACATCAACTGTGGAAAACATAGAGTATCATGAGTCAGGGATAATTCAGCACTGTGGCACCACCAGTGGAGTTTAGGCAAAAAACTCCTGGAGCTCAGTTAGAGACAATACCAGTAGTCTGTAAGCCACTGACATACCCAGAAAATTTGCCCACACAAACAAACCAGAGCATGTGATAACTTCAGTGCCTGCAAACCCTTTGGTGACCTCAAGGCATGTTTCCCTCACACTGAAGGCCTCTACATTCTCTAATACCCTGTCCCTCAAGAAAAACTTCCATGAAAACATATGCATACACCTTGCCTGCATCTGTCCTTCTGCACCTGCAGACTTCCCCCTCACAGGAACAGGTAAAGCACCAATGCACAGGCTGAAACCTTCAGACCTCTCTAATTTTCCTGAAGAATTCTCCAGACACCAGAGAAAGATGGAAATAATCTGAACTGCAAAATCCAATAAAAAAAAAAAAAACAAAACAGTGAATGTCAGAGATAAGGAAATGCCTAGAGGTTGGTGAAAGAACACACCCAACAAAAATCAGGGAATTTCATGGCCTCACCAGCAATCCCCCAAATCAATGGATACCCCAATGCTGTAGGAACAAAGGAAAATTACCTTAAAGGTATGCTTATCCAGTTATTACAGTCACATAAAAAGGAAACAAACAAATCTCTAAGAGAAATAGTCATGCAAATAGAAGGACAAGAAGAGGCAAATTTAGTGGCATATAGAAAAGAAACTTACAAAAAAATAGAGGCCATCATATAGAGACAGGAAGCCACATTCAAACAGATGAAGGAAATGGTACAAGACATAAAAATAGAATTAGAATCAATAAAGAAAACACAAACAGAGAAAACCCTCGAGCTGAAGAACTTAGAGAAAAGATCAGGAACCACAAAAGTAAGTGTCACCAAGAGAATACAAGAGATGGAAGAGAGAAGCTCTGGAGCTGATGATTCGCTATCAGAAATTGATTATTTCTCTCAAAGAAAATGGAAAATCAGTAAAGTCCCAAACAGAAAACATCCAAGAAATCAAAGACATCATGAAAAGGTGAAATCTAAGAGTAACAGGAATTGATGACAAAGAAGACTCCAGGCTCCAAGGTCCAGAAAATATTTTCAAGAAAATCATAGAAGAAAATTTCCCCAACTTAAAGAAAGAGAGGTCCATAAACATACAAGAGGCCTATAGAACACCAAATAGACTAGACCAGAAAAGAAAATCTTCATGCTATATCATTATCAAAACATTAAATATACGGAACAAAAAAAGGTATTAAAAGAAGCAAGGGTTAAAGGCCAAGTAAAATATAAAGGTAGACCTATCAGAATCACACCGGGCTTCACATCAGAAACTGTGAATGCCAGAAGAGCCTGGGTAGAGGAACTAATACATGTCTACAGAACTTTTCACCCAAACTCAAAAGAGTATACTTCCTTTTCAGCACCTCATGGAACCTTGTCTAAAATAGACCATGTATTTGGTCACAAAGCAAACCTCAACAAATACAAGAAGATGGAAATAATCCCTTGTATTTTAACTGACCACCATGGTCTAAAGCTGGACGTCAACAACAATAAAAATAACATAAAGCCTAAACACATATGGAAACTGAGCAACTTGCTACTCAATGACATCTGGATTAAGGAAGAAATAAAAAAAAAAAATAAAGACTTCCTAGAATTCAATGAAAATGAAGATACAACATACCTAAATTTATGGGACATAATGAAAGCAGTGCTCAGGGGAAAATCTATAGAACTAAGTGCCTACAAGAAGAAATTTGTAACATTGAATGCAAGCAACTTAATGGCCCAACTAAAAACTTTAGGAAAAAAGAAGAGGAAGAATATATGCCCAAAAGGATCAGATGGCTGCAAGTAATCAAACTTTAGGCTGGAATCAATCAATTAGAAACAAATAAAGTTATTTAAAGAATCGATGAAACCAAGAGCTGATTCTTTGAGAAAATCAACAAGATAGACATACCCTTATCCAAACTAACTAAAAGGCAGGGAGACAATGTCCAAATCAGCAAAATAAGAAATAAAAAAGGGGGATATCATTACAGACAGTGAGGAAATCCAATCATCAGGTCATACTACAAAAGCCTACAGGCCACAAAATTTGAAAATCTAAATGAAATGGACAATTTTCTAGATAGATTCCATCTACCAAAATTAAGTCAAGGTCAGGTAGAAAGATTGAGTAGGCCTACATGCCCCAAGGAAATAGAAGCTGTGATCAACACTCTCCCCTCTAAGAAAAGCAATGGGCCAGATGGTTTCAGTGCAAAATTCTACCAGACCTTCAAAGAAGTGCTAATTCTAATTCTCTTCAAACTATTCAACAAAACAGAAACAGAAGGAACTTTACCAAACACATTCTATGAAGCTCCAGTCACCTTGATACCTAAAACCCACAAAGACCCAACAAAAAAAGCGAACTTCAGATATATCTCTCTTATGAACAATGATGGAAAGATACTCAATAAATACTCACAAACCAAATCCAAGAGCACATAAAAGATATCATTCACCATGACCAAGTTGGCTTCATCCCAGTCATGCAAGGATGGTTCATTATGTGGATATCCATCAATGTAATCCACCATATTAACAAACTAAAGGAGAAAACTCACATGATCATATCCTTAGATGCCAAAAATAGCATTTGACAAAGTCCAATATCCATTCATTTTAAAGTACTGGAGAGATCAGGAATACAAGGCACATACCTAAATATAGTAAAGGCAATATACAGCAATCATATAACCAACATCAATCACAATGGAAAGAAACTTCAAACAATTCCACTGAAATCAGAGACAAGGCAAGGCTGCCCACTATCTCTGTATCTATTCAACATAGTACTGGAAGTCCAAGCTAGAGCAATAAGACAAGTAAAGGGGATGAAGAGGATACAAATCAAAAAGGAAGAGGTCAAACTTTCACTATTTGCAGATGACATAGTATGCATGAGTGATCCAAAAAAATCAACCAAAGAACTCCTTCAGCTGATAAATACCTTCTGCAAAGTGGCTGGATACAATATTAATTCAAAAAATCAGAAGCCCTCCTGTATACCCAAGACAAAAGGGCCAAGAAAGAAATCAGGAAAACGACACTCTTCACAATATGCACCAATAACATGAAGTACCTTTGGGTAACTTTAACAAAACAAGTGAAACATCATTTTGAAAAAAAACTTCAAGTCTCTGAACCAAGAAATTGAAGAAGATATCAGAAGATATAAAGATCTCCAATGTTCATTGACTGGTAGGTTTAACATAGTGAAAATGGCCATTATGCCAAAACCAATCTACAGATTCAATGCAATTCCCATCAAAATACCAATACAATTCTTTAAGGACATTGAAACAAAAATTCTCAACTTCATATGGAGAAACAAACAAACAAACAAAAAAAAAAACAGAATTTACAAAAATATCCTGTGCAACAACAGATCGTCTGGACGTATCTCCATCCATGTTCTCAAGCTGTACTACAGAGCAATAGTAATAAAAACGGCAAGGTTTTGGCATAGCAGCAGAAAAGTAGATCAATGGAACCAAATAGAAGACCCTGAAATAAACCCAAACACCTATGAATATTTGATTTTTGACAAAGAAGGCAAAACCATTCAATGGAAAAAAGACAGTATCTTCAACAAATGTTGCTGGTCCAACTGGCTGTCTACATGCAGTAAAAAGATACTAGATCCATATTTATCACCCTGGACAAAGCTAAAGTCCAAGTGGATCAGAGACCTCAACATACAACCAGATACACTATATGGGTTAGAAGAAAAAAATGGGGAGGAGCCTTGAACTGACTGGCACAGCAGATAACTTCCTGAAGAGAACACCAATAGCACAGGCTCTTAGGACAACAATTAATAAATGGGATCTCATGAAAATAAACAACTTCTGTAAAGAAAAAGACATTGTCATAAGAACAAAACAACAGCCTACAGACTGGAAAAGGATCTTCACCAACCCTATATCTGACAGAGGGCTGACATCCAGAATATATAAAGAACTAAAGAAATGAAAAAGCAAGAAACCAAGCAATCTAATTTAAAAAATTGAGTACAGAGCTAAAACAGAGAATTCTTTGCAGAGAAATTTAGAATGGCAGAGAAACACCTGAAGAGGTGCTTGACATCCTTAGCCATCAGAGAAATGCAAATAAAAAATGACTCTGAGATTTCACCTTCCACCCATCAGAATGACAAAGGTTAAAAACTCAAGTGACAGCACATGCTGGAGAGGGTGTAGAGAAAGGAGAACACTCCTCCACTGCTGGTGGGAATGTAAATTCATACAAGCACTTTAGAAAACAATCTGGCACTTTCTCAGACAATTAGGAATAGTGCTTCTTTGGGATCCAGCTATACCACTCATAGGCATATATACAAAAGATGCTCAAGTACACAACAAGGATATTTGTTCAACCATGTTTTCAGCAGCTTTATTTGTAATAGCTTTATTTCTAATAGAATCTGGAAACTTATTTATTTCTAATAAAAATTTATTTCTAATAGAATCCGGATGTCCCTCAATGGAGGAATGAATACAGAAGTTGTGGCACTTTTACACAACGGAACACTACTCAGCAATTAAAAACAAAAAAAAATCATGAATTTTGCAGGCAAATGGTAGGATCTAGAAAAGTTCATCCTGAGTGAGGCATCCAGGAGCATAAAGGCACACACATGGTATATACTCACTTATATGTCCTATAAGCTAGGATAAATATACAAAAATATGTGCACTTTAAGAAGATAAAAAACAAAACAAAACAGAGGATCCAGGTTAAAATGATCAATCCTCATGTAGAAAGACGAAAGGGATGGACATGGGAAGTAGGAGAAGACATAAAAAAGGACAGGAGACTACGGCAGAGGGCCTGTGAAAGACTCTACCTAACAGCTTCAAAGCAGATTCTGAGACTCATAACCAAATCTTCAGTAGACTGCAGGGAATCCTGATAAAAGAGAGAGTTAGGATGAATGTGAGAGGATAGGAGCTCCACAAGGACAAAATATATCATGGCACAGCGTTCCTCTATGAGACTGTTTCTCCAACCAAAGACAATGTATGGATATTACATAGAAGCCCTGCTTGAATGAAGCCCATGGAAGCTCAGTATCCAAATGGGATTTCCTAGTAAGGGGAACAGGAACTATTTCTGACATGAACACAATGACTGGTTCCTTTATGTCCCCCCAATGCCCCTGAGGGAGGAACAGCCTTGTTAGGCCACAGAGGAGGACATTGCAGCCAGTCCTGAAGATACCTGGTAAGCTAGGGTCAGATGGAAGGGTGAGGAGAACCTCCCCTATCAGGGTACTTGAAAAGGGACAGGGAGGAGATGATGGAGGGAGGGTGGAAATGGGAAGGAATGAGGAAGGGAGCTATGGCTGGGATACAAAGTAAATAACCTGTGATTAACATAAAAAAAATTAAAAAAATATGTGATGAAGTACAGAGCTCTTCAGGACTAATGGCTTCTTTTAGGGGTTGTTGCCGGGGTGACACAAGTATGAACTCAATTCTCTTTACAGGAATTGGCACTGAGACTCTGATCATGTTCCAATAAAAATAAGAGCAATGGAAAAGGAGTGTAATGTATAATATATGAAATTCCCCATAAGCCATAAAAATAATGTTGACAACTTTTACAATTACTATTTACATGGAGAAAAGATTACACTAAAGGAGGGCAGAGTATGACTTTGTAAGGCATGCTTTCCAGGAAACTCATTATGTAGCAGAGAATCCCAGCCATGAACTAGTGGTTACCCAGCTACCTCAGACCCCATCAGCTCAGGTGGCACTCTGAAAAAGCAGTCCTGGGCCTATAACTACTTTTAGAGAGTTTGTCTGGAAGACCACAGCAGGAAACACAATTGTTCTTGTGTCCTAAGTATATGACATGGGCAGATTTCACAGTCCTGACAGTCCATTTTTAACTGTAAACCCCAGAAACAGGGAGATTGCTCACTGACCACTGAGAAGGACACAGCTGCCCAATTGGACAGGACAGTCAAGGCAACCCAAGGGTTGCCAATCCTAGTGTGCAACAGCCCCAGCTGTCAAATAGTTAATTGAGCCTCAGTTCTGCTTTCACCTACAGAGATTTTCTCTGTATCACCCAATCCAGTCACAGAAAAATGTCTGGTTTCCTACTGTTTTTGCTGCTCTTAAAGACTCAATACAGCAGAGAAACCTAGGCCCTGCCAGACTATAAGAATGTGAAGCTACATCTAATGAGTATGGCAGTAACTGCTCAGTTCTAAGTCACAACCTAGAAAATTTCAGATCCAAGACCATATTATGAGACCACCTTGTCATTTGGTATATTCCACTTAATACCACATCACTATGAATCTTCTTAGGAACTACTTAGGAAGCTTTCCAATTAAACAAACATTAAAGTTTCATTTCCTACCTGACATTGTCAGAGGTAAACAGTAAAAAACGTGTGGATTCTGGATAAAGGGCTGAGATAAATACTTTTGGGGTTTCACAGGAAAAAGTCACTTATGCACAGAATCATAGATAATGGACAGTTTGGAAAGTTTGTTTACTCATCTCCATGGAAACTTCAAGGTTCTCTCAGGTGCTGAATGGCTGAGAAGAAGAATGATGTCATGAAAGATGTGAAAGCCAGTAAGAGTTTCAGGAGCCAGTTATTAGAGGGCCAAGTGGACAGCATGCTGGAGAGAAAGGCTGAGGGGCCCTACATACCTCAATCTGCAAACTGAAAGCACACAACCCACAGATGACAGTTCCTGTGTCCAAGACTCTTAGTTCAAGAAAAATGTCACATATTTCTTTCAAGTGGTCACTAATAAGGTCACTTGTCCTTGACATGTGACTTTCACATTATCACAGATTCCATTTTTATGAACAGATATGTCCTCAGTCAGTGAATTACCTTCTGTGAAAACACTCCTTCACTCGTTGAGCAAGGCAACTCTTTGAACAAAATGCATTTAATTAGGACATTGCATATATTTTTACAAAGACCATCTAGGATGTCAACTCAGCAAGCAATAATCTAGGTTTAGTCTTTCAGCAAAACTGACAGCTTTCATACCGAACAACAAGTGGCAGGCAGAGAAAATGAGACAGAGAGAGAAGGAGCTATAGAGACAGTTAGAAATAGATAGAAAGAGACCGACAAAAACTAACATATAAAGTGACAGAGACCAAGAGTCAGAGACTCAATTATGTCTGGTCACTATTATTGGTATATCAACCTCAAAGCACACCCTCCTCTAATATAACTCCAATAGGAATTATATTATCTAATAAGGCCATAACTCCTAACCCCTCCCTGACATTTCCTCACTGGGGCTCCACATGTAAATAGAGAGCTTCACATTTATATTGCACTTCAAATCACCACGAAGTAAAAGAAGGTGGAGGGATTGCTAGACTAAAAGAACATAATTATCCTGACATTTTATCATTCAATACAATGTTTACAGACCGAATTCCTCCCAAGTTCTAACAAACAGGACTGACAATCTACTTTAAGGGAAAATGTGGAATATTTCTCTAATATAGTATTTTTCATCTAAGAAAATGACATCATGATATTTTCAGGCAAATAGATGGAACCAGGAAAAATCATCCTGGGTGAAGTAACTAAAATGCCACAGAGAAATATGGTATGTATTCACTTATTAGAAGGTCTCCTAATATTGGGGAATAAAGTTCCAATAGGCCATGTGTTGTGACCAAACCAGTGTTCCCCTGGAGGCTTTGGGTGGCAATTAATTTGAGTTTCTCAGGCAGGACATCTGTCACAAATTTTAAACAACCCAGACTCTTGTTATTAAAATGTGTTTTTCCCAGCCCTTAACTGATAGATCAGTGCCATATTCTTGGATCCAAAAAAATGCTTCCTTCTGCATCAAATGGGATTTCACACAGAGACCCACAGTATGATATTATGAAGAGAGAGATTTTAAAACACCCAGCTCTATATGAGATTTACCTATGAAATTCTCCCTCCCCTCTAAGCTCTAGGAAGTCAGCAGGAGAGGAGGTAGGAAGAGTGTCATGAGTAGAGGGAATTGAGAACATAAGATCAATGCCTTGAGAAGCAGGATGCAGAGGAAGATGATACAGGCAGACTTAATGAGACCTGATAAGCGAGGATCAGATAAAAGGGGGAGGAGTAACTCCCGTATCAGGGAACTAGGGAAAGAGCATAGTGATAGAAGAACGAGTGTGGGTGGGACTGAAAGGAAAAGAGGGAGTGGGCAACAGAAGGAATACAAATTAAACAAATCGTAATATGTAAATACATAAGAAAATGTGTGTTCAAGGTGATAAAGAAAAGAGCTCTTAAAAAGTGATGTCTTCTTGTGGATTGTGCCAGGGTGGTGTAAAGATGAACTTAGTTTTCTTTCAGGGTATTGGCATTGAGATTCTGATCATGTTCCAATGAATAGTTGACCAACACATACTTCAGTTGAGGTATTTTAAAGAAAAAATATTTAGAGTGACACATCGGTAGGAATTTGAACTTCTGTGCAATGGAAAAAAGGTATAATGTATATTATATGAAATTCCAACATAATCCATAAAAATAATATGGAGACAAATTTTTCAATGACTTTTAACATGGATAAAAGATTCCGCTAAAGGAGGGCCGAGTATGACTTTATAAGGCATGCTTTCCAGAATCTCATTATGTAGCTGAGAACCTCAGCCATGAACTAGTGTTTACCTAGCTACCTCAGACCCCATCAGCTCAGGAGGCACCACTCAACTAGCAGTCCTGGCACTAACACTCACTAACATTACATTTAGAGGGTTTGCCTGGAATACCACAGCAGAAACACAGCTGCTTTTGTGTCCTAGCCATTTAACATGGAATGATTTATCTGCCTTTAGGGAATATTTTTAAGTGAAACTCCTGGACCAGGAGGGTTCCTCACCTGACCACTGAGTAGGACACAGCTGCTGATCCAGCCAGGTTAGACAAGGCAACGCTACTCATAGAGGTTTGCCAACACCAGTGTGTAACAGCAGCAGCTGTTAAATAGTTTATTGCCCCTCAGTTCTCCTTTTACATACATGACCTTTCTCTTTTTCAGCCAAATGAGTTCTAAGATTGTCTGGTGTTCTTCTCTTTTACCTATTCTTAAAGCCACAATACTCCAGGGAACCCTAGACCTTGCCAGCCTATTATATCAATAAGAATGTGAAAGTAAATTTAGTGAGGACACGAGTAACTGCTCAGTTCAATGTCACAATCTAGGAAATTTGAGGGCCAAGTCCACAGTAGGAGACTACCTTGTCATTTGGTACCTTCCCCTTAATCCCACATCACTTTGAAGCTCTCCTACTTAGGAAGCTGTCAATCTAAATAAACATTAAAGTTTCATTTCCTACCTGACATTTTCACAGAGGTAAATAGGAGTAAAGGTGTGGGATCTGGATAAATGGATGAGATAAAATTATGTTGAAATAAAATGTCACATGTGCACAGGATCAGAGATACTGGACACTGAGAAAAGATTGTTTACTCATCTCCATAGAAACCTATAGATTCTCTCTGGTGCTGATTGGCTGAGAAGCAGAATGTTTGCATGTAACAGATGAAAGCCTGTGATAAGAGGAGCCAGTTATTAAAAGGGCCAAGAGGACAACAATCTTGAGAGAAAAGCTGAGGAGCCGTACATGACTCAATATTTTCAGCTTAAAGCACACAACCCAGAGATGACAGTTCCTGTGTCCAAGAGTCTTAGTTCAGGAAAAGTGTCATGTATTTCTTTCAAGTTGTCATTACTGAAGTCAACTGTCCTTGACATAATGTGACTTTCACATTATCACAGATTCTATTACTATTTGTTAAATACACAGATGTGTCCTCAATCAGTGAATTACTCACTGAAAATACTCCCTGACCAAGGCAAATCTTTGAACCAAAAGCATTTATTTGGGACCTCGCATATGTTTTTACAGAAACTATCCAGGATATCACATATTCAAGTAGTCACATTTTTCTTGTTCTTCAACAGAAATTAGAGCTTTTCATACTATTATTAGCAGGAAGAGAGATGTAGACAGGGATAGAAAGAGCTAGAGAAACAGAATCACAAATAGAGACAGAGATTGATAGCAACACAGATAAAAAAATGATAGACTGTGAGACAGTGAATCAATTCTGTCTGTTCACTTTCATTGCCATATGAATCTCAAAGCACACCCTCCTATCCCTCCTATAATATAACTCCAATAATTATATTATCTAACAAGGCCATACTATATAATCATTCCCTGATATTAGCTTACTGGGGACTAAACATGTAAATAGATGAGCTTGAAGAGGACATATCAATTTAAAATACCAGGGAGTGGAAGAAATGGAGGGAGTTCTAGCCTAAAGAATATAGTTATCCAGAGAGTTTTCATTCCATACAATGATTAAAATCCCAGCAACTTCCGAGGTCAAAAGAATAGGACAGACTCTCTCCATTGGGAAAAATGTGGAATATTTCCATAATGGAGTATTACTCTGCTAAGAAAACGTCATGATGTTATTTTCAGGCAAATGAATGAAACCAGAAAAAAAAATCATCCTGAGTGAAGTAATTAAAACACAGAAAGACAAATATCGTATGTATTCACATATTAGGAGGTCTCCTAATAGTGGGGGATAAAGTTCCAATAGGTTATTTGTTGTGACCGAACTAGTGTTTCAATAGGGATTTTGGGTGGCAGTTAATTGAGTTGTTGCCCAGGGCATCCTATGGAAATTTTCAAGCAACCCAGACTGTTTTTATTTAAATGTGTTGCTCTTTGCCCTGAACTGAGAGATCAGTGCCATATTCTTGGATCCACAGTGATGGGAATGCATACAGAGACCCACAGTCCGATATTATGCAGAAAGAGATACCTTAATAAACCCAGCTGTAAATGAGATTTCTTTATGTAATTCTCCCTCCATTCAGAGTTCTGAGAAGTCTCCAGGAGAGGAGGCAGGAAGTGTGTCATAAGAAGAGGGAATTCAGGACACAAAATGAACAATGCCCTCAGAATCAGGCCACAGAGGAAATGATGCAGCCAGCCTTGATGAGCCCTGATATATTAGGATCAGATAGAAGGGGGAGGAGAATCTCCCCTGTCAAGGAACTAGAGAAAAGGCATGTGGATAGAAGAATGAGGGTGGGTGGGACTGGAAGTAGAAAATGGAGGGGGCAATAGAGTTGATACATAGTGAACAAATCATAATAAATAAAAACAGAATAAAAACTGTGATCAAAGAGATGAAGTATAGACCCTTCAGGACTAATGGCTTCTTCTTAGATGTGGTTGCAGGTTACAGCGAGGATGAACTCAGTTTTCTTTAAGGGACTTGGACTGAGACTCTGATCATGTTCCAATGAGAATATGAACAACACATACTTGAATTGGTGTATTTTAAACAAACAAACAAACAAACAAACAAAAAACAATCAGTGTGACACATGTTTATGAATTTGAACCTGGGAGCAACTGAAAAGTAGTGTTTTTTTTTTTTTTTTTTTTTTTATGAAATTCCCACCTAGTCAGTAAAAATAATATGTTGGCACCTTATACAATGACTGTGAAAATGGAGAAAAGATTCCACTGAACAAGCAGTCCTGGCGCTAACACTACCTTTTAGAGTGTTTGTGTGGAGCACCACTGAAGGAAACCCAGATGCTCTTGTTTCTTAGGCATATAGCATGGACCCATTTCTCTGTTTTGAAGGTCCAGGTATAACTGCAAACCCTAGGACATGGAGGGTTCCTCACTGACTACTGAATAGGACATAGCTTGTTTGAGAGAAAGGCTCAGCAGCCCTATATATCTCAATCTGTTCAGCTGATAGCACACAACTCAGAGATGACAGTTCCTGTCCAAGGCTCTTATTTCAGGAATGTTTCAAGAGGTCATAAATAAAATTGCCTGGTGTGACAGCAAAATGGAATTTTGACATCAAAATGGTATTATTACCTCACAATGCTATGATGACATTACAATGCTATTATGAAATAACAATAGGGTTATGATCTCAATATGCTATTATGACATCACATTGATATTATGACATCACCATGGAATTATGATATAGCAATTCTATTATGACTTCATATGGTTTAATATTATGATGCAAGTATACCATCAAAAAATAATATAACAAAGCAATGCAATTATGGCATCACAATGCTATCAGATCATTTTTATCATATCACAATTGTATTATGACATCACAATGCTATTACAACATCATTGAGGTGTGACATCACAATGGAATTTTCACTTCACAGTGGCATTATGCCCTCAAATACTATTATATCAGAACAATGTTTTTATGATATTACAATGATATATGATATCACAATGGTATTATGACATCACAAGAACAAGACATGACAATGCTACGATGACATCCCAATGGTAATATGACATCACCCTTTTATGATGCTATACCAATGTTGTCATAATATCCCAGTGGTATATGACATCCCAATGCTATTATGACATTACAATGCTATTATATATTCACAATATGTCATCTCAATAGTGTTATGACATCACAATAGTATAATGTCTTCACAAAGGTATGTTTTAGGTAATGATAATTATTTACTGATTATTAATAATGATAATTATTTATGGTTTTCCTTTTATCAATGCTTGTTGTTAATATTAAACAGCTGTATAACCAATTCACCACACAGTGACTGAGTTCATTTAGATAACATAGAACACATTGCTGTCCAATAGTTACTCCCTTCTAAACCTTCAAGCCCTCATGGTTTCCTAACATTTAGATTTTACACATTATATTTGCTTTTTTGTGAAGTCTTAGGTCTGATTCATTCTCTCCACACTATTCCAATATCTCTCTTCACTCTATGCTCTCCAAGCTTTGCTCCCTAGCCCTCTCTCTTCCCACTCATTTCCTTCACTCTGACTCCTATTGCTCGACATTGTGGCTAGTGGCTCTATTCTGGCCTGTTTACAAAAGTTCAGATAAGATGGTTAGAATAAGTATCACAATGCAATATCCAGATTGAAACCAGAGAGTGGAGGGTAGAAATCAGCATTTGAATGTGCAATGGTAAGATGTATACATGTCAAAAACATTATACCAACAATTTTATGACAAATCGCAATGCTATAAAGACACACAATGCTATGCTATTATGATATCACAATGGGGTATGACCTCAATATGCTATTATTACATCACATGGATATTATGACATCAAACTGCTATTATGACATCACAATGGTGTTATGAGATCAAAATAATATTATGGCATCACATCTTTATTATGACATCTGAATTGTGTCTTGACTTCTCAGTGCTATTCGACTTCACAATGCTATTAGGACTTCATGCTGCTATTATGACATCATTTGGTATAATATCACAATGGAAATATAACATCACAATATTAGTAATATAACATAACAATGCAAATGTGACATCCCAATGCTATCCTGATATCACATGAGTACTATCATATCACAATGGTATTAGGAGATCACAATGCTGTTTTGACATCGTCACAATGGTATTATAACAACACAGTGGTATTATGACGTCAAAATGCTATAATGACATCAAGATGGTATGTCACCTCATTGCTATTATGACATCACAATTTTAGGACATCACACTGGTATTATAACATCACAATGCTATTATGACTTTATAATTTTATTACAACATTACAATGCTATTAGGACAGCACAAAGTAGTCATGGCATCCCAATGCTTACATGACATTTCAATGCTTTTATGACATTACAATGTTATTATGATATCATAACCTATTCCAACATAATTGGAATATGTGGTATGATGTCCCTTGGAATTTTGACATCACAATTGAATTTGACTTAACAATATTTTTACATCATCACAAAACTCTTATAATATCACTGATATTATGATACCATAATGGTATTATGACATCACAATGTTATAATGACATCACAGTGATATTATGATATCATAATGGTATTTGACATAACATTTGTGTCACAATATCCCAATGGCATTATGATATCTCAAAGCTATTATAAAATCACAATACTATTATGACATCACAATGCGATAATGTCTTCACAATGATACAATATCTCAATGGTAATATAAACTCACAATGGCATAATCACTTCACAACGGTATTATATCAAACTGATATGATGACGACACAATGCTATTATGACATCACAATGGCATTATGACACTAAAATGTTATTATGACATCGCAATGGTATTTTTACTGCACAATGGTATCATGACATCACAATTATAATATGACATCCAAACTTTTTTATGACATGTAAATTGTTTTATGTCTTCATAATTGTGCCATGATATCTCAGTGCACATATAATATCACTATGGTATTATGACATGTCAATTATATTATGATATCAAAAGTGTATAATGATATCACAACTTTATTATGACATTCAATGTTATTATGTCATCACAATGGTGTCATGACATCACCATGGTATTATAACATCACAATGCTATTATGACATCACAATGGAATTTCAACATGATTGTGTTATTCTATTTATTCACAATAGAATTTTGACGTCAAAATGGCGTTATGATCTCAAAAGGCTATTATGACATTACAATGGTCTGACATCCCAATGTTATTATGATATCACAATGATAGGACATCACAATGGTGTTATGAAACCACAATGGTATGACATCACAAAAACATTAAGACATCAAAATGCTATTAGGATATCACAATGGTATTATGACATTACAAGTTTATTAAGACATCTCAATGTTTTTATGTCATAACAATGGTGTCATGACATCTCATTGTTTTTATTGCATCACAATGGTATTATGAAATAACAATGGTGTCATGATATCTCAATGGTATTATTATATTAAAAAGTTATTTTGATGTCTTCCAACCTTTTATCCTGGTACATCTATACAATGGAGTATTACTCAGCAATGAAAAATAAGGAAATCATGAAATTTGCAGGTAAATGGTGGAACCTGGAAAGGATCATCCTGAGTGAGTTGTCCCAGAAGCAAAAAGACACATACAGTATATACTCACTCATATAAACATACAACATAGAATAGACCCACTAAAATCTATACATCTAAACATACTAAGGAAAAGAGAAAACCCTTACTAAAATGTTCAATCCCCATCCTGAAAGGCAAAGAGGATTGACAGCAGAAGAAGAAGAAAACAGGAAACAACCTAGGAACCTGCTACAGATGGCCTCTGAAAGCCAGAAGAAGAAAATAGGAAACAACCTTGGAACCTGCCACAGAGGGCCTCTGAAAGTCTCTGCCATGCAGACTGTGAAAGCAGATGCTGAGACTGATGGCCAACTGATGGGCAGAGTGAATGGAATGTTATGTAAGAAGTGAGAAATAGCAAGACCTAGAGAGGACAGGAACGCAACTGAACAAGAAAATTTGAACACAGGGAACTTCCCAGAGACTCATAGTCCAACCAAGGACTATTCATGGAGATAACCTAGAACCCTGACAATGCAGCCACTTCTGATGAGAACTGGTAGTCTAAGATCAGAAAGAAGGAGAGGAGGACCTCCCCTATCAGTGGACTTGGGGAGGGACATGCATGCAGAAAGGGGGGGAGGGGAGGACCAGGAGGGGAGGAAGGAGGGGCTTATGGGGGGATACAAAATGAATAAAGTGTAATTAATAAAAGTTAAATAAAAGAATTTTAAAAAGTTATTTTGAAATGATTGTGGTATGAAATCACAATGGAATTTTGAAATCACAATGGCAATATCACCTCAAAATGTGATTATGACATCACAATCTTATTATGATATCATGATGGTATTATGACTTCACAATGATATTATTAACTCATAAGGGCATTATGACATTAAAATGCTATTGTGACATCAAAATAGTATGACATGCCGTTACAATTAACATCACAATAGTATTTTCATATCACAATGATATTATGAGATCACAGTTATGACATCAAAATGATATATGACATTTCAATGCTATTATGACATCACAATGATAACGTACCACAATGGTGTTATGACATCACAGTGGTATTATGATATCATAAGGCACAATTATATGACATCACAATGCTATGTTGACATCACAATGGCATTATGACTTGACAATGGTATTATGACATCACAGTGGTATTACAGCATGATTGTGGTATGACATCAGAATTAAATTTTGACATCAAAATTCTACTATGACTTCACAACTATATGACTTCACAATGCAATGCTACTATGCTATTGCAATGGTAGTATGATATCAAAATTCTTCATACAATCCCAATGCTATTCTGCCATCACAATGCTATTATCACATGATTGTTTATGACATTACAAAGGAATTTTGACTTCACTATCCTATTATGACATTACAATGGTGTTATGATATCACAATGCTATTATGATCTAAAATGCACAATTCTACTATGACATGACAATGGTATTATGGCATTATACCATTGTGATGGTATTAGGACACCATAATATTATGATAACATCATAATGGAATTCTGATATCACAATGGCATTATGACATCTCAATTCTATTATGACATCAAAAGTCATCATGACATCACAATGATATTATGACATCACAATGCTATTAAGATCTCATGGTGGTATGACATCACAATGGAATTCTGATAGCACAATGGTATTATGACATCACAATTCTATAATGAATTCCCAATGCTCTTATGACATTACAATGAAAAAGTGTTATGCCGTCACAATGGTATTTTTTTTTTTTTTTTTTTTTGCAGTTTATTCAGGAACCTTGAACAATACTCGGACCCTGGGGAAAGCCAGCCCACAGCTTAAATAGCCTCTGGGTAGCCAATCCAGGCGTGCCACGTGGGCAATGCAGATAGGTCCACATACATGGAAGCAAGCCAGATCTTCAGCCTTAGCCAAATGTGGAATTGTTCGTGAAAGAGAGCACTCACCATCGGGAGGGTGGAAGGCGGAAACCAGCTCCATCTTTAAGGCATAGCATTCTGCAGCTCTCTACAGTTCCCCCTTTTTGTTTTAGACGCATCAGGCAAGAGTAGAGGTCTGATCTCTGATATTAGAAATAAATTGGGACTTTGTACCGATGTTCATTTAGGTGTCATCCACCCAAAGAGCATCAGACCCGTCTGATACCTTTTTCTCAGAGGCGGGACCTGGGGCATCAACCCTCATGCAACCAGACATGCTCTTCTCTGGTCCAAAGCGGCTGACCCTGAGTGCAGTGCTTAGCCTCGCATCCTGAGCATATCATTTTAGCTTTTTATGGTATCCAACCATGCTTGGAGAAAATGTCCTGTTTCAATGGCTGTAAAGGCCTGAATGATCATGGCTGCATCACACTGTTGTGAGACTCTAATCTTGCATATATACCACAGGCAAACCAAGGAGACCCACACCAGAAGGCCTGCTAACGCTCCCATGCCTGCCCATTCCTTCAGATGATTCATGGCTGCAGCAATCCATGATGATAATCCTGTGGCTAGTCCTGCATCCACTCTGGTAGAATTTACCATGACAATGACCACTCTCAGCTGCTCCATGGTAGTATCGAATTCTCCAGTCCAATTACCTAAAATATAGCTCAACAATTGTTTAGACAGATTTGCAGCACAGGAAAAATTCTTATGTTGTATGCTAGTGACTCAAAGTCCAGCATACTTCCATTGACAGCCAAGTTGAGCGATTTGTCATAGGGTATCAATTTGCTCCTGCACGAGGTCAATCCTCTGACCTCGTAACATCACAGTGCTATCATGACATTACAATTCTATAATGACATCACAATTGTATCACGACATCACAATGCTGTATGACCTGGTAATTGTATGACATCTGAATACTATCATGATAGCATAATGCTAATATGACAGCACAATGGTATTGTGACATCACAATTCTATGTTGACATCACAATGTTATTACTTCAAAATGGTATTATGACATCACCATGCTATTAATACATCAAGATTGTGCTATGACATCACAACAGAATTTTGACATCAAAATACTATCATGACTTCATAATGGAATGGCTTCACAATGCTATGACAATAGCACAATGATGTTAGGACATCACTATAATCTGATGACTTCACATGTGATTTTTGTTATCACAATGTCATTATGATATCAAAATTCATCATGACATCCCAATCCTATTCTGACATCAAAATGCTATTACGACATGATTGTTTTATATCATCACAATGGAATTTTGACAATCACCATGATATGACATCACAATGCTATTAAGATATGACAATGCTATTATAAAATCACAATGCTCTTATAACATCACAATGCTGTTATGACATCATAATGCTATTATGACTTCAAAATGTTATATGACATCACAATGATATGACATCACAATTGTATTATGACATCACAATGCTATTATGGCTTCACAATGCTATTATGATGTCTCAAAGCTATTAAGACATTACAATGATATTAAAATCACAATGGTATTATAACATCACAAAGGTATAATGACATGATAATACCCTAATGAAATCACAATGTTACAACATCTCAATAGTATTATGACATCACAATGATATTATGACTTCACAACAGTATGAATTTCCAATGGTATTAAGACATCTTAATGCTATTATGACATTACAATATTATGAGGCTGGGCAAGATGTCAGTGCCGGGATGACTCTCTTTCTAACCAGCAGCACAGCAGGATTTTCACAGTGACCAGCAATCAGAACTCACAGCCATAAAACAAAAGTGATTGTGTTTCCCAGGTGAGAGGAGACCCCACAGTGGGGGATTCAATGAGCTTTAACTCACCTAGCTAAACCACTGAAGAGATCCCAGTTCCACCAGGTGCTTGGTCACCAGCCCAGAGCCACACACCAGGGTGCACTGGTCACTATCCCAGAATGAACTGTGGGCACTACAACATCACAGATTGGAATTTCCAGTCGAGAGATAATCCCACGGTGCAAAAAACAATTGGACCAACCTTAGATCACCCAGACATCCCCTGGAAACGACTTGGGTTCCAAGGGCACCCCAGGAGCCAGCCCAGATCCAGAGCTGGGGACCCAGGCACCAGGACAGAGCCCTGCCTGCATGCCTGATTTGCTGCCTCAGATAGAACTGTGGCTGCCAGGGCACCAAATACTGAGTTTCACTGTCGAGTGCATACCCACAGGGAGGGCTGGTCTGATCTCAGAGCACTCAGCTGATACCACCACCCTGAAAAGGTCTCAGGAAAAATTACCAAGTTTAGGCAGACGCCCAGGCTCCGAAAGGCCAGAAAGGCGGAGCCACGCACGTCTGTGCCTGTGGGTTCTACTCGCCATCCCAGACAGAACTGTCGTCCCCAAAGCAAAGACTGGGTGTCCCTGTCAGGAGGAAATCCCACAGTGGGGTGATCATCAGGTCTAACGCTCAGGACACTCAGCACCAAAAGACTTTCTAGATTCACGCAGACTCTAGACTCTAGCCTTTTACTGCAGGCAGGAGCTCTGTGCTCACCTGCCATTATTGAGTACCCCTAGGGCACTAGGGCACCCAGCTGCATCCTCAGACCTACAAAAACCAGAAAGCCATTACAGCAGCCCTCAATTACTGTGCCAAGGATCAACCAGTTATCCCTACCTAGACTGACAAAAATGTGGGAATCCCTGGTCCTTCAAGAGGGCTGCACCCAACAATTACACATAAAGAACAACAACTGCTGCTCACTAAATTCAGAGCAAGAAACCCAGCAGCAGGGCAACCATCAGCAGGAACTCTCTTGATGAGAGGAGACCCTTCCTGAGTACCACAGTTACCACAAAGGTCCATACACCTGAAGTGAACTGTGACAGTTCCTGAGAAGCACCGCTATTCAGTGGACCATACCCAAAAAGCAGAGGAGAACTTCAGAAACCCCACCAAGTGGATTCTTCCCACCCCAGGACTCAGCAGGCATCACAAATTAACAGACAACACCTGAGACAGAGAGATGGGTAGAGGTCAGCAAAAAAGCGCAACCAACAAAATGCAAAACAATATGGCATTCCCAGAACCAGGTTATGCATGTTATGCAGGGGCAAGTAGCCCTGGACACCCTAACATGAGTGAAATTCAAGAAGATGACCTTATATCTATGCTAATGAATTGGTTAATGGAGGAAGTAAAGAAAATGTGTAAAGAATTAGGGGAAGATATAATAAAACAGATTGTGGTCATCTATAAAGAAATACAGGAAGATGCAGCCAAACAGTCTGTGTCACTGAAAGAAATAAAAGAAACAGAGGAACATTTAAACAAACAGCAGAAGGCGTCAAAGGAAAAATAGGAAAATAGAGCCGGACAGGTGAAGGAAATCAACAAAATGGTTCAAGATCTGAAGATAGAATTGGAAGAATTAAAGAAAACACAAACAGAGGAAATCTCAGAGAGGGAGAACCTAGGAAAGAAAACAGGAACTACAGAGGTAAGCATAACCAAAAGACTACAAGAGATGGAAGAAAGAATCTCAGGTGTGGAAGATAGAATGGAAGAAATCAATGTATCTGTCAAAGAAAAGAATAAATCTAAAAAATTCCTGATGCAAACCATCCAAGAAATCCAAGACAACATAAAAAGACAAAACCTAAGAACAATAGGAATAGAGGAAAATGAAGATTCCCTCCTCCAAGGCCCAGAAAATATTTTACAAAATCATTGAAGAAAATTTCCCCAACTAAAGGGGAGGCCTATAAGAATACAAGAGGCCTACAGAACACCTAATAAATTAGACCAGAAAAGAAAATCCTCCTGTCACATAATAATCAAGACAGAAATCAAAACAGAAAGTAAACAATGAAAAAATACTAAAAGTTGCAAGGGAAAAAGGCCAAGTAACGTATAATGGCAAACCCATCAGAATCACACCTGACTTCTCAACAGAAACTGTGAAAGCCAGAAGAGCCTGCATGGATATGATGCAGAGCCTAAGAGAACACAGATGTCAGCCTAGGCTACTGTACCCAATAAAGCTCTCAGTCCTCATAGACAGAGAAAACAAGACATTCAATGACAAAAACAAATTTCAACAACACATACACACATATCCAGCTTACAGAAGATACTAGAAGAAAAAATACAACGCAAAAAAACTAACTACTTTCAAGAAATCATAGGAAATAAATAACCTCACTACAGCAAAACAAAAGTAGCCAAACACACTACCATGGCCAACATCAATATCAAAGGATCCAAGAGTCAATGGTCATTAATCTCCCTCAACATCAATGGACACAATTCCCCAATAAAAAGACACAGACTAACAGAATGGGTGCAAAAACAAGACACAACAATCTGTTGCATACAAGAAACACACTTAAAACACAAAGATAGACATTACCTGAGAGTAAAGGGCTGGAAGATAGTTTTCAAGCAAGTGGACCCAAGAAGTAAGCAGGAGTAGCCATCTTAATATGTAATAAAGTATTTTTTCAACCAAAATCAATCAAAAGAGATAGAGAAGGACACTTCATACTCATCAAGGGAGAAATCCACCAGGAAGATATCACAAATCTGAACATCTATGCCCCAATCTCAAGGGCACCCACATTTGTAAAAGAAACTTTAATAAAATTTAAACCACACATAGACCCCCACACATTAATAGTGGGAGACTTCAACACCCAACTCTCAACAAAGGACAGGTCAACAAAACAGAAAGTAAACAAAGAAACAATATCTCTGACAGAAGTCATAAATCAAAAGGACCTCACAGTCATCTACAGAACCTTTCACCCAAACCCAAAAGAATTTACCTTCTTCTCAGCACCTCATGGAACCTTCTCCTAAATAGACCATATATTTGGTCGCAAAGGAAGCCTAAGCAGATACAAGAAGATTGAAATAATCCCTCGTATCCTATCTGATCACCATGGACTAAAACTGGACCTCAATGACAAAAAATAGCAAAAGGCCAGCACACAGATGGAAACTGAATAACTTGCTTATAAATGACAGCTGGGTCAGAGAAGAAATAAAGAATGAAAGACTTCCTAGACTTCAATTAAAATGAAGGCACAACATACCCAAACTTATGGGAAACACTGAAAGCAGTGCTAAAAGGAACGTTCATAGAACTAAGTGCTATCAAAACCAAATTTGAAACATCTCATGCAAGGAACTTAATGGCTCATTTAAGAGCCCTAGAAAAAGAAGCAGACACAGCAAAAAGGAATAGATGGCTGGAAATAATCAAACTCAGGTCTGAAATCAATGAATTAGAAAGAAATAAAACAATTCAAAGAATCAGTAAACCCAAGAGCTGGTTCTTTGAGAAAATCAGCAAGATAGACAAACCCTTAGCTAAACTAACTAAAAGGCAGAGATAAATTATCTCAATCAACAAAATCCAAAATGAAAAGGGGGATATAACCACAGACACTGAAGAAAACCAAACAATAGTTAGCTCTTACTTCCAAAGTCTATATGCCACCAAATTTGAAAATCTAAATGAAATGGACAATTTTCTTGACCATGCCAAAAGCTGAGTCAAGAGGAGGTAAACTAATTAAATAGTCCTATATCGCCTATGGAAATAAAAGCTGTCATCAAAAGTCTACCATGCAAAAAAAGCCCAGGGCCAGATGGTTTCAGCACTGAATTCTACCAGACCTTCAAAGAAGAGCTAACACCAATACTCTTCAAACTATTCCACACGATAGAAACAGAAGGAACACTACCAAACTCATTCTATGAAGCCACAGTCACCTTGGTACCTAAACCTCACAAAGACCCAACAAAGAAAGAGAATTTCAGGCAATCTTTCTCATGAACATTGAATAAAAAATAGTCAACCAAATCCTTGCAAACCGAATCCAAGAACACATCAAAGACATCATCCACCATGACCAAGTAGGCTTCATCCCAGGCATGCAGGGGTGGTTCAATATGCGGGAATCCATGAATGTGATCCACCACATAAACAAACAGAAGGAGAAAAACCACAAGATCATCACCATAGATGCTGAAAAGGCATTTGACAAAATCCAACATGCATTCATGTTTAAAGTATTGGAGAGATGCGGATACAAGGCACATACCTGAACATAGTAAAGGCGATATACAGCAAGCCTAGCGCCAACATTAAACTCAATGGAGAGAAACTTAAATCTTTCACACTGAAATCAGGGACAAGGCAAGGTTGTCCACTATCTCCATATCATTTCAACAATGTTCTTGAAGTCCTAGCTAGAGCAATAAGACAATTGAAGGAGATAGAGGGGCTACAAATTGGAGAGGAAGAGAGTATACCTGAGTGACCCCAAAAACTCTACCAGGGAACTCCTACAGCTGATTAACACCTTCAGCAAAGTGGCTGGATACAAAATTAACTCAAAAAAATCAGTAGCCTTCCTGTATACAAAGGACAAAAGGGCCGCGAAAGAAATTAGTTAAACAACACACTTCACAATAGCCACAAAGGACATAAAGTACCTTGGAATGAACCTAAACAACCAAGTCAAAGTCTTGTATGAAAAAAAAATTCCAGTCTGTGAAGAAAGAATTAGAAGAAGTTATCAGAAGACAGAAAGATCTCCCCTGCTCATGGCTTGGCAGGATTAATATAGTAAAAATGGCCATCTTACCAAAAGCAATCTACAGAATCAATGCAATTCCCAACAAATTACCAAGACAATTCTTTAAAGCCCTTGAAAGAAAAGTTCTCACCTACATATGAAATCACAAGAAACCCAGAATTGCTAAAACAATTCTCTACAGTAAAAGATCTTCAGGAGGTTTCTCCATCCCTGATCTCAAGCTGTACTACAGAGCAACAATACTAAAAACTGCATGGTACTGGCATAGAAACAGACTGGTGGATCAATGGAATTGAATAAATAAATAAATAAATAAATCCACACACTTATGGACACCTGATTTATGACAAAGATGACAAATCCATTCAATGGAAAAAAGACAGCATCTTCAACAAATGGTGCTGGTCTAACTCGAAGTTTACATGTAGAAAAATGTGAATAGATCCATACTTATCACCCTGCAAAAAAAAAAAAAAAAGTGGATGAAAGACCTCAACATAAAACTAGACACACTAAACCGCTTAGAAGAAAAAGTGGGGAATAGCCTTGAACTCATTGGCACAGGAGACAACTTCCTGAACAGAACACCAACAGCACAGGGTCTAAGAGCAACAATCAATAAATGGGACCTCATAAAACTGAAAAGCTTCTGTAAAGCAAAGGCTACTGTCCTCAGAACAAAACAACAGCCTATAGATTGGGAAAAGATTTTCATCAACCCTATATCTGACAAAGGGCTAATATCTAGTACACATAAAGAACTAAAGAAGTTAAACAGCAAAAAATCAAGTAATCCAATTAAAAAATGGGGTAGAGAGCTAAACAGAGAATTCTCTGCAGAGGAATATTGAATGGCAGAGAAACACTTAAAGAAATGCTCAACCTCATTACCCATCAGGGAAATGCAAATCAAAACAACCCTAAGATTTCACCTTACACCATCAGAATGGCTAAGATCAAAAACTCAAGAGACAACACATGCTGGAGAGGTTGTGGAGAAAGGGGAAACTGCCTCCACTCCTGGTGGGAATGTAAACTTACACAACCACTCTAGAAATCAATCTGATGTTTTCTCAGACAACTAGGAATAGTGCTTCCTCAAGATCCAGCTATACCACTCCTAGGCATATATACAAAAGATTCTCAAGTACACGATAAGGATATTTGCTCAACAATGTTTGTAGCAGCCTTATTTGTAATAGCCAGAAGCTGGAAACAGCCAAGATGCCCCTCAGTGTAGGAATGGATGCACAAGTTGTGGTATATCTACACAATGGAATATTACGCAGCAATCAAACACAAGAAAATCATGAAAATTGCAGGTAAATGGTGGGATCTGGAAAAGATCATGCTGAGTGAACTATCCCAGCAGCAGATGGATGCACACAGTATATACTCACTCATATAGATATATAATATAGGATAAACCTACTAACATCTGTACACCTAAAGAAACTAATCAAGAGGGAGGATTCTTGCTAAAATGCTCAATTCCTATCCAGAAAGGCAAAGAGGCTGGACATCAGAAGAAGGAGAAAAGAGGGAACAAGTCAGGAGCCTGACACAGGGGACCTCTGAAAAGCTCTGCCTTGCAGACTATCAATGTAGATGTTGAGACTTATGGGCAACCTTTCGGCAGAGTGCAGGGAATGTTAGGAATGAAGTGGGAAACAGTAAGATCTGGAGAGGACAGGAACTCCATAAGGAGAGCAACAGAACCAAAATATCTGAGCACAGGGGTCTTTACTGAGACTGCTAATCCAACCAAGGACTATGCATGGAGATAACCTAAGATCCCTGCACAGATGTAGCCCAGGGCAGTTCAGTATCCAAATGGGTTTCATTATGATAGGAGCAGAGACTGTCTCTGACATGAACTGATTGGCCTGCTCTTTAATTACCTCCCACTGAGTGGGGAAGCAGTATTACCAAGCCACAGAAGACGATAAGGCAGCCACTCCTGATGAGAGCTAATTGACTAGGATCAGAAAAAAAGAAAAGAAGTCCTCCCCTATTAGTGGACTTTGGGAGGGACATGCATGCAGAGGGTGGAGGAAAGGAGGGATTGGGATGGGAGGAGGGAGAGAACCATGGGGGGGATACAAAGTGAGTAAAGTGTAAGTAATAAAGAAAAATAAAATAAAATAATAAGAAAAAAATCATAAAAACAAAACGAGACCATAAAAAAAAGATTTCACAGTATTATTTTGACATCACATTGCTATTATGACTGTATTTTGAAGTGATTGTGCTAAGGCATCAAAATGGACTTTTGAAATAAAAAGGTATTATGATGTCACGAAACAGGTGCCAATAATGGTTTCCAGAGTTAGTTATTAAAATGGCCAAGTGGACAGCCTGCTTGAGAGAAAGGATGTGCAGCCTTACGTGCTTCATTTTGGGCAACTGAAAGAAAACCCAGAGATGACAGTTCCTGTGTCCAAGACTTTTAGTTCTGTTAATCTGTAACATATTTCATTCCAATAGTCATTCTTAAAGTTGGGTAACCTTGAATTTCATATTATCACAGATTCTAATATTATTTATTAAATGCACAGGCATGTCCTCAGTCAGTGAATTACTTCATGGGAAAACGCTTCCTGACCAAGCAACTTTTTGAACAACAGTTTTTAATTGGGACCTTGCTTATATTCTTACAGAGACTATCCATGATGTCATATCAGGAAGCAGACAACTTGTTGTAGTCCTTCAGCAGAACTGAGAGCTTTTCATACTGAAAGACAAGCAGAAGGCAGAGAGATAGAGACAGAGAGAGAGAGAGAAAGAGAGAAAGAGCTAGAGAGACAGATTCAGAAATAGAGACCATGATCAACAGAAAAAAAAGTTATATAGTGACTGAGAGTCAAAGACCCATTCTGTCTGGTTATTTTCATTGGACTATCAACCTCACATCACACTCTCCTAGGATATAACTAGGATATATATATATATATATATATATATATATATATATAGAGAGAGAGAGAGAGAGAGAGAGAGAGAGAGATAGATAGATAGATATAGATATAGATATAGATATAGGATATATCTATATAACTATAGATAATATAATGATTACATTATATTATCTAACAAGGCCATACCTCCTAACAATTTCCAGACATTTCCTCAATGGTGACTCAACATGTAAACAGATGTACTTCACGGGGACATCACAATTCAAATCACTAGGAAGTTTAAGAAGATGGAGGGATGCTTCCTTCTGCATCAATTGAGATTGCCTACAGGGACCCAAAGGCCAATATTATGAACAGAGAGACTTTAAAACACCCAGCTCTAAATGGGATTTCCCTATGAAATTCTCCCACCTGTCACAGCTCTGGGAAGCCGGCAGGAGAGAAGGCAGGACGAGTGTCCTAAATAGAGGAAATTGAGGAGAACAATGCCCTGAGAATCAGACCTTAGAGGAAGCCGATGCAGCCAGCTTTGATGAGAAATGACAAGGTAGGATCAGCTAGAAGGATGAGGAGGACCTCCCCTATCGGGTAACAAGAGAAAGGTCATAGGGGTAGAGGAAGGGGGGGAGAGGGAGTGCAAGGAGAAGGAGGGAGCAGCAGAGGGGATACAAATTGAACAACTGTGATCAGTTTAATGAATTACAGAGCTCTTCAGGACTGATGGCTTTTCTTGGGGTGGTACGAGCTGATGAACTAAGTATTCTTTAAGGGACTTGGCACTGAGACTCTGACTTTGTTTCAATGAGTAAATGAACAACACATACTTCAATTGATGTATTTTAAAGACAGAAAAAAAAAATAGTGTGACACATGGGTATGGATTTGAACCTGGGAACAATGGAAAAGTAGCATAATGTATAGTATATGAATTTCCCACAAAATCAATAAAAATAATACATTGACAATTTTACAATGACTTTTAACCTGGAGAAAAGATTCCACTAAAGGAGGGAAGAATATGACTGTGTAATGCATGCTTTCAGGAAGTCATTTTGTAGCAGAGAATCCTAGCCATGAACTAGTGGTTACCCACCTACCTCAGACCACATGCAGTCAGGTAGCACCTCTCAACAAGCAGTCCTGGCAATAAAATTATATTTGGAATATTTGCCTATGGGAACACTGCAGGAAAATCTTCTGCTCTTCTGACATAGGGATATAACTTGGACATATTTTTCTGTCCTGAAGGACTAGTTTGAACTGTAAACCAAGACAAGGAGAATTGACCACTGAGTAGGACACAGCTGCCAATCCAGAAATGTCAGACAAGGCAACCCTAGAGGGCTGGCAACTCTATTGTGAAGTAGCACCAGCTATCAAATAGTTTATTACCCCTCAGTTTTCCTTTTAAAGTGACAGATATTTCTCTGTTTCAGCCAAACTAGTCACAGGAGTTATCTGCTTTCCTTCTCTTTTCCCTGCTCTTAAAGAATCAATACCCCAGGTAAACCTAGGCCCAGAATGCCTATTATATTGATAAGAATGTGAAGATACATTTAGTGAGTACAGCAGTAGATGCTCAGTTCAAAATCACAACCTAGGATATTTCAGATCCAAGACAATAGTAGGAATTCACCTGGTCAATAAGTACATTCACCTTAATCCCACATCACTTTGAAGCTTCACTACTTAGGAAGCTGTCCAATTCAATGAACAATAAAGTTTAATTTCCTACATGACATTGTCACAGAGGTAAACAGGAGTAAAGGTGTGTGAACTGGATAAACACATAAGATAAAGGCATGTTGGGTTTCAAAGAAACAGTCACTTGTGTACAGGATCAGATATACTGGCAGAAAGGAAAGTTTCTTTAATCATCTCCATTGAAACATCCAGATTCTCAGATGATGACTGGCAGAGAGGGAGAATAATGTCATAAAACAGGTGAAAACCAGTAAGAGTTTCATGAGCCAGCTATTAAAAGGGCCAAGAAGACAACTAGCATGTTAGAAAGGCTGAGCAGCCCTACAGGCCTCAATCTTCCCAGCTGAAAGCACACAACCCAGAGATGACAGTTCCTGTGTCCAATAATCTTAGTTCAGGAAAAGAGTCACATATTTATTTCAAGTGGTCTTTAATAAAGTCACTAGTCCTTGACATGTGACTTTCACATTATCACAGATTCCATTATTATTTGTTAAATACACATGTATGTCCACACTCAGGGAATTAGTGACTGTGAGAATGCTCTCTGACTAAAGCAACTCTTTAAACAAAAAGCGTTTAATTGGGACCTTGCATTTAAATTTAGAGACTGTGTAGGATGTCACACTGGCAAGCAGTCATCTTCTTGTAGTAGTCAGAGCCTTTCATACTGACCCATAAGCAGCAGACAGAGAGAGGGTTACATAGAGAGCAAGAAAGAGAAAAAGCTAGAGAAACAGATTCGGAAATATTAAGACTGAGACCAGAAGACACAAAGATATAAATTGAAAGACACCAATACACTGAGACTCCATTCTGTCTGGTTACTTTTATTGGCATGTCAACCTCAAAGCACATTCTCCTATAATACAACACCAAAAGGAATTATATTTTTAAATATTTTTATTTTAAATTTTATTAATTATACTTTATTCAGGTTGTATCCCCCAATAAACCACTTCTTCTTCCCTCCCAAACCCAACATTCATCCCCCTTGTCCATGCATGCCCCTCCCCAAGTCCACTGATGGGGGAGGTCTTCCTCTATTTCCTTCTATCCTTGCCCATCAGATCTCATTAGGAGTGGCTGCATTGTCTTCCTCTGTGGCCTGTTAAGGCTGCTCTCCAATCAGGGTGTGGTTTTCAAAAAGCAGTTCAATGAGTTCATGTCAAGGGCAGTCCCTGTTCCTATTACAATGGAACTCCCTTGGACACTCTACAGCCATGAGCTACATTTGTGCAGAGGTTCTAGGTTTTCTCCATGCGTGGTACTTTGTTGGAGTTTGAGTCTCAGGAAAGACCCCTGTGCTCAGATTTTTTTGGTTCTGTTGCCTTCCTTGTGGAACTCCTGTCCCCTACAGATCTTACTATTTCCCACTTTTTTCATTAGATTCCATGCAATTTGCCCAACATTTGTCCATAAGTCCCAGCATCTGCTTTGATAGTCTCCAGGGCAGAGACTTTCAGAAGCTTTCTGTGGCCGGCTCCTAAATTGTTCTAAATATTCTCCTTCTTTGGATATCCATCCTCTTTGCCTTTGGGATGGGGATTGAGCATTTTAGCCAGAGTCCTCCTTCTTGATTACTTTCTTTAGGTGTACCGTTTTCAGTAGGTTTATTCTATGTCTCTCCATGAGTGAATATATACCAACTGTGTCTTTCTGCTTCTGGTATAGCTCACTTCCAGTTCCCACCTTTACCTTCAAATTTCATGATTTCCTTGTTTTTTATTGCTGAGTATTATTACATTGTGTAGATGTTCCACAATTTCTGTATCCATTCTTCAGTTGGGGGAGCATATGGGTTGTTTCCAGGTTTTGGCTATTACAAATAAAGCTGCTACAAACATGGTTGGGCAAATGTCCTTATTGTGTACTTGAGCCTCTTTTGGATATATGGCTAGGAGTGGTATAACTGGAACTTGAGGAAGTGCTATTCCTAGTTGCCTGAGAAAGCACCAGATTGATTTCCAGAGTGGTTGTACAAGTTTATTTTCCCACCAGCAGTGAAAGAAGGTTCCCCTTTCTCCACACCCTCTCCAGCATGTGTTGTCACTTTAGGTTTTCCTGTTAGCCAATCTGATGGGTACAAGATGAAATCTCAGGGTAGTTTGATTTGCTTTTCCCTGATGGTGAATGACGTTAAGCATTTATTTAAGTGTTTCTCTGCCATTTGATATTCCTCTATCAATAATTCTCTGTTTAGTTCTGTTCCCCATTTTTAATTGGAATACTGGATTTGTTTCTTTTCAACTTCTTTAGTTCTTTGTATATACTGGGTTATAGTCCTCTGTCACTTAGAGGCTTGGTGAAGATTCTTTGCCAATCTGTAAGCATTTGTTTAGTTTTGATGACTGTTTTACAGAACCTTTAGAAAAGTTTCATGAGGTCCCTTTAATTGATTGTTGGTGCTCTGTTCAGAAAGTGGTCTCCTGTGCCAATGAGTTCAAGGCTCTTCCCCACTTCTTCTTCTACCTGATTTAATGTGTCAGGTTTTATGTTGAGGTCTTTAATCCACTTGGACTTTACTTTTGTACAGGGTGGTAAGTATGATACTAGTTGCATCTTTCTACATGGTGACATCCAGTTAGACCAACACCATTTGCTGAAGATGCCATCTTGTTTCCATTGTATAGGTTTGGCATCTTTATCAAAACTCAGGTGTCCATAAGTGTGTTTGTTTATTTCTGGGCCTTCTATTCAGTTCCATTGATCCACCATTCCTTTTCTAGGTCAGTACCAATCCGTTTTTATTATTGCTACTCTACAGTACAGTTTGAGATCAGGGATGATGATTCTTCTAGAAGATCTTTTATTGTAGAGGGTTGTTTTAGCAATTCTGGGTTTCTTGTTTTTCCTTACGAAGTTTAGAATTTTTCCTTCAATTTTTTTTGTAAAAAATTTTGTTGGTAATTTAAAGGGAACTGCATTGAATCTGTAGATTGGTTTTGGTAAGATGGCCATTTTTAGTATGTTAATCCTATCAAGCCATGACTATGGGAGATCTTTCCATCTTCTAATATCTTCTACCAATTCTTTCTTTAGAGACTTGAAATTTTTTAGATAGAAGTCTTTGACTTGTTTGGCTAGGGTTACACCAAGGTATGTTTTGTCTTTTCTTTTGGCTATTTTGAAGGGTGTTTTTTTTCCCCTAATTTTTTTCTCAGCCAGGTGTGTTTGTTTGTTTGTTTATTTAATGCAGAAGGGCTACTGACTTTTTTATTTAATTTTGTATCCTGCCACTTTGATGAAAGTGTTTATCATCTATAAGAGTGCCCTGGTAGAATTTTGGGGGTCACTTGGGTATACTACCATCTCATCTGCAAATAGCTGTGCTTTGATTTTTCCTTTCCGATTTGTATCCTCTTCATCGCTTCTATTATTATTATTATTATTATTTGCTATAACAACGAATTCCAGAACTTTGTTGAAGAGATATGGAGACAGTGGGCAGCCTTGCATTGTTGTTGAATTCAGTGGGATCGCTTTCAGCTTCTCTCATGAGTTTGATATTGCCTTTATTATATTTAGATATATGCATTGTATCACTCATCTCTCCAGTACTTTAAACATGAATGAATGTTGTATTTTCTCAAATGCTTTTTCAGCATCAAAGGAGATTATCATTGTGTTTCTCTTTCAGTTTGTTAATATGGTAGATCACATTGATGGATTTCCATAAATTGAGCCACCCCTGCACACCTGGGAAGAAGCCTACTTGGTCACAGGGGATGATAACTTTCATGTGTTCTTGTATTTGGTTTGGAAGTATTTTGTTGAATATTTTTGGATCTCTTTCTTTGTTAGGTCTTTGTGAGGTTTAGGTACCAAGGTGACTGTGGCTTCCTAGACTGAATTTGGTAGTGTTCCTTCAGTTTCTATTTTGTGGAATAGTTTGAAGAGAATTGGAGTTAGCTCTTCTTTGAAAATCTGGTAGCATTCTGTGTTGAAACCATATGGTCCTGGGCTTTTTTTTCAATGGAAGTCTTTCAATGACCACATCTATTTCCTTAGGGGATATAGGAATATTTAATCGATTTACCTGGTCTTGATTTAGCTTTGGTAAGTGGAACGATCAAGGAAATTGTCCATTTCATTTAGATTTTCAAATTTTGTGGCATATAGACTTTTGAAGGAAGTCCTAATGATTGTTTGGATTTCCTCAGTGTCTGTAGTTTTGTCCCCCTTATCATTTCTGATTTTGTTGATTTGGATAGTGTCTCTGCCTTTTACTTAGTTTGGCTAAGGGTTTGTCTATCTTCTTCATTCTTTTCAAAGAATCAGCTCTTGGTTTTATTGATTTTTGAATTGTTTTATTTTTCTCTAGCAGATTGATTTCAGCCCTGAGTTTTGTAATTTCCAGCTGTCTACTCTTTTTTGGTGTGTCTGCTTTTTTTTTTTTTTTTTTTTTTTACCCCTAGGGTATTTTGGTGAGCCATTAATTTTCTAGAATGAGGTGTCTTGAATTTCTTTTTGAAGGCACTTAGTGCTATGAACTTTCCTCTTAGTACTGCTTTCATTGTCTCCATAACTTTGGGTATGTTGTGCCTCCATTTTCATTGAATTCTAAGAAGACTTTAATTTCTTTCTTTATATCTTCCCTGACCCAGGTGTCATTTAGTAGCAAGTTGTTCAGTTTCCATGTGTTAGGCTTTTTGCTATTTCTGTTGATGTGAATCTTTATTCCATGCTGATCAGAGAAGATCAAGGGAATATTTCAGTCTTCTTGTATCTGCTGAGGCTTGCTTTGTGGCCAAACATATGGTCTATTTTGGAGACAGTTCCATGAGGTGTTGATAGGAAATTAAATTCATTTGTGTTTGGGTGTAAGGTTCTGTAAATATCTGCTAGGTCCATTTGATCCATGATCGCTGTCAGAGACATATTTTCTTTGTTTAATTTCTGTTCTGTTGACCTGTCTTTGTTGAGAATGGGGTGTTAAAGACTCCCACTACTAATGTGTGGGTATCTATGTGCTGTTTAAGTTTTATCAATGTTTGTTTTACATATGTGGGTGCCCTTGTATTTGGGCCATAGATGTTCAGGATTGTGATATCTTCCTGGTGGAATTTTCTCTTGATGGGTATGAAGTACACATCTCTTTTTATTAAATTTGGTTAAAATACTATTTTATCAGATATTAGAATGGCTATTCCTACTTGTCTCTTGGGTCCATTTCCTTGGAAAGCAGTCTTCCATGACTTTACACTCAGGTAATATCTCTTTGTGACTTAGGTGTGTTTCTTGCATGCAACAGACTGCTGGGTCTTGTTTAAGCATCCATTCTGTTAGTCTGTATTTTTTTTTCATTTACTTGTTTTATTTATTTATTTATTTATTTTTTATTTTTTTTATCAGTTACATTTTATTAACTCTGTATCCCAGCCGTGTCCTGATCCCTCAGTCCCTCCCAGTCCTTCCCTCCCTCCCTCATCTCCACCGTGCCCCTTTCCAAGTCCACTGATAGGGGGGACCTCCTCCCCATTCATCTGATCCTGTTTTATCTGGTATCTTCAGGACTGGCTGCAAAGCCCTCCTCTGTGGCCTAACAGGACTGCTCCTCCCTTCGGGGGTGGGGAGACCAAAGAGCCAGTCATTGAGTTAGTCTGTATATTTTAATTGGAGAATTGGGTTCACTGATATTGAGAGAGATCAATGACCAGTGCATGTTAGGTCCTTTAAGTTTGATGTTGGCTGTGGTATTAAGGTTTTGTGCTTGGTTGCTTTTGTTTTACTGTAGTGAAGTTAATTCTTTCCTGTGTTTTCTTGAAATTAGCTAGTTTTCTTGGGTTGAATTTTTCCTACTAGTGCTTCTGTAATATTGGATTTGTGTGTAGGTATTGTTGAAATTTGTTTTTGTCTTTGAATATCTTGTTCTCTCTGTCTATGAGGACTGATAATTTTGCTGGGTATAGTAGCCTGGCTGATGTCTGTGTTCTCTTAGGGCCTGCATGATATTCATCTGGCTTTCAAAGTCTCTGCTGAGAAGTCAGGTGTGATTCTGATGGGTTTTCCATTAGATGTTACTTGGCCTTTTTCCCTTACAACTTTTAGTATTTTTTTCCTTTTTTTCTGTATACTTGCTGTTTTGATTACTATGTTATGGGAAGATTTTCTTTTCTGGACTAATTTTTTGGGTGTTCTGTAGATCTTTTCTATTCTTATTGGCCTTTCCTTCAAGTTGGGGAAATCATCTTCATTTTTTTTAAATACTTCTGGGCCTTGGAGGAGAGAACTGCCTATAATTTTCCTCTATTCTAATTTTTCTTATGTTTTGTCTTTTTATTTTGTCTTGAATTTCTTGGATGGCCTGTTGCAGGATTTTTTTTAGATTTAACATTTTCTTTGACAAATACACTGTTTTCTTCCATTGTATCTTCCACAACTGAGTTTCTTGTTTCCATCTCATATAGTCTATTGGTCATGCTTACCTCTGTAGATGCTGTTTTCTTCCCTCAGTTCTTTCTCTCCACAATTTCCAATATTTGTGTTTTCTTTAATTTCTCCAAAAAATATGGAATGCTACAGGAATTTGCATGTCATCCTTGTGCAAGGGCCATGATAAGCTTCTCATCATCTTTCCAATTTTAGTATATATGCTGCCAAAGCGAACATCACATAATTCTTTCAAAGGGTCATTAATAAAGTCACGTGTCCTTCACTTGTGAGTTTCACATTATGACATATTCTATTATTATTTGTTAAATGCACAGTCAGTGAATAATTTTCTGTGAAAATTCTCCCTGACCAAGGCAAATATTTAAACAAAAATCATTTAATTGGGACATTGTTTATATTTTTAGGAGACCATACATGATGTTATATCAGCAAGCAGTAATGTTGTTGTAGTCCTTCACACAAACTGAGAACTTTTCATACTGAACCACAAGCTGGAGGCAGAGAGGGAGACTGAAAGAGACAAAGAGAGAGCTAGAGAGAGAAATTCAGAAATAGAGACTGAGACCAACAGAAACAAAGATGTAAAGTGACAGAGACTCCATTAAGTCTGTTCACTTTCATTGGCATATCAACCTCAAAGCACACCCTCCTATAATATAAATCCAAAAGGAAATACATTTTTCAATAGTTTTTATTTTAGTTTTTATTAATTACACTTTATTCACTTTGTATTCCCCTATAAAATGCTATCCCCTCATAATCTTACCTTCCCTCCCCCTTCACCATGCATGCTCCTACCCAAGTCCACTGATAGGAGAGGTCTTCATCTTCTTCCTTTTGATCCTAGTCATTCAGATATCATCAGGGGTGGCTGTATTCTCTTTCACTGTTGCCTGGTAAGGCTGCTCCCCAATCCGGGTGAGGTGATCAAAGAGCAGGCTAATCAGTTCATGTCATACGTGGTCCCTGTTCCATTACTGTGGAACCCACATGGATACTGAACTTCCATGGGCTACATCTGTGCAGAGGTTCTAGGTTATCTCCATGCATGGTACTTGATTGGAGTATGAGTCTCAAGAAAGACCCCTGTGCTCAGAGATTTTGGATCTCTTGCTCTACTTGTGGAGCTCCTGTCCTCTCCAGATCTTACTATTTCCCACTTCTTTCATTAGATTCCATACACTCTGCCCAGCAATTGGCCATAATTACCCTTTATCCACAATCTCATCAGCATGTGTTATCTTTTGAGATTTTGAGAGAAACTTAAAGCAATCCTACTGAAATCAGGAACATGGCAAGACTGTCCACTCTTTCCATATCTCTTCAACATAGTTGTGGAAGCCCTGGCTAGAGAATAAGATAATTGAAGGAGATCAAGGGAATAGGAATCAGAAAGGAAGAAATCAAAGTATCAATATTTGTAGATGATACGACAGTGTACCAGAGTGACCCAAATTTCTACCAGCACAGTTGTACAGCTGATAAGAACCTTTGGAAAACTGGCTGGATACAATATTAATTTAAAAAAAAATCAGTAGCCTTCATGTATACATAAGACAAAAGGGCTGAGAAAGAAATTATTGAAACAAAAGGAATTATATTATCTAACCAGGCCATACAAATCCTAACACTTCCCAGATATTTCCTCGGTGGGGACTTGAAATGTAAGTAAATGAGCTTCAAGGGAACATCACAATCAACAGTAAGTGGAAGAAGATGGAGGGACTTCCAGGCTAAAAGAACATATTTATCCTGATAGTTTGTCATTCAATACAATGATTAAAGTCCCTGCAAATTCTAAGTACTGAAGAACAGGACTGACTATCTCTTTTGGAGGAAATGTGGAACATTTCTATGACAGAGTATTAATCAGCTAAGAAAATGACAAGATATTTTCAGGCAAATGGATGGAACCCTGAGAAATCATCCTGGGTGTAGTACCTAACATGCAGAAAGACAAATGTGGCATGTATTCACTTATTAGGAGGTCTCATAATAGTGGGGTTAAAGTTACAAAAGGCCATCTTTTGTGACCAAAACAGTCTTCCACTAGGAGAACTGGGGGGCAGTTACTTGAGTTTTTGGGCCAGGGCATCCTATGGAAATTTTCAAGCAACCCAGGCTGTTGTTATTAAAGTATGTTGCTCTCTGCCCTCAACTTATTAATTCAGTGCCATGTTCTGTCCACAGAGATGCTTCCTTCTGCATCAAATAGGATTCCATACAGAGACACACAGTCAAATATTATGCAGAGAGAAACCTTAAGCCACCTAGTACTGAATAGGATTTCCCTATGAAATTCTCCCTTCCCTCAGAGCTCTGAGAAGCCTGCAGGAGATTTGGCAGGAATTGTGTAATAAGTAAAGGGAATTGAGGACACAAGGGGAACAATTCTCTGGCAATCAGGTACAAAGGAAAATGATTCTTCCAGCCTAGATGAAACCTGAAAAGCTAGGGTCAGACAGAAGGTGGAGAAGGGCCTCCCTATTAGTGAACTAGAAAAAGGTAATAGAGATATAAGAAGGAGGCTGAGTGGGACTGGAAAGAGAAGAAGGAGGTGGCAGCAGAGAGGATACAAAGTGAACAAATAATAATAAATAAATCAGAAAAACTTTGATCAAGGTGAAGAAGTATAGATATCTTCAGGACAGATGGAGTTTTCTTGGGGGTGGTTGCAGGGTGCAGCAAGGATGATCTCAGTTTTCTTTAAGGGACTTGGCACTGAGATTCTAAACATGTTCCAATGAGTATATGGACCACACATTCTTCAACTGATATATTTTAAAGAAAAAAAATGTGACACAAGGGTAAGAATTTGAATCAGGGAGCAATGGAAAAATAGTGTAATGTATATTAAACAAAATTCCCTCATAAGTAATTAAAATAATATGTTCACAACTTTTACAATGACTTTTAACATGGAGAAATGATTCCACTGAAGGAGCAAAGAATTTGATTTTGTAAGGCTTGCTTTCCAGGAATTCATTTTGTAGCAGAGTATCCTAGTCATGAACTAGTGTTTACCCAGCTACCTCAGACCTCAGGAACCTAGGTTGCTCCTCTTAAAAAGACAGATGACACTAATACTATATTTAGAGAGTTAGTCAGGGGACCACAGCAGCAAACATATCTGCTTGGTGTGCTAGGCATATAACACAGACCCATGTCTCTGTCCTCAAGTCCCGGTTTTAAAGGTAAACCCCAGAACCAGAAGGATTGTTCTCTGACTACTGAGTAGGACACAAATGCCAATCGAGACTGGTAGGATAAGCAACATACTCATAGAGGGTTGGCAACTCTAGTGTGCAACATTACTAACTTTCAAAGAGTTTATTGCCCCTCAGTTCTTCTTTTACATTCACAGTTCTTTCTGTGTTTCAGCCAAACCAATCCCAGGAATTGTCTGGTTTCCTTCTCTTTTAGCTTCTCTTAAAGATTCAACACCCCAGGGAACACTAGACCCTGTTTGCCTATTTTTTTTCCATAAGAATATGAAGGTACATTTAGTGAATATGCCACTAAATGCTCAGTTCAAAGTAACAACCTAGGAAATTTTAAATCCAAGACCACAGTAGGAATCATTGTCATTGGGTACATTCCCCTTATTCCCCCATCACGTTGAAGCTTCTCTACTTAGAAAGCTGTCCAGTTAAATAAACATTAATTTCCATTTCCTATGTGACATTGTCACAGAGGTAAAAGATTCGAAATGAAGAAAGAAAATTCCTGAAGGTTACCATCTCAGTTCTTTTCTCATAATGATAGATGTTATGTCCTTACTGTTTTAAAGATTGAATTCATATCAATTTTAGTTTTATAAGAGGAGAGATAATGTTACAATGCTCTAAAAAGTCCAGGCAATCTCAAAAAATGGGCCTTCCACAGAAAAACTCCTGCCAAAGGCCATTATGATTCAAGAGATATGTTCTGTTGGTCAATGTAAGAACCTAAAATTAGGCTAGGAGACAAACATGCAAGCTGCACATGTGCCGTGTCAAAAAACTTTAAAATGCTGACTAAATTAATATGTCTCACTGCTCTGGAAGATGACTGATCCTTTCAACATGACATATTTTCACAGGGCATAGATATTGGTCATGCCTAAGGCAAAATAGACACAGGAGTCTTGCAGCTGGCAAAGTACACACCATCCTAGTTAGGTACTAAAAACTCAAAAATAATACTTCATATGTTTAAAAGGCAAAACTGTCCATCCCATATCAAAAAAGGACACACACAAAAGATAGCCAAAATAAACATCAAAACCCAAGTAGAAGATGTCTAACACTAATGCTAATCCTAACCCCTAAACCTATCCATAACCCTAATGCCATGCTATCACAATGGTATAATGGTTTAATGGTATAATGGTTTTAAAATGCTATTATGTCATCACAATGGAATTTTGATATAAAAATGCTTTGGTGACATGACAATAGTGTCATGACATCACAATGCTATTATGACATCATAATGTTATTATGACATCATAATGATTGTCATATGACATCACAAAAGAATTTTGACATCACAAAGCTATTATGACAGCACAATGCTATTAAGATATTACAATTATATGATCCTCAGATGATATCACTATGGAATTTTGCCATCACAATGCTATTATGACATAACAATTCTATTATGACATGATTGTTTTATGACATAACAATGGAATTTTGACATTATAATTTCATTATGACCTCAAAATGCTATGATGATATCACAATGGTATTTTGATATTATAATCATAGTATGATATTACAATGAAATAAGAATCTCAAAGAAATAAAATATCATAACAATTCCATTGTGGCATCACAATGCTATTATGACAGCACAATGATATGACATCTAATGGTATTATGATTTTACAACAGTTTTATGTTATCACAGTAGTACTATGACATGACAATGCTATTATGACTTCACAGTGGTAGTAGAGCATCACAATGCTATTATGACATCACAATGTTCTCATGCCATTCCAAAGCTTTTATGACATCACAATGTTATTATGACATATTATACTATCCCAACATAATTGTGTTATGACATCACAATGGAATTTTAACATCACAATGGTATTACAACATCACAGTGCTATGATGACAACACAATGCTATTATGACATCACAATGGCATTATTACATTAAATTGCTATTTTGATATCACTGGTATTTTGACTTCACAATTATGAAATCACAATTCTATTATGACATCACATTTATAAAAGGGCATTACAACTTTATTATGACATCTCAATGGTTATGTTATCACAATTGTGTCATGACATCTCAGTGCTCTTATGATATCACCATGGTATTATGATATCTCAATTCTATTATGACATCACAATTGTATTATGATATCACAAATTTATTATGACATCACAATGGTGTCATGTCATGATATCACAATGATATTATGACAGACCAATGGTATTATAACATCACAAGGCTAATATGACATCACAATGGTATTTCAACATGATTGTGGTATGTAATCACAATAGAATTTTGAGGTCACAATGCTATTTGTACCTAAGGCTATTATAACATCACAATGCTATTATGATATTACAATATTATGACATCCCAATGGTATTATGATTAAACAATGATATTATGACATCACAATACTATTATGACTTCACAATGGTATTTAGACATGATTGTGTTTTAACATCACAATGGAATTTTGAAATCAAAATCTATTATGATTAAACAACAGTAAGACTTCATAATGATATTAGGACATCCAATGCTATGATGACATCACAATGTTATTATAACATCACAATGGCATCAGGACATGAAAATTCATCATGACATCCCAATGCTATGATGACATCACAATGTTATTATAACATCACAATGGCATCAGGACATGAAAATTCATCATGACATCCCAATGCTATGATGACATCACAATGTTATTATAACATCACAATGGCATCAGGACATGAAAATTCATCATGACATCCCAATGCTATGATGACATCACAATGTTATTATAACATCAGAATGGCATCAGGACAGGAAAATTCATCATGACATCCCAATGCTATTATGATATCACAATGGTTAGGTGCTGATTGAATGAGAGGAAGAATGATGTTATGAAACAGGTAAAATCGAGTAAGAGTTTCCGTAACCAGTTATTAAAAGGGCCAAGTGGATAGCCTGCTTGAGAGAAAAGCTCAGCATCCCCAAATGCCTCAATCTGGGCAGGTGAAAGCACACAAACCAGAGATGACAGTTCCTGTCTCCAAGACTATTAATTCAGTTGATTTGTTACATGTTTCTTTCAAGAGCTTTTCATACTGAACCAAAAGCAGCAGGCAAAGAGAGGGAGACTGAGAGAGACAGAGAGAAAGAGCTATAAAGACATATTTATAAATAGAAAGACCTAGACCTAAAGAAAAAAGATATAAAGTGACAGAATTTATTCTGTCTGGTAATTTTCATTGGCCTGTCAACCGCAAACCAAACCCTGCCACAATATAACTGCAATAGGAATTATATTATCTAACTTCCCAGACAAGTCCTCACTGCGGAATCCACACATAAATAGATGAGCTATTATATCAATAAGAATGTGAAGGTACATTTAGTGAGGAAGTGAGTAACTGCTCAGTTCAAAGACACAACCTAGGAAATTTCAGATCCAACCCCACAAGAAGAGTTGTTCTTTATTCCAACAAAGAAATAGAGGCCATCATTGAGAGAGAGGAATCCAAATTCAAACACATGAAAGAAATGGTGCAAGGCATGAAAACAGAATTAGAATCAATAAAGAAAACACAAAATGAGAAAACCCTTGAGCTGGAGAACTTGGAGAAAAGATCAGGAACCACAAAAGTAAGCATCACCAACAGAATACAAGAGATGGAAGAGAGAATCTCTGGAGCTGAAGACACACTTGCAGAAATTGATACTTCTCTCAAAGAAAAAGTAAAATCAGAAAAGTTCCAATCAAAAAATATCCAAGAAATCAAGGATGCTATGAAAAGACAAAATGTAAGAATAATAGGAAATTCATGAAATAGAAGACTCCAGGCTCCAAGGTCCAGAAAATATTTTCAAGAAAATCATGGAAGAAAAATTTCCCAACTTAAAGAAAGAGATGTCCATAAATATACAAGAGGCCTACAGAACTCCAAATAGACTAGACCAGAAAAGACACACATCACATCATAGTCAAAACATTAAATCTACAGAACAAAGAAAAGATATTAAAAGCAGCAAGGGAAAAAGGCCAAGTAACATATGAAGGTAGACCTATCAGACTCAAACCTGACTTCTCATCAGAAACTATGAAAGCCAGAGGGCCTGGGCAAGTATCATGGAGATTCTAAGAGATCACAAATGTCAACGCAGACTACTATACTCTGTAAAGCTTTCAATCAACATAGATGGAGAAAACAAATATTCCATGACAAAACTAAATTTAAGCAATATCTACACAGCAAACCAACCCTACAGAAGAAACTAGAAGGAAAACTCCAATCCAAGGAAAAAAAATTCACCCAAGAAATCGGGGCATAGAGATAATATCAAAAAAATAATGATAAGAAAACAAGCAATGAAACAGGGTTAGATCACCGACTCCATTACAAAAGGAACTAACATGCATTGGTCACTATTATCTATCAATATCAATGGACACAATTCACAAATAAAAAGACACAGGCTAACAGAATGGTTACCGAAGCAGGATCCAACATTCTATTGCATCCAAGAAACATACCTATGCAACAAAGATAAACACTACCTCAGAGTAAAGGGCTGGAAAACTGTTTTTCAAGCAAATGGTTCCAGAAAACAAGCTGGTGTAGCCATACTAATATCTAATAAAATAGAATTTCAACCCAAGTTAATCAAAAAAGATAAGGAGGGCCACTATATTCTCATCAAGGAAAATCCACCAAGAGGACATCACAATCTTGAATATCTATGCCCCAAATACAAGAGCACCGACATTCGTAAATGAAACATTATTAAAGCTTAAATCATACATTGCTCCTAATACCTTAATAGTGGGATAGTTCAACACTCCACTCTCACCAAGGGACAGATCAACTAGACAGACACCAAATAGGGAAATAAAAGCACTCACAGTATCCCTAAATCAAATGGACCTAATAGATGTCTACAGATTGTTTCACCCAAACTCAAAAGAGTACACCTTCTTTTCAGCACCGCATGGAACCTTCTCCAAAATAGACCATATAGTGGGTCACAAAGCAAGCCTCAACAGATACAAAAGGATTGGAATAATCTCTTGTATACTATCTGACCACCATGGACTAAAGCTAGACATCAACAACAACAGAAACAACAAAAAGCCAACATGCACATTGAAAATGATCAACTTACTACTCAATGACAGCAGGGTTAAGGAAGAAATAAACAAAGAAATTAAAGACTTCCTAGATTTCATTGAAAATGAAGGCACAACATACCCAAATTTATGGGACACATTGAAAGCAGTGCTCAGAGGAAATTTTATAGCACTAAGTGCCTGCAAGAAGAAATTCATAACATCACATACAAACAACTTAATGGCCCAACTGAAAACCTAGAAAAAAAAAAAGAAGAAGCAGATACACCCAAGAGAATCAGACAGCTGGAAATAATCAAACTAAGGGCTGAAATCAATCAATTAGAAACAAATAAAATTATCCAAAGAATCAATGAGAAAAAAAGCTGGTTCTTTGAGAAAATCAACAAGATAGACAAACCCTTAGCCAAACTAACTAAAAAGCAGAGAGAAATTATCCAAATCAGCAAAATCAGAAATGAAAATGGGGACATAACCACAGACACTGAGGAAATCCAAACAATTATTAGGTCATACTACAAAAGCCTATATGCCACAAAATTTGAAAATCTAAATGAAATGGATAATTTTCTTGACAGATTCCATCTACCAAAATTAAGTCAAGATCAGGTAGAAAGGCTGAATAGCCCTGTATCTCCCAAGGAAATTGAAGCAGTCATTAACAGTCTCCCCTCCAATAAAAGCCATGGGCCAGATGGCTTCAGCGCAGAATTCTACCAGACCTTCAAAGAAGTGCTAACTCCAATTCTCCTCAATCTATTCCACAAAATAGAAACAGAAGGATCACTACCAAACTCATTCTATGAACCCACAGTCACCTTAATAACTAAACCACACAAAGATCCAACGAAAAAGAAGACTTCGGATCTATCTGTCTTATGAATATTGACACAAAAATACTCAATAAAATACTTGCAAACCAAATCCAAGAACTTATCAAAGATATCATCCACCATGACCAAGTAGGCTTCATCCCAGGCATGCAGGGGTGGTTCAACATAGGAAAATCCATCAATGTAATCCACCACATAAACAAATTGAAGGAGAAAAACCACATGATCATCTCTTTGGATGCCGAAAAAGCATTTGACAATGTCCAACACCCATTCATGTTTAAAGTCTTGGAGAGATCAGGGATACAAGGCTCATACCTAAAGATAGTAAAGGCAATATACAGCAAGCCTATAGCTAACATCAAACTCAATGGAGAGAAATTTAAATCAATCCCACTGAAATCAGGGACAAGACAAGGCTGCCCATTGTCTCCATATCTCTTCAACATAGTACTTGAAGTTCTAGCCAGAGCAATAAGACAACTAAAGGAGATCAAATCAAGGGGATACAAATCAGAAAGGAAGAGGTCAAAGTGTCACTATTTGCAGATGATATGATAGTATACATGAGTGACTCCAAAAATTCAACCAGAGAACTCCTTCAGCTGATAAACACCTTCAGCAAACTGGCACGATACAAAATCAACTCTAAAAAATCATAAGCCCTCCTGTATACCAAACACAAAAAAGCTGAGAAATAAATTAGGGAAACACCCTTCACAATAGCCACTAATAACATAAAGTACCTTGGTGTGACTCTAACCAAGCAAGTGAAAGACCTGTTTGAGAAAAACTTCAAGTCTCTGAAGAAAGAAATCGAAGAAGATATCAGAAGATGGAAAGAACTCCCGTGCTCATGGATTGGTAGGATTAACATTGTGAAAATGGCCATACTGCAATCTACAGATTTAATGCAATTCCCATTAAATACAAACTCAATTCTTTACAGACCTTGAAAAAAAGATTCTCAGCTTCATATGGAGAAACAAAAATCCCAGAATCTCCAAAACGATCCTGTACAACAGCAGATCATTTGGAGGTTTCTCCATCCCTGATCTCAAGGTGTACTACAGGGCAACAGTAATAAAAACTGCATGGTATTGGCATAGAAACAGAAAGGAGGATCAATGGAACCACATAGAAGACCCAGAAATAAACCCACACACCTATGAATACTTGATATTTGACAAAGAAGCCAAATCCATTCAATGGAAAAAAGACAGCATCTTCAACAAATGGTGCTGGACCAACTGGATGTCTACATGCAGAAAAATGAAAATAGATCCATGTTTATCACCCTGCACAAAACTAAAGTCAAAGTGTCTCAAGGACCTCAACATAAAACCAGATACTCTAAATCAGTTGGAAAAAAATTGGGGAACAGCTTAGAACTCATTGGCACAGGAGACAACTTACTGAACAGAACACCAACAGCACAGGCTCTAAGAGCAACAAACAATAAGTGGGACCTCATGAAACTGAAAAGCTTCTGTAAAGCAAAGGACACTGTCATCAAAACAAAATGACTGCCTACAGATTGGGAAAGAATCTTCACCAACCCTTTATCTGACAGAGGGCTAATATCCAGTATAGATAAAGAACTATAGAAGCAGAAAAGCAACAAACCAAGTAATCCCATTAAAAAATGGGGAAAGGAGCTAAACAGAGAATTCTCTAAAGAGGAACATCGAATGGCAGAGAAACACTTAAATAAATGCTCAACCACATTAGCCATTAGGGAAATGCAAATCAAAATGACCCTGAGATTTCACTTTACACACATGGCCAACACGAAAAACTCAAGTGATAACACATGCTGGAGAGATTGTGGAAAAAGGGGAACCCTCCTCCATTGCTGGTGGGAATGTAAACTGGTACAACCACTTGGAAGTCAATCTGGCGCTTTCTCAGGCAATTAGGAGTAGTGCTACCTCAAGACCCAGCTATACCACTCCTAGGTATATACTTAAAATTTGCTCAAGTACACAACAAGGACATTTGTTCAACCATGTTTGTATCAGCTTTATTTGTAATAGCCAGAACTTGGAAACAGTCCAGATGTCCATCAATGGAGGAATGTATACAGAAACTGTGGTATTTTTACACAATGGAATACTACTCAGCAATATACTCACTTATATAGACCTACAAGATATGATGAACATAATGAAATCTACACATCTACAGAAGATAATCAAGAAAGTGGACAGGGGCAAAGATGATCAATCCTCATTTAGAAAGACGAATGGGATGTGCATTTAAGGTATGACAGGAATCTACCGCAAAAGGCATTTGAAAGACTCTACCTAGCAGTGTTTCAAAGCAGACACTAAGACTCATAACCAAAACCTCAGCAGAGTGCAGGGAATCATATGAAAAAAGGGGAGTTAGTATGATATGGAAAGGATAGGAGCTCTACAAGGGACAAATATGTCCAGGCACAGGGCCTTTTCTGAGACCTACACTCAACCAAGGACCATCTATGGATATAACCTAGAACTTTTGCTCAGATGTGGCCCATGGTAGCTCAGTAACCAAAAGTTTTCCAAAATAAGGGAACAAGGACTATTTCTAACAGGATCTCAAGGTCAGGCTCCTTGACTTCCACCCCTCCATGGGAGGAGCAGTCCTGTTAGGTCACAGAGGAGGACTCTACAGCCAGCCCTGAAGATATGTGATAAAACAGGGTCAAATGAAAGGGGAGGAGGTCCTTCCCTATCAGTGGACTTGGAAAGGGACAGGGAGAAGACCAGCGAGGGAGTGTGGGTTTGGGGACCGATACAGCGTGGACACAGAGTTAACAAAATGTAACTAAAAAGAAAAATAAAATTAAAAAAAAAAAAACAGATATGTACTCAGTCAGTGAATTACTGAAACACTCCGTGACAAAGCCAACTCTTTGAACAAAAAGTGATTAATTGGGACTTTTCTTATATATTTTACACAGACCTTCCAGGATGTCATGTCAGCAAGCAGTCATTTTATTATAGTCCTTCAGCAGAACTGAGAGTATTTCACATGCCACAGTCTGAGAGAGGGAGACAGAGAGACAGAGAGAGAGAAAGAGCTAGGGAGACATATTCAGCTGGAGAGAGAGAGAATGACCATATCAAAAATATAAAGTGCCAGCAATCAATAGACAGAGACTCCATTTGTCTGGTCATTTTCATTGGCATATCAACCAGAAAGCACACCTTCCTATATGATAACTGCAACAGGAATTATATTATCTAAAAAGAACATGCCCCCAAACCCTTCCCTGAAATTTCCTAACTGGGGACTCAATATCTAAATAGATGGAGCTTCAAGTGGACATTGCAATTCAAATCACCAGGAAGTAGAAGAAGATGGGGGGAATACTCGGCTAAAAGAACATAGTTATCCTGATAGTTTTTCATTCAATACAATGATTAAAGCCCCAGCAACCTCAAAGTTCTAAAGAACAGGACTCACAATCTCCTTTGGAGAAAATGTGGAATATTTCCATAAGGAAGTATTATTCTGTTAAGAAAATGACATCAAGATATTTCAGGCAAATGGATGGAACCAGTAAATTCATCCTGGGTGAATTAACTGAAATACAGAATGACAAATATGCTGTGTATTCCCTTATTAGGATGTTTCCTAATAGTAGGGGATAATGTGCCAATAAGCCATTTATTGTGAACAAACCAGTCTTCCACTAGGGGAATAGGGTGGCAGTGAATTGAGTTCTTGGGCCAGGTCATCCTATGGAAATTTTCAAGCAAACTAGGCTGTTATTAATTAAATATATTGCTCTCTGCCCTCACGTGATAGATAAGTGCCATGTTCTTGTATCCACAGAGATTCTACCTTCTGCACCAAATGTGATTACATACAGAGACCCACAGGCCAATATTATGCTCAGAGAGACCTTAAAACACACTGCTCTAAAAGAGATTTCTCTTTGAAATTCTCCCTCCTGTCAGAGCTCTGGGAAACTTGTAGGAAAGGAGGCAGGAAGAGTGGCATAACTAGAGTTAATTGAGGACACAACGAGAGCAATGCCCTGAGAATCACACTGCGGAGGAAGACAATACAGAGAGCCTCTGTGAGACCTGATAACCTAGGGTCAGATAGAAGCCGGAGATTGATCTCCCCATTAGGGAACTAGAAAAAGGGCATAGGAGTAGAAGAAGGAGTGTGGGTGGAACTGGAAAGAGAAGAGAGAGAAGGAAGAATAGGGGACTCAACATAAAAAATTCTTAATAAATAAATGCAATAGTGAAAACTGTGATCAAGGTGATGAAGTACAGAGCTCTTTAGGACTGATGGTTTTCTTGTGGGTGTTACCCGGGTGTGACAAGGATGGACTCAGTTTTCTTTAAGTAACTTGTCACTGAGATTCTGATTATGTTTTAATGAGTATATGAACAACACATACTACAATTGATATATTTTACAGAAAAAAATATGTGTGACACATAGGTAGGAATTTGAACCTGGGATCAATGGAAAAGGAGTGTAATCTATATTATATGAAATATGTAACTAAGAAAAATTAAGTTTTAACAAATTTTACAATGACATTTAATATGAAGGAAAGATTCTGCTAAATGAAGACAGAGTTTGACTTTAAAGGCATGCTTTCCAGGATCTCATTATGTAGCAGAGAATTCTCACCATAAACTAGTGTTTACCCAGCTACCTGAGACAAAATGAGCTCAGGTGGCACATCTGAACAAGCATTCCTTGAACTAACACTACATTTAGAGGGTTTGTCTGGAGGATCACAGCAGAAAACACAGCTGCTCTGGTGTCCTAGGCATATGACATGGACCCATTTCTCTGTCCTTAAGGTTCAGTTTCAATTGTAAACACTAAGACCAGGAGAGTTCATGACTTGCCACTGAATAAGACAGAGCTGCAAATCCAGCCAAGTCAGCCAAGGCAACCCTGCTCATAGAGGTTTGGCAACATCAGTGTGGAACAGAATCAGCTTTCAAAAACTTTGTTGGCCCTCAGTTCTCCTTTTACATACACCAATCTTTCTCTGTTTCTGCCAAACCAGTCCCAGGAATTGTGTAGTTTCCTTCTCTTTTATAATACCCCAGGCCACCCTAGAAACTGCCAGCTTATTATATCAATAAGAATGTGAAGGTATATTTAGTGAGTACACAGGTAGCCACTCAGTTCACAGTTAAAATCTAGGAAATTTCAGATCCAAGGCCACAGTAGGAGATCACTTTGTCATTGGGTACATTCTCCTTAATCCCATATCACTTTGAAGCTTTCCTACTTAGGAAGCTGTCCAATTAAATAAACATTAAATTTTCATTTCCTACCTGACATTGTCACAGAGGTAAACTGAAATAAAGGTATGGTATCTGGATGAAGGATGAGATAAAGGCTTGTTGGGTTTCTCAAGAAAAAGTCATGTGTGTGCAGGATAAGAGATACTGGACCCTGAGGAGAGATTGCTTACTCATCTCCCTGGAAACCACAAGATTCTCTCAGGTACTGATTGGCTGAGAGGCAGAATGATGTCATAAAATAGGGGAACACCAGTAAGAGATTCAGGAGCCAGTTATTAAAAGGGCTAAGAACAGGAGGCAGGAAGGGTCATAAGTAGAGGGAAATGAGGACACAAGGAGAACAATGCCCTGAGAACCAGGCTACAGAGGAAGATGATACAGCCAGCCTTGATGAGTCCTGATAAGCTATGATCAGACTGAAGGAAGAGGAGGACCTCCCCTATCAGGGAACTAGAGAAAAGAGCATAAAGGTAGAAGAAGGAAGGTGTTTGGGAATGGAAGGAGAAGGGGAGGGAGCAGCAGATGGGATTCAAAGTGAACAACTCATAATAAATAAATACATAAGAAAAACTGTTTTCAAGGCGATGAAATACAGAGTTCTTCAAGACTGATGGATTTTTCTTGTGGGTGGTGCCAGGGTGTCTCAAGGATAAACTGTTTTTTTTTTTTTTTATGGGATTTTGCACTGAGACTCAAATCATGTTCCAATGTGTATATGAACTTTACATACTTGAATTGATGTATTTTAAAGAAAAAAAATAGCGTGACACATGGGTAAGAATTTGAAAATGAGAGCAATGGAAAAGAAGTGTAAAGTATATTATATCAAATTTCCACATAAGAAATAAAATATTATGTTGACAACTTTACGATGAATTTTAACATGGAGAAAACATTCCACTAAAGGAGGGCAGAGTTTGAATTTGTAAGGCATCCTTTCCAGGAATACATTATATAGCAGAGAATCCTAGCCTTGAACAAGTGTTTACCCAGTTACCTCAGACCCCATGAGCTCAGGAGGCACCTCTGAATTAGCCATCCTGGCACTAACAATATTTTTACAGGTTTTGCCTGGAGGACCACAGCAGGAAAAACAGCAGCTCTTGTATACTAGGCATATATAACGGTCACATTTCTCTGTTCTGAAGGCACAATTTGAAATTTCAACCACAGGACCAGAATTTGTTCCTCAATGACCACTGAGTAGGACACAGCTACTGATCAAGCCAAGTCATCCCAGGCAACCCTGCCCATAGAGCGTTGCCAAAACTAAGGTGGAACAGTACCTGCTGTCAAAGTTCATTGCCCCTAAGTTTCTTCTATTATACTCATGGTCATTTCTCTGTTTCACTCAAACCAGTCCCAGTAATTGCCTGGTTTCCTTCTCTTTTCCCTGCTCTTAAAGACACAATACCCCAGGAAACCCTAAACCCTGCCAGCCTACTATATCAATAAGGATGTGAAGGTATATTTAGTGAATATGCCAGTAACTACTCAGTTCAAAGTCACAACCTAGGAAATTTCAAATCAATTTGAAATCAATCCTCCACAGTAGGAGACCACCTTGTCTTTCAGTATATTCCTCTTAATCCCACATCACTTTGAAGCTGCCCTACTTAGGAAGATGTCCAGTTAAATAAACAAGAAAGTTTCAATTCTAACCTGACATTGTCACAGAGGTAAACAGGAATAAATGTGTGGGATCTGGATAAAGGAATGAGATAAAGGCTTGTTGGGTTTCACAAGAAAAGTCACGTGTGCACAGAATCAGAGACACTGGACACTAAGGAAAGTTTGTTTACTTACCTCCATGGAAATGTTGAGATTATCTCAGGTGCTGAATGGCTAAGAGGCAGAATGATGTCATGAAGCAGGTGAAAGACAGTAAGAGTTTCAGGAGCCAGTTATTAAAGGGGCCAAGTGGACAGCCTATATGAGAGAAAGGCTTAGCAGCCCTACATGCCTCAATCTGGGCAGTTGAAAACACATAGCTCAGAGATGACAGTTCCTATGTCCAAGACTTTTAGTTCAATTGATTTGTCACAGAATTATTTCAGGTGGTTTTTAATAAAGTTACTAGTCCTTGACATGTGAGTTTCACATTATTACAGATTCAATTATTATTTGTTAAATTCACAGATATGTCCGCAGTCAGTGAATTACTTATATTAAGATGTTCCCTCATGAAGGCAAATCTTTGAGCAAAAAGTGTTTAATTGGGACTGTACTTATATTTTTACAAATACCATCCAGGTATTTGTCACATCAGCCAGCAGTCATCTTGCTGCACTCCTTCAGCAGAACTGAGAGCTTTTCATAGGGAACCACAGAGAGACGAAGATGGAGAGAGAAAGAGCTAGAGAGACACATTCATAAACAGCGACTAAGACCGACAAAAACTATGACATAAGTGACAGAGACCTAGAGATAGAGACTCAGTTATGTCTGGTCACTGTTATTGTCATATCAACCTCAAAGCACACCCTTATATAATATAACTCCAATAGGAATTATATTATCTAACATGGCCATTACTCCTAACCCCTCTCAGACATTTCCTCACTTTGGACTCCACATGAAATAGAGAGCTTCAACTGGACATTGCAATTCAAATCACCAGGAACTAAGAGAAGAGGGACTTCTAGGCTAAAAGAATACTTTCACATCACAATTATATTATGACATCAGAATGATATGACATCATGTTGCTATGATGACATCACAATGGGTATTATGGTATCACAATGCTATTATGACATCACAATGCTATGATGAAATCAGAAATGTGTTATCACATCACAATGGTATTATGGCATCACAAAGCTATTATGACTTCAAAAATGTTTTATGATATCACAGTTGTATTCTGACATTTCAATGGTATGAAATCTTAATGCTATTATGATATCACAATGCTATTATAAACTCAGAATAGTATTAAGACATCACAATGTTGTTATGACATCACAATATTATTAGGGCATCAAGATGCTATTATAACTTCAAAAATGGCATGACATCCCAATGGTATTATGATGTCAAAAAGGTATTATGACATCACAATGGTATGACATCTAAATGCTTTTATGACATCAGAATGATATGACATCACAATGCTATTATGATATCACCATGCTATTAATACAGTGGTAGTACAACAAGATAGTGCTATGACATCACAACAGAATTTTGACATCAAAATTCTTTTATGACTTCACTACACTATTACTTCACAATGCTATGATGACATCACAATGGTATTATGATATAACAATGCTCTGATAACATCACAATGAGGTTATGCTTTCACAATGACATTCTGACATCAAAATTTGTCATGACATCCCAATGCTATTCTGACATTAAAATGCTATTACAACATGATTTTTATGACATCACAAAGTAAATTTGACAATTACAATGACATTATGACATCAAAATTCTATTATGATATCACAATGCTATTATGAAATCAATAACCTCTTATAACATCACAATGCTATTATGATATCATATGACATAGCAATGATATTATGACATTACAATGCTATTACAGCTTTACAATACTATTATGATATCTCAATGCTATTATGACTTTACAATGATAAGAAATCAAAATATTATTACAACATCACAAAGGTATTATGACATCATAATACTATTATGACATCCCAATATTATGACATCTCAGTGGTTTTAAGATATAACAATGTTATTATGGCATCAAAATGCTTTTATGATATCACAATGTTATTATGACATCACAATGCTATTATGACTTGGAAATAGTATTTCGACATGATTGTATTATGACATCACAATGTAAATTTGAAACAAAAAACCTATTATGACTTCACAACAGTAAGACTATACAATGATAGTAGGACATCCAATGCTGTGATGATATCACAATGCTATTATGATATCACAATGGTTAGGTGCTGATTGTCTGAGAGGGAGAATGATGTCATGAAACAGGCGAAAGCCAGTAAGAGTTTCTGGAGGCACTTACTGAAAGGGCAAAGTGGACAGACTGCTGGAGAGAAAAGCTTGACAGCCCTACATGCCTCAGTCTGAGTAGCAGAAAGCACACAACCCAGAAATGACAGTTCCTGTGTCCAAGACTGTAAGTTCAGGAAAAGTGTCACATATTTATTTCAAGTGGTCTTTAATAAAATCAACAGTCCTTGATACATGAGTGTCACATTATGACAGATTCCGTTATTATTTGATAAATGCACAGATATGTCCCCAGTCAGTGAATTACTTACTGGAAAAATGCTCCCTGACCAAGGCAAATTTGTGAACAAAAAGCAATTAAATGGGACCTTGCTTATATTTTTACAGAGACCATCCAGGATGTCATACCGACAAGCAGTCATCTTGTTGTATTCCTTTAGCAGAACTGAGAGCATTTCATACTTAACAAGAAGTGGCAGATACTCAGAGTGTGACAGAGAGAGAGAGAGAGACAGAAAGAAAGAGAGATAGAAAGATATAAAGAAACAGATTCAGAAATATTAAGACAAAAACTGACAGAAATAAAGATACAAAGTGACAGAGACTCCATTCTGTATGGTCACTTTCATTTGCATATCAACCTCATTTGCATATCAAAGTTTGAACAAAAATCATTTATTTGGGATGTTGCTTATATTTTTACACAGACTATCCTGGATGTCACATCAGCAAGCGTAAAATTTGTTGTAGTCCTTCAGCAGAACTGAGAGCTATCATACTGAAGTATAATCAGCAGGCAGAGAGAGGGAGACTGAGTGAGACAGAGAGAGAAAGAACATGAGAGAAAGATTCAGAAATAGGGAGACCTAGACCTATGGAAACAAAGAAATAAAGGGACAGAGAAAGAGAGACAGAGACCCATTCTCTCTGGTCATTTTCATTGGCATATCAATCTCAAAGGACAATATAACTTATAATATAACTCCAATAGGAATTATATTATCTAACAATGCCATAACTCCTAACCCTTCCCAGACATTTCTTTACTGGATAAATAGAGGAGCTTCAAGGGGACATTACACTTCAAATCACCAGTAAGTGGAAGAAGATGGAGGGACTTCTAGGCAAAAAGAACACAGTTATCCTGATACTTTCTCATTCAATACAATGATTAAAGTACCAGTAACTTCCAAGGACACAAGAACAGGAGTAACATTTTCTCCTTTGGAGAATATTGGAGAATGTGGAATATTTCTATAATGGAGTATTATTCAGCTAAGAAAATGACATCATGATATTTTCAGCTAAATGGACAGAACCAGGAATAAACACTAAAATATACAAAATATACAAAGACAAACATAGTATGGATTCACTTATTAGGAGGTCTCCTAATAGTGGGGGTTAAAGTTCCAATAGGCCATCGATTGTGACCAAACCAGTCCTCCACTAGGGGGATTGGGTGGCAGTTAAATGATTTGTTGGGCCAGGCCATCCTACAGAAATTTTAATGCAACCCAGGAAGTTTTTATTAACATATGTTGCTCTCTGCCCTCAAATGACAGACCAGTTGCATGTTATTGTTTACAAAGATATGCCGCCTTCTGCATTAAATTGGAGTGCATGCAGAGACCCACAGTGTGATATTATGCATAGAAAACTGAAAACACTCCGCAATAAATGCGATTATCCCTCCACTCATAGATCTGGATATCCTGCAGTACAGGAGGCATGAAGAGTTTCCTAAGTAGAAAGAATTGAGGATATAAGGAGAACAATGCCCTGAAAATCAGGACACAGAGGAAGACGATGAAGCCAGCCTTGATGAGACATGGTAAGCTAAGGTCAGTTAGAAGGGGGAACAGGACATCCACTATCAAGGGAATTTTAGAAAGAGCATAGGGGTAGAAGAATGAGGCTGGGTGTCTGGGTGTACAAGAAGGAGAATAAGGAGGGGGCAGCAGAGGAAATACAAAATAAATAAATCATAATAAATAAATATGTAAGATAAAGTATGATCAAGGTGATGAAGTATAGAGTTCTTCAGGACTTATGGCTTCTTCTTGGGTGGTCAGCCCTACATGCCTCAATCTCTTCAGCTGAAAGCACACAACCCAGAGATGACAGGTTCTGTGTCCAAGACTCTTAGTTCAGGAAAAGTGTCATACATATATTTCTTTCAAGTGGTCATTTATAAAGGCAAATGTCCTTGACATGTGGCTTTCACATTATGACAAATTAAATTATTTGTTAAATGCACAGATATGTCCACAATCAGTGAATTACTTGCTGTGAAAATGCCTCCTGCCCAAGGTAACTCCTAGAACGAAAAGCATTTAATTGGGACATTGCTTATATATTTATGAAGACCATCCATGACATCATGTCATCAAGCAGTCATCATGTAGTCATTCAGCAGAACCGAGAGGTTTTCATACTGAGCCACAAGTGGCAGGCAGAGAACAGGAGATAGACAAACAAGACAGAAAGACAGATATAGAAGGAGCTAGAGACAGATTGAGAAATAGAGAGACCAGGACAGACAGAAACACTGATAGAATGTGACAGAGACTAATCGATAAAGACTCCATTTCCTCTATCACTTTCATTAGCATATCACCCTCATAGCACCTCCTCTTGTAATATAATTACAATAGGAATTATATTATATACAAGACTGTGCTTCCTAGGCCTTCCCAGACATTTCCTTGCAGGGACTTTAACATGTAAATAGATGAGCTTCAAGATGACATTGCAATTAAAATCGCCAGGAAGTGAAAGTAGATGAATGAACTTCTAGGTTAAAAGAACATAGTTATCCTGATAGTTTGTCATTCATTACAATGATTAACATCCAAGCAAATCCTAAGGTCTAAAGAACAAGACTGACAATCATTTTGTGGGGAAAATGTAGAATATTTCCATAACGGAGTATTATTTAGCTAAGAAAATGACATCATGACATTTTCAGGCAAATAGATGTAACCAGGAAAAATCATCCTAAGTGAAGTAACCAAAATGCAGAAAGACAAATATGGTGTGTATTCATTTGTTAGGAGGTCACCTAATATTGGGTGTTAAACTTCCAATAGGACATATAATTGTGACCAAACCAGTCTTCCAATAGGAGTATTGGTGGCAGTTATTCAAGTTGTTGGGTCAGGACATCCTATGAAAATTTTAAAACAACACATGCTGTTGTTATTAAAACATGTTCCTCTCTGCCCTCAACTGATAGATAAGTACCATTTTCTTGCATCCACAGAGATGTGTCCTTCTGCATCTAATGAGATTGCATACAGAGACCCACAATCTGATGTTATGCAGAGAGAGACCTTAAAACACCAAGGTCTAAATGTACTTTCCCTAAGAAATTATCCCTCCCATCAGTCCTTTGGGAAAGGAGGCAGGAAGATTGGCATAAGTAGAGGGAAATGAGGACAGAAGAAGAACAATGCCCTGAGAACCAGGCCACAGAGGAAGATGATGCAGACAGCCCTGATGAGACCTGATAAGCTAGGGTCAGTTAGAGGGGAAGGAGGACCACCCCTGTTAGATAACTAGAGAGGGGCAGAGGGGTAGACGAGGGAGCATAGGTGGGAGTGGAATGAGAAGAAAGAGTGGGCAGCAGAGGGGAAACAAATTGAACAAATTGTAATAAATAAATACATGAGAAAAAATGTGATCAAGGTGATGAAGTATAGAGCTCTTCAGGACTGACAGCTTCTTCTCCTTGTTGGTGACAGGGTGAAGAAAGGAGAAGCTCAGTTTTCTTTACGGGATTAGGCCCTGAAACTTTGATCATGTTTCAATGAGTACATCAACAACAAACACATGCTTCAATTGGTGTACTTAAAGATACAATTTTTTTAGTCTGACACATGGGTAGAAATTTGAACCTGGGAGCAATAGAAAAGGAGTGTAAAGTATATTATAAGAAATTACATAATCAATAAAAATAAATATGTTGACAACTTTTACAATGACTTTTAACCTGGAGAAATGATTCTGCTAATGGAGGACAGATTTTTGACATTGTACAGCATGCTTTCCAGGAACTCATTATGGAGAAGAGTATCCTGGCCAAGAACAAGTTGTTACCCAGCTACCTCAGACCCCATGAGCTCAGGTGGCACCTCTGAACAAGCAGTCCTAGCCCTGTTATATATAGAGAGAATTTGTCTGGAGGAGATACATGCTATTTTGTCCTACGCATATAAAATGGACCATTTTTTCTGTCCTAGATGCCTAGTTTTAACTGTAAACTCCAGGACCGGGAGGGTTTCTCACTGACCACTCAGTAGGAACCAGACATTGATCCAGCCAGGTCAGCCAAGGAAAGCCTGCACATGGAGGGTTGGTAACACTAGTGTAGAAGGACACCAGCTGCCAAAAAGTTTATTGTCCCTCAGTTCTTCTTTTATACACTTATCACTCTGTTTCAGCCAAAGCTGTCCCAGGAATTGTCTGGTTTCCTTCTCTTTTTCTTGCTCTTAAAAACTCAATACCCCAAGAAACCCTAGATCCTTCCAGCCTGTTATATCAATAAGAATGTGAAGGTTCATATAGTGAATATGGCAGGAACTGCTCAGTTCAAACCTAGGAAATTTCAGATCCAAGACCACAATAGGAGAGCACCTCGTCATTATGTACATTCCCCTTAATTCCACATCACTTTGAAGCTTTCCTACTTAGGAAGCTGTCAATCTAACTAAATATCAAAGTTTCATTTCCTACATGACATTGTCATAGAGGTAAACAGGAGTAAAGGTGTGGGATCTGGATGAAGGGATGAGATAAAGGCTTTTTGGTTTCTAAGAAAACATCATGTGTGCACAGGATCAGAGATACTGGATCCTGAGGAAAGTTTGTTTACTCATCTTCATGGAAACCTCAAGATTCTCTCAGGTTCTGATTGGTTGAGTGGGAAAATGATGTCATGATACAGGTGAGAGACAGTATGAGATTTAGGAGCTAGTTATTAAATGGGCCAAGTGGACAAAGTGCTTGAGAGAAAGGGTGTTCAGCCCTATATGCTTCAATCTGGGCAGCTGAAAGCACACAACACAGATATGACAGTTCCTGTATCCAAGACACTTATTTCAGCAAAAGTATCACATATTTATTTCAAGTGGTCATTGATAATGTCACATGTATGTGACTTTCACATTATCACAGATTCCATTATTATTTGTTAAATGCACAGATATGTCCTCAGTCAGTGAATTACTTTCTGTAAAAATGCTTTCTGACTAAGGCAACTCTTTGAACAAAAAGCCTTTATTTGGGTCCATGCTTATATTTTTACAGAGACCATTCAGGATGTCATGTCAGCAAGCAGTCAGCTTTTCATACTGAACCATAAATGGCACCAGAGAGAGGGAGACTGACAGATACAGATAAAGAGGTAGAGCAACAAATTGAAAAATAGACATACTGAGACCAACAGAAACAAAGATATAAGGTAACAGAGGGGGGACAGAGCCAAGATTGTGACTAGCACACACAGTTTCTGAGCTGTGGAAGAGAACGCCTAAGCATATCAGTGGAAGGACTTCTGAAGACAGGGAAACAACAGTGAGGCTTTGTAAATGACAGGGAACATCCCAGGAGGTGAGAACTTTGGTCTAGGGTCACCTGTGGATTTATTTGGGGAAGGAGAGAAAGATCCTTTGATCTCCTGGCAACCCCCTTTCTTGGACAACCCTCCTACTTGGCACAGCCTGTTCATTGAGATTCTCAGGTCAGAGCTAACTGCCTCGGGTCTCCAGCAGCTAATATGGAGCTCCTAGCTTCTTAGCGGCAAATGCCAACTGTACTGTTCTTGGAGTCCCAGACATGTGACTCCAACCTCCCAAGATCCCAGGTCTGCTAGCCAACATACTGGCTCTTCAGGGTCTCTCAGCCCCTGACTATAAGGCCTGCCCAAACTCTTAGTGACAGATAATATACTATATACCCACCAAATGTCAAGCAGACCAGACATACAAGCTAGGCATACCAGGCACTGGGCCTCCCAGGGTTGGAGAGCACAGTGGAGGGCTCCCAAGTCTTCCCAGAAGGCATCTGGACTGGCATCCCAGCATCCAGCTGCAGCTGGACTTCTTAACCTTGCAGCTGCAGTAGCACTGAGCTCGTGGAGCACTTAAGTCCTCCTGCATAAGAACAAGCCGAACCAAACCAGAGAGCAGAGAACCCAGAAACCTGATCCCTGCCAATGTGACTTGCTTGAGAGTGAGTGCACCCTTGAGGGTCTACAGAGCCCCAGATCCAGGATTCTTCTAAAATAGAAGACAGGCATTGGACCCCTCCCACCCACATACCCACTGTGGAAAACATAGGGTGAATTGGAACATTGAAGCCCCTGCTCTGCAGGTCCAACTGTGGAGGTAAGTTGGTTAATGCTGGAAACTGCACATCAACCATCACCAGTGCTTGGTAAATATACAGTGCATGCACCAATAACCCCTTAGAAGCCTGCAAGGCAGAGCCTGTTCCACACACTCAAGGGTTCAACATTTTCTATCACTCTGTCCCTCAAGACACACTTACACACACACACACACACACACACACACACACACACACATGCTTGTGCACCTCCATCTGCATTTGCCCTTTTGTACTGTACCTCTGTAATTTCTTCCCACAGGTACAGCTAGTGCAGCAACACAAAGCCTGAGAGGCCACAGGACTTCTCCCTGCTTCCTGAAGAACTCTTCAGATGCCTGAGAGAGACAGTACCAGTCTGAAATGCAGGATCCAAAAACAAACTGTAAATGTTTAAGATAAGCCAATGGCCAGGGGTAGGTGAAAGAACACATCCAACATAAATCAAGATATTATGACTTCACCAGCAACGCACAATATTGATTGATACTCCAATTTATCAGAAGCACAGGAAAATGACTTTAAAGCTATGCTTACCCAATTATTTGAGGCTTATAAAGAGGAAATAAACCATTCTCTAGAAGCAATAGCCATGGAAATTCAGCCAGTTAAATAGGAAATGAACAAATCTGTAAAATTTGGCCAGCTTGGAGAACAGATCAGGAACGACAAAAGTAAGCATTACCAACATAATACAAGAGATGGTAGAGAGAATCTCTGGAACTGAAGATATATTCTCAGACAGTGAAACTTCTCTCAAAAAAAGTAAAATCAGAATAGTCCCAAACACAAATTATACACGAAATCAAAGACACAAGGACCCCATGAAAAGACAAAATCTAAGAATAATAGGAATAGAGGAAAAAGAAGATTCAAGGCTCCAAGATCCAGAAAATATTTTCAAGAAATTCATAGAAGAAAAATTTCCCAACTTAAAAAAATAGATGACCATAAATATACTAGAGGCCTACAAAACACCAAATAGACTAGACCAGAAAAGAAGCATGTCACATCATAGTCAAAACACTAAATCTATAAACAAAGAAAAGAAATTAAAAGCAGCAAGGAAAAAAGGCCAAGTAACATATGAGGGTAGATCTATCAGAATCACACCAGACTTCTCATCAGAAACTATGAAAACCAGAAGGGCCTGGGCAAGTGTCATACAGATTCTAAGAGACTACAGATGCCAACCCAGACTAATATATACTGCAAAGCTTTCAATCAACATAGATGGAGAAAACAAAACAGTCCATGACAAAACTAAACTTATGCACTATCTACACAGCAAGCCAGCCCTACAGAAGATACTAGAAGGAAAACTTCAATCCAATGAAAACAACTTCACCCAAGAAAACACAGAATACAGATAATATCTCAACAAAAATTAAAAGAAAACAAGCAATGAAACACAGTAAAACCACCGACTCCAACATAAAGGGAACTAATGTTCATTGCTCCCTATTATCTATAAACATCAATGGACTCAGCTCTCCAATAAAAAAGACAGAGACTAACAGAATGGGTATGGAAACAGGATCCAGCATTCTGCTGCATCCAAGAAATGCACCTCTGCAACAAAGACAAATACTACCTCAGAGTAAAGGGCTAGAAAAAGTTCTTTCAAGCAAACAGATCCAGAAAGCAAACTGGTATAGCTATTCTAATATCTAATAAAATGGACTTGCAACCAAAAGCAATCAAAAAAGATGAGGAGGGGCACTATAAACTCATCCACGAAGAGGACATCACAATTCTGAACATCTATGCCCCAAATACAAGAGCACCTAAATTCATAAATGAGACATTATTAAAACTCAAATCACACATCAATCCCAACACCTTAATATAGGGAAACTTCAAAACCCCACTTTCACCAAGGGACAGATCATCTAGACAGAGCCTAATAAAGAAATAAAGGCATTTACAGAGGTCAAGATGAAAATGGACCTAATAGATGTCTACAGAACTTTCCACCCAAACTCAAAAGAGTATACCTTCTTTTCAGCAACTCATGGAACCGTCTCCAAAACAGACCATATAGTTGGTCATAAAGGAATCCTCAACAGATACAAGAGGATTGAAATAATCCCCTGTATTCTATCTGACCACCATGGACTAAAGCTGCACCTCAACAACAATGGAATTAGAAAAAAGTCTTGAAGCACATGGAAACTGAACAACTTGCTGCTCAATGACAGCTTGGATGAGGAAAAAATAAAGAAAGAAATTAAAGACTTCCTAGAATTCAAAAAAATGAATGTACAACATACCCTAATTTATGGGACACAATGAAAGCAGTGCTCAGAGGAAAATTCATAGTACTAAGTGCCTTCCAGAATAAATTTGTGATATCATACAAGTAACTTAATGACCCAACTGAAAGACCTAGAAAAAAAAAAAAAGAAGCAAATACACCTAATAGGAGCAGATAGCTGGAAATAATCAAAGTCAGGGTGGAAACCAATCAATTAGAAACAAATAAAACTATTCAAAGAATCAATGAAACCAAGTGCTGGTTCATTGAGAAAATCAACAAGATAGACAAACCTTTAGCCAAATTTACTAAAAGGCAGAGAGAAACTATACAAATCAGCAAAATCAGAAATGAAATGTGGGGCATAACTAAAGACAGTGAGGAAATCCAAACAATCATTAGGTTGTATTAAAAAAGCCTATATGCCACAAAATTCAAAAAATCTAAAACAAATGGACAATTTTCTAGAAAGAGTCCATCTACCAAAATTATGTCAAGATCAGGTAGAAAGATTGAATAGTCCTATATCCCCTAAGGAAAGTGAAGCAATCATCAACAGTCTCACTTCCAAAAAGAGCCCTATGACAGATGTATTCAGTGAAGAATTCTACCAGACCTTCAAAGAAGTGGTAAATCCAACTATCTCCAAATTATTCCACAAAACAGAAAGAGAAGGAACTTTACCAGGTTTATTCTTTGAAGCTACAGTAACCTGGATAGCTAAACCACAAAAAGACCCAATATAAAAAGAGAACTTCAGACCTATTTCTCTTATGAATGTTGATGCAAAAATACTCAATAAAATACTTGCAAACCAAATCCAAGAATACATCAAAGATATCATACTCCATGACCAAGTAAGCCTCATCCAAGGAATCCAAATGTGATTCAACATAGGGAAATCCATCAATGTATTCCACCACATAAACAAACTGAATGAGAAAAAGCACATTCTCTCCTTAGATGCCAAAAAAGCATTTGACAAAGTCAAAAATCATTCATGTTAAAATCTTAGAGAAATCGGGGATACAAGGCACCTAAACATAATAAAGGCAATATAGAGCAAGACCATAATCAACATCAAACTTAATGGAGAGAAACTTAAATCAATCCCACTGAAATCCGGGACAAGATAAGACTGCCCCCTCTTTCCATATCTCTTCAACATAATATTTGGATTCATTGCTAAAGCAATAAAGATAATTAAAGGAGATCAAGAGAATACAAATCATAAAGTGGTCAAAGTGTCAATATTCTCAGATGATATGATCGTATACATTAGCGACCCCAAAAATTCAACCAGAGAACTCCTTCAGCTGATAAACACCTTCAGCAAAGTCGAAGGGTACAAAAACAACCCAGCCCCCCAAAAAATCAGAAACCTTCCAGTATACCAAAGACAAAAAGACCGAGTAACAAATCAGGGAAAAAATACCTTCAAAATATCAGTGGATATAAAGTACCGTGGGGTGACTCTAACCAAGCAAGTGAAAAACTCATTTGAGATAAACTTAAGTCTCTGAAGAAAGATATTGAAGAAGATATCAGAAGATGGAAATATCTCTTGTGCTCATGGATTGGTAGGATTATCATTTTGGAAATGTTAAAAGCAATCTACAGATTGAACACAATTCCCATCACAATAGAAACTCAATTCTTTACAGACCTTGAAAAAAAGATTCTCAGCTTCATATGGAGAACAACAACAACAACAACAAAATACAATCTTCAAAACAATCCTGTACAACAACAGATTATCTGGAGGTATCTCCATCCCCAATCTCAACCTGTGCTACAGAGCAATAGTAATAAAATCTGCATGGTATTGGTATAGAATCAGAAAGGAGGATCAATGGAACAAAATAGAAGATCCAAAAATAAACCCACACACCTATGAATACTTGAATTTTGACAAAGACAAAAAAATATTCAATGGGAAAAAGAAAGCATCTTCAACAAATGGTTCTGGTCCAACTGGATGTCTACATGCAGAAAAATGAAAATCAATCCATATTTATCACTCTGCCCAAAACTAAAGTCCCAGTAATCAAAGACCTCAACATAAAACTAGATACTCTAAATTGATTAGAAGAAAATTTGGAAAGACCCTAGAACTCATTGACACAGGAAAAAACTTTCTGAGCAGAACACCAACAGCATAGGGTCTAAGAGCATCAATCAATAAATAGGACTTCATGAAACATAAAAGATTCTGTAAAGCAAAAGACCCTATCATCTGAACAAAATGAAAACCTACAGACTGGGAAAGGATCTTCCTCACTATTTATCTGACAGAGGGCTGATATCCAGCAAATATAAAGAACTAAAGAAGTTAAAATACGATAAATTAAGTAATCCAATTAAAAATGGGGTATAGAGCTAAACAGAGAATTCTCTGTAGAGGAATATAGAATGGAAGAGAAACACTTAAAGAGATGCTCAAGAGTCTTAGCCATCAAGGAGATTCAAATCAAAACCACCCTGAAATTTCACCTTACACCATCAAAATGGATAAAATAAAAAACTCAAATGTCAACACATGCTGGAGAGGTTTTGGAGAAAGGGGAACCCTCCTTCATTCCTGATGGGAATGTAAACTGGTACAACCACTTTGGAAGTCAATCTAGCGAGTTCTCATACAATTAGGAATAGTGCTTCCTCAAGACCCAGCTATATCACTCCTAGGCGTATACCCATAATTTACTCAAGTACACAACAAGGACATTTTCTTAACCATATTTGTAGCAGCTTTATTTGTAATAGCCAGAACCTGGAAACAACCCAGATGTCCATCAACGGAGGAATGGATATGGAAATTTTGGTATTTATACACAATGGAATACTACTCTGCAATCAAAAACAAGGAAATCATGAAATTTGCAGGCAAATTTTTGGATCTAGAAAAGATCATTCCGAGTGAGGTATCCGAGAAGGAGAAAGACACACTTGGTATATTCTTACTTATATAGTCCTATAAGAGATGATAAACACAATGAAATCTACATACCTAAAGAAGAGAAACAAGAAAGAGGACCCAGGGTAAAATGATCAATCCTCACTTAGAAAGACAAATGGGTGTTCAATGGACATAGAAGAAAACAAGTAACAGGACAGGAGCCTACTGCCGAGGGCTCCTGAAAGACTCTACCTAGCAGTGTATCAAAACAGATACTAAGACTCATGCCCAAACCTTTGGCAGAGTGCAGGGAATCATATGAAAGAAGGGGTAATGTAAAGGATAGGAGCTTCATAAGGACCAAATATATCTGGGCATAGGGGTCTTTTCTGAGACTGACACTCCACCAAGGACCATGTATGGAATAACTTAAACCTCTGCTTGGCTGTAGCCCGTGGTAGCTCATGGATTGGTAGGATTAACATTTTGAAAAACAAATGATATTCCATAGTAAGGGGAACAGGGACTATTTCTAACAGGAATTCAATATCAGGCTATTTGACCTCTCCAAACCCCATGGGAAGAGCAGTCCTGCTGGGCCACAGAGGACTTTGCAGCCAGTCCTGAAGATGCCTGATAAAACAGGGTCAGATGAAAGGGAATGAAAACCTCCAAAATCAGTGGACTTGGACAGGGGCAGGGTAGAGATGAGGGAGGGATTGAGAGGGAATGAGGGAGCAGGATACAGCTGGGATACAGATGTAACTAATAAAATGTAACTAAATGAAACTAATAATAATAAAAAAATAAAGTGACAGAGACTAAATGACAGACTCCATTCTGTCTACTCACTTTCATTGGCATATCAAACCAAAGCACACCCTCCTATAATAACTCTAAATGGAATTATATATTTTCAATATTTTTAAGGCTGTGTACTCTCTCCGTATCTCTACAACATAGTTCTGGAAATCCTTGCTATTATAATAAGAAATTTGAACAAGATAGAGTGAATAGAAATCTGAAAGAAAGAAGTCAAATTATCACTATTTGCAAATTTTATGATAGTATATCTGGTGAACCTACAAATTCTAGTAGGGAAATTCTACAGCTAATAAATACCTTCAGCAAAGTGGATACAAAATTAACTCTTCCTGTATTCAAAAGCCAAAAGGACTGAGAAAGAAATTATAGAATCAAAAGATATTATATTATCTGAAAAGACCATAACTCCTAAACCTTCCCATACATTTCCTCACTGGGGTCTCCAAGTGGAAATAGAAGAGCTTCAAGGGGATAATGAAATTCAAGTCACCAGGAAGTGGAAGATGATGGAGGGACTTCTAAGCTAAAAGAACATATTTATCATGATAGTTTGTCATTCAATTCAATTATTAAATTCTCAGTAACTTCCAAAAACTAAAAAAACAGGACTGTCAATCTCCTTTGGGGAAAATGTGGTATATTTCCAAAACTGTGTATTATTTAGCCAAGAAAATTTCATCATGATATTTTCTGCAAATGGATGAAATGAGGAAAAATCATCCTGGGTGAAGTAACTAAAATGCAGAAAGACAAATATGGTATGTATTCAGTTATTAGGAGGTCTGTTAATAGTGGGGGATAAAGTTCCAATATGCCCTATATTGTGACCAAACAAGTGTATCATTAGGGAGTTTGGGTGGCAGTTAAATGAGTTATTGGTCCAGGGCATCCTACAGAAATTTTAAAGCAACTCAGGCTGTTTTTATTAAAATATGTTGCTCTCTGCCCTCAACTATTAGATCAGTGCCGTGTTTTTGGATCCAAAGATATGCTATCTTCTGCATCAAATGGGATTGCATACAGGGACCCACAGTCCAATATTATGTAGAGAGAGAGACCTTAAAACACCCAGGTCTAAATGGGGGTTCCCGGTGAAATTCTCCCACTCCTCAGACATCTGGGAATCCTGCAGGAGAGGAGGCAGGAAAACTGTCCTAAGTAGAGGGAATTGAGAATACAAGGAGAACAATGCCCTGAGAACCAGGCCGCAAAGGAAGATGATGAGGCTTGATGAGACCTGATAAGCTAGAGTAAGTTAGAGGAGGAGGAGGAGGAGGACCTCCCCTGTTAGGGAGCTAGACAAAGGCATAGGGGTAGAAGAATGAGTGTTTGTGGAACAGAAAGGAGAAGAGGGAGGGGGCAGCAGAGGGGATACAAAGCAAACAAATCATAATAAATAAATACATGAGAAAAATTGCTATTAAGGTGATGATCTATAGAGCTCTTCAGGACTGATGACTTATCCTTGGGGGTTGTTTCAGGGAATGACAAGAATGAACTCAGTATTCTTTAAAGGATTTGGCACTGAGACTCTGATCATGTTCTAATGATTATATGAAAAACACATACTTCAATTGATGTATTTTAAAGTAAATATTTTAGTGTGATACATGGATAGGAATTTGAACCTGGGAGCAATGGAAAAGAAATGTAATGTATATTTTATGAAATTCCCACATAATCAATAAAAATAATATGTTGACACTTTTACAATGACTTTTAACATGGGGAACATTAAAGTTTAATTTCCTACCTGACATTTTCACAAAGGAAAACAGGTGTGGGACCTGGATAAAGGGGTGAGATAGCTTGTTAAGTTTCACAAGAAAAATCATGTGTGCACAGTATCAGAGATACTAGACCGTGAGGAAAGTGTGTGTACTCATCTCCATGGAATCCTCAAGATTCTCCCAGAGGCTAATTGGCTGAGAGTGAGAATAATGGCATGCAAAAGGTGAAAGCCAATAAAATTTCAGGAGAAGTTATTAAAAAGGGCCCAGAGGGAAGCCTGCTTGAGAGAAAAGCTGAGTCAGGAAGAGTGTCCTAAGTAGAGGGAATTGAGGACACAAGGAGAACAATACCCCAAGAATCAGGCTACAGAGATAGATGATGCAGCCAGTCTTGAGGCGTCCTGCAAAACTAGGGTCAGATAGAAGGAGAATGAGGGCCTCCCATATCAGGGAACTAGAGAAAGGCATAGGTGTAGAAGAAGGAGGGTGTTTGATAACGGAAGGAGAAGAGGAGGGGGCAGCAGAGGGAACACAAAGTGAATAAATCATAATGAATAAATACATAAAAAAACTGTGATCAAAGTGACAAGTATAGAATTCTTCAGGACTGAGAGTTTCTTCTTGGGGGTGTTTCCAGGGTGTGACAAGGATGAAGTCAGTATTCTTTAAGATATGTGGCCTGAGACTCAGATCATGTTCCAATGAGTGTATGAACAGCACATACTTGAATTTTTTTTAAAGAAAAAAAAAATTAGTGTGATAAATGGGTAGGAATTTGAACTTGGGAGAAATGGAAAAAGAGTGTAATGTATATTACATGAAATTCCCACATAAGCAATAAAAATAATATGTTGACAACTTTTTTTTTTTCAATGCAGTTTATTCAGGAACATTGAACAATCCTCGGACCCCGGGGAAAGCCAGCCCACAGCTTAAATAGCCTCTGGGTAGCCAACCCAGGCGTGCCACGGGGGCAATGCTTTTACAATGAATTTTAACGTGCAGAAAAGATTACACTAAAGGAGGGCAGAGTTTGAATTTGTAAGGCATGCTTTCCAGGAACTCATTAGATAGCAGAGAATCCTAGCCTTGTACTAGTGGTTACCCAGCTACCTCGGACCCCATGAGCTCAGGTGGCACCTCTGAATTAGCCATCCTGGCACTAACACTACATTTAGAGGTTTTGTCTGGAGGACCACAGCAGGAAAAAAAAAAACAAAAAACAAAAAAAAACAAAACAGCAGCTCATTTGTAGTAGGCCTATAAAATGGTCCCTTTTCTCTGTCCTGAAGACCCAGTTTAAAATTTAAATGCCAGGACCAGAATTCATTCCTCAATGACCACCGATTAGGACACAGCTACTGATCCAGGCAAGTCAGCCCAGGCAAGTATGCTCATAGAGAGTTGCCAAAACTAGTGTGGAACAGAACCAGCTGTCAAATAGTTTATTGCCAATCAGTTCTCTTTTTATATTCACTGTCTTTCTGTGTTTCACTCATACCAGTCCCAGGAATTACCTGCTTTCCTTCTCTTTTCACTGTTCTTAAAGACTCAATACCCCAGGGAACCCTAGACCATGACAACCTATTATATCAATAAGAATGTGAATGTACATTTAGTGAATATGCAATTAACTGCTCAGTTCAAAGACACAACTTAGAAAATTCCAGATCTATGACCACAGTAGGAGACCACCTTGTCTTTAGGTACATTACCGTTGATCCCACATCACTTTGAAGCTTCCCTACTTAAGAAGCTATACAATTAAATGAACATGAAACTTTCATTTCCTACCTGACATTGTCACAGAGGTAAACACGATTAAATATTTGTTATCTAGGTAAAGGGATGATATAAAGGTTTGTTGGGTTTCATAAGAAAAAAATATGTTTGCACAGAATCAGAGATACTGGACATTTTGGGAAGTTTGTTTTCTCATCTCCATGGAAACCTCAAAGCCTCTCAGGTGCTGAATGGCTGATAGGCAGAATAATGTTTGGAAACAGGTGAAAGCCAGTAAGAGTTTCAGGAACTAGTTATTAAAGGGGCCAACTGGACAGCCTACGTGCCTCAATCTGGGCAGTTGAAAACAAAAAATCCAGAGATGACAGTTCCTGTGTCCATGACTGTTAGTTCAGGAGAAGTGTCACTAGGGAAACTAGAGAAAGGGCATAGATTTAGAAGAAGGAGTCTGATTGGGACGGCAAGGAGAAGAGGGAGGAGGGCGCAGCAAAGGTGATTTATAGTGAACAAATCATAATGAATAAGTACACAGAAAAAACTGTATCTGGGTGATAAAGGATAGACCTCTTCATGACTGATGACTTCTTCTTGGACATGGTTGCAGTGTGCAGCAAGGATGAACTCAGTTTTCTTTAAGGCATTCAGACTAAGACTCTGATCATGTTCCAATGAGTATATTAACAACACATACTTGAATTGGTGTATTTAAAAAAAATAGTGTGACACATGGTTATGATTTAGAACCTGGGAGCAATGGAAAAGGAGTGTTTTGTATATTATATGATATTCACACATAATCATTAAAAATAATCAGTTGACAACTTATACAATGACTGTGAAAATGGAACATAGGTTTCTCTGAACAAGCAGTCCTGGCACTAACACTATGTTTAGTTTGTCTGAAGCACTACTGAAGGAAACAGAGCTGCTCTGTATACTAATCATATAGAATGGACCAATTTTTTTTTTTTACCTGAAGGTCTAGGTATAACTAAACCCCAAGACCAGCAGGGTTCCTCACTGACCACTGAGTAGAACATAGCTTTCTTGAGAGTAAGCCTGAGCAGCACTAAATACCTCAATCTGAGCAGCTGATAGCACACAACCCAGCGATGTCAGGTCCTGTTTAAGACTCTTTGTTAAGGAATAGTGTCATGTATTTCTTTCAAGAGGTCATTAATAAAATCGACTGGTATGAGAGCAAACTGTAATTATGACATCACAATGGTCTTATGATGTCACAATGCTCTGATGGTATCACAATGATTTTATGATATCACAATGCTATTATGGCACCATGTGGAATGCCATCACAACAGAATTATAACATCACAATAATAATATAACATAACAATGCATTTATGACATCACAATGCTATCATGCAATCACATTATTTTTATCATATCACAATCGTATTATGACATCAGAGTGCTATTACAACATTGCTGTGGTAATATATCACAATGGAATTTTTACTTCAAAGTGGCATATATGACCTCAGTATACTACTATATCATCACAATATTTTTATGACATCACAATGATATCATGATATCACAATGGTATTATGACATCACAGTAGTATGACATCATAATGGTATGATGACCTCCCAATTGTATTCTGACATCACAATGCTATGATGACTTACCAATGTTGTCATGATATGCCAAAGGTATGACATGTCAATGTATTACAACATCACAATGCCATTATGACATCACTTTGCTATTATGATATCACAATGCTATTATATCTTCAAAATGATATAACTTCGCAATGGTGCCATGACATCACAATAGTGTAATGGCTTCACAATCGTATTTTGTAGGTGATGGTTAATATTTACTATTGGTTTATCTTTTATTACTGCTTGCTGTTAATCCTAAACAGCTGTATAACCAATTCATCACACAGAGACTGGGTTTATTTAGTTAAATAAGAACACAATGCTGGTCAATAGTTATTCTCTCCTAAAACTTCAAGCCCTCATAGTTACATAACATTTAGATTTTTCCCAGTATACTTGCTTCTTTTGCAGTCATTCTCTCCAGGCTGTTCCAATATCTCCCCTCCAGTTCTTCTGTCCAAGCCCTGCTCCCTTATCTACGCTCTTCCCACTCATTTCCTGTACTCGGTCTTTTCCTTCACTCAACATTGTGGCAGAATTTATGCTATATTCTGGTCTGTTTACACAAAGTTGAGACAGAATGCTTAGAATAAATATCACAATGCAATATCCGGATTGAAACCAGAGAGTGGAGGGTAGAAATCAGCTTATGAATGAACAAGAGTAAGGTGTATATATTTCAAAAGAACATTATACTAACAAAGTTATGAGAAATCACATGCTATGATGACATCACAATCGGGTTATGACCACAACATGTTATTATAACATCACATGGATATTATGACATCAAAACCCTACTATGACATTACAATGTTATTATTCATTCACAGTTCTATTATGACTTCAAAGTGGCATTATGAGATCACAATGTTATTCTGACATCTCAATGGTATTATGTCATCACAATGGTGTTATGACATCTCAGTGCTATTATAACATCCCAGTGGTATTATGCATAACAATCATGTCATGATATCCCAATGATATTATGACATCACCATTCTATTATTACTTTGTATTGTCATTATGACATCACATAAATATTATGTGGAATGCTATTATATCACAATGGCATTTTGACATCACACTGAGAGTGTGATGATTCATTATGATTTCAAAATGCTATTATATTACAATGGCATTTTGACATCACACTGAGAGTATGACATCACAAATGTATTATGACATCCCAATGCTATTCCGATATGATTGTGGCATCTCATCACAATGGAACTTTGACATCACAATGGCATTATGACCTGAAAAATAGTATTATGACATCGTGTTGCTCATATGACATCACAATGAAATTATACTAATATGATATAATACTGCTATTATGACATCACAATAGTATAATGACATCACGATGGTATGACATCACAAAGATATTTTTATTTCACACAATGGTTTTACAGTGCTCATAGATCATTGCAATGCTATTATGACATCACAATGATATAATGGCATGACAATGGTATGACATCAAAATGGTATTAGTTCACAGTGCTATTATGACAACACAATGGTATTTTGACTTCACAATGTTATTTTTATATCATAATGCTATGATGACATCACAATTCTATTATGACATCACAATAGTATGACATTGAAATGCTATTACAACAGTTACCCATAACTCTCTGTGATGTTAGAACATCATCTTCAGCCTTGTGGCTCAGAATATTTGGCAGACATATATGTGAAGTAGGAGCTATTTAGGACTTGTTTGTTTACTATGACTTGGAAATGTCAGGCAAAGGTATGACATCTCAATGCTGTGATGACATTCCAATGTTATGATATCACAAGTCTATTATGACATAACAATTGTATGACACCTCAATGCTCTTATGACATGATTATGGTATGACATCAAAATGGAATTTTGACATCACAATGCTATAAAACATCACAATATTATTACTATAAGATAGTTTCATGACATCACAAGGGAATTATGAAATCACAACATTATTATGACACAACAATCTATTATGCCATCACAAAGTATGATATCTCAAAGTTATTAAAAAATCACAATGGTATTAGGACATTACAATTTTATTGTGACATCACCATGCTATTATAGCATCACAACATGATTGTGTTATGACATCACAATTATATTATGACTTCAAAACGGTCTGACTTTACAATAATATTAAGACATCACTATGCTTTATAACATGATTGTGATATGACATCACAATGGAATTTTGAGATTACAAGGATTTTATGGCATCACAATGATATTAAGACAATACAATGCTATTATGACTTCAAAAAGGTATTATGACATCACAATGCTATTATTATGATATGATTGTGTAATGACATCACAATGGAATTATGACATTACAATGATATGACTTCACAATGGTATGACTTAAAAATGATAGTTTGTGATATCAAAGCTATGATGACATCACAAAGCTATATGACTTCAAAATTGTGCAATATTTCAAAGCTATTATGACAAAACAATAATATGACATCACCATGCTATTATAACATCACAATGCAATGATGACATCATATCCTATAATATCACAGTGCAATTATGACATCACAATGATATTTTATCATCAAAATGCTTTTTGTCATCACAGTGGTATTATGACTTCAAAATGGCATTCTGAATCCACAATATTATTATGACATCACAATGGAATTATGACATCACAAAAGTATCCTGATATCACTGTGCTATTATGACATTACAATGCAATAATGAAATCACAAACCTCTATGCTATTATGATATCCCAATGGTATTATGAAATACAATGGTATTCTGACTTCACAGTGGTATTTTGATGTCACAATATTGTCACAACATCTCAGTACTACCATTTAATTACAGTGGTATTATGACATCACAAATTATGATGACCCAATGCTATAATGACATCACAATGCTATTATGATTTCACAACCAGGTGATTTCACAATGGTATTAACAGATTACAATGCTATGATGACATCACAATACTATTATTTCATCACAATGCTTTGATTATATCACAGTGCTATTATGACATCAAAATGGTATTACAACACAACAATACTATGATGATATCACACTGCTCTTAGGACATCACAATGGTGTCATGGTATTACAATGGTGTTATGACACACCAATGGTATTATAACATCACAATGCTATTATGACTTCACAATGGTATGACATGTCAATTCTACTATGACATCACAATGATAAGCTATCACATGGTGTTATGCCATCACAATGATATTATATCACAATGGCTTTATGATATAAAAATGCTATTATTATATCCAAAAGCTGTTATGACATCACAATCATATTATGACATCATATTATGACATCACATTTCTATTATGATATCCCAATGCTTTTATGACATCAGAATGGTATTATGACATCACAATGCTATGTTGACATCATGATGGTATTATGACTTCAAAATGCTATTATGATATCACCATGCTATTAATACAGTGGTATTACATCAAGATGGTGCTATGATATCACAACAGAATTTTGACATCAAAATGTTATTATGACTTTACAACGGTATTACTTCACAATGCTATGATGACATCACAATGGTATTAAGACATCACAATGTTCTGAGGCCATCACAATATACTTATGCTATCACAATGTCATTCTGACATCAAAATTCATCATTATATCCTGCTGCGGACTGGCCCAGTCAGGTGCACTGTGGGAAAACCAGGGGTTCAGATATCAGGAAGGCACAGGTAGGTGAAATGACAGAGACCATACCAGGTAGTTGGTGTGGATCTACTGCAATTTACTGAAGTCAAGCTAGCACTTATATAATGATTACATAAAGAAGCACCTGAAGTTGACATATTTCCCGGAGCATTCAAACTTTTTACCAACAATACAAAGTTTACATTTTAACTGAAAGAGTAACCTCGTAGAAGCAGTGTCTATAAAAATCTTGGCCTAACAGACTCTTAAGCAGAGGAAACATAGAACTAGTGGTGTTTGCGCAGTTTACTGCTACTAATTAGTGAGTGGAAGGCCAGGGGCTGTCATTGCCCTCTGAACCAAGTTGGCTACAGATTTATAACCCCCCAAGAGTTAAGCCCTGAGGGAAATTCCTCCTGTTTATCTTGCTAAGGATTTACACTCTTTCCTTAGAGATAAGATGCTTGTCTGTAAAACTTATAGTATAATACAAAACTCTCTGACCTTCTATGTTTGCATATCTTCTTTTTGCCTCATCATAAACATGTGTTAGGTAATGGTTTTGTAGTACTTTTACTGCAGTGGGAATATCCAGAGCATTTATCCTAACAGATCCTGATTAAATATTATCTTTAGAAAGCCCTAAAACTCTTGTCCTCTTATTACCTACACTGTTTTTCCACAAGAAATTCCTGTTTCTGAATCTGATTTATTAGCTCTCCTAAAATGTTATTTTCCTTCTACTCTTATTTGCTAAAACTTTTAGTAATCTATTAGCAATGTGTTTCCTTGGATAGTTAATTTTACTGTTCCAAGAATCATAAAGAAACAGAAAAAAAATCTCCTCAATCCAATCATGTGACTAAGTAAGCTTGGGACTTTCAGAATACGTTTTTTGGCTTAGAAAGCCATGTTAGGGTTCTTGCTAGGGACCTCCAAGAAGCTGAATCCCATAGGAAACATGTCTTCCGTCTGGTAGCACAATCTATTGATATGCTACACTGATGACACTAGAGAGGGGGTAGCAATATCCCAATGTTATTCTGACATCTAAATGCTATTACTACATGATTGTTTTATGACACCACAAAGGAAATTTGACAATGACAATGCTATTATGATGTCACAATGTTCTTATAACATCACAATGTTATTATGACCTCCAAATATTATTATGACATCACAATCATGTTATGACATCACAATGCTATTATGGCTTCACAATGATATCTCAGTGCTATTATGACTTCACAATGATATGAAATCAAAATGCTATTACAACATCACAAAAGTATTATGACATCATAATACTATTATGACATCAAAATGTTATGACATCCCAGTGGTTTTAAATTTCAGTATGTTATTATGACATCACAATGCTAATATGCTATCATATTTTTACTATGACATCACAATGCTTGATGAAATCACAGTGCTCTTAAGACATGATTGTTTTATGATATCACAATGGAATTATGATATTACGATGCAATTCTGATTTCACAAAGATATGACTTTCCAATGATATTAAGACATCTCAATTCTATTATGACATTACAATGCTCTTATGACATCACAATGCTATTAGTATATCTCAATATTGTTATGCCATTATAGGATAAGAAATCACAATACTATTTTTACATCACAAACTTATTTTGACATCACAATTCTACAATGACATTACAATATTATGACATCCCTATGGTATTATGATTTCACAAGGTGATTATGACATCACATTGCTATTATGATTTCGCAATGATATTTTGACATGAAGCTGTTATGAAATCACAATGGAATTTTGAAATAAAAAAGCTATTATGACTTCACAACATTAAGACTACACAATGATATCAGGACATCCAATGCTATGATGACATCACACTGCTATTATGACATCACAACAAGATCAGGGCTTCAAAATTCATCATGACATTCCAATGCTATTATGATATCACAATGGTTGGTGTTGATTTGCTGAGAGGGAGAATGATGTCATGAAACAGGGGAAAGATGGAAAGAGTTTCAGGAGCCAGTTATTTTGAGAGCCAAGTGCACAGCCTGCTTGAGAGAAAGGCTGGGCAGCCCTACATACATCAATCTGGGCAGTTGAAAGCAACCCAGAGATGACAGTTCCTGTGTCCAAGACTCTTAGTTCAGGAAAAGTGTCACATATTTCTTTCACGTGGTCATTAGTAAAGTCCTGTGTCCTTGACATGTAACTTTCATATTATCACAGAAATCAATATTTTTTTAAATGTACAGATATGTCCTCAGTCAATGAATTACTTCCTGAGAAAAATGCTCCCTGACCAAGGCAAATTTTTGAACAAAAAGTTTTTATTGGACCTTGCTTATATTTTTGCAGAGTCCATACTAGATGTCACATCAGCAAGCAGATAATTTGTTGTAGTCTTTCCAGAGTACTAAGAACTTTACATACTGAACGACAAGCAACAGGCAGAGAGATGGAGATTGAATGTGACAGAGAGAGAAAGATCAGAGAGAGAAAGATCTAGATAGACAGAGACTTACAGAAACAAAGACTGAGAGACAGAGACTCATTCTGTTTGGTCACATTCATTGGCATATCAACCTCACACCCTCCTACAATGTAATTCCAACAGGAATTATCTTATCTAAGAAGACCATATCTCCTAACCCTTCCAAGACATTTTCTCACTGGGGATTCATCATGTAAATACATGAGCTTCAAGGGGAAATTTCAATTAAAATCACAAGGAAGTTGGAAAAGGTGGAGAGACTTCTAGGCTAAAAGAATATAGTTATCATGATAGTTTGTCATTCAATACAATGAATGACAACGTACAAGTTCTAAAGAACAGGACTGACAATCTCCTTTGTTGAAAATGTGGAATATTTCCATAAAGGAATATTATTCAGCTAAGAAAAGACATCATGATATTCTCAGGGAAATACATGGAACCAGGAAAAATCATCCTGGGTAAAGTAACTAAAATAAATAAAGACATATATGGTGTGTATTCAGTTATTAGGAGGCCTCTTAATTAGTGGGGGATAAAGTTCCAATAGGCCATCTAATTGTGACAAAACCAGTCTTATGCTAGGGGGATTTGATGGTAGTGAATTGAGTTGTTGGGTTAGGGCATCATATGGTAATTTTCAGACTACTCAGGCTGTTTTTATTAAAATATGTTACTCTCTGCCTTCAACTGATTGATCATTGCCATGTTATTGGATCCACAGAGATTCTTCCTTCTACATTAAATGGGATTGCATACAGAGACACACAGTCGTTTATTATGAACAGAGAGACCTTTAAATACCCACCTGTAAATATGATTTTCCAATGAAATTATCCCTCCCCTCAGCACTATGGGAAGCCTGTAGGAGAGGAGGCAAGGAGAGTGTTATAAGAAGGAGGAATTGCTTGGTTTGCCTGTGGTGTATATGAAGATTAGAATCTCACAACAGCGTAATGCAGCCATGATCATTCAGGCCTTTACAGCCATTGAAGAAGGACAGTCTCCCCAAGCATTCTTGGCTACCATAAAAAGCTAAAATGTTATGCTCAGGATGCGAGGCTAAGCACTGCACTCAGGGTCAGCCACTTTCGACCCAGAGAAGAGCAAGTCTGATTGCATGAGGGTTGATGCCCCAGGTCCCGCCTCTGAGAAAAAATGTATCAGATGGGTCTGATGCTCTTTGGGTGGGTGACACCTAAATGAACATCGGTACAAAGTCCCAATTTATTTCTAATATCAGAGATCAGACCTCTACTCTTGCCTGATGCATCTAAAACAAAAAGGGGGAACTGTAGAGAGCTGCGTAATGCTGCGCCTTAAAGATGGAGCTGGTTTCCGCCTTCCACCTTCCCGATGGTGAGTGCTCTCTGTCACAAACAATTCCACATTTGGCTAAGGCTGAGGATCTGGCTTGCTTCCATGTATGTGGACCTATTTGCATTGCCCACATGGCACCCTGGGGTTGGCTACCCAGAGGCTATTTAAGCTGTGGGCTGGCTTTCCCCAGGGTCCGATGATTGTTCAAGGTTCCTGAATAAACTGCATTGGAAAAAAAAAAAAAAAAAACAGAAGAAGGAGGAATTGAGGACACAAGGAGAACAATGCCCTGAGAATCAGGCCTCAGAGGAATATGATGCAGCCATCCTTGATGAGACCTGGTAAGCTAGGTTCAGATAGAAGGACAAGGCAGACCTCCCCTAAAAGAATCACACTAACTTTGTAACCTATGTTTCTTTTAATTGACTTAAAACTTATATTTTCAACTTTTAAACTCCTGTTAATTAAAGCCTCTTAGTGCTTCCCCAGAGAGCTGAGGAATGTAAAAGTTCCTGACATTAGCCATCTGCAAGAACAGAGATAAGGAAGAGAATAAGCAGAGCTCTCTACCAAGTGGAGGAAAAATCACCGGCCGGGACCTGTGTGAAAAACTGTTTGGAAACTGGGCCAAATGGCCCCAATCCTTCTCCTGAATAGATCCAGACCTTTGAACAAAGCCTGCAGCCTCCAATCCTCAGAACAACATGGGATGAGTTAATCATTCTCCCACCATTAACTGCAGCTATATCTCATATGGCAGGAAATTCCATAATGATTTGAAGATCAGATATTTACAATAGGGCTGACCATACCTAAGTGTGTCCAGAACCAACCAATTATTTTAAAAGTTAAATACCTCATATTACCATGAATTGCCAAGACTGCAACCTATGAAAATTCCTGCCCTTTGTATTTTAAAAACCAAAGACATTTTTCTCCCAGTGCCACTCCTTCCTGAATAGCAGGGGTGACCCCATTGCACAATGGTTAAAAGAAATCTCTTGTGATTTTGCATCCATGATTAGTCTTTTGAGTTCTCTTCACACCTTCTGGAAAATTAGGCTCATGCTGGGCCTAACACCCCTATCAGAGAACTAGAGATAGGTCATAGGTTTCACAAGGAAAAGTTACCTGTGGCACACTATCAGAGGTACTGGACATTGAGGAAAGTTTCTTTACTCATCTCCCTAGAAACCTCAAGATTCTCTCAGGTGCTGATTGGTGGAGACCAAGAATGATGTAATCCAATAGGTGAAAGCCAATGAGAATTACAACCCTACATGCTTCAATATGTGCAGCTGAAAGCACATAACCCAGAGATGTCAGTTCCTATGTCCAAGACTCTTAGGTCAGGAAAAGTGTCATATATTTCTTTCAAGTGTTCATTAATAAAGTCACATGCCCTTGACCTGTGAGTTTCACATTATGACAGATTCCATTATTAGTTGTTATATGCTCACATATATCTTCAGTCAGCAAATTACTTACTGTCCCTGATTAAGGCAAGTCTTTTAACAAAAAGTGTTTAATTGGGACCTTCTGTTCTGCCCAGTTCACAAACCCCAAAAGACCAGGAATGAACAGACTCAGCTGTAAATACATGAAGTTCTTTATATTACAAATTACCAGCTGATGCTTGGGCAAATACCCCCTACTGCCAAAGCAGTGATAGCTGACTGAGCACTGACCAGGTTAGTTTGGTGATTTAAAGATTCTCGTCCATCCCAGCATGCCCATGGCAGGGACAATTCCTGCCTGGTAAGCATCTATTGGTCAAAGAACTATATTTTGAATTGATTGGCTTTAGGAAGGTCCCCAGACCATACTGACCTTGTGTGCCTCCCTAGAGGGATTGGCCAGTTTCCTAGCTACTGTATCTCTAGTGGGTGGGGAAAGAATGCAGTAAGGTGGTCCTTCCCCTTAGGGATAACTAGACTTCTCCACCCACCTAATTCAGGCTTTAATTAATAATAGCTGTAATTTTTAATCTTTTGGTCTCCCACTTTCTCCTTTCCCACAATTATTTTAAGACCCATTCTTGGGTCTTCCTGATATGTCCCCATGTATTCTATAGACTTACCTTTTCACAATGGGATCTGAGTACCATTATGCATATTGTTTTTAAGCATTTTCTTTATGAAAGCCATTAAGTAATTGAAAATACAAAGCCCAAAAATAAAAATCAAAATGAGTAGGGGGTCCATTCAGGGTGGAGATAGGTGTAGTAAGCCACAAAGTAATATTATCCTTTCTCTATTGTCTCTATAGACTTTTAGCCCAGTTGTTGCAATATTAGTTTCCATTTCAGCTAAGCAGATGCCCAAGATAATAGCTAATGTCAAGGAGCCCCTTTTGACTTAGCATTTCAGCCTGCTAGGTGGGATTTGGGGCTGGAAATCTATCTTCTGGAGATTCTTCAGTTTCAACAATTGGACAGTTGGCATCAGGGGCTAGCGAGGCTGAAATGCCAGTCAAAGGCTGGGCAATGGTGCTGTCCCAAGTATCTGGTTACACCCAAAGAGGCAGGGAGCAATCATGTCAGTTTTCAGGAAGCCCAGTTTTCAGCTTGTAGTCCATAGCTGATCCCGGAACAGAGTCAAACATGTGAAAATATGCTGAGACAAATTCAGACTGGAGACAGAAGTTAAAATATGTCTATTAAATGGGAAAGACCAGGGAAAACCTCATCTGCAATCTTTTGAGCTATGCCAGATCCAGGCCACATTCTGAAACTCATACAATTTTTTTTTGGCATACAAAAGGAAATATATATTTAAAAAAAAACACTCAGAAAAGTATCATATCAGCAAATCACAAATTGAATATAACATTTTGAGAGTAACAGGTAAAACTGAATCCCACTGAATGAGTAGCAGTTAGCTGTTTGTTTTATAACTTTTATAAACAACTTAAGTGTGTCCACAGTAACATTTTTTCTTGGGGCATAGGTGTTGGTAATCAGCCATGAATGGAGCTTGGCCATTTTTCATACATTCACCATCCACTTTTAGCCCCATCTCTATGTTCACACTGGAAAGTTAGGCAGAAATGCATTCCTGGCTTTACTGCTAAACCTTGGATACTTGAATATTTCTTTATAAAGTAACTAGGAGGAATAGGTTTCACATATTCCTGTGTCAAAGTCTACCCCAGAAATGGCAGATATTAAGAATACTATAGTAAAGGTTATGGCTTTGGGTCAGATATACACATTAAACAGATGTTTTTAATGTGATGAGAAGCACCTTTCAGTCTATCTCCAGAAGACAACCAAAGGAAGTTAAAATCTCAAGCTGGTGACTGAATAAATAAGCAGTCAGTGCTCCATCAACTTATCAGAACTCTATTGATCAATGCCAAAACTCTGAACTTCTGGAATTTTTGTAACATAAGCACAACAGTAGCAAAGAGGAGAGAGAAATCTAAAGTATCTCTGATTTTTAATATGCTTTAAAATATTTTTATATCATTATAAGTTATTTTTATATGCCTTAAATAATTTATTTAAGACTCTCTAATCTTTTTTTTGCATTATTAATCCTGAAACGTTTTCGCAAATCAAATAACAACATTCTCTAGATTTTTAAAACCTAAACTCCTATATCCTCAGACCCTACATAAGCTTCATATTTTTTATCTATTTTTATATTTTAAGACAGAGGCAACTAACATGAATCCGGTGGGCAAGGCAAACCTGTTTTTTGTTTTTTATTCTTTTGTTTTTTTTGTTTTTTTTTTCTAAATAAGAGATCTAGTAACAAAAAGTTTTAACTAGCTAATGAACTGATCAATGAGTTAACAGTTGATTAACAGTTAATTGTCTGTTCTTTAGCTGCAAAGCTACGATTAGCTTAGCATAGCTGTCAAGGTGATCAGAGACCTGAGAAGGAGAAAGTATAAGATAAATAAATATACCATTCCATGTGCCAATCAAAATGACATAGATGACTAGTTAGACCATCACCTAGGCAGTGTCTCTGACTCCTGTGGTCTCAAGGCATCATGAGCAGAGGCGGTCCAGCCAGGCACAGATGAGAGACTGCTTCTGTAGAAAGAGGAACATGAGAGATTGACCACACCTTACCTCTCACATTGTGAAACTATAGCTCTCCAGGTGTCCACGGCTTTGTCCACAGTTTAGGCTGGGCCCTAATAGTGGACCAGTTGAGGCAGTATTGCCAAATGGTTACCATACAACAATCTGGAATCACCATCATCTGTGATGCCCAAATTTTCTCGGAGACCTTGGGGGAGCTACTACCAGGAATTTGGGACTCTGTCAAAATAAGCTTACACATGTTAAATGCTTATTCATCAGATCTCTGACAAGCTTGAGGGTCTGCGTATCTCAGTTACTCTTTGTCTTTATCATCTGCTCTAAACTGTGTCCTATAAAATAGAATGCTATATTCTCTAATTTTGGTGTATTTCTAAGAGGCATGTTTTAGAACTATTTTTTAAGTAGCCTAGGTTTAACCTTAAGAAAACCTAAACAAAGAGACTAGGTAAGGCTCAACTGCAGTATTTAGCATAACTTTAAATTTGCTCTTTCTGAACTATAATTAACGCAAACCTTCTAATCAGATGCAGTTCATAGAGAGGCTAGCAAATCTTGCTGCTCCTACCACTTGCATTAAAATTGAATAGTAAAAGGCTTTGCACTTAGCACTAATTAGAGGCTTGAACATAAATGATAGACCCACAAGGTTCACAACAAACCTACATCTCTATCCTCTCTATCCCTGAACCATCATGGTGGCTAGCAATATGTTAGCACAGGCTGCAACTGACAATACCAAACATAGCCATTAGGTGCTGCTGATGATACAGCAAACACTGTGGAGTATCCACAATCCCCCACAACAAAAAGTTCTAACATAGTGATCAAATAAGTTTTAGAACCAACTGCATAATAGAACAGTACAGAACAATTTTAAACTGTACAAACTATTCTGGCCAGAACAAAACTATCAGCCAGAATTCTTCCCCCTTTAAAAGAGCATAAAAAACATTTTGCAATGAAGACCACCAGCCTTTTAAATGAATTATAACATATTTTAAAATACAGTTCTTTCTCAAATCATATTAACTCTCTGACTTTTTATAATACATTCACTAACCTGCAACATTCTATATGCCTTCAGGTTCCTAGCCTCATTCTTCTGGCTTAACCAGACATTCTTATTTTAGACAAGCTATTTTTTAAAGTATCTCTTGATCTCTCCCTTGTTTTTCAGACAACATAAAAACTCTCCCCAAAATCCTTTTCATCCTGACATGATCCTGCTGGAGCCCAGTCTCCACAATTTGCTTTTTATAGGCAAAGCAAAAACAAGTTACATTAATACAAAAAGAAGTTCTGACACTGCCAATTTTTTTCCCAAAATTACTTTCCTGTAGCAGATATGGTAGTCCAAGATCACATAAACAAACTCTAAGGAATTTAGAACAGGTTTTAAGGAACTTGGTGAAACTTCCTCTTTTTTCTGTGGCAAGGTGAAGTCCAGGGTGGTAACATGTTTTTCCATAAATAAAACGGTTTAAGAAGCAAACAGCTCTCCACAGGATTCATTGAATACTGCAATTTTATCAATTAGTGCAAACCATATGTCTTAGTTTCATTTAGTAAAATAAATAAATACCAAAGTATTTTGTTCTCCCCCAAAGGATCGAGAAGCTTTCAAATTTTCTGTTAGTCTACCCAAGATCATTGCCATACCCAAATGTCTGATAAATTTCAAACTTTTTATAACCTTAAACATTTTCTAAAACCTATTTTTGCAATATCAAAATAAAGTACCCCCTTTGTAGAAGAGAAGTCAAAAGGCATAACCATAATTTTAAAAGTCAAAACCAGATTTTAAAGCCATAATTCACCAGTGAAAACAATCCAATCTCTAAAATCAATACCAATTTAAAATAACCCATCCCTTTAATCTAGAAGGAAACATGTGACTACCAAGATGGCAGTCACAGTTCACATTACATTTTAAGAGGCTTATTTTTAAGATGGCAGAGTCATACCCCTTGGCAACCTATATTGTTGCCTTTAAACATGTGCGTTTATAAACCTTATAAAAACATAGGCACAAATATACATTTTAAACAAGTTTGAATTTAACCTTTAAATATACCAAATCATTTTTTTATCGTATTAAAGATGACCTACAGAGCATAAGATTAGACAAAGAAGAACATGATGGCCATACATACAAAAACAAAGAAATAGTGCACAGACATTGAGACAAAAGAAAACACTCACCAGGTGGCCAAATTTGTCAGGACCAAAACTGATTCTTCTGAGGCAGGCCTAACATATTGATTCCTCCTGCTGCTACACCCAAGTGTGTGGAGCAGGCATTGGTCCTGTTGCCCCAGGCAACACTGAGAGTGGGCTATTGCCCCAGAAGAAACCTAGTCGTGCTCACTTGGACTAGGCTGTCTGGGCCTGTGAGAGCGGGCCTTCCAGAGCTTACAGTGTGGAGAAGTGACTATGCCCTACCTGGAGCCATGAGTACAAGGTCACATTATTCGCGACAAACTGGACAAAGTCACTATGCTCTGCCATGTTGGAAATGTGTTTGGCAAAGGTCTAATAATTTTACTCCCAACAGACATACAAAAAAAAAAAAAACAAAAAAAAAAAAAACAAAGACTAGACAGATTACCCACTGAAATACTGATGAAGCCAGAGGCATCCCCCTGAACTTCAGCAGCTGTGACTACCAGTGCTTCCACATTGATCACGCCTTGCTACCCAAATACTGACACCCCAAGACCTGAGGAATTTTCAGAATAGAGTACAGAAAATAATGCACACACAGAGAGTGCACAGAAACATTTAGACACTGACTGCATAAAAAAATCTCTGGGTCAGGTTCCTGGAATGTTGGCATCAGGGACAAGCCCCCAAAATGTTCTGCCCATTTCAGGAATCCCAAAAGACCAGGAATAAACAGACTCTGCTGTAAATACATGAGGTTCTTTTTATTGTAAATTGCAAGCTGCAGCTTGGGCCCACACCCCCCACTGCCTAAGCAGTGGGAGCTGTGTGAGCACTGCCCAGGTTAGTTGCATGATTTAAAGATTTTGGTCTATCCCAGCATGATCAAGGCAGGGGCAATTCCTGTCTGGTAAGCATCTATTGGTCAAAATGCTACATTTTGAATTGATTGTCTATAGGAAGGTCCCAGGACCATAATGACCTGGTGCACCTCTCTGGGGTGATGGGCCAATTTCCTAGCAACTGTATCTCTAGTGGGTGGGGAAAGAATGCAGTAATGTGGTCCTTCCCCTCAGGGCATGACTAGACTTCTCCACCCACCTAATTCAGGCTTTAATTAATAATAGCTGCTAAAAATTAATCTTTTGGTCTCTCACTTGCTTATATTTTTAGAGACCATCCAAGATGTCACATTGGCAAGCAGTCATCTTGGTGTAGTTCTTCAGCAGAAATGAGAGCTTTTCATACTGAATCACAAGTGGCAGACAGAGAGATGGAGACAGAGAGAGACAAAAAGAGAAAGAGCTAGAGAAAAAGATTCAGAAATATTAAGACCTACACCAAAAGAAACAATGATATAAAATGACCTAGACCAAGATTCCATTCCATTTGGTTTGTTCCATTTTCTTGGCATATCCACTTCCAGGCACAACATCCTATAATATAACCTCAAAAGGATTATATGTTTTTAATATTTTTCATTTTAGTTTTTATTAACTATACTTTATTCAATTTGTATCCTCCCATCAACCCCTCCATCTTCCCTTTCTAAACCTACCATTCCTCCTTCTTGTCTACTCATGCCCTTCCTCATATCCACTGATAGGGGAGGTCTTCTACTCCTTCACTCCCATGCTACTCTATAAGATCTCATCAGGAGTGGCTGCTTTGTCTTCCTCTGTGGCCTGATAAGGCTACTCCCACATCACAGTGTGGATTTCAAAGAGTAGGCTAAACACTTCATGTCAGAGTCAGTCCATGTTCCCATTACTATGAAACCACCTTGGACAGTGAACTGCCATGGGGTACATGTGTGCAGAAGTTATCTCCATCCATGGTACTTGGTTGGGCTATGAGTCTCAGGAAAGATCCCTGTCCTCAGATTTTTTGGTTCTGTTGCTCTCCTGTGGAGTTCCTGTCTTCTCCAGATCATACTATTTCCAAATTCTTTCATTATATTCCATGCACTCTGCCTAAGAGTTTGCATAAGTTTCAGCATCTACTTTGATAGTCTGCAGTGGTGAGACTTTCAGAGGTCCACTGTGGCAGATCCTAACATGTTCCCTGTTTTCTTCTTCTTCTGATGTCCATATTCTTGCCCTTTCTGGATGGGAATTGAGCATTTTAGCGAGAGTCTTCCCTCTTGATTAATTTTTAGGTGTACAGATTTTACTAGGTTTATCCTATATTATATCTCTATATGAATGAGTATATATGGTGGGTGTCTGTCTCTTTCTGGGATAGCTCACTTTCAGTTCCCAACATTTACTAGAAACTTTCATGACTTCCTTGTTTTTTATTGCTGAATAATATTTCATTGTGTAGATGTTCTACAATTTCTGTATCCATTCTTCAGTTGTGGGGCATCTGGGTTGTTTCCAGGTTCTGGCTATTACAAATAAAGCTGATACAAACATGGTTGAGCAAATGCCATTATTGTGTATTTGAGAATCTTTTGGATATATGCCTATGAGTGGAATAGCTGGATTTAGAGGAAGCGCTATTTGTAGTTGTCTGATAAAGTACCAGATTGATTTGCAGAGTGATTGTACAAGGTTACATTCCCACCAGCAGTGGTACAAGAATACATTCCCAACAGCAGTGGAGAATGGTTCCCCCTCTTCACAACCTCTCCAGCATTTGTTGTCACTTGAGTTTTTGATATTGGTCATTCTGATGGGTGTAAGGTGAAATCTCAGGGTCATTTTGATTTGCAATTCTCTGATGGCTAAACACGATGAGTATTCCTTTCAGTGTTTATCTGCCATTTGATATTCCTCAATAGAGAATTCTGTTTAGATCTGTGCCCCATTGTTTAATTGCATTACTTGATTTGTTGTTTTTCACCTTCTTTAGTTATTTATATATACTGGATATTGACCTTATGTCACATAAAGGCTTGGTGAAGATTCTTTCCCAATTTGTTGGCATTGTTTTTGTTTTGATGACAGTGTCCTTTGTTTTAAAGAAGCTTTTCAGTTCATGAGGTCACATTTACTGATTTTTTTTAATATCTGTTTATTTGGTTTTTTTAATTTTATTTTTTCCTATCAGTTACCGTTTATTAACTCTGTATCCCAGCCATATCCCGCTCCCTCATTCCCTCCCAGTCCCTTCCTACCTCCCTCATCTCCACCGTGCCCCTTTCCAAGGCCACTGATAGGAGGGGACCCCCTCCCCATTCATCTGATCCTGTTTTATCAAGTGTCTTCAGGACTGGCTGCAAAGTTCTCCTCTGTGGTCTACCAGGACTGCTCCTCCCATGGGGGTGGGGAGGCCAAAGAGCCAGTCATTGAGTTCCTGTTAGAAATAGTCCTTGTTCCCCTCACTTTGGGAAACCAATTGGTTACTGAGCTACCACAGGCTACATCTGAGAGGAGGTTCTAGGTTATATCCATACATGGTCCTTGGTTGAATGTCAGTCTCAGAAAAGACCATGTGCCCAGATATATTTGGTCCTTGTGGAGCTCCTATCCTTTCCCCATCAGACTAACTCCCCTTCTCTCTTATGTTTCCCTGTACTCTGCCAAAGGTTTGGTCATGGGTCTTTGCTTTGAAAACACTGCTAAGACTCTAACTGAGACTTTCAGATGCTCTCAGTAGACTCCTGTCATATGTTCAATGCACATCCCATCTGTCTTTCTAAACGAGGATTGATCATCTTACCCCATATCTGCTCTCTTGATTATCTTTTTTAGGTGTATAGATTTCATTATGTTTATCATTTCTTGTAGGTCTATATAAGTGAGTATATACCGTGTTTGTCTTTCTCCTTCTGGGATATTTCACTCAGAATGATCTTTTCTAGATCCCAGCATTTGCCTGCAAATTTCATGATTTCCTCTTTTTTGATTGCTGAGTAGTATTCCATTGTCTAAAAATACCACAATTTCTGTACCCATTCCTCCATTGATGGACATCTGGGTTGTTTCCCGGTTCTGGCTATTACAAATAAAGCTGCTATAAACATGGTTGAGCAAGTATCCCTTTTGTGTACTTGAGCAAAGTTTGGGTATATACCTAGCAGTGGTATAGCTGGGTCTTGAGGAAGCACTATTTCTAATTGTCTTAGAAAGTGCCAGATCTATTTCCAGAGTGGTTGTACCAGTTTACATTCCCACCAGCAATGTAGGAGTGTTCCCCTTTCTCTACAACCTCTCCAGCATGTGTTGTCACTTGAGTTTTTCATCATGGCCATTCTCATGATTGTAAGGGTCGTTTTGATTTATATTTCCATGATGGCTAATGAGGTTGAGCATTTCTTTAAGTATTTCTCTGCCATTTGACATTCCTCTGTTGAGAATTCTCTGCTTAGCTCTGTTCTATATTTTTTTAACTGGATTACTTGGTTTGCTGCTTTTCAGCTTCTTTAGTTCTTTGTATATACTGGATATTATTCCTCTGTCAAATAAAGGGTTAGTGAAGATTCTTTCCCAATCTGTAGGCAGTCATTTTGTTTTGATGATGGTGTCCTTTGCTTTACAGAAGGTTTTCAGTTTCATGAGGTCCCATTTATTGATTGTTGCTCTTAGAGCCTGTGCTATTGGTGTTCTGTTCAGGAAATTGTCTCCTGTGCCAATGAGGTCTAGGCTGTTCCCAACTTTTTCTTCTAACAGATTTAGAGTATCTGGTTTTATGCTGAGGTCTTTGATCCACTTGGACTTTAGTGTTGTGCAGGGTGATAAATATAGATCTATTTTCATTTTTCTGCATGTGGACATCCAGTAGGACCAGCACCATTTGCTGAAGATGCTGTCTTTTTTAAATTGAATGGTTTTGGCTTCTTTGTCAAAAATCGAATATTCATACGTGTGTGGGTTTATTTCTGGGTCTTCTATTTGGTTCAATTGATCCTCCTTTCTTTTTTTATGCCAATACCATGCAGGTTTTTTGTTGTTGTTGTTTTGTTTTGTTTTTACTATTACTCTATAGTAAAACTTGAGATCAGGGATGGAGATACCTCCTGATGTTCTGTTGTTGTACAGAATTGTTTTGGAGATTCTGGGTTTTTTGTTTCTCCATATGAAGCTGAGAATCTTTTTTTCAAGTTCTGTAAAGAATTGAGTTGGTATTTTAATGGGAATTGCATTGAATCTGTAGATTGCTTTTGGCAGGATGGCCATTTTCACAATGCTAATCCTACCAATCCATGAGAATGGGAGATCTTTCCATCTTCTGAGATCTTCTAAAATTTCTTTCTTCAGAGACTTGAAGTTTTTCTCAAACAGGTCTTTCACTTGCTTGGTTAGTGTCACCTCAAGGTACTTTATGTTATTAGTGGCTATTATGAAGGGTATTGTTTCCCTAATTTCTTTCTTGGCCCCTTTGTCTTTGGTATACAGGAGGGCTTCTGATTTTTTTTTTTTTGAGTTGATTTTGTATCCTGCCAGTTTTCTGAAGGTGTTTATCATATGCAGGAGTTCTCTGGTTGAATTTTTGGGGTCGCTCATATATACTATCATATCATCTTTGAATAGTGACTCTTTGACCTCTTCCTTTCTGATTTGTATCCCCTTGATCTCCTCTAGTTTTCTTATTGCTCTGGCTAGGACTTCAAGTACTATGTTGAAGAGATATGGAGACAATGGGCAGCCTTGTCTTGTCCCTGATTTCAGTGGGATTGATGTAAGTTTCTCTCCTTTGAGTTTGATGTTGGCTATAGGCTTGCTGTATATTGCGTTTTCTATGTTTAGATATGTGCCTGCATCCCTGATCTCTCCAAGACTTTAAACATGAATGGGTGCTAGACATTGTCAAATGCTTTTTCAGCATCTAAGGAGATGATCATGTGGTTTTTCTCCTTCAGTTTGTTTATGTGGTAGATTACATTGATGGATTTCCATATATTGAACCATCCTTGCATTCCTAGGATGAAGCCTACTTGGTCATGGTGGATGATATCTTTGATGTGTTCTTGGATTTGGTTTGCAAGTATTTTATTGAGTATTTTTGCGTCAACATTCATAAGAGAAATAGGTCTGAAGTTCTCTTTTTTTTGTTGGGTCTTTGTGTGGTTTAGGTATCAGGGTGACTGTTGCTTTGGGAATGAGTTTGGTAATTTACCTTCTGTTTCTATTTTGTGGAATAGTTTGAGAAGAATTGGTATTAGCACTTCTTTGAAGGTCTGGTAGATTTCTGCGATGAAACCATCAGGCCCAGGGCTTTTTTTGGAGGTGAGACTGTGAATAACTGCTTCAATTTCCTTGGGGGATATATGGCTATTCAGTCTTTCTACCTGGTTTTGACTTAAAGTTGGAAGATGAAATCTATCAAGAAAATTGTGCATTTCATTTAGGTTTTCAAATTTTGTTGCATATAGGCTTTTGTAGTATGACCTAATGATTGTTTGAATTTCCTCAGTGTCTGTAGTTATGTCACCTTTTTCATCTCTGATTTTGTTGATTTGGATAGATTCTCTCTGCTTTTTATTCAGTTTGGCTAAGGGTTTGTCTATCTTGTTGATTTTCTCAAAGAACCAGATTTTTGTTTCATTGATTCTTTGAATAGCTTTATTTGTTTCTAATTGATTGATCTCAGCCCTGAGTTTGATTATTTCTAGCTGTCTACTCCTCTTGGGTGTATCTGCTTCTTTTTTTTGTTCTAGGGTTTTCAGTTGGGCCATTAAGTTGTTTGTATGTGATGTTACGAATTTCTTCTTGCAGGCACTTAGTGCTATAAATTTTCCCCTGAGCACTGCTTTCAATGTGTCCCATAAATTTGGGTGTGTTGTACTTTCATTTTCATTGAATTCTAGGAAGCCTTTAATTTCTTTATTTCTTCCTTAACCCAACTGTCATTGAGTAACAAGTTGTTCAGTTTCCATGTGTGTGTTGGCTTTTTGTTATTTCTGTTGTTGTTGAGGTCCAGCTTTAGTCCATAGTGGTCAGATAGAATACAAGGGATTGTTTCAATCTTTTTGTATCTGTTGAGGCTTGCTTTATGACCAACTATATGGTGTATTTTGGAAAAGGTTCCATGCGGTGCTGAAAAGAAGGTATAATCTTTTGAGTTTGGATGCAAAGATCTGTAGACGTCTACTAGGTCCATTTGATTTGGGGTCTGTGTAAGTGTTTTTATTTCCCTATTTGTTTTTTGTCTAGTTAAACTGTCCCTTGGTGAGAGTGGAGTGTTGAAGTCTCCCATTATTTAAGGTATTAGGATCAATGTGTAATTTAGGCTGTAATATTGTTTCATTTATGAATGTAGGTGCTCTTGTATTTGGGGCATAGATATTCAAAATTGTGATGTCCTCTTGGTGGATTTTTCCTTTGATGAGAATACAGTGGCCCTCCTTATCTTTTTTGATTAACTTGGGTTGAAAGTCTATTTCATTAGATATTAGGATGGCTACTCCAGCTTGTTTTCTGGAACCATTTGCTTGAAAAACAGTTTTCCAGCTCTTTACTCTGAGGTAGTGTTTATCTTTATTGCATAGGTTTGGTTCTTGGATGCAACTGAATGTTGGATCCTGTTTCAGCAACCATTCGTTAGTCTGTTTCTTTTTATTGGGGAGTTGAGTCCATTGATGTTGATAGAGATTAGTGAACAACAATTGTTACTTACTTTAGATGTGGGGTTGGTGGTGTCACTGAGTTTCATTGCTTGTATTTTTTTGGTTTGTTTGTTTTTGTGTATTTATCTATTTCCTCTGATGTTGTTCTCTTTGGTTTGGAGTTTCCCTTCAAGTAACTTCTGTAGAGATGGGTTACTATGTAGATATTGTTTAAATTTGGTTTTGTCTTGGAATATTTTGAATTCTCCATCTATGTTGATTGAAAGTTTTGCTGGTTATAGTAGTCTGTGTTGGAATCTGTGGTCCCTTTAAGGACTGTATGATTTCTGTCCAGGCCCTTCTGGCTTTCATAATTTCTTTTGAGAAGTCTGGTGTGATTCTGTATAGGTCTACCTTCATATGTTACTTGGCCTTTTTCCCTTGCTGCTTTTAGAACTTATTCTTTGTTCTGTAGGTTCAGTGTTTTGACTATGTTGTGACATGAAGGGTTTCTTTTCTGGTCTAGTCTACTTGGTGTTCTGTAGGCCTCTTGTTTGTTTATGGCCATCTCCTTCTTTAAGTTGGGAAAGTTTACTTCTATAATTTTCTTGAAAATATTTTCCTGACCTTTGAGCCTGATTTCTCCTTTTTCTTCTACTCCTGTTATTCTTAGGTTTTGTCTTTTCATGGTGTCCTTGATTTCTTGTATGTTTTGTGTTTTTAACTTTTCCGATTTTATTTTTTCTTTGAGAGACATGTCAATTTCTGCAACTGTATCTTTGGCTCCTGAGATTCTTTCTTCCATCTCTTGTATTCTGTTGGTGATGCTTACCTTTCTAGTTCCTGATTTTTTCTCTATGTTTTCCAGCTCTTGGTTTTTCTCTATTTGTGTTTTCTTTATTGATTTAATTCTGTTTTCATGTCTTTCACCATTTTTTTCATCTGTTTGAATTTGGAGTCCTGCTTTTCTATGGCAGCTTCTATTTTTTTTATCCGTTTCCTCTCTATGTATCACTAATTGTGCCTTTACTTTTTTGGGTATAATTTCCTGTATTTCTATGAGAGCTTTATTTATTTCTTCTTTATTTGCCTTCATTTGGGTGGACATTTCTTTGAGCATTTTGTGCATTTCTTCTTTGTTTGCCTCAATTTTCTTGGTCATTTCTCTGAGAGCACAATTTGTTTCCTCTTGGTAGTCTCGATTTCTTTGGCTATTTCTCTGAGGGCTTTGTTCATTTCATCTTTATGGGCCTCTAATAGCTGGAGAAACATAGTTTTGAGGTTGTTTTCTTGTATATATAGTGAATTGAAGTGTCCATTGTTTTGTAGGGTTGCTGGTGAAGTCATTATGACCTGATTTTTGTTGGGAGTTTCTTATGTTTGCCTCTAGCCATCTGGTTGTTTATAATCGTCACTGTTTGTTCCTTGAGATTGTAGTTCGGGCTATGATTGTCTCTTTCTGTTTTCTGGACTGTTTTTTCAGGAAGATGATAGAGGTTCACTGGTTTGGGAGTGTGCACTGTGGTTTCAGTTTTGCCTAAGTAAGAAATGTGATGTTGGCTCTATTTGCATGTGCTTTTAGCAGGCACAGTGTACATGCGTGGATTCTCTGCCTTTGCTGTGGCCTGCAGGCCACTATTACACAGTTCTGTCTAAGATCCAGGGATTGTTTGCCTAGATTACACTGGTGGACCCTCAAGGCAGAGGCTACAACATTGGGGTCCCTATCCCAAGAATCCCTATGATGTCCACACTAAGAGTGTGGGTGGCAAGGATCTCATTGGTTGCTTCTGTGGAGAGGCCCTGGGTCTGGGGTAAACTCTCCCTAGAAGGCTCACTCACTCTCTTGCAGGACCAGTTGGAATGCACAGGGGTTCCCCTTGTTCTCTACTCTCTGATTTGGTCCTGCTGTGGAAAATGGGTGGGTAGGCTAACAGTCAGCTCTGTGGCACCTTGGCCGCAGGACTCAGTATCCACCTTTCCTGTGTGCTGCCTCTCTGTCCTTTCCCTCTGCCAGGAGGGGTTATGTTGACTGGTCCCAGGGTGGCATGGGAAAGAGTTAGGTTGAGTGTTCTCAATCCCAGATCCCAGATCCCAGGCCCAGATCTCTCTGCCAGAAGCAGCCTGGCGGTAGAGCCTATGTTTGCTGATCCTGAGAGAGTACCGGGTAGGGTTGGGTGTCCTCATGTCCAGAGCTTGGGTTTATCTGCTAGGAGCCGCTGGGTGAGCTGGAGAGATGGTGCTATGTCCTTGGCAGCCTTTCTCTCTGTCCTTCCCCTCTGACCTTCCCCTCCACTACGGCAAGCTTTTGGAGGTGCTCTTAGGGGAGTGGCAGAAGGGGTTGGGGCTTCTCAGTCCAATCCTGAGCTGAGGTTTCTCTGCCAAGGGTCGGGGTGCACCTCTGATAGAACTTGCTGCTAGACCTAATTGTGCTGGACACAGGAGAATCTCAGGATGTGTAGAATGACCACAGTCCCAGATCCCGAGCTGAAGTTTGGTTGCTAGGAGCAGCTGGCAGCACTGGAGTTCTGGCACTGTGAAGCTGCTGTGTACCTCTTTATCCTTCTGCTCACCTGCAGCAGGGTTTTGGCAGTGTTTGGGGGAGTGCCCGAAAGGATTGGGTTTTCTCAGCCCCAATCTCAGGTTGGGGTACAGACAATATGATCAGTGGCAGATTCTGCTGGAGGCCTCCTGCCTCCTCCCAAGAGTGAGTAGAGATTGAGCTGAGTGTGCAGCTGCTCTCTGCACATGTGGCGCAGAGCTCAGTTGTGATGGCAGCGGGTACCCGCATTCAGCGAGACCTTCCAGGGAAATACTGGGTGACCTGTGATCAGTCTTGTAACTTTCCTTCCCTGTGGGTTTTTTTTTTTTTTTTTTGGGACTGGGGCTCCCAGTCTCTGACACCCTTGTGCCCACCAATCAGCCTGGGAAAGTAATCAGGACACACAGACTTGAGGCACCAGCCCAGAGACCCAGAGCCCTCATTACCTGGGTTTTGTTCCAGGTTCTGGCTGTGCGGCCCAAGAGTGGACTGGACAAATTCCCATGCCATGGGAGCCTCCCCTCACCTGGGAAACACGATAGCTGTTGTTTGAGGGGCCAGAGTTCAGTCTCCCAGTCACTGCATGGAGTGTTATGTCCTGCTTCTCAGACACAGTGTTCTCCTAGCGCCACCATCTTGCCCCCCCCCCCCAATTTACTGATTTTTGTTCTTAGATCCTGTGCTGTTGGTGTTGTGTTCAGGAAGGTGTCTCCTGTGCCAAAAAGTTCAAGGCTCTTCCCCAATTTTTTTTCTAACTGATTTAATGTGTCTGGTTTTATGTTGAGGCCTTTGATCCACTTGGACTTTAGTTTTTTTTGCAGGATGATAAGTATGGATCTATTTGCATGTTTCTACATTTAGACATCCAGTTAGACCAGCAGCATTTGTTGAAGATACTATATTTTTTTTCAATTGTATGCTTTTGGCATCTTTGTAAATAATCAGTTGTCCATAGTGTGTGGTTATTCTCTTCGGTTCTATTGATCCACCATTCTGTTTTTATGCCCATCCCAGGCAGTTTTTATTACTGTTGCTCTATAGTACAGCTTGAGATCCAGGATGGAAATACATCCAGAAGATATTTAATTGTAGAGGATTGCTTTGGAAATTCTGGGTTTTTTGTTTTTCCATATAAAATTGAGAATTTTTCTTTCAAGGTCTATAAAGAATTGTGTTGGTAATTTTATGGGGACTACATTGAATCTATGGATTGCTTTTGGTTAGATGGCTATTTTTACTATGTTAAGCCTGCCAAGCCAGGAGCATGGAAGATCTTTTCAACTTCTTATATCTGTGTCTAAGTCTTTTCTACATTCTTTAAATTTTCTTAATACAAGTCTCTTTATGTCTTTTACCAAATACAGAAACAGATCAAAGATATCATCCACTATGACCAAGCAGGCTTCATCCGAGGTATGCAGGCGTGATACAATATATGGAAAGTCATCAGTGTTATCCGTCATATTGACAAACTGAAATAAAAATAGCACATGACAATCTCCTTAGATCCTGAAAAAGCATTTGTGAAAATCTAACATCCATTAATGTTTAACATATTGTAGAAATCAGAGATACAAGGCACATATCTAAATATAGTAAAGGGAATATAAAGCAAGACTATAGCCAACATCCAACTAAACTGAGAGATACTTTAAGCAATGCCATTGAGGCTGCCCACTCTCCCCATACCCAACATCTCTGGAATTCCTTGCTAGAGAAAAAGACAATTGAAGCAGATCAAGGCAATAAAAATGTGAAATGAACAAGTCAAAGCATCACTATTTGCAGATTATATGATAATGGACCAGACTGAACACCAAAATTTTACCAGGGAATTTTACACCTAATAAACAACTTTGTAAATGTGTCTGGACACAAAATTAACTTAAAAAGAAAACACAAATCAGTAGCCCTCTTGTATACAAAGACAAAAGAGCTGAGAAAGATATTAGGGAAACAAAAGAAATTATATAATCTAACAAGGCCATACCTCCTAACCCTTCCTAGACATTTCCTCACTGGAGACTCCTCATGGAAATAGATGAGCTTCAAGGGAACATTGCAATTAAAACCACCAGGGAGCAGAAGAAGGAGGGACTTCTAGTCTAAAAGAACATAGTTATCCTGATAGTTTATCATTCAATACCATGATTAAAGTCCTTGAAATTTCTGAGGACTAAAGAACAGGACTGACAATCTCCTTTAGAAAAAAAAATGGAATACTTCTGCAACGGAGTATTATTCAGCTAAGAAAATGACAGCATGGTACTTTCAAGCACATGGATGGAACCAGGAAAATCATTCTTTGTGAAGTAACTAAAATAGAAATTCAAATATGGTTTGTTTTTACTTATTGGGAAGTCTCCTAATAATGGGGAATAAAGTTCCAAAAGGCCATCTATTGTGACCAAATCAGTCTGATAGACTTAGATGAGAAGGATGGGGATGAAGTCCTTCCCTATCAGTGGACATGGAGAAAGGTATGCTTGGACAAGTGGGAGGAAGGTGGGATTGGGAGGGAAGAGGTTATAGTGGTATACAAAGTGAATAAAGTGTAATTGATAAACATTAAAATAAAAAAATGTTAAAAAATATAATTCCTTTTGGAGATATATTATTGGAGGGCCTACTCTGAGGTTGATATGCCAATGAAAGTGACCAAAAAAAGGAGTCTCTGTCTCTAGGTATCTGTCACTTTGTATCTTTGTTTCTGTTGATATTGGTCTCTCTATTTCTGAATCTGTTTCTGGAGCTCTTTCTCTCTCTGTCTCTTTCAGTTTTCCTTTCTCTGACTGAATCTTGTGGTTCAGTATGAAAACCTCTCAGTTCTGCTGAAGGACTACAAAATGATAACTGACTGCTTGTTGACATGACATCCTGGATGGTCTCTGTAAAAATATAAGCAAGGTCCCAATTTAATGCCCTAATGTTCAAAGAGTTGCCTTTGTCAGGGAACATTTTTCCTGTAAATATATTCATGATAGAGGACATGTTTATACATTTAACAAATATAATGAAATCTGTGATGATGTAAAAGTTACATGTCAAGGACATGTGACTTTATTAATGACCACTTGAAAGAAATATGTGACACTTTTCCTGAACTAAGAGTCTTGGACACATGAACTGTCATCTCTGGGTTATGTGCTTTCAGCTGCCCAGATTGAGGCATGTAGGGCTGCTGGACCTTTCTCTCAATCAGACTGTCCACATGACCCTTTTAATAAGTGGCTCCTGAAACCCTTACTGGCTTTAGCTTCTTTCATGACTTCATTTTCCTGCTCAGCTATTCAACACCTGAGAGAATCTTGAAGTTTCCATAGAAATGAGTAAACAAACTTTCCTCAGTGTCCAGTATCTCTGCTGCTGGGCATATGTGACTTTTGTTGTGAAACCCAGAAGCCTTTATACCATCCCTTTATTCAAATCCTACCTCTTCACTTGTGTTTACCTCTATAACAATGTCAGGTAGGAAATGAAACTTTATTGTTTATTTTATTGAACAGTTTCTTATGTATGGAGGCTTCAAAATGATGTGGGATTAAGGCGAATGTACCGAATGACTAGGTGGTCTCCTAATGTGGTCTTGGTTCTGAAATTTCCTAGGTTGTGCCTAAGAACTGAGCAGTTGCTCACATACTCACTAAATGTACCTTCACATTTTTATTAATATACTGTGGGTATTGAGTCTTTAAGAACAGGAAAAAGAGAAGCAAACCTGACAATTCCTAGAAATGGTTTGGCTTAAACAGAGAATGATAGGTTAGTGCAAAAGGAGAATTGAAGGCAAGATATTTTTGACAGCTGGTGTTGTTAAACACTAGTGTTGCAAATCCTCTTTTAGCAGGGTTGCCTTGGCTGACCTGGCTGAATCAGCAGCTCTGTCCTAACATGGGTCACTGAAGAACCTTCTTGGTGCTGAGGTTTAAATTTAAAACGGAGCCTTCAGTACAGAAAAGTGGGTCAGTGTTATAGACCTACGAAAAAGGAGCTGCTGTGTCCTCAAGACAAACCCTCTAAACTTAGTATTAGTACCAGGACTGATTATTCAGAGGTGTAACCTGAGCTCATGGGGTCTGACATAGCTGGGTAATCACTAGATCATGGCTAGGATACTCTACTACATAATTAGTTCCTGGAAAGCATGCCTTACAAAGTCAAATTCTGCTCTCCACTGGTAGAATCTATTCTTGTTAAAAGTCATTGTAAAAGTTATCAACATATTATTTTATTTATGTGGGAATTTCATGTAACCATACATTACACTTCTTTTCCACTGTTCCCAGGTTCAAATTCCTACCCATGTGTCACACTAAATTTTTATTCTTTAAAGTACATCAATATATGTTTGTGATATTCACATTGGAACATTATCAGAGTCTGAGTGCCAAGTCCTTTAAAGAAAAGTGAATTCATCCTTACTACACACTGGCCCCACCCCCAAGAATAAGACATCAGTACTGAAGAGCTCTATACTTCATCACTTTGATCACAGTTTTTCTTATGTATTTATTTATTATGATTTGGTCAATTTCTATGCCCCCTCCCTCTTCTCCTTCCAGTCCCACCCACACTCCTTCTTCTACCTCTATTCCCTTTCTCTATTTCCCTGATAGGGGAGGTTCTCCTCCCCATTCTATCTAGTTTATCAAGTCTCATTAGGGTTGGATGCATCATCTTTCTCTGCAGCCTGATTCTCTGGGCATTGTTCTGCTTGTGTACTCAATTCCCTCTACTTAGGACACTTTTCCTGCCTCCTTTCCTGCAGGCTTCCCAGAGCTCTGAGGGGAGGATAAGAATTACATAGGGAAATCCCATTCAGATCTGGGTGTTTTATGGTCTCTCTCTGCATAAAATTGGACTGTGGGTCTCTGTATACATTTCATTTAATGCAGAAGGAAGGATCTCTGGATACAAGAACATGGCATTGATCTATCAGTTGAGGGTAGAGAGCATCACATTTTAATAATAAGAGCCTTTGTTGCTTTAAAATTTCTCTAGTATGCCCTAGCCCCACAACTTTTTTCTCTTTCACCCATTCCCCTTCGGGGAGACTGATTTGGTCACAATTAATGGCCTATTGGAACTTTATCCCTCACTATTAGGAGACCTCCTAATTAGTGAATACACACCATATTTCTATTTCTACATTTTAGTCACTTTACCCAGGATTATATTTCCTGGTTCCATCCATTTGCCTGAAAGTATCAGGATCTCTTTTTCTTAGCTGAATAATATTCCATTATGGAAATATTCCATATTTTCCCCAAAGGAAATTGTCAGTACTCTTCTTTAGACCTAGAAATTGTCTGGAACATTCATCGTTGTATTATATGATAAATTATCAGAATAACTATGTTGATTTAGCCTAGAAGTCCCGCTATCTTCTTCCACTTCCTGGTGATTTGAATTGCAAAGTCCCCTCAAATCTCATCTATTTACATGTTTACTCCCCAGTGAGGGAATGCCTGTGAAGGTTTTAGGTGGCATGACCTTGTTAGATAATATAATTCCTATTGGAGTTATAATATGGCAGGTTGTCTTTCAGGTGGACCCTTTTCTGTTGGTACATTTTTTTTTTTTAATGTATACACCTTACTCTTGTTCACTCAAATGCTGATTTCTCCCTCACAAACCTAGTCTCTGGGTTCTGTCTGGATATTGCAATGTGATAACAGGCCAAAATAAAACAACTAGCCACAATGTTGTGCAAAGGGAGGAGCCAGAGAACAGGAAAGAGGGGAAGAGTGGGAGAAAAGGGTGAGAGAGATTGGAGAGAGAGCTGCAGGACAGATCTTGGAACTACATGGAGATGGACTGGACCTAATATTTTACAAAAAGCAAGTATAATGGGTAAAATCGAAATGTTAGGAAACTATGAGGGCTTGGAGGTTTAGGAAGGAGCAACTGTTGCCCAGAATTGCATTTTAGGTTAACTAAATAAACCCAGTGGCTATGTAGTGATTTGGTTATACAGCTGTTTAGGACTAACAGAAGTTTTACCAGAAGATAAATCATCAATAGTAAATATTAATAGTCACTTACAACAAATGGCACCAAACTAATAAGTATCCAAACCCTTTAAATCATGCTTTATCATAGTGTGGTGGAGATAATAAGCTCCCAGTAAAAAAACAAAACAAAACAAAACAAAAAAACAAAACAAACAAGAAAAAAACTTAAAACCTAAAAAATCCCAGGTAAATTACTGTATATTTTTAAAAGAGACTCTTAAACATGCCCAGGAGCAAAAGACAGCCTCCTGTGGGCAGACCTGAGACTTGACAAAACTGGCTGGTGCTACAGTTTATCTGAGGATAAACAAGCATGGCTCCGTTATACTGTGGCTGGTTCAACTGTCTCAGATCCATAGCCATGGCAGGAAAGAAAGGAAGTGGAGGCAGATAGACCTCTAGACAGAGTTTGGCCTAAATTGCATGTAAAATAAAAAAATTGCCATGGCTTCATTTTGGCTGTCATAGTCATGGATCTTGCTGCAATATGTTTAATGATGTTGGTTCTTCTCCATACCTTCTCCGAGAAAGTTGAAGGCGAAAATAGGAGGAGGGAAAACCCCAAGGATTGGAATACTAAGTTACAGTGAAGAAATTGGGCACTCTTCTGAATAATTAGATTAATAACGGCTAAAATTCAAGGCTCTCTGGCTGTAGGATACTTGTCAGCTCTTTTTGGTAAGGGTCCACCAATTCACTAAAACATCAATAAAAATAACCAACTGGGCTTTGTTTGTTATAGCATAAATTGGCACAACTGACTCAAACCTTAAATTTTTTTTGTCTTATTGTTTGATTTTCTTTTAAAGGCTTTGAGTTACAGTGATACTGATTTGAATATATATATGAACAAGTTGGTAAAGGCACATGCCTTTATTGCCAAAAAGACAGATCTCTGAGTTCAGGATCAAACTTCTTTGCATAATAATAGCCAGAATGGCAACTCCTGCTGTTTAGCCATTTGAAGAGATACTCTTAGATTCAAAATGACAAAATTTTCCTAAGGTTACCATGTGAATTCTTTTTTCTTATTAATAGATGTTATGTCCTTATCGATCTAAAGTTGGGATTCTCGTCATTTTTAGGTTTATGTAAAGAGAGATAATTTCACACTCCTCTGGAAACTGCCTTATCCTGTTTTTTTAATGTATTAATAACTTTTATTCTATTTCTTTACTTATTTCCAAACAAGCATGTTTCTCACTGTGTGTGAATCTCATAAATATTAAATTCAAAGCTAATAAGTATAAAATATATTCAACACATGTATCTTAAGCCAAAGAGTTCTTTTTTATTATTGTTTTACATCAAGTGTGTGGTAAAAGATTTTTTAAATTTTTTATTAATTACACTTTATTCATTTTGTATCCCCCATAAGCCCCTCCCTCCTCCCCTCCCAATTGCACCCTCCTTCCCCTTTCTGAATGCATGCCACTCCCCAAGCCCACTGATAGGGGAGTTTCTCCTCTCCTTTCTGATCTTAGTCTATCAGTTCTCATCAAAAGCGGCTGCATTGTCCTCTACTGTGGCTTGGTAAAGCTGCTCAGCCCTCAGGGGGAGGTGATCAAAGAGCAGGCCAATCAGATTATATCAGAGGAAGTCTCTCTTCCCATTACTAGGTAACCCACTTGGACACTTAACTGCCATGAGCTACATCTGTGCAGGGTTTCAAGGTTATCTCCATGAATAGTCCTTGGTTGGAGTATGAGTCTCTGGGAAGTTCCCTGTGTTCAAATTTAATTGTTCTGTTGCTCTCCCTGTAGAGGACCTGTCCACTCCAGCTCTATCCTTTTAAAGATGAGATATTTTCATCGGGGAAAATGTTGGTCATGCCTATGTAAAAAAAGACACAAGAGGCTTAAAGATGGCCAAGTACTTGCCAACCTAGTTTAGTCTTAAAACTCAAAAATTATATTTATATGTTTTAAAACTAAACTGTCCATACTATTTCAAAAAGAGGGCAAGGCAAAAAGTAGCCCAAACCAAGGTAAAAATCCAGGTACAAGATGCCAAGGATATACTTAATGCTAAGTGTGTTTATATACTAAGGCCAAGAAAGTTTATATAAAGTTCAGCTATAAAGGCATAAATGTCCAGTCTCTAGAAAAATGAAAAAGCCAAAAAGTAGCCACTATCAATGTAAAGTCCAGGTACAAGATGCCTAGAATATGCTTAAATGCTAAAGGTAAGAGGGAATTAAAATTAATTTTGGCGCTAAAGGCATAACTGCCCATTCTAAATAAACAAGGGTATAGGACAAATAGATACAACATATATAAAAATATAGGACCTCAAATAAGGTACAAGACACCTATGGTATGCTTATATTCTGAAATAAAAGAGGAGTTTATATAAAGTTTACTTTAACAGGCGTTTTTCTATTGCTCAAGGAAACCAGCTTGCCTCTCTAATGGGAGACTTCTCTAAAAAAATAGGTAGCAACTTGGCCTAATACAACAGGCATGGAAGAGCCCAAAAAGATATTTTGATCTATCCAAACATTTTTTTTTGTTTCAACATGATAATGATTGTATATTAAATAAAAATGGTAACTTATATTGGTAATTCTTTTACATAGGAACAACTCTAAAACTGACTGAGACAGAAAAACGTGCCTCCAGACAAAACTTCAACAAATATACTCAAAATATATTATGCTAACCTTTTAATTGATAAAGATTAAATTGGCTTAAAATTTACTTTCATCCAGCACATATCTTACATTCATAATTTTAGAACTCTAAAATGCTTGTGAGAAATTATATGTTTGCAGAACAAAAGAACTGGACACCAGAGATGCTGGATCAAACCTGATGGAATCATTCTTCAGCATGATGAGACATTGTCACATCTGTTCCAGCATCTTTCATATTCCAGCATTCTGCTTGTTCCTGCCTCAACTGCTTCAATTGCTGTTTCTCATCAAAGCCTGCTCCCAAAAGAACTTTGAAGAAAGCTCCTAATATTAATAGGTCCAGCATTGTAGACTGTTCCAAAGAGGACTTTTATTAAGCCTAAAATTTCTCAATATTCAAACACTAGACCACAAATGTTATTACTTGCTTAATTAACTATTTTTCCCAATTTTATTTGGGTCCCCTACAGGATTTCTACATGTACAAAATGTCAGCTATGAAATTTTATCGTCATTGGGAGATGTTTATTATAGTGGTCTTTTTCAAAGTGAAACAAGGAATATATAGGGATACTTCATAGGAATAGAAAAAAAGGTAACTTATTGAATCTGCTCAACTTAGGATTTTGTTTGTTATTCTCAAATAAGGTTATTTTTAACTAATTGATAAAGGATTTTGTATATTGATCAAAACAAGTCTATTTTTGATACATTGGTATAAGTTTTAGTATATTGATATAAGTCAAGGTTACTTCCAATACTTTTAAACTGCTATTAAAGACTGTTTAGGGTATTAGGTACTGCATGTTAATTGCTAGTTATTGTCATCTCAGGCACTACTCTACTTTATCACAGGAGTATACATCCTAGGTTTAACAGAGATAGATGATTTTATAGACAGATCAATTACATAAAGATAGGTAGTCTTCAAAAACTTCAAAGACGTACAGAATATGGCATTTAAAAGTGCCTTTATTATTTTAGAGATTCTTTCATGATGAGACAAGTCATTTCCTGGCAGCACCCTGCCTACCTGAAAGAAGATAATGAGCATCAAAGAACCTCCATATTGAGATGGCTACAAAAGTGGCAAACAAGCCATTCCAGTACAGAAATTACCCTTGCTTCACAACAACAAATTCTGCTAAAAATGGGCAGGCTTAAATGCAGGACAGGTCGACTGCCAAACTCTGCCAAAACAGGGTAAGCAAATCGTAAATTATTCCTGCGTCACATATATGTCTGTCAAATATTCTGAGCCAGACAGCTGAAGATGATACTCCGATGTTATAAAGAGTTATGGGTGACTGTTCAGGCACCAAACCATCTCTGTCAATTTTTATTTTTTGGAAGCTGCTAACATGCACTTCCTACTTATTCTAATAACTAATTGTATTTCCTTCTCAAATCTCTGATGGGGTTGAAGACCAAATAGTTATAGTGCCACAATTAAGCTTGAGTTGTTTAGAAGTTACCTTTCATATAGGTAATACCAATAAGGATAAAAGTTAATTTGGGTATAGAACTTTTAACTTATCAAGATTGATAGGAGAATCAGATAACTTTCTCCTAAGTTGCTAAATACATGTAGACTAGACTATGTACATGTAGATTTTGCCAAACATTTTTCATAATTTCACAATTATTATTGTATTGATAGAAAAGAAGACTTTTATTGGACTTAAAGGGGGAAATGTTGGTATAGTGTTCTTTTGAAATGTATACACCTTACCCTTTTTCATTCAAATGCTGATTTCTCACCCTTAGTGTCTGAGTTCAATCCAGATATTGCATTGTGATAAACAGGCCAAAATAAAACAATTAGCCACAATGTTGTGCAAATGGAGGAGCCAAAGGACAGGAAAGAGAGGAGAAGCCAGAGGGAAGGGAATGAGTGGGAGAAAAGGTTGAGAGAGCTAGGAGAGAGAGCTGGAGGACAGATCTTCGAACTACGTGGAGATTGACTGGACCTGATATTTCACAAAAAGCAAGTATAATGGGTAAAATCTAAATGTTAGGAAACTATGATGGCTTGGAGGTTCAGGAAGGAGTAACTATTGCCCAGCATTGTATTTTTGGTTAACTAAATAAACCCAGTTTATGTGTGGTGATTTGGTTATACACCTGTTTAGGATTAATGGAAAGCTTTACTAAAGATAATTATTAGTAAATATTAATTTCAGATAAAACACTTTTCATCAAGCCTGAATGATGGGTCAGTTGGCGCCTGAACAAGTGACCTTGAAAACGAGGGACAACATGAGAAACACTGGTCTTTGGAGCTCTGGATGCCTAAGAAAAAATGTACTTTGTGATGACCAGCCATTGTAGGGAGGAAGACAAGGTTGGCAGGCAGTGAAATCAAGGGACAGAGACATAGCAGGAAGATGTTAATGAGGAATTTAAAGTCAATGTTAATAAAAGAAAGGAATTGGGAGAAATAGTTTTATCCCCTTTAGTTTGTAAATGAAGATGTCCCTTGTTCCCAGTTGAAGGCACCATCAATCTGGAAACTTGGGAAAAGGAATCTCACAAGCTAAAGCATTACCTGGGGAAATTAGAGCAGCCAAACTAGCAGAAAACAAGTACTTCTAAGATTATTTCAAATGTTCATAAAGGAGCTCAAACAGATTTGTGTAATTTGAGGGCAGAAAATGATTTTAGGAGCTAGATAGTGAGGATGAGATGGAGTCAGAGGAAGAAACTGTTAATTCTCATAATTCGGACTGGTCTTCCTGGTCTCTATACCCCAGTGGCTTTTCCTGACACATGTGCAAGAGATTCAGGACCACTGCAGGAGGATATTACTGTTCTCTGAGAGAAAATAGATGATATTGTGGCATAGGCATATAAAATGGACCAATTTTTCTGCCCTGGATGCATAATTTTAACTGTAAACTCCTGGACCAGGAGGGTTTCTCAATGACCATTCAGTAGGACACAGCCATTGATCCAGCCAGGTCAGCCAAGGAAAGCCTGCATATGGAGGGATGGCAACACTAGTGTAGAAGAGCACCAGCTGTCCAAAAGTTTATTGTCCCTCAGTTCTCCTTTTATACACTTATCACTCTTTGTTTCAGCCAAAGCTGTCCCAGGAATTGTCTGGTTTCCTTCTCATTTTCTTGCTCTTAAAAACTCAATACACCAAGGAACCCTAGATCCTGCCAGCCTATTATATCAATAAGAATGTGAAGGTTCATATAGTGAATATGCCAGGAACTCCTCAGTTCAAACCTAGGAAATTTCAGATCCCAGAACATAGTAGGAGACCGCCTTGTCATTGTGTACGTTCCCCTTAATCCCACATCACTTTGAAGCTTCCCTACTTAGGAAGCTGCCCAGTTGAGTAAACATTAAAGTTTCAATTCCTACCTGACATTGTCACAGAGGTAAAGAGGAGTAAAGGTATGGGACCTGGAAAAAAGGATGAGATAAAAACTTTTTGGGTGTCACAACAAAGAGTCAAGTTTGCACAGGGTCAGAGATACTGAACCCTAAGGAAAGTTTTTTCACTCATCTCCATGGAAACCTTAAGATTCTCTCAGGTGCTGATTGGCTGAGAGGTAGAATGAAGTGATGCAAAATGTGAAAGCCAGTAAGTGTTTCAGGAGGCCATAATTAAAAGGGCCAAATGGATAGCCTGCTTGAGAGAAAACAGATCGGTCTAGTCCCCCATTCCAAAATCTTGGCAGCTGAAAACACAAAACCCAGAGATGACAGTTCATGTGTCCATGACTCTTAGCTCAGGAAAAGTGTCACATATTTCTTTCAAGTGTTCATTAATAAAGTTACATTTCCTTAATATGCGACTTACACATTATCACAGATTCCATTATATTTGTTAAATGCGCAGTTATGTCCTCAGTCAGTGAATTAATTACTGTGAAATTTCTACCTGAAAAAAAAAAAAGCCTCTAATTGACACCTTGCATATATTTTTACATAAACCATGCGTGATATCACATCAGAAAGCAGTCATCTTTTTATAGTTTTGATGCAGAACTGAGAGCTTTTCATACTGAAGCAAAAGTGGCAGGCAGAGAGAGGAAGTCAAAGAGAGACAGAGGTAGAGAGAGAGATTGAGAAATAGAGAGACTGAGACAGAAACAAAGATATAAAGTGACAGAGACCAAGAGACAGAGACTCCATTTTGTCTGTTCACTTTCATTGGCACATTAACCTCAAACCACACCCTCCTATAATATAACTCCAAAAGGAATTATATTTTCTAAGTAGGTCATCCCTCCTAATGCTTCCCAGACATTTCCTCTGGGGACTAAACATTTAAACAGATGAGCTTGAAGAGGGCATTGCAATTCAAATCACCAGCAAGTAGAAGAAGATGGAGAGTCTTCTAGGCTGAAAGAACATAGTTATCCTCAAAGTTTGTCATTCAATGCAATGATTAAATTCCCAGCAACTTCAAGGACAAAAGGTTTGAAAATCTCCTTTGGGGAAAATGTGAAATATTTCTATAATGGATTATTCTTCAGCTAAGAAAATGACATCATGATATTTTCAGGCAAATGGATGAAACCAGGACAAATAATCCTGGGTGAAGTAATTAAAATGCAGAAAAACAAATATGGTATGTATTCACTTATGAGGAGGTCTCATAGCAGTGGAGGATAATGTTCCAATAGGCTATGTATTCTGAATAAGCAAGTCTTCCACTAGGGGGATTGGATAGCAGTTAAATGACTTGTTGGGTCAGGGCATTCTATGAATATTTTCAAGCAACCCAGGCCTTCTTATTAAAATATTTTGTCTCTGCCCTAAGCTAATAGATCAGTACTATATTTTCAGATCCTCAAAGATGCTTCCTTTTTCATCAAATGGGATTGCTTACAGAGAACCACAGTCTGATATTATGCAGAGAGAGACCTAAAAACACTCAGCTCTACATGGGATTTCCTTATGAAATTCTTCCCCTCCCCTCAGAGCTCTAGGAAGGCTGCAGGAAAGTTGCAGGAAGAGTGTCATATGTAGAGGGAATTGAGAACACAAGGAGAACAATGCCCTGAGAATCAGGCTGCACAGGAAGATGAAACAGATAGATTTGAGGATAACTGATAAAGTAGGGTCAGATAGAAGGGGAGGAGGATCTCCCCTATCAGAGAACTCAAGAAAGGGCATAGGAGTAGAAGAAGGAGGCTGGTTGGGACTGGAAGGAGAAGAGGAAAGGGGGAGCAGAGGAGATACAAGTAAACAAATCATAATAAATAAATAAATTTGAAAAACTGTGATTAAGGCAATGAAGTACAGAGCTCTTCTTGGGCATGGTACCAGACTGTGGCAAATATAAACTCATTTCTTTTAAGGGACTTAGCACTGAGACACTATGATCATGTTCCAATGAGTAGATAAACAACACATACTTCAATTGCAGTAATTTAAAGAAAAAAAAATTAGTTTGACACATGGGTGGGAATTTAAACCTGGGAGCAATGGAAAAGGAGTGTAATATATATTAAATGAAATTCCCAAATATTCAGTAAAAATAATATGTTGACAAATTTATACTGATTTTTAACATGGCCAATAGATTCTGTAAAGGAGGGCATAGTAAGGCATGCTTTCCAGAAACTCATAATGTAGAAGAGAATCCAACCCATGAACTAGTAGTTACCCAGCTACCTCAGACCCCAAGCTCAGGTGGCACCTGTGAACAAGCAGTCCGGGCACAAACACTACTTTTAGAGTATTTGTTTTAAGGATACAGCAGGAAACACAGCTGTTCTTGTGTAAAGGGCGTATAACATGGACCGATTTCTCTGTCCTGATGGCCTAGTTTAACTCTTAACCTCAGGACCAGGAGTATTCCTGACTGAACTAAGAGTAGGACACAGCTGCAGATCCAGCCAGGTCACCTAAGGCAATGCTACTCAGAGAGGGTTGACAACGCTAGTGTACAACAGCACCAGCTGTCACATAATATCTTGCCCCTTAGACTTTTACTTTTCCCAGTCTTTCTCTATTTCAGCCAAAACAGTCCCAGGAATTGTCAGGTTCCTTCTCTTTTCACTGCTCTTAAAGACTAAACAGCACAGGGAACCTTAGACCATACAAGCTTACTATATTAGTAAGAATGTGAAGGTACATTTAGTGAGTACATGAGTAACTGGCTAGTTCAAAGTCACAAGCTGGGAAATTTCAGAACCAATATCACAATAGGGGACCACCTTGTGATTTGGTACATTCCTCTTAATCCCACATCACTTTGAAGCTTCCCTACTTGGAAACTGTATAATTAAATAAACAGTTTCATTTCCTACCTGACATTGTCACAAAGATAAACAGGAGTAAAGGTGGGGGACCACCTTGTGATTTGGTACATTCCTCTTAATCCCACATCACTTTGAAGCTTCCCTACTTAGGAAACTGTATAATTAAATAAACAGTTTCATTTCCTACCTGACATTGTCACAAAGATAAACAGGAGTAAAGGTGGGGGATCTGGATAAAGGGATGAGTTAAAGGCTTGTTGGGTTTCCCAAGAAAAAGTCACCTGTACACATGATTAGAGATACTGGACACAGGAAAGTTTGCCTATGCATTTCCATGGAAACCTCAACATTCTTTCAAGGTGCTGAATGGGTGAAAGGGAGAATGATGTCATGCAAAAGGTGAAATCCAGTAAGAATTTCAGGAGCCAGTTATTAAAAGGACCAAGTGGACAGCCTGCTAGAGAAAGGCTGAGCAGCCCTATGTGTCTCAATCTGGGCAGCTGATAGAATACAACTGAGAGATGATGGTTCCTGTGTCCAAGATTCTTAGTTCAGAAAAAGTGTCACATATTTCTTTCAAGTGGTCATTAATGAAGTTACATTTTTTTTGACAAGTTACTTTTACTTCATCAAAGATTCCATTATTATTTGTTAAATGTACAAATATGTCCTCAGTTAGTGAATTAATACTATGAAAATGAACCCTGACCAAGCCTACTCTTTGAAAAAACAAACAAACATTTAATTGGGAACTTGCTTATATTTTTACAGAGACCATCCCTGATGTCAAGTCCACAAGCAGTCAACTTGTTATAGTCCTTTAGCAGAACTGAGAGCTTTTCATAGCAAAACATAAGTGGCAGGCAGAGATAGGGAGACAGGGAGAACAAGAGAGAGAAAGAGGTAGGTAGACAAATTCAGAAATATTGAGACTGAGACTGACAAAAAGAGATATAAATTAACAGAGGCCAAGACACAGAGACTACCTTCTGTCTGTTTACTTTTATTTATACATCACCCTCCAAGTACAACCTCCTATAATATTAATCCAAAAGGAATTATATGTTTAATATTTTTAAATTTCTATTAACTACAATTTATTCATTTGTTATCTCCCCATAAACCTCCCCTTTCTCACTTTCCCATCCCACCTTCTTTCCACTTTCTCCTTGCATGCTTCTCCCTAAGTCCATTAATAGGGGAGGACTTTCTCTCCTTACTTTTAATGTTAGTCTATCAGATATCATCAGGAGTGGCTACATTGTCTTCTTCTGTGGCCTGATAAGGCCCATTAGGGTGAGGTGAATTTAAAGCAAGTTAATCAGTTCATGTCAGAGGCAGTTCCTATTCCCATTACTATGGAACTCCCTTGGACACTGAACTGCCATGGTCCACATCAGTGCAGGGATTCTAGGTTATCTCCATGCATGGTACTTGCTTATAGTATGAGTCTCAGTAAAGACTGTTCTGCTCAGATTTTTGGTTGTGTTGCTCTCCTTGTGGAGCTCCTATCCTCTCCAGATCTTACTATTTCCCAATTCTTTCATTAGATTCCATGCACTCTGTCCAGCAGTTGGCCATAAGTCTTAGCAGTTGCTTTGATAGTCTGAAGGGCAAGCATTTCAGAAGGCCTCTGTGTCAGGCTCCTATCTTGTTCCTTGTTTTTGCCTTCTTCTGATGTCCATCTTCTTTGTCTTTTGGGATGCAGATTGAGCATTTAAGTCAGAGTCTTCCTTCTTGATTAGTTTCTTAAGTATACAGATATTAGTAGGTTTATCCTATATTATATGTCTAGATGAGTGAGTATATATGGTGTGTGTCTTTCTGTTTCTGGGATAGCTTACTCAGGATTATCTTTTTCAATTCCCACTATTTACCTAGAAATTTCAAGATTTCTTTCTTTTTATTGCTGAATAATATTCCATTATGTAGATCTAACACTATTTATGTAAACATTCTTTGGTTTTGGAGGATGCACTAGTTGTTTCCAGGTTCTGGCTATTACAAATAAAGCTGCTACAGACATGGTCGGGCAAATGTCCTTATTATGTACATCAGCCTCATTTGGATATATGCCTATGAGTAGTATAGCTGGATCTTCAGGAAGCTCTATTCCTAGTTGTTTATGAAAGTGCCAGATTGATTTCCAGAGTGGTTTTTCAAGTTTACATACCCACCAGCAGTGGTACAAGTTTATAGTCACACCAACAATGGAGGAGGGTTCCCCTTCTCCACAGCCTCTCCAGCATGTATTGTCACTTGAGTTTTTCGTGTTGGCCATTCTGATGGGTGTAAGGTGAAATCTCAGGGTCATTTTGATTTGTATATCCCTGATGGCTAATGACATTTAGAATTTCTTTAAGTGTTTCTCTGCCATTCGACAATCTTCTATCAAGAATTCTTTTGGGTGGGGGAGAGCCCATATGGTGTTGCCTGGAGAGCACTGTGCATGAGAAGTGGGACAGCACTCTCTGTGCAGCGACCAGGAGACTGAACTCTGGGCCCTAAAACTATAGCAATCATGTTTCCCAGGTGAGGGGAGGCTCCCATGTCATGAGAATTGGTCTGGTCCACTCTTGGGCTGCCCAACCAGAACCCGGAAGAGATCCTAGTTAGGGCGTGGTTCTCCAGGCTGGAGCCACATGCCTGCATGTCCAGATCATTTTCCCAGGCTGATCAGTGAGCACAAGAGTGCCAGAGACTGGGAGTCCCAGTAGCAAGAAAACCCCTGGGAAAGGAAAGTTGCCAGTCTGATCACGGGTCACCCAGTATTTTTTGGAAGGTCTCCCTGACCACGGGTACCCACCACCATCACAACTGAGCTCCCACTGAACATAGAGTGGCTGCACAACCAGCTCACCAGTACAGATGAGATGCATGCCCCAGTGCAACAGAGACTGGGAATCCCTGTCCAGAGAGGGCTCCACAGGGAAGGAAGAAACCCTGCTGCTTGGGTCACCTAGTCTTTGCTTGGGAAAGTCTTGCAGACCACAGACCACAGACAGGCAAGTATGCACAGCCATCACAGATCCGGGACCAAGCAGGGAACACAGACTAGCAGGCAGGTGCATGCTCTGCCAGCCCAGAAACCTGCTTTGTACCAACTACTCCTTACAGACAGAACTGTGTGCCCCAAGACACCAGAGTCTTGGAGTCACTCTCTGGAGAAACCCTCATAAGGAAAAAGGAACGAAGCAAAGGGGACAGACTTAGGCAACCCAGTATATCCCCAGAAATGGTCCCACAGACTGGCTCAATCCAGGGAACTGCTGTGCCCCAGATAGCCTGCTGTTACCAGGAGAGCAGTACTATTCCACCACAAATTACCTATTGGGGTCTGGGGCACAGAGCCCCAACCTCAGACATACAAAAGAATAGGAACCCTGAGATCAACCCCCAGATAATGCTGCAAGGGGCAACCAGTTATCCCTAACAAGACCAGCCAAACCACAGGACACACAGGTTACAGCAGCTGATCACTAAATTTACAGCAAGAAACCCAGAAGCAGGGCAGCTGTCTCCAGGACGTCTCCTGGTGAGAGGAAAGTAAGGACCACAGTTATCACCCAGGTCTCTATGCCTCAGATGAGCTGTAGCAACTCCTGAAAAACACCAGCCATCCAGTGACTATACCCAAAAAGCTGAGAAGGCTTCCTTTAGGAAAAAAACATCTTCCTGCCAAAGGGATTCTCTCCATCACAGGAGTGCAGGAACAACCAGGAACTGACATCAAACACCTAAGATAGTCCAATGGGTAGAGTACAGCAGAAAAGTTCAATCAACAAAAGCCAGAGCAATATGGCATCTCCAGAACCCAGTTATCAAGGGGCAAACAGCCCTAGACACCCCAGCATAATTGAAGTTCAAGAAGATGACCTAAAATCTATGCTCATGAAGACAATAACAGAAGAAACAAATAAAATACGAAAAGAAATAGAGGAAGCTGCAGCCAAACAGTTTGTGGCCTTTAGAGAGGAAATGCTTAAATCACTGAATGAAATAAAAGAAACGGAGGATTGTCCAAAATAACAGCTGAAGGAACTGATGGAAAAACATAAAAATACAGTCAGACAGGTGAAGGAAACCAACAAAATGGCTCAATACCTGAAGATAGAATTGTAAAAATTAAAAAAAAAATAACACAAATGGAAGAAATTGTGGAGAGAAAGAACTTAGGGAACAAAGGAGGAACTATAGAGGTTAGCATAAAAAATAGGCTACAAGAAATGGAAAAAAGAATCTCAGGTGTGGAAAGATACAGTGGAAGAAATAGATGTATCTGTCAATGAAAATGTTAAATCTAAAAAATTCCTGACTCAGATCGTGCAAGAAATTCAAGACAACATAAAAAGACAAAACCTAAGAATAATAGGAATAGAGGAAAAGGAAGATTCCCTGCACCAAGGCCCAGAAAATATCTTCAACAAAATCGTTGAAGAAAATTTCCCCAACTTAAAGGAGAGACCAATGAGAATACTAGAGGCCTACAGAATACCAAATACATTAGACAAGAAAAGAAAAACCTCCCAACACATAATAATCAAATTCGTAAGTATACAGAACAAAGAAAAAATGCTAAAACCTGCAAGAGAAAAAGGCCGAGTAACATATAATGCCAAACCCATTAGAATCACACCTGACTTTTCAACAGAGACTATGAAAGCCAGAAGGCCTGGACAGATATCATGCAGACCCTAAGAGAACACAGATGTCAACCCAGTATACTATACCCAGCAAAATCTCAGTCCACAGAGACAGAGAAAACAAGATATTCAAAGACAAAAAAAAATTTCAACAATACATACAAACAAATCCAGCATTACATAAGACACTAGAAGGAAAAATACAACCCAAGAAAACTAGCCACATTCAAGAAAATACACGAAATAAATAACCTCACTACAGTAAAACAAAAAGCAACCAAGCACACAACCATATGACCACAGCCAACATCAAATTTGAAGGATCAAACAGCCACTGGTCATTAATCTCTCTCAACCTCAATGGAATTAATTCTCCAATAAAAAGACAGATTAACAGAATGGATGTGTAAACAAAATCCAGCAATCTGTTGTACACGAGAAACACACCTAAGTCACAAAGATAGACATTACCTGAGGATAAAGGGATGGAATATGGCTTTCCAATCAAATGGTTGCAAGAAGCAAGCAGGAGTAGCTATTCTAATATCTGATAAAATAGACTTTCAACCAAAATTAATCAAAAGACATGAGGAAGGACACTTCATACCCATCAAGGGAAAATTCTACCAAGAAGACATCACAATCCTGAACATCTATGCCCCAAATACAAGGGCACCCACATTTGTGAAAGAAGCATTGATAAAACTTAAACCACAAATAGATCCCCACACACTAATAGTGGGAGACTTCAACACTCCACTCTCAACAAAGTAAAGGTCAACAAAACAGAAATTAAACAAAGAGACAATATCTCTAACAGAGGTCATGAATCAAATGGACCTAATAGATATTTACAGAACCTTACACCCAAACACACGAGAATTTACCTTCTTCTCAGGACCTCCCAGAACCTTCCCCAAAATAGACCACATAGTTGATCACAAAGCAAGCCTCTTCAGAAGAAAGAAGATTGAAATAATCCCTTGTATCCTGTCTGATCACCATGGAATAAACCTGGACCTCAATAACAACAGAAATAGCAAAAAGCCTACACATATATGGAAACTGAACAACTTGCTACTAAATGAGGGCTGGGTCAGGGAAGAAATAAAGAAAGAAATTAAAGTCTTCCTAGAAATCAATGAAAATGAAGACACAACATACCCAAACTTGTGGGACACAATGAAGGCAGTGTTAAGAAGGAAAGTTCATAGCACTAAGTGCCTACAAGAAGAAATTCGAGACAGCGCATTCAAGCAACTTAATGACTCACTTAAAAACCCTAAAAAAAGAAGAAGCAGATACACCAAAAAGGAGTAGATGGCTGGAAATAATCAAACTCAGGACTGAAATCAATCAATTAGAAACAAAACAATTCAAAGAATCAATGAAACCAAGAGCTGGTTCTTTGAGAATATCAACAAGATAGACAAACACTTAGCCAAGCTAACTAAAAGGCAGGGAGACACCATCCAAATCACCAAAATCAGAAATGAAAAGGGAGACATAGCCACAGACACTGAGTAAATCCAAACAGTCTTTCGGACAAAAGACAAAAAGGCTGAGAAATAAATTAGGGAAACAACACCCTTACATTAGTCACAAATGACATAAGGTACCTAGGAATAACTCTAACAAAGGAAGTCAAAGACTTGTATGAAAAAAATTTCTAGTCTCTGAAGAAAGAAGTAGAAGAAGATATCAGAAGATGGAAAGATCTCCCATGCTCATGGCTTGGCAGGATTAACATAGTAAAAATGGCCATCTTACCAAAAGCAATCTACAGATTCAATGCAATTCCCATCAAATTGCCAATACGATTCTTTACGTACCTGGAAAGAAAAATTCTCAACTTCATATGGAATAACAAGAAACCCAGAATTGCTAAAAACAATCCTCTACAATAAAAGATCTTCTGGAGGTACCTCCATCCCTGAGCTTAAGTTGGACTATAGAGCAACAGTTTTAAAACCGCATGGTACTGGCATAGAAACAGAATGGTGGATCAATGGAACCGAACAGAGGATCCAGAAATAAACCCACGCACTTATGGACACCTGATCTTTGACACAGACGCCAAAACCATAAAATGGAATAAAAGATAGCATCTTCAACAAATGGTGCTGGTCCAACTGGATGTGTACACGTAGAAAAATGAAAATAGATCTATACTTATCACCCTGCACAAAACTGAAGAAAAGGTGGATCAAAGACCACAACATAAAACCAGACATATTAAATCAGCTAGAAAAAAAAAGTGGGGAATACCCTAGAACTCATGTACAGGAGAAAACTTCCTGAACAGAACAGAAACAGCACAGGGTCTAAGTGCAACAATCAATAAATGGGACCTCATGAAACTGAAAATTTTCTGTAAAGCAAAGAATACCATCATCAAAAGAAAGAGACTGCCTATATATTGGTAAAGAATCTTCACCAACCCTTTATCTGACAGAGGAATAATATCTAGTATATATAAAGAACTAAAGAAGTTGAAAAGCAGCAAACCGAGTAATTCACTTAAAAAAATGGGGAACAGAGATAAACAGAGAATTCTCTGCAGGGGAATATCCAATGGCAGAGAAGCACTTAAAGAAATGCTCAACCTCACTAGCCATTAGGGAAATGCAAATTAAAACAACCCTGAGATTTCACCTTACATCCATCAGAATGGCCAAGATCAAAAACTCAAGTGACAACACATACAGGAGAGGTTGTGGAGAAAGGGGAACCCTTCTCCACTGCTGGTGTGAATGTAAACTCTGGAAAGAAAACTTGTACTTTCTTAGACAACTAGGAATAGAGCTTCCTCAATATCGGGCCATACCACTCCTAGACATATATCCAAAAGAAGCTCAAGTAAACAAATAGGACATTTGCTCACCCATGTTTGTAGCAGCTTTATTTGTAATAGCCAGAAGCTGGAAACAACCCAGAGGCTCCTCACCTGAAGAATGGATGCAGAAACTGTGGTACATCTATACAATGGAATATTGCTCAGCAATGAAAAATAAGGAAATCTTGAAATGTGCAGGTAAATGGTGGGACCTGGAAAGCATCATCCTGAGTGAGTTGTCCCAGAAGTAAAAAGACACACACGGTATATACTCACTTATATAGACATAGGGCATAGGAAAACCCAATAAAATCTGTGCATCTAAAAAAAACTAATAGAGAGTATCCTAACTAAAACGTTCAATCCCCATCTTGAAAGGCAAAGAGGATGGGACATCAGAAGAAGAAAACAGTAAACAACCTAGGAACCTGCTACAGAGGGCCTCTGAAAGCCAGAAGAAGAAAACAGGAAACAAACTAGGAACCTGCCACAGAGGGCTGCTGAAAACCTCTGCCCTGCAGACTATCAAAGCACATGCTAAGCCTGGTGGCCAATTGTAGGGCAGAGTGAATGGAATTTTATGTAAGAAGTGGAAAATAGTAAGAGCTGGAGAGGACAGGAACTCTGCAAGGAGAGTAACAAAACAAGAAAATTTGAACCCAGGGAGCTTCCCAGAGACTCATACTCCAACCAAGGACTATTCATGGAGATAACCTAGAACCCCTGCACAGACGTAGCCCATGGCAGTACAGTGTCCAAGTGGGTTCCATAGTAATGGAAAGAGGGACTGCCTCTGACATGATCTGATTGGCCTGCTCTTTGATCACCTCCCATGGAGGGGAAAACAGCCTTACCAGGCCACAGAAGAGGACAATGCAAGCACTTTTGATGAGAACTGATAGACAAAGATCAGAAAGACAAAGAGAAGAACCTCCCCTATCAGTGGACTTGGGGAGGGGTGTGCATGCAGAAAGGGAAGGGAGGGTGGGATCGGGATGGGAGGAGGGATAGGCTTATGGGGGGAATACAACATGAATAAAGTGTAATTAATAAAAAAGAAAAAAAGTTTAAAAAAAACAAGGAAATAAGTTGACTCTTCCAAAAAAAAAAAATCTTTGCCAAAAATTTATCTTAAGTAAACTTAATAAAACATCGATATTTGTTAAAAAAGAATTCTCCCTTTAGATCTTTTTCACATTTTTTAAATTGGATTACTTGATTTGTTGCTTTTCAACTTTTTTAGTTCTTTATATATACTGGATATTAGCTCTCTGTCACAAAGAGACTTGGTGAAGATTCTTTCCCTATCTGTAGTCATTTGTTTTGTTTTAATGACAGTCTCCTTTGCTTTACAGAAGCTTTTCAGTTTCATGAGGTTCCATTTACTGATTGTTATTCTTAGAGCTTGTGCTGTTGTTGTTCTCTTCAGGAAGTTGTCTCCTGTGCCAATGAGTTCAGTGTGTTTCTCTCTTTTTCTTCTACCCAATTTAATGTATCTTTTTTATGTTGAGGTCTTTGATCCACTTGGATTTTAGTTTTGTGCAGGATGATAAGTGTGGATCTATTTGCATTTTCTCCGTGTAGACAACCAGTTAGACCAGCAGCATTTTTTTGAATATGCTATCTTTTTTTCCATTGTATGCTTTTGGCATCTTTGTCAAAACTCAGGTGTCCATAGTGTGTGGGTTTACTTCTGGGTTTTCTATTCAGTTCCATAGATCCACCATTCTTTTTCTATGCCTGTACTACTCAGTTTTTATAACTGTTGCTCTATAGTACAGATTGAGATCAGGGATGGAGATACCTCCAGAAGAAGTTCTTTTATTGTGGATGACTGTTTTAGCAATTCTGGGCTTCTAGTTTTGCCATATGAATTTGGGAATTTTCTTTCAAGATCTGTAAAGAATTGTGTTGATAATTTGATGGGAATTTCAGTGAATCTGAGGATTGCTTTTGGTAAGAATGCCATTTTTATTATGTTAATTCTGCCAAGCCATGAGCATGGGAGATCTTTCCATCTTCTGATATCTTCTTCTACTTCTTTCTTTAGAATCTTGATTTTTTTTTTATACAAGTCTTTGACTTGCTTGGTTAGGGACATACCAAGGTACTTTATGTTTTTGAGTGAATATAAGAACACATCAAAGATATCCATGATGACCAAGTATGCTTAATTGCAGGATGCGGAAATCCATTAATATTAAATCCATTAAATCTGTATATTAATATACGGAAATCCATCAATGTGATCCACTATATTAATAAAAATAAAAAAACACACGTGATAATCTCCTTAATGCTGAAAAAGCTTTGAGAAAATCCAATATCCATTCATCTTTAAAGTACTGGGGAGATTAGGGATGAAAGGTTCATATAAAAAAAAGTAAAAGCAATACAGAACAAGCCTATAGCCAACATAAAGCTAAATGGAGAGAAACTTACAGCAATCCCACTAAAATCAGGGAATAAGGCAAGGCTGCCAACTCTCTCCATATTTTTTCAACATAGTTCTGGAAGTCCTTGCTATAGAAACAAGAAAATTGAACAAGATCAAGTGGATAGAAATTAGAAAGGAAGAATTCAGGGTATCACTATTTGCAGATGGTATTATAGTATACCTTAGTGATGAAAAAAATCAACATGTGAAATCCAACAGCTGATGAACACCTTTAGCAAAGTGGATGGATACAAAATTAACTAAAAAAAAATCAGTAACTCTCCTGTATACAAAAGCAAAAGGGCTGAGAAAAAAATAGGGAAAAAAAGGAATTAAATTATCTAACAACCCCATACCTCCTAACCCTTACTGGGGACACCACATGTAAATAGATGAGCTTCAAGAGTAGAGTGCAATTGAAATTATCCGTAAGTGGAAGAAGATGGAGGGACTTCTAAGCTAACAGAACATAGTTATCCAGATAGTTTGTCATTCAATATAATGTTTACAGCCCCAATTAATTCCAAGTTTTAAATAACAGGACTGGCAATCTTCTTTGGGGAAAATGTGGAATTCCCTAATGAAGTATTATTTAGCTGAGAAAATGACAACAAGATGTTTCCAGGCAAATGTATGGAATCAGGAAAAATCATCCTTGGTGAAGTAACTAAAATGCAGAAAGACAAATATGTTATGTATTCATTCAAGAGGAAGTCTCTGAATAGTGGGGGATAAAGTTACAATAGGCCATCTATTGTGAACAATAGGGGATTGAGTGGCAGTTAAAAGAGTTGTTGGGTGAGGGCATCCTACAAAGATTTTCAAGAAACCCAGGATATTGTTATTAAAATATGTTGATCTCTGCCCTCAAGTGATAGTTCACTGTCATGTTTTGGATCCACAGAGATGATTCCTTCTGCATCAAATGAGATTGCATATAGAGGCCCACAGTATAATATGACAAATAGAGAGACCTTAAAACACCCAGCTATTAATTGGATTTCCCTGTGAAATTTGCCCTCCGCTTAGGGAAGACTGCAAGAGAGTAGGCAGGAAAAGTTTCCAAAGTAGAGGGAATTAAGACACAAGGAGAACAATGTCTTGAGAATCAGGCTATAGAGGAAGATGATACAGCCAGCTTTGGTTAGATGAGATAAGCTGAGATCAGAAGGAATGAGGAGGGTGACCTCTCCAATTAGGGTACTAGAGAGAGAGCATAGGGGTATAAGAAGTAGGGTTGGTGGAACTGGAAGGAGGAGAGAGAGGAGGCAGCAGATGAGATAAAAAGTGAGCCAACCATACTAAATAAAAATATAATAAAATCTGTGATCAACATGATTAAGTATAGAGCTCTTCAGGAATGATGGCTTCTTCTTGGGAGTTGTACCATCATGAGGAAAGGATAAACTCTCTTTTCTTAAAGAGACTTGGTATTGAGAATCTGATCACTGCAGGGAGCCAAAGCTATCTACTGAAGCCAAAGTCAAACAGTGAGCCAAATCTATCCAGTGGAGACAAAGCTATTTACTGAAGCCAAAGCCAAGTAGTGAGCAAAGGTCATTTAGTGGAGACTTAAAGCTATTTAGGTGAAGAGTTTCCTATGACCCGAAATCATGCGTGATAGATTGTGAGAATATCCATCTGTCCTAAAGGATTGGTTCCAAATCAGATTTGGCAAAAGGATATTACTCATAATTCTCAAATTTGAAAAGTTAAAATATGTACATGTTTGCATTGATAACTATTCTGGATTTATTTTTGCCACTCCTCAACCAGGAGAAAATGCAAAAAATGTTATTGCTCATTGTCTACAAGCACTTTAAAACTGACAATGGAGCAGGATATACTAAAAATCTTTTTAAAGATTTGTCAACAAATCTTTTTAAAGATTTCAGCTTTCTCATATAACTGTAATGCCTTGCTATCTTCAAGGAGAAGGCATGCTAGAGTGTGCCCAGTAAACAATTAAGATTTACTTGCAAAAAAACAAAGAAGGGGGAACCACTCCCCTGGACACCTAAATTTTCTAAAAAAAAATTGAATAAGCATGGTAAAACTGCAACAGATAGATTTTGGCATACAAAACCAAAAAACTTTTGCTAAAGTAAAATGGACAAATCCTTTAACAAATCAATGGCATAGACCCGACCCTGTACTCATATGGGGATGAGGAGCTGTCTGTGTTTCTTTCACAGGAAAAGGATGCAGCTTGATGGCTACTGGAATGCCTGGAGCAACAAGTGGATGAGGAGTTTCCTGACAATGTACTGATGTCAAAGGAGACCCCCCCAGTCAAGATAACTGCTTATGTGCTGCCCTTAAGGAAGAGTGCTGCTTTTACACAGATTATACTGGGATTGTAAGGGACAGCATGGCTAGGTTAGGGAGGCTTATAAGAGAGAAAGAAACAGAAAGAACAAGAGAAAGGTTGGTTTCACAATTGGTTTTCAACCTCTCCCTGGCTCACCACCCTCCTTCCTTCAATCTTGGGACCCTGGGTGGGGTTCCTTCTCCTCTAATCTTTCGGCCCCTGGACCATTAAAAGACTTACTGGCTTTGTAAAACAGCAAATTGGTTCCCTGGCATCTAAACCCAAATAAGTTCATCATCACAGAATTGATTTGGCTGACAGAGTCTTAGCTGAGCCCAAGAAAGACTGCTGACAGTCCATCACATGGGTCTTGAATGCTTATGTTTGGCTCTCATGATAACAGCATGAAACTCAGATAAATGCTTTCCTGGGTACCTGTAATGGGGTGCAAGATGACATTGCAAGGGCAGGGTCCAATTGCCTGCTTCTGTGTCCACTGAGAAGCAAACCTGATTGCATAGAGGTTGGTGTCTGATTGCCCCTAACCACAACCTGCTGGGGATGTCTTCAGGTGTTAATGGGGTCTTCCTCTCCTCCCCAAAAAGGCTGCAAAAAGCCTTGGGAGGATCAGGTCACTACTTCCACTGCTAGTTCTAGAACTGACACAGGTCACTACTTCCACTGCTAGTTCTAGAACTTCCACTACATCAGGATACCACCACTGCTAGTTCTAGAACTGATGCAGGATGTTTCAACGAGGGGGTTAAGGCTTCTCATAATATTTCCTATAAGCCCACACCTGTTTGTCTATATCCCCCATTTTTATTCATTATTAGCCAGATAGAGCCAAGTAATTGTGGTAATGATACTTGCTTTTTTGCCCAATGCTGGAATGCTAGTAAATTTAGGTATGCCCTGGTTACTCGCATGCATCACTGGGTGCCTGTGCCCATTGATGCCCCTCACGCTATGACTCTCTTCAGACAGAAAAGGGATCTTGGAACTACAGCCACCATTGTTACTACCATCTCATTGACGGCTGTTGGAGCTACCACCAGGGCATTAGCCATGAGTCATACTGGGCAGACTGCTCAGACCCTGAATAATCATTTAGACAATGTAGCTCATGCCTTAGTTGTACATAAAGGAATTAATGCTCAACTAAAAGGAAGCTTGATGGTGTTCAATCAGAGGATTGACCTCTTGCAGGAGCAAATTGATACCCTATGGCAAATCGCTCAACCTGGCTGTCAATGAAAGTATGCTGGACTTTGTGTCACTAGCATACAACATGAGAATTTTTCCTGTGCTGCAAATCTGTCTAAACAATTGTTGAGCTATATTTTAGGTAATTGGACTGGAGAATTCAATACTACGATGGAGCAGCTGAGAGTGGCCATTGTCACAGTAAATTCTACCGAAGTGGACGCAGGACTAACCACAGGATTATCGACATGGATTGCTGCAGCCATGAATCATCTGAAGGAATGGGCGGGCATGGGAGTGTTAGCAGGCCTTCTGGTGTTGGTCTCCTTGGTTTGCCTGTGGTATATATGCAAGATTAGAGTCTCACAACAGTGTGATGCAGCCATGATAATTCAGGCCTTTACAGCCATTGAAGCAGGACATTCTCCCCAAGCATAGTTGGATACCATAAAAAGCTAAAATGTTACGCTCAGGATGCGAGGCTAAGCATTGTACTCAGGGTCAGCCGCTTTGGACCCAGAGAAGAGCATGTCTGATTGCATGCGGGTTGATACCCCAGGTCCTGCCTCTGAGAAAAACTTATCCGACAGGTCTGATGCTCTTTGGGTGGATGACACCTAAATGAACATTGGTACAAAGTCCCAATTTATTTCTAATATCAGAGATCAGACCTCTACTCTTGCCTGATGCATCTAAAACAAAAAGGGGGAACTGTAGAGAGCTGCGGAATGCTATGCCTTAAAGATGGAGCTGGTTTCTGCCTTTCTTCTTCCCGATGGTGAGTGCTCTCTGTCACAAACAATTCCACATTTGGCTAAGGCTGAGGATCTGGCTTGCTTCCATGTATGTGGACCTATCTGCATTGCCCACTTGGCACGCCTGGGTTGGCTACCCAGAGGCTCTTTAAGCTGTGGGCTGGCTTTCCCCAGGGTCCGAGGATTGTTCAAGGTTCCTGAATAAACTGCATTGAAAAAAAAAAAAAAAAAAAAAAAACGAAGAAAAAGTCACATGTTCACTGAATCAGAGATACTGCAGAAAGTTTGTTTACTCATCTCGATCGAAACCTCAAGATTCTCTCAGTCAATGATTGGCTGAGAGGCAGAATGATGCCATGAAAAAAGTTAAAGCATTTACTTCAATTGAAGTAAGTGTTGCTCATATACTCCTTGAAACATAATCAGTCTTAGTGCCAAGCCCCTTAAAGAAAACTGAGTTTATCATTCCCACACACTGGCACCAACCGAAGAAGAAGCCATCAGTACTGAAGAGCTCTATAATTCATCACCTTGTTCACAGATTTTCTCATGTATTTATTTATTATGAATTGTTCAATTTGTATCCCCACTGCTGCCCCCTCCCTATTCTCCTTCCAGTCCCACCCACCCTCCTTCTTCTATTCTAATGACCTTTTTCTAGTTCCTTAATAGGGGAGGTCATCCTCACTCTTCTATCTGACCCTAGCTAATCAGGTCTCATCAAGGCTGGCTGCATCAAATTATCAGTCCTGATTATCAGGGCATTGTTTTCCTTTTATCCTCAGTTCAATTTACTTATGTGACTCTTCCTGCCTCCTCTCCTGCAGGCTTTCCAGAGAACTGTGGGGAGTGAGAATTTCATCCTGAAATCCCTTTTAGACCTGAGTGTTTTAAGGTCTCTCACTGCATAATGTAGGATTGCAGGTCTCTCTATGGAGTATCATTTGAAGAAAGCAACTCTGTGGATCCGAGAACATGGCATTGATCTATCAGTTGAGGGCAGAGAGCAACATACTTTAATAACAACAGATTGGTTGCTTGAAAATTTCCATAGGATGCCCTGGCACAACAATTCAACTAACTGCCATCCAATCTCCTTCCTGGAAGACTGGTTTGATCAAAATAAATGGCCTATTAGAACTTCATCTTCCACTATTAGGAGACCTCCTAATACATGAATACATACCATATTTGTCTTTCTGCATTTTAGTTATTTCACCCAGGGTGATTTCTACTGGTTCCATCCATTTGCCAGAAATTATCATAATGTCATTTTCTTAGCTGAATAAAACTCTGCTATGGAAATATTCTACATTTTCCCCCAAAGAGATTGTCAAACTGTTCTTTAGTCCTTGGAAGTTGCTGAAACTTTACTCATTCTATTGAACGACAAGCTTTCAGGATAACTATGTTCTTTTAGCCTAGAAGACTAATCTTCCACTTCCTGGTGATTTGAATTTCAATGTTACCTTGAAGCTCATCTAATTGCATGTTTAATCCTCAGTGAGGAAATGTCTAGGAAGGGTTAGAAGGTATGGCCGTGTCAGATAATGTAATTCATATTGGAGTTATATGATAGCAGGGTGTGCTGTCTGGTTGATATAGGAATGAAAGTGACCAGACAAAATGGAGTCCCTGTCTCTCAGTCTCTCACTTTATAACTGTTTTTCTGTTGGTCTCAATCTATTTCTGAATCTGTCACCCTTGCACTTTCTTTCTCTATCTCTCAAACTCTCGGTCTCTCAGCCTGAAAATTGTTATTCAGTATGAAAATCCACTGCTTGATGATGTGACATCATGGATAGTCTCTGTGAAAATATAAACAAGGTCACAATTAAATGCTTTTTCTTCAAAGAGTAGCTTTGGTCAGGTAATATTTTCACAGTAAGTAATTCACTGACTGGGGACATATCTGTGCATTTAACAAATAATAATGGAATCTGTGATAATGAAATCCTGAAAATCTTGCTGGCTTTCTCCTGTTTCATGACATCATTCTGACTCTCAGTCAATCATCAGCTGAGGGAATCTTGAGGCTTCCATGCCCTATACCCAGATCCCAAATCTAAACTCCTGTTTACCTTTGTGACAATCTCAAGTAGAAAATTGAACTTTAATATTTATTTAATTACACAGCTTCCTAAGTAGGGAATCTTCAAAGTGATTTGGGATTAAGGCGAATGTACAGAATGACAAGGTAGTTTCCTTCTGTGGTATTGGATCAGAAATTTCCTCGGTTGTGTCTTTGAAGTGAGAAGTTACTTGTGTAACTCACCAAATATACCTTCACATTCTTATTGATATAATAGGCTGGCATGGTTTAGGGTTCCCTGGAGTATTGAGTCTGTAAGAACAGGGGGAAGAGACAGATACCAGACAATTATTTGGGATTTGTTTGGCTGACACAGTAAAAGATCAGTGTATATAAAAGGAGAACTGAGGAACAATTAACTATTTGACAGCTGGTGCTCTTCCAAACTAGTGTTGCCAACCTTCTCTGAACAGAATTGCCTTGGCTCATCTCATTGGATTGGTATCTGTGTCCTACTCAGTGGTCAGTGATGAACCCTCCTGGTCCTGGGGTTTACAGTTAAAATTAGGCCTTCAGGCCAGTTAAATCAATCTGTACTATATGCCTAGGACAAAAGAGGTGCTACCTGAGCTCATGGGGTCTCAGGTAGCGGGGTAACCACTAGTTCATGGCTAGGATTCTCTGCTACATAATGAGTTCCTGGGAAGCATACCTTACAAAATAAAACTCTGCCCTCCTTAGCGGAATCTTATCTCCACATTCCACATTAAAAGTCATTGTAAAAGTTGTCAACATATTACTTTTATTGAATATTTGGGAATTTCATATAATATACATTACACTACTCTTCCATTGCTCTCACATTCAAATTCCTATCCATGTGTCAAACTGAAATCTTTTTTCTTTAATATACATCAATTGAAGTATGTGTTGTTCATATACTCATTAAAACACGATCTCAATCTCAGTGTCAATTCCCTTAAAGAAAACTGAGTTCATACTTATTGCACCCTGACACCATCCTCAAGAAGAAGCCATCAGTCTTGAAGATCTCTATACTTCAACACCTTGATCAGTTTTTTTTATGTATTTATTTATGACAATTTGTTTCCTTTGTTTCCCTCTGCTGCCCCATCACTCTTCTCCTCCGAGTCCCATCCACACTTTTTCTCCTACTCTTTTCTAATTCCCTGTGAGTGTAGGTCCTCCTCCCCCACTGATCTGACCCTAGCTTATCAGATCTCATCAAGGCTTGCTGCATCATCTTCATGTGGCCTGATTCTCAGGACTTCATTGTCCTTGTGTCCTCAATTCCCTCTACTTATGATACTCTTCCTGCTTCCACTCCTGCAGGCTTCCCTGAGCTCTGAGGGGAGGAAGAATTTCATCAGGAAATCTCATTTAGAGCTGGGTGTTTTAAGGTCTCTCTCTGCATAATATCAGACTGTGGCTCTCTGTATTGAATCCCATTTGATGCAAAGGGAAGAATTTCCATGGATAGAAGAAGAAGGTACTAATCAATCATTTCAGGGAAGTGAGCAACTTATTTTAATAACAGCAACCTGTGTTGCTTAAAAATTTCCACAGAATGCCCAGCCGCAACACTCAATTAACCACCACCCAATTCCCCTAATGGAAGACTGCTTTGGTCACAGTAGGTGTCCTAGTGGACCTTTATCCCCCACTATTAGGAGACCTCCTCATAAATAAATTTGTCTTTCTGCATTTATGTTACTTCATGAAGGATGATTATTCCTGGTTCCATCCATTTACCGAAAATATGTTGTCATTTTCTTAGCTGAATAGTTGTCTGTTATGGAAATTGCACATTTTTCCCAAAGGATATTGCCAGTCCTATTCTTTAGAACTGGAAGTTTCTGGGACTTCAATTACTCTATTAAATGACAAACTATAAGGGTAACTATGTTCTTTTAGCCTAGAAGTTTCTCCATTTTCTTCCACACTTTGGTGATTTGAATTGCAATGTCCCGTTGAAGCCTATCTATTTATATATGGAGTCCCCAGAGAAGAAATGTCTGGGAATGGTTAGCCATATTGCCTTGTTAGAGGCAATATGGAGTTATATTATGGGAGGTTATGCTTTGAGGTTGTTATGCCAATGAAAGTGACCAGACACAATGGCATCTCTGTCTCTTTGTCTCGGTCACTTTATATCTTTGTTTCTGTTGGTCTCAGTCTCTCTGTTTCTGAATCTGTCTCTCTAGAACTTTCTCTGTCTTTCTATGTCTCCCTCTCTCTACCTGCCTTTTTTTTGTTCAACATGGAAAGCTCTCAGTTCCGCTGAAGGACTACAAAATGATTACTACTTTCTCAGTCCTCAACATTAGTCTGCAAAAAAAAATCAAGTAAAAACATGATATTTACAGGTAAATAGTGGGAACCATTAAAGATCATCCTGATTGAGCTATCCCAGAAGCATGGTATAAACTCACTCATATAGATATATAATATAGGATAAATGTACTGAACTCTGTACACCTAAAGAAATAATCAAGAGGGAGGACTCTGGCTAAAATGTTCAATCCCCATCCCAAATGGCAAAGTGGATGGACATCAGAAGATGGAGAAAACAGGGAACAAGTTAGGAGCCTACCACAGAGGGCCTTTGAAAGTCTCTGTCCTGCAGACTATCAAAGTAGATGCTGAGACTTATGGCCAATTGTTGGAAGGAGTGAATGGAATCTAATGAAAAAAGTGGGAAATAACAAGATCTTGAGAAGACAGGAGCTCTACAAGGAGAGCAACAGAACCAAAAAATCTGAGCACAGGGGATTTTCTTGAGACTCATACTCCAGCCAAGGACCATGCCTGGAGATAAACTAGAACCCCTACACTTATATAGCCCATTGCCCTTCAGTATCCAAAGGGCTTCTATAGTAATGGGAACAGGGACTGCCTCTGACATGAACTGCTTGGCCTTCAGTTTAATCACCTCACCCTGATGTGGGAGCAGCCTTAACAGGCCACAGAGAAAGAGAATGATGCCACTCCTGATGAGATCTAATAGACTAGGATTAGAAGTAAGGAGAGGAAGTCCTCCTCTATCAGTTGTCTTGGGGAGAGGCTTGAATCAAGCAGGGAGAAGTAAGGTGGGATGGGGAGGGCTCATGGGGAGATACAAAGTGAATAAATTATAATTAATAAAAATTGAAATAAAAAACACATAATTCCTTTTGGATTTATATTATAGGAGGGGATGTGCTTGGAGGTTGATATGCTAATAAAAGTGACCAGACAGAGGGAGTTTCTATCTCTCTGTCTCTGTCAATTTATATCTCTGTTTCTGCCAGTCTCGCTCTCAGTATTTCTGAATCTGTCTATGTAGCTCTTTTTCTCTTTCTCTCTCTGTCTCCCTCTTTCTGCCTGCTGCTGTTCTGCCCAGTTCTCAAACCACCAAAGACTAAAATTAAATAGAATGCACTGTAAATACATGAAGTTCTCTTCATTATAAATCATGACAAGCTTCAGCTTGGGCTCACACCCCCCACCGCTGAAGCTGTGAGAGCTGAGCACCCATGCTGAGGTTAGTTGGGTGATTTAAAAATTCTGGTCCCTCTTAGCATGCCCAAGGCAGGGGTGATTCCTGCCTGGCATACATCTATTGGTCAAAATTCTGCATTTTGAATTGATTTGCTAAAGGAAGGTCCCCAAAATATTAATGATCCGGTGTCCCTCCCTAGGGGGATGGGCCAGTTTCCTAGCAACTGTATCTCTAGTGAGTGGGGAAAGAATGCAGTAAGGCGGGTCTTCCCCTCAGGGCATTACTGGATCTCACCCAGCTAATTTAGGCCATAAACTTTAATAATAACTGCTGATTTTTAATCATTTGGTTTTTTTACCATTTGTATTTTAGCATGAAAAGATCTCAGTTCTGCTGAAAGAATACAAGTTGACTGCTTGCTGAAGTGACATCATGGACGGTCTCTGTAAAAATATAAGCAAGGTCCCAATTACATGCTTTTTGTTCAAAGATTTGTCTTGATCAGGGAGAATTTTCACAGTAGTTAGTTCACTGACTGAGAACATAAGTTGTGCATTTAACAAATAATAATGGAATCAGTGATATGTGAAAGTCACATGTCAAGGAAATGTGACTTTTTTAATGACCACTTGAAAAAAATATGTGATACTTTGCCTGAACTAAGAGTCTTGGACACAGGAACTGTCATCTCTGAGTTGTGTTCTATCAGCTGCTCAGATTAAGGCATGTAGGGCTGCTCATCCTTTCTCACATGCAGGCTGTTCCCTTGGCCCTTTAAATAACTGGCTCCTGAAACTCTTAGTGGCTTTCACTTGTTTCCTGACATCATTCTCCCTCTCAGCTGATCAGCTCCTGACAGCATATTGAGGTTTCCATGGAGATAAGTAAACAAACTTTTCTCAGTTACAAGTATCTCTGATCCTGTGCACCCATGACTTTTCTTGTGGAACCTAAAAAGCCTTTATCTCAACCCTTTATCCAGATCCCACACCTTTACTCCTATTTAACTCTGTGACAATGTCAGGTAGGAAACAAAACTTTAATGTTTATTTAATTGGACAGTTTCCTTAGTAGGGAAGCCTCAAAGGCTGTGGGATTAAGGGGCATGTCCCAAATGACAAGGTGGTCTCCTATTGTGGTCTTGGTTCTAAAATTTCCCAGGTTGTGACTTAGAACAAGCCAGTTACTCGCATACTATATGTACCTTCACATTCTTATTGATATAATAGGCTGATAGGGTCTAAGTTTCCCTACGGTATTGATTCTTTAAGAGAAAGAAAAAGAGAAGACAATTTCTGGGACAGGTTTGGCTAAAACAGAGAAAGATTGGTGAAAGTAAAAGGAGAAGTGAGGGGGAATATAATTTTTGACAGCTGGTGCTCTTCCATACTAGTGTTGCCAAACTTCTATGAGCAGCATTGCCTTAGCTGACCTGTATCTGCTGTATCTGCACCTGTGTCCCACTCTTGGTTAAGTCAGGAACCCTCTGGTCCTGGGGTTTACAGTTAAAACTAGGCCATCAAGACAGAAAAATGTGACCCTATTAAATGCCTAGGACAGAAGAGCAGCTATGTTTCCTCCAGACAAACCCTCTAAATGTATTCGTAGTGCCAGAACTGTTTGTTCAGAGGTGCCACCTGAAATTATGGGGTCTGAGTTAGCTGGGTAACCAATAGTTCATGTCTAATTCTCTGCTCTATAAGTAGTTCCTGTAAAGCATGCCTTACAAATTAAAAGTCTGCCCTCCTTTTGCAGAATTTTTCTCCATGTTAAAAGTCATTCGTCAACATATTATTTTTACTGATTATTTGGATTTTTTTACATAATATACATTATACTCCTTTCCATTGCTCCCAGGTTTAAATTCCTATCCATGTGTCAAACTATTTTTTTTTCTTTAAATTACCTCAATTGAAGTATGTGTTTTTCATGCTCTTTGGAACAAGATCAGAGGTTCAGTGCCAAGTCCCTTAAAGAAAACTGAATTCATCCTTGCTGCAGCCTGGTACTATCCCCAAGAAGAGTCCATCAGTCCTGATGAGCTCTGTACTTCATCACCTTGATCACAGGTTTTCTAATGTATTTATGTATTTCCATTTGTTTACTTTTATCCCATCTGCTGCCCACTCACTCTTCTACTTCCAAGTCCACCCAGCCTCCTTCTACACCTATGCCCTTTCTGGAGTTCCCTGATAGAGGAGGCCCTCCTCCCCCTTCTACTTGTCCCTAGCTTATCAGTTGTCATCAAGGCTGGATGAATCATGTTCCTCTCCAGCATGATTCTCAGGGCATTGTACTTGTGTCCTCAATTCCCTCTACTATGACAATCTTCCTACTTCCTCTTCAGCAGGCTTCCCAGATCTCTGATGGGAAGAAGAATTTCATAGGGAAACCCCAGTTTTAAAGTCTCTCTCTGCACAATATTGTACTGTGGGTCTCTGTATGCAATCCAGTTTGATGCAGAATGAAGCATCTTGATGGATTGAAGAACATGGCAATGATCAATCAGTTGAGGGCAGAGAGCAGCATATTTTTATAACAACAACCTGGGTTGCTTGAAAAATTCTGTAGGGTGAACTGGACAAACAGCATAATTCACTGCCATCCAATCCCCCTAGTAGAAGACTAATTTGGTCACAATTACATGGCATTTTGGGAACTTTATCCCCCACTATAAGGAGACTCCTATTAAATGAATACATGCTATATGTGTATTTCTACATTTATTTACTTCAATGGGGATAATTTTCCATTTTTCCATCCATTTTATTGAAAATATGATATCATTTTCTTGGCTGCAAAATACTCCATTATGGAAATATTACACATTTTCCCCAAAGAAGAGTGTCAGTCCTGTTCTTTAGAACTTGGAAGTTGCTGGGACTTTATTTATTGTGTGGAATGACAAAGTTCTTTTGGCCTAGAAGCCAATCCATCTTCTTCCACTTCCTGGTGATTTGAATTGCAATGTCCCCTTGAAGTTCATCTATTTGCATGTGTACTTCCAATTGTGGAAATATCTGGGAAGGGTTAGGAGGTATGGACTTGTTAGATAATATATCTCCTTTTGGAATTATATTATAGGAGGGTGTTCTTTGAGATTGATATGCCAATGAAAGTGACCAGACACATGGATTCTCTGTCTCTTGGTCTCTTTCACTTTATATCTTTGCTTATGTTGGTCTGTCTCTCTATTTCTGAATCTGTTGCTCTAGCTCTTTCTCTCTCTGTCTCTCTAAGTCTCCCTCTGCCTGCAGCTTGTGGATCAGTATGAAAAGCTATCAGTTCTTCTTAAGGACTACAATAAGTTCTCTGCTTCCTGATGTGACATCATGGATAGTCTCTGTAAAAATATAAGCAAGCTGCCAATTAAACACTTTTTGTTCAAAGAGTTTCTTGGTCAGAGATGGTTTAACAGTAAGTGATTCATTGACTGAGGACATATCTGTACATTTAATAAATAATAATGGAATCTGTGTTAGTATAAATATCAAATATCAAGGACATGTGAATTCACTAAAGACAACTTGAAAGAAATATGTGACACTTTTCCTGAAATAATAGTCTTTGACACAGAAACTATCATCTCTGAGTTCTGTGCTTTCAGATGCCCCTAATGAGGCATGTAGTGCTGCTCATCTTGTCTTTCAACCAGGCTGTCCAGTCATCCTTTCAATAACTGTCTACTGAAATTCTTACTAGCTTTTACCTGTTTCATGATACCATTCTCCCTCTCAGCCAAACAACACCTGAGAGAATTCTGAGGAGATGAGTAAACAAACTGTCCTCAGTGTCTAGTATCTCTTGTCCAGTGCACGTGTGATTTTTCTTGTGAAACCCAACTTGCCTTTATCTTGTCCGATTAACCAGATCCCACACTTTTACACTTGTTTACCTCTGTGACAATGTCAGGTAGGAAATGATACTTTAATGTTTATTTAATTGGACAGCTTGCTAAGTAGGGAAGCTGTAAAGTGATGTGGTTTTAAAGATAATGTACCAAATGACAAGGTGATTTCCAACTGTGGTCTTTGATCTAAAATTTCTTAGGTTTTGACATTGAACTGAGCAGTTACTTGCTTAATCACTAAATACACCTTCACATTCTTAATGATATAATAGGATGTCAGGGTCCAGGGTTCCCTGGGGTACTGAGTCTTTAAGAGCAAAGAACAGAGAATGAAACTAGACAATAACTGGGACTGGTTTGGCTGAAATAGAGAAAGATTGGTGAGTGTAAAAGGATAACAGACTGGCAATAAACTCTTTGACAGATGATGGGGTTCCACACACCTGTTAGTGAGCCTCAATGAGCAGGGTTTCCTTGGCTAACCTGGCTATATTTTCAGCTTGGTCCTACGCAGTGGTCAGTGAGCAAGACTATTGGTCCTGCTGTTTAAAGTGAAGAATTGTCCTTCAGGACAGAGAAATGAGTCTATGTTATATGCCTACTACACTGAGCAGCTGAGTTTTCTGCTGTGGTCCTCCAGAAAACCCCTCTAAACATAGTGTCAGGACTGCTTGTTGCAAGATAGCAATTGACCTCATGTCATCTGATATACCTGGGTAAACACTAGTTCATGGGTAGGATTCTCTGCTATATAATGAGTTCCTAGAAAGCATGCCTTACAAAGTCAAACTCTTCCCTCTTTTAGTGAAATCTTTTCTCCACGTTAAAAGTCATTGTAAATGTTGTCAACATATTTTTGTTGCTTATATGTGAATTTAATATAATGTACATTACAGCCTTCTCTATTGCTACCAGGTTCAAATTCCTAAGCATGGTCCAAAGTAATTTTTTTTTCTTTATACTAAATCAATTGATATATTTATTTTTCATATACTCATTGGAACATGATCAGAGCTCAGTGACAAGTACCTTACAGAAAACTGAGTTCATCCTTGCTGTATTCTCTCACCACACCCAAGAAGAGGCCTTCAGTCCTGGAGAGCTCTATACTTCATCACCTAGATCACAGTTTCTAATGTATTTATTTATTTCAATTCGTTCACTTTGATTCCCCTTTGCTACTCCTCCTATTCCTCCCAGTCCAACACACCCTCTTCTTATTCTTATGCCTGTTCTCTAGTTCCCTGATAGGGGAGGTCCTCCTTCCCCTTCTATCTGACCCTAGCTTATCAACTCTCAACAAGGCTGGCTCCATCATGTTCCTCTGCAGCCTGATTCTCAGGGCATTGTTCTCAATTCCCTCTACTTATGACACTTTTCATGCCTATTCTCATAAAGGCTTCCCAGAGCTCTGAAGGGAGGGAGTATTTCATAGGAAAGCCCATTTTTGAGCTGGGTGTTTTAAGGTCTTTCTCTCCATACTATCAGACTGTGGGTCTCTGTATGCAAATTGATTTGATTCAGAAGGAAGCATCTTTATGGATCCAAGAACATGACACTGATCTATCAGTTGATTACAGAGAACAAAATATTTTAATAAAAAGAGCCTGGGTTGCTTGAAAGTATCCATAGGATGCCCTGGCCCAACAACTCAATTAACTGCCACCCAATCCCCCTAGTGAAGACTGGTTTGGTCACAATTACATGGCCTATTGGAACTTTATCCCCCACTCCTAATAAGTGAAAACATGCAAGATTTGTATTTCTGCATTTAAGTTACTTCACACAGGATGATTTTTCTTGCTTCCATCTATTTGCCTGAAAATATCATGATATCATTTTCTTAGCTGAATAAAACCCCATTATGTAAATAGTCCACATTTTCCCTGAAGGAGATTATCAGTACTGTTCTTTATTACTTGGAGGTTGCTGGGACTTTAACCATTGTATTGAATGACAAACTATAAAGATAACTATGTTCTTTTGGCCTAGAAGTCCCTCCATCTTCTTCCACTTCCTGGTGATTTAAATTGCAATGTCCCATTGAATGCATGTTGAGTCAACAGTGTGAAAATATCTGGAAAGGGTTAGCATGTATGGCCTTGTTAGTTAATATAATGCAAATAGGATTTATATTATAGGAGGGTGTGCTTTGATGTTTATATGCCAATAAAAGTGAATAGACAGAATGTAGTGTCTGTCTCTCAGTCTTTGTCACATTTTATCTTTGTTTCTCTGTCTCAGTTTCTCTATTTCTGTATCTGTCTCTATAGCTTTCTCTCTGTCTCTCTCAGTTTCCCTGTCTTTGCCTGCCATATGTGGTTCAGTATGAAATGCTCTCAGTTCTGCCAAAGGACTACAAAAAGATTACTTCTTGCTGATGTGACATCATGTAAATTCTCTGTAAAAATATAAGCAAGATCCCAATTAAGTGTTTTTTGTTCAGAGAATTGCCTTGCTCAAGGAGAATTTTCACAGTAATTCACTGACTGAGGACATATCTATGCATTTAAAATTTAATAATGGAATCTGTGATAATATGAAAGTCACATGTCAAAGACATGTGAGTTTATTTATGACCACAGGAAAGAAATATGTAACACTTTTCTTGAACTAAGAGACATGGGTACAGGAACTGATATCTCTGGGCTGTGTTTTTTCATGCCAAGATTGAGGCATGTATGGCTGCTCAGACTTTCTCTCATGCAGGCTGTCCACTTGGTCCTTTTAATAACTGTCTCCTGAAACTGTTACTGGATTTCACCTATTTCGTGACATCATTCTCCCGATCATCTGATCAGCACCTGAGAGAATCTTGAGGTTTCCAAGGAGAGCAGTAAACAAACTTTGCTCACTGACCAGTATTTCTGATCCTGTGAACATGTGATTTTTCTTGTGAAACCCAACAAGCCTTTTTCTCAACTTTTTACCAGATCCCATTCTTTTACTCCTGTTTACCTCTGTAACAGTGTCAGGTAGGAAACAAAACTTTCATGTTTATTTAATTGGACAGCTTCTTAAGTAGAAAAGCTTCAAAATGATTAGGATTAAGGGGAATGTTCAGAATGACAAGGTGGTCTCATACTGTAGTCTTGCTTCTGAAATTTCCCAGGTTGTGACTTAGAACTGAGCAGTCACTTGTATACTCACTAAATGTAACCAGGCTTAAAGTTACTTAGGTTATTGAGTCTTTAAGAACAGAGAAAAGAGAAGGAAACCAGACAATTCCTGGGACAAGTTTGGCTGAAACAGAGAAAGATAGGTGAGTGTAAAAGCAGAACTGAGGGGCAATAAACTGTTCATCAGCAGTGCTGTTCCACTCTAATTTTGGCAACCCTGTGTGAGCAGGGTTGGCTTGGCTGACATGGGTGAATCAGTGGCTCTGTCCTAACAGTCATCAGTGAGGAAACCACTTAGTACTGGGGTTAAAAATTAAAATTGGGCCTTCAGGACAGGGAAATGTGTCTGTGTTATAGGCCTATGACACAAGAGCATCTGTGTCCTCCAGACTACCCTCTAAATGTAGTGTTAGCACCAGGGCTTTGTTCAGAGGTCCCATCAGAGCTCATAGGGTCTGAGGTAGCTACGTAACTACTAGTTCATGGCTAGGATTCTCTGCTACATAATGTGTTCCTGGAAAGCATGCCTTACAAAGTCAAACTCGGCCCTCCTTTAGAAGAAACATTTCTCAATTTAATGTCAGTGTAAAAGTTGTCAACCTATTATTTTTATTGATTATGTAGGAATTTCATGTAACATACATTACACTACCTTTCCACTGCTCCCAGGTTCCAATAGTTACCCATGTGTCAAACTAATATTTTCTTTTCTTTTATTTAAATACATCAGTTGAAGTATAAGTTGTTGATGTACTCATTCGAACATGATCAGACTCTCAGTGCCAAGTCCCTTAAAAAAAAAAAAACAAAAACAAAACTGAGTATATTTTTGACACACCCTGGCACCACCCTCAAAAAGAATTCATCAGTCCTGAAGAGCTCTATACTTTATCACCTTGATCACAGTTTTTCTTATCTATTTATTTATTATGATTTGCTCACTTTGTATCCCCTCTGCTGTCCCCTCATTCTTCTCCTTCCAGCCCACCAAGCCTAATTCTTCTACGTCTATACCCTTTCTCTAGTTCCCAATAGGGTAGTTCCTCCCCCCCCTTCTATCTAACTGTAGCTTATCAAGTAGCATCTAGCTTGGCTGCATCATCTTTCTCTAAGGCCTGATTCTCAGGGAATTGTTCTGCTTGTATACTCAATTCCCTCTATTCATGATACTCTTCCTGCCTCCTCTCCTGCAGGATTCCCAGATCTCTTAGTGGAGGGAAAATTTCATAGGAAAATCCTATTTAGAGCTGGGTGTTTTAAGATCTATCTTTGAATAATATCGGACTGTTGGTCTCTGTATGCATTCCTATTTAATGTACAAGGAAGCATCTCTGGATCCAAGAACATGGCATTGATCTATCAGTTGAGGTCAGAGAGAAACATATTTCAATAAAAAGAACCTGGATTGCTTGACAATTTCTGTAGCATGCCCTGGCTCTACAATTCTATTCACTGCCACCAAAACCGCTAGTGAAAGACTGGTTTGATCACAATCTCATGGCCTATTGGAACTTTATCTCCCACTATTAGGAGACTTCCTAATAAGTAAATACATACCATATTTGTCTATCTGCATTTTAGTTACTTTACCAAAGATGATTTTTCCTGGTTCCATATATTTGCCTGAAAATATAATGATGTCATTTTCTTAGTTGAAGAATAATCCATTATGGAAATATTCCACATTTTCCCCAAAGGAGATTTTCCCTTGGAATTTGATGGGACTTTGATCATTGTATTGAATGTGAAACTGTCAGGATAACTATGTTGTTTTAATCTTTTAGCCTAGAAGTCCCTCTATCTTCTTCCACTTTCTGGTTATTTAAATTACAATGTCCCCTTAAAGCTTATCTATTTGCTTCTTTAGTTCCCAGTGAGGAAATGCCTGGGAAGGGTTTGGAGGTATATCCCAGTTAGATAATATAATTCCTATTGGAGTTATAATATGGGAGGGTGTGCTTTGATGTTGATATGCCAAAGAAAATAGGATGGAGATAGGATGGAGTCTCTCTCAGTCTCCGTAAATTTTTATCCTTGTTTCTTTGGTCTTCATCTCTCTATTTTTGAATTTGTCTCTCTACAATTTCTTTCTCTCTGTCTCTCTCAGTCTCCCCCTCTCTGCCTTGTGCTGTGTTTCTGTGTGAAAAGCTCTCAGTACTGCTGAAGGACTACAACAAGCTGACTGCTTTCTGTAAAAATATAAGCAAGCTCCCAATTAAGTGCTTTTTGTTCATAGATTTGTCTTGGTCAAGGAGCATTTTTCCATTAAGTAATTACCTGACTGAGGACATATCTGTCCATTTAAGAAATAGTAATGGAATCTATGATATGGTGAAAGTCACATGTCAAGAATATGTGACTTAATTAATGAACAATTGAAAGAAATATGTAATAATTTTCCTGAACGAGTCTTGGACACAGGATCTGTCATCTCTGGGTTGTGTGCTTTCAGTTGCCCAGATTGAGGCATGCAGGGATGCTCAGCATTTCTCTCAAGCACACTGTCCACTTAAATATTTTAATAACTGGCTCCTGAAATTCTTACTGGTTTTCACCTATTTCTTGACATCATTCTCCCTGTCAGCCAATCAGCACCTGAGAGAATCTTCAGATTTACAAGGAGATGAGTAAACAAACTTTCCTCAGTATCCAGTACCTCAGATACTGTGATTTTTGGGAAATCCAAGAAGCATTTATCTTGTCCCTTTATCTAGATCCCATACCTTTGCACCTGTTTACCTCTGTGACAATGTCAGGTTGGAAAAGAAAATTTAATGTTTATTTAATTGGACATCTTCCTAAGTAGAGAAGCTTCAAAGTGATGTGGGGTTAGGGGAATGTACGAAATAACAAGGTGGTCTCCTACTGGGCTCTTGCATCTGAAATTTCCTAGGTTGTGACTTAAACCTGAGAAGTTACTTGCATACTGACTAAATGTACCTTCACATTCTTACTGGCATAATAGGCAGGCTAAGCCTAGGGTTCCCTGGGGTATTGAGTCTTTAAGAGCAGTGAAAAGAGAAGACAGTTCTTGGTTCTGGTTTGGTTGAAACAGAGAAGGATCAGTGAGTGTAAAAGAAGATCTGAGGTTAAGATTTTTTTTTCATAATTGGTGCTGTTAAAAACTAGTGTTGCCAAACTTCTATTAGCAGGGTTGCCTTGGCTGAACTGGCTGGATCACCACCTGTTTTCTACTCAGTGTTCAGTCAGGAACCCTCTTCGACCTGGGCTTTACAGTTAAAACTGGGCCTTCAGGACAGAGAAATGGTTCTGTGTTATATACCTAGGACACAAGAGAAGCTGTGTCTCCCAGAAACAACCTCTAAACATAGTGTCAGTGACAGGACTGCTTGTTAAGATGTCACCTGAGCTTATGAGGTCTGAGGTTCCTGGTAACCACTAGTTCATGACAAGGATTCTCTACTATATAATGAGTTCCTTGAAAGCATGGACTCTCTTTTTCAGAATCAGTCTCTCTAGCTTTTTTTCTGCCTCTCTTTGTTTCCTTCTCTCTGCCTGCCACTTGTGGTTCAGTATGAAAAGCTCTCAGTTCTGTTGAAGGACTACAACAAGATGATATGCTGACATGATATCTTGGGTGGTCTCTGTAAATAATATTAGCAAGGTCCCAAATAAGTGCTTTTTGTTCAAAGAGTTGTCTTGGTCAAGGAGCATTTTCACAGCAAGTAATTGACTGAGGACATATGTGTTCCTTTAACAATGGAATCTGTGATAATGTGAAACTCCCATGTCAAGGACATGTGATTGTTATTAATTACTTGAAAGAAATATGTAACACTTTTCCTGAACTGTCATCTCTGGGTTGTGTGCTTTCAGCTGCCCAGATTGAGGCATGAAGGGCTTCTCAGCCTTTCTCTAAAGCACACTGCCCACTTGGCCCTTTTAATAACTGGCTCCTGAAACACTGGCTCTCACTTGTTTCATGACACCACTCTCTCTCTCATTCAATGAATACCTGCAAGAATCTTGAAATTTTCACAGAGATGAGTAAGCAAACTTTCCAGTATCTCTGATCCTGCTTACATGTGTCTTTTTCTTGTGAAACCCAGCAAGCCTTTATCTCATCCCTTTTCCAGATCCCACACCTTTACTCCTTTTTGCCTCTGTAACAATATCAGGTAGGAAATTAAACTTTAATGTTTTGTTTTGTTTTGTTTTTTGACAGCTTCATAAGTAAGGATGGGGATTAATATGAATTTATGAAATGACATGGTATTTTCACTGTGATGGGGGATTAATATGAATGCAAGGAATGACATGGTATTTTCTTATTCTGGTCTTGGATCTGAAGTTTCACACATTGCAAATTTGAAATGAGCAGTTACTTGCATACTCACTACAAATACCTTCCCATTCTTATTGATATAATAGGCTAGCAGGGTCTAGAGTTCCATGGGGTATTGATTATTTAGGAGCAGAGAAAAGAGAAGAAAAGAGATGATTCCTGGGATTGGTTTGACTGAGACAGAGAAAGATCGGTGTATGTGAAAGTGGAACTGAGGGGCAATAAACTGTTTGACAGCTGGTATTGTTCCATACTTGTGTTTGCAACACTCTAAGCAGAATAGCCTTGCTGACTTGGCTGGATTAGGAGCGGGGTCCTACATTTGGGTCAGTGTGGAAACCTCCTGGTATTGGGGTTTCAGTTAAAACTGGTAATTCAGGACAGAGAAATGGGTCTGTGTTATATGTCTAGGACAAAAGAGCAGCTGTGTGTTCCTGCATATATCCTCCAGACAAATCCTCTAAACATATTGTTAGTGCCAAGACTCCTTGTTCAAGGTGCCACCTGAGCTAATGAGGTCTGAGGTATTTGGGTAACCACTAGTTCATGGCTATGATTTTCTGTTACATAATGAGTTCCTGGAAAGCATGCCTTACAAAGTCAAACTCTATCCTCATTTAGCGTAATCTTTCCTCAATGTTAAAAATCATTGCAGTAGTTGTCAACATATTATTTTTATTGATGATGTGGGAATTTCTTATAATATGCATTATAATCTTTATACCATTACTCCCAGGTTCAAATACCTATCCATGTGGCAAACTTTTTTTTTCTTTAAAATACATCAATTGAAGAATGTGTTGTTCATATACTCATTGAAACATGGTCAGAATCTCAGTTCATCCTTCCCACACACTGGCACCACCACAAGAAGACTTCAGTCCTGAACATCTCCATACTTCATCACCATCACCTTGATCACATTTTTTCTTATGTATTGATTTATTATGACTTATTCACTTTATTTCCCCTCTACTGCCCTCTTGCTCTTCTCCTACCCCTATGCCCTTTCTCTAGTTCCCTCATAGGAAGGTCCTCCTACCCCTTCTATCCAGCCCTAACTTATCAGGTGTCATCAATCCTGGCTGTATCATCTTCCTTTGTGACTTGATTCTCAGGGCATTGTTATTCTAGTGTCCTCAGTTCCATGCCCTTATGACACTCTTCCTGCCTACCCTCCTACAGGCTTCCAAGATTTCTGAGGGGAGGGAGAATTTTATAGGAAAATCTCATTTAGAGCTGGATGTTTCAAGATACCTTTCTGCAAAATATAGAAATGCGGGTCTCTGATGCAATCATAGTTGAGCAGAATATCGCATCTTATAGATTCAAGAACACTGAATCTATAATTGATATATCATTAATTATATATCTGATATATATCAGAAGGAGCAGTCCTGTTAGGCCACAGAGGAGAACTTTGCAACCAGTCCTGAAGATACCTGATAAAACAGGATCAGATGATTGGGAAGAAGGTCCCCCTCTATCAGTGGACTTGGAAAGGGGCTGATATATCATTTGAGGGCAGAGTGAGCAACATATTTTAATATCAACAGCCTGGTTCCTTTAAAATTTTAGTAGGATGCCCTGGCTCAACAACTCAATTAACTGCCACTTAATCCCCCTAGAGAAAGACTCCATTGGTCATAATAGATGGCCTATTGGAATTTTATTCTACGCTATTAAGAGACTTCCTAATAAGTGAACAAATACCACATTTGTCTTTCTGCATTTTATTCACTTCACGCAGGATGATTTTTCCTGGTTCTGTCCATTTGTCTGAAAATATAACAATGTTATTTTCTTAACTGGAGAATACTCCTTTAATGTAATATTCCACATTTTTCCCAAAGGAGATTGTCAGTCCTGTTTTGTAGTCCTGGGAATTTTCTAGGACTTCAATCATTTTATTGTATGACAAACTGTAAATATAATTATGTTCTTTTCACCTAGAAGTTCCACCATCTTCTTCCACTTCTTGTAATTTGAATTGCAATGTTCATGTGAAACTCATCTATTTACATGTTTAGTTCCCAGTGAGGAAATGTCTTGGAAATTGTTAGGAGGTATGGCCCTGTTAGATAATATAATTCCTATTGTAGTTTTAATAGAAGAAGTTGTGCTTTGAGGTTGTTATGACAATGAATGTGACCAGACAGAATGGAGTCTCTGTCTTTCCACAAGTATAAATGCCAGGGCTGATTGTTCATAGGTGCCACCTGAGCTCATGGGGTCTGAGGTAGCTAGGTAACCACTAGTTCATGGATAGGATTCTCTGGTACATAATGAGTTCCTTGAAAGCCAGCCTTACAAAGTTGAATTCAGCCGTCCTTTAGTGGAATCTTTTTTATATTTTAAAAGTCATTGGAAAAGTTGTAAACATCTTTTTATGGATTATGGGGGAATTTCATATATTATACATTACAGTCCTTTTCCATCGCTTCCAGGTTCAAATTCCTACGTATTTGTCACATTAAAATATTTATTTTTAAAATGCGTCAATTGAAGTATGTGTTTTTCATATACTCATTGGAACAAAATCAGAGTCGCAGTGCCAAGTCCCTTAAAAAAAAACAACAACTGAGTTCATCCGTGCTGCATCCTGGCAACACACCCAAGGAGAGGCCATCTGGTCTGAAGAGGTTTATATTTCATCACCTAGCTAACCACTTTTCTTATGTATTTTTATTATGAATTTTTAATTTTGTAACCACTCTGCTGCTCCCTTCCTCTTCTCCTTTTAGTACCACCCAGGCTCCTTCTTCTTTTTTTTATTTTATTTTATTTTATTTTATTTTTTTCTTATCAGTTACATTATATTAACTCTGTATCCCAGCTGTATCCCACTCCCTCATTCCCTCCCACTCCTACCCTCCCTCCCTCATCTCCACCCTGCCCCTTTCCAAGTCCACTGATAGAGGGGGACCTTCTCCCCAATCATCTGATCCTGTTTTATCAGGTATCTTCAGGAATGGTTGCAAAGTTCTCCTCTGTGGCCTAACAGGACTGCTCCTTCTTTGGGGGGTTTGGAGGTCAAAGAACCAGCCATCGAGTTCCTGTTAAAAATAGTCCTTGTTCCACTTACTATGGGAAACCAGTTGGTTACTGAGTTACCACGGGCTACATCCGAGCAGAGTTTCTAGGTTATATCCACACATGGTCCTTGGTTGAATGTCAGACTCAGAAAAGACTCTGTTCCCAGATATAATTGGGTCCTTGTGGAGCTCCTATCCTTTCCCCATCATACTAAATCCCCTTCTTTCATATGATTCCCTGTACTCTGCCAAAGGTTTGGTTATGAGTCTTTGTATCTGCTTTGAAAACACTGCTAGTTAGAGTCCTTCAGATGCCTTCAGTAGACTTCTGTCATACGTTCAATGCATATCCCACCTGTCTTTCTAAATGAGGATTGATATCTTACCCCATGTCTGCTCTCTTGATTATCTTTTTTTATGTGTATAGATTTCATTATGTTTATCATATCGTATAGGTCTATATAAGCAAGTATATACCATGTTTGTCTTTCTCCTTCTGGGATATTTCACTCAAAATGATCTTTTCTAGATCCCACCATTTGCTTGCAAATTTCATGATTTCCTTATTTTTTGATTGCTGAGTAGTATTCCATTGTGTAAAACTACCACAATTTCTGTATCCATTCCTCTGTTGATGGACATCTGGGTTGTTTCCAGGTTCTGCCTATTACAAATAGATCTGCTATAAACATGGTTGAGCAAGTATCCGTTTTGTGTACTTGAGCAAATATTGGGTATATACCTAGGAGTGGTATAGCTGGGTCTTGAGGAAGCACTATTCCTAATTGTTTGAGAAAGCACCAGATAGATTTCCAAAGTGGTTGTACCAGTTTACATCCCCACCAGTGGAGGAGGGTTCCTTTTTCTCCACAACCTCTCCAGCATGTGTTGTCACTTGAGTTTTTCATCTTGGCCATTCTGATGGGTGTAAGGTGATATCTCAGGGTCGTTTTGATTTGCATTTCCATGATGGCTAATGAGGTTGAGCATTTATTTAAGAGTTTCTCTGCCATTCAATATTCCTCTGTTGAGAATTCTCTGTTTAGCTCTGTTCCCCATTTTTTAAATGGAATACTTGGTTTGCTGTTTTTCAGCTTCTTTAATTCTTTGTATATACTGGTTATTAGTCCTCTGTCAAATAAAGGGTTAGTGAAGATTCTTTCCCAATCTGTAGGCAATCGTTTTCTTTAGATGACAGTGTCCTTTGCTTTACAGAAGCTTTTTAGTTTAATGAGGTCCCATTTATTAATTTTTGCTCTTAGCGCCTGTGCTATTGGTGTTCTGTTCAGGAATTTTCTCCTGTGCCAATGAATTCTAGGCTGTTCCCCAATTTTTATTCTAACAGACTTAAAGTATCTGGTTTTAGGTTGAGGTCTTTGATCCACTTGGACTTTAGTTTTTTGCAGGGTGATAAATATGGATCAATTTTCACTTTTCTGCAGTTGGACCAGCAGCATTTGTTGAAGATCCTGTCTTTTTTCCATTGAATCATTTTGCCTTCTTAGTCAAAAATTAAGTATCCATAGGTGTGTGGGTTTATTTCTGGGTCTTCTATTTGGTTCCATTGATCTCCTTTCTTTTTTTATGCCAATACCATGCAGTTTTTATTACTATGGCTCTGTAGTACAGCTTGATATCAGTAGATACCTCCAGATGATCTGTTGTTGTACAGGATTGTTTTGGAGATTCTGGGTTTTTTATTTCTCCATATGAAGTTGACAATCTTTTTTTGAAGGTCTGTAAAGAATTGAGCTGGTATTCTGATGGGAATTGCATTGAATCTATAGATTGCTTTTGGCAGGATGGCCATTTCACAATGTTAATCCTACCAATCCACGAGCACAGGAGATCTTTCCACTTTCTGATATCTTCTTCAATTTCTTTCTTCAGAGACTAGAAGTTTTTCTCAAACAGGTCTTTCATTTGCTTGGTTAGTGTCACTTCAAGGTACTTTATGTTATTAGTGTCTATTGTGAAGGGTGTTGTTTCCCTGATTTCTTTCTTGGCCCTTTTGTCTTTAGTATATAGGAAGGTTTCTGATTTTTTTTTTTAGTTGATTTTGTATCCTGCCACATTGCTGAAGGTGTTTATCAGCTAGAGGAGTTCCTTTTGAATTTTTGGGGTCACTTATATATACTATCATATCATCTGCAGATAATGACCCTTTGACCTCTTCCTTTCTGATTTGCATCCCCTTGATCTCCTTCAGTTGTCTTATTGGTCTGGGTAGGACTTCAAGTACTATGTTGAAGCAGAGAGTGGGTAGACTTGTCTTGTCCCTGATTTCAGTGGGATTGATTAAGTTTCTCTCCATTGAGTTTGATGTTAGCTATAGGCTTGCTTTATATTGCCTTTACTATTTTTAGATATGTGCCTTGTATCCCTGATCTCTCCAAGACTTTAAACATGAATGGGTGTTGGACATTGTCAAATGCTTTTTCAGCATCTAGCGAGATTAACATGTGGTTTTTCTCCTTCAGTTTGTTTATTTGGTGGATTACATTGATGGATTTCTGTATGTTGAACCACCCCTGCATGCCTGGGATGAAGCCTACTTGGTCATGGTGGATGATATCTTTGATAAGTTCTTGGATTTGGTTTGCAAGTATTATATTGAGTATTTTTGTGTCAATGTTCACAAGAGAGATAGGTCTGAAGTTCTCTTTTTTGTTGGGTCTTTGTGTGGTTTAGGTATCAGGGTCACTGTTGCTTCATAGAATGAGTTTGGTAATTTACCTTCTGTTTCTATTTTGTGGAATAATTTGAGGAGAATTGATGTTAGCACTTCTTTGAAGGTTTGGTAGAATTCCATGCTGAAGCCATCTGTCCCAGTGCTTTTTTTGGATTGGACACTGTTAATGACTGCTTCAATTTCCTTGGGGGATATGGGCTATTCAGTCTTTCTACATGATCTTGATTTAATGGTGGAAGATTGAATCTATCAAAAAAGTGTCCATTTCATTTAGATTTTCAAATTTTGTGGCATATAGGCTTTTGTAGTATGATCTAATGATTGTTTGAATTTCTTCAGTGTCTATAGTTATGTCACCCTTTTCATTTCTGATTTTGCTGATTTGGATAGATTCTCTCTGCTTTTTAGGTAGTTTGGCTAAGGGTTTGTCTATCCTGTTAATTTTCTCAAAGAACCAGCTTTTTTGTTTCATTGATTCTTTGAATAACTTTTTTGATTAACTTGGGTTGAAAGTCTATTTTATTAGATATTAGGATGGCTACTCCAGCTTGTTTTCTGGAACCATTTTCTTGAAAAACATTTTCCAGCCCTTTACTCTGAGGTAGTGTTCATCTTTGTTGCATAAGTATGTTTCTTGGATGCAATAGAATGTTGGATCCTGTTTCCGCAACCATTCTGTTAGTCTGTGTCTTTTTATTGGTGAATTGAGTCCATTGATGTTGATAGATACTAGTGACTAACAATTGTTTCTTACTTTTGATGTGGGGTTGGTGGTGTCACTGAGTTTCATTACTTGTATTCTTTTGTTTTGTTTGTTTGTTTGTTTGTTTTTTGTTGTTGTAGTTATCTATTTCCTCTGTTTCATTAGATGTAGTTGTTTTCTTTGGTTTGGAGTTTCCCTTCTAGTAACTTCTGTAGAGCTGTGTTACTATGTAGATATTGTTTAAATTCGGTTTTTTCATGGAATATTTTGAATTCTCTATGTTGATTGAATGTTTTGCTGGCTATAGTAGTTTGGGTTAGAATCTGTTTTCCCTTAAGAACTGTATGATTTCTGTCCAGGCCCTTCTGTCTTTCATAGTTTCTGTTGAGAATTCTGGTGTGATTCTGATAGGTCTATCTTCATATGTTACTTGGCCTTTTTCCCTTGATGCATTTAGAATTTTTTCTTTGTTCGGTAGGTTCAGTGTTTTGACTATGCTGTGACGTGAAGAATTTCTTTTCTGGTCTAGTCTACTTGTTTTTCTGTAAGCCTCATGTATGTTTATGGAGATATCTTTCTTTAAGTTGGGAAAATTTTCTTCTATAATTTTCTTGAAAATATTTTCTAGACCTTTGCAGACTCCTCCTTCTTCTTCTTCCCCTATGCCAATACTCTAATTCTCTGAGGTGTTGCTTGAAAATTTTTATAGGATACTCCTGGCCCAAAACTCAATTAACTGCCATCCAATCTCCCTAGTGGAAGACTGTTTTGCTCACAATCGATGGCCTATTGGTAATTAATCCCTCCCTATTAGGAGACCTCCTAATAAGTGAATATATATCATATTTGTCTTTCTGCATTTTAGTTTCTTCACCAAGGATATTTCCTGGTTCCATCCATTTTTGTGAAAATACCATGATGTCATTTTCTAAATAATACTCCTTCAGGGTAATATTCCACATTTTCCACAAAGTAGATTGTTAGTCCTATTCTATAGTCTTTGAAATTTGCTGGGACTTTATTCTCTGTATTGAAGGACAAACTTTCAGGATAACAATGATCTTTTAGCCTTGAATTCCTCCATCTTCTTCAACTTCCTGGTGATCTGAATTGCAATGTCCCCTGGAAGCCCATATATTTACATGTGGAGACCCAGTGAAGAAATGTCTGTGACGTGTTAGGAGGTATGGTCTTGTTAGATAATGTAATTCCTTGTTTCCCTAATTTCTTTCTCAGCCCTTTTATCTTTTATATACAGGAGGGCTACTGATTTTTTGAGTTAATTTGAATCCAGCAACTTCACTGGAGGTGTTTATCATCTGTAGGAGTTTCCTGGTAGAATTTTTGGTCACTTAGGTATACTAACATGTTGTCTGCAAATATTGATACTTTGACTTCTTCCTTTCTGATTTGTATTATCTTGATCTCCATCATTTGTCTTATTGCTCTACCAAGGACATCCAATACTATGTTGAAGAGAAATGGAAAGAGTGCAGTCTTGCCTGATTTCAGTGTGATTGCTTTAAGTTTTTCTCCATTTAGTTTGATTTTGCCTATTGGCTTGCTTTATATTGCTTTTACTGTATTTACTTATGTGTCTTGTATCCTTGAAGTGTCCAATACTTTAAACAGGAATGTATTTTGTACTTTGTCAAATGCTTTTTCAGAATCTTAAGAGATATCATGTTTTTTTTCTTTCATTTTTTTTTTAATTTGGTTATTCATTTTGATGGATTACCTTACATTGAACCACCCCTGCATGCCTGAGATGAAGCCTTCTTGGTCATAATGGATGATATCTTTGATGTATACTTGTATTCAGTCAAAGACAACAAGTACCTTGGTATGACCCTAACGAAGCAAATTAAAGACTTGTATGTAAAAAATGTCAAGTATCTGAAGAAAGTATTAGAAGAAGATATCAGAGGATGAAAATATCTCCCATGCTCATGACTTGGCAGGATAAACATTGCAACAATGTCCATCTTACAAAAAGCAATGTACAGATTCAATGCAATTCTCATCAAATTACCAACACAATTGTTTATAGATCTTGAAAGAAAAATTCTCAACTTCATACGAAAAAATAATAAACTCAAAATTGGTAAAACAACCTCTTCCTTAAAAGCTCTTCTGGAGGATTCTCAATGGCTGAGCTCAAGTTGTACTATAGAGCAACTGTAATAAAAATGCATGGTAGGGCATAGAAACCAAATAGTGGATTAATGCAACAATGCAACTGAAGAGAAGACCCAGAAATAAACCCACACAGTAGTGGACACCTGAGTTTTGAAAAAGATGCCAAAACCATACAATGGAAAAAAGATACCATCTTCAACAAATGGTGCTGGTCTAACTGAATGTCTATGGGTAGAAAAAAAGCACAAAACTGAAATCCAAGTGGATCAAAGACCTCAACACAAAAACCAGACACATTAAATCGGTTAGAAGAAAAAGTGGGTAAGAGCCTTGAACTCATCGGCATGGGAGACATTTTCCTGAACAGAACAAAAACAGCACAGGCTCTAAGAGCAACAATCATTAGATAGGACCTCATGAAACTGAGAAGATTCTGTAAAATAAAGGACACTGTCATCAAAATAAAACAAATACCTACAGATTGGGAAAGAATATTCACCAACCCTCTATATGCCAGTGGAATATTATCCAGATAAAGAACTAAAGAAGTTGAAAAGCAACAAATAAAGTAATCCAATTAAAAAGTGGGGAACAGAGCTAAACAGAGAATTCTCAATAGAAGAATATCAAATGGCAATGGCAGAGAAACACTTAAAGAAATGCTCAACTTCCATAGCTATCAGGGAAATACAAATCAAACTGACACTGAGATTTTACCTTATACCCATCAGAATGGCCAAGATCAAAATCTGAAGTGACAACATATGCTGGAGGGATTGTGAACAAAGGGGAACCCTCCTCCACTGCTGGTATGAATGTAAACTTTTGAAAGCACTCTGGAAATCAATCTGGTACTTTCTCACACAACAAGGAATAGCACTTCCTCAAGATTCAACCATACCACTCCTAGTCATATATCCAGAAGAGGCTCAATAACGACATTTGCTCAACCATGTTTGCAGCAGCTTTATTTGTAATAGCCAGAAACTGGAAATAACACATATGCCACCCCCCAACTGAAAAAATGGATACCAACATTGTGGTAAATCTACACAATGGAATATTACTCAGCAATAAATAAAAAAATTGAAATCATGAAATTTGCAGGTAAATGGTGGGAACTGGAAAGGATCATCTTGAGTGAGCTATTGTAGAAACAGAAAGACAGATATGATATAGACTCACTCAAGTAGACATATAATATTGGATAAACCTACTAAAATCTCTATACCTCAAGATAATAATCAAGAAGGAGGACTCTGACTAAAATGCTCAATCACCATCCTGAAAGGCAAAAGGGATAGACATCAGAAGAAGGAGAAAAGAGGGAACAGGTTAGGAGCCTGCCATCAAGGACTTCTGAAAGGCTCTTCCCTGCAGACTATCAAAGCAGATGCTGGGACTTATGACCAACTGTGGGGTAGAGTGCGTGCAATCTAATGAAAGAAGTTGGAAAAAGTAAGATATGGAGAGGCCAGGAGTTTCACAAGGAAAGCAACAGAACCAACCTTTCTGAGCACAGGGGTCTTTTCTGAAACTCATAATCCAATCAAAGTACCATGCACGGAGATAACCTAGAACCCCTGTACAGATGTAGCCCATCCATGGCAGTTCAGTGTCCAAGACAGTTCCATAGTAATGACAAGAGGGACTGCCTCTGACATGAACTGATTGGCCTGCTCTTTGATCACCTCACCATGACCAGGGAGTAGCCTTATCAGTCCACAGAGAATGAGTATGACACTATTCCTGATGAGATCTGATAGACTAGGATAAGAAGGAAAATCAGAAGGCAGACCTAACCCATCAGTGCACTTGGGGAGAGACATGCATGGAGAAGCCTGAGGGAAGAATTTATTGGGAAGGGACAGGGGCCATAGGGGGATTCAAAGTGAATAAAGTATAATTAACAAAAATTAAAATAAAAAAAAATATTAAAAATATCTAATTCCTTTTGGAGTTATATAATAAGAGCTATGCTTTGAGGTTGATATGCCAAACAAAGTAACCAGAAAGAATGGAGTCTCTGTCTCTCCATCTTTGTCACTTTATGTCTTTGTTTCTGTCAGTCTGGGTCTTTCTATTTCTAAATCTTTCTCTACCTCTTTCTCACTCTGTCTCTTTCTGTCTCTCTCTCTCTGCCTGCCACTTGTGATTCAGAATGAAAAGCTCTCATTTCTGCTGAAAGACTACCACAAATGACTGCTTGCTGATGTGATAGCATGGATGGTCTGTAAAAATATAAGCAAGTCCTAATTAAACCCTTTTTTCTCGTGCTTAATGATTTGTCTTGGTCAAAGAGCATTTTTGCAGTAAGTAATTCACTGAGTACATATCTGTGCCTTTAACATATATGAGTACAGTTTGTGATAATGGGAAAGTCACTTGTCAAGGACAGGTGACTTTACTAATGTCCATTTGAAAGAAATATGTGACACTTTTCCTGAACTAAGAGTCTTGGACACAGTAATTGTCATCTCTGGGTTTTCTGTTTTCTGCTGCCCAGATCAAGGCATGTACACTCAGCCTTTCTCTCAAGTTTGTTGTCAACTTGGCCCTTTTAACAACTGGATCCTGAAACTCTTACTGGCTTTTACTGTTTCTTGACATCATACTCCCTCTTAGCTAATAAGCACCTGAGAGAATCTTGAGGTTTCTATGGAGATAAGTATACAAACTTTCCTCAGTGTGCAGTATCTTTGATTTTGTGCACATGTGGCTTTGTCTTGTGAAATCCAACAAGCCTTTATCTCATCCTTTACCCAGATCCCACACCTTTACATCTTTTTACCTCTGTGACAATGTCAGGTGGGAAATGAATCTTTAGTGTTTATTTAATTGGAAAGCTTCCTAAGTAGAGAAGCATCAAAGTGATGTGGGATTAAGGGGAATATACTGAATAACAAGGTAGTCTCCTACTGTGGTCTTGGATCTCAAATTTCCTAGGTTATTACTTTGAACTGAGCAGTTACTTGCATACGCACCAAATGCAACTTCACATTCTTATTGATATAATAGGCTGGCAGGGCCTAGGGTTCCCTGGGGTATTAAGTTTTTAACATCAGGGAAAAGAGAAGGAAACCAGACAATTCCTGGGAATGGTTTAGCTGAAACAGAGAAAGATTGTTATATGTAAAAGAAGAACTGATGGGCAATAAACTATTTGACAGCTGGTGATGTTCCACATTAGAATTGTCATCATCTATGAGCTGGCTTGCCTTGGCTGACCTGTCAGGTTAGGCAACTGTGTCCTACTCAGTGGTCAGGGAGAAACCCTCTGGTTCATGGGGTTTACAGTTAAAACTGGGAATTCAGGACAGAGAAATGGTTCCATGTTATATGCTTAGGGCACAGCAGTGGCTGTGTTTCCTGCTGTGGTCCTCCACCCAAACTCTCTAAACATTGTGTTAGTTTCAGGACTACTTGTTCAGAGGTGCCACCTGAGATCATGGGGTCTTAGGTAGCTGCTTAACAATAGTTCATGGCAAGGATTCTCTGCTCCATAATGAGTTCCTGAAAGAGTGCCTTACAAAATCTAACTCTGCACTTCTTGAGAGGAATCTTTTCTCCATGTTAAAAGTCATTACAAAAGTTATTGACCTATTATTGTCATTGATTATGTGGGAAATTCATATATACTATTTTTCCATTACTCCCAGGTTCAAATTCCTTCCCTTGTTTCACAGTAAATTTATTTTTCTTTAAAATACATCAATTCAAGTATGTGTTTTTCATTTATTCATGGAAACATGATCAGAGTCTCAGTGCATACTCTCTTAAAGAAACCTAGTTTCATCCTTACCTCACCCTGCCACCCCCAACCCAAGAAGAAGCCTTTAGTCCTGAAGAGCTCTATACTTCATTCCTTTGATCACATGTTTTTATGCATTTATTTATTATGATTTGTTCACATTGTATCCCCTCTGTTCCCCACTCTGTCTCCTTCTTCTAGTCCCACTTACCCTCCTTCTTCTACCCCTATGTCCTTTCTCTAGTTCCCTGATGGAGGAGGTCCTCCTCCCCCTTTTATCTGACCCTAGCTTATCATGTCTCATCAAGTCTGGCTGAATCATCTTCCTTTGTGGCCTGATTTACAGGGAAATGTTCTCTTTTGTCTTCAATTGCCTCTACTCATGACATTGTTCCTGCTTCTTCTCCTTCCAGGCCAATTCAGTAGCCTTGTTCTACCCCTATGCCCTTTCTCTCGTTCCCTGATAGTGGAGGTCCTCCTCTCTCTTCTATCGTATCCTAGCTTATCAGGTCTCATCATAATCTGGCTATATCTTCTTCTTCCAGTGTGATTCATAGGGTATTGTTCTACTTGTGTCCTCAATTCTCTCTATGTAGGACTGCCTCTTCACCTATAAGCTTCCCAGAGCTCTGAGCGTAGGGAGAATTTCATAGGGAAATCCCATTTAGAGCTGGGTGTTTTAAGGTCTCTCTCTGCAAAATATTGTACTGTGCATCTCTGTATGCAATCCCATTGGATGCAGAAAGCACCATCTCTGTGGAATCAAGAACATGGCACTTATATATCTGTTCAAGGCAGAGAACAACATATTTTAATAAGAAGGGTCTGGGTTGCTTGACAATTTCCATAGGTTGTCCTGGCGCAACAACGCAATTACCTGTTGTCCAATCCCCTAGTGGAATACTGGTTTTGTAACAATAGGTTTTTGTAACAATCTAACACTATTAGGAGACCTCCTAATAAGTGAACACCTACTGTATTTTTCTTTCTGCATTTCAGTTAGTTCACCAGGATGATTTTTCCTGGTTCCAATCATTTGTATGAAAATATCAAGATGTCATTTTTTTAGTAAAGAATATTCCATTATGGAAATAATCCACATTTTTCCCAAAGGAGATTGTCAGACTTGTTGTTTAGACCTTGGAAGTTGCTGGGACTTTAAGCAATGTATTGAATGATGACCTATGAGGATAACTATGATCTTTTAGCCTAGAATCCCTCCATCTTCCTCTACCTCCTGGTGATTTGAATAGCAATGTCCAGTGGAAGCTCATCTATTTCCAAGATTAGATCCAGTGAGGAAACATCAGGGAAAGGTAAGATGGTATTGCCTTGTTAGATAATATGATTCCTGTTGGAGTTATGTTATAGGATGGTGTGCTTTGAGGTTGATATGCCAATGAAAGTGACCAAACAGAATAGAATCTCTGTCTCTTATTCTCTATCACTTTATATCTTTTTTCTTTCTGTTCCAGTCTATTTCTGAATATATCTGTCTAGCTCTTTCTCAATCTCGCTCTCTCTGACTACAGCTTATCTTTCAGTATGAAATGCTCTCAGCTCTGATGAAGGACTCCAAGATGTTGACTGCTTTAGGTACATGATATCAGGGATGTTCTCTGTCAAAATATAAGAAAGTTCCCAATTAAATGCTTTTTGTTCAAAGATTTGCCTTGGTCTGGGAGCATTTACCAATAAGCAATTCAGTGACTGAAGACACATATTTGTATGTAACAAATAATAATGGAATCTGTCATAATGTGAAAGTCACATGTCAAGGATAAGTGACTTTATTAATGAACACTTGAAAACAATATGTAATACTTTTCCTGAACTAAGAGTCTTGGAAACAGGAACTCTCATCTCAGGGTTGTGTGCTTTCAGCTGCCCAGATTGAGGCCTGTGAGGCTGACCACCATTTCTCTCCAGCAGGCTGTCTACTCCACCCTTTTAATAACTGGCTCTTGAAGCTCTTGCTGGCTCTTACCTGTTTCATGATATTATTCTCCCTCTCAGCCAATCAACAACTGAGAGAATCTTGAGGTTTCCAAGAGATGAGTAAACAAACTTTCCTCAGTGTCCAGTATCTCTGATCTTGTGCACATGTGACTTTTTCTTACGAAACCCAAAAACCCTTTATTTATTCCCTTTATCCTGATTCCATACCTTTACTTGTGTTTACCTCTGTGACAATGTTAGGTAGGAAATGAAATTTTAATGTTTAATTGGACTGTTTCTTAAATAGGGAACTTCAAAGTGATGTTAGATTAAGAGGAAAGTACCCAATGTCAAGGTGGTCTCCTACTGTGTTATTGGATCTAAAACATAATAGATTTTGACTTTGTAACTGAGCAGTTACTCATGTCCACACTAAATGTACCTTCATATTTTATTGATATAATAGGCTGGCAGGGTCTAGGTTTCCTCATGGTACTCAGTGTTTAAGAGCAGGGAAAATAGAAGGACACCAGACAATTCCTGGGACTGTTTTGGCTGAAACAGATAAAGATTGTTGAGTGTATAAGGAGAACTGAGGGCCAATAAACAGATGGTGCTCCCAATAAGTGAATACATCCCATATTTTCCTACTGCATTTTAGTTACTTCACCCAGGATGATTTTTCCTGGTTCCATGCATTTGCTTGAAAATATCATGATGTCATTTTCTTAGCTGAATATTACTCAGTTATGGAAATATTCAATACTTTTTCCAAAGGAGTTTTTGGAAGGTGTTGGGCCTTTAATCATTGTATTGAATGACAAACTTTCAGGATGACAATGTTCTTTTACTCTAGAAGTCCCTCCATATTCTTCAACTTCTTTGTGGTTTGAATTGAAATGTCCCCTTGAAACCCATCTATTTATAAATGAAGTCCCCAGTGAGGAAATGTCAGGGAAGGGTTAGGAGTTATGGCATTGTTAAATAAAATAAGTCCGTTTGTTTCCCTAATTTCTTTTTCAGCCCTTTTGTCTTTTGTATGAAGGAAGGCTATTGATTTTTTTTCAGTTAATTTTGTATCCAGCTACTCTGCTGAGGTTGTTTATCAACTGTGGGATTTCCCTGGTAGAATATTTGGGTTCACTCAGTTAAACTATCATATCATTTACAGTAAGTGATAGTTTGAACTCTTCCTTTCTGATTTCTAGCCCCTTGATATCCTTCAATTGTCTTAATGCTCTAACAAGGATTTCCAGAACTATGTTGAAGAGATATGGAGAAAGTGGGAAACCTTGCCTTGTCCCTGATTTCAGTGGGAATGCTTTAAATTTCTGAATTTGGTTTGATGTCATCTATACACTTACTGTTTATTGCCTTTAATATATATAAATATGTGCCTTGTATCCCTGATCTCTCCAATACTTTAAACATGAATGAATGTTGGATTTTGTCAAATGATTTTCAGCTTCTAAAGGTTTTATAATTTGTATTTTTCTTTCATTTTTTTTTAATATTGTGGATCACATTTATGGATTTCTGTATATTGTACCACCCCTGCATATCTGGAATGAAGCCTACTTGGTCATAGTGGATATTTTTGATGTGTTCTCGTATTCAGTCAAAGACATAAAGTACCATGGTATGACCCTAACCAAGCAAGTCAAAGATTTGTATGGGAATTTTTTTTAAGTCTCTGAAGAAAGAATTAGAAGAAGATATCAGAAGATGGAAAGATCTCCCATTCTCATGACTTAGCAGGCTTGACATTGTAAAAATGTCCATCTTACTAAAAGCAACGTACAGATTCAATGCAATTCCCAACAAATTATAAACATAATTCTTGATAGACCTTGAAAAATAATTTCTCAACATCGTATGGAAAAACAAGAAACCCAAAATTGCTCAAACAATCATCCATAATGAAAGATCTTCTGGAGGATTCTCAATCCCTGATCTTAAGCTGTACTATAGAGCAATAGTAATAAAAATTACATGGTACTCACATAGAAACAGAATGGTGTATCCATAAAACCAAATAGAAGACCCAGAAATAAACCCACACTCTTATGGACATTTGATTTTTGACAAAGATGCAAAAACTATACAATGGAGAAAAGATAGCATCTTCAACAAATTGTGGTTGTCTAAATAGATGTTTACATGTAGAAAAATGCAAATAAAACCATACTAATTAGCGTGCACAACACTAAAGTCCAAGTGGATCAAAGACCTCAATGTAAAACCAGACACATTAAATAGGTTAGAAGAAAAAGTGGGGGAGATCCTTGATCTCACTTCCACAGGAGACAACTTCCTGAACAATACACCAACAGCACAGGCTCAAAGAGCAACAATCAGTAAAATTGACCCAGTGAAACTGAAAAGCTTCTGTAAAGCAAAGGACACTGTCACCAAAACAAAAGAAATGCCTACATGTTGGGAAAGAATCTCCACTAACCCTCTATGTGACAGAGGGCTATTATCCAGTATATATAAAGAACAAAGAAGTTGAAAAGCAATAAATAAAGTAATCCAATTAAAAAAATGGGGAACAGAGCTAAACAGAGAACTCTCTATAGACAAATACCAAATGGCAGATAATCTCTTAAAGAAATGCTTAACATAATTAGCCCTCAGGGAAATGCAAATCAAAATGACCCTGAGATTTGACCTTATACCCATCAGAATGGCCAAGATCAAAACTCAAGTGACAACACATGCTGGAGAGATTGTGGAAAAATGGTAACCCCCCTCCACTGATGGTTGGAATTTAAACTTGTACAACCACTCTGGAAATCAATCTGGTGCCTTGGTCATGGAGCATTTTTCCAGTAAGCAATTCAGTCACTGAACACATATCTGTGCATTTAACAATGAATAATGGAATCTGTGATAATATAAAAGTCACATGTCAAGGATACATGACTTTATGAATGAACACTGGAAAGAAATATGTGACACTTTTCCTGAACTAAGAGTCTTGGAAATAGGAACTCCCATTCCTGGGTTGTTTGATTTCAGCTTGCCATATTGAGGCAAGTAGAGCTGCTCAGCCTTTCTCTCAAGCAGGCTGTCCACTTGGCCTTTTTAATAACTGGCTCCTGAAACTCTTACTGGCTCTTACCTGTTTCATGACATCATTTTCCCTCTCAGCCAATCAGCCACTAAGAGAATGTTGAGGTTTCCATGGAGATGAGTAAACAAACTTTCCTCAGTGTGCAGTATCTCTGATCCTGTGCACAAGTGACTTTTTCTTGTGAAACCCAACAAGAATTTATCTTATCCCTTTCTCCATATCTCACCCCTTTACTCCTGTTTCCCTCTGTGAAAATGTCATGTAGGAAATGAAACTTTAATGTTTATTTAATTGGTGAGCTTTCTAAGTAGGGAAGCTTCTAAATGATGTGGGATTTAAGGGAATCCCACATGTACCAAATGTACCAAATTTGGTACATTTGTCATGTACCAAATGACAAGGTGGTCTCCTACTGTGTTCTTGTATCTGAAATTTCCTAGGTTGTGACTTTGAACTGAGCAAATACTCAGGTACTCACTAAATGTACCTTCAGATTCTTATTGATACAATAGGCTGGCAGGGTTGAGGGTTTTTGGTGCATTTAGTCTTTAAGAGCAGAGAATAGAGAAGGAAACCAGACAATTCTCTTGATTTGCTTTCACTGAAACACAGAAAGATCAGTGTATGTAAAATTAGGAAGAAGGGGCAATATGCTCTTTGACATCTGGTGGTGTTAAAAACTACTGTTGCCAACTCTTTGTGAGCAGAGATGCCTTGGCTGATGTGGCTGGAACAGCAGCTGTGTTCTCCTCCATGGTCAATGAGAAATTCTCCTGGTCCTGGGGTTTACAGTTAAAACTGGGACATCAGGGCAGCGTAAAGGGGCAGTGTATTACGCCTAGGACACAAGAGGAGCTGTGTTTCCTGCTGTAGTCCCCAACACAAACACTCTAAATGTAGTGTTAGTGCCAGGACTGCTTGTTCAGAGATGACAACTGAGCTCATAGGGTCTGAGGTGGCTGGGTAACCACTAGTTCATGGTTTGGATTCTCTACTAAATAATGAGTTTCTGGAAAACATGCCTTCCAAATTCAAACTCTGACCTACTTAGCGGAATATGTTCTCCATTTTAAAAGTCGTAGGAAATTTTTCAACATATTTTTATTGATTATGTGGGAATATAATATAACCTACATTACAATCCTTTTCCATTGCTCCCAGGTGCAAATTCCTAACAATGTGTCACACTAAAAATTTGTTTTTCTGTAAATTACCCCAATTGAAGAATGTGTGGTTCATATACTCCTTGGAATTTGATCAGATTCTCAGTGATAAGTCCCTTAAAGAAAACTGAGTTCATCCTTAGCACACCCTGGCACCGCTGCTAAGGATAAGCCATCAGTCCTGAAATGCTCTATACTTCATCACCCTATTCACAGATTTTATGTATTTATTTATTATGACATGTTCATTTTGTATGCCCTCTGCTGCCCTATCCCTCTTTCCCTTCTCATTCACTTAGCCTTCTCTTTCTTCCCCTATGCCCTTTCTCTAGTTCGCTGATAGAGGAGGTCCTCCTCACCCTTCTGAAATTAGCTTATCAGGTATCCTTATTGCTTTATCATCTTCCTCTGTGGCCTGATTCTTAGGACATTCTTCTCCTTGTGTCCTCAAACACCTCTACTTATGACACTCTTCTTGCCTCCTCTCCTGCAGTCTTCCCAGAGATCTGAGTGGAGGGAGAATTTCATAGGGAAATCCCATTCAGTGCTTGGTGTTATAAGGTTTCTCTCTGCATAGTATCTCACTGTCGGTCTATGTATGCAATCCTATTTGATGCATAAAGAATCATCTCTGTGGATCCAAGAACATGGCACTTATCTTGAGGGCACAGAGCAACATTTTTAATAACAATAGTCTGGGTGCTAGAAAATTACTGTAGGATGCTCTTACTCAATAAATCAATTAATTGTCACCCAATAATCCTAGTGGAAGACTAGTTTGGTCATAATATATTTACTATTATTATTATTAATATAATAGGCTGTCAGAGTCCAGGGTCCCTGGTGTATATATTACTACACTGTTTCCAATTAGCAGTAAATAAGGAGGTTTTACACATGCCAAAACAGTAGTATACTTGATTGATTTAGCAAAGCTACTTGCATTCCCAGAGAGAATGCCTATATATCCTAAGGCAGAATCTAATTTCCATACATAGGTTTGCCAAATTTTATTTGAAGTCCTCCAAAATGCAGCACTAACAGCTTTTTAAAAAACAAAGGAATTTTGACTGCCTTTATCAGAAGCCAGAACAGTCCAGTCCACAACTGTAAATGCAGGGCCATTTTGCCAGGAGTAGATGGTGGGTGTTTCTCCAATGCATCTTGTCCAAGGAACAATAAGTTGAGGAAAAGCACATTGATCCCAATTCTCACAGGGTGGGTAGCTGGTTGGAGATGTAAGACTGTCATTCTTAACCCCATTAGGAAGGGACAATAATGTCACTCCAATGTTCCACTTTTCCTGCTTGCAAGGGAAGGCTTGAGCTGCCAAGTTTAGAGTAGTCGGAACTCCGACCTATTACCTGGACAGGGGAGACTGGTAAGCTGTCCTGATGAATACTCTTCTCTGGTAAAGCAAAGAGGATGACCTCTTCCTATTCCTGAAAAGTTACGAGTTTGTTTTACTTGTGTTCCTTCAAAAGCAGGAAAACCCAGCAACCAAGTATTGTTGACATTAACAAGGACTTCCAGATAATCCCAGGAAACTTTAGGTAGTAGTGTTGAATTAGGAGCATACACCCAAAAAACAGTCATCTTGACCGAAGTAGTGTTCATTGACATCATTATCATTGCCAGGAGAAAACTCCTCATCCACTTGTGCACTAGATGTTCCTTTAGCCATCGAGATGCATCAGTTTCATGTGGAAAAACACAGACAGATCCTTATCCCCATATGAGTACAGGGACAGGTCCATGCCATTGATTTGTTAAAAGATCCCTCCATTTCACTCTAGCAAAAATTTTCTTAGTTTTCTGTATGCCAAAATCTATATGCTGCAGATTTATCATGTTTATCCAAATTTTAAAAATTCAGAATGAAATGTACATGTTCAAGATGATTCTTAAGTGTCCAAGGGAGTAGCTCACTCTTCTTTGTTTTTTTGCAAATAAACCTTAATTGTTTAGAGGGCATGCCCTACCGTGCCTTGTCCCTGGAGGATTATAAGGTAATTTAGATGTATGAGAAACTTCAAACTGTTGACAAAATCTTTTAAAATATTTGCTAGTATATCATGTTCCATTGTCAGTTTTAAATTGCTTAGGAACTCCTAGAACACTAAAAGCTTGTAGACAATGAGCAATAACATTCTTTACAGCATTTCCTGGTTGAGGAGTGGTAAAATAAATCCAGAATAGGTATATATGCAATCATGTTCACATTTTTTGTTTTTAAATTCAGGAACATGAGTAATATCCATTTGCAAAATCTGATTTAGATCAAGTCGTTTAGGATTGACGCCCAAATGAGGAACAGGCTGAAACTGAGGACAAGTACTGCAAGCCTTGACTATACTACGGGCCTGTTCCTAAGTCAATCCATATTTAAGTCTCAAGGTTTGACTAATAAGTTGATGCATATTATGGGCATCCTGGGCTCTTTTTAACTGTGAACAATAAACTTTGGTGACTTTTTGTGCCAATGCATTTCCTTTAGACAACACTCCTGGCAAATTAGAATGAGCCATCAAATGTCTTATACAAAAGGGAAATTTTCTTTTTCTTTTTGTAACATATTTTGTAAAAATAAAATTCCAGCAGGAGATGTCTGAATTTGACATGCATTCTCTAACCTAGGCAAAGACTGAACTACATTTTCACTATCTGTAAAAATGTTCAAAGACTGCTTATTAAAACTATGAAACACAGCAATAGAGCAGGTAACTCTTCTATTTGCGCAGATGTTTTAGACACTTGTAAAGATATTGTTTATCTTTTATAAGCATAGGCAGCAGCACCAGATAATGAACCATCAGTAAATACAGTTAAAGTATCAACAATTGGGCTAACTTTTGTTTTAAATGGAAAAATACTAGGTTGCACCTATAAAAACTGAATTAATTCTTTTTTTGTCTCAACAGGTTGGACTCTGTAAAAATAAGCATACATGTGTTAAAATGCCATATTTATTAGATCTCTGATAAGTCTGAAGGCCAGCATATATGAGTTATTCTTTGTCTACTTTTATCATCTGCTCTAAACTTCATCCTATAAAGCAGGATGTTATAATCGCAATTTTGCCATATTTTTCAAATGTATGTTTTAGAATCAAATTTTAAATAGATCTATATAGGCAAACATTATATTTATAATTTTAGATTTAACCTTAAAAAAAAACCTCTACAAAGAGACTAGGTAAAACTCAATCTTGTACTCATAATATTTAGAGTAACTTTAAATCTGCACTTTTTAAATAAAAATCAAAGCAAAACTTTTAATTAAACATAATTTATAAAGGGAGTAGCAAATCTATGAATCCTATCATATTGTATTAAAACTTAACAACAGAAACTTAAACAGAAGTTTTACTTAACATTAAACAGAGAACTAAACTTAACCTGTATACCTCAGCCAGCAAAAATGGACTATTCTGGCCATACCAAATGCATAGGCCAGATAGAAACAGCATTAAGTCATTTATTTAGGTACTGGCAGCCAGGCATATATTTTATATAATGGTTAACAATGATATGAATATAACCCTGCATAACCCTGGGCTAACATGGAAGTATAGTCCTTTCTTTTTCCTGTAAAAGAGCATATTCAAACATTTTGCATTGAAGAATCTCCACCCTTTTTAAATGAAGAACAAAATATTTTATAGTTTTTGTGACAAGATATATTGTAATAACTGCAGTTTTTGTTTAATTGGCTTAAACAGCTTGGCTTGGTTTTACTTTGTAAACCTAATAAAAGAAAGACTAAGGTTTTTTATTTCCCCCAAAGGGTTGAGTAACTTTTTCCAGTTTTTCTTAGACCACCCAAGGGTTATTATTTTAAAATACCTGATAACTTTTAAAATGTTTTATAGAATTTAACTGTGATGGTCCAGGACCAAATTCAGAGGTATTGATTCAAATTATCTCATATCTAAAAATATCCAAGTTTACATATAAACATACAGAGAGAGAGAGAGAGAGAGAGAGAGAGAGAGAGAGAGAGACATAAATAATATAGAAATCTGGCATTGTCACCTTAGAGTAACAAGAATACCCAAATACCAGGTCTATATTAGCCCCTAACAGACACAAGTCTCCCAGATTCCAAAAGGATTGGACCCCCTCATGGGTCCTCTCCACACACATTGATTCCAGAAGGAGCAGAGCCCCCGCAGCCCTCTCCACAGCTTCTCAATGGAGAGTGGGCTCCAGCAGCCCTCTTCTCACACAAAATAGGGTCGCAGCAACCCTCTCTCCTGGTTCCAAAAGGAGCAGAACCTTTACGGGTCTCTTCCATGTGAATTGGAGTATCCTCCAGATTCCCTCCACCAGAACGGAAACTCTCCACGTTTCCTAGACCTTGCAAGCCAACCAAAATCAGAAACCAATACAGAAGCCGGAAGACAAAACAAACAAACAAACAAAAAACAAAGACCAAGAAAAACAAACAATAAAACAACCAGGGTACCTGCTTCTTAAACATTTAAATATTTTTTAAATTGTTTTTGTAATATTAAATCAAAGCATCCTCTTTAGGAGTAAAAATCATGAAGCCCATTTATAATTTTAAATTCAAAACCAGACTTTAAAATTTAACAGTGCAAACAATCCAATATTATTATTATTTATTACTATTATTATTATCATTATTATATTATGTAATTTCAATTTCTCTAATTCCCTTAATAACTATACTTGTTCCTTTTCTAATTGCACTTTCTCTCAGAGAGCAGTAATATCCTCCTGCAGTGGTACCATATCCCCTGCACATGTTGCATTGAATGTCACAGGTCAGAGGGTGTGGGAGATCAGTCTGAATTCTGAGACTTGGCAGTTTCTTCCTCTGACTCCCTTTCATCCTCACTATCTAGTTCCTAAATTTTTTTCTGCTCTCAAATTACACAAATCTGTTTGATCTCCTTTATGAAAATTTGAAATAACCTTAGAAGTACATATTTTTTTCTGCATGTTTCACTGCTCTACTTTCCCCAAGCATCTCTTTAGCTTGTGAGTATCCTTTTCCCAAGTATCCAGATTGATGGCACCTTCAACTAGGATCAGAGACAAACTTCATTTACAGACTACAGGGAATAAGGGCGTTTCTCCCAATTACTCCCTTTTATTGGCATTGACTTTAAAGTCCTCATTAACATCTCCCTGCTATTTCTCTGCCTCATGATTTGCCTGCCTGCCTACATTGTCTTCCTCCCTGTGATGGGCAGTCTTCAAGAATCACTATTTTCTTAGGCATCTGGAGCTCCAAAAACCAGTGTTTCTCAAGTTGCCCCTTGTTTTCAAGGTCCCTTATGCAGGTGCCACCTGTCCATTCCTGAGGACAGATATGAAGAATGGAGACAAGACATATATCTGATCAAGTTTCAGTTTACTGAATGTGCAAACAACACTTATATAGCAAATGGTACAAGAAAAAAAAATTGACAGTAGCAACACATCTGTGCCACCTGGCAAGGCATCCAGGAATTCACTCAAGGTTACACAAAGTTTGCTCTCTGGTTCTCATGGTTGCAGGGAGCTTGCAATTTACTTCTCAGGGTCAGAACACCCCACTTGCAGAGACCACTAAGCACAGTCTCTGAGACATGGATCTTAGATAAGACCCACATCTGGCAAGGCCATGAGGCAGAATTACAATTACCAGACTCTTTCATAAACCAGACAATTCCTGGGACTGGTTTGAGTGAGATAGAAAATCTGTGAGTGTAAATGAAGAAATGAGGGGAAATAAACTATTTGCTGCTGGTTCTGTTCCACACTAGTGTCGCCAACCCTCTATGAGCTTGGTTGACTTGGCTGACCTGCCTGGATTGGCAGCTATGTCCTTCTCAGTGGTCAGTGAGGAACTATCCTCTTCCTTGTATTTACATTTAAAACTGGACATTCAGGACAGTGATATGAGTCAGTGTTATATGCCTAGGATACAAGAGCAGCTGTGTTTCCTGTGATGGTCCTCCAGACAAACCATCTCAATGTAGTGATAGTGACAGGACTACTTGTTCAAAGGTGCCACACGAGGTCCTGTGGTCTGAGGTAACTGGATAACCACTAGTTCCAGTTCCTAGAAAGCATGCCTTACAAAGTCAAACTCTGCCCTCCCTTAGCAGAATCTTTTCTCCATGTTAAAAGTCATTGTAAAAGTTGTCAACATATCATTTTTATTTATTATCTGGGAATTTCACATAATATACAATACACTCCTTTTTCATTGTTCCCATGTTCAAATTTCTACCTATCTGTCACAGTAAATTTATTTTTCTTTAAAAATACATCAGATAAAGTATGTGTTGTTCATATACTCATCAGAACATGATCAGAATCTCAGTGACAACTTCCTTAAAGAAAACTGAATTCATCCTTGTCACACCCTGGTACTATGCCCAAGAAGAAGCCATCAGTACTGCTGAGCTGTATAATTCATGCCCTTGATCACATTTTTTCTTTTGTATTTATTACATTTTGTTCACATTGTATCCTCTCTGCTACTCCCTCCCACTTATCCTTACAGTTCTACCCACACTCTTTCTTCTACTCCTTTGCCCTTTCTCTAGTTCTCTGATAGGGGAGGGCCTACTTCCCCTTCTATCTGTCCCTGGCTTATCACATCTCATCAAGAATGGCTGCATTCTTCTGTTTCCTGATTCTGAGGGCATTGCTCCCCTTGTGTACTCAATTTCCTCTACTTATGATACTCTTTCTATATCCTATCCTGACTGTTTCCAAGAGCTTTGAGAAGAGGGAGAATTTCATAAGAAATTCCCATTTAGGGCTGGGTGTTTTAAGGTCTCTCTCTGCATAATATGGTAATGTGGGTCTCTGTATGCAATCCTATTTGATTCACAAGAAAGCATCTCTGTGGATCTAAGAACATGTCCCTGATCTATCAGTTAAGGGCAGAGAGCAACATATTATAATAACAACAGTCTGGGTTGCTTTAAAATTTCTGTAGGATGCCCTGGCACGAACACAATTAACTGCCACTCAATCACCCTAGTGAAGACAGTTTTGGTCAAAATAGATGACCTATTGGAACTTTATCTGCCCATATTAGGAGACCTCAAAATAAGTGAATATACCATATTTGTCTTTCTGCATTTTATTTACTTCACCCATCATGATTTTTCCTGGTTCCATCCATTTGCCTGGAAATATCTTGGCATTTTCTTAGTTCAAGAATACTCTGCTGTGTAAATATTCCACATTATCCCCAAAGAAGATTGTCACTCCTGATCTTTAGTCCTTGGAAGTTGCTGGAACTTTAATCATTGTATTGAATGACAAGCTATCAGGATAACTATGATCATTTAGCCTACAAGTCCCTCCATCTTCTTCCACTTCCTGATGATTTGAATTGCAATGTCCATGTGAAGCTCATATGCTTACATTTTGAGTCTAACTTGAGGAAATGTCTGGGAAGTTTTAGGAGGTATGGCCTTGTTAGATAATATGTTTCCTATTGGAGTTATATTATAGGAGTGTGTGCTTCGAGTTTGATATGCCATGAAATTGACCAGACAGAATAGAGTCTCAGTCTCTCAGACTCTGTCACTTTATATCTTTGATTCTGTTTGTCGGTCCTTCTGTTTCTTAATCTGTCTCTCTAGATCTTTCTCTTTCTGTCTCTGTCAGTCTCTCTCTATCTTCATTGATGATTATGATTCAGAACGAAAAAATATCAGTTCTGCTAAAGGACTACAACAAGATGACTGCATGCAGACATGACATTCGGGATGGTCTCTGTAAAAATATAAGCAAGGTCCCAATTAAACACTTTTTGTTCAAAGAGTTGTCTTGATCAGGGAACATTTTCCCAGTAAGTAATTCACTGACTGAGGATATATCTATGCATTTAACAAATAATAATGGAATCTTGACAATATAAAAGTCACATGTCAATGACAGGTGACTTTATTAATGACCACTTAAAATAAATATGTGACACTTTTCCGGAACTAAGAGTCTTGGGTTGTGCTTTCAGGTGCCCAGATTGAGGCGTGTAGGGCTGCTCAACCTTTCTCTCAAGCAGGCTGTCCACTTTGCCCTTTTAATATCTGGCTCCTGAAAATCTTACTGGCTTCCAATTGTTTCATTACATCATTCTCCCTCTAAGCCAATTGAGAGACTCTTCAGGTTTCTATGGAGATGAGTAAACAAACTTTCCTCATTGTACAGTATCTCTGATGATGTGCACACGTGACTTTTTCTTTTGAAACATGACAAGCCTTTATCTCATCCCTTTATTCAGATCCCACACTATTATTCCTGTTTACCTCTGTGACTATATAAGGTAGGAAATGAAACTTTAATGTTTATTGAATTGAACAACTTCCTAATTAGGGAAGCTTCAAAGTAATGTGGGATAAGGGGATTGTACTGAATGACAAGGTGGTCCACTAATGTGTTCTTGGATTTGATATCTCTTAGGTTGTGACTTTGAACTGAGCATTTACTGGCATACTCACTAAATGTACCTTTACATTCTTATTGATTTAATAGGATGTCATGTTCTAGGGTTCCCTGGGACTGGTTTGGCTGAAACAGAGAATATTCTGTGAGTTTAAAAGGAGAACTGAGGGGCAATAAAGGATTTGACAGCACTAGGGTTGCCAACCCTCTTTGAGCAAGCTTGCCTTGGCTGACTTGGCTGGATGGGCAGCTGTATCATACTAACTGAACAGTTAGAAAGATTCCTGGTCCTGGGTTTTACAGTTAAAACTGGGCCATCATAAAGGAGAAATGGGTCAGTGTTATATGCCTAGGATACTAGAGGAGCTGTGTTACCTGATGTGGTCCTCCAGACAAACCCTCTAAACATAGTGTTAGTGCCAGGACTACTTGTTCAGAGGTGCCACCTGAGCTAATTGGGTCACAGGTAGCTGGGAAAACACTAGTTCAAGGCTAGATTCTCTGCTACATACTGAGTTCCTGGAAAGCATGCCTTACAAAGTCAAACTCTCCTCTCCGTTAATGGAATCTTTTTTCCATGTTAAAAGTCATTGCAAAAGTTGTCAACATATCATTTTATTGATTATGTGCAAATTTCAAATTACATATATTACACTCCTTTTCCATTGCTCCCAGGTTCAAATTTCTACCTATGTGTCATACTAAAATATTTTTCTATATAATACATTGATGTGATGTTAATATATTCATTGGAATGTGATCAGAGTCTCATTGCTATGTCACTGAAAGAAAACTGAGTTCATCATTGTTGCACTCTAGAACCACCCCCAAGAGAAGCCACCTATCCTGAGGAGCTCTTTACTTCAACACCTTGATCACAGCTTTTCTTATATATTTATTTATTATGTTCTTTTTTTTTCAGTTTTTATCCCCACTGCTGCCTCCTTCTTCTTCTCCTTCCAGTCCCACCCACCCTACTTCTTCTATCCCAATGCCATTTTTCTTGTTCCCTGACCGAGTAGGTCCTCCTCACCTTTCTATCTGACCCTAGTTAATCAGTTCTCTTTAAGGTGTGATGCATCATCTTCCTCTGTGGCATGACTTTCAGGGCATTGTTCTCCTTGTATCCTACATTCCCTCTACTTATGACACTCTTCCTGCATCCTCTCCTGCAGGCTTCACAGAGAACTGAGGGAAGGTAGGATTTCATAGGAAAATCCCATTCAGTTTTGGGTGTTTTAAGGTCTCTCTCTGCATAATATCTGACAGTGGGTCTGTGTTTGCAATCCCACTTGATGTCAAAGGAAGTATCTGTGTGGATCCAAGAATATAGCATGGATCTATTAGTTGAGGGCAGAAAGCAACTTATTTTAATTAGACAGCCTACTAAATAGGAAAGCTTCAAAGTGATGTGGGATTAAGAGTAATGTACCAAATGACAAGGTGATCTCCTACTGTGCTCTTGGATCTAAAATTTCCTAGGTTGTGACTTTGAACTGAGCAGTTACTGGCATACTGACTAAATGAACCTTCATATTCTTATTCATGTAATAGGCTGGCAGGGTCTAGGGTTCCCTGGAGTATTAAGATCAGAGAAAAGTCCTTAAGATCAGAGAAAAGAACATGTAACCTGATAGTCCTGTGGGCTAGTAGAAGAGGGTCCACCTGAAAGAGGGAGTGTAAATGGGAGTACAGAGATGCAAAGAATGGAGACAAGACAGATTCCTGTTCAAGTCTCAGTTTACTGAACATGCAAAGAACCCTCAAAAAGCAAAGTGTAGAAGAAAAAAAAATTCACAATAGCAACACCTCTATACCACCTGGCAAGGCATCCAGGAATTGACTCAAGATTACGCAAAGTTTACTGTCTGGTTCCCAAGGTTTTAGGGCCCTTGCTATTTACTTCTCAGGCTCAGAACACCCTCCTTGCAGAGACTTCTAAGGACATTCTATGAGACATCAAACTTAGATAAGACCTGCATCAGAGGTGCCACCTGAGCTCATTGGGTCACACGTAGCTGGGAAAACACTAGTTCAAGGCTAGATTCTCTGCTACATTCATACCAGGAGGCAGAATTCCAACTACCAGATTCCTTCAGTTCTCCTTTCTTTGTTTTATGGAGAGCTTGTCTTAAGTTGGAGAAATGTTCATTTTTCCTTTCTCGTCATCTAGGTCTAGGATGTGAGCCTCTGTCTTAGGTTGGAAAAAAAAAAACACAATTTTACTTACAAGTCATTGACTTATCTCCATATCAAATGGGATTGTTAATTTAAATTCATGAAACTTCACTTGCATGCATTGAAGTTGTTGAAGAAGGAACTGTAATAGTATTGTGATATTGTTATAGCAATGTGATGTCAAAATTCCATTTTGATGTCATACCAAAATCATGTCATAAGAACATTAACATGCCATACAATTGTGATGTCATAATAGCCCTGTGATGTCATACCTTTACTGGACTCCTCCAAGACACAGTAAGTAAGTCCCAAATAGTTCCTCCTTCACTTATATGTCTGTTACATATTCTGAGCCAGAGGGCTAAAGATGATGCTCCAATGTTACTGAGTGATTGTTGAGACTAAAAATTGTTTCTGTCATTTATTTTTTTTTGGAAGCTGCTAACATGCACTTCCTATTTACTCTAGAAACTAATTTTATTCCTTCTCAAGTCTCTGATGGAATTGAAGACCAAATAGTTATAGTGTCACAAGAAAAGCTTAAGTTGTTTGGAAGTTAACAAAGGCATTCATATGGGTAATACCAATGAGGATAAAAGTTAATATAGAGCTCTAAACTTGTCAAGATAGAGAGGATAATTGGATACTTTCTCCTAAGTTGCTAAATACACATGGACTAGACATTGCACATGTAGATTTTACTTACTAATTTTCATAATTTCATAAACATTATTGTATTGAAATAAAAGGAGCCTTTTATTGGACTTAAAGGGATGTTGGTATAATGTTCTTTTGAACAACCTTACCCTTGTTTATTCAAATGCTGATTTATCCCACCCCCAATCTCAGGTTTCAAAGATATTGCATTGTGATACTTATTCTATGCATCCTGTCTCAACTTTGTGTAAACAGGTCAAAAGAAAGCAACTAGCCACAATAATGAGCAAGGAGAGGAGAGGAGTCAGAGGACAGGAAAGAGGGGAGGAGCCAGAGTGCAGGAAATGAGAATGAGAAAAAAGGGTGAGGGTAGAGAGCTAGGAGACCTGAGCTGAGGCGGGGGGGGGGGGGGGGGACTAGGAACTATGTGGAGAATGAACCAGACCTAAGATTTCACAAAAAAGGAAATAAAATGGGTAAAATCTAAATGTTAAGAAAATATGAGGGATTAGAAGTTTAGGCAGGAGTAACTATTCACCAGCATTGTGTTCTAGGTTAACTAAATATAACCAAAATCTGTGTGGTGATTTGGTTATACAGCTCTATAGGATTAATAGGAGCTTTACCAGAAAATATATCAAATGTAAATATTAATTGACACAACAGAGATGTCATACCATTGTGATGTCAAAATAGCATCATTATGTCATAATAGTAATGTGATATCATAATACCATTGTGAAGTCATAATGACATTGTGATGTCATAATAACTGTGTGATGTCATAAAAGCATTGTAATGTCATAATAGCATTGTGAAGTCATAATAACACTGAAATGTTATTACATCATTGTGAAATCAGATAATACCATAGGGATGTGATACCTCTATGATATCATCATAGCATTGTGATGTCATGATACCATTGTGATGTCAAATCATTGTTAAGGCATAATAGTATTGTGATGTCATAATAGCATTGTGACATCATAATACCACTGTTATGACATTATAGATTTGGGATGTCATATCATTGTAATGTTGAAATATAATGGAGATGTCATAATGCCATTGTGATGTGTAATGCCATTGTGATGTCAAATCATTGTGATGTCCTAATACCATTGTGATGTCATACCATTATGAAGTCATAATAGCATTGTGACATCATAATATCAGTGTGAAATCAAAATACCATTCTTATGTCATAATACCGTTGTCATCATAGCATTGTGATTACATAATACCTCTGTGATGTCATAATATCATTGTGATTTTTAATACTATTGTGAATTCATAATACTATTGTGAATTCATAATACCATTGTGATGTCATAATAGCGTCATACCATTGTCATATCATTTAAAGATTGTGAGCTCATATGAGCATTGTGAAATCATAATATTGTAAAATAATACCTTTGTATGTCATACCACTGTGATGTCATTATATCATTGTGATGTCATAATAGCATAGAGATGTCATATGAACAATGTGATGTCATGATAGCTATTGTGATGTCAAAGTTCCATTGTGATGTCAAACTGCAATCATAATAGCATTGTGATTTCATAATAAAATTGTGATGTTATAATAGCTTTGTAATATCATCATATCATTGTGATGTCTTCATGCATTGCAAAACAATACCATTGTGAAGTCATAATAGAATTGTGACATACTGATAACATTGTGATATCATATCATCGTTTTCTTGATAACATTGAGATGTCATATCATTGTGATGTTATAATAGCCTTGTGATATTATAATAGCATTGTGAAGTCAATACAGTTGTTATATCATCATTGCATTGTGATGCTGGCATAGCATTGGGATGTCATAATACCATTGTGATATCATGATATAATTTTGATGTCATTGCATTGTAATGTCATGACAGATGTCATAACAGAATAGTTAGGGCATAATACCCTCTTGAGGTCATAATATCATTGTGAGGTAATAAAAACATTATGACGTCATAATATCTTTGTAATGTCATAATATCATTGTGATGTCAAAATTTTAGTGTGATACATACACTAATCATGTCATAATAGCATTTTGATGTCATCATAACATTGTGATATCATCTTAACATTATGAAATCATAATACCATTAAGATGACAGAACACCATTGAGATGTTATAAAGAAATTGTGATGTCAAAAAAATTGTGATATCATAATATAATTGAGATGTCATAAAAGTATTATAACATCATATCATTGGGTTTCCATGATACTGTTGGTATGTCAAACACACTCCTGTTTATCTCTGTGACAATATCAGGTAGGAAAATAATACTTTTATGTTTATTTAATTGAAAAACTTCCTAAGTAGGGAAGCTTCAAAGTGAGGTGGGTTTAAAATGACAAGGTGGTCTCCAAATTTGGTCTTGGATCTGAAATATCCTTGGTTGTGACATTGAACTGAGCAGTTACTCACATACTCACTAAATGTACCTTCATATTCTTATTGATATAATAAGCTGGAAGGGTCTAGGATTCCCTGACTAGGGTATTGAGTCTTTAAGAGCAGGGAAAAGAGAAGCAAGCCAGAAAATTCCTGGGAATTCTTAACTGAAACAGAGAAAGATCAGTGTATACAAATGGAGAATTAAGGGGCAATAAACTCTTTGACAGCTTGTGATGTTCCACACTATTTTCGCCAAACCTTTATGAGCATGGTTGCCTTGGATGACCTGGCTGGATCAGCAGCTATGTCCTATTCAGTGGTCAGTGAGGTTTACAATTCAAACTGTTCATTCAGGACAAAGAAAAGGGTCCCTGTTAATATGGCTAGAACACAAAAGCAACTCTGTTTCTTGTTGTTGTCTGCCAGACAAACCCTCTAAATGTAGTATTACGTGCCATGACTGCTTGTTCAGAGGTGTCACCTGAGCTGGTGAAGCCTGAGGTAGCTGGGTAAGCACTTGTTCATGGCTATATATGAAATTCTGGAAAGCATGCCTTACAAAGGCAAACTTTGTACCCATGAGAGGAATCTGTTCTTCATGTTAAAAGTCCTTATAAAAGTTGTTAATCTATTGTTTTTATTGTTTATATGGGAAGATTCAAATAATATACTAGTTTTCCAGGCTCCCAGGTTCAGTTCCCTTCCCATGTGTCAGAGTATAAAAAAAAATATTAAAATACATTAATTCAAGTATGCGTTTTTCATCTACTCATTGGAACATGATCAGAATATCAGAGCAAACTCGCTTAAAGAAACCTGAGTTCATCCTTGCCACATTCTGGGACCACGCCCAAGGAGAAGACATTAGTCCTGAAGTGCTCTATACTTCATCCCCTTGATACAGTTTTTCTTATGTGTCTATTTATTACAATTTGTTCACTTTGTATCCCCTCTCCTACCCCTTCCCCTTATTTTTGCAGTCCCACCTACGCTCTTTTTCTAACCCTATGCCCTTTCTATAGTTCCCTGAGGGGAGGTCCTTCTCCCCCTTCAATCTGACCCTACCTTATCAGGTCACATCAAGGCTGGCTATATCATCTTCCTCTGTGGCATGATTCCCATGGCATTGTTTTCCTTGTGTCTTCAATTCCCTCTGCTTATGAAATTGTTCCTTCCTCCTCTCCTGCCAGCTTCTCATAGCACTGAGGGGAGGGAGAATTTCATAGGGAAATCCCATTTAGAGCTAGGTATTTTAAGGTCTCTCTTTGCAATCAGACTGTGGGTATCTGTATGCAATTCCATTTATTGCAGAAGGAAGCATCTCTGTGAATCCAAGAACATGGAACTAATTTAACAGTTGAGGGGAAGAGAGCAAAATATTTTAATAACAACAGCATGGGTTGCTTAAAATTTTCTTTCAGATGTCTTTGCCTCACAACTCAATTTACTGCCACTAATTCCTCCTAGTTGTAGAATGGGTTGGTCACAGTAGATGTCCTAGTGGAACTTTATCTGCCACTGTAAGGAGACCTCCTACTAAGTGAATACACACTGTATTTGTCTTTCTGAAACTTGGTTACTGAACGCAGGATGATTATTCCTGCTTCCATCCATTTGACTGAAAATATCGTGATGTTTTTTTCTTACCTGAATAATACTCCTTTTTGGAAATATTCCAAATTTTTCCCAAAGGAGATTGTTAGACTTGTCTTTAGTCCTTAGAAGTTGCTGGGAATTTAATCATTGTATTGAATGACAAACTATTAAAATAACTATATTTTTGTGCCACTTCTATTATAGGAGTGGGTTCTTTGAGATTGATAAGCCAATGAAATAACCAGAAAGAATGGAGTCTCTATCTCTGAGTATCTTTCACAACATATCTTTGTTTCTGTTGTTCTCAGTCTTTCTATTTCTGAATCTATCTCTCTAGCTCTTTCTCTCTCTGTATCTCTCAGTCTACCTCTTTCTGCCTGTTACATGTTGTTCAGTATGAAAAGCTTTCTGTTCTTCTGAAGGACTACAAAAAGATGACTACTTGATGATTTGACATCTTGAATGGTCTCTGTAAAAATTTAAACAAAATCTCAATTAAATGCTTTTTGTTCAAAGATTTGCCTTGTTCAGGGAGCCTTTTCTCATTAAGTAAGTCACTGACTGAGGACATATCTGTGCATTTAACAAATAATAATGGAATCAGTGATAATGTGAAACTCACATGTCAAGGACACGTGACTTTATTAATGAACAATTGAAAGAAATATGAGACACTTTTCCTGAACTTAGAGTCTGGGACACAGGAATTGTCATCTCTGGATGATGTGCTTTTAGCTGCCCAGATTGCAGCATGTAGGGTTGCTCATCCTTTCTCTCAAACACACTGTCCACTGTCCACGGGCTCCTGAAACTCTTACTGGCTTTCACCCATTTCATGACATCATTCTCCCTCTAATCCATTCATTACCTGAGAAAATCTTGAGCTTTCCATGGAAAAGAGTAAACAAACTTTCCTCATTGTACACTATCTCTGATCCTGTGCCCAAATGACTTGTTCTTGTGAAACTCAACAAGACTTTATCTCATCTATTTATTCAGATCCCACAGTTTTACTCTTGTATACCTCTGTGAAAATGTTAGGTAGGAAATGAAACTTTAATGTTTATTTAATTTTACAGCTTCCTAAGTAGGGAAGCTCCAAAGTTACGTGGAATTAAGGGGAATGTACAGAATGAAGAGGTGGTCTCTACTGTGGTTTTGGATCTGAAATATCCTTGGTTGTGACTTTGAACTGTGCACTTACATACTCACTAAATGTACCTTCACATTTTTATTGATATAATAGGCTGACAGGGACCAGGGTTGCCTGGAGTACTGAGACTTTAAGGGAAGGAAAATGAGAAGGAAACGAGATAATTCCTGGGACAGCTTTGATTGAAACAGTGAGAGATCTGTGAATGTAAAAGGAGAATTAAGAGGCAATAAACTCTTTGATAGTTGGTACTGTTTCACACTAGTTTTGCCATCCCTCTATGAGCAGGCTTTCCTTGGCAGACTGGGCTGGATTGATAGATGTTTCCTAATGTGTGATCAGTCAGGAACCCTCCTTGTCTTGGGGTTTACAGTTAGAACTTGACCTTCAGGACAGAGAAAATGGTCCATGTTAACGCCTAGGATACAAGAGCATCTGTGTCCTCCATACAAACACTCTAAAAGCATTGTTAGTACAAGCACTGCTGGTTCATAGGTGCTACCTGAGCTCATGATGTCTGAGGTAGCTGGGTAATGACTAGTTCATGGCCAGGATGCTCTGCTCCATAATGAGTTCCTGGAAAGCATACCTTAGTAAGACAAATACTGCCCTGCATTACCAGAATCTTATTGCCATATTCAAAGTTGTAAAAGTTGTCAACATATTATTTTTATTGATTATGTAATTTCATATATTATGCATTACACTCTTTTTCTATTGCTCCCATGTTCAAAATCCTATCCATGTGTCACACTAAAAATTTAGTATCTTTAAAACATCAATTTTAGCATGTGTTGTTCATATACTCATTGGAACATGATCAGAGTATCAGTGCCAAGTCCCTTAAAGAAAACTGAGTTCATCCTTGCTCTACCCTGTCACCACCCATAAGAAGAGGACATCAATCCTGTATATATCATTGCCTTGATCACAGTTTTTTATATGTATTTAAGTATTACAATTTGTTCACTTTGTATCCCCTCTGCTGCCCACTTTTCACCTTCCAATACCACCTACCCTCTTTCTTCTACCACTATGCCCTTTCTCAAGTGCCCAGATGGGGAGGTCCTCTTTCCATTTCTAATTGACCCTAGCTTATCAAGTCTCATCAAGTCTTAATGCATCATCTTTCTCTGTGGCCTGATTTTCAGGGAATTGTCCTCCTTTTATCATCAATTCCACTACTTATGACACTCTTCCCAGAGCTCCGAGGGGAGGGAGATTTTCATAGGAAAATCCCATTTAGAGGTGAGTGTTGTAAGGTCTCTTTTGATTCGGAAGGAACCATCTTTGTGGATGCAAGAACATGGCACTGAGGGCAGAGAACAACATATTTTAATAACAACACCATGTAATGCTTAAAAGTTTCAATAGGATTCTCTGACCCCACAACACAATTAACTGCCACCTAATCTCCCTAGTGGTAGACTGATTTTGAAAAGCAACAAATCAAGTAATCCAATTAAAAAAATGAGAAACAGAGTTAAACAGAATTCTCAATATAGGAATATTGAATGGCAGAGAAACATTGAAAGAAATGTTCAACCTCATTAGCCATCAGAGAAATGCAAATCAAAACGATCCTGAGATTTCAACTTACATCCTTCAGAATGGCCAAGATCAAAAACTCAAGTGACAACATATGCTGGAGAGATTTTGGAGGAAAGGGAACAATCCTTCACTGCTGGTAGGAAAGTAAACTTGTACAATGACTCTGGAAATCAATCGGGTGCATTGTCATACAACTTGGAATAGTGTTTCCTCAAGATTCAGCTATCCACTTCTAGGCATACATCCAAGAATCCTCAAGTACAAAATAAAGACATTTGTTCAACCATGTTTGTAGCAGCTTTATTTGTAAGAGACAAAACCAAGAAATAACCCATTATCTTCCCTCAACTGAAAAATTGATACAGAAATTGTGGTACATCTACATAATGGAAATTACCCAGCAATAAAAATAAGGAAATCATGAAAATTGCAGGTAAATGGTGGGAACTGGAAACGATCATCCTGAGTGAGCTATACCAGAAAAGAAAGACACATTGTACATTCTCACTCATGTAGACATATTATATAGGATAAACCTACTAAAATCTCTAGACCTAAAGAAACTAATGAAGAGAGAGGACTCTGGCTAAAATGCTCAGTCCTCATCCTGAAAGGCAAAGAGGATGGACATCAGCAGAAGGAGAAAACAGGTATCAAGTTAGGTGCCTGCCACAGAGGGCCCCTGAAAGGCTCTGCATTGCACAGTATCAAAGCAGATGCTGACACTTATGGCCAACTGTTGAGCAGAGTGCATGGAATCTAATGAAAGAAGTGGGAAATACTAAAATCTGGAGAGGCCAGGAGTTCCAAAAGGAAAGCAAGAGAAAAAAAAACCTGAGTATAAGATTATTTCCTGAAATTTATACTCCAAACAAGTACCATGCATGGAGATAACCTAGAACCCCTGGTCAGATGTAGCCCATGGCAGTTCAGTGTCCAAGGGGCTTCCAAAGTAATGGAAACAGGAACTGCTTCTGACATGAACTGATCGGTATGATCTTTGAACACCTCACCCTGTTGGTACAACAGCCTTAAGAGGGCACAGAGGAAGAAAAAGTAGGCATTTTCTTATATAATAGCCTAGCATCAGAAGAAAAGAGAGAAAGACCTCCCAGGTGGACTTGTGGATGGGCATGCATGGATAAGGGGGAAGGAAAGTTATATGAGATGGGACAGGGGATTATAGAGGCATACAAAGTGAATAAAGTGTATTTAATAAAAATTAAAATAAAAAAATATTAAAAAATATAATTCCTTTTGGATTTATATTATAGGAGGGCACGCTTTACGGTTGATATGCCAAAGAAAGTGACCAGAGAGAATGGAGTCTCTATCACATTATATCTTTGTTTCTATCAGTCTCAGATTCTATATTTGAGAATCTGTCTCTCTAGGTTTTCCTCTGTTTCTCTCAGTCTTCCCTCTCTGCCAGACACTTCTAGTTAAGTATGTAAAACTTTACTTTTGGTGAAGGACTACAAGATGACTGTCTGCTGACATGACATTATGGATGATCTCTGTAAAAATGTAAGCAATGTCCTAATTAAACTCCCTTTGTTCAAATAGTTGCCTTGATCAGGAAGCATTTTCACAGAAAATAATTCACTGACTGAGGATGTATCTATGCATTTAACAAATAATACTGAAATCCGTGGTATGTGAAACTCAGAAGTCAAGGACATGAGACTTTATTAATGACCACCTGAAATAAAGTGGTCCTCACTTCAGCAGTACATATACTAAAATTGGAGTGATATAGAGAAAATTATCATGGCCCCTGCACAAAGATGACATGAAGCATTCCATAAACTTTGAAGAAATTAAAGAAAACACAAATAGAAGAAATTGTAGAGAGAAATAACTTAGGGAAGAAAACAGGAACTGCAGAAGTAAGCATAACCAATTGATTAAAAGAGATGGAAGAAAGAGTCTCAGGTGTGGAAGATACAATGGAAGAAATTGATGTATCTGTCAAAGAAAATGTTAAATCTAAAAAATTCCTGACACAGAAATTCAAGACAACATAAAAAGACAAAACCTAAGAATACTAGGAATAGAGGAAAAAGAAGATTCCCTCCTTCAAGGACCAGAAAATATTTTCAACAAAAATCTTTGAAGAAAATTTTCCCAACTTAAAGAGAGGCCAGTAAGAGTACAAGAGGTCTACAGAATACCCAATAAATTATTTCAGAAAAGAAAATCCTCCTGCCAGATAATAATCAAAACAGTAAGTATACAGAACAAAGAAAAAATACTAAAAGATGCAAGGTGAAAAGGCCAAGTAACATATAATGGCAAACCCATCTGAATCACACCTGACTTCTCAACAGAGACTACGAAAACCAGAAGGGCCTGGACAAATATCATGTAGACCCTAGGAGAACACAGATGACAGCCAAGACTATTATACCCAGCAAAACTCTCAGTCCTCATAAATGGAGAAAACAAGATATTTAATGACAAAAACAAATTTCAACAATGCCTACATACCAATCCAGCATTATGAAGACACTAGAAGGAAAAATACAATGCAAGAAAACTAACTTCTTTCAAAAAAAACACAGGTCATAATTAACATTACTACAGTAAAACAAAAAGCAACCAAGAACACAAACTTACTACCACAGCCAACATCAAAGTCAAAGGATCTAACAGCCAATGGTCATTAATCTCTATCAACATCAATAGACTCAATTTTCCAATAAAAAGACACAGACTGACAGAATGGATGCATAAAATGACCCAGCAATCTCTTTTATACAAGAAACATACCTAAGAAAGATAGACATTGCCTGAGGGTAAAGGGCTGGAAGATGGATTTCCAAGCAAATGGACACAAGAAGCAAGCAAGCATAGCCATTCCAATATCTGAATACACTTTCCAAATAGACTTCCAACCAAAATTATTAAAAAAAAAAGCTGGGCAAGGAAACTTCATACTCATCAAGGGAAAATTCCATTAGGAAGACATCACAATCCTGAACATTTGTCCCAAATAGAAGGGTACCCACATTTGTAAAAGAAACATTGATAAAACTTAAACCACACATAGATCCCTACACAATAATAATGAAAGACATCAACACCCCAGTATCACCAAAGTACAGGTCAACAAAACAGAAATTAAAAAAAAAGAAGCAATGACTCTAATAGAGGTCATGAATCAAATGTACATAACAGATATTTACAGAACCTTTCCCCCAAACACAAAGAATTTACTTTCCTCTCAGCATCTCATGGAACCTTCTGCAAAATAGGCCATATGATTGGTCACAAAGCGAGCCTCAACAAATACAAGAAGATTGAAATAACCCCTTCTATCCATTTGATCACAAAGAAATAAAGCTAGATCTCAACATCAACAGAAATAGCAAAAAGCCTACACACACATGGAAACTGAACAACTTCCTACTAAATGAGTGCTGGATCAGGGAAGAAATAAAGAAAAACTTAAAGTCTTCCTAGAATTCTATGAAAATGAAGGCACAAAATACCCAAATTTATGAGACACAATGAAAGCAATGCTAAGAGGAAAGTTCATAGCAAAAAGTGCCTTCAAGAAGAAATTTCATTCCAGCAACTTATTGACTAACCTAAAGACCCTAGAAAAAAAAGGAGCAGACACAACAGAAAGGAGTAGACTTCTGGAAATTATCAAGCACAGTTTTTGTTATAATGTTCTTTTAAAATGCATACACCTTATCCTCGTTCATTCAAATGCTGATTTCTACCCCCCACTCTCTGGTTTCAATCCAGATAATACATTGTGATGCTCATTCTAAGCATCCTGTCTCAACTTGGTTTAAACTTACAAATAAAGCAACTAGACACAATGTTGTGCTGGGAGGAGCCAAAGAACAGAATAGAGGGGAGGAACTAAAGTGAAGGAAATGAGTGGGAGGAGCTAGAGGGCAGGAAATGAGTGGGTGGAGAAGGGGCCAGAGGAGAGCTGGGAGATGGACCTGGAAGAGAGATCTTGGAGGACAAGGAGCATGAACCAGACACAAGATTTCACAAAAAGAAAGTATAATGTGGGAAATCTAAATGTTAGGAAATTATTAGGGCTTGGAGGTTTAGGATGGAGTAACTATTGCCCAGTATTGTGTTCTAGCTTAACTAAATGAGCCCAGTCTTTGTGTGGTGATTTAGGTACACAGCTGTATAGGACTAACAACAGCATTACTAAAAGATAATGATTGGTAAATATTAATCACCACTTACAACAAATGGCGCCCAACTAATCTAAGTATCCATATCCTTTAATTCATACTTAAGCATAATTTGGAGGGGGAAATAAGCTTCCAGTGATACAACCCAAACTTAAATTCTAAAAACTCCCAGGTCAATTAGGGTCTTTTTAAGAAAGACTCTTAAACATACCTTGGAGTAAAAGACATTCTACTGTGGGCTCACCTCAGACTTAACATATCAAAACTAACTGCCACTACAGTATAACAGAATGGAAGAAACAATAAAACAGACTTCTTGGAGCTTGGCTGATAATCTATTCTATGGTTTTAAGAGTGAAATAAAGGAAAGTCTAAAAGTTGTGACTATGCTTACATTCATAGTCTTCAATTTCACTTTAATCATTGCATTAGCTTTTTATGTCTTCTGGAAGGCAAAGGCTTTAGAAAACATACTAGAACAATATAAAAGAAAAAAAATGAGGGTTGAAAACAGGTCATAAAACAGGAGATACAAAAACTTAAAGAATGGAATAAACAACAGGAAATAGGGCAGAGGTTTTTGAAAAGATACTGGAACAGCACAAAGAACAACTAGAACAATATAAAGAAAAAATTAAATTTGGAACAGAGGCATAAAACAAGATATTCAAGAGATTATTTAACAAAACAAACAACAGGGAGATAGGCATAAAATATGGGTGCAGACCTTAAGAGAAGAGTTTAGAATACTAAGTAAAGAAAATAGTCAGGTAGAGGCAAAAGACAAAAATAAAGAAAGCCAACCAAAGGTGGTTAAAAAACAAATGTTGGCTTATGCAGTCAGTATATAGCAGAGACCAGCAGATGTTGATCATCCACTGTATTATCAAGAAGCTGAATGGCGCCCTGTGGAAGAGCTAGATCTGAGGGAATTTAAGGAAAGTGTCACTAATTTTGGAATGCATTCACCATTTGGAAACAAAATGCTGACTTTCTGGTCAATCAAAAGTAGAGTAATCCCTAAGGACTGGTAGGATATGGTAAAGGCAATATTAGAACCTGGGCCATATTTACAATGGCTTTCTTGGTGAAGAGAAGAAGCTAGAGAGATAGCACACAAAAAATAGAGCCAGAGGTGTTGGTGTTTCTAAGGAACAGCCGCTTGGTGATGGGCAGTATGCTGACACAAAGATGCAAGCTGTATATAGTGAAGAAACCTTAGCATTATGTTGCCTAGCAGCCATAAATGCTTGCAACAAGGTTGAAGTATTAGGAAAAAGGCTTGAGTCATTTTTCCAGGTCATACAAGGTCCAAGTGAAACATTTACTCAATTTTTGCAAAGATTGACTTGTGCTGTGGATAGAAGTATATCAGATCCACTAGCTAGAAAAGCACTAATAGAATCTTTAGCCTTTGAAAATGCTAATACTGAATGCAAAGAGGCAATAAGACCATTAAGAGCAAGATCTGCTCTAATAGACAAATGGATTAGAAATATGGTTGACATCAGACCTCATTAACTCAATTTGACCTTGATAGGAGAAGCTACCCCAAAAGAGCATGGGAAATGTTGTAATTGTAATGGGCGAGATTACTATAAAAGAAATTACCAGGAAAACCAAAATAATTCAAGAAGGGAGCCTATGCTTCCTAGAATATGCAGAAGATGTGGCTAGGGTCGCCATTGGCCTAGTGAATGTAGAGCAGTCACAAATAAATGGGGTAGTCCTTTATCAAAAAAATGCCTGAGGGAACCTCTTGCAGACCCCCAAACAGGACAGGGATACTCCTCCACAAAAAAATTAAACACCACTGCTCTGGGAATAAACATTAAAATCTTGGACAGCAAGGCCAAAGCAGATTCTATGGATAAATTAAAAAAAAAAAAAAAAAACAGGAAGAGAATAAAAACAATAAACATATATATTGGCAAACCTCCATAAATGATCAAAAGCCAAAATTAAGATAATTTTAATAGTAATGAAATTGAAGGCATGGTAGATACTGGGGCTGATGTCACAATTATTACTCCTAAATTCTGGCCCCCAAATTGACCACTTCAAGAGATGGATATTCAATTCCAAGGGATTGGAACTTTATCTAAAGTGAAACGTGTTAGATGGCTTAAATATATAGGACCAGAAGGTCAAATAGGAAAACTAAAAGCATACATGGCAGAAATAGCCATAAACTTATGGGGAAGAGATGTGTTACAACAATGGAAGGTCCAGATTAACATCCTTCCAACTTCTGAGACAAGCCAAAAATCAGGTAATACTCCTGATAAAGAAGCTAAAATTATTTAAAAAAAATCATCAAAAACAGTTTCAGACAGTCCAGACTGGCCATAAATAAAACACAGCAGAGGCCATCTTTTCAACTTCCTGTTGGGAAGTTAGTGCTAATAAAATTCCCACAACATTAACAGTAAGGTGGTTTGCAAACCAACATATTTAGATTGAGCAGTGGTCTATGAGTAAAGAAAAATTACTGGTACTAGAACAGCTAGTCCTGGAACAGCTGGAGGCTCAACATATAAAAGAGTCCAATAGCCCTTGGAATTCTCCAGTATTTGTCATCAAAAAGAAATCTGGCAAATGTAGGATGTTAACAGATCTAAGAGAAATTAACAAATTTATTCAGCCAATGGGATCGTTACAATCTGGAATCCCATTGCCTTCCTTGTTACTTAAAGAACAGCCTATTATAGTGATTGATTTAAAGGATTGCTTTTTCACAGTTCCTTTACATGAACATGATAGGGAAAAATTTGCTTTCTCAGAACCCACTTTGAATAGAAGCTGTCCTATAAAGAGATACCACTAGAGGGTCTTATGACAGGGGATGTTAAACAGTTCTACTTTGTGCCAATATTTTGTACAACAACCTTTGGAGGTAATTCGTAAGCAGATTCCTCAATCCATAATTTACCACTATATGGATGATATCTTATTAGATTCAGATACAAAAACATTAGAAAATATTTTTGATGAAATAAATACTACTTTGCCTTATTGGGGATCACTGATTGCTCCTGAAACAAATACAAAGAGGAGATTCTATTAGCTACCTAGGATACAAAATAGGTCTACAGAAAATTTGACCACAAAAAGTTCAAATTAGAAAAAAACAGTTAAGAACTCTTAATGATTTTCAAACATTGCTGGGAAATATTAACTGGCTATGACCTACGCTTGGTTTAGCTACTCAAGATCTAAGTAAGCCAAGTCTTACAGGGTGATAAGGTCTTAAATAGTCCAAGAACATTATCAACTGAAGCTGAAAAAGAATTGGCTCTGGTAGAAATAAAATTACAAGATGCATGTATAGACCGTGTTGATCCAAAGAGGGCCTGTATTTTGGTTATTTTGCCCTCTACTCTCTTGGTTATTCTCCTACTTTGGTTATTCTCCCTCAGGAATTCTTATGAAGAGGGAGGACTGTACTTTAGAATGGATATTTTTGGCAAACAAACAAAATTAAAAAAAAAAAAAAACTAAAATCATTTATAGAAAAGGTTTCTGAATTGATCCTGAAAAGAAAAGTGAGACTTCGTCAACTGGCTGGAATAGATCCAGCTGAAATTTTGGTGCCCTTTACCAATGCTGAGATTGTGTCATTATGGGCAGACAACAAATATTGGCAAAGAGCTTATTGTGAATTTTTGTGAGAAATCAAGAACAGATACCCAAAAAGCAAGTGACTTCAGTTTATAAAAAGAACCAACTGGATTCTCCCACATAAAGTAAAAAGAACTCTAATGTCTGGAGCTCCCACATTTTATATGGATGCCAATAAATCAAAAAGGGAAGGTTATAATTCAGAAAATCTGAGTAAAGTGGTGGAGAGTCTTTATGATTCAATTCAAAAATCAGAATTATATGCAATTCTCTTGGTGTTATCAGATTTTCCCAAATTTCTTAATGTATTCACTGACTCTCGATATGCAGAAAGAGTTGTTCTGCATGTAGAAACTGCTGATCTAATTCAGGATTATTGACACTTAACTACTGTTCCTTCAATTACAACAAGTAACCAGAAATAGAAACAATCTGTTGTATATAACACATGTCAGATCTCATACAGGCTTACCAGTATGAGATACAGCACAAGGCAAGGATGAAATTTATCAACTATTGATAGGATGCATGATAGAGGCCTCAGAATTTCATTTAAAAAAAAGAGAGAGTTTTCTATCACTTGGCAACAAGCCAAAGAACTTGTAAAAAAAATGCCCCACTTGTTCTTTCCATAATCAAACTCCACTACTTGAAGGAAGTAACCCTAAAGGTAACTGAAGAAATGAAATTTGGATGTGCTTTATTTTACAGAGTTTGGTAAACTGAAATATGTGCACCATACTATAGACACATATTCAGGGTTTCAATGGGCAGCAGCATTAAGCTCTGAAAAGGCTGATTCAGTTATTACGCATTTATTAGAAGTAATGGCAATTATGGGCATACCTAAACAAATTAAGACTGATAGTGCTACAGCGTATATGTCTAATAAAATGGAAGGATATTTTACATATTACGAGGTAAAGCATGTAACAGCTATAAATCACAATCCTATTGGTCAAGCAGGCATTGAAAGTTCCAATCGTACTTTAAGGGACATGCTTAACAAACAAAGAGGGGTATTAAAAGCCCCCAGAGATAGATTACATAATGGTTTATTGACCTTAAATTTCTTAAATGTTAATGGACAACAACAGCTGCAGAGAGACACTGGGACATAGGAAATACTGCTGAGTTATTGCAGCCTATATATTTCAAAGATACCCTAACTTCAAAATGGAGAGTGGGTAATGTGTTATGCTGGGCAAAATATTTGCTTATGGTCATACAGGAGAAGAGAAATTATGGGTTCCTTCAAAACTAATACAAATCAGAAGTGACAGAGGAACACCACCAGAAGACCTTAGCCAGTAAAAAGAAGAGAGAAATTAAGATCAAACAGAACAGGTAACATAAGTTGATAATCCTTTTACCTGGAAATACCTCTGAAACTGACTGAGACATAAAAAAATGTCTCCAGCCTGAACTCTATCAATACTTGGCCAATAAATCCTTGGCCATAATATCCTCAAAATGTATTATGCTAATCTTTTAATTGCATAGATAAAATTGGCTTACAGTTTACTTTTTTTCCTGCACATCTCATACATTTATAATTTTAGAACTCTATGTTTGTGTGAAATTATTTGTTTGCAGAACAAGAGCTGGACACCAGAGATGCTGGATCAAATCTAACAGAATAATTGTTCAGCATGCTGAGACATTGACACATCTGTTCCAGCATTTTGCATGTTCTAGCATTCTGCTTGTTCCTGCCTCAACTGCTTCAATTGCTGTTTTCTCATTAATGCCTGCTCCCAAAAGAACTTTGAAGAAAGCACTAATTTTAATTGGTCCAGCATTTTAGAATGTTCCAAAGAAGAGTTTCATTAAGGCTGAAATTTTCCAACACTCAAAGACTGGGCTACAAATGATATTGCTTGCTTAATTATCCATTTTTATTTGGACTCCTTACAGGATTTTTACATGTCCAAACTGTCAGCTAGAAGAAATCCAAGAGAATGGTGTCCAATTTTCCTTAAAGGGGTTGGGTATGTTTTGGTTGTTTGCTATGGCTACGAAATTTTATTATCATTGGTAGATGTTTATTATTAGTGGTATTATTCAAAGTGAAGCAAGGATAATACAGGGATAATTTGTAGAAATACAAAAAAGCTAGATTATTGAATCTACTCAACTTAACGTTTTATTTGTTATTCCCAAATAAGGTTAATTTTAACTCTGGTATAGGATTTTGCATATTGATGCAAAAATAAGTATTTTTGATACATTGGTATAATCTTTACCATATTGATAGAAAGTCAAGGTTACTTTCAATACTTTTAAACTACTATTAAAAGGTGGTTAGGATATTAGATATGTAAGTTAATTGCTAGTTATTGAACTTATAGTCATGTCAGACACTAGTCTAATTTATCACATTAGTATACATCCTAAGTTTAACAGATAGATATGATTTTGTATATAAATTGATTACATGAAGATAGGTAGTCTTCAAAAACTTCAGAGACCTGCAGAATATGGCATTTAAAAATCTTATTATTATTTTAAGATTTTTTTGACAATGAGGCAAGTCATTTTCTGGCATCACCATGCCTACCTAAAAGAAGATAATGAGCATTGAAGAACCTCCATATGGAGATGGCTTCAAATGCAGCAAACAATCCACTCAGGTAAAACAACATACCCCCACTTCAAAACAGACAAATTCTGCCAAAAGTGGGCAAAGTTAAATGCAGGACAAGTAGACTGACAAACTCTTCCAAGACAGGGTAAGCAAGTCCGAAATAGGTCCTGCTTCAAATATATGTCTGTCAAATATTTTGAGCCAGAAGGCTGAAGATGATGCTCCAACGTTATAAAGAGTTATGGATGATTGTTCAGGCATCAATCTGTTTCTGTCACTTTTTTATTTTTATTTATTTTTTTTATTTTTTGGAAGCTGCTAACATGCACTTCCTATTTACTCAATTTTATTCTTTCTCAGTTCTCTGATGGAATTGAAGACCAAAGAGTTACAGTGCCACTTTTAAACTTAAATTGTTTAAAAGTTAATAAATCTTTTCATATAGGTAATACCAACAAGGATAAAAATTAATTTAGGTATAGACCTTTTAATTTATCAAGATATATAGGATGATCAGATACTTTCTCTGAAGTTGCTGAATACACATGCACTAGACATTGCACATGTAGATTTTATCTTACAGTTTTCATAATTTCATAGTTATTATTGTATTGAAAGAAAAGGAACCTTTTTTTAAAGGGGGAAATGTTGGTATAATGCTCTTTTAAAACGTATACACCTTTCCCTTGTTTTTTTCAAATGCTGATTTCTACCCCCACCTCTCTGGATATTACATTGTGACACTCATTCTAAGTATCCTCTCTCAACTTGATGTAAACTTCCAAATAAAGCAACTATTCACAATGTTGTGCTGGGAGGAGCCAAAGGAAAGGAAAGAGGGGAGGAGCTAGAGGGCAGGAAATGAACGGGTGGAGAAGGGGGAAGAGGAGAGCTGGGAGAAGGCCTGGGAGAGAGATCTTGGAGGAAGAGGAGCATGAACCAGACATAAGATTTCACAAAAAGCAAGTATAATGTGGGAAATCTAAATGTTAGGAAACTATTAGGGATTGGAGGTTCAGGAGGGAGTAATTATTGCCCAGCATTGTGTTCTAGGTTAACTAAAAAAACGCAGTCACTGAGTAGTGACTTGGGTATACACATATTTAGGACTAACAGTAGCATTACTAAAAGATAAATTATTAGTAAATATTAATTATCACTTACAACACACAGGGTTGAAATCAATTAGAAACAAATAAAACAATTCAAAGAATCAATGAAACCTGGAGCTGTTTCTTTGAGAAAATCAACAAGATAGACAAAAACTTAGCCAAACTATCTAAAAGGCAAAGAGACACTATCAACATCATCCAAATCAGAAATGAATGGAGGGACATAAGTATAGACACTGAGGAAATCCGAATAATTATTAGGACTTACTTCAAAAGTCTACATGCCACAAAATTTGAAAATCTAAATGAAATGGATAATTTTCTTGATCGATTCCACTTACGAAAGCTGAATCAAGACCAGGTAAATCAATTAAGTTGTCCTATAACCCCTAAGGTAATACAAGCAGTCATCAAAAGTCTCCCATTGAAAAAAAGTCCAAGACCAAATGGTGTCAATGCCTTCAGACATTCAAAGTAGAGCTAACTCCATTTCTCTTCAAACTATTTCACAAAATAGAAACAGAAGGAACACTACCAAACTCATTCTATGAAGCCACAGTCACCTTGGTACCCAAACCTCACAAAGATCCAACAAAGAAAGAGAATTTCAGGCCAATCTCCCTCATGAACATTGATGCAAAATACTCAATAAAATAACCAGAAAACCGAATACAAGAACACATCAAAGCTATCATCCACTATGACCAAGTAGGCTTCATCCCAGGCATGCAGGGGTGGTTCAGTATACAGAAATCCATCAATGTCATCTACCATATTAACAAACTGAAAGAAAAAAAGTCCACATGATAATCTCCTTATATGCTGAAAAATCATTTGACAAAATCCAACATCCATTTATGTTTAAAGTATTGGAGAGATCTGGAATAAAAGGCACATATCTAAACATAGTAAAGGCAATATACAGCAAGCCTATAGCCAATATCAAACTAAATGGAAAGAAACTTAAAGCATTCCCACTGAAATCAGGGACAAGGCAAGGCTGACAACTCTCTCCATATCTATTCAACATAGGTCTAGAAGTCTGTGGTAGAGCAATAAGACAATTGAAGGAGATCAAGGGGATACAAATCAGAAAGGAAGAAGTCAAAGTAACACTATTTGCAGATAATACGATAGTATGCATGAGTGACCCCAAAAATTCTACCAGGGAACTCCTTCAGCTGATAAACACCTTCAGCAAAGAGGCCAGGTAAAAAATTAACTAAACAAAACAAAACAAAACAAAAAAACAGTACCTTTTTGTATACAAAAAACAAAAGGGCTGAGAAAGAAATTAGGGAAAAAACACACATCACAAAAGCCATGAAAGAAATGATGTACCATAGTGTAACCCTAACCAAGCAAGTCAAAGATGGAAAGATCTCCCATGCTCATGGTTAGGCAGGAGTAACATAGTAAAAATGATAGTAAAAATGGTCATCTTACCAAAAGCAATCTACAGATTCAATGCAATTCCCATCAAATTACCGACACAATTCATTGCAGACCTTGGAAGAAAAATTCTCAACTTCATATGGAAAAACAAGAGATCCAGAATTGCTAAATCCATCCTCTACAATAAAGGATCTTCTGGAGGTATCTCCATCCCTGATCTCAAGCTGTATTATTGAGCAACAGTAATGAAAGATGCATGGTACTGGCAGAGAAACAGAATGGTAGATCAATGGAAACAAATAGATGAGCCAGACAGTCACCTGTATTTTGACAAAGACGCCAAGAGCAAAGAATGAAAAAAAAAAAAAAAAAGATAGCACCTTCAACAAATGGTGCTGGTCTAACTGGATGTCTACATGTAGAAAAATGCAAATAGATCCATACTTATCACCCTGCACAAATCTAAAGTCCAAGTGGATCAAAGACCTTAACATAAAACCAGATACATGAAAATAAGTTAGAAAAAAAAGTGGAGAAGAGCCTTGAACATTTTGGCAAAGAAGAAAACTTCATGAATATGGGACCTCATGAACTTGAAATGTTTTTGTAAAGTAAAGGACACTGTCATCAAAACCAAACGAATTCCTACAGATTGGGAAAGACTTCACCAACTCTCTATGTGACAGAGGGCTATTATCTCAAATATTTAAAAAACTAACGAAGTTGAAAAGCAACAAATCAAATAATCCCATTAAAAAATTGGGAACACAGCTAAACAGAAAATTCTTGAAAGAGGAATATCAAATAGCAGAGAAGCACTTAAAGAAATGCTCAAGTTTCTTAGGGAAATGCCAATCAAAACGACCTTAAGATTTCACCTTACCCCCATTAGAATGGCCAAGATCAATACCTGAAGTGACAATACATGCTGCATAGGTTGTGGAAAAGGGGAACTCACCTCCATTGCTGTTGTGAATTTAACCTTGTACCGATGCTGGTGGGAATGTAAACTTGTATAACCACTCTGGAAATCAATTTGGTGCTTTAATAGACAACTAGGAGTAGTGCTTCCTCAAGATCCAGTTCTACCACTCCCAGGCATATATTCAAACAAGAATCAAGTAATCATTTGCAGCTTTATTTGTAATAGCCTGAACCTGGAAACATTCCAGAAGGCCCCCAACTGAAGACAGGATACAGAAATTGTGGTACATCTACACAATGGAATTACTCAGCAATAAAGAACAAGAAAATAATGAAATTTGCTTGTCAGTGGTGGGACATGGAAGTGTGCTATTCCAGAAGCAGAAGGACTCACAATGTATATATATACTCATATAGACATATAATATAGGATAAACCTACTAAAATTTGTACATCTAAAGAAACTAATCAAGAGGGAGGATTCTGGCTAAAATGCTCAGTCCCCATCCTGAAAGCCAAAGAGAATAGGCATGAGAAGAAGTGGAAAACAGGAGACATGTTAGGAGCCTGCCATAGAGGGCTACTGAAATGCTCTGCCCTGCAGACTTTCAAAGCAGATGCTGAGACTTATGGCCAACTGTTGGGCAGAATGCATGGAATCTAATGAAGGAAGTGGGAAAAAGTAAGGTATGGAGAGGCCAGGAGCTCCAAAAGAAGATAAATAGTAACAAAAAAATCTGAGCACAAGTGTCTTTCCTGAGACTCATACTCCAACCAAATACCATGCATGGAGATAACCTAGAACTCCTGGTCAGATGGAGCCCATGGCAGTTCAGTGTCCAAGGGGGTTCCACAGTAATGGGTACAGGAACTGCCTCTTCCATGAACTATTTGGCTTGCTCTTTGAAAACCACACCCTGATGGGGGATCAGCCTTAAGAGGGCAGAGAGAAAGACAGTGCAGGAATACCTGATGAGATCTGACAGACTAGGATTAAAAGGAAGGAGAGGAAGCCCTGCCCTATCAGTGGATTTGGGGAAGGACATGAGTGGTGGAATGGTCGGATTGGAGTTTATAGAGGGGTTTATGGGGGGATAAAAAGCGAATAAAGTGTAATTAATAAGAATTAAAATGAAAAAAAGATAAAAAATATAATTCATTTAGGTGTTATGTTATAGGAGGGTATGTTTGGAGGCTGATATGGCAATAAAAATGACCAGACAGAATGGAGTCTCTGTCTCTAGGTTTAGGTTAGTTTTATATCTTTGTTCCTGTTGGTCTCAGTCTCTCTATTTCTGAATCTTTTTCTATAGTTCTTTCTCTCTGTGTGTGTCCCTTTGTAACCCTCTCTTTGCCTGCCACTTGTGTTTCAGTATGAGAAGCTCTCATTTGTGCTGAAGAACTATAAAAAGATGACTGCTTGCCAACATGACCTCCTGGATTGTCTCTGTAAAAATATAAACCCTTTTTGTTCAAAGATTTGCCTTGGTCAGGGAGTGTTTTCCCAGTAAGTAATTCACTGACTGAGGACATATCTGTCAAATTAAAAAATAATAATGGAATCTGTGATAATGTAAAACTATCATGTCAAGGACATGTAACATTATTAATGACCACTTGAAAGAAATACATGACACTTCTCTTGAACTAAGAGTCATGGACACAGGAATTGACATCTCTGGGTTGTGTGCGTTCAGCTGCCCAGATTGAGGCATGTAGAGCTATTCAGCCTTTCTTGCTAGCACGCTGTCCACTTGGACCTTTCAATAACTGGCTTCTGAAACTTTTGCTGTCTTTAATATGTTTCATAAAATCATTCTCCTTCCCAGCTAATCAGCACCTGTGAGAATCTTGAAGCTTTCATGGAGATGAGTAAACAAACTTTTTGCACTGTCCAGTATCACTGATACTATGGGCATGTGACATTTTTCTTGTCAAAGCCAACAAGCCTTTATCTCATCCCTTTATCCAGATCTCACACCTTTACTCCTGTTTACCTCTGTAACAATGTCAGGTAAGAAATGAAACTACTGCTTATTAAATTGGACACTTTCCTAAGTAGGTAAGCTCCACAGTGATGTGGGATTTACAGGAATGTATCAAATGAAAATGTGCTCACCTACTGTGGTCTTAGATCTGAAATTTCCTAGGTTGTGACTTTGAACTGAGCATTTACTGGCATACTTACTAAATGTACCTTCACATTCTTATTGATAAAATGGACAGGCTGGGCCTAGGGCTCCCTGGGTTATTGAGTCTTTAGAGAAGGGAAAAGAGAAGCAAACCAGAAAATTCCTGGGACTGGTTTGGCTGAAATAGAGAAAGGTTTATGAAAAAAAGAAGAACTAAAGGGTAATAAAGGATCTGACAACTGGTGCTGTTCCACACTAGGATTGCCAACCCTCTATGAGCAGTGTGGCCTTGTCTGACCTAGCTGGATAGGCAGCTGTGTTGGACTCATGGTCCATGAGCAATTCCCCTTGTCTTTGGTTACAGTTCAATCTAGTACTTCAAGACAGAGAAATATGCCTATGTTATATACCTAGTACATAAGAGCAGCTGTATTTCCTCCTATTTTCCTCCAGACAATCCATCTGCTTGTTCAGAGGTGCCTCCTGAACTCATGAGGTCTGACATAGCAAGGTAACCACTAGTTCATGGCTAGGATTCTCTACTACATAATGAGTTCCTGCAAAGCATGCTTTACAATGTCAAACTCTGCCCTCCTTTAGATGAATCTTTTTTCCACATTAAAAGTCAGTGTAAAAGGTATCAACATAGTATTTTTATTGATTATGTGGAAATTTCTTGTAATATACATTACACTCCTTTACTATTGCTCCCAGGTTCAAATTCATAACCATGTGTCACACTAATTTTTTTTCTTTAAAATACATCAATTGAAGTATGTGTTATTCATATACTCATTGAAACATGATCAGAATCTCAGTGCAATTCCCTTAAAAAAACTGAGTTCATCCTAGCTGCATATTGTAATCACCATCAAGAAAAAGCCGTGAGTCCTAAAGAGCTCTATACTTTATTCCCTTGATCACAGCCTTTCTTATATATTTATTTATAACATATTGCACAAGTTGTATCCCCTCATCTCCCCCTCCCCTTCTCCTTGCAGTCCCAACCCACCCTCCTTCTTCTACCTCTATGAACTTTCTCTAGTTCCCTGATAGATCATGTCCCCTTGTCCTTCCATCTGGACCTAGCTTATCAGGTCTCATCAAGGCTGGCTGAATCAGCTTCCTCTGCAGTCTGATTCTCAGGACATTTTTTTACATGTGTCCTCAATTCCCTCTACTTATGCAACTTTTCCTGCCTCCTCTCCTTCAGGCTTCCCAGAGCTCTGAGAGGAGTGAGAATTTCATAGGGAAATTCCATTTAGAGCTTGGTGTTTTAAGGTCTTTCTGTGCATAATATCAGATTGTGGGTCTCTGTATGTAATCGCTTTTGATGTAGAAAGAAGCATCTCCGTGGATCTAAGAAAATGGCAATGATCTATCATTGGAAATATGAGAGCAATATATTCTAATAACAACATCTTGGGTTGCTTGAAAATTTCTGTAGGATGCCCTGGCCCAACAGCTCAATTCACTGCCACACAATCCCCCTAGTAGAAGACTGGTTTGGTCACACTTAGATGGCCTATTGAAACTTTATCCCCCACTATTAGAAGACTTCCTAATAAGTGAATACAAACCATATTTTTCTTTCTGAATTTTAGTTACTTGACCCAGGATGATTTTTCCAGGTTTCATCTATTAGCCTGAGAATTTCATGATGTCATTTTCTTAGACAAATAATACTCCATTATGGAAATATTCCACATTTTCCCAACTGGAGATTGTCAGTCCTGTTCTTTAAAATTTGGAATTTGCTAGGACTTTAATCATTGTATTGAATGACAAACTATCAGGATAACTATAGTCTTTTAGCCTAGAAACCCCTCCATCTTCTTCCACTTCCTGTTGATTTGAATTGTTATATCCCCTTGAAGCTCATCCTACATGTTGCATCCCCAGAGAGGAAATGTCTGTGAAGTGTTAAGAGGTATGGATTTGTTAGATAATATAATTCTTATTGGAGTTATATTATAGGAGGGTGTGCTTTGAGGTTGATATGCCAATGAATGTGAGCATACAGAATGGGTCTCTTTCTTTCAGTCTCTGTCAGTTCATATCTTTGTTTCTATTTCTGAATCTGTCTCTCTCTTTCCCATTCTGTCTCTCTCATTTTCCCTTTCTCTGCCTGCAACTTGTGGATCAGTATTAAAAGCTCTCAGTTCTACTGAAGGACTATAACATGTCTGCTTGCTATGTGACATCCTGAATAGTCTCTGTAGAAAAATAAGCAAGGTCTCATTTAATTGCTTTTTGTTAAAATAATTGCCTTGTTCAGGGAGCATTTTCCCAGTAAGTAATTCACTGAGTAAGGATATATCTGTGCATTTAAGAAATAATATTGGAATCTGTGATAATATGAAAATCAAATATCAAGTACATGTGAGTTTATTAGTGACCTCTTGAAAGATATATGTGACACTTTTCCTGAACTAAGATTATGGACACAGAAACTGTCATCTCTTGGTTGTGTGCTTACACCTGCCCAGATTGAAGCATGTAGGGCTGCTCAGCCTTTCCCTCAAGCAGGCTGTTTACTTGGCCCTTTTAATAACTGGCTCTGGAGACTCTTACTGGCTTTCAACTGTTTCATGGCATCATCCTCCCTCTCATCCAATCAGCACCTAATCAAAATAGCATTCAGATGTCATGATGAATTTTCAAGTCATGATCTCATTTGATGTCATAATAGCACTGTGATGCCATCATAGCATTGAGATATAATACTATTGTGAAGTCAGAATACCATTTTGATGTCATAACAATTGATATCATAATAAAATTGAGATGTAATAATACCTTTTGGATGTCATACCACTGTGTTGTCATAATATCATTGGAATGTAATGACAGCACTGTTAAGTCATAACACTATTGTGATACCAAAAAAGCATTGTGATGTTATAATACCATTTGGAGGTCATAAAGCTTTATGATGATAAAATAACATTGTGATGTCATTATACCATTGTGATGTCATAAGTCCAGTGTGAAATTGTACAATATATCATCATTGCATTTTGATTTTATAAGAATGGTGATATCATAAAAGAATTGTGATGTGAAAATTCCATTGTGATGTCATACCACAGTCATGTTGTAATACCATTGTGATGTGATAATAGCATTGTGATGTGAAAATACCATTGTGATGTCATAACAGCATAGTATTGTAATGTCATACTATTGTGATATCATAATACCATTGTGAAATAATGATATCATTGGGATGTTTAAAGCATTATGAGGATATAATAGTATTGTGATGTCATAATGCCACTATGAAGTCAAAATTCCTTTGTGATGTCACACCATAATGATGTCATAATATAATTGTGATGTCATAATACAAAAGTGATATAATAACAATAATTTTTTTTAATTGTAAAATGTAAATGCCCTTTTCTTTTTTTTTATTATTTTATTTTATTTTTTTTATCAGTTACATTTTATTAACTCTGTATCCCAGCCGTGTCCCGATCCCTCATTCCCTCCCAGTCCCTCCCTCCCTCCCTCCTTCATCTCCACTGTGCCCCTTTCCAAGTCCACTGATGGGGGGACCTCCTCCCCATTCATCTGATCCTGTTTTATCAGGTATCTTCAGGACTGGCTGCAAAGCCCTCCTCTGTGGCCTAACAGGACTGCTCCTCCCTTCGGGGGTGGGGAGACCAAAGAGCCAGTCATCGAGTTCCTGTTAGAAATAGTCCCTGTTCCCCTCACTTTGGGAAACCAATTGGTTACTGAGCTACCACAGGCTACATCTGAGTGGAGGTTCTAGGTTATATCCATACATGGTCCTTGGTTGAATATCAGTCTCAGAAAAGACCCTGTGCCCAGATATATTTGGTCCTTGTGGAGCTCTTATCCTTTCCCCATCAGACTAACTCCCCTTCTTTCTTATGATTCCCTGTACTCTGCCAAAGGTTTGGTCATGAGTCTTTGCTTTGAAAACACTGCTAGTTAGTCTTTCAGATGCGCTCAGTAGACTCCTGTCATAAGTTCAATGCACATCCCATCTGTCTTTCTAAATGAGGATTGATCATCTTACCCCATGTCTGCTCAATTGATTATCTTTTTTAGGTGTATAGATTTCATTATGTTTATCATATCTTATAGGTCTATATAAGTGAGTATATCCCATGTTTGTCTTTCTCCTTCTGGGATATTTCACTCAGAATGATCTTTTCTAGATCCCACCATTTGCCTGCAAATTTCATGATTTCCTCCTTTTTGATTGCTGAGTAGTATTCCATTGTATAAAAATACCACAATTTCTGTACCCATTCCACCGTTGATGGACATCTGGGTTGTTTCCAGGTTCTGGCTATTACAAATAGAGCTGCTATAAACATGGTTGAGCAAGTGTCCTTTTTGTGTACTTGAACAAACTTTGGGTATATACCTAGCAGTGGTATAGCTGGGTCTGGAGGAAGTACTATTCCCATTTGTCTTAGAAAGCGCCAGATAGCTTTCCAGAGTGGTTGTACCAGTTTACATTCCCACCAGCAGTGGAGGAGGGTTCCCCTTTCTCCACAACCTCTCCAGCATGTGTTATCGCTTGAGTTTTTCATCTTGGCCATTCTGATGGGTGTAAGGTGATATCTCAGGGTCGTTTTGATTTGCATTTCCCTGATGGCTAATGAGGATGAGCATTTCTTTAAGTGTTTTTCTGCCATTTGATATTCCTCTGTCGAGAATTCTCTGTTTAGCTCTGTTCCCCATTTTTTAATTGGATTACTTGGATTGCTGCTTTTCAGCTTCTTTAGTTCTTTGTATATACTGGATATTAGTCCTCTGTCAGATAAAGGGTTAGTGAAGATTCTTTCCCAATCTGTAGGCAGTCGTTTTGTTTTGATGATGGTATCCTTTGCTTTACAGAAACTTTTCAGTTTCATGAGGTCCCATTTATTGATTGTTGCTCTTAGAGCCTGTGCTGTTGGTGTTCTGTTCAGGAAGTTGTCTCCTCTGCCAATGAGTTCTAGGCTGTTCCCAACTTTTTTTTCCAATTGATTTAGGGTATCTGGTTTTATGTTGAGGTCCTTGATCCACTTTGACTTTAGTTTTGTGCAGGGTGATAAATATGGATCTATTTTCATTTTTCTGCATGTAGACATCCAGTTGGTCCAGCACCATTTGTTGAAGATGCTGTCTTTTTTCCATTGAATGGAATTGGCTTCTTTGTCGAATATCGAGTATTCATAGGTGTGTGGATTTATTTCTGGGTCTTCTATGCGGTTCCATTGATCCTCCTTTCTGTTTCTATGCCAGGACCATGCAGTTTTTATTACTGTTGCCCTGTAGTACAGCTTGAGATCAGGAATGGAGATACCTCCAGATGATCTGTTGTTGTACAGGATCGTTTTGGAGATTCTGGGTTTTTTGTTTCTCCATATGAAGCTGGGAATCTTTTTTTCAAGGTCTGTAAAGAATTGAGTTGGTATTTTGATGGGAATTGCATTGAATCTGTAGATTGCTTTTGGCAGTATGGCCATTTTCACAATGTTAATCCTACCAATCCATGAGCACGGGAGATCTTTCCATCTTCTGATATCTTCTTCGATTTCTTTCTTCAGAGACTTGAAGTTTTTCTCAAACAGGTCTTTCACTTGCTTGGTTAGGGTCACACCAAGGTACTTTATGTTATTAGTGGCTATTGTGAAGGGTGTTGTTTCCCTAATTTCTTTCTCAGCCTTTTTGTCTTTGGTATATAGGAGGGCTTCTGATTTTTTTGAGTTGATTTTGTATCCTGCCACTTTGCTGAAGGTGTTTATCAGCTGAAGGAGTTCTCTGGTTGAATTTTTGGGGTCGCTCATGTATACTATCATATCATCTGCAAATAGTGATAATTTGACCTCTTCCTTTCCGATTTGTATCCCCTTGATCTCCTTTAGTTTTCTTATTGCTCTGGCTAGGACTTCAAGTACTATGTTGAAGAGATATGGGGACAATGGACAGCCTTGTGTTGTCCCTCATTTCAGTGGGATTGATTTAAGTTTCTCTCCATTGAGTTTGATGTTAGCTATAGGCTTGCTATATATTGCCTTTACTATGTTTAGGTAAGTGCCTTGTATCCCTGATCTCTCCAAGACTTTAAACATGAATGGGTGTTGGACTTTGTCAAATGCTTTTTCGGCGTCTAAGGAGATGATCATGTGGTTTTTCTCCTTCAGTTTGTTTATGTAGTGGATTACATTGATGGATTTCCGTATGTTGAACCACCCTTGCATGCCTGGGATGAAGCCTACTTGGTCATGGTGGATGATATCTTTGATGTGTTCTTGGATTCGGTTTGCAAGTATTTTATTGAGTATTTTTGCGTCAATGTTCATAAGAGAGATAGGCCTAAAGTTCTCTTTTTTTGTTGGGTCTTTGTGTGGTTTAGGTATTAAGGTGACTGTGGCTTCATAGAATGAGTTTGGTAGTGTTCCTTCTGTTTCTATTTTGTGGAATAGCTTGAGGAGAATTGGAGTTAGCACTTCTTTGAAGGTCTTGTAGAATTCTGCACTGAAGCCATCTGGTCCATGGCTTTTATTGGAGGGGAGACTGTTAATGACTGCTTCGATTTCCTTGGGAGATATAGGGCTATTCAGTCTTTCTACCTGATCTTGACTTAGTTTTGGTAGATGGAATCTTTCAAGAAAATTATCCATTTCATTTAGATTCTCAAATTTTGTGGCATATAGGCTTTTGTAGTATGACCTAATAATTGTTTGGATTTCCTCAATGTCTGTGGTTATGTCCCCATTTTCATTTCTGATTTTGCTGATCTGGATAGTTTCTCTCTGCTTTTTAGTTAGTTTGGCTAAGGGTTTGTCTATCTTGTTGATTTTCTCAAAGAACCAGTTTTTTGTTTCATTGATTCTTTGGATAGTTTTATTTGTTTCTAGTTGATTGATTTCAGCTCTTAGTTTGATTATTTCCAGCCGTCTGCTCCTTTTGGGTGTATCTGCTTCTTTTTGTTCTAGGGTTTTCAGTTGGGCCATTAAGTTGTTTGTATGTGATGTTACGAATTTCTTCTTGCAGGCACTTAGTGCTATAAATTTTCCTCTGAGCACTGCTTTCAGTGTGTCCCATAAATTTGGGTATGTTGTGCCTTCCTTTTCATTGAATTCTAGGAAGTCTTTAATTTCTTTCTTTATTTCTTCCTTAACCTAGCTGTCATTGAGTAGTAAGTTGTTTAGTTTCCATGTGCGTGTCGGCTTTTTGTTGTTTCTGTTGTTGTGGAGGTCGAGCTTTAGTCCATGGTGGTCAGATAGTATACAAGGGATTATTTCAATCCTTTTGTATCTGTTGAGGCTTGCTTTGTGGCCCACTATATGGTCTATTTTGGAAAAGGTTCCATGGTGTGCTGAAAAGAAGGTGTACTCTTTTGAGTTTGGGTGAAATGATCTGTAGACGTCTATTAGGTCCATTTGATTTAGGGATTCTGTGAGTGCTTTTATTTCCCTATTTGGTGTCTGTCTAGTTGATCTGTCCCTTGGTGAGAGTGGAGTGTTGAAGTCTCCCACTATTAAGGTATTAGGATCAATGTATGATTTAAGCTTTAATAATGTTTCATTTACGAATGCCGGTGCTCTTGTATTTGGGGCATAGATATTCAAGATTGTGATGTCCTCTTGGTGGATTTTTCCTTTGATGAGAATATAGTGGCCCTCCTTATCTTTTTTGATTAACTTGGGTTGAAAGTCTATTTTATTAGATATTAGGATGGCTACTCCAGCTTGTTTTCTGGAACCGTTTGCTTGAAAAACAGTTTTCCAGCCCTTTACTCTGAGGTAGTGTTTGTCTTTGTTGCATAGGTGTGTTTCTTGGATGCAACAGAATGTTGGATCCTGTTTCCTTAACCATTCTGTTAGCCTGTGTCTTTTTATTGGTGAGTTGAGTCCATTGATATTGATAGATAATAGTGACCAATGCATGTTAGTTCCTTTTGTAATGGAGTCGATGATCTAACCCTGATTCATTGCTTGTTTTCTTTTCATTTTTGTTGGGACATTATCTGTATGCCCTGTTTTCTTGGGTGAATTTATTTTCATTGGATTGGAGTTTTCCTTCTAGTATCTTCTGTAGGGATGGTTTGCTGTGTAGATATTGTATAAATTTAGTTTTGTCATGGAATATTTTGTTTTCTCCATCTATGTTGATTGAAAGCTTTGCAGGGTATAGTAGTCTGGGTTGACATTTGTGATCTCTTAGAGTCTCCATGATACTTGCCCAGGCCCTTCTGGCTTTCATAGTTTCTGATGAGACGTCCGGCGTGATTCTGATAGGTCTACCTTCATATGTTACTTGGCCTTTTTCCCTTGCTGCTTTTAATATCTTTTCTTTGTTCTGTAGATTTAGTGTTTTGACTATGATGTGACGTGATGTGTTTCTTTTCTGGTCTAGTCTATTTGGAGTTCTGTAGGCCTCTTGTATATTTATGGACATCTCTTTCTTTAAGTTGGGAAAATTTTCTTCTATGATTTTCTTGAAAATATTTTCTGGACCTTGGAGTCTGGAGTCTTCTTTTTCGTGAATTCCTATTATTCTTAGATTTTGTCTTTTCATAGCATCCTTGATTTCTTGGATATTTTGTGATTGGAACTTTTCTGATTTTACTTTTTCTTTGAGAGAAGTATCCATTTCTGCAAGTGTGTCTTCAGCTCCAGAGATTCTCTCTTCCATCTCTTGTATTCTGTTGGTGATGCTTACTTTTGTGGTTCCTGATCTTTTCTCCAAGTTCTCCAACTCAAGGGTTTTCTCATTTTGTGTTTTCTTTATTGATTCTAATTCTGTTTTCATGCCTTGCACCATTTCTTTCATGTGTTTGAATTTGGATTCCTGTCTCTCTACGATGGCCTCTATTTCTTTTTTCATTTCCTTCTTATATGCCACTAATTTTTCCTCTACTTGTGTATCTATTTGTTTGGCTATGTTTGCCTGTGTTTCTTTAAGGATATTGTCTATTTCTTCTTTCTTTGCCTCCAAATGACTGGCCATCTCTTTGAAAGACTTGTTCATTTCCCCCTTATGAGCCTCAAATAATTGGGCAAGCACGGCTTTAAAATCATTTTCCTGTGCTTCTGCTGAATTGGTGTATCCATCGATTTTGGGGTTTGCTGGTGAAGTCATGATGTCCTGATTTATGTTGGAAGTGTTCTTTCGCCTACCTCTGGCCATTGGCTTATCTGAAACCTTCCCTGTTTGTTTTTGGATTCTGCAGATCAGACTGGTGCTGTCTCTCTCTGGTGTCTGGAGAGTTCTTCAGGAAGCTGAGCACTCTCAGCGTGTGCCGAGGACTAGCTGTACCTGTGGGAGGAAAGTACGCAGGCGCAAACAGGGCAAATGCAAGCGTGTGTGTGTGTGCGCGCGCGCGTGTGTGTCTGTGTGTGTAAGTGTGCGTGGATGAGTTTCTCGAGGGACAGAGTGATGGCTAATGTTGAACCCTTGAGTGTGTGGGAGGGGCTCTGTACTGTATATGTCGCAGGCACTAATGATGATCGCAGCGCAATTTCTTGTATTAACTGTCTTAGCTCCTCAATCAGGCCCACAGGGCAGGAACTTCAATGTCCCTAGTGCCCCTCTGTTTCCCAAAGTGGGTATATGGGTGGGAGGGGGGTTCAATGCCTGGCTTCTGATTTAGAAGGACCCAGGATCTGGGGAACTGCAGATTCTCAAGGGTGCACTCACTTACAGGCAGGTCTCTTGGCCGAGATCGTGGTATCCGGGGCTCTCTGCTCTCTGGTTTGGCCCTGCTTCTTTGATGTGTCCGCCAGTTCTGTGCTGCTGTCACTGCCAGGTTCTGAGGTCTTGCTGCAGCTGGAGATTTCAGGGTGGTCACTTCAGCAGGGATGGGGTAATCAGGCTCTCTGTTCTCTGGTTTGGCCCTGGTTAGTCTTAAACTGGAGGGCTGTGGTGCCCCGCCAGTTCAGTACTGCTCCGCTGCCATGTCCTGCTGTAACTGGAGACTGGCTTGCTAGTCCCAATGCTTTCTGGGAAGTCCTGGGATCTCTTCGTTGTGCTCTCCAAGCTTGGGAGGCCCAGTGCCTGGTGTGTCCAGGTTGTATGACGTTTCTGCCTGGTTTCGGTGAGTATATAGCGTATTCTCTGTCACTGTGGGATTGGGCGGGTCGTACCGTCAGTGATGGTGATCCTGCGGAGCTAGTATGGTGTCTAGCAGATTCGCGCCCTGGGAGGATGGTGCAGCCGCTGCGCGAATCTGGGACTCCGGGGTACGTACTGCTGGCTTTTGTCTGCCGCTAAATGGTTGGGGCTCCGTCTCAGTGGTTGTATACCCCAGGCAGATAGGTCTGCGCTGAGAAAGATGAGTCTGCTGTGCCGCTGTGCGGAGGAGGAAGGAGGTCTGGGGGAAGGGAGTGCAGCAAGAACAAAGGATCTTTTCTCTCCCTCCCCAAGCAAGTCTCCGGGTGGCCGGAGGCCAAAGTTTTCACCTCCTGCGATGTTCTCTGGTGTTCAGAAAGCCTCGCTGTGGTTTTCCTGGGTTGGGGGTCCTTCCATTCTCCAACTCAGAAGATCAGGTATCCCACTGCTCAGAAACTGTGTGTGCTAGTCGCCATCTTGGCTCCGCCCCCCATAATAACAATAATTTGATGTCATAATTACATTGTTCTGTAATGTTATTATTGTGATATTATAATACTATTGTGATATCATACCATATGAGGTCATAATAAAATTGTAATATCATAATAGCATATTGAGGGAATTAGCCCATTGTGGTGTCATAATGGCATTGTAATGTCAAAATTCCATTGTGATGTCATGATATCAATATGAGGTATTAATAGCTTCTTGAGGTCATATCTGCATTGTGATGACATCCTAGCATTGTGATGTCATCCTAGCTTTGTGATGTCATATACCATTGTGATGTCATAACACACATAGTGTGAGGACTGCTTGTTCAGAGGTGCCACCTGAGTTCATGGAGTCTCAGATAGCTGGGTAACTACTAATTCGTGACTAGGATTCTCTGCTACATAATGAGTCCCAGAAAGCAAGCCTTACTAAACAGTCAAACTCTGCCCTCCTTTAGCAGAATCTTTTCTCCATGTTAAATGTCATTGTGAAATTTTCAACATATTATTTTTATTGCTTATGTGGGAATTTCATATAATATACATTACACTCCTTTTCCATTGCTCCCAGGTTCAAATTCCTACCCATGAGTCACACTATTTTTTTCTTTAAAATACATCAATTGAAGTATATGTTGTTCATATACTCATTGAAACATGATCAGAGTCTCAGTGCAAAGTCCCTTATAGAAAACTGAGTACATCCTTGCTGAACCCTCACTCCATCCCCAAGAATAAGCCATCAGTCTTGAAGAACTCTCTACTACATCCACTTGATCACAGTTTTCTAATATATTTATTTATTACAGTTTTTTCACTTTGTATCCCCTCTGTCATCCCCTCCCTCTTTTCCTTCCAGTCCCACCCATCCTCCTTCTAACCATGTGCCCTTCTCTAGTTCCCTTATAGGGAAGTTCATCCTCCTCTTTCTATCTAAACCTAGCTTAACAGGTCTCATCAAATCTGTCTCCATCATCTTCCTCTGAGGCCTGAATCTCAGGGCATTGTTTTCCTTGTGTCATCAGTTACCTCTAATTGTGGCATTCTTCCTGCTGCCTCTCCTGCAGCCTTCCCAGAGCTCTGGGAGGAGGGAAAATTTCATAGGGAAATCTCATTTAGAGCTGGGTGTTCAAGGTCAATCTCTGCATAATATCAGATGTGGGTCTTTGTATGCAATCCCATTTGATGGAGAAGGAAGCATCTCTGTGGATCTAATATCATGGCACTCATCTCTCAGTTGAGGGCAGAGATCAACATGTTTTAATAACAACAGTTTGGTTCCCTTGAAAATTTTCCATAGGATGACCTGGCCCAACAACTCAATTACCTGCCACTCAATACCCCTAGTGGAAAACTGTTTTTTCACAATAAATGGCCTATTGGAACTTTACCCCCCAGTATTAAGAGATCTCCTAATAAGTGAATACATACTATATTTGTCCTTCTGCATTTTAATTACTTGACCCAGGATTTTTCCTGGTTCCATCCATTTGCCTAAAAATATCATGATGACATTTTCTTAGCTGAATAATAATCGGTTATGGAAATATTCTGCATTATTCCCAAGGATATTGTCAGTCCTGTTCTCTAGAGCTAGGAAGTTGATGGTATATTAATCATTGTATTGAATGACAAACTATTAGTATAACTATGTTCTTTTAGCCTAGATTTCCTTCCATCTTTTTCCACTTCCTGGTGATTTGAATTGCAATGTCCCCTAGAACCACTTTATTTACATGTGGAGTCCCAGTGAGGAAATATATTGTATTGGTTAGAAGTTATGGCCCTGTTAGACAATATAATTCTTAATAGATTCATATTACAGGAGCCTGTGCTTTGAGGTTGATATGACCAGACATAACTTAGTCTGTCACTTGGTCTCTGTCACTTTTTATCTAAGTTTTTGTCAGTCTAGTTCTCTCTATTTCTGAATCTGACCCTCTAGCTTTTCCTTTCTCTGGCTCCCTCTCTCTGTCTGCCACATGTGGTTCCATATGGAAAGCTCTCAGTTGTGCAAGAGGAGTACAGCATGTTGACTGCTTGCTGATGTGACAACCTGGATGGTGTTAGAAATTAGGTGCCTGTAGAGGTTACATGCCGGTTCACAGATCACACCACGAGATCGTTCCACTTGAGAGGTTTATTAGGGAAGGGGGGTAAGGTGTCGCAGGGAGACGAGGCAGAGAAGAGGGGGGGGCTCCTGTTCTCTTTATAGGGTGATCCAGAGCATGCGCTGGTGGTTCCAGGTGGTCAGCAGGTGGTCTGGGTGTCTTTTCAAATTCCTGATACCCGGTCTGTCAGGCCCCAGGGGCTGCCCGTGGAAGTGCCTGCTTGCTGATCCCAACATTCCTCCCTTTTTGTTTTATTAAAAAAGTGAGGAGCCAGGAAGGAGTGATGATGGGGGAGGGGCATAGGGACGACTTTTGCTCTTCAAGCTACTTCCTGCTGATTAGGGGCATTGTTCATCTCAGGCTACAGCTGGTCCACACCCTCAGAGTCATAGTCATCTGGCTCTGTGGGCGGAGGTTGATAATCCTGTAAGAGTAACTGATTAAAGTTTGGTTAGAGACTTTTTTTGTATTTGTTGTTGGAAAAATGTAATTAAGCAGGGTGCAAAAAGCAAAAGCAGAAAAACTAGCAAGAAAGGTGAGATAAGGGGCAGAATCCATTTCCATTTGGGGTTTTGAAAGGCCCAAGAGCTAGACGCCTCCCGCTCTTCCTTTCGTTTTTGTAAATCTGTTTCGAGTTGTTGGATTTTGTCCATTATTATACCCGACTGGTTGACATAAAAACAGCATTTCTCCTGGAGGAAAAGGCAGAGGCCACCTTCTTTATCTGTGAGGAGATCCAATCCACATAGGTTTTGAAGTACTATTGCTGCCAGCGAGTCAATCTGTCCTTGGAGGATTAGTATTGTCTGAGCCACCTTTTGAAGGTGCTGAATGAACTGGGAAGAAAGCTGATAATACAAAGTTAGTGAGGTGGCTAGTCCTGCTGTTCCAGTCCCTAAAGCTGCCATGATTCAGGCAGCAGCCAGCAGGGGTAGGATTTGAATTGCCCTCTTTTCCTGTCGGGCAGATTTCGAGTCCACAACTGGGATTGATAGGAGCTCTCTGTTGCTTATTACCCCCAGCTCAGGGAAAGGGAAGAGTGCAAACTCCTGACCAATGAGCAGGCAGACGATGGTAGACATGAGTGCCACAAAGAATCGAAATATTATTTTCAGTAGGGCATTGGGGTTGAGATGAGGTTTTAAGGATTATAGTTTCATTACAGTCTAAAGAATTTAATATTCCTACAGAGTGTGTCCCAGATGCCTTGAAACAGCTTGCCACGCCAAAGAGGGTGATATGAGAAAGGTAGGGGTTTGTGGCAACCAGAGCGTCAGGGCAGTTAGTAAATGGTGAGGTAAGGTTGTTGACAGAGTCACTGCAGAGGTTGTCAGCGGTACCTCTGACTTGGTCTTCTGTGGTACACACGGCCAGCAAGCTTCAAAGTGTCCTGGTTGGGTCACATTAAGGAGCTTGTAGGCTGAGGTCAGAGTCTGGAGTAGGAGATTAAATGACAGGTTTGTGTCATTTATAAGAGGGGATGTTAGAGAGGTAATGATCTTAGAGGAGTGTTTAATTATCTCTTCTACTTCTCCCATTTCCAAATTTTGGGTTATTGGAACATATTTTCTTTGGATACGCATAGTACGTATCGGTTAATGGTTGTGTAGCGGCGGTAGAGTTTTCCAACTACGCCTCCTTCCCATCTGGCATCCCACGGGTCTTGGATGTGTAAGTAGAGAGTTTTTCTATACAGGTGAAGAAATTTTTTCTGTGCTGGTAAGTGTATTTGGCAAGACCAGTATGGGCAGCCTCCATACGTGTCTGGCCATTTTTTGCAATAATCCTTCGTTTGATCAAAGAGAAAGCAAACAAAAACTCTATCAAATAAGGGGGGAGGGATAGAAGTGGGGGTGATGGCTATCTCAATCGGCTCCCAACAGCCTCCCATCGATCAGTTTGTTGAACCTATTTGGAGAGATTTTTTATTATCAATGATGGTTTCTTGAACCTCAAATCTCCATACGAAGGGATTACCTTTAACAGAAATAGGCAAGAGGGAGAGGAGGAAAGATGCATATCCAATCCAGTGGAGTCGAACACTGCTCCTGTGGTGAGGCCTCATTCTTCTGTAACTGGATACAGGGTGGTTGATCTTGGCATCCTTTGAAGCTTGAGGAAGCAGAGCCTTGTTGGGGTTGATATGTAGGAAGGGGCATTATCCTGAGGAGAGGGGGTGAAAGACTTAAGGTGGGATAGATGAATCCAGTGCAGAAACCCTCAAGTTTAGCAGCTGTGGGAGTCACAAAAATCACCTTGAAAGGACCCTGCCATTTAGGAGAAAGGGTTGGGGAACTTTGGTTTCGAGGGGAAAGAAGGACCTGGTCCCCAATGTTAATAGGAGATGGACAGGGGTTAGTGTATGGCTGTGGTAAACAGTGGTCAGTGAAGATCCATAGAAGGGAATGGAGATGACAGAGTAAGGGGGTAAGCAGGTGGTCAGGGAGAGGAGAGGATTTAGCTGAAAGACCAGGAGTTAGGACCGGTCTCCCGTACATGAGTTCAAAAGGTGAAATAGACAAGGGATTTTTGGGGAGAGCTCGCAGCCTGAAAAGAGCCAGGGGGAGGAGTTTTACCCAATCGAGGTGGAGCTCTTGTGATAGTTTAACAAGAATGTTTTTTAGGGATCGGTTAGTTCATTCTATCTTTCCTGAGGATTGGGGATGGTACGGGATATGAAAATACCAAGGAATGTTAAGAGCTTTAGATAAGGTTTGGGAGATCGGAGAAGTTAACTCAGGGCCCTTATCTGACTGAAGGGAAGTAGGAATTCCAAAGCATGGGATAATCTCAAGGAGAAGGAGATTAGAAACTGTCTGAGCTCTCTTGTTGGTGGTGGGGAAAGCCTCCACCCATCCAGAGAATGTGTCCACCGAAACCAGGAGATAATGGACATGTTTGATTGCTGGCATATGGGTAAAATCAAGTTGCCAGTCAGTCCCGGGGAGGGAGCCCCTAGCCTGGTGGGTAGGGAAAGGGGGGCTACAATATCCAGAGTTAGGATCTGAAGTCTGGCAGATCTTACAAGAGGCAGTAATGGTCTTTAGGAAGTGCAAGTCCTCAGAGGTAGGCTGCAGGTGAGCTCTAACAAAGTTAGACAAAGCTTGGCTGTTAGGATGGAAGAGCTAGTGTAGGTAAGACAGGATCTGATGGGTGTCAGGAGAGGGTGGGGGAGATGTGGGTTGTAGTGTGAGGATGTTTTGTGGTGGGAGGGAGGAGTCTAAGCCTTTTACCGCCACAGCCTTAGCTGCCTCATCAGCCCAGCCATTTCCTTTGGAAACTATGGAATTGTCTGTCTGGTGAGACCGGCAGTGGACTACTCCAATTGCTGTGGGAAGGTGGGAGGCTTCCAGCATGGCCATAATTTGGCTTGCATTGGTTACCGATCCTCCCTTTGCTGTGAGCAACCCACGTTCTCTCCAAATGGCAGCATGGGAAAGAAGAATATGAAAAGCATATTTAGAGTCTGTATAAGTGTTGAGGTATTGTCCCTGGGCTAACTGAAAGGCTCGGGTAAGGGCTATTAATTCTGCCTGTTGGTTAGTGGTATAGGCAGGGAGGGCTTGTGCCTCAATCACCTCAGTATCCGACACTATGGCATAACCTGCTTTTTGAGCTCCCTGATGTACAAAGGAGCTGCCATCTGTATACCAGGTATAGGTAGCCTGAGGCAATGTGCCCTCCTGTATATGTGAGGGGTGGGGCAATAGTTCTTCTAAAGTTTCAGTGCAAGAGTGAGATGGGGAACAGTCAGAGTTAGGTCGGGGAAGGAGGTTTGAAATATTAAGGGGTGAGCACGGTTGGAAAGTGAGGGTAGAGTCCTCCTGGAGGACTCTATTAGCACCACCTGGAGGGAAAGGACCCTGGAAGGAGGTAAGGTTTGTAAGGCTTTGTATGTTAGAAGGTGAGACAGATTGTGAGAAGAGAAGACAGTAATAGGTGACCCAAAGGTTAGTTTTTTTGACCCTCTAATAAGGAGCTCTGCAGCTGCCAGGGCACGAATACAAGGTGCCCTTCCCTGGATTTTTAGGTCTAATTTTTTTGATAAATAGGCTACAGGTGCAAAAGAAGGTCCCAATTGGTGGCCCAAAGCCCCAAGGGCATATCCCTCTTTTTCTATTACATAAAGGGAGAAGGGACGGGTTAGGTCTGGAAGATGTAAGGCCAGGGCCTCAAGTAGAGCCTGTTGGAGCCTCCAGAAGGGCTTAATAACAGGTTTTAGAAGGGGTTCCTGTAAGGGGCCTAAGGCTGCCTCATATAAGGTGCGAGCAAGAAGGGAAAAGGAGGGGACCCAGGACCATAAGAAACCGGCCATTCCCAGAAACCATAAGATTTCTTCTTTATTAGAGGGAACTGCCAGCGACCGTATTAGTTTTTTTCTGTCTAGGGTAATACCCTTGTGAGTTGGATTTATTGTTAGTCCCAGATAGGTGACCTCAGAAGTGGATAGCTGGACCTTGGAAGGTGAGACCCGATAGCCCTTGCTGGATAGAAAATTTAGAGGAGCAGAAGTGTTACTTTGGCTAACTTTTAGGGAGGGGCTACAAAGGAGAAGGTCATCTACATATTGTATAAGTTTAGACTTAGGGAGAGATAAGGAGAGTAGATCAGAGGCTAGGGCCTGGCCAAAATGGTGTGGACTGTCCCAGAACCCCTGGGGTAAAACAGTCCAAGTAAGCTGAGTAGAAACCAGGGTGTCAGGGTCAATCCAGGTAAAGGCAAAGATATTTTGTGATTGGGCATCTAAGGGAATAGAGAAAAATGCATCCTTGAGATCTAGGACTGAGAAATGGGAAGTGCCTGAGGGGATGGTGGAAAGCAGGGTATGTGGGTTAGCTACCACAGGGGAACGACTGCAGAGTTTAGTAGGCGGAGATCCTGAACTAGGCGAAAGGTTCCATTGGGCTTTTTAACTGCCAGGATGGAGGTATTAAAAGGGGAAGAGGTAGGGTGGAGGAGTTTTCTTCTTAGAAGGTCAGATATAATAGGTGTCCCCTAAGGCTCTTAAGAGGAAGAGGGTATTGAGCCTGAACAATATAATGGGTGGGGTCTCATAGCCGAATGGTTACGGGGGCATGGTGGCTAGCCACAGAGGGGTTTTGGACATCCCAGACTTGGGGGTCCACTTGAGAGGCTGGTAAGGGAAGTGACGTGTCAGAGCTGGTAGGTAGGGTGGCTAGGAGGAGGAGGAGAGAGGATGCTGGTGAGCTTGGGGTCAGGTGGATGGGTGGAGTGAAGGAAATAGAGGCCCCTATTTTGACTAAAAAGTCCCTTCCCATTATGGGAACTGGACAGGCTGGCATTACTAAGAAGGAATGAGACAAGGGGACTGGGCCTGACAGAGCGGGTATCAGGCATTTGAAAAGACACCCAGACCACCTTCTGACCATCTGGAACCACCGGCACATGCTCTGGATCACCCTATAAGAGAACTGGGGCCCCTTTGCTTTCTCTCCTTCCTTTTCTCTTCCTCTCTCTCTCTCTATCTCTCTCTCTCTGTCTGTCTCTCTCTCTATCTCTCTCTCTCTGTCTGTCTCTCTCTCTATCTCTATCTATCTCCCTCTCTGTAACCTGCTGCACCTAATAAACCTCCCGCGTGAAACCGATCTTGTGGTGTGATCTGTGGACCCTCCTGTAACCTTTTCTATATTTTCTAACAGATGGTCTTTGAAAAAATATAATCATGGTCTTAATTAAACGCTTTTTGTTCAAATTGTTGCCTTGGTCAGGAAGCATTTTAACAGTAAGTAATTCACTGACTGTGAACATATCTGTGCATTTAACAAAAAAATAATAGAATCTGTCATAATGTTATACTCACATGTCAAGGACACATGACTTTATTAATGAACACTTGAAAGAAATATGTGACACTTTTCCTGAACTAATAGTCTTGCATTCAGGAACTGTCATCTCTGGGTTGTGTGCTTTAACTGTCCAGATTGAGGCATGTAGGGATGTCCAGCCTTTCCCTCCAGAAACTCTTACTGGCTTTCACTTCTCTCATAACATCATTTTGCCTCTCAGCCAGTCAGCACCTTAGAGAATCTTGAGATTTCCATGGACATGAATATACAAACTTTTCAAACTGTCCAGTTTCTCTTATCCTGGCACACATGACTTTTCTTGTGAAACCCAACAAGCTTTTATCTCATCCCTATATCCAGACCCAACACATTTAATCCTGTTTATTTCTGTGACAATGTCACAGGAAATGACATCCAAGGAATGTGGGATTAAGGATAATGTACTGAAAGACAAGTTGGTCTCCTATTGTGGTAGTTGATCTGAAATTTCCTAGGTTGTTACTTTGAACTAGGCAGTTACTCACATATTCACTAAATGTACATTCACATTATTATTGATATAATAGGCTGGCAAGGTCTAGGGTTCCCTGGATTATTGAGCCTTTAAGAGCAGGGAAATGAGAAGAAACAAGACAATTCCTGGGACTGGTTTGGCTGAAACAGATTGGTGAGTGTAAAAGGAGAACTGTGGGGCAATAAACTATTTGACAGCTGGTGTTATTCTACACTAGTGTTGGCAACCCTTGATGAGCAGGCTTGCCTTGGCTGACTAGGCTGTATCAGTAGCTGTGTCCTACTCAGTGGACATTGAGGAACCACTTCTGATCCTGGGGTTTAAATTTCAAAATGGGCCTTCAGGACAGAGAAATGGGACACTTTTGTATGTCTAGTACACAAGAGCTGCTTTATTCCTCTAGACAAACCTTCTAAAGGTAGTGTTAGTGCCAGAACTGCTTGTTCAGAGATCATGGGGTCTAAGGTAGTGGGGTAACCACTAGTTCAAGTCTGTGAGTCTCTGCTATCCAATGATTTCCTGGAAAGCATGCCTTACAAAATCATACTCTGCCCTCCATTAGCAGAATCTTTTTTCCAGGTTAAAAGCCATTGTAAAAGTGGTCAACATCATATTTTTTGATTATGTGTTAATTTCATAAAACATACATTACACTACTTTTCCATTGCCCCCTGGTTCAAATTCCTACTCATGTGTCACACTATTTTTTTTTCTTTAAAACACATGTATTAAAGTATGTGTTGTATTGTACTCATTTGACCAAGATCTGTGTCCCAGGCCAAGTCCCTTAAATAAAACTGAGTTCATCCTTGCCACCCCCTGGCTCTACCCCCAAGAATTAGCCATCCATTCTGAAGACCTCTATACTTCATCATCTTGATCACAGTTTTTTTTATGTATTTTTTTATTATGATGTGTTCAATTCGTATCTCCTCTGCTACCCCTGTCCTTTTTCTTCCAGTCCCAACCACCCTCCTTCTTCTTCCACTATACCCTTTCTCTAGGGCATATGGAAGGAAGAAGAAGAAGAAGAAGAAGAGGAAGGAGAAGGAGAAAAAGAAAGAGAAGAAGAAAAAAAGAAGGAGAAGACCTGATAGATGAGGTTCTCCTTCCCCTTCTATCTGACCCTACCTTATCAAGTCTCATCATGGCTGGGTGCATCAGCTTCTTTTGTGGCCTGATTCTCAGGGCATTGTTCTCCTTCTGTCCTCAATTCCCTCTACTTATGACATTCTTCCTGCTTCCCCTCTGCAGGCTTCCCAGAGCTCTGAGGGGAGAAATAATTTCATAGGGAAATCCCATTTAAAGCTGAGTGTTTCAAGTTCTCTCTTTGCATAATAACAGATTGTGGGTGTCTGTATGCAATCCCATTTGATGCGCAAAGAAGCATCTCTGTAGATATAAGAACATGTCACTGATCTATCAGTTGAGGGCAGAGAGAAGCATATTTTAATAAAAATAGCCTGAGCTGCATGAAAATTTCTACAGGATTCCCTGGCCCAACAGTACAATTCACTGCCATCCAATACCAATAGTAGAAGACTGGTTTGGTTGCAATAAATGGTCTATTGGAACTTTATCCCCCACAATTAGGAGACCTCATAATAAGTGGAAACATACCATATTTGTCTTTCCACATTTTAGTTACTTGACCAGGATGATTTTTCATGGTTCCACATATTTGCCTAAAAATATCATGATGTCATTTTCTTAGATGAATCATACTCCTTCGTGGAAATATTCCACATTTTCTCCAAAGAAGATTGTCAGTCCTGTTCTTTAGTACTCACAAGTTGCTGGAACTTTAATCATTGTATTGAATGACAAGCTTTCTTGATAACATGTTCTTTTAGCCTAGAAATCCCTTCATCTTTTTCCACATCCTGGTAATTTGTATTGCAATATCCCTTTGAAGCTCTTTTATTTACATGTTGAGTCACCAGTGAGGAAATGTCTGGTGTTAGGAGGTATGGCCTTTTTAGATAATATAATTCTTATTTGAGTTATAGAAGGGTGTGCTTTGAGGTTTTTATGGCAATTAAAGTGACCAGATTGAATGGAGTCTGTGTTTATATCTCTCTCTCTCTCTCTCTGTCATTTTATTTCTTTGTTTCTGTAGATCTTGGTATCTCTATTTCTGAATGTGTACCTCTAGTTCTTTCTCTTTCTGTCTCTTTCAGTCTCCCTCTTTTTTCTCTCCACTTGTGGTTCAGTTTGAAAATCTCTCAGTTCTGCTGAAAGAACTACAAGAAGCAGATTGCTTGCTGATGTGACATCATGGATAGTCTCTGTAAAAATGTAAGTAAGGTCCCAATTTACTGCTATTTTCAAAGAGTTTCCTTGTCAGGGAGTGTTTTCCAAGTAAGTAATTCACTGACTGAGGACGTATCTGTGCTTTAAACAAATAGTAAAGGAATCTGTGATAATATGAGACTCACATGTCAAGGATAAGTAACTTTATTAATGACCACTTGAAAGAAATATGTGACAATTTAACTGAATGATGAGTTTTGGATACAGGAAATGTCATCTCTGGGTTGTGTGCTTTCAGCTGCCTAGATTGAGGCATGTAGGACTGCTCAACCTTTCCATCAATCAGGCTCTCCACTTGGTCATTTTATTAACTGGCTCCCGAGACTCTTTCTGGCTTTCACATGTTTCATGACAACATTCTCCCTTTAGCCAAACAGCACCTAAACATTGTTATGTCATATTACCATTGTGATATCATACCACAATCATATTATAAAAGAATTGTGCTGTTGTAATAGCATTGTGATGTAATGATGAATTTTGATGTCACATTGCTTTTGTGATATCATTATATAATTGTAACGTCATCATAGTATTTTGATGTGATAATAGCATTGTGATATAAGAGCCTTGTGATGTCATAATAGCACTGTGAAGTTATAACACCATTGTGATAGCATATTAGCATTCTGATGTCATCATAGCATTGATATATTCTAATATGATTTTAAAGCCATAACTTTGTGAAGTTGTAATAGCATTGTACTGTCATAATTCCATTGTTATGTCATAACACAATCATGTTTTTAGAGCATTGCGATGTCATCATAAATTTTGGTGTCACAATAATATTATAATATCATAACAGCATTTTGATGACAAAATTCCATTGTTATGTCATACCACAACCATGTCATAATACCACTAAGATGTCATAATAGCATGGTAATGTCATAATACTATTGTGTAATAATAATACCATAATAGCATTGTAAAGTCATAATAGCATTGTGATGTCATAATAGCATTGTGAAGTCATAACAAAATTGTGATGTGTAAGAGCATTGTGACCATTTCAATGTCATCATAATATTGTGATGTCATTATACCATTGTGATGTTATAACAGCCATTGTGATGTCATATTGTGAAGTTATCAGAGCATTATGATGTCATAATACTAGCATTGCATTGACATAGTATATTGTGAATTAATAACTCCAGTGTGATAGCATAATCACATTGTGGTGTCTACATACCATTTTGATGTCATAATAGCATTGTGAAATCATAGTATGATTGGGATGTCATAACATTATGATGTCATTATAAAATTGTGATATCCTAATTCCAGTTTGCTCTCATAATAGCATTGTGATGTCATAATAGAATTGTGTCATCACAACATCGTTATATCATAATAACATTTTGTGTTCATAATAGCATTGTGCTGTCATATTAGCATTATGATGTCATAACAGCCTTTTGATATCATAATAGCAATGTTATATCATAATAGCATTATTATGTCAAAAATACCTATGTGATGTCATAATAGCATTCTGTATTCAGGTCATTGTGATGTCACAATGGCATTAATGTATTATAATAGCATTGTGAAGCCAAAATAGAATTGTGATGTCATAATAGCATTTTTATGTCATAATAGCCTTGTGATATCATAATGAATTTTGATTTCATAACACCATTTTGATGACATAATACAATTTTTGTGGCATATCACTGAAATGTCACACCATGGCTTTGTTATAATAGCTTTGTGAAGTCATAGTAGCATTTAGATGTCATACCATTGTGATGTTATAATACCATATTGAGGTCATAATTACTTTGCGATGTCATAATAGTACTGTGATAGCATAATACTATTGTGATGTCATAATGCCATTTTGCGGTCATAATAGCATTTTGATGTTATAATAGTCTTGTGATACCAAAGTCCTTTATGAAGGAGAAATAGCAATGTTATTTCATATCATTGTTATGTCGTGAATAGCATTGAGATATCATCATAGAATTGTGATGTCATAATAGCCTTGCTATGTCTTAAAACCATTGTGATATTATAATACACTTTTGAGGTCATAATGCCATTCTGATGTCATAATATCATTTTGTCATAATAGCATTGTGATGTCTAATAGAATTGTGAAGTCATAAGAACATTGTGATGTCATATCATTGTGATGTCATTATTCCTTTGTGATTTTATACCAAATCATGTCATGATAGCAGTGTAATCTCATATTAGCATTGGGATGTCATGATGAATTTTGATGTCATGATGCCATTGTGACATCATAATAGCATTGTGAAATCTTAATATTGTGAATTCAAATTGTTGTGAAGTCATAATAGCATTTTGATGTCAAACTTCTATTGTGATGTCATACTACAAATATCCTGTAATACTAGTGTGATGTTATAATGGCATTGTGATAGCAGTGTAAAGACATAATAGCATTGTGAAGCCATAAAAGCATTGAGATGTCATAAAAGCATTTAGATATCATACCATTGAGATGTCATAATAGCATTGTAATGATAAAATAACATGATGATGTCATAATAGCTTTATGATGACATTATAGCATTGTGATGTCATAGTACCATTGTATTGTCATATCATCATGATGTCATAATAGCATTTAGATGTCATACCATTGTGATGTCATAATACCCTTTTGAAGTCATAATACTTTGTGGTGTCACATAATACTATCGTGATATCATAATAACATTTTGAGGTCATAATAACATTTTGATGTCATCATAAATTTGATCTAATATCTTTTTAAAGTCATACCTTGGTGAAGTCATAACAGTCAAAATATCATTGTAATGTCATAATTCCATTGCAATTTTATGACACACTCATTTCATAATAGCATTGTGAATTTATAAAACAATTGTGATATCATAATAGCATTGTGGTAAAGTAATAGCATTGTGATGTCAGACCGCAATCTTGTTGTAATAGCTTTGTGAAGTTGTACTAGTTTTGGGATGTATTGATGAATTTGAGGTCATGATGCCATTGTGATGTCATCATAACATTGTGAACTCATAACACCATTGTGATGTCATACTACCATTGTGTTGTCATAATACCATTTTGCAGTCATAATAGCATTTTGATATCATAATAGCATTGTGATGTCAAAATACCTTTGTGATGTCATATTACAATCATGCCATAATAGCATTGTGATGTCATAATTGCATTTGGATATCATTATGATTTTGATGTCATGATGCCATTATGATGTCATAATGTAATGCATTGTGAAGTCATACCTTTGTGAATCCGTACTAGCATTTTAATGTCAAACTTACATTGTGAAATCATAACAAAATCATATCCTAATAGCATTGTGATGTCATTATAACATTGTTATGTCATGATAGTTTGTGATGTCATCATATCATTGTTATGTGAAAATTCCATTGTGATGTGATAATACAATCATGGTATAATTGCATGTGATGTAATAGCATTAGGATTTCATGATGACTTTTGATGTCAAAATGCTTTTGTGATGTCTTAATAGTATTGTGATGTCATAATAGCATTGTGATTCATAATAACATTGTTTTGTTATAATACCATTGTAATATCATCATAGCATTGGGATCATATAACAACATTGTCATGTCATAACAACATTGTGATGTCAAATAGCTGTGACATTAATAGCCTTGTGATGTCAGTATACCATAGTGATGCCATAATAGCATGGTGTTGTAATTATACCATTCTGAAGTTATAATACCATTGTGATGTATTGATAGAAGTGTAATGTCAGAATATCATTGTGAATTCATAATAGCATTGTGATGTCATCATAGCATTGAGATGTCCTAATATTTTAAAATCATACTTCATAGCATTGTGAAGTAATAAAAGCATTATTATTAGTTTATATTCTTTATTAATTACTCTTTATTCACTTTGTATAGCACCTGTGGTTCCTGCTTTCCTCCCATCACACTGTTTCCCTTCCTCCCCTCTCACTTCTTTTGTAATATTCCCTGCGCTCTGCCCAAAAGTTGGCCATAAGTTTCAGCATCTGCTTTGATAGTCTGCAGGGCAGAGCCTTTCAGATACTTCTTCCTAAGTTGCTAAATACACATGGACTGGACATCACACATGATTTTACCTAAGAGTTTTCATAATATCATAATTATTATTTTATTGAAATAAAAGGAACCTTTTATTGGACTTAAAGGGGAAAATTGGTAAACTGTTCTCTTGAAATGTATACACTTTATAAGCCCTTATTCATTCAAATGCTGATTTCTATTCCCCACTCTCTGATTTCAATCTGGATATTGCATTGTGATATGTATTCTATGCAACCTGTCTCAACTTTGTGTAAACATGCCAAGATAAAGCAACTAGCCACAATGTTGAGCAAGGAGAGGGGAGGAACCAGAGTGCAGAAAATGAGTGGGAGGAAAAAAGGGCAAGGGCAGAGCTAGAAAAGCAGAGCTGGGAGGGGAACTAGGAACTATGTGGAGAATGAACCAGAGCCAAGATTTCATAAAAAAAAAAGGCAAGTAAAATGGGTAAAATCTAAATGTTAAGAAAATATGAGGGCTGGGAGGTCATAACTATTGGCCAGCATTGTGTTCTAGATTTACTAAATAAAACCAGAATCTCTGTGGTGATTTGGATTAACAGTATCTTTACCAGAAGATATATCAATAGTAAATATTAATTGACACATACAACAGTGATATCAAACCATTGTGATGAAATAATAGCATTGTTATGTCATAATAACATTGTGATGTCATACTACTATGTGAAGTCATAATACCATAGTATATCAGAAAATTTTGTGATGTCATAAAAGCTTTATGATGTCATAATAGAAATGAGATGTCATGACACCATTGTGAAATCATAATACCATTGGTATGCGATACCACTGTGATGTCATAATAGCATAGTGATATCATAATACCATTGCGAAGTCATCAGGTTATGAAGTCATAATAGCATTGTGATGTTATAACAGCATTAGTATAATATAATAATACCATTGGGATGCCATGACACCATTTTGATGTCATCGTAGCATTGTAATATCTTAACTCTTGTGATGTCATAATACATTTGTGATGTCATAATAGCATTTTGCTATCATCATAGCATTGTGATGTCATATCATTGTGATGTCCTAAAAACATTGTGAAGCCATACCATTGTGAAGTCATAATTTTAACATCATAATAACATTATAAAGTCATATCATTGTGTTTTCATAATAGTATTGAGACATCATACAATTGTGATATCATCATAGCATTGTGATGTTATAATCATCATTGCATTGTGATGCGGACATTGTGATGTCATGCACAATCATGCTGACAAAACACCATTGTGATGTCCTATCACTGAGATATCATAAGAGCGTTTAGATGTCATAATTTTGTGATGTCATAATAGCATAGAGATGTCATACCATTGTGATGTAATAATACCATTTTCACATAATAACAGTATTGGGACATCATAATAGCTCTGTGAAGTCAAAATTTCATTGTGATGTCAAATGACAAACATATAGTAATAATATTGTGATATCAGAATAGCAATGGGATGTCATGATAAATTTTGATGTCAAGATACCTTTGTGTTGTCATAATACAATTTCTGATCACAAGTTCATTTTAATGTGATGTCTTAGCAGCATTATGATGTTATAATACCATTGTGATGTCATAAGAACATTGTAATGTCATAATACCAATGTGATGTCATATTATTGTGATGACATAATAGCATTTAGATGTCATACAATTGCGATTTCTTAACACTTCTAATTTTTTCTTTTATTTAAATTCTTTTTTAATTACACATTATTCACTTTGTATCCCCCTGTGGTTCCCTCCCTCCTCCCATCCCAATCCCTCCCTTCCTCCACCCTCTTCATGAATGCCCCTCCCCAAGTGCACTGATAGGTGAGGTCTTCTGTTCTTTTATCTAACTCTAGTCAATTAAGTCTCATCAGGAGTAGCAGAATTGTCTTCTTCTGTGGCCTGGCAATGTTGCTTCACCTTTAGGGGGAGGTGATGAAATAGCAGGCTAATCAGTTCATGTCAGAGACAGTCCCTGTTCCTATTACAATGGAACCCACTTGGATACAGAATTGCCATGGGCAACATCTGTGCAGGGGTCCTAGATTATTTCCATGCATAATCCTTGCTTGGAGTATCAGTCTCAGGAAAGACCGCTGTGCTCAAGATTTTTGGTTCTGCTGCTTTCCTTGTGCAGTTCCTGTCCTCTTCAGATGTTACTGTTTCTCACCTCTTTCCTAAGATTCCCTGAATTCTGCTGAAAGTTTGGCCATAAGTCTCATCATCTGCATTGATATTCTGCAGGGCAGAGCCTTTCAGGGGTCCTCTGTGTCAGGCTCCTGACTTATTTCATGTTTTCTCCTTGTTCTGATGTCTATCGTCTTTGCCTTTCTGGATAGAAGAGATTTAATGTGTCTGGTTTTATGTTGAGGTCTTTGATCCACTTGGATTTTAGGTTTGTGCAGGATGATAAGTATGGATCTATTTGCATTTTTCTACATGTAGACATCCAGTTAGACCAGCACCATGTGTTGAAGATGCTGCCTTTTTTCCATTGAATAGTAGTGGCATCTTTGTCAAAAATCAGGTGTGAATAACTATGTGGATTTATGTCAGGGTGTTTTCTTCAATTCCATTTATCCATCAAGTCTATTTCTATGGCAGTACCATATAGTTTTTAGTATTGTTGCTCTATAGTACAGCCTAAGATCAGGGATGGAAATACCACCTGAAGATCTTTTACTGTGGAGAATTGTTTTAGCAATTCTGTGTTTCTTGTTATTTTATGAAGTTGTGAATTTTTCTTTCAAAGTCTGTAAAGAATTGTGTTGGTAATTTGATGGGAATTACATTGAATTTGTAGATTGTTTTTGGTAAGATGGCCATTTTTACTATGTTAATCCTGCCAAGCCATGAGCATGGAAGATCCTTCCATCTTCTGATACCTTCTTCTAATTCTTTCTTCAGAGACTGAAAATTTTTTTTCATACAAATCTTTGACTTGCTTGGTTAAGTTCACACCAAGTTCTTTATGTTCTTCAGGTACTTTATGTCCTTTTTGGCTATTGTGAAGGGTGTTTTCCTTATTTCCTTCTCAGTCCTTTTGTCTTTTTTTATACAGGAGGGTACTGATTTATTTGAGTTAATTTTTTTATCCACCCACTTTGCTGAAGGAGGTCCCTGGTTGAATTTTTGAAGTCACTAAAGTATACTATCATATCATCTGAAAATAGTGATAATTTGAATTCTTCCTTCTCAATTTGTATATACTTGATCTCCTTCAATTGTCTTATTGCTATAGCCAGGACTTCCAGAACTATGTTGAAGAGACATAGAGAAAGTGGGCAGCCTTGCCTTGTCCCTGATTTTAGTGGGAATGATTTAAGTTTCTCTCCATTGAGTTTGATATTGGCCATAGGCTTGCTGTATGTTGCCATTACTATGTTCTCGTATGTGCCATGTATCCCTGATATCTCCAAGATTTTAAACATGAATGGATGTTGGATTTGGTCAAATGCCTTTTCAGCATCTAAGGAGATTATTATGTGCTTTTTCTCCTTCAGTTTCTTTATATGGTAGATCACATTGATGGATTTCTGTATGTTGAACCACCCCTGAATGCCTGGGATAAAGCCTACTCGGTCATAGTGGATTATATCTTTGATGTGTTCTTTGATTCAGTTTGCAAGTATTTTATTAAGTATTTTTGCATTGATGATCGTGAGGGAGACTGGCTTGAAATTCTGTTTCCTTGTTGGGTGGTTGTGAGGTTTAGTTACCAAGGAGACTGTGGCTTCATAAAATAAGTTTGGTAGTGTTCCTTCCATTTCTATTTTGTGGAATAGTTTGAAGAGTATTGGTGTTAGCTCTTCTTTGGAAGTGTGGTAGAATTCTGTCCTATAACCATCTGGTCCTAGGCCTTTTTTGCATGGGAGACTTGATGACCAGTTCTATTTCCCTATGGGATATAGGACTATTTTGTTTACATGTTCTTGATTCAGCTTTGGCATGTAGAATCAGTCAAGAAAATTGTCCATTTCATTTAGATTTTCAAATTTTGTGGCATATAGACTTTGGAAATAAGACCTAATTATTGATTGGGTTTCTTCAGTGTCTGTGGTTATGTCCCCCTTTTTCTTTCTGTTTTTGTTGATTTGGATAGTTTCTCTCTGCCTTTTAGTTAGTTTTGCTAAGGATTTGTCTATCTGTTGATTTTCTCAAAGAACCAGCTCTTGTTTTACTTGTTTCTAATTGATTGATTTCAGCCCTGAGCTTGATTATTTCCAGCTGTCTACTGCTCTTTGGTGTGTCTGCTTGTTTTTTTTTTTTTGTTGTTGTTGTTGTTTTTTGTTTGTTTGGTTTTTTTTGGGGGAGGGCTTCTATGTGAGCCATTAAGTTGCTTGCATGAGTTGTTTCAAATTTCTTTTTGAATGCACTTAGTGCTATGAACTTTTCTCTTAGTACTGCTTTCATTGTGTACCATAAGTTTGGGTATGTTGTGCCTTCATTTTCATTGAATTCAAAAACTCTTTAATTTCTTTCTTTCTTTATTCTCTGACCTAGCTGTCATTTAGTAGCAAGTTGTTCAGTTTCCATGTGTGTGTAGGCCTTTTGCTATTTTTGTCATTGGGGTCCATCTTTAGTCCATGGTGATCAGATAGGATACAAGGGATTATTTCAATCTTATTTTATCTGTTGAGTTTTACTTTGTGTCCACCTATATGGTCTATTTTGTAGAAGGTTCCATGAGGTCCTGAGAAGAATGTAAATTCTTTTGTGTTTGGGGAAAGGTTCTTTAGATGTCTGTGAGGTCCATTTGGTTCATGACCTCTGTCAGATTTATTGTTTCTTTGTTTAATTTCTGCTTTGTTGAATGGTCCTTTGTTGAGAGTTGTGTGTTGAAGTCTCTCAGTATTAATGTGTGTGGGTCTATGTGTGGTTTAAATTTTATTAAAATTTCTTTTAAAATGTGGGCACCCTTGAATTTGGGGCATAGATCTTCTGGATTGTGATATCTTCCTTGTGGATTTTTCCCTTGATGAGTGTGAAGTGTCCTTCTCTATCTCTTTTTATTAATTTTGGTTGAAAATCTATTTTATTAGAAATTAGAATGGCTACTTGTGCTTGCTTCTTGGGTCCATTTGCTTGGAAAACCCTCTTCAAGCCCTTCTTAGGTAATGTCTATATTTTGATTTAGTTGTCTTTCTTGTGTGTTGGGTCTTGTTTATGCATCCATTCTGTTAGTCTGTGTCTTTTTATTAGAGAATTGAGTCCATTGATGTTGAGGGAGATTAATGACCAGTGGTTGTTAGATTCTTTGATGTTGATGTTGGCTATGGTAGTGTGCTTGTGTGTTTGGGCTATTTTTTGTTTTGAGGTAGTGAGGTTATTTATTTCCTTTGTTTTCTTGAAAGTAGTTAGTTTTCTTACATTCTATTTTTCCTTCTAGTATCTTCTGTAATGCTGGATTTGTGTGTAGGTATTGTTGAAGTTTGTCATTGAATATCTTGTTTTCTCCGTCTATGAGGACGGAGAGTTTTGCTGAGTACAGTAGCCTAGGCTGACATCTCTGTTCTTTTAAGGTCTGCATGATATCCATCAAGGCTCTTCATGTTTTTGTAGTTTCTGTTGTGTATTAGGTGTGATTCTGATGGGTTTGTCATTATATGTTACTTGCCTTTTTCTCCTTGCAGATTTTAGTATTTTTTTCTTTGTTTTGTTTACTTACTTTTTTGATTATTATGTGATGGGAGGATTTTCCTTTCTGGTCTAATTTATTAGGTGTTCTGTAGGCCTCTTGGATTCTTATAGGCCTCCCCTTTAAGTTGGGGAAATTTTCTTCAATGATTTTTTTGAAAATATTTTCTGGGCCTTGGAGGAGGGAATCTTCTTTTTCCTCTATTACTATTATTCTTAGGTGTTTTTCTTTTAATGTTTTCTTGGATGGTTTGTGTCAGGAAATTTTTAGATTTATTATTTTCTTTGATGGATATATTGATTTTTTCCATTGTATCTTCCACACCTGAGATTCTTTCTTCCATCTCTTGTATTCTTTTAGTTATGCTTACTTCTGTAGTTCATGTTTTCTTTCCTTGTTCTCTCTCTCAATGATTTCCTCCACTTGTGTTTTCTTTAATTTTTCCCATTCTATCTTCTCATTTTGAACTCTTTTGTTGACTTCCTTCACATCTCAGAGTATATTTTCCTTCACTTTCTTCAGCTGCTTTTTTTTTTTTTGAACATTCCTCTGTTTCTTTTATTTCTTTCAGGGATTTAATCATTTCCTCTCTGAATGCCACAAACTGTTTGGCTGCATCTTCCTGTGTTTCTTTACGGATGACCACAATCTGTTTGATCATATCTTCCCCTAATTTTTCACACATTTTATTTGCTTCCTCTATTAACCTCTTCATAAGCATAGATGAAAGGTCATCTTCTTGAATTTCACTCCTGTTAGGTTTTCCAGGGCTACTTGCCCCTGGATAACTGGGTTATGGGGATACCATATTACTTTGCCTTTTGTTTATTTGTGTTTTTTCACTGGCCTCTACCCATCTCTCTTTCTCAAGTATTTTCTGTTAATTTCTGTTGGTGCCTGGTGTGTTCGGGGTTGGGGAGAATCCACTTGGCAGGGTTCTGATGTTCTCCTCTGATTTTGGGGTATGGTCAGCTGAATGGTTGTTCTTCTCAGGAATTGTCACAGTTTACTTCAGGTGTATGGTCCTGTGTGGTAACTGTGGTGTTCATAGAGAGAGAAGGTTCTCCTCTCATCAGGAGAGTCCTGGTGATTGCTGCCCTACTGCTGGGTTTTTTGTTCAGAATTTAGTGAGCAGCTCTTGCTGCACTTAAGTTGTAATTTTTGCCTTCAGCCCTCTTGTAGATTCAGGGATTCCCACAGTTTTGTCAGTTTAGCTAGAGATAACTGGTTGATCCTTGGAGTAGTATCTGAGTGCTGTTGTAATGGCTCTCTGGCTTTTGTAGGTTTGAGGATTCATCACATAATACAATTGTGATGTCACAATAGCTTTGTGAAGTCATGAGTGACCTAGAGCTACTCAATAATGGTGGGTGAGCATGAGCTCATGTCTGCTGTAGAAGGCTAGAGCCTCGAATCTGCACAAATACAGAAAGTATTTTGGAGCTGGATGTCCTGACTGTTGGATACCCAACCCAATATAATTCTGATGTCAAAATGCCATTGTGATGTCATAATAGCATTTTCAGGTCATAATGCCATTGATATTGCCTCAACCAGAAGAACTTCAATGGGTTCCTAAAGAGGGGGATGGAAGGAATGAAGGGTAGGGAGAACAAGAAATGCAAGAAATGGAGACTAAGTCTGTTTTTCTGACCAAAGCCTCATTTATTAGAAAGTTTTACCCAACTTATATAGGGAGAAGGCAGGAAAGGGGAAAGACTAAATAACTGCTGCAGGAGATAGGAAGAATGCTTTCATAGTTTGAATATTGCACCTGAAAGGTACCACAAGGATGTTTTCTTAAGATATCTCACAAATGCTCTAAAACTAACAGATGGATGTCCTCACAAATCTGTCACCCATGATTTAGGGTCCTAGGTATTGTTTCACTAAATAGCTTTAGGTCTCCACTAAATGACCTTTGCTCACTCTTTGACTTTGGCTTCAGTAAATAGCATTGTCTCCACTAAATAGCTTTGGCTCACTAATTGACTTTGTTTTAGTAAATAGCCTTGGCTCCTGGCATGATATGTTAAAAATACCATTGTGATGTCATACCACAATCATCTTGTAATAGCATTATAATGTCATAATAGAATTGTGATAACATAATAGCATTGTGATGTCATATCATCGTGATATAATTATAACATTGTGATGTCATAATGCAATTGTGATGTCACAATAGCTTTGTGAAGTCATAATAATCTTGGTGAGGCCACATTTTCTAAGTGAGGACCTATCTGTGCATTTAAAAATAAAAATAGAATCTGTGATAATATAAAACTCACATGTCAAGGACACTTGACTTTATTAATGACCACTTGAAAGAAATACGTGACACATTTCCTGAACTTGGACACAGTAACTATCATCTCTCTGTTGAGTGCTTTCAGCTTCCCAGATTGACGCCTATAGGGCTTCTCAGCCTTTCTCTCAAGAGTCTGTCCACTTTGCCTCATTAATGACTGGCTCTTGAAATTCTTACTAGCTTTCACCTGTTTCTTGACATCATTCTCTCTCTCAGCCAATCAGCACCTGAGAGAATTTTGAGGATTCCATGGAGATGAGTAAACAAACTTTCCTCAGTGTCCTGTATCTCTGATACTGTGTACATGTGACATTTTCTTATGAAACCCAAAAAGCCTTTATCTCATTCCTTTATCCAGATCCCACACCTTTATTCCTGTTAACTTCTGTGACAAGGTCTGGTAGGAAATAAAACTTTAATGTTTATTGAATTGGACAGCTTCATGACATCATTCTCGGTCTCAGCCAATCAGTACCTAACCATTGTGATATCAGAATAGCATTGCAAAGTTTTTATGAATTTTGATATCATGATGCCTTTGTTATGTCATAATAGCATTGAAATTCCATAATAGCATTGTGATGTCATAATACCATTTGAGGTCATAATGGCATTGTGATGTCATAATATCACTGTGATGTCATAATAGCATTGGGATGTAATAATAACACACACATTGCAGTCATAATAGCATTGTGATAGCATAATACCATTGTCATGTCCCCAAACTATTGTGATATCACCATAGCATTGTGAACTCATAACACCATTGTTATGTCGTAACACCATTGACATGTCATATCATTGTGATGTCATAATAGATTTAGATGTCATACCATTGTGATGTAACGATAGCTTTGTCATGTTATAAAAGAATTGTGATGCCATAATATCTTGTAATGTCAAAATTCCAGTGTGATGTTGTACCACAATCATTTTGTAATAGCATTTTGATGTCATAGTATCATTGTGATGTTTTAATAACTGTGTGAAATCATAATATTTGTGAAATTATAATTCAGATGCCATAACTTTGTGATGTCATAATAGCATTGTGATATCAAAATACCTTTGTGATATCCTAATAGCCTTGTGGATTCATATTGAGCTATCATAAAAGCATTGAGATATCATAATAGAATTGTAAACTTGTAATAGCATTGTGATGTCATAATACAATTTTGATGTTATAATATCATTGTGAATTCATAACATCAATGTGATGTAACACCATTGTGATTTCATATCATTGTGCTGTCATAATAACATTTTGATTTTATAATAGCACTGTGATGTTACAATTCCATTGTGATGTCATATCAGAATCATGTCATAATACATTGTGATGTCATAATAGCATTGTGATGCCATGATGAATTTTGGTGTCATCATCGAATTCGGATGTCATGATGCAATTTTGATGTTATAATAGCATTGTGAAGTCATAATAGTATACTTAAATCAAAATTTCATTATACCACAATCATGTTGTAATAGCACTGTGATTTAGCATGTTGATGTCATAATGCCATTGTGAAGTCATAATGCCATGGTTAGGTCATAATAACATTGTGATGTCATAACATTTTGATGTCATGATAGCTTTGTGATGTAATAATAGCATTTTGTTATCATAATAGCATTGTGATGTTCTAATAGCATTGTGATGTCATAATATCATTGTGTTGTCAAAATTCTATTGTGATTTCATACCACAGTCATGTCATAATACCATTGTAATTTCATAATAGAAAAGTAATTCATAACAGCTTTGTGATGTCTTAATGGCAGTGTGTTGTCACAATAGCATTGTGGTTTTATAGCATTGTAATGTCCTAATACTATTGTGAACTCTTACCTATATGAAGTCATATTAACATTGTGATGTCTTAGTATCTTTATGATGTCATTGCAGACTGTGAAAGCAGATACTGAGCCTGATGGCCAACTGACAGGCAGAGTGAATGGAATTTTATGTAAGAAGTGGGAAATAGTAAGAGCTGGAGCGGACAGGAACTCCACAAGGAGAGCAACAGAACAAGAAAATTTGAACACAGGGAACTTCCCAGAGACTCATACTCCAACCAAGGACTATTCATGGAGATAACCTAGAACCCTGACAATGCAGCCACTTCTGATGAGAGCTGATAGACTAAGATCAGAAAGAAGGAGAGGAGGACCTCCGCAATCAGTGGACATGGGGAAGGGCATGCATGTAGAAAGGGGGGGAGGGTGGGACCGAGAGGGGAGGAGGGAGGGTCATATGGGGAGATACAAAATGAATAATTAATAAAAGTTAAAAAATAGTTAAAGTAAAAAAAATACCATTGTGATGACATAACAGCATTTTCAGGTCATAATACCATTAATATGATAAAATGCCATTGTGATGTCATACCACAATCATATTTAATAGCATTATAATGTTATAATAGAATTGTGAAATCATAATAGCATTGGGATGTTATAGTACCGTTGTGATATCACAATACCAATGTGATGTCACAATAACATTGTTATATCCTATCATTGTGATGTCATAAAATGATTGTGATGTCATAACATTTTGATGTCAAAATAATATTGATGTGACATACTAAGGTGATGTCATTATAGCATTTTGATATCAGAACACCACTGTGATATTATAATTTTTTATATCAAAACAGCATTGTGATGTCATAATACCATTGTGATAAGATAATACTCATGTTATCTCAGGATAGCATTTTGATGTCATAATTGCATTGTTATTTTATATAATTATTATGATATTCTAATTCCACTGTGATATCATAACATGTGATGTCATAAAAGCAGATATCCTACTAGCATTGTGAAGTCATAATACAGCTGAGATGTCATGACACCATTGAAATGACATAACACAATTAAGATTCCATAAAAGATTGTGAAGTCTTAATTCAATGGTAATATCTTAATTTAACTGAGATGGCATAATAGCATTGTGATGTAATATCATTGTGATGCCATACCACTGTTATGTCATTATATCATTGTGATGTCATAATGGTGTTTTTTCAGGTCATAATGCCATTATGATATCAAAATTTCATTGTGATGTCACTCCAAAATCATATTGTATTAGCATTGTCATGTAATAATACAATTGTGATGTCATAGCATCATTGTGATTTCAAAATATCATTGTGATAATAACAATAGCATTTTTATGTTACATTGAAATTGTGATATCAAAATACCACTGTGATGTCATAATCACAATCTGAGCTCATAATAAAATTGCAATTTCAGAATATAATTGGGATGTCATGACACCATTTTGATGACATGATACCATTGAGATGTCATAATAAAATTGTAATACAATACAATTGTGATGTCATAATAACATTGTGATGTTATACCTATGTGATGTCATAATAGCATATTGAGGTCATAAACCCATTGTGATGTAATGATAGCATTGGGATGTCATCATAGAATTGTGATTTGTTATTACATTGTTGATATAATGTTCTTTTTAATTGTATACACCTTACCCTTGTGTATTCAAATGCTGATTTCTACCCCCCAATCTCTGGTTTCAGTCTGGATATTGTATTGTGATTCTTATTCTAATCAACTGTCTCAACTTTATGTAAACAAAGCAGAATAAAGCAACTAGCTACAATGTTGAGTACTAGCAGGAGCCAGAGGGAAGGAAATGAGTAGGAGGAGCTAGAGTGCAGAAAGTGAGTTGGAGGAGAGAGGGCAAGGGAGCAGAACTTGGAGAGCAGAGCTGGAGGAGAGATCTTGGAATAGTGTGGAGAGAATATACCAGACCTAGGACTTCACACAAAGCAGTATAATGGGTAAAATCTAAATAATAGGAAATTATGAGGGCTTGAAAGTTTAGGAGGGAGTAACTATTGATCAGCATTGTGTTCTAAGTTAACTAAATAAACACAGTCTCTGTGTGGTGATTTGTTTATACAGCTTGTAAGGTTTAACAGCAAGCATTTATAAAAGAAAAACCAATAATAAATAGTAATCATCACGTACAACTTACCATTGTGAAGCATTATACCATTGTGATATCATAACATCATTGCGATGTGATATCATTGTGAAGATAAAATAGCATTGTGATATCATCAAAGCATTATGATGTTATAATAGCATTGTTATGTCATCATACCATTGGAATGTCATAATACCATTGCGATGTAATGATACCATTGTTATGTCAAAATACCATGGTGATGTCATAATACCATAGGAAAGTCATCATAGCATTGTGATGTAATACTATTGTGACATCATTATACCATTGTGATATATCATTGTGATGGCATAAAAGCATCCTAATGATATAATTGTATTTTGAGGACATAATGACCCTGTGAAGTAAAAATTCCATGTGATATCCTACCACAATAATGTCATAAAAGGATTGTGATGTCATGATATTATTATGATATAATAACAATAACATGATGTCATGATAGCATTGTGATGTCAAAATTCCATTATTGTGTTATATTATTGTGATGTTATAATTCCAATGTGATATCATACAATATGAGATCATAATAGCATTGTGAGATCATCATAGCATTGTGATATCATTGTGCTATCATTATGATATAATTGTGATGTCAAAATTCCATTCTGCTGTCACAAAAGGTGATTTTATTAATGACCTCTTGAAATAAATGTGTGACACTTTTCCTGAAATAAGAGTCTTGGACAGGAACTGTCATCTCTGTGTTGTGTGCTATCAATTGCCCAGATGGTGGTATGTAGGGCTGTTCAGGCTTTCTCTCAAGCAAGCTGTGCCCTACAAAGTGGTCAGTGAGGAATCCTCCTTGTACTGGGGATTAAAGTAGTAATACCTGGACCTTCAGGACAGAGAAATGGGTACCTGCTATATGCCTAAGATACAAAAAACAGCTCTGTTTCCTTCAGTGGAGCTCCAGACAATCCCTCTACATTTAGTGTTAGTGCCAGGACTGCTTCTTCAGCAGAAACTTTTCTCCACTTTCACAGTCATTGTATAAGTTGTCACATATTATTTTTATTGATTCTGTGGGCATTTTATATAATATACATTACACTTCTTTTCCATTGCTCCCAGGTTCAAATTTTTTCCCATGTGTCACAGTAATTTTTTTTCTTTGAAATACATATACTCATTGGAACATAATTAGAGAGTCTCAGTGCCAAGTCTTTTAAAGAAGACTGAGGTCATAGTTACTGAACCCTAGCACCATCTCCAAGAAGAAGCCATGAGTCCTGAAGAAGTCTATACTTCATCACCTTGATCACAGTTTTTCTTTTGTATTTACTCATTATGATGTGTTCATTTTGTATCCCCTCTGCTATCCCTACTTCTTCTCTTTCCAGTATCATACACCCTCTTTCTTCTACCCCTATGCTCTTCTATAATTACCCAGATGAGGGTGGTCCTCCTCCCCCTTCTATCTGACCTGAGCTAATTATGTCTCATCAAGCCTGGCTTCATAATCATGTACTACAGCTGATTCTCAGGGCATTATTTTCCTTTTGTCCTCAATTCCCTCTACTTATGACACTCTTCCTGCCTCCTCTACTGCAGGCTTCCCAGGGCTCTGAGTGGAGGAAGAATTTTACAGGGAAATCCCATTTAATACTGGAGGTTTTAAGGTCTCTCTGTGGATAATATTGGACTCTGAGTCTCTGTATGCAATCATTCCCAAATGATAGAGAAAGAAGCATCTCTGTGGATACAAGAACACAACAATGATCTATCAGTTAAAGGCAAAGAGCAGCATAACTTAATAACAACAGTTGGGTTTGCTTGAAAATGTCTGTATGATGACCTGTACCCACAGCTCAATTAATTGCCAACCAATCCTCCTAGTTTCAGAGTGGTTTGTTGACAATAGATAGCCCATTGGAACTTTAACCCCCACTATTAAGAGATCTCCTAATAAGTGAATACATACTATATTTGTCTTTCTTCATTTTAGTTACTTCACCCAAGATGATTTTTCCTGGTTCCATCAATTTGCCTGAAAATATCATGATATCATTTTCTTAGGTGAATAATACTCCTTTATGGATTTATACACATTTTCCCCAAAGGAGAATGTCAGTCCTATTCTTTAGAACTTGTAAGTTGCTGGGAATTCAATCATTTCATTGAATGACAAACTATCAGGATAACTGTGTTCTTTTAGCCTTGAAGTCCCTCCAATTTCTTCCACTTGATGGTGATTTGAATTACAATGTCCACTTAAAGCTCATCTATTTATATGTTTAGGTCCCAGAGAGGAAATATCTGGGAAGTGTTATGTGATATGGCATTGTTAGAGAATATAATTCCTATTGGAGTTATATTATGGGAGGCTGTGCTTTGAGGTTAATATACCAATGAAGATGACCAGCAGCATGAAGCCTCTGTATTTAGGTCTTTATCACTTAATATCTTTGGTTCTGTCAGTCTCAGTCTCTCTATTTTTGAATAAATTTCTCTAGCTCTTTCTCTCTCTATCTCTGTCTATCTCGCTTTCTCTGCCTGCCACTTGTGATTCAATATGTAAAGCTCTCAGTTCTGGTGAAGGACTACAACAAGATGACTGCTCAGCCATCAATATCACTCAGCAATAAAAACACAAGTAAATTATGAGATGTGCAGGTAAAGGGTGCGAACTATTAAAGATCATCCAGATGGAGCTATCCCAGAAGCAGAAAGACACACATGGCATATACTCACTAATATAGACTTATAATATAGGATAAACCTACTGAAATCTGTACAACTAAAGAAACTTTTCAAGAGAGAGAACTCTGGTTAAAAGTGGAAAATAGTAAGATCTGGAGTGTAAAGGAGTTCCACAAAGAGAGCAACAGAATCAGAAAATCTTAGCACAGTGTCCTTTCCTGATACTCATACTTCAACCAAGTACCATGCATAGACATAACCTATAACCCCTGTACTGATATAGCCCATGGCACTTCAGTGTCCAAGTGGGTTTTACAGTAATGGGAACATGGACTGTGTCTGACATAAACTGTTTGGCCTGCTCTTTGATCACCTCACCCTGATGGGGGATCAGCCTTACCAAGCCACATAGGAAGACAATACAGTAGCTCCCAATGTGATCTAATAGACTATGATTAGAAGTAAGAGGAGGAAGTCCACCCCTGTCAGTGGACTTGGGGAGAGGTGTGTATGGAGGAGGAGGAAGGAAGGTGGGAGGAGGGAGTTAAGAGGGGTTTATGGGGAGATACCAAATGAATAAATTGTAATTAATAAAAATTAAAATTAAAAATTACTGAAAATATAATTTCTTTTGTGTTGCGAGCCGTGTGGTCATCTCGCCAGCAAGAATGCATGCGAACAACAGGATCCTTCTGCAGCAAGCTTTATTGCAGTCAAACAATGAAAGGAGGAAGACCCCGAGTCCCCGAAGTGGCGCTGTTTATATAAGCCCTGCTCGCACCAAAGTGGTGTGAGATGACGTATCATCCCCTGATTGGCTGCTCACCCATCACCCCATATGACGCCCGGGCTGGGCTTGTGACAACGGTTGCCCAATGGTCATAACGGTCATAACGGTCATGCACTTACCAGTTTAGAAGGGCGGAAGCCAGCGCCATGGAAACCAAACCCCGGCTCTCCACACTTTTGGATTTTTATTATAGGAGCCTGTGCTTGGAGCTTAATAGGCCATGAAATGTGACCAGACAGAAGGGAGTCTCTGTCTCTCAGTCTCTGTCACTTTATATCTCTGTTTCTGTTGGTCTCAGTCTATTTCAAATCTGTCTAGCTAGCTCATTCTCTCTCTTGTTCTCTCTGTCTCCCTCTCTCTGCCTGCCACTTATGTTACAGTATGAAAAGCTTTCAGTTCTGCTGAAGGAATAGAGGCAGTTGACTGCTTGTTGACGTGACATCAGGGAATGTAAAAATATAAGCAAGGTCGCAATTAAATGCTTTTTGTTCAAAACATCAGGGAATGTAAAAATGTAAGCAAGGTCCCAATTAAATGCTTTTTGTTCAAATATTTGCCTTGGTCAAGGAGCATTTTCACAGTAAGTAATTCACTGACTGAGGACATATCTGTGCATTTAACAAATAAAAATGGAATCTGTGATAATGTGAAACTCACTTGTCAAGGACACATGATTTTATTAGTTACCACTTGAAAGAAATATGTGATAGTTTACCTGAACTAAGACTCTTGGAAAGAGTAACTGTCATCTCTGGGTTGTGTATTTTTAGCTGCACAGAATGACACATGTAGGGCTGCTCAGCCTTTCTCTCAAGTAGACTGTCCACTTGGCCCTTTTAATGACTGGCTACTGAAACTCTTACTGGATTTCAGCTGTATCATGACATCATTCTCCCTCTCAGCCAATCAGCTCCTGAGAGAATCTTGGGGTTTCCATGGAGATGGGTAAACAAACTTTATTTACTGTCTAGTGTTTCTGATCCTGTGTACAAATCACTTTTTCTTGTGAAACACAAAAAGCCTTTATCTCATCCCTTCATCCAGATCCCATAAATTTGCTCCTGTTTACCTCTGTGACAAAGTCAGGTAGGAAATGAAACTTTACTATGTATTTAATTAGACAGCTTCCTAAGTAGTAAAGCTTCAAATTGATGTGGGATTAAGGGGAATGTACAGAGTGACAAGATGGTCTTTTTTTTGTGGTATTAAATCTGAAATTTCCTATGTTGTGACTTTGAACTGAGCAGTTACTACTATACTGACTACATTTCCCTTCACAATCTTATTGATATTAGGCTGGTAGGGTCTAGGGTAACCTAGGTTATTTTGTCTTTAAGAACAGGTAAGAGAGAAGGAACAGACAATAACTAGGACTTTTTGGGTGAAACAGAGAAAGATCAGTGAGTGTAAATGGTGAACGGACTGTTTTACAAATGGTGCTCTTCCACGCTAGTGTTGCCAAACCTCTATGAGCAGGGTTGCCTTGGCTAACCTGGCTGGATCTGCAGCTGTGTCCTCCTTAGTGTTCAGTGATGAACTCACTTGGTCCTGGGGTTTACATTTAAAACTGGGCCTTCAGTGCAGAATAATTTTCCATGTTGTATGCCTAGCACACAACAGTAGTTGTGTCCTCCAAAAAACCCTCTAAATGTAATGTTAGTGCCAGAACTCCTTGTTCAGAGGTGCCAACTGAGCTCATGGGGTCTGAAGTAGCTGGGTAATGACTAGTTCATGGCAAGGATTCTCTGCTACATAATGAGTTCCTGGAAAGCATGCCTTACAAAGTCAAATTCTTAAAAAAAATAAAAATAAAAATAAAAAAGTCAAATTCTGCACTCCTGTAGTGGAATCTTTTCTCCATGTTAAAAGTCATTGTAAAGTTGTCAACATATTATTTTTATTGAGTATGTAGGGATTTCATTTTACATATATTACACTCCTTTTCCATTGCTCCCATGTTCAAATTCTTACCTATGTGTCACACTAAAAAACAATTGTTTTTCTTTAAAGTACATCAATTACTTGATCAGAGTCTTAGTGACAATCAAGTAAAGAAAACTGGGTTCATCCTTGCTGTACCCAGGCTCCACACCCATGAAGAAGCCATCCATCCTGAAGAGCTCTATACTTCAACATCTTGATTACAGTTTTTCTTATGTATTTATTTATTATGATCTCTTTCATTTTTATCCAATGTGCTCCCCCCTTTCCTTCTCCCTCTAGTCCCACCCACCCACCTTCTTATACAAATATGCCCTTTCTCTCCTTCCCTGATAGGGAAGTCCTCCTCACCCTTCTCTCTGACCCTAATTTACCAGGTCTAATCAAGGCTAGCTGAATCATCTTCCTCTGCTGCCTGATTTTCAATGCATTGTTCTTCTTGTGTTCTCAGTTCCCTCTACTTATCACTCTTACCCTGCCTCCTCTCTTTCAGGCTTCCCAGGGTTCTAGGGGAAGGGAGAATTTTATAGTGAAATCCCTTTTAGAGCTCAGTGTTTCAAGGTTTCTCAGCATAATATCAGACTTTGCTTCTCTATGCATTCCCTTTTGATGCAGAGGGAAGCATCTGTATGTATAAGAACATGGCTTTGAACTTTCAGTTGAGGGTAGAGAAGAACATATTTTACCAACAACAGCCTGGGTTGCTTGAAAATTTCCAGAGGATACCTTGGCCCCACAACTTAAATCACTGCCACCTAATCCCCCTAATGGAAGACTGGTTTGGTCATAGTAGATGTCCTCTTCGAACTTTATCCCCCACAATTAGGAGACCTCTTAACAAGTAAATACATACCATATTTGTCTTTCTTTTTTTTTTTCTTTTCCATAATTTTATTTTTCTCATTAGTTACATTTTGTTAATTCTGTATCCCAGCTGTATCCCTCATTCCCTCCTCAATTCCACCCTCCCTCCCTCATCTCCTCCCTGCCCCTTTCCAAGTCCACTAGTAGGGGAGGACCTTCCGCAGAGTGCAGGGAATCATATGAAAGAAGGGGAGTTTGATGTGAAAAGGTTAGGAGCTCCACAAGGACCAAACGTATCTGGTCACAGGGTCTTTTCTGAGATGGACACTCAACCAAATACCATGAGAGGATAAAACGTAGAACCTCTGCTAGGATGTGACCCGTAATAGCTCAGTAATCAATTGGTTTCCCATAGTAAGGGGAACAAGGACTTCTACTAACAGGAACTCAATGACTGGCTCTTTGACCTCCCCACCTCCCAAGGGAGGAGCAATACTGTTAGGCCACAGAGGAGGACTTTGTAGCCAGTCTTGAAAATACCTGACAAAAGGGAGTCATATTTGTCTTTCTTAATTTTAGTTACTTCACTCATGATGATTTTTTCCTGATTCCATAAATATGCCTGGATATCAATGTAATTTCTTAGCTCAATAATACTCTATAATTGAAATATACCAAATTTTTCCCAAAAGAGTTTTTCACACCTGTTCTTTAGAACACAGAAGTTGCTGGGTAGTTAATCGTTGCATTGAATGACTATCAGGATAACTATGTTCTTTTAGCCGAGAAGTCCCTCTATCTTCTTTTTCCTGTTGATTTGAATTGCAATAACACCTTGAAGCTCATGTATTTAAATGTTGAGCCCCTAGTGAGGAAAAGCCTGGGAAGTGTTAGGAGGTATTGCCTTGTTAGAGAAAATTATTTCTTTTGGAGTTATATTATGGGAGGCTGTGCTTTGAGGTTAATATGCCAATGAAAGTGACTAGATAGAATGAAGCCTGTCTCTTGGTCTCTGTCACTTTATATTTCTGCTTTTTCAATCTCGGTATCTGTACTTCTGAATCTGTGGCTCTAGCTCTTTCTCTCTCTGCTTACCTCTTGTGGTTCAATATGAAAAGCTCTCAATTCTGCAGAAGTACTACTTGCTGATGTGACACCATGCATGGTCTATGTAAAAATATAAGCAATGTCCTAATTAAATGCATTGGTCAGTAAGCATTTTCATCAAAAGAAATTCACTGACTGAGAACATATTTGTGCATTTAACAAATAATAATGGAATCTGTGATAATTTGGAAGTCAAATGTCAAGGACACACGACTTTATTAATGAACACTTGAAGGAAATATGAGACAATTTTTCTGAACTAAGAGTCTTTGATAGAGGAACTGTCACCTCTGGTTGTATGCTTTCACGTGCCCATATTGATGCACGTAGGGCTTCTCAGCCTTTCTCTCTAGTAGGCTATCCACTTGGCCCATGTAATAACGGGCTTCTGAAACTCTTACTGGCTCTCACCTTTCATGACACCATACTCCCTCTCAGCCAATTAGCACCTGAGTGAATCTTGAGGATTGCAAGGAGATGAGTAAACAAACTTTGCTCAGTGTCTAGTATCTTTTATCCCACGCACAGGTGACTTTTTCTTGTGAAACCCAGCAAGCTTTTATCTCATCCCTTTATCCAGATTCCATACATTTACTCCTCTTTACTTCTGTGACAAAGACAGGTAGGAAATGAAACTTTAATGTTTATTTAATTGGACAGTTTCCTAATTAGGGAAACTTCAAAGTGATTTGGGATTAAGGGGAATGTGCCAAATGAAAAGTTGGTTTCATACTCTGGGCTTGGATCTGAAATTGCTTAGGTTGTGAATTTGAACTGAGCATTTAATTGGTGTACTCACTAAGTGTACCTTCACATTCTTATTGATACATTAGGCTGTCAGGATCTACAATTCCCTGTGACAAAGACAGGTAGGAAATGAAACTTTAATGTTTATTTAATTGGACAGTTTCCAAATTAGGGAAACTTCAAAGTGATTTGGGATTAAGGGGAATGTGCCAAATGAAAAGTTGGTCTCATACTCTGGTCTTGGATCTGAAATTTCTTAGGTTGTGAATTTGAACTGAGCATTTAACTGGTATACTCACTAAGTGTACCTTCACTTCTTATTGATATAATAGGCTGGCAGGATCTACAGTTCCCTGGTGTATTGATTTTTTTAATAGCAGGGAAAAGATTAGGAAACCAGGATCAAATAGAGAATATAGGTGAATGGAAAAGGTGAACTGAGGGACAAGATAATACTTAAGATCTGGTGATGTTTGACATTAGTGTTGGCAACCCTCTAGGAGCAGGGTTGCCTGGCTTACCTGGCTTGATGAGCAACTGTGTCCTACTCAGTGGTCAGTGAAGATCACTTCTGTTCCTGGGGTTTACCAGTTAAAACCCATAATTCAGGACAGAGAAATGGGCCCTTGTTATACCCTAGGACACAAAATTAGCTTTTTCTGAGTATATATATATATATATATATATATATATATATATATATATATATATATTGCTCAGGAGTTTCATCACACCCTTTCCAGAAACTCCTCCAGACCAAGACTCGTTGCAAAAGCAAGAGGTTTATTAACCATTGTACAACGGGGTCACCCTTGCTGGTCAGCAAAGAGTAGCACTGGGAGACGAAGGCCTTTAGGTTTTTAAAAGAAAAATTGTGGGAGATTTGAAGTTTAAGTTTTGGCAACTTAGGATTGGATGAGGAAGCTATAAAGTAAGATAATTGGTTAGGCTTAGGTGCTCAAGCTTGGCCAGTCCTGCCAAGTGTGGATGCAGCTGCAATTTAAGGTAGGGGTGGTTAGCTCATCCTTGAAGATTAGGGCTGCAGGCTCTTGGCTGGAGGTCAAAAGCTACTCAGAAGAAGTCTAGGTTTGTTGCTAAGAAATGCTATCTCAAGGACAAGGGTCTGGTCGTTCTTTTGCTGAGTGAAGATTGCTTGCTTGCCCTTTTTTTATATCTGTCCTCACAGATAGTTTCACATTTCTTCACTCTCTGGAAAGGTACTAAGAGGCTTTAGCTTAACCTGGACCTAAAACTCAAAACTATACGCTTTAGAGGACATATAGTTTACTAAGTTAGCCTAACCCTTTCAGTTTCATGTTATAATCCTCCATACAAAACTTCTAAATGTAGTGTTAGTGCCAGAACTGCTTGTTCAGAGGTGGCACCTGAGCTCATATGGTCTGAGGTAGCTGGTAACCACTAGTTCATGGCAAATATTCTCTGCTACATAATGAGTTCCTGGAAAGCATGCTTTACAAAGTCAAAATCTGTCCTTTTTCTCTCCATGTTAAAAGTCATTCTAAGATTGGTCAACATATCAGTTTTATTGATTATGTGGGAATATCATATAATATACATTACACTCCTTTTCTGTTTTTCCCAGGTTCAAATTCCTACCCATATGTCACACTAAATTCTTTTTTTCATTAATACATCAATTGAAGTTTGTGTTGTTCACATATTCATTGTAACATGATCAGAGTCTTAGCACCAAGTTCCTTAAAGAAAACTGAGTTCATCATTGTCGCACACTGGCACCACAGCCAAGAAGAAACCATCAGTCCTGAAGAACTCTCTACTTCATCATCTTTTTCACTGATTTTCTTATGCATTTACTATGACTTGGTCACTTTGTATCTCCTCTACTGCCCCCTCCCTCTTCTCCTTCCAGTCCCACCCACCCTCCTCTTTCTACCCTTATACCCTTTTTCTAGTTACCTAATAGGAGTCTTCATTTCCTATCTGACCCTAGCTTATCAAATTCTCATCAAGGAGGGCTGCATAGTCTTCATCTATGGTGTGATTCTCAGAGAATTGCTCTATTTGTGTCCTCAATTCCCTCTATTTATGAAACTCTTTCTTCCTCCTCTTCTGCAGTGTTCTCAGAGCTTGGATGGGGAGGGAGAATTTCATAAGGAAATCCCATTTAGATATTGGTGTTTTAAGGTCTCTAACTGCATATTATCAGACTGTGGGTCTCTCTTTGCAATCCCATTTGATGCACAAGGAAGCATGTCTTCGGGTAAAAAGAAATGCCACTGATCTACAGGTTAAGGCTTTGAGCAATATATATTAATAACAACATCCTGTGTTGTTTGAAAATTTTCATAGGATGCCCTGGCCCAACAACTCAATTAACTGCCACCCAGTCCCCCTAGTGAAAAACTGGTTTGTTCACAATAGACATCCTAGTGGACCTTTATCTCCCACTATTTAGAGACCCCTTAAAACGTGAATACATACCATACTTGTTTTTCTGCAGTTTAGTAACTTCACCCAGGATGATTTTTCCTAGTTCTTCCATTTACCTGAAAATATCATGATGTCATTTTCTTAGCTGAATAATACTCCCTACCTTAGGGAAATATTTCACATTTTCCCTGAAGGATATTGTCAGTCCTGTTCTTTAGTTCTTAGAAGTTGCAGGGAATTTAATAATTGTTTTGAATGCCAAACTTTCAGGATTATTTTAGTCCAGAAGTCTCTCCATCTTTTCTGCTTCTAGTGATTTGAATTGCAGTGTCCCCTCAAAGCCCATCTATTTACATATAGAGTCCATAGTGAGGAAATGTATGGTCAGGTTTAGGAGGTATGGCCTTGTTAGATAATATAATTCCTTTTGTACCTCTAATTTCTTTCTCAACCCTTTTATCCTTTGTATAAAAGATAGCTACTGAATTTTTTGAATTAATTTTGTACCCAGACATTTTGCTGAAGGGGTTTATCAGCTGTAGGAGTTCCCTGGTAGAATATTTGGAGTCACACAAGTATCATATCAGCTGCAAACAGTGATACTTTGACTTCTTCTTTTCCGATTTGTATCCCCTTGATCTCCATCAACTGTCTTCTTGCTCTAGCAAGGACTTTCAGAACTATGTTGAAGATATATGGAGAGAGTGTGCAGCCTTGCCTTGTCCACGATTTCTGTTGTATCATTTTAAGTTTCTCTCTTGTTTAGTTTGATGTTGGCTATAGGATTTCTTTATATTGGCCTTATTATGTTTAGATATGTGCCTTGTATTCCTGATCTCTCCAATACTTTAAACATGAGTTGAATTTTCTCAAATGCTTGTTCATCATTTATGATGATTATCATGTGTTTTCTTTTTCTTTCATTTTTTAAATATGGTGGATCACATTGTTAGATTTCTGTATATTGAACTACCCCTGCATACCTGGGATGAAGCCTACTTGGTCATAGTGGATGATATCTTTGATGTGTTGTTGTAGTCATTCAGAGATATAAAGTACCTTGGTATGGTCCTAACCAAGCAAGTCAAAGAATTGTATGAAAAAATTTTCAAAACTATGGAGAAAGAAATAGAAGAAGAAATCAGAAATTGGAAAGAGCACCCATTCTCATGGCTTGGCACTATTAACATTGTAAAAATGGCCATCTTACCAAAACAATGTACAGATTCAATGCAATTCCCAACAAATTACCAAAACAATTCTTTACAGGGTTCAAAGAAAAATTCTCAACTTCATATGGAATAACAAGAAACCCAGAGTTGCTAAAACAATCCTATACAATAAAACACATTCTGGAGGTATCTCCATCCTTGATCTCAAGCTGTACTATAGAGCAACAGTAATAAAAACTGCACAGTACTGGCATAGAAACAGAAGCATGGATCAATGGATCCGAATAGAGACCCAGAAACAAACCCACAAACATTTGGACACCTCAGTTTAGGCAAAGATGTTAAAACCATTCATTGAAAAAAAAATAGCATTCAACAAATGCTGCTGTTCTAACTGAATGCCTAAATGTAAAAAAATGCAACTAGATCCATACTTATCACCCTGCACAAAACTAAACTCCAAGTGGATCAAAGACTTCAACATGAAACCAGACACATTAAATCAGTTAGAAGAAAAATTGGGGAAGAGCCTTGAACTTGTTGGCACAGGAGACAACTTCCTGAATAAAACACCAACTGCACAGGCTTTAAGAGCAACATTTAGTAAACTGAAACTCATGAAAATGAAGAGCTTCTGTAAAGCAAAGAACACTGTCATCAAAACAAAACGAATAACCACAGTTTGGGAAAAAATCATCACCAACCCTCGATGTAGAAGGCTGATATCCAGTATATATAAAGAATGATAGAAGTTGAAAAGAAGCAAATCAAGTAATCCCCTTACATATGGGGAACAGAGCTAAACATGGACTTCCTCAAACAGGAATATCAAATGGCAGAGAAACACTTAAAGAAATGCTCAATGTCATTAGCCATCAGAAAATGCAAATCAGACTCTGAGAGTTAACCTTACACCCATCAGAGTGGCCAAGATCAAACCTGAAGTGACAACACATGCTAGAGAGCTTGTGGAGAAAGGAGAACCCTCCTCTGATGCTGGTTTGAATGTAAATTTGTACCACTAATTGTGGGAATATACACTTGTACAACCACTCTGGAAATCAATCTGGTGCTTTCTCAGAAAACTCTGAATAGCATTAACTAAAGATACAGCTATTCCACTCCTAGGCATATATCCAAAAGTGGCTCAAATACACAATAAGGACCTTTGCTCAACCATGTTTGTAGCTCCTTTATTCTCAATAGAGAGAACCTGGGAACAACCCAATTGCCCTACCCCCAACTAAAAAATGTATACAGAATTTGTGCTACATCTACAAAATGGAATATTACTCAGCAATAAGAAAAGGAAATCATGATATTTGCAGGTCAATGGTGGGAACTGGAAAAGATCATGCTGAGTGAGCTCTTCCAGAAGCAGAAAGACACTCATGGTATATACTCACTTACAGATATATAATATAAGATAAACCTGCTAAAATCTGTACACCAAAAGAAACTCTTCAAGAAGGAGGACTCTGGCTAAAATGCTCAATCCCAAAAGAGAAAGAGGATGGTCTTTGGAAAAAGGAAAAACCAGGGAACAAGTTAGGAGCCTACCTCAGAAGGCCTCTTAAAGGCTGTGCCCTGCAGACTATCAAAGCAGATGATAGTCTGTTGAGAAGAGTGCATGGAATATTATGAAAGAAGTATAAAATAGTAAGATCTAGAAAGTACAGCAGCTCCCCAAGGAGAGCAGAAAATTTGAAGACAGGGGACTTTCCAGAGACTCACATTCCAACCAAGTACCATGCATGGAGATAACCTAGAACCCCTGCACAGATGTAGCCCCTTGAAATTCAGTGTCCAAGTGGGTTGCATAGTAATAGGAACAGGGACTGCCTCTGACATAAACTGTTTGGCCTACTCTTTGATCACCTCACCCTAATGGGTGAGAAGCCTTACCAGGCCAGAGAGGAAAACAATGCAGCCATACCTAATGATATCTGATAGACTAGCATCAGAAGGAAGGAGAAGAAGTACTCTCCTTTCAGTGGACTTGTGAAGGGCATATGTGGAGAAGGGGAGAGAAGGTGAATAGGGAGATGAGGAGGGGGATTTTAATGGGGGGAAACAAAGTGATAAAAGAATAATTAAAAATTAAAATTAAAAATACTAAAAAATATAATTCCTTTTGTAGTTATATTATAGGAGGTGTGCTTTGAGGTTGATATACCAATGAATGTGACAAGACAGAATGGAGTCTCTGTCTCTTAGTCTGTCACTTTATATATATATATTTGTTTCTGTTGCTCTCTGTCTTTCTATTTCTGAATCTGTCTCTCTAGCTCTCTCTCTCAATGCCTGTCTCTTATGATTCATTATGAAAAGCTCTTAGTTCTGCTGAAGGACTACAAGATGACTGCTTGCTGACATGGCATCCTAGATGGTCTCTGTAAAAATATAAGCTATGGCCCAATTAAACACTTTATGTTCAAAGATTTGCCTTGGTCAAGGAGCATTTTCACGGTAAGTAATTCACTAATTGAGGACATATCTGTGCATTTAAAAAATAATAATGGAATCTGTGATAACGTGAAAGTCACCTGCCTTTATTAATGACCACTGAAAGAAATATGTGACAGTTTCACTGAACTATAAGTGTGGGACACAGGAACTGTCATCTCTGGGTTATGTGCTTTGGGCTGCCAGAATGAGTGAGGCATGAGAGCTGCTGAGCCTTTCTCTCAAGCATGCTGTCCACTTGGCCCTTTTAATAACTGGCTTCTGAAACTTACTGGCTTTCAGCTGTTTCAGGACATCATTCTCCCTATCAGCCAATTCTGAGAGAATTTTGAGGTTTCCATGGAGATGAGTAAACAAACTTTCCTCAGTTTCCAGTTTCTCTGATCCTGTGCTCAGGTGAATATTTCTTGTGAAACACAACAAGCCTTTATCTCATCCCTTTATCCAGATCCCACACCTTTACTCCTGTTTAACTCTGAGAAAATGTCAAGTAGGTAATGAAACTTTAATCTTACTTTATTTAATTGGACAGCTTCTTAAGTAGGGAAGCTTCAAAGTGATGTAGTATTAAGGGGGAATGCACTGAATGACAAGGTATTGAATCTGTAATTTCCTTGGTAGTGACTTTGAACTGAGCATTTACTGTTTTACTCACTAAATGGACCTTCATGTTCTTATTGTTATAATAGGCTGGCAGGGTTTAGGGTTTCCTAGGGTAACGATTCTTTAAGAGCAGGGAAAAGAGAAAGAAACCAAGTAATTCCTAGGACTGGTTTGGCTGAAACAGAGAAAGATCATTGTCCATAAATGAACTGAAGGGCAAAATATTAATGACAGCACGTACTATTCCACAATAGTGTTGGCAAACTTCTATGAACAGGGTTGCCTTGGCTGTGCTGGCTGGCTGGGCAGCACTGGCATACTCAGTGATCATTGAATAAGTTTCCTGATCCTGAAATTTACAGTTAAAACTGGGCCATCAGGACAAAGAAATGGGTTGGTGTTATGCTTAGAATACAAGTGCAGCTAAGTCACCAGCTGTGGTCCTCCAGACAAACCCTCTAAGTGTTCATGCCTGGACTGCTTGTTCACAGGTGCCACCTGAGCTCATGAGATCTGAGGTAGCTGGGTAACCACTAGTTCATGGCTAGGATTTTCTGCTACATAATGAGTTCCTGGAAACATTCCTTAGAAAGACAAACTCTGCCCTCTTTTAGCGAAATATTTTCTTCATGTTAAAATTTGTTGTAAAATTTATCAATGTATAATATTTTATTATTATTTTTTAATATTAGTTATATTTTGTTAACTTTGTATCCTTCCTGTATCCTGCTCCCATTTTCCTCCCAAACCCACCCTCCCTCCATCATCTCCTCCCTGCCCCGTTCCAAGTCCACTGTTAGGAGAGAACCTTCCCCTCTTCAACTGATACTGGTTTATCAGATATCTTCAGGACTAGCTGCAAAGTCCTCCTCTGTGGCTTTGCAAGGCTGCTTCTACCTCAAGCATAGGGGGAGGTCAAACTGCCTGCCATTGAGTTCATGTCAGAAACAGTCCCTCTTCCCCTTATTAGGGTACCCACTTGAAAACTGAGCTACCAAGGGCTACATCTGAGCAGAGGTTCTAGGTTATATCCATACATGGTCCTTGGTTGGAGAAACAGCCTCTTATAAGAACCCTGTGCTCAGATATATTTGGTCCTTGTTGAGCTCCTGTCCTATCCAGTTCATATTAACTCCCCCTGCACTCTGCCAAAGATTTGGTTGTGTGTCTTAATATCTGCTTTGATACACTGCCATGTAGAGTCATTCAGAGACTCTCTGTGATAGGCTCCTGTCCAATATCCATGTTTTCTGCTACATCCAATAGCCATTCACTTTGCCTTTCTAAGTGAGGATTGATTATCTTACCCTGGGTTCCCTTTCTTGTTTATCTTCTTTGGGTGTATAGATTTCAGTATGTTTATCCTATCTTATAGGATAAACTTATATATAAGTGAATATATACCATGTGTGTCTTTCTGCTTTTGGAATACCTCACTCAGGATGATTGTTTCTAGGTCCCTCCATTTGCCTGCAAATTTCATGATTTCCTCATTTTTAATTGCTGAGTAGTATTCCATTGTGTAGATGTACCACAATTTCTGTATTTTTCAGTTGAGGGGTATGTGGGTTGTTTGTATCTTCTGCCTGTTACAAATAAAGCTGCTGCAAACATGGTTGAGCAAATGTCCTTGTTTTGTCCTTGAGTATATTTTGGATATGCCGAGGAGTGGTGAGCTGGATCTTGAGGAAGCACTATTCCTAATTGTCTGAGAATCTCCAGATTGATTTACAAAGTAGTTGAACAAGTTTGCATTCAAACCAGCAATGGAGGAGGGTTCCCCTTTCTCCACAACGTTTCCAGCATGTGTTGTCACTTGAGTTTTTTATCTTAGCCATTCTGGTGGGTGTTAGGTGAAATCTCAGGGTTATTTTAATTTTCATTTCCCTGATGGCTTATGACATTGAGCATTTTTAAAGTGTTTCTCCACAGTTCTGTATTTTCTACTGAGAATTCTCTGTTTATTTCTGTACCCCATTTTAAATCAGAATGCTTGTTTTGCTGCTGCTTTTTAACTGCTTTAGTTCTTTATGTATTCTGGATATCATCTTCTGTCACATATAAGGTTCGTGAAGATCCTTTCCCAGTCTGTAGGCTGACATTTTGTTTTGATGACTATGAACTATGCTTTACAGAAGCTTTTCACTTTCATCATGTCCCCTTTACCGATTGTTGCTCTTAGAGCCTGTGCTGTTGTTGTTCTATTCAGGAAGTTGTTTCCTTTGCCAATGAGTTCCAACATCATACCCCGTTTAGATTTTGTTGTTGTTGTTGTTGTTTTGTTTTGTTTTTTTTCCTAACCGATTTAGTGTATCTCTTTTTATGTTGAGTTCTTTGATCCACTTGGACTTTAGTTTTGTGTAGGCTGATAAGTATGAATCTATTTTCATTTTTCTACATGTAGACATCCAGTTGTCCAGCACCAATTGTCTTTTTTCCACTGAATGGTTTTGGCTTCTTTGTAAAAAATCAAGTATCCACAGTTATGTGGGTTTATTTATGGATATTCTGTTAGGTCCTATTCCATTTCTATGTGAGTACCATGCACTTTTTATTACTATTACTCAATAGTACACCTTGAGATCGGGGATGGAGATGCCTCCAGATGATCTGTTGTTGTACAGGATCATTTTGGAAAATCTGGGCTTTTTTGTTTCTCCATATGACGTTGATAATTTTTCTCTCAAGGTCTATGAAGAATTGTGTTGGTATTTTGATGGGAATTGCACTAAATCTGTAGATTGCTTTTGGCAGAATAGCCATTTTCACTATTTTAATACTACAATCCATGAGCATGGGAGATCTTTCCATCTTCTTATATATTCTTCAATTTCTTTCTTCAGAGACATGAACAATATCTACACAGTAATCCAGCTCTACAGAAGTTACTAGAAGGGAAACTCTGATCCAAAGGAAACAACTACATCTAAAGAAACAGAGGATAACTGTTTTTTATAAAAATAAAATAAAAGGATAACTACAGAACAACAACAACAACAAAACCCGCAAAAGAATACAAGCAATGAAATACCACAACACCACCAACTCCACATCAAACAAAGTAACATTTGTTGGTCACTAGTATCTATAAACATGAATGGATTCAACTCCCCAATAAAAAGATACAGACTAACAGAATGGTTGCAGAAGCAAGAGCCAGCATTCTGTTGTATCCAAGAAACACACCTATGCAACAAAGATAAACACTACCTCAGAGTAAAGGGTTGGAAAGATGTTTCTCAAGCAAATGGATCCAGAAAACAATCTGGATTAGCTATCCTACTATCTGATTAAATAGACTTTCAACCAAAATTAATCACAGAAGATAAGGAGGGACACTACATTCTCATCAAAGGTAAACTCCACCAAGAGGACATCACAATGTTGAATGTCTATGCCCCAAATACAGGAGCACATACATTCATAAATCAAACATTATTAAAGTTTAATAACACATTGACCCTAATACCTTAATAGTGGGAGACTTCAGCACCCTACTCTCAACAAGGGACAGATCAACTGGAGAGAAACCAAATGGTGAAATAAAGAAACATTCAGAGTCCCTAAATCAAATGGACCTAATAGATATCTATGTATCTATTCGCCCAAACTCAAAAGAGTATGCCTTCTTTTCAGCATCTCATGGAAACTTCTCCAAAATAGAGCATGTATTTGGTTACAAAGCAGGCCTCAACAGATAAAAGAAGATTGAAATAATCCCTTGTATTCTATCTGACCACCATGAACTAAACTGGAACTCAACATCAACGTAAATGACAATAAGCCTACACAAACATGTCAACTGAACAACTTGCTACTCAATGACAGCTGAGTTAAGGAAAAAATAAAAAAAAAGAAATTAAAGACTTTCTAGAATTCAATGAAAATGAAGTCATAACATATGCAGATTAATGGGATACATTGAAAACTGTGCTCAGAGAAAAATTCATAGCACTAAGTGCCTTCAAGAAGAAATTTGTAACATCATATACAAGGAATTTAAAGGACCAACTGAAAACCCTAGAAAAAAAAGAAGCAGATACCCCCAAGAGGAGGAGGTGGCTGGAAATAATCAAACTCAGTGCTGAAATTAATCAATTAGAAACAAATGAAATGATTCAAAGAATCAATGAAACAAAAAGCTGGTTCTTTGAGAAAAATCAACAAAATAGACAAATCCTTAGGCAAAGTAACTAAAAAGCAGAGAGAATCTATCCTAATCGGCAAAATCAGAAATGAAAAGGGTGACATAACTACAGACACTGTCAAATCTCAAACAATCAAGGTCATACTACAAAAATCTATATGATACAAAATTTGAAAATAAAAAATGAAAAATTTTCTTGATATATTCCATCTACCAACATTAAGTCAAGATCAGGTTGAAACACAGAATAGCTCTATCTCCCCCAAGAAAATTGAAGCAGTCATTAACAGTCTCTCGTCCCAAAACAACAAAAACAAAACATTGCAACAAACAAACAAACAAAAACCTGGACCAGATGATTTTAGCACAGAATTCTAGCATGCCTTCAAACAAATGCTAACACCAATAATCCTCAAAACTTTTCCACAAAAATTTTTCCACAAAATAGAAACAGAAGAAACATTGCCAAACTCATTCTATGAAGCCACAATCACCTTGATAACTCAACCACACAAAGCCCAAACAAAAGAAGAGATCTGCAGACCTATCTTTTTTATGAACATTTGTACAAAATTACTCAATAAAATACTGGCAAATGAAATCCAAGAACATATAAAAGATGTCATCCAACATGACCAAGTAGGCTTCATCCCAGGGATGCAAGGGTGGTTCAATATATAGAAATCCATCAATGTAATCCACCACATAAACAAACTGAAGGAGAAAAACCACATGATTGTTTCCTTAGATGCTGAAAAAAGCATTTGACAAAGTCCAACACCCACTCATGTTTAAAGTCTTGGAGAGATCAGGGATACAAGGCAAACACCTAAACATAGTAAAGGCAATATACAGAAAGCCTATAACCAACATCAAACACAATGGAGAGAAACTAAAACCAATCCCACTGACATCAGGGACAAGGCAAGGCTGCCCACTCTCTCCATATCTCTTCAACATAGTACTTGAAATCCTAGCTAGAGCTATAAGAAAACTAAAGGAGTTCAAGGAAATAAAAATTGGAATGGAGGTGGTCAAGTTTTCACTATTTGCAGATGATATGATAGTATAAATGAGCGACCCCAAAAATTCAACCAGCTAACACCTTCAGCTGATAATCACCTTCAGCAAAGTGGCTGGATACAAAATCAACTCTAAAAAATCAGAAGCCCTCCTGTATACCAAAGACAAAATGGCTGAGAAAGAAATTAGCGAAATAACACCTTTCACAATATCCACTTATAAAATAAAGTACCTTGGAGTGAACTCACACCAAAAAGTGAAAGACCTGTATGAAAAAAAAAAACAAACAAACTATTATTTCTATTGATTATGTTGGAATTTCATATTACATATATTATACTCTTTTTACATTGCTTCCAGATCCAAGTTCCTACCTATGTGTCACACTAATATTTTTTTTCTTTGAAATACATCAATAGAAGTAAGTGTTATTCAAATACTCATTGGAACATTATAAAAGTCTCAGTGCCAAGTTCCTTAAAGAAAACTGAATTCATCCTTGCCCCACACCGGCACTATCCACAAGAAGAAGCCATCAGTTCTGAAGAACTCTATACTTCATCACCTTCTTCACAGATTTTCTTTTAGTTATTATTAGGAATTGTTCACTTTGTAACCTACTGGTGCCCTTTCCCTCTTCTTCCAGTCTGACCCACCCTACTCCTCTGATCCCTTTTTCTAGTTCCCTGATAGGGGCGGTCGTCCTCAGCTTTTATGTGAACCTATCATCAAGGCTGGCTGAATCATCTTCTGTGGCCTGATTCTCAGGGTATTGTTCTCCTTGTGTCATCAATTCCCTCTACCTTTGATATTTTTCCTTACTTTTCTCCTGCAGGATTCTTAGCACTCTGAAGGGAGGTAGAATTTCATAGAGAAATACCATTTAGAGCTGGGTGTTTTATAGTTTCTCTGTGCATAATATCAGACAGTGGGTATGAAATCCCATTTGATGCAGGAGGATGCATTTCTGTGGATTGAAGAACATGGCGCTGATTTATTAGTTGAGGGCACAGAGCAACATATCTTAATTACAACAGCCTGGGTTGCTTCACAATTTCCATAGGCCCAACAACTCAATTAATAGCCATCCAATCCCCCTAATAGAAGACTGGTTTGGTGACAAAACATGGCTTTTTGGAACTTAATTCCCAACTATTAGGAAACCTAATAAGTGAATAGATACCATATTTGTCTTTGTCATTTTAGTTACTACACTCAGGATGATTTTTCCTGGTTCCATCCATTTGCCAAAAATATGTTTTCTTAGCTGAATAATACTGTTAAGGAAACATTGCGATGTTAAAATTCGAATGTGATATGATAACAATAATGTGATGTCATGATAGTATTGTAATGTCAAAATTGCATTGTTATTTTATATTATTATTGTGATGTTATAATTCCATTGTGATATTTTACCATATGATGTCATATTAGCATTGTGATGTCCTCATCACAATATGATAATATTGATGTGATATCAAAATTCCATTCTGCTGTTATATCAGGCGATTTTACTAATGAACTCTTGAAATAAATGTGTGACACTATTCCTGATATAAAGTGTCTTGAACAGGAACTGTCACCTCTAAGTTGTGTGCTGTCAACTACCTAGATGGAGGCATGTAGGTCTACAGAGCTTTTCTCTCAAACAAGCTATGTCCTACACAGTGGTAAGTGAGGAACCCTCCTGGTCCTCGGGTTTACAGTTATACCTAGGCCTTCAAGACAGAGAAATGAGTACCTGCTTTATGTCTATGGCACAAGAGCATCCTGTTTTCTTCAGTGGTGCTACAGACAAACCCCCTAAACTTAATGTTAGTGCCAGGACTGCATGTTCAGTGGAATCTTTTCTACATTTTCACAGTCATTGCATAAGTGGTCAATGTATTATTTTTATTGATTATGTGGAAATTTCATATAATATACAATATACTCCTTTTCCATTGCTCCAAGGTTGAAATTCCTATACATGTGTCACACTAAAAAAAAATAATATATATATGTCTTTAAAATGCACCTATTGAAGTATGTGTCGTTCATCTACTCATTGGAACATGATCAGAGTCTCAGGCCAAGTCCCGTAAAGAAAATTGAGTTCATTCTTGCCCCACACTGGCACTACCCAGAAGAAGAAGCTATCAGTCCTGAAAAGCTCTATACTTCATCAATTTGTTCACAGTTTTCTTATGTATTTATTTATTATGATGAGTTAACTTTGTATCCCATCTACAGTACCCTACATCTTCTCTTTCTAGTCCTACCCACCATACTTCTTCTACCCATTTGCCATTCTCCAATTAGTGAGATATGTGTGGTCTCCTCCCCTTTCTATCTGACCCTAGCTTATAAGGTCTAATCAAGGCTAGCTTCAAAAATTTGTCCTGTGGCCTGATTTTCAATATTTTTTCCTTGTGTCCTCAATTCACTCTACTTATGACAGTCTTCCTGCCTCCTTTCCTGCAGGCTTCCCAGAATTCTGAGAGGAGGGAGAATTTCATAGGAAAATCTCATTTCAAGCTGGGTGTTTTGAGGTCTCTCTGTGCATATTGAACTGTGGGTCTCTGTATGCAATCCAAATTGAAGTAGAAGTAAGCATCTCTGTGGATGCAAGAGCATGAAATTGATCTATCAATTGTGGGCAGAGAGCAACATATCTTAATAACAATAGCTGGGTTAGCTTAAAATTTTCCATAGGATGCCCTTCCCCCACAACTCAACTAATTGTCAATCAATCTCCCTAGTTTAAGATTGGTTTGTTCACAATATTGCAACTTTATCCCTCACTATTGGAGATCTCTTAATAAGTGAATACATACCATATTTGTCTTTCTGCATTTTAGTTACTTCAACCACAATGATTTTTCCTGGTTTCATTCATTTGCTTGAAAATAACAGGATCGGAATGCTATGCCTTAAAGATGGAGCTGGTTTCCGCCTTCCACCTTCCCGATGGTGAGTGCTCTCTGTCACGAACAACTCCACATTTGGCTAAGGACGAGGATCTGGCTTGCTTCCATGTATGTGGACCTATCTGCATTGCCCCCGTGGCACGCCTGGGTTGGCTACCCAGAGGCTATTTAAGCTGTGGGCTGGCTTTCCCCGGGGTCCGAGGATTGTTCAATGTTCCTGAATAAACTGCATTGAAAAAACAAAAAAAAAAAAAAAAAAAAAAAAAAAACAAAAAAAAGAAAATAACAGGATCTCATTTCCTTAGCTGAATAATACTCTGTTAGGAAAATATCCCATATTTTCACCAAAGGAGATTGTCAGTCCTGTTCTTTATAACTTGGAAGTTACTGGGATTTTTATCATTGTAAAGAATGAAAAACTATGTTCTTTTAGCCTAGAAGTCCCTCCATCTCCTTCTACTTCCACTTCCTTGTGATGTGAATTGCAATGTCCCCTTGAAGCTTATCTATTTACATGTTTAATCCCCACTGAGGAAAATCTGGGAAGGTTTAAAAGATATGGACATGTTAGATAATATAATTCATATTGGAGTTATATTATGGGAGGGTGTGCTTTGAGGTTGATATACCAATGAAAGTGAGGAGACCTGTCTCTTGGTCTCTGTCTGTCCCACCCCGCGGGACCTAGTTATTCGTGGGGGCGAAGGGGGTCGTACCTGTAGGAGATGAGGGAGAGAGAGAAACGAGCACAAGTAGACGAATGCCTTTCAAGTGCTGATTTTATTGTGCAGTAGTTTTATTTTTATAGGGTAGTTCTGGCAGGGAGGGGGGTTTCGAGGAGGAGGAAATAACTGTGGAAAATCACCAAGACTATTGTAAGAAATCACTTGATTCATGTGATTGTTACAGTGGAGGCTCACAAGGTTATTCAGTCACTAAAAACAACGTCTATGGTTTCGGACATCTGTTGTTTGTCTGGCAGGGCTATTAACCGAAAGGTATGATTCACAGACCTCTGTTGTTTGTCCGGCAGGATATTACAAATCAGAGTCTGGGGTCTATGCCGGCTCCCGACATCTCCTCCCTTTTTATCTTTTTTAGAAGCAAGGGGACTTTTAAGACTCTCAATGAACATGTAAAGAATAATTTTGATCAGCCAATTTTTGTAGCCTACCTGGGTAACCCACGTAAACAAGCCATGGAGGTTGCATTCCCCAGAGAGACTTAAGGACATCATTACCTTTGTTGATAGGTCTATGCCATTTTTGGTGCAATGGGACAAAGCCCTCAAAGTGCAAAGGCCATAAACGAGTTGAATCAACAGAAAGGAGAGGCAAGAGTCCTTATAAAAACAGGGGCACAAACGGGGTCTGAGCCTGTTGGAAGGGCGGTGCTGGACCCTTACCCATCATTGGACCGGCCTCCTCTAGGTGATGTCGTCCTGTCTTAGGCGGGGCGAGACTTACCCACTCATTCCATCTCTGACTTACCAGACCACTCACTTTGTGGAAATGTAACGCATTAATCCTCCCCAAAGACTTGTAAGGAAGAGAATTATGAGGGTGTACCCTAATGACTAGAAGGCAGTGGTTAAATCTGTCTTAGTTAACTAATGAAGAAATTTTATTTTTGGTCAGCCAATTGTGAGAGTCATAAAAGTCCAAATTAAGATATGAGGATGGCCCCAAAACTTCCATCTCAGGGCAGGGGAGAGCAGGGAGGAAAAATCTAGGGGGTGGGAGTCTGGGGCATCAGGTGGAAGCTCCATGGCAAATTCTTCTTTTCCAGCCAGGCGATGGTAGTGGACCTGGATGGGCTTGATTGCAGAATCTACTTGTCTTTTAATTAAACTTGAGAGACGATTAAAGGCCCAAGGGCCAAAGGTGAGGAGCAGAAACAGACCCATAAGGGGGCCCAAAAGACTGGGAAGAAGAGTGGAAAGCCAAGGAGAGGTGGCAAACCAATTTTGTTACCAAGACTCCTGTTGTTCTCGAGCCTTTTTACGCTCTTCCAGGTTCTTTTTGACCTTATCTAAGCTGTTTTGTACCAATCCAGTCTTGTCAGAATAAAAACAGCATTCCTCTTTAAGGGCAGCACAAAGGCCTCCCTCTTTTAGAAAAACTAAGTCAAGGCCTCGCCGGTTTTGGAGAACTACTTCGGAAAGGGAAGCCACAGAGTCTTTAAGATTTTGTACTTCTTCTCGGAGCTCACTCAAATCTTTATCAAAGGTTGCTTGGAGCTGAGAAAAATGTTGTTGAGAAGTGACCATGGAAGCAATACTGGTTCCAGCCCCCACGGCACTTAAGCCCAAAAGCACAGTAAGAGTAATGGCCGTTATAGGTTCTCTTTTTTGAATAGGAATACCACCATCATAAAAGGACAGAAAGCTGTCGGGATCATGAATAAAAAACCGGGGAAGAATAACAACAATGATACAGTAGTCTCTTTTTTCTAAAAAAAATCCTTATTAGTAATAAAGGAAGTAAGTCCAGTAGAACAAGCAAAATAGGTATTATTGGGAGCCTTAGTGAATAAAAATGTTTGATTAATAATAGATGTCTGGTTGCAGATCATCTGTAATGGTCGTGGGGGAATCATATTGGGCCCCAGGAGGCAATGGCCAAAACCCGAGACTGAGCTAAGAGTAAGGCCTCCCTCAGGGGAAGCATGCCAAAGCAGGGACTTAGAGTCATTGGTGGGGATAGGATCACCCATTATTGCTATGCCTTTATAAAACGGAGGAGTGGGAGAAAAGCAGATCCAACATTCCTCATAGGCAGGGTTACTGGTGTTACGAATTGCCTCTAAAGAAGCATTAACCAAAGAAATGATGAGATCTGCGGAACTCATATATCCCTCTGGGAGAGTAGGCTGAAAAAGAGTTGCTCCAGAAGGGGGAGACAGGGTATAACTAGGGGTGGTAAAACTGGAAACAGCAGGGAGCTTAGGTTTTGCTGGTTGGAGGACGGGATTAGGTCCAACAGCAACAGGAGTTTTATGGGGAATGGTTTTAAGTAACTTGATTTTGAAGGTGAGCCCAATATGTGTTTTATAGGACCTAAGTCCCCATTCAAACCCCCGACCAGTCCAAGTTTGTTGCCTGGCCTGGGAAGTAAATTGAATTAGCAGGGGGTTACACCATCCTTTAGTAATAGGATCATTATTTTTACATGATAAGGGCAATGTCTGAGGATTGAGTTCAGAATAGGTGGAGGGAACACAGCCCAATGAAGGGCAAGCATAGGTAAGAGTCCTTTCTGGAGGGGTGTATTTTTGTTTAACAGTAATATAATCCCAATTGGAAGTGGGCTTCCAGTAGGTATCTCCGGTAGTCTCACAGCCCCATGAAGCACAAAAATAATCATTTGCCCATCCGCATTTATAGTTGAGAGATCGGTCCCTATGGGCCCCTGGACAGACATAAATACCATGCTGGTTTTGAAAAATCCTTCTATCAAGAGCATTTGCACAGCCAGGATTGGGAGGAAAATGCGGAGATTCAGGTGCTATACCTCCGGGCCGAGGCCAAAGAATCTCGGCAACACCCCAATCAGGGTGTGCACCAAGGGCAAGGGCACAAAGGTCCACTTCTAAATCGGGCCAATGAGGCTGAGTTCTGACCGAAGAACTAGAATTAACAATATCTCCAGCCTGATTTTCAATAACCCAGGTATAATTATAAATCTGATAAGGGGAGGGGGCACTTACCGCCAGCCGGACTACAAGCAGGAGCGAAGGAATGGCAAGGCCAAACATCCTTCTGTAATTAAACACAGTTAGATTTTTCCTCAGGGGTTTCCCTGGGGGGATTAATTAACTTTATTAATCTTTCAGGGAGCCATCTGGCATTTTGTTGCTTGGAGTCAAATATGCATGCATGTCCTTTTCCCCAAATTAATACGGGGTCCGGACCAGACCACTTGTAAGTCAATGGGTCTTTCCACATTGCTTGAGCATAGGTATCCGATGTGGAAGGATGCCAGAATCTGTCAGCTGCAGTCTTGCCATTATTATCAAGAGTAAGGAAATTTAAGACAAATAAAGCATGATTTAAAAGGGTTTTGTAGTTTCCTGTTGGTGGGTATAAAATTCCTCCAGAATGTTGTAATTTTTGAAGCATATTTTTAAGGGTTTGATGTGCTCTTTCTACAATGCCTTGGCCCTGTGGGTTGTAAGGGATCCCTGTGATATGTTTAATTTTTAATTGAGCACAAAATTGTTTAAAGTTATTACTGGTATATCCAGGGCCATTGTCTGTCTTTATGATTTTAGGTAAGGGCATGCAGGCAGAACATGCAAGAATATGGCTTATAACATGTTTAGTAGCTTCTCCCGATTGGAGAGAGGCAAAAATGAACCCACTGAAGGTATCTATAGACACATGAATGTATTTTAATTTTCCGAAAGGGGAATAATGTGTAACATCCATCTGCCAGAGCTCTCCCGGTGTCAGACCTCGAGGGTTGACTCCTAGGTGAGGCTCGGGCAAAAATATTAAGCAATTTTGGCATTGGCGGACTATTTGTCTAGCCTGCTCCCTTGTAATAGAAAACATCTGACGAAGCGTTTGGGCACTGAGATGGTGTAAGCGATGAGCTTCCTGGGCTTGTATCAGGGGTTCAGGTTGTTCAACAGATGTCATAAGAAGGGCTAACTTAGGCTGGGTGGCCTGGTCTACCAAGTCATTTCCCTCACTCAGGGGTCCCGGAAGGCCAGAGTGAGCTCGAATGTGTCCAATAAAAAAGGGTTCTAAGCGTCTTAGTATTAAAGCTTGTAATTTGGCAAAAAGAGGAGAAGCATTGGTAGAAGGCCTAATATAAGGGACAGTCTCAAGTAGCGGAACAGAAGTAGCAACATAAGCACTATCAGTGTAAAGATTAAACGCTTGGCTTACGAGAGTCTCGAAGACTTTTATGACTGCAACCAGCTCCACCAGTTGAGCGGACAAGAGATCTGTCTGAGATTGAAAAATCCGCCCCTGAATACTAAAAGCAGCAATTCTGAAGAGGAGCCATCAGTAAAAACAAATGTAGCTCCGGGAATGGGAGAAGTCTTGGTTCGCGTTGGAAAAAAGACAGATTGTTTATGCAAAAACTGAATAAGTTTATCAGCGGGATAATGATTATCAAGTTTTCCCTGAAAGGAAATGCTATTAACAGCCCAATCATCCGAAGTCTGAATTAACCACTGTACTTGAGAAGAATTATATGGTGCACAGACGATATCTGGGTCCTTTCCAAAAAGTTTGAGAGATGCCTCCCTTCCTAATTTGAAGATTTGAGCAACCAATGAGGGATATGTGGGAAGTATTTTAGAGGGGGACGCTGGGAGATGAATCCAGAACAAGGGCTTAGTTTGCCATAAAAGTCCAGTAGGAGTAAAGGCTGTGGGGAGAATCAATAGCCAAAGCGACAGGTCTGGGGAAAAATATCCAACGTTTTGATTTTGTATAGCTTTTTCAACTATACCTAAGGACTCAATGGCTTCTGGGGTGAGCTGTCGGGCAGATGCCGGGTCAGGATCCCCTCGCAAAATATCAAAGAGAGGTTTAAGTTCCCCAGTAGTAAGCTTTAAATAAGGCCTAAGCCAATTAATATCTCCAGAAGCCTTTGGAAATCATTTAAAGTAGAAAGTGAATCTCGTCTAAGTTGTATCTTTTGAGACAGGATATTATTGGGAAGGAGTTCAAAACCGAGAAAGAGATAGGGAGGGTGAAGTTGCACCTTCTTGGGGGCTATTTGAAGTCCCAGTTGTTGGAGTGAAATAATTAGGTTCTGTCCAATAGCCTGTAGTTCGGTAGCATTGGGTCCTGCCAATAAAATATCATCCATATAGTGGATGAAATATATTTTGGGGTATTTTAGTCTAAAAGGATCAATAGCTTGGGCAACATATTTTTGGCAAAGGGTGGGACTGTTGGCCATCCCTTGGGGCAGCACTCTCCACTGGAAGCGGGGTGACGGACCGATACAATTAACAACAGGAACGCTGAAAGCAAAGCACTTACAGTCATAAGGATGGAGTGGAATACAAAAGAAACAATCTTTTAAATCAATAACCAATTTTGTATAGCCTTTAGGAATGGCAACCGGAGAGGGGAGTCCTGGTTGGAGTGCCCCCCTTGGTACCATAGTCTTATTAATTTCTCTGAGGTCTTGGAGAAGTCTCCATTTTCCTCCTTTCTTTTGAATAACAAATATGGGTGAATTCCACGGGGAAGTGGAGGGTACAATATGTCCAGCCAAAAGCTGTTCCTGCACCAACTGCATGGCTGCTGTTATTTTTTTCTGAGGAAGGGGCCATTGGTCTACCCAGACAGGGGAGTCACTTTTCCAAGTTATTTTATCTGCCTGGAGTGCAGGGGGAGCAATGGCCCTTAAGAAAAATGTGATTCATAACCAAGTCCTGTACGTGAAAATTTTGGAACAACCGAAATAGGTTTGGGTGGTCCTTGATTATTTTTTCCTAATCCTTTTCCTGGTATAAAGCCTTGTTTAAGCATTTGTTGGGTGACTGCCTCTGAGTGGCTAAACATGAGGACTCCCATTTGAGAAAGAATATCTCTCCCCCAGAGATTAACAGGGAGCCCAGGGACTATAAATGGACGCACGTGTCCGCTGTTTCCCTCAGGGTCCTCCCAGGTCAGTAATTGGGAACTCTGTAGGGAATTAAGAGATTGACCTATGCCTTGTAGCTGAGTTAAAGTTGGCTGGGAGGGCCAGGAAGAAGGCCATGCTCTTTGAGAAATTACTGTGGAATCTGCTCCTGTATCCAAAAGGCCCTCAAATGTTTTTCCATTGAGTTTAAGTTTTAGAGTGGGTCGCTCTTGAGTCATTTGGTGAATCCAGAAAATGTCCAAGGATCCGGGAGTAGATGGTCCTCGAGGAGGGCCTAAAGCTGGAGCGGTTAAATCTAGGGGTAGGGGGAGTGCTTGAGCCAATCGCTGTCCCTTAGTAATTGGGAGGGGTCCCCGCGTGCTGCTAGCCAAAATTTTTATTTCCCCAGTATAATCGTTATCAATTAAAGAGGGGAAGACATTAATGCCTTTTAATGTACTAGGTGCCCTACCCAAAATTAAATAGTAAGTCTGTGGGGGAGGTGGCCCAAAAATTTCTGTGGAGATAACTTGTAGCCCGTCTTCAGGGGTTAGAATTGAGTCGGTGGAGGCACAGAGGTCCAATCCTGCACTCCCGGGAGTGGCCCTGCAAAGGCAGGCTGTTGGTCTGGCGCTGGCTGTGTTAGGGTCTGATTGTGGCATGGCTGGCTTACCCCCGTGGCCAGCATGAAGTTGATAGGCTGAGGGACCCGGGGCTGGCTCCTCCTCATGTTTCCCTGTTGGGGAGGGAGAGGATTTCCTGCGGCATCCATTTTGGAGCAGCAGGCAGTGGCCCAATGTTTGCCTCGCCGACAACGTGGACAAACAGTAGTGGGCAAGGGACGAGGAAGCCCTCCATTTTGTCCTGAAGGGGAAGAATTTTGTTGAGGGCATTTCCGTGCAAAATGTCCCACTTGTCCACATTTAAAACAAGGGAATTTTGAACTGGGGCCTTGTGCGGCTCCCATGACTAGACTTATGAGTAAAGGTGTCAACATCTGAGCAGATACGGATCATTTCAGGAAGGTTCTTATCTTTATATTTGCCCCGCAGGGCTGCCTTACAGGCAGAGTTAGCATTTTCGAAGGCCAGCTGTTTAAGGAGTTTACTTTCTTTTCGTTCTATTTTATCGGATCCCAATGATCGCTCCGCCGCCTCAAGGAAGCGCCCCACAAATTCTGAATAATCCTCATTATTGCCTTGGATAATCTTTGTTAAGGGTGAAAGAACAGACCCCTTAACTGGAATTGCCCGCCATGCGGCAAGGGCAGCCCCATGGGCTTGAGCTAAGAGCCCAACAGGAAAAGCACGCTGTACTTGTTCTGAAGCATATTTTTCCTGTCCTGTTAATTTATTAAATGTCCATTTTGCTGAGGCTTTGTCAGGATTTTTTAAATTGTTATTAGCAAGATTGCGGCAGCGGTCATACCAATCAGCCTGCCATGAGAGAAATTGGCCTCTTGTGAGAACCGATTGGACAACAGTAAGCAACTCACTGGGTGTCAGGAATCCGCCCCCAGCCATACTTTCAAGGAAGGAAACAGTAAAAGGAGCATTAGGGCCATAGGTGCGGACGGCTGAATTAAGTTTTTCTAATTTTTTGAAGCGAAGGGGATGAAAGTCACCAGGCTCCTCGGAGGAGGATTTTGTTCTGGCTTTAGCGGAAGAACTAGCAAGGTCGCTAGAGGAGTTGGGAGCCTGGGGCCCCTCCTCGCCTTCACTTTCACTTTCGCTATTTTGTTCATCAGAGGCCTCATAGTCAAGGATTCTAATGCTAACATGATCAGGGCGAGTAGGCGTGGATTGAGAAGGGCCAGAAATACGGCTTGCCTGTGAGCAAGTGGTAACAGGAAAAGTAAGTTGAGATGGGGTGGGCAGAGGAAAAACCGGATTTATGAGCGAAGAGTTAGATGGAGGAGAATGCTCAGGAATAGCGGAGGCAGGATTGGATGTAGGGAGGGCAGAGCAGCGAGGTGTAAGTCGCGAAAGTTGTTGTTGGAGATGGAGGATCTCAGTCAGGTCACGGACTTGGGCAGAAAGACGAGACCGGGTCTCGGAGAGGATATCTGTAGGCAGTGTAGGGAAGGATGGGAGGACAAAAGGAGCAGATGGCGGAGGTGCGGAGGCGAGTGGAGGGTCATCATCATTATGATATCGAGCAGCCTCGTTTTCGAGTGTAGCGGCATCTCCAGGATCTAGGGGTTTAGGATCTTGTGCAAGAGAGAAGGGTGGGTCGAGGGATTTTAAAGATTCTTTGTGATTAGGCGTTCCAGAGTATGGTGGCGGGACATCAGCAGTGGGAAGAGGCGGGTAAAGTCAAGGGAGGCTAGGAAGAGGAGAGGCTTTAGCCAAAGAGAAGGAATCAGAAGCACGAGAGGGAGGACGAGAAGCAGCGGGTGAATTTTGCTTGGATGAAGAAAGACAATATTCAGAAACTGAAAGTAACTGTCGTTTGCCAGCATCATTGTCGGCATCCTCAACAATATCTCTTATAATGCCCCAAAAGTAAAAGACTGTAGGGGAGAGTGATTGATCTCCTTCCTCAGTTAATTTTTGATTGAGCTCACGTCCTACCTTTTGCCATTTTTTGGGGTGAATGGTAGGGCCATCCAGCATAAACCAAGGACAGGCCTTGTCAATGTAAATAAAGAAATTTATTAAATCTTTCTTCTTGACCCTAATTCCTCTCTCTCGAAGGGAGGCTTTAAGATCCTTAATGAAGGACGCCTCCTTAGACAAAGAATGCCCCATCTCGATAAGATGGAAGCGTAAAAACTCACCAGGTCATGCAGTCTTCTCCGGGCCAGAGGAGTGTGACCAATCTATTGATGTCTCAGGCCTGCTCTTTTATCGAGGGTCCGTCAGGGTCGACCCGTACTTCGAGCCCCACGTTGGGCACCACTCTGTCCCGCCCCGCGGGACCTAGTTATTCGTGGGGGCGAAGGGGGTCGTACCTGTAGGAGATGAGGGAGAGAGAGAAACGAGCACAAGTAGACGAATGCCTTTCAAGTGCTGATTTTATTGTGCAGTAGTTTTATTTTTATAGGGTAGTTCTGGCAGGGAGGGGGGTTTCGAGGAGGAGGAAATAACTGTGGAAAATCACCAAGACTATTGTAAGAAATCACTTGATTCATGTGATTGTTACAGTGGAGGCTCACAAGTTTATTCAGTCACTAAAAACAACGTCTATGGTTTCGGACATCTGTTGTTTGTCCGGCAGGGCTATTAACCGAAACGTATGATTCACAGACCTCTGTTGTTTGTCCAGCAGGATATTACAAATCAGAGTCTGGGGGCTATGCCGGCTCCCGACATCTGTCAATATTTATATTTGTTTCTTTTGGTCTTATTCTCTATATTTCTAAATATGTCTCTCTAACTCTTTCTCTCTGTCTCTCTCAGTCTTCCTCTCTCTGCTTGCTGCTTGTTGCTCAGTACGAAAAGCTCTCAGTTCTGCTCAAGGCTACAACAAGATGACTGCTTTCTGATGGGACATCAGAGATCGTTTTTGTAAAAATATAAACAAGGACCCAATTAAACACTATTTGATCAAAGAATTGCCTTGGTAATTCAGCATTTTCACAGTAAGTAATTCAATTACTGAGGACATATCTGTGCATTTAACAATGAATAATGGAATCTGTGATAATGTGAAACTCACATGTCAAGGAAACTTGACTTTACTATTGACCAGTTGAAAGAAATATGTGAAACTTTTCCTCAACTAGGAATCTTGGACAAAGGAACTCTCATTTCTAAGTTGTGTGCTTTCAGCTCCCCAGATTGAGGCATGTAGGGCTGCTCAACCTTTCTCTCAGTCATGCTTTCCACTTAGACATTTTAATAACTGGTTCCTGAAATTCTTATTGGCTTTCACCTGTTTCATGACAGTATTCGGCCTCTCAGCCAATCAGCACCTGAGAGAATCTTGAGGTTTCCATAAAGATTAGTAAACAAACTTTCCTCATTGTCCACTATCTCAATTCTGTGCACAAGTAAATTTTTTCTTGCAAAACCCAACAAGCCTCTATCTCATCCCTTTATCCTAATCTCACATGTTTGCTCCTGTTTACCTCTGTAACAATGTCAGTTAGAAAATGAAACTTTAAAGTTTATTGAATTGGACATCTTCCTAAGTAGGGAAGTTCCAAACTGATGTGGGATTAAGGTTTATGTACTGAATGACAAGGTGATCTCCTACTGTGGTCTTGGATCAGAAAGTTCCTAAGTTGTGACTTTGAACTGATCAGTTACTTGCATACTCACTAACTGTACCTTCACATTCTTATGATAAATAAGAACAGTGGAAAGAGACTGAAACCAGAAAATTCCTGGGACTTGTTTGGCTGAAACAGTAAAAGATCAGTGTGTATGTAAAAGGAGAACTGAGGGTCAATTCACTATTTTACAGCTGGTGCTTTTTCACACTTTTATTGTCAACCTTCTTTCACCTGGGTTGCCTTGGCTCATCTGGCTGGATTGGCAGCTGTGTCCTACTCACTGGTCAGTGAGGAACCCTCTTTATTTTGGGATTACAGTTAAAACTAGGCCTTCACAACAGTAAAATGGGTCCATGCTCTATGCCTAGTACATAGAAGCAGCTGTGTTTCCTACAGTGGTGCTCCAGAGAAACCCTCTGCCTGTAGTGTTAGTGCCAGGACTGCTTGTTCAGAGGTGCCACCTGAGCTCAAGCGGTCTGAAGTAGCTAGTTAAACGCTAGTTCATTTCTAGGATTCTCTGCTCCATAATGAGTTCCTGCAAAGCATACCTTACAAAGTCAAACTCTGCCCTCCTTAGCGGGATCTGTTCTACATGTGAAAAATCATTGTAAAAGTTATCAACATATTACTTTTATTGAATATATTGGAATGCTCTTCCATTGCACCCATGTGTCAAACTAAATTCTTTTTTTCTCTAAAGTAATCAATTGAAGTATGAGTTGATACTTGTTAGAACAGGATCAGATTCTCAGTGCCAAGTTCCTTAAAGAAACCTGAGTTCATCCTTGACACACCCTGGCACCACCCCCAAGAAGAAGCCTATCCTGAAGACCTCTACATCACCTTGATCACAGTTTTTCTTCTGTATTTATTTATTACAATTTGTTCACTTGGTATCGCCTCTTCTACCCCCTCCCTTTTTGCCTTCCAATTCCATCCACTCTCTTTCTTCTATTCCGATAGCTTTTCTCTACTTCACTGAGAGGTGCAGTCCTCCTCCTCCTCCTGTCTAAGCCTAGCTTATCTTGTCTCATCAAGGCTGACTATATCATATTCCCCTCAGCCTGATTCTCAGGGCTTTGTTCTCTTTGTGTCCTGAATTCCCACTACTTATGGCACTCTTCCTGCCTCCTCTCCTGCTGGCTTCCCAGAGCTCTCAGGGAAGGGAGAATTTCATAGGAAAATCTTATTTAGAGCTGGGTGTTTTAAGGTCTCTCTCTGCATAATATCAGACTATGGTTATCTGTATGCAATCCCATGTGATGCAGAAGGAAGCAGCTTTTTGGATCCAAGAACATGGCACTAATCTATCAGCTGCAGGCAGAAAACAATATATTTTAATAACAAGGGCCTGACACAACAACTCAATTAACACAATTTCCTTGTGGAAAACTATCTGGGTCAGAATAGATGGCCTATTGGAACATTATCCCACACTATTAGGAGACTTCCTAATAAGTGATCACATACTATATTTGTCTTTCTGCATTTTAGTTACTTCACCCAGGATGATTTTTTCTGGTTCCATCCATTTGCCTGAAAATATCATGATGTCATTTTCTCAGCTGAACAATAATCCATTATGGAAATATTCCACATTTTTCCCAAAGGAGATTGTCAATCTTGTTCTTTAGTCGTTGGAATGTGCTGGGACTTTATTCATTGTATTGATGACAAAATATGATGATAAATCTGTTCTCATTGCTTTAAATTCTCTCCATTGTCTTCTACTTCCTGGTGATTTAAATGGCAATGTCTCTAGTGATGTAAATTGAAATGTGCACCTGAAGCTCATCTATTTACATGTTGAGTCTCCAGTGAGGAAATGTCTGGAAAGGGGTAGTAGGTATGGCCTTGTTAGATAATGTAATTCCTATTGGAGTTATATTATAGGAGGGTGTGCTTTGAGCTTGATATGCCAATGATAGTAACAAGACATAATTGAGTCTCTGTTTCTCTGTCTCTGTCACTTTATCTCTTTGTTTCTGTCAGTCTTGGTCTCTCTATTTATGAATCTGTCTCTCTAGCTCTTACTCACTCTATCATTCTCTGTTCCCCTCTCTCTTCCTGGGGCATGTGATTGAATATGAAAAGCTCTCAGTTCTGCTGAAGGACAACAACTTGATGACTGCTTGCTGACATGGCCCTGGATGGTCTCTGTAAAAATATAATTAGGGCCCTAATTAAATGCTTTTTGATCAAAATTTGCCTTGGTCAAGGAGCGTTTTCACAATAAGGAATTCAATGACTGAGGATAAATCTGTACATTTAACAAATAATAATGGAATCTGTGATGATGTGAAAGTCATATGAATTTATTAATGACCACTTGTGTCCTGTCCAGTGAGAGTGCAATGGTTCCTAACGGGGAGGGGGTGTTGAAAAGAATGATATGGGACAGAGACCTGAAGAAGGAGGCCAATTCTGTTTGTCTGATCAAAACCTCATTTATTAGAAATTTTTACCCAACCTATATAGGGAGAAGGCAGGAAAGGAGGAATGATAAATTACTGCTGCAGCAGATAGCAAGAGTGCTATCATGGCTTGAATATTGCATAAGATACCGTAAAGAGGTTTTCTTAAGATATCTCATGGATGTTTTAAGACTAACAAATGGATGTCCTCACAAATCTATCACCCATGACCTAGGCTCCTCGATAACTCCTTTACTAATTGGCTTTAGGTTTCTATCAAATGACTTTTGCTTACTATTAGGCTTTAGCTTCCATAAACAGCTTTGTCTTCACTAAATAGCTTTGGCTCACTATGTGGAGTTGGCTTCAGTATACAGCTTTGGCTCCCAGCATCTCCTCCATTCTTAAACAATTTAAGAGGCTAGCAAGTATGTTTTGAACATGAGGTCTTTTGAAAACGGTGGGCATTAACCAGAGGGGGTAAGTAGTGACCTTATCCTCCCAAGGCATTTTTCAGACTTTTTGGGTACCTTTTGGGGAGGAGAGGATGACCCCATCAATTCCTGAGGGCATCCCCAGCAGGTTGTGGTTAGGGGATCTATGCAATCTATGCATAGATCTACCAAAATCTATGCAATCAAGTTTGCTTCTCAGGGAATGCAGAAGCTGGCAATTGGGCCCTTTACCTGTGGTACCTCATCCTGCACCCCAGTGGAGCTCATTCTACATCAGGCAAACATTCATCTGAGTTTCACACTGTTCCCATGAAAGCCAAATGCAAGCAGTCAAGACCCATGTCATAGACATTTAGCAGTCTTCCTTGGGTTCAGCTAAGTCTCTGTCAGCCAAATCAAGTCTGTGATAATGAACTTGCATGTGTTTAGATGCCAGGGAGTCAATTTGCTGTTTTACAAAGTTAGTAAGTCTTTTAATGGCCCATGGGCAGAAAGATATGAGTAGAAGAAAACCCACCATGGGTCTCACAATTGAATGAAGGAGGGTGGTGAGCCAGGGAGAGGTTGAAAACCAATTATGAAATAACTCTACTCTTGTTCTCTCTGTCTCTTTCTTCTAGGCCTTCCTTCACCTTAGCCATGGTGCCCCTAACAATCCCAGTATAATCTGTGTAAAAGCAGCAGAGTCCCCCTTGCTGGAGGAAAAGCAAGTCTAGCTCTCCTCAATTTTGTAGGACAACTTCAGACAGTGAGACAAGTGATTTCTCCAAGTTGGCGATGCCAATCTCCAATCTCTCAACATCCTTGCCAATTGTCCAGCAAAGGTCAGAGTAATGCTTATTGGAGAGAACTAGAGAGGTTATACCTGCCCAGCACCCACAGCTCAGAGGGCAAGGAGAACAGTTAGTGGAACTGCTGTTAGGGCCTCTCTTTTTGTTCTAAGCAATTCATGGTCATTAACAGGTTCCCAAAACTGGGAAAAATCTTCTCCAGAATAATAAATCAAGCAGGGAATTAATTGGACAAGGACACAGAATGTGGTAAAATTGCTTTTGAGGTTAGGGGAGTATATATAGGGGATAAGACCATCACTTCAAATCCACCAGCTATTATTGACTCTGAGGATATAATTGGGAAGGTAGCTTGATGGTGTAATGTTTTCATTACAAAGATGTCTGTATTTCTGAGGAATATCATTGACTATGCATAACCCAAGTTGAGAAACCAAAGTCAGAGTCAATCTAGCCTCAGCTTGTTGTGACCATCTTTTAGAATGGTCAGAGGAGTATACTATTTCCTCAGTGACAGCAATACCTTCATAAAAAGGAGGGGCGGAATCATAACAAAGCCAACAGGACTCAGTAATCTCAGGGAATGTATGATTCAAGGCTAAGAAGGTATTATTAACAAGATCCAAAATAATATGGTGTGTATTAATCCCATCTTCAATTAAAGAGGTGATAGGCTTATCAGCAAAGGAAGGAGTTGGGGAGGCAGGGACATTTTTCTTAGGCTCTGTCTGTGTAGGAAAATCATTTTTCCTGGATTCTATCTGTGTGGGTGGGGCAAGGACAGGATTGAGTCCAATAGCTTTGTGTGGAATAGCTGATTCTTTCCTTAGCATGAGGTAAATGATAACTCCTGGACCATTCTTGGCCCACTGCAGTATATGCATAGGCCCCAAGTGAGGCCCGAATGTGAGGGAACTGATTTTTGTTTTCCTTTAGAAGTAAAATATAGCTTTAAGATGGGGAGCTGGAGCTGTTGCCAGCTTGAGGCCATCTTAGCCCATAACAAGTATTTGTCAAATAATAATGTTATTTCCAGGAGTTAATATCAATCTTAGATGTAACAGTTATCACAATGTAATCATCACTATTAAGGTGTCCCCAGCTTCCTGTGGCAATTACAGCTGAGGTTTCACATCCCCAGGAGGTGCAGTAAAAGTCTCCAGCACCTCCACATCCCTTAATCCTCTTATAACCTGGGCAGGCATAAAGTCCAATTGCCAGTTCCCATTGTTCACAGGTGAAGAGTGACTCAGGGGTATGGGGCAAGAAAGGACATGTCTGGGTACCACTCAGTATCAGAAGTGACTTGTGATTGTATATAATATACCTCACCATATTCTCTGGATCTTACCATGTATATTTATAGGGTTGGTGGACATTGTTCTTCTGGTCTGTAGGCATTGCATCATCACTTAAAGGAATATTATCCAAAGTTGTATTATTTGTAAAGAAAAGAGAAGGATCACAGGGGTTCTCACCAGCCCAGATGTCAGGAGTACATGGTTTGTCTCTTGGTGGTTCTATTTTTTTCTGATGAGGGGCCATCTATTTGTTGTACCAGCCTTTCTGGCAGCCATCTGCCTGCCCTCCCACCCTTGGTGTCAAACAGGAAAACTGTTCCTCAACCTTCGATAATGACTGGGTCTGGGCCATTCCATTTCGAAGTGAGGGGGTCTTTCCACATGACTGTGGCATAATTTTTATTTGTTTCAGGGTGCCAAAGGCAATCAGCAGCAGACTTGCCATAGGCATCTAAGGTTAAAAAATTAAGAACAAACAGTGCATGATGAAGAATATTTCTTGGAGATCCTTTCATGGGATATAACTCCCCCTTCTTTAACTTATGAAGGGTGTTTGTTTTGTTTTGTTTTTGTTTTTGTTTTTTTTTTAATCTGGGCAAGGCAGGTAGCTTTATTAATAGTTTCTCCTTTTAAATTAATCTTCTATTTTTTTAAATTTTTTATTTAACTTTATTAATTACACTTTATTCATTTTGTATCCCCCCATAAACCCCTTCATCCTCCCCTTCTGATCCCACCTTCCCTCCCATTTCTGCATGCATGTCCTTCCCCAAGTCCACTGATAGGTGAGGTCCTCCTCTCCTTCTTTCTGATCTTAATCTATCAGTTCCCATCAGAAGTGGCTGCATTGTCATCTTCTGTGGCCTGATAAGGCTGCTCCCCCCTCAGGGGGAGGTGATCAAATAGCAGGCCAATCAGATTATGTGAGAGGCAGTCCCTCTTCCCATTACTATGGAACCCACTTGGACACTGAACTGCCCTGGGTTACATCTGTGCAGGAGTTCAAGGTTATCTCTATGAATAGTCCTTGGTTGGAGTCTGGGAAGTTCTCTGTGTTCAAATTTTCTTATTCTGTTGCTCTCCTTGTGGAGTTCCTGTCCTCTCCAACTCTATTTTCCACTTCTTACATAAAATTCCATTCATTCTACCCAACAGTTGACCATCAGGCTCAGCATCTGCTTTCATAGTTTGCAGGGCAGAGGCTTTCAGAGGCCCTCTGTGGCAGGTTCCTAGGTTGTTTACTGTTTTCTTCTTCTTCTGATGTCCATCCTCTTTGCTTTTCAGGATGATGATTGAATGTTTTAGTTAGAGTCCTCTGTCTTGCTTATTTTCTTTAGATGTACATATTTCAGTGGGTTGCATCCTATGCTGCATGTCTATATGAGTGAGTATATACCTTGTGTGTCTTTTTGCTTCTGGGACAACTCACTCAGGATGATCCTTTCCAGGTCCCACCAGTTACCTGCAAATTTCATGATTTCCTTATTTTTCATTGCTGAGCAATACTCCATTGTATAAATGTACCACAATTTCTGCATCCATTCTTCAGTTGAGGGGCATCTGGGCTGTTTCCAGCTTCTGGCTATTACAAATAAAGCTGCTAAAAACATGGTTGAGCAAATGTCCTTTTTGTGTACTTGAGCCTCTTTTTGATATAGGCCTAGGAATGGTATGGGTGGATCTTGAGGAAACACTATTCCTAGTTGTCTTCAAAAGCACCAGAGTGATTTCCAGAGTGGCTGTACAAGTTTACATTCCCACTAGCAGTGGAGGAGGGTTCCCCTTTCTTCACAACCTCTCCAGCATGTGTTGTCACTTGAGTTTTTGATCTTGGCCATTCTGATGAGTGTAAGGTGAAATCTCAGGGTTGTTTTGATTTTAATTTCCCTAATTACTAATGAGAATATCAAAAAGAGGTTTAAGTTTCCCTTTGATGAGTTTAAGATAAGGTCTTATCCAATTGATATCTTCTAGGAGCTTTTGAAAGTCATATATAAAGTCTTTAAATGGCTAGTTTTTACTGGATTTTTGTGTAGTAATTTTTTTTTATTATGGAGCTCAAATCCTAAATAAAAATATGGGTCTTTTAATTGAATTTTATCTGGTGTAATTTGTAAACCATAATCTATTAATGCTTGTGAAAGCTTCTGACAGCAATGAAACACCAGTGAGCCATCATGTCCATTTAAAGGATATCATCCATATTATATATTATATAAATAGAAGGCCAGAGTGTTCTAAAAGGATCAATAATCTGAGATGCAGACTTTTGACACAGAGTCAGGCTATTATCCATGCATTGGGTCAAAACTTTCCATTGGAAACAAGGCATAGGCCCTTTGAAGTTTGTTACTGGCAGGGTAAAAACTAAGCACTTTTCATCTTTGGGATGTAGAGGGTTCATAAAAAAATCTTTAAGATCTATAACTATCTTATAAAAGCCAGCAGGGATGGCTACAGGGGTAGGTAGTCCTGGTTATAAAGCACCCATGGTAAGCATAGTTTTCTTAATGTCTCTTAGGTCTTGCTTACCTCCATTTGCAAGACTTTTTCTTAATAACTAAAATAGGAGTTTTCCAAGGAGAAGTAGGAACAGTGGCAAGCTGTTCCTATATTAATGCCATATAAGCTGCTAACTTTTCTGAGGTTAAAGGCCATTGACCAACCAAAACAGCTTCATCAGATTTCTAAGTGATGTTTTCTGCATGAGGTACAGGGATGCCAACAGCCATTAGGGTAAATTTGTCATACCTAATCCTGGGTGGTAAGATTTTTCAGTTACTTGGATAGATTATTTTATTCCCTGTGAATGTTTTCTTAAGCCTTGTCTGGAAAGGAAGCCCTGTTTTAGCATTTGGTGGGTAACAATTTCATTTGTACTACAAATAATGAGATTTAACTGGGAGAGAATATCCCAACCCCAGAGATTAACAGGTAGGCCAGGCACAACATAGGATCAAAAGGAGTCTGTATTACCTTCTTCATCTGTCCATGTGAGGACTTTAGAACTTTGCTGGGGATTGGACATTTGTGTGCTATGACCCTGATGTGGATTAAAGAAGCTGTAAGGGGCCAGGAGGGAGGCAATTTTTTTTTTAATTATGGTGGCATCCACTCTGGTATCTACAAGCCCTTCAAAGTTTTTCCATCCAATTTTAAATTAAGGAGGGGTCTATCCTGAGTAATTGTCTGAATCTAGTAAGCATCCAAGGATCCAAAATTATTGCTGCCTCTGAATTTTCGAAAGCTTTTCTGGTTAAGATGGGTGAGAGGAAGCAATAATAGCTGAGCAATTCTTTGTTCCTTATTAATAGTTAAGGGACCAGAAGTGGAAGAAGCTAGAATTTTTATCTCTCATGTATAATCATTATCAATAACTCCAGGGGAGATATTTAGTCCTTGGAGAGCTGAACTACCATGACTAAGAAGTTGTCCAAAGATGCCAGAAGGCCAGGGGCCAGAAACTGCTGTATGCATGACCTGAATTCCCATATCAGGTGTTAGTATTGTGCTGGTGAACAGTCCAAACCTGTGCTTCCTGTGGTTTCTCAGGAGAGGGAGAAAAGGATCGATTGTTTGGCAATAGAGGAAATACTTGAAATGCCTGAGCTTCAGGGGTTAATGTTTGTGGGACAAACCCTATAGTCTCAGAGGTTTATCTCATGTTCGGGTAAGGACAAGGCCCCTTAATAAGTTTCCCTGCTTTGGTAGGGAATTGCCTTGAATATCCATTTAAGAGTGACACTCTGAGGCCCAGTGTTTCCCTCTTTTGCACCTGGGACACAGAGATGAAGGAAGTTGGTGCTCAGCCTTAGCAGCCTTGCATTACTTTGTGAAATCTCCTTGTTGTTTGCAAATAAAGCAAGCTTTAGGGAGGGAGCCCTAAGTTAGGCCTTTGATGGCAGCTCCAATTGCAAAGTCAATAGAATGAGATGAGCACAGTACCTGTTATAATCAGAAATGCCCTTGCCTTTGTGGTATGGCCTTATGGCAGCTTGGCAGGCAGGGTTAGCATTTCTGAAAGCAAGATGTTGTATGAATCCCCTTTCACTTTTATATTTACCTAGAAACTATTCCACTGTGTCAGTAAGGTGCCTGATGAAATTACTATAGGGCTCATCTGGTCCTTGTTGGATTTTAGCTAGGAAGTTAATTATGGCTCCTTTAGGGGGAAGCCATTTCTAAGCCTTGAGTCCAGCAGTTTGTATTTGAGAAAGAAGACTAGGAGGGTACTTGGTTGCTCATTGGTATCACAGGAGCTATTCCCTCGTAATTTTTGATACATCCAGTGTTTGGAAGTGCTGCTAGCCACCCCATTATAGCATGTGTTCTCCCTGCAAATTTCAATAAAATCTGACTTCCAGAGGACAAAATCAAATATACTGCACCCATCAAAAATTACCAATCATTTGGGTGGGAGTCACCTGTCACTCAGAATTTCAATTATGGGCAGTGTGAAGGGAACAAACAGGCCATATTTTGCCACTAGATTTTTCATTTCTTTTATATATCTAAATCCAAGGAGGTGATGCTGCTGTTCATATATTCCAAATCCATGCCCATCTGAGATGGCAAAAATTTCCTTTTTTGCCAGCAGGGGCCTCTTTGCCAGAGGTAAGATTATTCTCATCATCTGGGTTAGAGTCCTCTCCCTTTACTTCAGGGGCCAAGATGGACTGGACCTCTTTGTTGGGGGGTTAGGCAGGAGCCTGCTCTCTCCTTCGAGTTACAGGAAAAGCTGGCAAGGTATTGGAAGCCTTTTTCTCTGTCTTGGGCAGGAGGCAGGCTGCTGCAGGAGGGGGTCTGGTTAATTCAAAATTCAGCTCCCACAGTTCTTTAAGAAGTTTTAAGTGCTTTCTTTTCTTTTGGAATAGTTCTCTGAGGGATTTGACCTCCTGAAAGAATTTAATTTTAATGTGCTGAGCAGCATTATTGAAGTCAGAATCAAAACTTTAAAGCTGGCAAGAAGAAAGGAGGAGCTTTAATACATGGAACAGCAGCTAAAGCTGTGAAAGATGCGAGGGGTTGCCAGTCTCAATTACAGGAATTGGCGGCTTTCTCCCCAAGGAAAATGGCCTTTTCAGGGAAAGGTGTGTCATTAGGACCATCTCATGTCTGAGAGTACAGGGCTGTAAGGGAGGGTTAAAGGAAGTGGGCAGCAGGGTGAACTAGGACTGGAGCCTCCAGTTCCAGCATAGGTATGGAGATAGAGTCACAGACAGAAGTAGCTCAGGAGAGTTGGGGAATTGCAGCCTTGTCCTCACCTATTTCAAGGGATTTGGGACCTCATTTATTAGAAATTTTTCCCCAACTTATATAGTGAGAAGGCAGGGAAGGGAAAAGGGTGAATTACTGCTGCAGGAGATAGCAAGAGTGCTTTCATGGCTTGAATATTGCACCTGCAATATATTGTAAGGATATTTTCTTAAGATATCTCATGGATGTTCTAAAACTAAGAGACAGATGTCCTCACAAATCTATCACCCGTGACCTAGAGTCCTAGATAACTCTTTCACTAATTGGCTTTGGTTTTCTATCAAATGTCATTTGCTCACTATTTGTCTTTGACTTCAGTAAATAGCTTTAGTTCTCAGCACACTTGAAAGAAATATGTGACACTTTTCCTGAACTAAGACTATTGGACACAGAAACTGTCACATTTGGATTGTGTGCTTTCAGCTACCCAGTTTGAGGCATGTAGGGCTGCTCAGCCTTTCTCTCAAGCAGGCTGTCCACTTTGCACTTTTAATATCTGGCTCCTGAAACACTTACAGACTTTAACCTGTTTCATGACAATTCCCTCTCAGCCAATTAGTACCTGAGAGAATCCTGACGTTTCCATGGAGATGAATAAGCAAACTTTCCTCAGCATTTTGTTTCTCTGATGCCGTGCACATGTGACTTTTTCTTGTAAAACCCAACAAGCCTTTATCTCATTCCTTTATCCAGATACCACATCTTTACTACTGTGTACCTCTGTGACAATCTCAGGTAGGCCGTGAGACTTTAATCTTACTTTATTTAATTGGACAGCTTCCTAGTAGGGAATGATGTGGAATTAAGGAGAATTACTGAATGACAAGGTGGTCTCCTACTGTGGTACTGGATCAGAAATTTCCAACATTGTGACTTTGAACTGAGCTGTCACCTGTGTACTCACAAAGTGTATCTTCACATTTTTATTGTTTTAATAGGCTGGCAAGGTCTAGGTTTCCTTGGGTATTGAGGCTTTAAAAGCAGGGAAAAGAAAAGGAAACCAGATAATACCTTGGACTGGTTTGGCTGAAACAGAGGAAGATAAGTGTCTGTAAACAGATAACTGAAGGACAAGATATTATATGACAGCTGATGTTATTCCACACTACTGTTGTCAACCCTCTATGAGCAGGGTTGCCTTGGCTGAACTGGCTGGATCGGCAGCTGTATCCTACTCAGTGATCATTGAACAAGTTCCCTGGTCGTGAAGTTTACAGTGAAAATGGGGCCATCAGGACAGAGAAATGGGTTGGTGTTATATACCTAGTATGCAAGAGCAGCTGTAGTCCTCCAGAGCAAAATTCTAAGTAGTGTTAATGTTCAGAGGTCCACCTAAGCTCATGGGGTCTGACATAGATGGGTATCCACTTGTTCATGGCAAGGATTCTCTGTTATATAATGAGTTTCTGGAAAGCATGCCTTACAAAGTCAAACTCTGATAGCCTTAATGGGATCTTTTTTCATGTTAAAAGTCATTGTAAATATTGTCAACATACTGTGATAAACCAAAAGATTAAAAGTTAGCAGCTATTATTATGACCTGAACTAGGTAGGGTGGAGAAGTCTTGTAATGCCCAGTGGGAAGAACCCCCTTACTGAATTCTTTCCCTACCCACTAGAGATACAGTTGACAGGAAACTGGCCCATTCCTTTAGGGAAGGACGGCAGGTCATTAATGGTCTGGGAACCTTCCTATAGCCAAACAATTAAAAATGTAGCATTTTGACCAATAGATGTTTGCCAGGCAGGAAGTGCCCTTACCTTGGGCATGCTGGGATGGACCAGAATATTAAATCACCCAACTCACCTGAGCACGGGGCTCTTGGCTCCCACCTCTTTGATGATGGGGGGTGTGGGCCCAAGCTTCAGCTTGTAATTTGTAATAAAATAACCTCGTGTATTTACAGCAAAGTCTGTTTATTCCTGGTCTCTTGGGGTTCTTAAATTGGGCAGAACATTTTGGGGGGGCCGTAAAGGTCTAAATGTCTCTGTGCAATGTCTGTGTATGCAGTACTTTCTGTTCTCTATTCTGAAAATTCCTAGGAGAGTGTGTGTTTTTATCTGGGTAGCAAGACATGATCAATGTGGACACACTGGTGGTCACAGCTGTCGAAGTTTAGGGGGATACCTCTGGCTTCATCAGTATTTTGGTGGGTAATCTGTCTAGTCTGTTTTGGTTCTTTTGTGTGTGTGTGTGTGTGTGTGTGTGTATCTGTTGGTGAGTGAAATTTTTAGACCTTTGCCAGACACACTTCCAATATGGTGTTGCACAGTGACCTTGTCCAACATGGTGGAGCATGGTGACCTTGTACTCCTGGCTATGGAAAGCCTGGGGCAGGGCATAGTCACCCAGGCATACTGTAATCTCCAGAAGGTCTGCTCTCACAGGCCTAGCCTGCCTGGTCCCAGGGAATACCACTTGATATCTCCCAGGGCAACAGCCCACTCTTCCTGTCTCCTGAGGCAGCAGGCCCCATGCCTCCTGCACTCACTGGGGTATAGCAGCAGGAGGAATCAGTATGTTTGGCCAGCCTCAGAAGAGTCAGTTTTGGTGCCAGGAAATTTGGCCAGTTGGTGAGTGTTTTTTGTCTCAATGTCTCTGTGCAGTATTTGTTTGTATCTACCTTCTGTTTTTTGTTCTGAAGGCCTCGAGGTGTTTGTAGGAGTGGTGGGACATGATTGAGTAGACACACTTGAGAGTCACAGCTGTGGGACTCAAGAGGAAATGTACTTGTGTCTGGGGTGGATGACTAATCCCACCATCAGTTTTAGTTGGAGTAAGAACAGTTTTGTCTGTTTAAATGTATGTATGGCCATCATGTCTGTCTTTGACTAATTTTATGCTCTGTGGGTCATCATTAATCTGATCAAAAATAATTTGGGTATGTTTAAATATTAAATTCAAATTTGTTTAAAATATATATGTGTGCCTATGTGTTTATGGCAACAATGATGGATGACTCTTCCATCTTGAAATCGCCTAGTAGAATATAATGTTACCTGTGAGCATCATCTTGGTAGTCACATGATATTGGTTTAAAATAAAATGGGGGAACCTTAGTCAAATAATTTTCATTTCCTTCTAGACTAAAAGGATGAATTATTTTAAATTAGTATGGGTTTTAAAAATTGAATTGTTTACACTGCTTATAAAATCTGGTTTAGATCTTTAAAACTATGGTTATGCTTTGTGAATTCTCTCCTACAAAAGGGGTACTTTATTTTAATATTGCAAAAACAGGTTTTGAAAATTTTTTAAGACTATAAAAAATTTAAAGTTTATCAGGGATTTTAGACAATGTTTGAAACAGATTCTCCATACTTTTGGGGGAAAACAAGAAACTTTGGTATTTATTTTATTACTTTTACTAAATGAAACCAAGCCATATGATTTGAGCTAATTGAAAAATATTGCAGTTTTTTAGAATGTATCTTGTGGAGAGCTGTTTGTTTGGTAAATGCTTTGTTTATCAAAAAAACATGTTTCTGCCATGGTCTTCACCTTGAGACAGAAAAGAGTAAGTTTCACCAAGTTCCTTAAAACTTGTTCTAAGTCCTTAGAGTTTGTTTATAAAAAATTGGACCAAATTGTCTGCTACAAGGAAGTAATTTAAAAAAAAGGATTTGGCATTTTCAGACTTTTTTTGTATTAATATAACTTGTTTTTGCTTTGCGTATAAAAAAAAATCGTGGGCTCCAGCAGGATCATGTCAAGAAGGAAAGGATTTTGATGAGTTTTTATGTTGACTGAAAAGCAAGGGTGAGAGCAAGAGATATTTAAAAAGAAAAATAGCTTGTCGCCTGATCGGAATATGTCAGTGGCTAGGGTGCAGCTTAGCTGAAGGGGAGAGGACCTACATTGTGGAAATTGCTGAGTGAAGGGGCTGATCAACCCAGAACAGAGTTATCTAGACTTCCAAGAAGAGAGAGACTAACCATGATCTGAGTCCATCTAGAATCAGGTCATGGCAGACTCCTCTGGAAGGAGACCCCTTGAGAGGTGATCCCCAGGCACTTCCCCCGCATCCAACACCATACTCCCTCTTCGGAGGAAGCAGGAGGCATCCAGCAGAATCTGCCACAGACCACACTGTCTATACCCCAGCCCCAGCAAGAGCTGTAGCTCCCAACAACAACAACAACAATAAAAAACAAACCTGAGATCAGGGCTGAGAAAACCCAATCCTTTTGGGCACTCCCCCAAGAATGAGAACACTACCATAACCCTGCCCAGGCAGAGCTGAAGGATAGAGAGGTGCACAGCAGCTCCACAGTGCCCAAACCCCAGTGCTGCTGACTGCTCCTAGCAAACAAACTTCAGCTCGGGATCTGGTACTGTGGTTATTCAACACATCCTGAGCCTCTCCCAGATCCAGCACAATAAGGTCTACCACCAAGTCCTAGCACCAGTGGTCCCCGGCCCCTGTCAAAGAAACCCCAGCTCAGGATAGGGGACTGAGAAGTCCCAAGTCCTCCTGCCACTCCCCTGAGAGCTTGCCCTAGCAGAGGGAAAGGACAGAGGGGAAGGACAGAGAGGCAACCTGCCAAAGGACACAGCACCCCCTCTCCAACTCACCCAGTGGCCCCTGGCAGAGAAACCTGAGTTCTGGATCTGAGGACACTCAACCCTACCTGGTACTCTCTAGGAATTGGCAAACATAGGTTCTAGCTCCAGGCTGCTTCTGGCAGAGAGATCTGGGCCCAGGAACTGGGGTTGAGGATACTCAATCCAACTCTTTCCCATGCTACCCTGGGACCAGCCAACATAACCCTTCCCTGGTGGAGGGGAAGGACAGAGAGGCCACACACAGGGAAGGTGGACACTGAGTCCTGCTGCCACAGTGCCAAAGAGCTGTTAGCCTACCCCCAGATTTTCCACAGCAGGACCAATCTGCTGAGAGTACAGAGCAAGGGGAACCCCTGTGCTTTCCAACTGGTCCTGCAAGGGAGTGAGTGAGCCTTGTAGGGAGAGTTTGCCCCAGACCCAGGGACTCTCTACACAAACAAACAGATGAAATTCCTGCCACCCACACCCCTAGTGTGGGCATTATAGGGATTCTAGGAATAGTGACTCCAATGCTAAAGCCTCTGCCTTGTGGGTCCACCAGTGTAATCCAGGAAAACAATCCCTGGATCCCAGACAGAACTGCATACTAGTTTGGCCTGGAGGCCACTGCAATAGTCAGAGAATCTGCACATGCACACTGTGCCCACTAAAATCACATGCAAATAGTGCCAGAGTCACATTCCTTACTTAGGTAAAACTGAAACCACAACACACTCTCCCAAACCAGTGAACTTCTCTCATCTTCATGAAAAAACAGTTCAGAAAACAGGAAGAGACAATCATAGCCTGATCTACAAACTAGAGGAGTAAACAGTGAAGGTTATAAATAACAAGATGGCTAGAGGCCATAAGAACACACCCAACAGAAAATAGGACATAATGACCTCATCAGCAACCCCACAATACAATGGACACTTCAAATCAATAGATACACAAGAAAACAACTTCAAAAGTATGTTTTTCCAGTTATTAGAGGCCCATAAAGATGAAATGAACAAAGGCCTCAGAGAAATATCTAAAGAAATCGAGACGAAAAAAGAAGAAATAAATAAAGCTCTCAGAGAAACGACCAAGAAAATTGAGGCAAACAAAGAGGAACTGAACAAAGCTCTCAAAGAAATGTCCACACAAATGAAGGCAAATTAAGAAGAAATAAACAAATCTCATAGAAATAGAGGCAAATACAGCCAAAGAAGTAGAGGCACAATTAGTGATATATAGAGAGGAAACACACAAACAAACAAACAAAAAAATAGAATCTGACATTGAAAAGCAGGTCCCCACATTCAAAGGGATGAAGGAAATGGTGCAAGACTTAAAAACAGAATTAGTATCAATAGAGAAAACAGAAATAGAGAAAAACCTGGAGATGGAGAACATAGAGAAAAGATCAGGAACTACAAAGGTAAGCATCACAAACAGAATACAAGAGATGGAAGAAAGAATCTCAGGAGCCGAAGATACAATTGCAGAAATTGACACAGCTCTCAAAGAAAAAACAAAATCAGAAAAGTTCCAAACACAAAACATCCAAGAAATCAAGGACATCATGAAAAGACAAAAATCTAAGATTAATAGGAGTAGAAGAAAAACAAGACATCAGGCTCAAATGTCCAGTAAATATTTTCAAGAAAATTATAGAGGGAAATTTTCCCAACTTAAAAAAAGAGATGCCCATAAACATACAAGATGCCTACAGAACACCAAGTAGACTAGACCAGAAAAGAAATTCTTCATGTCAAATCATAGTCAAAACAATGAACCTACAGAACAACAACAACAACAAATTCTAAAAGCATCAAGGGAAAAATGCCAAGTATTATATGAAGGTAGACCTATCAGAATCATACCATATTTCTCAACAGAAAATATGACAGCCACAAGAGTCTGGACACAAATCATGCAGTCCTGAAGGGAGCACAGATTCCAACCCAGACTACTATACCCAGCAAAACTTTTAATAGTCATAAACGGAAAATTTAAAATATTCCATGACAAAACCAAATTTAAACAATATCTACACACTAACCCAGCTCTACAGACGTTACTAAAACGAAAACTCCAAGCCAAAGAAAACAACTACATCTAAACAAACAAGGAAATAGATAACTACACAACAAAAAAACAAAAGAATACAAGCAATGAAACTCAGTGACACCACCAATGCCACATCAAAAGTATGTAACAATTGGTTGTATGTAACTAGTTGGTAACTAGTATCTATCAACATCAATGGACTCAACTCCCCAATAAACAGATACTGCCTAACAGAATGATTGTGGAAACAGGATCTAACATTCTGTTGCATCCAAGAAACACACTTATGCAACAAAGATAAACACTACCTCAGAGTAAAGGGTTGGAAAAAAGTTTTTCAAGCAAAAGGTTCCAGAAAACAAGCTGGAGTAGCCATCCTAATATCTAATAAAATAGACTTTCAACCCAAGTTAATAAAAAAAGATAAGGAGGGCCACTATTTTCTCATCAAAGGAAAAATCCATCAAGAAGACATCACAATTTTGAATATCTACCCCCAAATACAAGAGCACCCACATTTGTAAATTAAAGCTTAAATCACAGAATGATCCTAATACCTTAATAGTGGGAGACTTCAACACTCCACTCTCAGCAAGGAACAGATGAACTAGACAGAAAAGAAAATAGGGAAATAAAAGCACTTACAGAGTCACTAAATCAAATGGACCTAATAGACATCTATAGATCTTTTCACGCTAACCCAAAGAGTATACCTTCTTTTCAGCACCACATGGAAGCTTCTCCAAAATAGACCATATAGCTGGTTATAAAGCAAACATCAACAGAAACAAAAAGATTGAAATAATCCCTTGTATTCTATCTGACTACCATGGACTAAAGCTGGACCTCAACAAAAATAACAAAAAGCCAAAACACACATGGAAACTGAACAATTTGTTACTCAATGATAGCTGTGTTAAGAAAGAAAGAAAAAAATTAAAGACTTCCTAGAATTCAATGAAAATGAAGGCACAACATACCCAAATTTATGGGACACATTAAAAGCAGTGCTCAGAGGAAAATTTATAAAACTAAGTGCCTTCAAGAAAAAAATTTGTAACATCACATACAAGCACCTTAATGGCCAACTGAAATCCTTAGGGGAAAAAAAAATCAGATACACCCAAGAGGAGCAGATGGCTGGAAATAATCAAACTCAGGGCTGAAATTAATCAATTAGAAACAAATAAAACTCTTCAAAGAATCAATGAAACAAAAAGCTGGTTCTTCGAGAAAATCAACAAGATAGAGAAGCCTTAGCCAACTAACTAAAAAGCAAAGAGAATATATCCAAATCATCAAAATCAGAAATCAAAAGGGTGACATAACTCAAGACCCTGAGGAAATTTAAGCAATCATTAGGTCATATGCCTATATGCAACAGAATTTGAAAATCTAAATGAAATGGAGACTTTTCTTAATTGATTCGATCTTCCAGCATTAAGTCAAGATCAGGTAGAAAGAATGAATAGCCCTATATCCCAAGGAAATTGAAGCAGTCTTTAGCAGTCTCCCATCCAAAAAAAAAAAAAAAAAAAGCCCTGGGCCAGATAGTTTCAGCGCAGTATTCTACCAGACCTTCAAAGAAGTGCTAACATCAATTCTCATATTATTCCAAAAAATAGAAACAGAAAGAACATTACCAAACTCATTCTATGAAGTGACAGTCACCATGATACCTAAAACACAACAAGACCCAACAAAAAAAGAGAACTCAGACCTATCTCTCTTATGAACATTGACACAAAAACGCTCAATAAAATACTTACAAACTGAATCCAAGAACACATCAAAGATCTCACCCACCATGAACAAGTAGGCTTTATCCCAGGCATGCAAGGGTGGTTCAACATACAGAAATCTATCAATGTAATCCACCACATAAACAAACTGAAGGAGAAAAACCACATGATCCTTAGATGCTGAGAAAGCATTTGACAAAGTCCAACACCCATTCATGTTTAAAGTCTTGGAGATATCAGGAATAAAAGGCACATACTTAAACATAGCAAAGGCAATATACAGCAAGCCTATAGCCAACATCAAACTCAACAGAGAGAAACTTAAATCAATCCCACTGAAATCAGGGACAAGACAAGGCTGCCCTCTCTCTCCATATCTTTCAACATAGTACTTGAAGTTCTAGCCAGAGCAATAAGACAACTATAGGAGATCAAGGGGATGCAATTAGGGAAGGAAATGGTCAAAGTGTCACTATTTGCAGATGATATGATAGTATACATGAGAGACCCCAAAAATTCAGATAACTCCTTCAGCTGATAAACACTTTCAGTAAAGTGGCAGGATACAAAATCAACTCAAAAAAATCAGAAACCCTCCTGTATATCAAAGACAAAAAACGCTGAGAAAGAAATTAGGGAAACAACACCCTTCACAATAGCCACTAATAATATAAAGTACCTTGGGGTGACACTAACCAAGCAAGTGAAAGACCTGTTTGAGAAAAACTTCAAGTCTCTGAAGAAAGAAAGAAAGTAGATATCAGAAGATGGAAAGATCTCCTGTGCTCATGGATTGGTAGGATTAACTTTGTGAAAATGTCTATCCTGCCAAAAGCAATCTACAGATTCAACACAATTCCCATCAAAATACCAACTCAATTCTTTACAGACCTTGAAAAAAAGATTCTCAGCTTTATATGGAGAAACAAAAAAAAAATGCAGAATCTCCAAAACAATACTATACAACAACAGATCATCTCAAGGTATCTCCATACCCGATCTCACGATCTCAAGCTGTACTACAGAGCAATAGTAAAAAAAAAAAAAAAAAAAAAAAAAAAAAATGCATCGTATTGGCATAAAAAGATGGAGGAGGATCAATGGAACTGAATAGAAGACCCAGAAATAAACCCACAAGCCTATGAATACTCGATTTTTTACAAAGAAGCCAAAACCATTCAATGAAAAAAAGACAGCATCTTCAACAAATGGCTCTGGTCCAACTGGATGTCTACATGTAGAAAAATGAAAATGTATCCATATTTATCACCCTACAGAAAACTAAAGTCCAAGTGGATCAAAGACCTCAATTTAAAACCAGATACTCTAAATCTGTTAGAAGAAAAAGTGGGGAACATCCTAGAACTCACTGGCACAGGAGACAATTTCCTGAACAGAACACCAATAGCACAGGCTCTAAGAGAAACAATCATTAAGTGGGACCTCACAAAACTGAAAAGCTTCTGGTGGGGACTGGAAAATATCATCCTGAGTGAACTATTCCAGAAGCAGAATGACACACATGGTATATGCTCACTAACAGATATAATTTGAAATCTGTACACCTAAAGAAACTAATCAAGAGGGAGGACTCTGGCTAAAATGCTCAATCCCCATAGGGAAAACTTGGCGTTTTTCCCTTGATGCTTTTAGAATTTTTTTCTTTGTTCTGTAGGTTCATTGTTTTGACTATGATTTGACATGAAGAATTTCTTTTCTGATTTTTTTGAGTTGATTTTGTATCCTGCCACTTTACTGAAAGTGTTTATCAGCTGAAGGAGTTCTCTGGTTGAATTTTTGGCAAAGAGAATAGACATCAGAAGAAGGAGAAAACAGGGATAAGTTAGGAGCCTGCCACCATTGGCCTCTGAAAGGCTTTGCCCTGCTGACTATCAAAGCAAAAAAAAAAAAAAAAAAAAAGACAGCTCCTTGTTCCCATATGATTACAGGGTCTGGCCCATGCCATTGATTTGTTAAAAGATTTCTCCATCTTTAGCAAAAGATTTTTGGCTTTCGTATACCAGAAAACTATCTGTTGTAGATTTACCCTGCTTATCCAAAATTTTAAAAAAATTAGGTATTCAGGGGAGTGGCTCCCCCTTCTTTGTTTTTTTGCAAGTAAATCTTGTTTGGTAGCACACTCTAGCATGCCTTGTCCTTGAGGATTGCAAGTTTTTTCAGTTATACGAGAAACTTGAAACTGTTGACTAATCTTTTAAAAGATTTGTTAGTATATCCTGCTCCATTGTCAGTTTTAAATTACTTAGGAACTCGTAGAATATTAAAAACCTGTAGACAATGAGCAATAACATTTTTTGTAGTTTCTCCTGGTTGAGAAGTGCAAAAATAAATCAAGAATCGGTATCAATACAAATATGTACATATTTTATTTTTTTTTAATTTAGGAATATGAGTAATATTAATTTGTCAAATCTGATTGGGAAACTTTTAGGACTGACTCCAAAATGAGAAACAGGCTGAAATTAAAACAAGTGCTACAAGCCTTGACTATAGTATGTGCCTGTTTCTTAGTCAACTCATATTTAAGTCTCAAGGTTTGACTATTAAGATGATGCATGTTACGGGCATCCTGTAACTGTGAACAAAACACTTTGGTGGTTTTATCTTCCAATGCATTTTATTTAGACAGGGATCCTGGCAAATTAGAATGAGCCCTCAAATGTCCTATCAATTTTTTGTAACAAGTTTTCAATTCATAAAAATAAAACTCCAGCAGGGAAAAATATCTGGATTTGACCGGCAGTCTCTAACCAAGGCAAAGACAGAGCTACATATGCACTCTCTGTAAAAATGTTCAAAGACTACTAATTAAAACTTTGAAACACAGGCAATACTGTAGATAACTCTGCTATTTGTGCAGATGTGCTAGACACTTGAAAATACATTGTTTTTCTTTTATAAGCATAGGCAGAAACACCAGATCACACTATAGATGGTTGTGAGTCACCATGTGGTTGCTGGGGGTTGAACTCAGGACTTTTGGAAAAAGAGCCAGTGCTCTTAATTTGTGAGCCATCTCTTCATCGTCTCTTGGGCTCTCTCCACAGCTTCTAGATGGACAGCAGACTCCAGCAGCCCTCTTTTCACACAGTATAGGATCCCAGCGACTCTCCTGTTCCCAAATTCGGGAGCTTTTAAGGGCCCTTTCCCCAGGAAATGGAGCATCCTTCCAAATTTTCTTGACCAGATTGGAAGCTTTCCAAGTTTTCCAGACCTCGTGAGCTAACCAAAACCAGAAACCAAAACAGACAACTGGCAAAAAAAAAAAAAAAAAAAAAAAAAAAGACAAAAACAACTGTGGTACCTGCTTTTTAAACATTTAAATATATATACAGAGCATAACCATGATTTAAAAAGTCAGAACTAGACTTAAAACTCAGAATTTATCAGTGACACAATTTAATCTTTAAAACTAGAAGTGGCTCCATCCCTCTGGTTTCTGTCCCAGAGCTGACTGAAGCTAACACTGACTGAAGCCAGTGGGAGGGCCAGGGTGAACTGCCAATCCACTCAGCAGCCCTGCTCAGCTCTGCAGCTGGCAGAGGCATGTCTTAGGATGATTCTGAGGGTGTGAGCATTTTCAACTGCCCAGTTCTCCCCAAGGCATCCAAACCTGGCTTGGGAGTGCGAAGGAGACTAACGTAGTGTCCTGTAGTGTCCTTGTTCCTACTGCTCACCAAGCTACGGCTCTGCTCCATGCCTTCTGCCTTGGCCCACCTGGGGCCTTTTCATTTCTCTTGGGCAGGAGGGTCCTCTATGCCAGAACCAAAGTGTAAGGCTGGTGCACAAAAAGGAGGAGCTTTAATATAAGGAGGCAGTTAACAAGGGGCAACTGCTGAAGCCTGGAAAGATGGGAGGGTTTGCCAGTCTAGGTTATTTGTACCTGGCTTTCTCCTCAAGAGAAGTGGCCTTTTCAGTGAAAGGCTACTCATTATGACCATCCTGTGTCTGCAAGTGGACGGCTTTAAGGGAGGGGTATAGAGAATGGGCTGCAGGCTGGACTAGAACTAGAGTCTCCAGTTCAGGCATAGTTGTGGAGAAAGAATCAACAGAGGGATCTCGGAGAGTTGGGGAAGTGCTTTTTCATCCCTACCTAATTCAAGGGCTTTGAGACTGCCTCCAGAATTGTTTTTGAGGAACTTTTGAGTTTTAAAAACTATCTCAGCCAAGTCAGTTTGGGAATGTCTGACCTGAAGAATATCATTAATCAATTTCTAATAGGAAAATGCCTGGACAGGCAACTTTTGTGGACCGCAAGATTCATAAAATTCTGTAAGACAATTTCCAACTCTCTGCCAGCATCTTACATCAATGGTGCCTTCTTGTGGAACTATTAGTAGTAAAAACGAAGAAGCTAACTAAATCCTTTTTCTTAACCCTTATTCCTCAAACCTTGAATGACTCCTTGAGCCTTGTAAGAATAAGTCATGCTTTCACAATTTTTGTCCCATAATTTGTTGTTCTGACTTAACCCTCAGATCAAATGCACAGACAGGCAGCTCTGTGGAGATCTCTTATGCTTGAGTTTTTTAGTTTCCTGGTGGAAATGCTGAATCTTATGTATTTTCGTGGGCCACTGAAGAATGATGTTCCATCCAGTCCTCTGTACCTACAGGCCCTGTTGGGTGCCAGAAATGTTCCAACCCAAGGGACTTCAATGGGTTCCTAAAAAGGGGGTGGAAAGAATGAAGTAGAACAAGAGACACAAGGAATGAAGGCCAACTCTGTTTGTGGGATCAACACCTCATTTATTAGAAATTTTAACCCAATGTATATAGGAAGAAGGCAGGAAAAGGGGGAAGGTTAATTACTGTTGCAAGAGATAGGAAGAGTGCTTTCATGGGTGGAATATTGCATAAGATCCCATAAGGATGTTTTCTTAAAATATCTCCACGGATGCTCTAAAACTAACAGATGGATGTCCTCACAAATCTATTAACCATGATTTAGGATCCTAGGTAACTCTTTCATTAATACCTTAGGTCTCCACTAAATGAGCTTTGCTCACAATTTGACTTTGGCTCCAGTAAATAGCTTTGTCTCCCAGGACACAATCCCAATTAAACACTGTGTTCAAAAATTTGCCTTTGACAGGGAGCGTTTTCCCACTAAGTAAATCACTGACTGAGGACATATCTATGCATTTAACAAATACTAATGGAATTTGTGATAATGTGAAACTCATATGTCAAGTGCACATGATTTTATTAAATATTACATGAAAGAAATATGTAATAGCCATCCTCAACTGTGGAGAGCCAGGGTTTGGTTGCCATGGCGCTGCCTTCCTCCCTTCTAAACTGGTAAACAAGTCCTAGAGCGCATGACCATTATGACCGTTATGAACGTTGGGCAACTATCTTCACGAGTCCAGCCCAGGGCGTCATATGGGGTGATGGGTGAGCAGCCAATCAGGGGATGATACGTCATCTCACACCACTTTGGTGCAAGCAGGGTTTATATAAACAGTGCCACTTCGCGGACTCGGGGTCTTCCTCCTTTCATCCTTTGACTGCAATAAAGCTTGCTGCAGAAGGATCCTTTTGTTTGTGTGCATTCTTGCTGGCGAGACGACCATGCGGCTCGCAACACTCAACTAAGAGTCTTGGACAAAAGAACTGACATCTCTGGGTTGTGTGCTTTCAGCAGCCCAGATTGAGGCATGTAGGGCTGCTCAGACTTTATCTTAAGCAGGCTGTCCACTTGTTTTTTTAATAACTGGCTTTGAGATGTCCTAATATCATTTTAAAGTCAGACTGTTATGAAGTCATAATTCCATTGTAATGTTATAAAAGAATTATGTCATAACAGCATTGTGATGTTATCATAATATTGTGAAGTCATAATAGAACTGTGATGTCATAAGAGCACTGTAACTTGATAAAAGCATTGTAAAGTCATAACACCACTGTAATACATGATAGCATTATAATAACATTATATCAATGTGATATTATAATACCCTTGTTAGGTAATAATACCATTGTGATGTTATCATTGCATTGTGAACTAATAACACCATTATGATGTCATATCATTAGGACGCCATAATAGCATTCAGATGTCACACCGTTGTGATGTCATCATAGCATTGTGATGTCATAATGCCATTTTGTTTTCATAATAGCTTTGTGATGTCATCATACCATTATAACGTTATAACAGCATGGTGATTTTACAATAGCATTGTAATGTCAGAAAAGAATGGTGAAGTCATAACACTATGGTAAGAGCACAAAAGCAATGTAATGTCCTAATATAAAATAATAGTCATACATTTGTGAAGTCAAAAAAGCATTGTAATATCATGATTCAATTATGATGTTATAATAGTCATATCATAGTCATGTCATAAAAGCATAGTGATATCATTATAACATTGTGTTGTCATAATAGAATTATGATGACATAATAATATTGTCCAGTCATAACACCATTGTGATATATAATAGCCTTGCATTATCAACATAGCACTGTAATGTCATAATACCAATATGTTGAAATAATTGCATTTTGATATCTTCATATAATTTAGATATCATAATAGCATTGTGATGTCCTAATAGCATATTGATCTCATAAACCATTGTGGTGTCTTAGTAACTTTATAATGACATAATAGCCTATTAACATAATAATGTGATTGTGATTTCATAATGCCATTGTGATGTCATTATAACAGGGGAAGTCATACTGAATTTTGATGTCATGATGCAATTCTGATATTATAATTGCATTGAAAAGTCATCATAGCACTGTGATGTCATCATACCATTGTAATATAATAATTCCATTGTAATTACATAATAATAGCATTGTGATGTCATAATACCTTTGTGAAGTCATACCACCATTCAGTAGTCATAATAGCACTCTGCACTCAATAACATTGAAATGTCATACCATTGCCATGTCATAATAGTATTGTGAGGTCATAATAACAATGTGATGTACTAATTTCTTTGTGAAGTCATACCACTGTGAAGTCAAAATAGCATTTCAATGTCAAAATTCCATTGTGATGGCATACCACAATCATGGCATAATAACATTTTGGTATCATAAAAACATTGGGATGTCATGATGAATTTTGATGTCATGATGCCTTTGTGATATCATAATAACAATGTGATGTGATCATTACATTTTCATGTCCTATTATCATGTAAAGTCATACTGTTTTGAAGTCATAATAGCATTTTGATGTCAAAATTCCATTATGATGTCATACCTCAATCGTGTCATAATAGAATTGTGATGTCAGAGAAGCATTGGTATATCGTGATAAAAAAAGGAATATCGTGATGAATTTTGATTTCTTGATGACATTTTGATGTCAAAATAGTATAATAGGTATAATAGCATTGTGATGTCATAATAGGTTTGTGATGTCATAATTGCACTCTACTGTCATAATACCATTTTGCTGTCATAATGCCATTTTTGAGGTTGTCATATCATATCATAATAGCATTGTTATGTCATAATACCATTGTTATGTCATAATAGCATTATGGTGTCATTGTAGCATTGTAATTTCATACCACTATGATATAATACATTTTTGACGTCATAATAGAATTTTGTTGTCATAATATCACTTTGAGGTCATGGTAGCATTGTAATGTCAACATAGCATTGAGATATACTAATATCATTGTGTAGACGTATCGTTGTGAAAAGGTAATAGCATTTTAATGTTATAATTCCATTGTGAGGTCCTAACACCACATTTCATAATAGCATTCTGTTGTCATCATGATATTGTGAGGTCATAATAACATTGTTTAGTCATAATATATATGTGATGTCATAATAGCATTCAGATGTTATAATAGCATTGTAATGCCATAATAACATCTTGATGTCATAATAGCATTGTGATGTCACAATATCATTTGCGGTCAAAGTAGCATTGTGATGTCAAAATTGTAAGTGATGTCATAACAGCATTGTGATGTCATAATACCATTGGAGTATTATGATGAATTATAATATCCTGATGCCATTGTGCTGTAATAATAGCTTTGTGATGTCCTCATAGCATTGTGAAGTCATAATAGCATTTTGATGTCAAAATTCCATTGTGTTGTCATACCACAATCCTTTCTTAATCCATTGCGATGTCATAATATCATGGTGATGTCATAATTCCATTGTGAAGTCACAATACTATTGTGATAGCATAATAGCATTCTGATGTCATCTTGGCATTGAGATGTCCTAATATCATTTTAAACACATACCATTATGAAATCATGATAATATTGTAATGTCATAATTCCATTGTGATATCATAATACCATTGTAATGTCATAATAGCATTGTGATGTCAAAAAAGTATTTTTAGGTTAAAATAAAATAAAATCATAAGAACATTGATGTCATCATATTGTGAAGTCACTGTGATGTCAAAATACCTTTCTGATATAATAATAGCATTATGGTTTCATACAATATGATATCATAACATTCAGTTAAAATAACATTATGAAGAAATAATATTATTATGATATCATAATGCCATTATGATGTTATGAAGCCATTTTGAAGTCATAGAGGCAATGTGAGTTCATGAGATAATTGTGATGTCATAATAACATTATGATATCATAATGTCATTGTGATTTCAAAATTCAATTGTGATATCATACCACAATCATGTCGTAATAGCATTCGGTTGTCATAATAGCATTGGGATGTCATTAAATTTAATGTCATGATGCCATTGTGATGTCATGATGCCATTAGTATATTAAAAAAGCACTGTGATTTCATCATATCATTGTGAATTTGTATCATTCTGAGGTCATAAGAACATTGTGATATTATAACAGCATTGAGGAGTCATAATACTATTGTGATGTCATAATAGCACAGTGATGTCATAATAGCATTGTGATGACATAATAGCATTGTGAAATCATAATATTATTGTGGCAGCATAATAGCATTGTGATGTCATCACATAGAGATGTCCTAATATCATTGTAAAGTCATACCATTGTGAAGTCATAATAGCATAGTAGTGTCATAATGGACTATTGACATAGTAAAGTGATTGTGAATTCATAATAGCATTGTGATGTCACAATACCATTTTGAGGCCATAATACCATTATGATGTCATAATAGCATTGTGATGTCACAATACCATTTTGAGGCCATAATACCATTATGATGTCATAAACCTTTGTAATATAATCATAGCATTATGATGTCCTAATAGCATTGTAATGTCCTAATAGAATTGTGAAGCCATAACACCATTATAATAGCACAAGAGCATTGTAATGTCATCAAAACATTGAGATGTCCTAATGTCATTTTAACAGCATACTCTTGTGAAGTCATGATAGCATTGTACTGTCATAATTCCATTGTGATGTCATGACACATTCATGTCATAATAGCATTGTGATGTCATAATGCCATTTAAATGTCATATCATTATGATTTCATAATACCATTTAGATGTCATATCATTGTGATGTCATAATACCATTTTTTGGGCATAATAGCATTATGATGTCATTATACCTTTATAATGTCAAAACAACATTGGGATGTTGAAATAGCATTGGGATGTCATAAAAGTATTGTGATGTCAAATTATATTTGTGATGTCATAAAAGAATTGTAATGTCATATTGTGATGGTGTAATAGCATTGAGATTATAATAGCATTGTAAGGTCATAATTCTATTGTCATGTCAAAATTACATTGTGCTATCATACCACAATCATGTCATAATAGCATTTTGATATCACAATAGCATTGGGATGTCATGATGAATTTTAATGTCATGATGCCATTGTGATCTCATTATGCCATTGTGATCTCATGATGCCATTGTGAAGTAATAAAAGCATTGTGAAGTCATCATAGCATTGTGAAGTCATACTATTTTGATGCCATAATAGAATTTGATGTTAAAATTCCATTGTGATGTCATGCCACAATCATTTCACAATATCACTATAATATCACAATACCATTGTGATGTCATATCATTGTGATGGCATAATAGCATTTAGAAGTCATATATTATAATGTCATAATATCTTTTTACAATCATAAAATCACTGTGATATCATAATGCCATTCCAATGTCATCATACCATTTTGAAGTCATAAAACTATTGGAATGGAATAATAGCACTGTGATGTCATAACAGTATTGTAATTTCATCATAGCATTGTGATGTTCAAAATCCATTCCAATTTTATATCACAATCATGTCCTAATATGATTGTAAAGTCATCATAGCATTGTGAAGTCATACCGTTGTGAAATCTTAATAGCATTTTAATGTCAAAATTACATTGTAATATCATACAACAATCATGTTTTAATACTACTGTGATGCCATAATAGCATGGTGATGTCATCTACCAGTGTGATGTTATAATACAATTATAATAGCATAATATCATTGCAATGTTGTCATAGCATTAAAATGTCCTAATATTGTAGTCATACCATTGTGAAGTCATAATAAAATTTTGATGTCCAAGTTCCATTGCGATGTCATATGTCAATCATGTTGTAATACCATTGTAATGTCAAAATAGCATGCTGATGTCATCATAATATTGTGATGTCATAATACCACTGTGATGTCATAATAGCATTATAAATTTACAATTGCATTGTGATGTCAATTAAATTTTGAGGTAATATTGCATTGTGATATCTTAGTAAAAATTAGGTTGTCATAATAGCTTTGTGAGGTCAATAGCATTGTGATGTCATCATACCATCATGATGTCATAATAGCATTGTGATGTCATAATAAGTCTATGATGTCGTAATACCATTGTTATGTCATAATACCATTTTTGATGTTATAATACAATTTTGTGGTCATATTATTATTATGATGTCATAAAATCATTGTGATGTCAAAATTTCAATTGTTATGCCATACCACAATCATATCATTATAGCACTGTGATGTCATATGGAATAGACATTGCAATTGTAGATTTTACCTAATAGTTTTTATAATTTCATAATTATTATTGTATTGAAATAAAGGAGCCTTTTATTGGACTTAAAGGGAGAAATGTTGGTAAAGTGTTCATTTGAAGTGTATACACCTTACCCTTGTTCATTCAAATACTGTTTTCTACCCCTCCCCACTCTCTGGTTTCAATCCAGATATTGCATTGTGATAATTATTCTATGCATCCTGTCTCAACTTTTTGTAAAAAGGCCAAAATAAACAACTAGCCACAATGTTGAGCAATGGGAGGAGTCAGAGGGCAGGAAATGAGTGGGAGGAGCCAGAGGGCAGCAAATGAGTGGGAGGAGAGAGGGTTAGGGACCAGAGTTTGAAGAGCAGAGTGGGAGGAGAGATCTTGGAACAGCTTAGAGAGAATGAACCAGAACTAATAATTCACAAAAGCAAGTGTAATGGGTAAAATCTAAATGTTAGGAAACTATGAGGGCTTGGAGGTTTAGGGAGAAGTAACTATCAGCCAGAATTGTGTTCTAGGTTAACTAAATAAATCCAGAATTTGTGTGGTGATTTTGTTATACAGCCTTATTATAGGATTAACAACATCTTTACCAGAAGATATATCAAATGTAAATATTAATATAGATATGCAACAGATGTCATACCATTGTGATGAAATAATAGCTTTGTTATGTCATAATAGTATTGTTATGAAATAGTAGCATTGGGAAGTCATAATACCATTTTGATGTCATAATACCATTGGAATGTGATTCCACTTTGATGTCATCATAGCATTGTGATGTCATAATACCACTGTGATGTCATAATATCATTTTAAGTCAGAGTACTATTGTGAAGTTCTAATTCCATAATGATGTCATACCATTGTGATGTCATAAAAGCATTGAGGTGAGATACCATTGTGATACCATTATAGCATTTTGATGTCATAATACCACTGTGATGTTATAACACCATTGTGATATCAAAAGAGCATTGTAGTCTCATACAGACATTTTAATACAATAATATGCATGTGATGTCAGGATGGCCTTGTGATGTCATAATTGCATCATTAGGTTATATTATTATTGTGATGTTATAATTCCATTGTGATATCATACCATATGATGTCCTAATAGCATTGTGAAGTCCTAACACTGAGATGTCATGAAACCACTGAGATTTCATAAAAAAATTGTGATGTCATACTACAATTGTGATATCATTATATAATTGATATGTCATAAAAGTAATGTGATGTCATATCATGTATTGTCATGATACCATTGATATATCATACCATTGTAATGTTATAATGACATTGAGATGTTATAATAGTATTGTGATGTCATAATATCATTGTGATGTCATAATACATTGGGATGTCATACCTTTGTGATGACATAATACCATTGTGATGCACTTTAGCATTGTGATATAATACCATTGTGATGTCATATCATTATGTTGTCATAATAGCTTTGATATATCACACAATTGTGATATCATAATACCATTGTGAGGTCATATCATTTGTGTTGTCATAATAGCTTTGATATGTCACACAATTGTGATATCATAATAACACTGTCATGTCATAATGGCATTGGCATGTTATATCATGGTGATGTCATAATAGCATTTTTTAATGTCTTTTATTTTTATTATCATTTACATTTTATTAACTCTGTGTCTGTAGTACTTAGAGAAATGATCAAGAATCACAAAGGTAAGCCTCACCAACAGAATACAAGAGATGGAAGAGAGAATCTCTGGTGCTGAAAATTCACTCACAGAAATTTGATACTTAAAGAAAAAGTAAAATCAGAAAAGTCCCAAACACAAAATATCCAAGAAATCAAGGATGCCATAAAAAGATGAAACCTAAGATTAATAGAAATCAATGAAAAAAGACTCCAGACTCCAAGGTCTAGAAACCATTTTCAAGAAAATCATAGAAGAAAATTTTCCCAACTTAAAGATATGTCCATAACTATACAAGGGGCCTAGAGAACACCAAATAGACTAGACCAAAAAAGAAATATATCATGTCACATCATAGTCAAAAACTAAATCTACAGAAGAAAAGATATTAAAGGGAAAAATGCCAAGTAACATATGGAGATAGACCTATCAGAATCACACCAAACATCTCATCACAAACTGTGAAAGCCAGAAGGGCCTGGGCAGGAGTTATGCAGACTCTAAGAGACCACACATGCCAACGCAGACTACTTTACCCTGCAAAGCTTTCAATCAACATAGATGGAGAATAATAGCATTTTTATAACATAATGTTATTATGAGGTCATTATAGCATTGTGATGTCATAATACCATTGTGAAATCATATTAGCACTGTGATGTCATCTACAACATACCTTTGTGAAGCCATTATACTATTGTGATATCATAACAACTTGCAATGTCATATCATTGTGAAGATATAATAGCATTGTGATATCATACTATCATGGTTATATCTTAATACTCTTGTGGTTTCATAATACCATTGTGATGGCATAAGCACATTGTGATATCATAATATTGTGATGTCATAATACCATTTTGATGTATGATAGCACTGTGATGTCATCACAGCTTTGTGATGAAATAATAGTAATGGGATGTCATCATAGAATTGAGATGTAATAAAACAATTGTAAAGTCAGAATACCATTATGAAGTCATAAAATAATTGTGATGTCATAATTTAATTGGGATGTAAAAATACCATTGGATGTCATACCACTGAGATAATGTCATAATACCATTGGAATGTCATATTTGCATTGTGAAGACATGATACCATAGCGATAGCATAAAACATTGTGATGTCATAATACCATTGTGAGGTCATAAATGCATTGTGATGATAAAATAACATTGTGATGTCATTATACCATTGTGATGTCCTAATTCCATTGTGAAATTATGCCATATGATATCATCATTGCATTGTGAGGTCATCATAACATTGTGATGACATAAAAGCATTGTGATGTCATAATAGCATTGACATGTCATGATGAATATTGATGGCATAATACCTCATTGAGGTAATAGCATTGTGCTTTCAAAACATCAAAATTCCATTGAGATGTCCTACCACAATCATGTTGAAATAGAATTGTGATGTCATAATAATATTTTGAAGTGATCATGACTTTTGATATTATAATAGCATTGTGATGTCACAGTAGCATTGTGAAGTCATACCACCACTGTGATAGAATAATAGCATTTTGTCTTCATCATAGTATTGTGATGTCATAATTGCATTGGGATATCAAAATATCATTGTGATGTCCTAATGCATTGTGATATCATATCATTGTGAAGTCATAATAGCATTTAGATGTCATACCATTATGATGTTAAAATAGCTTTTTGATATCATAATAGCATTGTGATGTCATAATATCATTTTTAGGTCAGAATACCATTGTGATGTCATATCATTTGATAACATAATAGCATTTAGATGTCATACCATTGTGTTGTCATAATACCATTTTAAGGACATAATAGCATTGTGATGTCATTATACCATTGTGATGTCCTATTATCATTGTAGATTCATATAGTTGTGAAGTCATAATAGCATTTTAATTTCAAAATTCCATTGTGAGGTCATTAAAACAATCATGTCATAATAGCATTGTTATGTCATCATAACTTTGTGATGTCATAATAGTATTATGGTATCAATTTTCATTTTGATGTCACAACAAAATCATCTCTTAATAGCATTGTAATGTCTTAATAGCTTTGTGATATAATATTATTGTGAAGTCATAATACTATTGTGATGTCATAATAGCAATGGGAGGCCCTGATGTATTTTTATATCATGATGCATTTGTGATATCAGAATAGCATTTTGATGTCATTATACATAGTGATGTCTTAATATCATTGTGAAGTCATACTATTGTGAAGGCATAATAGCATTTTTATATAAAAAAAACCCACGTGATGGCATACCCTAATCATGTCCTAATACCATTATGAAGTCATAATACCATTTTTAATCATAATAGCATTATGATGTCATAATACAATTGTGATATCTTATATAATTGAGATGTCATATCAGTAATTTGATATCATAATTGCATTTTGAGGTCATAATGAAATTGTGATGTCAAAATTCCATTATATTGTCATAATGAAAAAGTGAAATAAGAGAATTGTGATGTCATACATTTGAATATCCTGACACCATTGTTATATCATATTACCATAGTGATGTCACAATAGCATTGAGATGTCATGACACAATTTTGATGACATGATCAAAATTTGAGATGTCATAATAAACTATGATGTCATAATATAATTGTAATGTCATAGTATCAATGTGATGTCATAATAGTATTGTGATGTCATATCATTAAGTCATAATAGCATTGTGAATTAATAATACAATTGTGATGTCATAAAATCATTTTAATGTCATATGAGCATTGTGATGTAATAATATCATTGTGATGTCATAATAACATTGTAATGTCGTATCAGAATGTTGATGTCATGATATCCATGTGATGTCATATTAGCATATTGAGGTCATAAACCCATTGTGATGTCACAATAGCATTGTGATGTTATCATAGCACTGTAATGTTGTCATACCTTTATTGGTATAATGTTCTTTTGAAATTTATATACCTTTCCCTTGTTCATTCAAATGCTTAATTTTACCCCTCACTTTCTCTTTTCAATCCAGATATTGCATTGTGATATGTATTCTAAGCATCTTGTCTTAACTTTGAGTAAACAGGCCAGAATAAAGCAATTAGCACAATTTTGAGCAATTAGAGAAGCCAGAGGGCAGGAAATGAGTGGGAAGTGAGAGGGAGCAGGGGTTGGAGAGCAGAGTGGGAGGAGGAATCTTGGAACAGTGTGGAGAAAATGAACTAAGACTTCACAAAAAGCAAGGATAATGGGTAAAAATCTAAATGTTACGAAACTATGAGGACTATGAAGGTGTAGGAGGTAGTAACTATTGACCAGCATTGTGTTCTAAGTTAACTAATTAAACCCAGTCTGTGTGGTGAATTGGTTATACAGCTAACAGCAACCATTAATAAAAGATAAACCATTAGTAAATTTTAATCATCCCCTACTACATACCATTGTGAAGCCATTATAACATTGTGATGTCTTTACACCAATGTGATGTCATATCATTGTGAAGATATAACACCATTGTGATGTCATAATAGTATTGTGATATCAAAATTCCATTGTGCTGTCATATCAATGTGATATCATAATAGACTATTGATTTGAGGTCATAACCCCATTATGATGTCATAATATCATTGTGATGTCAAAAAGCATTGTGATATCAAAATTCCATTCTACTGTCATACCGGCAATTTAATTAATGAACTCTTGAAAGAAATATGTGACAATATTCCTAGACTAAGTATCTTGGACACAGGAACTGTCATCTCTGGGTTGTGTGCTTTCAGCTGTGAGGAATGGAGGGCTGCTCAGACTTTCTCTCAAATAAGTTGTGTCCTACTCAGTATTCAGTGAGGAACCCTTCTGGTTCTGAGGTTTACTGTTATACCTTGGCCTTCAGGATAGAGTAATGAATCCCTGCTATATGCCTAGGATATAAGAGCAGCTTTGTTTCCTTCAGTGGTGCACCAGACAAACACTCTAAACATAGTGTTTGTGCCAGGACTGCTTGTTGAGCAGAATCTTTTCTCCATTTTCATAGTCATTGCATAAGTTGTCAGCATATTATTCATACTGATTATGTGGAAATTTCATATAAATTACATTACACTACTTTTCCATTGCTCCCACATTCAAATTCCTACACGTGAGTCACAGTAAATTTTTATTCTTTAAAACACATTAATGGAAGTATGTGTTGTTCATCAACTCATTGGAACATGATCAGCTTCTCAGTGCCAAGTCCCTTAAAGAAAACTGTGTTCATCCTTGCCAAACCCTGGCACCACCGAGAAGAAGAAGCCATCAGTCATAAAGAGTTTTATGCTTCATCGCTTTGATCACAGTTTTTCTTCTGTACTTATTATGATTTGTTCACTTTGTATCCCCTCTGCTGCCCCATCAGTCTCCTCCTTCCAGTCCCACCCAGGGTCCTTCTTCTACACCTATGCTTTTCTCTAATGGCTCAGTTAGGGGTGGTCCTCCTCCCCCTTCTATTTGACCCTAGATCATCAGGGCTCATCAAGGCTGGCTTCATCATCATCTTCTGTGTCCTGATTCTCAGAGCACTGTTCTTGTGTCCTCAATTACCTCTATTTATGACACTCTATATGCCTCCTTTCCTGCAGGCTTCCCAGAGCTCAGAGGGGAGAGAGAGTATAATAAAGAAATCCCATTTCAAGATGGGTGTTTTAAGGTCTCTCTTTCTTCATTATATGGGACTGTGGGTCTCTGTATTTAATCTCATTTGATTCAGAAAGAAGCATCTCTGTGGATCCAAGGACATGCCACTGCTCTATTAGTTGAGGGCAGACAGCAGCACATTTTAATAACAACAGTTGGGTTTGCTTGAAATTTTCTGTAGGATGCTCTGGCCCAACAACTCAATTAACTGCCACCCAATTCCCATAGTGGAACATTGGTATGGTCACAATAGATGGCCTATTGGAACTTTATCCACTACTATTAGGAGGCCTCCTAATAAATGAATACATACCATATTTGTCTTTGTGTATTTTAGTTACTTCACCCAGAATGTTTTTTTCTGGTTCCATCCATTTGCCTGAAAATATTGTGATGTCATTTTCTTAGCTGAATAATTCTCCATTATGGAAATATTCCACATTTTCCAAAGGAGATTGTCAGGCCTGTTATTTAGTCCTTGTAAGTTGCTGGAACTTTTAGCATTTTAACAACAAAATTATTTATAGAACTTGAAAGAAAAATTTTCAACTTCAAATGGAATAACAAGAAACCCAGAATTGTTAAAAAAATATACACAATAAAAGATCTTCTGGAGCTATTTCCGTCCCTGATCAAGGTGTACTATAGAGCAACATTAGTAATAACTTCATGGTACTGCTATAGAAACAGAGGGGTGGATCAATGGAACCAAACAGAAGACCCAGAAATATACCCCCACAATTATGGACACCTGAGGTTTGACACAAATGCCAAAACCATCAAATGGAAAAAAGACAGCATCTTCAGATATGGTGCTGGTCTAAGTGGATGTCTACATGTAGAAAAATGCAAATAGATCCATACTTACCATCCTGCACAAACCTAAAATCTAAGTGGACCAAAGACCTCAACATAAAACCAGACACATTAAATTAGTTAGAAGAAAAAGAGGGGAAGACCCTAGAACTCATTGGTACAGGAGACAACTTGCTGAGCAGAACACCAATAGCACATGCTCTGAGAGAAATTATCAATAAATGGGACATTATGAAACTGAAAAGCTTCTGTAAAGCAAAAGACACCATCATCAACACAAAACAAATGCGACAGATTGGAAAGTACCTTGAATAAGCCACTCTGTCATAGAGGGCTAATATCCAGTATATATAAAGAACTTAAGAATCTAAAAAGTAAGAAAGCAAGTAATCTAATTAAAAACTGGGAACAGAGCTTAACAGAGAATTCTCCATAGGGGAATATCTAATGGCAGAGAAACACTTAAAGAAATGCTCAACGTCATTAGCCATTAGGGAAATAGAAATCAAAACAACCCTGAGATTTCAACTTACACCCATCGGAATGGCCAATACCAAAACCTCAACTGACAACATATGCTGTAGAGGTTGTGAAGAAAGGGGAACCCTCCTCCACTGCTGGTGGGAATGTGAACTTGTACAACCACCCTTCAAATCAATCTGGCTTTTACTCAGACATTTAGGAAGAGTGCTTCTTCAATATGCATCTATACCATTCCTAGGCATATATCCAAAAGATGCTCAAGTACACAATAAGGACATTTCCACAACCATTTTTTAAGCAGTTCTATTTGTAATAGCATAAAGATGGAAACAACCCAGATATCCCTCAACTGATGAATGAATACAGGAATTGTGGTACATCTACACAATGGAATATTACTCAGCAATGAAAAATAGGGAAATCATGAAATTTGCAGGCAATGATGGGAAATGGAAAGGATCATCCAGAGTGAGCTCTCTCAGAAGCAGAAAAACACACACAGTATATAGTCACTCATATAGACATATAATATAGGGTACACCTACTAAATTCTCTACACCTAAAGAAACTAATCAAGAGGGAGGACCCTGACTAAAATTCTCAATCCCTGTCCCAAAAGGCAAAGAGGATGGATATTAGAAGAAGTAGAAATCAGGGATCAAGTTAGGAACCCACCATAGAAGGCCTCTGAAAGGCTCTGCCCTGCACAGTATCAAAGCAGATCCTGAGACTTATACCTAACTGTGGGCAATGTCCATGGAATCTTGTGTAAGAAGTGGTAAATAGTAAGATCTGGGAAGAACAGGAACTCCACAATGAGAGCAACAGAAACAGAAAATTTTAACACAGTGGTTTTTCCAGAGACTCATACTCCAACTAAATACCATGCAAAGAGATTACCTATGACCCCAGCACAGATGTTGCTCATGGAAGTTCAGTGTCCAAGTGGGTTCCATAGTAATGTAAAGAGGGACTGCTTCTGACATAATCTGATTGGCCTGCTCTTTGATCACCTTCCGCTGGGAGGGGGGAGCAGCCTTACAAGGCCACAGAAGAAAACAATTCAGCCACTCTTGATGAATTCTGATAAAATAAATTCAGAAGGAAGGAGAGGAATAACTTCACTATTAGTGAACTTGGGGAGGGGCAACTGTGAAGGAGGGGGATGGAAGGTAGGATTGGGAGGGAACAGGTGGTTATGGGGGATACGAATTGAATAAATGTAATTAATAAAATTTAGAAAATAAAAAAAATATTTAAAAAAGAAGAAATTCAAGAAAGCTCATTCAAGCAACTTGATGGCTCACCTAAAAACCCTAGAAAAAAGAAGAAGCAGACATACCAAAAAGGAGTAGACACCTGGAAATAATCAAAGTCAGGGCTTAAACCAGTCAATTAGAAACAAATAAAACCATTGAAGAATCAATGAAACCAAGACCTGATTCTTTGAGAAAATTAACAAGATAGACAAACCTTAGCCAAAATAACTAAAAGTAAGAGAGACACCATCCAAGTCAACAAACTCATAAATGAAAAGGGGAACAAAATTACAGACACTGAAGAAATCTAAACAATCACTAGTACTTACTTCAAAAGTCTATGTGCCACAAAATTTGAAACTCTAAAAGAAATGGACAATTTTCTTGATCTATTCTATATACCAAAGCTGAATCAAGACCAGGTAAACTAATTAAATAATACTATATCTCCTAAGGAAATAGAAGAAGTTATCAAAATTCTTAAATCCAAAATTAGACTAGGACCAGATGATTTCACTGCAGAATTTTACCAGACCTTCAAAGAAGAGCTAACTCCATTTGTCTTCAAAATATTCCACAAAATAGAAACAGAAGGAACACTACTAAACTCATTCTATGAAGCCACAGTCACCTTGGTACCTAAACCTCACAAAAACGCAAAAAAGAAAGATAATTTCAGGCCAATATCCCTTATAAACATTGATGCAAAAATACTCAACAAAATACTTGCAAACTGAATCCAAGAACACATCAAAGATATCATCCACGATGACCAAGTAGGCTTCATCCCAAATATGGAGGGGTGGTCCAACAGATGAAAATCCATCAATGTGATCCATCATATTAACAAATTGAAAGAAAATAAAATATAAATGATAATCTCCTTAGATACTGAAAAAGTATTTAATAAATCCAAAACTCTATTCATGTTTAAAGTGGCTATATCCTGGAAACAAGTCAGTTATATGTACACAGTAAAGGCAATATAGAAAAAGCTGATAGCCAACATCAAACTAAACTGAGAGACATTTACAGCAATCCTATTGAAAACAGGGACAAGGCAAGACTCCCCACTCTCTCCTTATCTCCTCAGCATAGTTCTGTAAGTCCTTGTTAGAACAATAAGACAATTGAAGGAAATAAGGTGATGCAAATTGGAAAGGAAGAAGTCAAAGTATTACTATTAACAGATGATATTTTTTAATACCTGAGTGCCTACAAAAATTTTGCCAGGGAAAACCTACAGCAGATAAACATTTTCAGCAAAGTGGCAGGATACAAAATTAACTAAAAAAAATCAGTAGCCTTTTTGCATAAAAAAACCAAAAGGGCTGAGAAAGAAATAAGGGAAACAACACACTTATCAAAAGACATAACAAACATTGGTGAAATCCTAACCAACGAAGTCAAAGTCTTGAATGTAAAAAAAATCAAATCTCTGAAGAAAGAATGAGAAGAAGATATCAGAAGATGTAAAGATCTCCCATGCTCATGGCAGGATTAACATTTTAAAAATGATCATCTTACCAAAAGCAATCTACAGACTCAATGCAATTCCCATCAAATTACCAACACAATATTTTACAGACCTTGAAATAAAAATGATCAACTTTATATGGAAAAACAAGAAACCCAGAATTGCTAAAACAATGCTCCACAATAAAAAAAAAATCTTTGGGAGGTACCTCCATCCCTGATCTCAAGGAGTACTATAGAGCAAGAGTAATAAAAACTGTGTGGTACTGGCAGAGAAACAGAATGGTGGATCAATAGAACTGAAGAGAAGACCCAAAAATAAATCCTCACACTTACTGATTTTGACAAAGATGTCAAAACCATATAATTGAAAAAAGATAGCATATTCAACAAATGGTGCTGGTCTAACTGGATGTCCACATGTAGAAAAATGTAAATAGATCCATACTTATCACCCTGAACAAACATAAGTCCAAGTGGATCAAAGATCTCAGTATAAAACAGACACATTAAATCAGTTAAAAGAAAAATTGGTGAAGAGCCTTGAAATTTTTGGCACAGGAGACAACTTCCTGAAAAGAACACCACCAGCAAAAACTCTAAGAGCAACAATAATTAAATGGGAACTCATGATACTGAAATGTTTCTGTAAATCAAAGGACACTGTCATCAAAACAAAACTAATGCCTACAGATTGGAAAAAAATCTTCTCCAAGCTTCTATGTGACAGAGAAATGATATCCAGTATATATAAGGAACTAAAGAATTTGAAAAGCAACAAATCAAGTAATCCAATTAAAAACTGGGGATTAAAAAATAGAGATTTCTCCATAGAGTAAAATTGAATGGCAGAGAAACACTTAAAAAAATGCTCCACATCATTAGCCATCAGGGAAATGCCAGTCAAAACAACCCTGAGATTTCATTTTACATCCATTGATATTGTGGATCACACTGATGAATTTCTGTATATTGAACCATCCCTGCATACCTAGGATCAAGCCTACTTGGTCATAGTGAATGATATCTTTGATGTGTTCGTGTATTCTGTCAAAGACATAAAGTAGCTTAGTATGACCATAACCAAAGAAGTAAAAAAATTGTATGAAAAAAAAATTACATCTCAGAAGAAAAAATTAGAAAAAGATATTAGGAAATAGAAAGATCTCCCATGCTTATGGCTTGGCAGGATTAACATATTAAAAATGGTCATCTTACCAAAAGCAATCTACAGATTCAATGCAATTCCCCATCAAATTACAAACACAAATTATTTTATAAAACTTGAAAGAAAAATTCTTAACTTCCTATGGAAAAACAAGAAACCCCAAATTGCAAACATAATCCTTTACAATAAAACATTTTCTGGAGGTATCTCTATCCCAGATCTCAAGCTGTACTATAGGGCAACAGTTTCAAAAACTGCATGGTACTGGCGTAGAAATAGAGGGGTGGATCAATGGAACTGAATAGGAGACCCAGGAATAAAACCACATACTTATAGACACCTGAGTTTTGACAAAGATGCCAAAACCATACATTGGAAAAATGATAGCATCTTCAACAAATGGTGCTTTTCTAACTGGATGTTTACATGTAGAAAATGCAAATAGATCCATACTTATCACCTTGCACAAAACTACACTCCAAGTGGATCAAAGACCTCAACATAAAACCAGACACATTAAATCAGTTAGAAGAAAAATTGGGGAAAAGCCTTGAACTTTTTGGCACAGGAGACAACTTCCTGAACAGAACACCATTAGCACAGACTATAAGAGCAAGAATCAGTAAATGTAACCTCACAAACTGAAAAGGTTTTGCAATGCAAAAGACACTCTTATCAAAACAAAACGACTGCCTACAGATTAGGAAAGAATCTTTTCGAAGCCTATTTGTGACAGAGGGCTAATATCCTTTGTATATAAAGAACTAAAGAAGCTGAAAAGCAACAAATCAAGTAATCCAATTTAAAAAAGGGGAACAGAGCTAAACAGAGAGTTCTTGATAGAGGAATATTAAATTGCAGTGAAACACTCAACGAAATGCTCAACATCACTAATGATCAAGAAAATGCAAATCAAAACATCCCTGAGATCACATCTTAGAATGGCCAAGGTAAAAAACTTAAGTGACAGCACATGCTGGACAGGTTGTGGAGAAAGGGGAACTGTCCTCCACTGCTGGTGGGAGTGTAAACTTCTAACACTGCTGGTGGGAATGTAAACTTGTACAACCACTCTGGATATCAACCTGGTGCTTTAACAGACAACTAGGAAAAGTGTTTCATCAAGATTCAGCTATCTACCTGTAGGCATATATTCAAAAGAAGCTTAAGTACACACTAAGGACATTTGTTCAACCATGTTTGTAGCAGCATTATTTGTAATAGCCAGAACCTGGAAACAACCCAATTGGCCTCCAACTGAAGAACAGATACAGAAATTGTTTAGCCTCTAAACAATGGAATATTATTCATCAATAAAAAACAAGGAAATCACGAAATTTTCTGGTAAATTGTGGGAACAGGAAGTGAGGTATCCCATAATCAGAAAGACACACACAGCATATACTCTCTCATATAGATATATAATATAGGATAAACCTACTAAAATCTGTACACCTAAAGAAACTAATCAAGTGGGAGGACTCTGGCAAAATGCTCAATATCCATCCCAAAAGAAAAAGAGGAACGACATCATGAAAGACGGCCCGAAGGTTGTCTTCCGTCAGGGAGACCCCGTACCCAAAGATCAACGAGTCCAGTTGTTCGGATGCAACCAGCAAGAGGCTTTATTGAGTACATGGGTACCCGGGGCGACAAAGTCTCTTGGAAGACTTGCGCGCCTCTTGGTTGGGGTGACGGGTTTTTATAGGGCTCGGGAGCAGGAAGCGTGGTTACAGAAGCGAGAAGCATAGTTACAGGGGTCTTATTGGGTGGTTTGAACAAAGCCGTAGTTAAGTCACTACCCAGAACAGGGAAGGCGGGAAGGCAGATTGTGAGCCGAGTCAGCATTATGCTAGGACTTTATTCTTTCAAGCCTATGTTGGGAGGTCGAAGTACAGTGTGTTGGGGGTGTGGTGTAGTTTACAAGGTTCCCCGTTACTGCAACCCCTTCGTAGTAAGGGGGAGTTGAGACCAGGCATAGCCAGCATTCTTGGGTTTTGCTAGGATCAGTATAATTAAGCGTCTGGAAGGCTCCCTGTATTAGACCAAGCAGTCTATCACCTGTACTTGATCGGAGAAATCGTGGTGTGGGGAAAGAATGCAGCGAGGTAGCTCTCCCCTCAGGGAACTTACTGCTATACTGCGCCTACTCTACATAGTGTTAACAATCGCTGCTTATCTTTTGGTCTCTCATTTCCCCCTTTCCTATGATCATTTGAAGACCCAATCTTGGGTCTTCCAGATATGACCCCTTGTATCTTATAGATTTATTTTTTTATAATGGGATCTGGGGTCCCTTCAGGGTGGATATAGGTGTAGTAAGCCAAGGAGAACTATTACAGGATCCTTCTAGGCTTTTAGCCCAGTTGCTGCAATATTAGTGTCCATTTCAGCTAAGCAGATATCCAAGAGAATAGCTAATGCCAGGGAGCCCGTTTTGACTTAGCATTTCAGCCTGCTAGGGGGGATTTGGGCATAGATCCGTCTTCTGGAGCTTCTTTTTTTCTAAATAAGGTATCTAGTGCTCTGTGGTTCTAGCTAATGAGCTGATCAATGAGCTAACAGTCGATCTAATTGTCTTTTCTCTAGCTGCAAAGCTACCGTAAGCTTAGCATAGCCGTCAAGGTGTTCAGAGACCTGAGAAGGATAAATTATAAGCTAAATAAATACCAATCCATGTGCCAATCAAAATGACAGGGATGACTAGTTAGCCCATTACCTAGGCAGTGTCCCTGGCTCCTGTGTTTCAGCATCCTGAACAGACGCAGTTCTGCCAGGCACATAAGATGAGAGACTGTTTCTGTGGAGAAAGAAATGAGAGAATGGCCTCACCTCGCCCTTAGCAATGTGAAACATTGACTCCAGGTGTCCACAGTTTTGGCTGGGCCCTAACAGTGGGCCAGTTGAGGCAGTATTGCCCAGTGGTTAGCATACCACAATCCAGAGTTGCAGTCATCTGTCGTTGTGCCCAAATCTTCTCGGAGACCTTGGGGAAGCTACTGCCAGGATTGCAGGACTTCCTGTCACAATAAGCTTACACATGTTAAAATGCCTAATTCAGATTTCTGACAAGCTTGAGGGCCAGCATATCCGAGTTACTCTGTTTTTATCATCTGCTCTAAACTGTGTCCTATAAAACAGAATGCTATGATCTCTGATTCTAGCATATTTTCGAGATGCATGTCCTAGAAGTATATATTTTAAGACAAATAGACAAGAGACTAGGTAAGGCTCAACTGCAGTATTTAGCATGACTTTAAATCTGTTCTTTCTGAACTAAAATCAAAGCAAGCCTTTTAATCGGATACAGTTTATAGAGAGGCTAGCTAATCTTGCTGCTCCTACCACTTGCATTAAAATTGAACAGTAAAAAGCTTTGCATTTAGCACTAATGACTAAACATATCTCCAGGACCAGCATGGCGGCTGGCCACATGTAACCGAACTGAGCTGGAATCCCTAAACAAACATGGCAGCCAAACTACAGCTTTACCCGCTCTCTATTGCTGAACCATCATGGAGGCTGGCCATGTGCTAGCATTAGCACAGGCTGTGACTGACAATACCAAACATGGCCATTAGGTGCTGATGATACAGCAAACAGTTTGGAGCTTCCATAATCCCCCACAACCAAAAGTTCCCAGTAATCGAACAAGCTTTAGAACCAACTGCATAACAGAACAATTTTAAACTGTAATTATTTTAGCCATACCAAACCTATCAGCTAGAATTTTTTCCTTAAAAGAGCATAAAAAACATTTTGTGATGAGGAATCACCAGCCTTTTAAATGAAGTATAACATTTTAAAATACAGTTTTTCTTTAAATCATATTAACTCTCTGGCTTTTTATAACACATCCACTAACCTTCTGCAACATGCTATATACCTTCAGATTTCTAGCTTTTCTTTTCTGGCTTAACCAGACATGCTTACTTTTTTGCTCTCTTTCTTGCTTGTCAGACAACATAAAAACTCTCACTAAAATCCTTTCCATTCTGACATGATCCTGCTGAAGCCCAGAGTCTACGTACGATTTGCTTTTTATAGGCAAAGCAAAAGCAAGTTACATTAATATAAAGAGGAGTTCTGAAACTGCCAAATTTTTAAAAATAACTTTCCTGTATCTGATAACATAAAGGTAACAACCAAACTCTAAGGAACTTAGAACAAGCTTTAAGGAACTTGGTGAAACTTCCCCTCTTCTTTGTCTCAAGATAAAGAAAAGGGTGTAAACATGTTTTTTTATAAACAAAGCAGCTTATCAAACAAACAGCTCTCCATAAGATACATTTTAAAAACTGCAATTTTCTCAGTCATTGTCATACCCAAATGTCTGATAAACTTTAAACAATTTTTTAAAACCCGTTTTTGCAATATTAAAACAAAGTACCCGTTTTGTAGAAGTCACAAGGCATAAACATAATCTTTAAAATTAAAACCAGATTTTAAAACCAGAATTTACCAGTGCAAGCAATTTAATTTTTAAAACCAATACCAATTTAAAATAAGCTATCCTTTTAACCTAGAAGGAAATGAGATTTGACCAAGGTTTTTCTTTTTTTTTTTTTCCCCATACCAAGATGGCGGTTACATTATAAAATCACATGGTGAAGTCAACATGGCGGTGAGACACTGAGACACTTTAGACCACGGGGCAACCTATGCAATATGCGCTAATGGATCTAATAAAGCGCATAGGCACACATTTTAAACAAGTTTCGGGAGACCTTTCAGAACAGAAAACAAAAGGTAGACAGACAAACAACACTCACTACACTTATGACAAAAATCAGGCAGACAGAAGACAACACAAACCGCGCGGTACGAGATCGGCGCCAAAGTGAAAACAAAAATTCAGATGGAGACCGTGTCGGAGGTCTGGTTCCTCAGTCTCCCAGATGAAGCACATAGCCTTCAGTCAGGGGCATCGCCCCAAAGAATCCGATTCGGCTCGAGTTTCCAGACAGGAGGGAACCCAAGAAGGGTTACCTTTCAGACAGGGAAGCAAATGATTCCCCTACCAGGCACTCCTGAGACGTCTCCCAGGAGGCACGGAAAAGAAGTCCGAGCCCGTCGGCTCCTTCTAGTTTCCGTCTGATACAGATGACCTGGCCAAGTCCAGACCACGGGGGGACTCGAACCCCCTGAAAACGAACTCACAAAGACAGACCATTTAACACAACGATACACAAGACTTACAGAACAAAAAGCCAGCAGTCTTACCTCCTGACGCTGGGTCGGTGGTCCCTGGGCAGGGGTCTCAGATCCCGGACGAGCCCCCAAATGAAAGACCCCGAAGGTTGTCTTCCATCAGGGAGACCCCATACCCAAAGATCAACGAGTCCAGTTATTCGGATGCAACCAGCAAGAGGCTTTATTGAGTACATGGGTACCCGGGGCGACAAAGTCTCTTGGAAGACTTGCGCGCCTCTTGGTTGGGGTGACGGGATTTTATAGGGCTCGGGAGCAGGAAGCGCGGTTACAGAAGCGAGAAGCATAGTTACAGGGGTCTTATTGGGTGGTTTGAACAAAGCCGTAGTTAAGTCACTACCCAGAACAGGGAAGGCGGGAAGGCAGATTGTGAGCCGAGTCACGTACCCAGAACCGGGAAGGCGGGAAGGCAGATTGTGAGCCGAGTCAGCATTATGCTAGGACTTTATTCTTTCAAGCCTATGTTGGGAGGTCGAAGTACAGTGTGTTGGGGGTGTGGTGTAGTTTACAAGGTCCCCCGTTACTGCAACCCCTTCGTAGTAAGGGGGAGTTGAGACCAGGCATAGCCAGCATTCTTGGGTTTTGCTAGGATCAGTATAATTAAGCGTCTGGAAGGCTCCCTGTATTAGACCAAGCAGTCTATCACCTATACTTGATCAGAGAAATCGTGGTGTGGGGAAAGAATGCAGCGAGGTAGCTCTCCCCTCAGGGAACTTACTGCTATACTGCACCTACTCTACATAGTGTTAACAATCGCTGCTTATCTTTTGGTCTCTCAATCAGAAGAAAGACAAAACAGGGACCATCTTAGGATCTTGCCACAGAGGGCCTCTGAAACCCTCTATCCTGAAGACTATCAAAGCAGATGCTGAGACTTATGGCCAATTGTTGTGAGAAATGCATGAATTCTAATGAAAGAAGAGGGAAGTAGTAAAATTTGGAGAGGACAGGAGCTATACAAGGAGAGCAACAGAACCAAAAAATCTGACCACAAGATTCTTTCCTGAGACTCATACTCGAACCAAGTAGCATGCCTGGAGATAAACTAGAACCCCTGCACAAATTTAGTCTATGGCATTTCAAAGTCCAAGGTGGTTCCATAGTAATTGGAACGTGGACTACCCCTGACATGAACTGATTGGCTTGATGTTTGAAAATCACACACTGATAGGGGAGCAGCTTTACCAGGCCACAGACAAAGACAATGTGGCCACTCCTATGAGATCTGATAAACTAGAATAAGAAGGAAAAAGAGGAAGTCCTCCCATATCAGTGGACTTAGGGAAGGGCATGACTGGACAAGGGGGATGGATAGTGGGATTGGGAGGGGAGGAGAGAGGGTTATATGTGGGTAAACAACTTGAATAAAGTATAATTAATAAAAATTAAAATTAAAAAAATATTAAAAATATAATTTCTTTTGGAGTTATATTATAGGAGGGTGTGATTGGAGGTTGATATGAAAATAAAAGTGACCAGACAGAATGGAGTCTCCGTCTCTCAGTCTAGGTCAATTTGTTTCTGTTGGTCTCTGTATATTTCTGAATCAATTTCTCTAGCTCTTTCTCTCTCTCTGTCTCTGCTACCCACTCTCTGCCTGCCACTTGTGGTTCAGTATGAAAATCTCTCAGTTCTGCTGAATGACTACAACAAGATGACTGCTTGCTGACATGTCATTCTGGATGGTCTCTGTAAAAGTATGTGCAAGGTCCCAATTAGACAATTTTTATTCAAAGATTTGCCTTGGTAAAGGAGGATTTTCACAGTAAGTAATTCACTGACTGAGGACATATCTGTGTATTTAACAAATAATAATGGAATCTGTGATAATGTGAAACTCACATGTCAAGGACTGCTGACTTTCTTAAAGACCACTTGAAGAAATATGTGACACTTTTCCTTAACTAAGAGTCTTGGACACAGGAACTGTCATCTCTGTGATCTCTGTTTTCAGCTGCCCAAATTGAAGCATGTAGGGCTGCTCAGACTTTCTCTCAAGGAATCTCTTCACTTGTTCCTGTTAATAAGTGGCTTCTGAAACTTTTATTGCCTTTAACATGTGTCACGACATTATTCTCTGTCTCAGCCAATCAGTTCCTGAGAGAATCTTGAGGTTTCTACGGAGATGAGTGAACAAACATTCCTCAGGGTACAATATCTCTGATCATGTGCAGACTTGACTCTTTCTTGTGAAACCTAACAAACCTTTATCTCATCCCTTTATCCAGATACCACACCTTTACTCCTGTTTATCTTTTTGACAGTATCAGGTAGGGAATGAAACTTTAATGTTCATTGAATTGGACATCTTCCTATGTACGGAAGCTTCACAGTGATGTGGGATTAAGGAGAATGTACCAAATGACAACGTGCTCTCCTACTGTGTTCTTGGATTTGAAACTTTCTAGATTGTGACTTTGAACTGAGCCTTTACTGGCTTACTCATTAAATGTACCTTCATATTCTTATAGATATAATAGGAAGTCCTGGCCTAGGGTTCCCTGAGGAATTGAGTCTTTATATCAGGGAAAAGAGAAGGAAACCAGACAATTCTTGGGACTGGTTTGACTGAAGCAGAGAAATATCTGTGAGTTTAAAAGGAGACATGAGGGGCAATAAAGGATTTAACAGCTGGTACTGTTCCACACTAGTGTTGCTTACCCTCTATGAGCAGGGTTGCCTTGTCTGAACTGGTTGGATTGGCAGCTATGTCCTATTCAGTTGTGATTGAGCAATTTTCTTTGTCTTGGTTTACAGTTCAAACTAGTCCTTCAGGACAGAGAAATATGCCCCTGTTATATGCCTAGGACACACAAGCAGAAGTATTTCCTGCAGTGGTCCTTCAGGCAAACACTCCAAATGTGATGTTATTGGCAGGACTGTTCATTCAGATATGCCACCTGATCTCATAATGTCTGAAGTAGCTGTATAACCCCTAGTTCATGGTAGGATTTTCTGCTACATAATGAGTTCCTCGAAAGAATGCCTTACAAAGTTAAACTCTGTCCTCCTTTAGTGGAATTTTTCTCTACATTAAAAGTCATTACAAAAGTGGTCAACATGTCATTTTTATTGTTTATCTGGGAAATTCATATACTATGCATTACACTCCTGTTCCATTGCTTCCAGGTTCAAATTCCTACCCATGTGTCACACTAAATATTTTTTTACTGAAAATACATTAATTTTAGTATGTGATGTTCATATACTAATTGAAACTTGATCAAAGTCTTGGTGCCAACTCCCTTAAAGCAAAGTGAGTTCATACTTGCTTCACACTGGTACCAACCCCAAGAAAAAGCCATCAGTCTTGAATAGCTGCATAATTCATCAACTTAATCATTTTTTCTTATATAATTATTTATTACATATTGTTCAATTTGTATCCCCTCTCCTTTCCCTTCCCTCTTCTATTTGTCCCATGCACCCTCCTTTTTCTAGTTCCATGCTCTTTCTCTAGTTCCTTCATAGCGGAGATTCTCCTCCCACTTCCATCTGACCCTAGCTTCTCAGGATTTCATCAAGGCTGGCTGCATTAGCTTCCTCTGAAGTCTGATTCTCAGGTCATTGTTCTCCTTGTGTTCTCAATTGTCCTACTTATGACACTCTTCCTGCCTCCTCTCCTGCAGGCTTCTCAGAGCTCTGAGTGGAGAGAGGATTTCAAAATGAAATACCATTTAGAGCTGGGTATTTTAAGTTCTCTCTCTGCATATCAGAACTTGGCTCATTGTATGCAATCACATTTGATGCATAAGGAAGCATCTCTTTGGATCCAAAAATATGGCTAAGATCAATCAGTTGAGGGCAGAGAACAGCATATTTTAATAACAACATCCTCAGTTTCTTGAAATTTTCCATAGAATGCCCTGGCTCAAGAGCTCAATTCACTGCCACCCAATCAACCTAGTAGAAGACTGGTTTTGTGACAATTAGATGGCCTATTGGAAATTTATCCCCCACTATTAGGAGACCTGCTATTAAGTGAATACATGTCATTTTTTTTCTTTCTGCATTTTAGTTACTTTACCCAGGCTGATTTTTCCTGGTTTCATTTATTTGCCTGAAAATATCATGATGTCATTTTCTTAGCTATTTGAATACTACTTCATTATGGATACCACATTGTCTCCAAAGGAGATTTTCCATCCTGTTCTTTAGAACTTGGAATTTATTTGGACTTTAATCATTGTATTGAATGAGAAACTATCAGGATAACTATGTTCTTTTAGCCTAGATGTCCCTCCATCTTCTTCTACTTCCAGGTGATTTGAATTGCAATGTTCCCATGAATCTTAGTCAAAAGTGAGGAAATGCATGGGAAGGTTTAAGAGGTTTGGCCTCGTTATATAATATAATTACTATTGGAATTACATTGTAGAAGGTTGTGCTTTGAGGTTGATATCTAATGAAAGTGACCAGAGAGAATTGATCTCGTTCTCTATGTCTCTGTCAATATATATCTTTGTTTCTCTAGGTCTTCATCTCTCTATTTCTGAGTCTATCTCTCTGGCTCTTTCTCTTCCTGTCTCTCAATCTCCCTCTCTCTACCTACTAGTAGCTTGTGGTTCAGTGTGAAAAGCTCTCATTTCTGCTGAAGGACTACAACAAGTTGTCTGCTTGCTGATGTGACATCATAGATAGTCTCTGTAAAAATATAAGCAAGGACCCAATTAAACACTTTTCGTTCAAAAATTTGCTTTGGTCAGTGTGTGTTTTCCCAGTAAGTAATTCACTGACTGAATATATATCTGTGCATTTTATAAATTATATTGGAATCTGTGATGTTATGAAAGTCACATGTCAGGAACAAGGACTTTATTAATGACCATTTGAAAGAAATATGTGACAGATTAACTGAACTAAGAATCTTGGTCACTGAACCATCATCCTAGGTTGTGTGCTTACAGCTACCCAGATTGAACCATGTCTGGCTGCTCAGCCTTTCTCTCAAGCAGGCTGTCCACTTGGATTTTTTAATACCTTGCTCTGGAGACTCTTACTGGCTTTCAACTGTTTCATGACATCATTTTCCCTCCCAGCCAATCAACACCTAAACATTGTCATTTCATTGGGAAATCATGATGAATTTTGAATTCATGATGCAGTTGTGGTGTCATAATAGCATTGTGATGTCATCATAGCATTTGATATCCTAATATCATTGTGAAGTCTTACTGTTGTGAAGTCATAATAGTTTTTTTATTTCAAAATTCCATTTGATGTCATAACACAATCATGTTGAAATATCTTTGTGAAGTCATAATAGCATTGTGATGTCTTAATAACATTGTGAAATCATAATACCATTGGGATGTCATAATATTGTAACTTCATAATAGTATTATCATGTTATAATATCTTTGTGATGTTTGAATAGCATTGAGATATCATAATAGCATTTTGATATGATAAGAGCATTGTAATGTCATAATAGCATTGGGATGTCATAATATCATTGGAAAATCATATTTTTGTGAACTCATAATAGCATTGTAATATCATAATTCCATTGTGATCTCATAACCCAATCCCTTGGTAAGAGCATTTTGATGTCATAATAGAATTGTGATGTCATAATAGCATTGTGATATCATAATAACATTGTAAAATCTAAATACCATTGGGATGCCAAACATTGTGATATCACAAAAGTATTATGATGTCATAATACCTTTGTGATGTTATAACAGCATTGTGATTTCATGTCATTGTAATGTCATAATAGCATTGAGATATCACAATAGAATTTTGAAGCCATAAGAGCATTGTGATGTCATAATACCATTGTGATGTCATATCATTGTGATGTCATATTAACATTTTTGAAGTCATAATAGCATTGTGATTTTTATAATAGCATTGTGATGTCATTATAGCCTTGTGATTCTCAAAACTCTTTTGTGATATCATAAAACAATCATGTCATAATAGCATTTTGACTTCAAAATAGCTTTGGAATGTCATGATGAATTTTAATGTCATAAAACCATTGTGATAGCATACTCCCATTGTGATGCCATCAGAGCATTGTGATGTCATAATTCCTTTGTTATGTCATTCTATCATTGTGATGTCAAAATGCCACAGTGATCTCATAATAGTATTTTGAGAGTATAATGCCATTATGATATCAAAATTCCATTGAGATGTCATAATAGCATTTTGAAGCTAATATACCATTGTGATGTCAGCATGAGGTCATATTACCTTTGGGATGGCATAATAAAATTGTGATATCATAATACCAATATGATTCATCATAGAATTGTGATGTGATAAATTGTGATATCATAATACAAGTTTGATGTCATCATTGCATTCTAATATCATAATAGCATGGTGATATCATGAAACTATTGTGATGTCATAATTCCATTGTGATGTCATCATAATATTGTTAAGTGACAATAACATTGTGAAGTCATAATACCATTGTGATGTCAAAAGCATTTGAATGATAAAATAACATGATGTCATTATACAATTGTGATATAATAATTGAATTATTAATATGATATAATGCCATCATTGCATTGTGGTGTCATAATAGCATAGTGATATCAAAATAGCATTGTGATGTCATCATAGCATCAAGATGTTCTAATATAATTGTAAAATCATACAGTTGTGAAGTCATAATAGTATTGTGAAATTGTAATAACATTGTGATGTCATTATATCATTGGGATGTCAAAATTCCATTGTGATATCATACCACAATCATATCATAATAGTATTGTGATATCATCATAGCATTGTGAAGTTACTTACATTGTGATGTCATAATTCCCATTCTGAGGTCATCATAATATTGTGATGTCAGAATACGATTGTAAAGTCATAATACCATTGTGATGTCAAAAAGCATTTTGAAGATAAAATAACTGTGATAACATTATACCATTGTGATGTTATAATTCCATTGTAATATTATAAGATATGATGTAATCACTGCATTGTGATGTCATATTAGCATGGTGACATCAAAATAGCATTGTGATATCAAGTAAATGTGATGTCCTAATATCATTGTGAAGTCATACTGTTGTGAAGTCATACCATTGTGATGTCATATTTCCATTGTGATAGCATACCACAATCATGTTGTTATGTTATAATTCCATGGTGATGTCATAATAAAATTGTGTAGTCCTACTAGCATTATTATGTCATTTTAGCATTGTAAAGTCATAATAGCATTGTGAAATCCTAACACATAATAGCATAATAGCATTCTCATATTATCATAGCATTGAGATGTCCTAATGTAATTTTAAAGTTATACTGTTGTGAAGTCAGAAAAGCAATGTAATATTGTTATATCATAATTCCATTGTGATGTCATTATACAATCATGTTGTAAAAGCATTGTAATGTCATTACAACATTGTGATGTCATAATACTATTGGTAGATCTTGATACAATTTTGATGTCATTGTAGCAATGTGATGTCCTAATGTTACTGTGATGTGATAAAAGCTTTGAGATATCATCATATCATTGTGATGACATCATACCATTGTGATCTCATAATAGCATTGTGATTCCTAAATTAATTGTGAAGTCATACCTTTGGGAAGTTATAATATCATTGTGATGTCATAATGGCATTATGATGTCATAATTCCATTCTGATATCATAAAACTATCATGTTGCAATAGCATTCTGATGTCATCATAACTTTGTGAGGTCATCATAAAGCATTGTGATTTCATAAAACATTGTGTTATGTCACAATTCTATTGTGATGTTTTAAATCATTGTGAAGTCATAACACAATTGTGATAGCATAAAAGCATCGTGATGTCATAATATCATTGTCATGTCATCATAACATGGTGATATCATAAAAGCATGTGATAAGACCATTGGGATGTCACAATATTGTGATGTCTTAATAGCATTGAGATATCATCATAGCATTGTCAAGTCAAAATAGCATTGTGATGTCATAATACTATTTTTGAAGTCATAATAGCATCATGATAACATGATAGCATTGTGATGTCCCAATAAAATTGTGAAGTCATCTTGTTGTGAAGTAATAAAGCATTGTGATTTTATTACTTTGCATTACTTTGTTATAATACCATTGGGATGCCATGACACCATTTTGACATCATGAAAGCATTGTGATATCCTTATACTATTGTGATTTTAATACCATTGTAAGAGCCTTTCAATATCAAAATTCCTTTGTGATATCATACCACAATCATTTCATAACAGCATTGTGATGTCATAATAGCATTGGATGACATGATGAATTTTGATGTCAAAATGACAATGTGTTATCATAATAGCATTGTGATGTCATTATAGAATTGTGATGTTGTAATAGCATTGTGACATCATTGCACATTTGTGGTGTCATAATACCATTGTGATATTAAAATTCCATGTGATATCATAGTTCCATTGTGATGTCATAGCACAATCATGTCTTAATAGCATTATGATTTCATAATAGCATTGGGATGTCATGATGAATTTTTGTGTTATAATGCCATTGTGATGTTATAATAGCATTTTTAAAGTCATTATAGAATTGTGACATCATAGCACAATTGTGATTTTATAATACCATTGTAATGTCTTAGTATTATGTAAACACACCATTGTAATATCATAATGCCGTTGTGATGTCATAATAGCATTAAGTCATCATTACATTGTGATATCATGTTAGAATTGTTATGTCATGTGATGTCATATTACCACTGTGATGTCACAAAACTATGTTTAAGTCATAATAACATTGTGATGTATAATACTATTTTGATGTCATAATAGCATTGTTAGGTCATAATAGCATTGTGAAATCATAACAGTATTATGATGTCATAATAGCATTGTGCTGTCATCATGAGATTGTGATGACATAATAGCATTATGATAGCATAATACCACTGTGATTTCTTAAAAGAATTGAGATTCATACTTTTGTGATGTCATAATAGCATTGTTGTGTCATAATTTCATAATTCCCTTGTAATGTACTAAAACTATCTTATTGCAATAGTATTGTGATGTTGTTATAGGATCGTGATGTCAAAATTCCATTTTGATGTCATGTAAAATTATGTCATAGTATCATTGAGGTGTCATAAAATTATGATGTCATAATAGCATGTGATGTCATGACATTGGAATGTCATCATAGCATTGAGATCTCATACCTTTGCTGAACTCCACGATGACACAGTAAGCAAGTCCTAAAGAGTTCTTCCTTCACATATATGTCTGTAAAATATTCTTAGCCAGAAGGCTGAAAATGATGCTCTAACATTATAGAAAGTTATGGGTGACGACTGTTCAGGCAGCTAACAGTTTCTGTCAATATTTTTTATTTTTTGAAGCTGCTAACATGCACTTCCTATTTACTCTAATAACTCTAATTTTATTCCTTCTCAAGTCTCTGATAGGGTTGAAGACCAAATAAAATAGTTATGGTGCCACAATTAACCTTGAGTTGTTTAGAGGTTAAGAATATGTTTCATATAAAATCTAAATGTTAGGAAACGATGAGGGCTTAGAGATTTAGGATGGAGTAACTATCGGCCAGAATTGTGTTCTAGGTTAACTAAATATAACCACATTCTGTGTGTTCATTTGCTTATACAGCTCTATAAGATTAACAGCAGCTTTACCAGAAGATATACCAAATGTAAATATTAATCGACACATGCAATAGAGATGTCATACAATTGTGATGTCATAATACCATTGTTAAATCACAATAGAATTGTAACATCTTAATACCATTGTGAGGTCATAATACCATTGTGATGTCATAATAACTGTGATGTCATAAAAGCATTATGACATCATAATGGCATTATGAAGTCTTAAGAGCACTGAGATATCATGACCTCATTGTGAAAATCATAATACCTTTGGGTTGTGATAACACTGTGATGTCATCATAGCATTGTGATGTCATCATAGCATTGTGATGTCATATTATTTTTATGCACATTAGTATTGTGATGTCATTATAGAAATGTGATGTCATAATACCACTGTTATGGCATAATAAAATTGAGTTGTCATACCATTTTGATATCATCATAGCATTGTGAGGTCATGGTAGCATTGTGACATCATAATAGCATTTGATGTCATAATACAATTGTGATGTCATGATAGCATTTTAGTTTCATTATATCTGTGATATCCTAATAACATTATAAAGCCATACATTTCTGATATCATAATAAAAATGTGGTGTCATAATAACATTGTGATGTCATATCAATGTATTTTTCATAACATTGAGACTTCATACAATTTTAATGTCATTATAGCATTGTGATGTCATAAAAACAGTGAATCTATAATACAATTGTGATGTCATAATAGCATTCTGATGTCATAAGAGCATTCTGTTGTAATAATAGCGTTGTGATATCATATCTTTGTGATGTCCTAATACCATTGTGAACTCATATAATTATGAAGTCATAGCATTTTGACATCATAATATCAGTGTGATGTCAAAATACCATTGTGATGTCATATTATAATTTTGAAGTCATCATAGCATTATGATGACATAATGCCACTGTGATGTCATAATCACATTATGATGTGATATCTTTGTGATATAATAATAGCATTGTGATGTCACATACCATTGTGATGTTATACTACCAAAGTGATGTCACAATTGTATTGTGATATCATATAATTGTAAAGTCATAAATCCACTTGGATGTCATAATATTATGATATCATAATAGCATTTAGGTGACATACCATCATGATGTCATTATAGCATTTCAATGTCATAATACCATAGCAATGTTGTCAAAACAGAATTTTGATCTCATAATACCATTGTGATATGATACTATTCCTGTGATGTCAGGATAGAACTGGTATGTTCTAATTACTTTCTTATGTTATTTTAATTGTGTTGTTATAATTCTATTTTGGTATCATACCATATGATGTCATAAAATCAGTATGAGATCCTAATGACATTGTGAAGTTATAATAGTACCAAGATGTCATGACACCACTGAGATGATATAAAACCATTATGATGTTATAGAAAATTGTGATGTCATAATACAATTGTGATCGCATAATATAATTGAGAGATCATAAAAGTATTGTGATGTCATATCATTGTGTTCTCATGGTACCATTAATATATCATACCATGTGATGTCATAATAGCATTGAGATGTCATAATAACATTGTGATGTCATATTAGCATTGTGATGATGTAATACAATTGTGATTTCATAATTGCATTTTGAGATCATAATACCATTGTGATTCAAAATTACAGTTTTATGTCATAACACAACAATGTAATAGCATTTCTAGGTCATACTATTGAGATGTTATAATAGTATTGTGAAATAGTAATAACATTGTGACATCATAATATCATGGTGAAGTCAAAATACCATTGTGATATCATATAGCACTGTGAAATACCTTGTGATGCCATACTATTGTAATATAATTATATCATATAATATCATAATACCACTGAGATATCATATAAGCATTGTGATGTCAAAATACCATTGTGAAATAATACCTTTATGATGTCATAGCATACTGACATCATTATAACATTATGATGTCATAATAGCATCATTATTTCTTAATAATATAATAGCATTGTGATGTCAAATGAGCAATGCGTTGTCAAAATACTATTTTTTAGGTCATAATACTATTTTGATGTTAAAATTCCATTGTAATGTCACTCCACAATCATATCGGAATAGCATTGTGATGTTATAATATAATTGTGGGGTCATACTATCATTGTGATATCAAAATGCAATTGTGATATCATAATAGCATTTTGAGGTCATATTGAAATTCTGATTTCAAAATTTTACTGTGATATCATAATGCCAATGTGAAGTCATAATAGAATGATATCATAATACCATTGGGATATCAAGACACCATTATTATGTCATAATACCATTGTGATGTCATAAATAGCACTGAGTTGTCATGATACCCTGTGATGACATGATACCATTGAGATGTCATAATAAAGTTGTGCTGTCATAATAGCATTGACATGCTATAATATCAATGTGATATTATAATGACATTGGGATCTCATAATACCATTGTGAATTAATATTACCATTGTGATGTCATAATAGCATTTTGATGTCATAATATCCATGTGATGTCATAATAGCATATTGAGGTCATAACCTTATTGTGATGAGATAATATCATTGTGATGTCATCATAGCATTGTTATGTTGTCATAGCATTGTTGGTATAATGTTCTTTTGAAATGTATACAACTTACCCTTGTTCATTCAAATGCTGATTTCTATGCCCCATTCCCTGCTTTCAATCTGAAGATGGCATTGTGATACTTCTTTTAAGCATCCTCTCTCAACTTTGTGTAAAAAGGCCAGAATAAAGTAGCTAGGCAAAATGTTGAGCAATAGGAGGAGCCAGAGTGCAGGAAATATGTGGGAAGAAAGAGGGCAAGGAAACAGAGCTTGGAGAGCAGAGAATGAGGAGAGATCTTGGAACAGTGTGGAGAACATGAACCAGACCCAAGACTTCAAAAAAAAAGCAAGTATAATGGGTAAAATATAAATATTAGGAAACTATGAGGGCTAGAAGGTTTAGGAGAGAGTAACTAATTGACCATCATTGTGTTCTATGTTAACTAAATAAACCCAGTCTCTGTGTGGTGAATTGGTTATACAGTTTTTAAGGTTTAACAGCAGGCATTACCAATAGTAAATATAAATCATCACCTATGCCATATCATTTTGAAGCCATTATACCATTGTGATGGCATAACACTATTGTGATATTTAATCATTGTGAAGATATAATAGCATTATAATATCTAAATAGCATTGTGATTTTATAATACATTGGGATGTCATATGCCCTTGTGATATCATGGACACATTGTTATGTTATCATATCATGGTGATGCAATAATACCATTGTGAAGTTATCATAGCATTGTAATGTCACACTCATTGTAATATCATGATATCATTCTGATGTCATAAAACATTGTGATAATATAATAGTTTTTTGAGGTCATAATGCCACTGTGAAGTGAAAATTCCTTTTTGATGTCAAAACACCCATGATTTCATAATAGCATTGTCATGTCATAATACAATTGTGATATCATAATTCCATTGTGATATCATAATATTAATGTGATACCATAATAGCATCTTGATGTCATAAACCTATCATAATATCATAATACCATTGTGATGTTATCATAGCATTGTGATGTCATAATACCATTATGATGTCAAAATTCCATTTTGCTGTCATACCAGGCGATTTTATTAATGACCTCTTCAAAGAAATATGTGACACTATTCCTGAACTAAGAGACTTGGACAAGAACTGTCATTGCTGGGTTGTGTGATATCAACTGCCCAGATTTAGGTATGTAGAGCTGCTCAGGCTTTCTCTCAAGAGGTATACATAAGTGGTCAGTGAGGAACTCTCCTGTTCCTGGGGTCTACAGCTATACCTGAGCCTTCAGGACAGAAAAATGGGTCTATGGTATATGCCTAGGACAAAAGAGCATCTATGTTTACTTCAGTGGTTCTCCAGACAAACTCTAAATGTAGTGTTAGTGCCAGTACTCCTTGTTCAGTGGAATCTTTTATCCATTTTCACAGTCATTGTATAAGTTGTCAACATATTATTTTTACTGATTATGTGGGAATTTCATACAAAATACAATATACTCCTTTTCCATTGCCCCGGGTTCAAATTCATAACCATGTCTCACACTAAAAAAAAAAAAAAAAAAAAAAAAAAAAAAAAAAAGTTTAAAATACACCAATTTAAGTATGTGTTGTTCATATACTCTTTGGAACATGATCAGAGTCTCACTGCCAAAGTTCCTTAAAGAAAACTGAGTTCATCGTTGCTGTACCCTACAAATACCTCCAAGAAGACCATTGGTCCTGAGGAGTTATACTTCATCCCCTTGATTACAGTTTTTCTTTTATATATATTTGTTTTGATTTGCTCACTTTTTATCACCTCTGCTGCCCCCTCCCTCTTCTTCCAGTCAAACGCACCATCCTTCACCTACTCCTAAGCTCTTTCTTTATTTCCCTGAAAGGGGAGGTCCTCCTCCCCTTCTATCTGACCCTCGCTCATAAGGTGGTCATTGAGGCTGGCTGTATCATTTTGTTCTGTGGCCTGCCTCTCAGGGCATTGTTCTCCTTGTGTCCTCAATTCCCTCTACTTAGGACACTCTTCCTGCCTCCTCTCCTGTAGGCTTCCCAGAGCTCTGATGGGAAGGAGAATTTCATAGGGAAATCCTATTTAGAGCTGGTTATTTTAAGGCCTCTCTGTGCATAATATCGGACTGAGGTTTTTTATAATCAATTCAATTGATGCAGGAGAAAGCATCTCTGTAGATCCAAGAACATGGCACTGATCTATCAGTCAAGGGCAGAGAGCAATATATTTAAATAACAACACCCTGGGTTGTTTGAAAATTTCTCTAGGATGCTCTGGCACCACAACTCAATTAATTGGCACCCAAAACCCCAAAAGGAATACTTGCTTGCTTATAATAGATGGCCTATTGGAACTTTATCTCCTACTGTGAAGAGCCGGGGTTTGGTTGCCATGGCGCTGGCTTCCGCCCTCAAAACTGGTAAACCGTTATGACCGTTTGGCAAGAGTCCTCACGAGCCCAGCCCGGGGCATCATATGGGGTGATGGGTGAGCAGCCAATCAGGGAATGATACGTCATCTCACACCACTCTGGTGCAAGCAGGGCTTATATAAACAGCGCCACTTCGGGGCTCGGGGTCTTCCTCCTTTCATCGTTTGACTGTAATAAAGCTTGTTGCAGAAGGATCCTGTTGTCCACGTGCGTTCTTGCTGGGGAGACGATGACGCGGGTCGCAACATCCCACTATTAGGAAACCTTGTAAAAAGTGAACACATACCATATTTGTCTTTCTGCACTTTAGTTATTTTACCAAGCATGATTTTTTCTGGTTCCATCCATTTGACTGAAAATATCATAATGTAATTTTCTATCTGAATAATACTTAATTATGGAAATATTACACATTTTTCCCAAAAGAAATTGTTTGTCCTGTCTTTAGATCTTTAAAGCTCTTCTATTTACAAGATTAGACCACATTGAGGAAATGTCTGAAAAAGTTTAGATGGTATGGCCCTGTTAAATGTAATTAAAGATCTCTCTGTGCATAATGTACCTTAATGCAATTCCTATTGGAATTCTTTCATAGGATGGTGTGCTTTGAGGTTGATATACCAATAAAAGTGACCAGAAACAATGGAGTTTCTGTCTCTCAGTGTCTGTGAATTTATGTCTTTGTTTTTGTCTGTCTCATTCTCTCTATTTCTGAATATTTTTGTATAGATGTTTTTCTTTCAGTCTCCCTCTCTAAAACTGCTGCTTATGGTTCAGTATGAAAAGCTCTCAATTCTTTTGAAGGACTACAAAAAGATGAGTGCTTGCTTATGTGACCTCCTGGATGATCTCTGTAAAAATTGGAGCAAGGTCACAATTTAAAGAATTTTATTTGAGGATTTGCCTTGGTCAGGGAGCATTTTCACAGTAAGTAATTCAATGACTGAGCACATATCTGTGCATTCAACAAATAATAGTGGAATATGTAATAATGTGAATGTCACATGTCAAGGGCACATGACTTAATTAATAAACACCTGAAAGAAATATCTGACCCTTTTCCTGAACTAAGAGTCTTGGATACAGGAATTGTCATTTCTGTGTTGTGTTCATTCAGCTCTCAGAAAGAGGCATGTAGGGCTGCTCAGCCTTTCTCTCAAGCAGGCTGTCTATTTGGGCCTTTTAAATACTGGCTTCTGAAACTCTCACTGGCTTTAACTTTTTACGTGACATCATTCTCCCTCTCAGCCAGTCAGTCTATGAGAAAATTTTGAAGTTTCCATAGGGATGAGTAAACAAATATCCTTTAGTATCCATTATCTCTGATCCTTGGCACAAGTTGCTTTTTCTTGTGAAACCCAACAAGCCTTAATTTCATCCCTTTATCCAGATCCCATACCTTTAGTGCTTTTTACCTCTGTGACAATGTCAGGTTGTAAATGACATTTTAAGTGTGCTTTTAATTCGACAGGTTCCTAAGTAGGGAAGCTTGAAAGTGATGAGGGGTTAAGGGGAATGTACCAAAAGAGAAGGTGGTCTCCTACTGTGGTCTTGGTTCTGAAATTTCCTAGGTTGTGAAGTTGAATTGAGCAGTTACTGGCATACTCACTAAAAGAACCTTTACATTCTTATTGATATAAGAGGCTTGCAGGGCCTTGGGTTCCCTGTGCTATCAAGACTTTAAGAGAAGGGAAAAGAGAAGGAAAAACCTGGGACTGTTTTTCCTGAAACAGATCAAGAATGGTTAGTGTAAAAGGAGAACTGCGGGGAGATAAACTATTTGACAACTGGTGCTGTTCCACATTAGTGTTGCCAACCCTGGATCTGTAGCTGTGTCCTCAACAGTGGTCTGTGAGGAACCCCCGTGGTCCTGGGTTACAGTTAAAACTGGGCCTCCAGGACAGAGAAATGGGTCCTTGTTAATGATTAGGACACAATAGCAGATCTGTCCTCCAGCAAACCTCCTAAATGTAGTATTAGTGTCAGGACTGCTTGTTGTGGGGTGCCACCCAGCTCATGGGGTTTGAAGTAGCTGGGTAAACACAAGTTTATGGCTAGCCTTCTCTGTTATGTAATGAGTTCCTGTAAAGCATGCCTTATATGGACAAACTCTGCCCTCCTTTAGCAGAATTATTTTCCATGTCATTGTAAAAGTTGTCAACATATAATTTTTATTGATTATGTGGGAATTTCATATAACATACATTACACTTCTTTTCCATTGCTTCCATATTCAAATTACTACCCGTTTCACACTATTTTTTTTTTCTGGAAAATGCATCAAGCATACATCAAGTATGCGTTTTTCATCTATGCATTGAAACATGACAGAGTCTCAGTGTCATGTCCCTTAAAGAAAACTGAGTTCATCCATGCCCCACCCTGCCACCACCCCCCAAAAGAAGCCATCAGTCCTGAAGAGCTCTATATTTCATCATCTTTATCACAGATTTTCTTATGTATTTACTTATTACCATTTGTTCCCTTTGTATTTCCTCTGCTGCCCCCTCCCTCTTCTCCTTCCAGTTTCACTCAGACTCTTTCTACTACCTTTACAATCTTTCTCTATTTCCCTGATATGGGAGGCCCTCCTCCACCTTCTATCTGGCCGTAGCTCATCAGGTATAAACAAGACTGGCTGCATCATCATTCTCTGTGGTCTGATTCTCAGGGCATGTTTTTCTTTGTGTCCTCAATTCCCTCTACTTATGACACTCCTCCTGCCTCCTCTTCTGCAAGCTTCCCAGATCTCTGAGGTGAGGAAGAATTTTTTAATGAAATCCCATTTAGAGCTGGGTATTTAAAGGTCGTTCTCTGCATAATATCGGACTGTGGGTCTCTGTAGGCAATCCCATTTAATGAAAGAGGAAGCATTCCTGTGGATCCAAGAACATGGCACTGATCTATCAGTTGAGGACTGAAAGCAACATATTTTATTAAAAACAGTCTGGGTTGCTTGAAAATTTTCATAGGATACCCTGGCTACACAATTCAATTAACTGCCACCTAATCCCTCTATTGAAGATTGGCTTGGTCACAAGAGATGGCCTATTGGAACTTTATCCCGCACTATTAGGAGACCTCCTAATAAGTGAATACATACCATACTTGTCTTTATGCATTTTAGTTACTTTACCCAGGATGAATTTTCCTGGTTCCATCCTTTTGCCTGAAAGTATCCTGATGTCATTTTCTTAGCTGAATAATTCTCCTTTATGGAAATAATCCACATTTTTCACAAAGGAGATTGTCAGCCCATTTCTTTAGAACTTGGAAGTTTCTGGGACTTTAATCATTATATTGAATGACAATCCCTCAGGATAACTATGTTCTTTTAGCCTAGAAGTCCCTCCAAGTTCTTCTACTTCCTGGTGATTTGAATTGTAATGTCCCCTTTAAGCTCATTAATTTACAAGATTAGTCCAGAATGAAGAAATGTCTGGGAAAGGTTAGATGGTATGGCCTTGTTATATAATGTAATTACTATTGGAGTTATATTAGAGGATGGTGTGTTTTGAGTTTGATATGCCAATGAAAGTTACCAGAAACAATGGAGTCTATGTCTCTTGGTCTATGTCATTTATTTCTTTTTATCTGTCTGTCTCAGTCTCTCTATTTCTGAAAATGTCTGTCTACAACTTTCTCAGTCTTTCACTGTCTGCTGCCATTTATGGTTCAGTATGAAAATTTCTCAGTTCTGCTTCAGGACTACAACAGAATGATTGCTTGCTGAAGTGACATCCTGGATGGTCTCTGTAAAAATGTAAGCAATATCACAATTTAGAGCATTTTGTTCAAAGATTTTCCTTAGTGAGGGAGCATTTTCACAGTAAGTAGTTCACTAACTGAGGACATATCTGTACATTATCAAATATTAAACGAAACTGTGATAAGGTGAAACTCACAGGTCAAAGACACATGAATTTTAATGATCACTTGAAAAAAAAATATCTGACACTTTTCCTGAACTAAGAATTTGGGCACAGGACCTGTCATCTCTGGGTTTATGTGCTTTCAGGTTCCCAGACTGAGGCATGAAATGCTGTTCAGCCTTTCTCTCAAGCTGGCTGTCTACTTGGGCCTTTTAAATACTGGTTGCTGAAACTCTCACTGGCTTTCACCTATTGCATGACATCATTGTCCCTCTCATTCAATCAGCACCTGAGAGAATCTTAAGGTTTTCATGGAGATGAATAAACAATCTTTCTTTAGTGTCAAGTATCTCTGATCCTGTGCACACATGACTTTTTTTGTGAAACACAGCAAGCCTTTTTCTTGTCCCTTTATCCAGATACCACACCTTTAGTCTTGTTTACCTCTGTGACAATGTCAGGTATGATATGAAACTTTAATGTCTATTTAATTGGAAAGATTCTTTCCTAAGTAGGTAAGCTTAAAAGTGATGTTGGATTAAAGGGAATGTACCAATTGACAAAGTGGTCTCATACAGTGGTCTTGGATCCGAAATTTCCATGATTGTGACTTTAAACTGAGCATTTATTGGCATGCTCACTAAATGGACCTTCACATTTTTATTGATATAATAGGCTGGCAGTGTCTAGTATTCCCTGGGCTATTGACTCTTTAAGAGTATGGAAAAAAGAAAGAAATTGGGTAATTCCTGGGACTCTTTCAGCTGAAACAGAGAAATTTCAGTTAGTTTAAAAGAAGAACTGAGGAGATATAAACTATTTGACATCTGGTGTTGTTCCACACTAGTGTTAGCAACCCTCAATGAGCAGGGTTGCCTTGGCTGATCTACTGGATCTGAAGCTTTGTCCTATTCAGTGTCAGTGAGGAACCCTCCTGCTTCTGATATTTACAGTTAAAACTGGGCCTTCAGGACAGAGCAATTCATCCCTCTTATATGAGTAGGACACAAGAGCAGCTGTGTTTCCTGCTGTGGTAATCCAGAAAAACCCTTTAAACAGAGTGTTAGTGCCAGGACTGCTTGTTCAGAGGTGCCACCTGAGCTCATGTGGTCTGAGGTAGGCTTGGTAACTACTTGTTCATGACTAGGATTCTCTGCTACATAATGAGTTCCTAGAAAGCATGCCTTACAAAGTCAAACTATGCCCTCCTTTAGAGGAATCTTTTCTCCATTTTAAAAGTCATTAACATCTTATTTTTACAGTTATGTGAAAATTTTATATATTATACATTAGAGTCCTTTTACAATGATCCCATGTTCAAATTCCTATCCATTGGTCAATATTTTTAAAGACCTCAATTGAAGTATGTGTTGTTCATATAGTCATTGGAACATGATCAGAGTCTCAGTGCCAAGTCCCTTAAAGAAAACTGATTTCATCATTGCCGCACCCTGCCACCATCCCCAAGAAGAAACCTTCAGTCCTGAAGATCTCTATAATCCACCAACTTGATCACTGTTTTTCTTATGAATTTTTTATGATTTGTTCACTTTGTATTCCTTATACTGACACCTCCACTCTTTCTTCAAGCTCAACCAACTCCCCCTTTTAAGCCCTTAAGCCGTTTTTGTAGTTCAATGATTCTGAAGGACCTCCTTCCCCTTCTATCTGATCCTAGCTTATCAGGTCTCTTCAAGGCTGGCTGCATTATCTTCCTCTGTGGTCTGATTCTCAGGGCATTGTTATCCTCCTGTCCTCAATTCCCTCTGCTTATCACATTCTCTCTTCCTCCCCTCCTGCAGAATTCCCAGAATTTGAGGGGAGGGAGTATTTCATATTTAAATCCCATTTAGAGTTGGGTGTTTTAAGGTCTCTCACTGTATAATATCAGACAGTGTGTCTCTATGCATTCCCACTTGATGCAGAAGGAAGCTTCCCTCTGTGTACAAGAACATGGCACTGATCTATCAGTTCAGGTTGGAGGGTGATATATTTTAATAACAAGAGCTTGGTTCTTTGAAAATTTCCGTAGTAAGCCCTTGCCCAACAACTCAATTCACTGCCACTCAATCCCCCTAGTGGAAGATTGGCTTGGTCAGAAAAGATTTCCTATTCAAACTTTATCCCGCACTATTAGGAGACCTCCTAATAAGTGAATACATACCATATTTGTCTTTATGCATTTTATTTACTTCACACAGGTTGATTTTTTGGGTTTCATACATTTGCCTGAAAATATCCTGATGTCATTTTCTTAGCTGAATAATACTCCATTATGGAAATAATCCACATTTTTCACAAAGGAGATTGTCAGTCCCTTTCTTTAGAACTTGGAAGTAGCTGGGACGTTAATCATTGTATTTGAATAACAAACTCTCAGGATAACTATGTTCTTTTAGCCTAGAAGTCCCTCTAACTTCTTCAACTTCCTGGTGATTTGAATTGCAATGTCCCCTTGAACTTCATTTGTTTACAAGATTAGTCTACAATGAGAAAATGTCTGGGAAAGGTTAGATGATATGGAATTGAAGGATAATGTAATTCCTAATGGAGTTATATTATAGGATGGTGTACTTTGAGGTTGATATGCCAATGTAAGTGACCAGACACAAAGGAGTCTCTGTTTCTTGGTTTCTGTGACTTTATGTCTTTGTTTCTGAAGATCTTGGTCGGTCTCTCTATTTCTGTATCTGTCTCTATAGCTCTTTCTCTCTCTTCCTGCCATTTGTGATTCAATTGCTCTAAGTTTACCTGAAGGACTACAACAAGATGGGTGCTTGCTGACATGACATCATGGCTGGTCTCTCTCAAAATATAAGCAAGGTCCCAATTAAAATCTCTCTGTACAAAGAGTTGCCTTGGTCAGGGAACATTTGACAGTAAGTAATTCACTGACTGAGGACATGTCTGTGCATTTAACAAATAACAATGGAATCTGTGATAAGTATCTGTGAAAGTAAAAGTCACATGTCAAGGACAGTTGACTTTATTAATGACAACTTGAAAGAAATAGGTGACATTTTTTTTTCCTGAACTATGATTCTTGGACACAGGAATTGTCATCTTTGTGTTGTTTGCTTTAGCTGCCCATATTGAGGCCTGTCAGAGTGACCACCATTTCACTCCAACAGGCTGTCCACTTGGTCCTTTTAATAACTGGCTCCTGAAACTCTTACTGGCTTTCACCTTTTTCATGACATCATTCTCCCACTCAGCCAATCAGAACCTAAGAGAATCTTGAGGTTTCCACAGAGAAAGCAAAACAAAAATTCCTCATTGTCCTTTATCTCTGATCCTGTGCACATATGACTTTTGTGTGTGTGTGTGTGTGTGTGTGTATGAAACCCAACAAGCCTTAATTTCATCAATTTATCCAGATTCCACACCTTTATTCCAGTTTATCTTTGAGACAATGTCAGGTAGGAAATGAAAACTTAATGTTTATTTGGACATCTTCCAAAATAGGGAACTTCAAAGTGATGTGGGATTAAAGAGAATGTACTCAATGACAATGTGTTCTCCTACTATGGTTTTGGATCTGAAATTACCTAGCTTATGACTTTGAACTGAGCAGTTACTCATGTCCTCACTAAATGTACCTTCACATTCTTATTTATATAATAGGCTGGCAAGGTCTAGGGTTTCCTGGGGTATTGAGTCTTTAAGATCAGGGAAAAATAGTAGAAGACCAGACCTTTCCTAGGACTGTTTTGGCTGAAACAGAGAAAGATTGTTGAGTGTAAAAGGAGAATTGAGGGTCAATAAACTCTTTGTCAGATGATGCTCCTAATAAGTGAATACATACCATATTTTCCATCTGCCTTTTAGTTACTTCACCCAGGATGATTTTTCCTGGTTCTATCCATTTGTCTGGAAATACATTGATGTCATTTTCTTAGCTTAAGAATACTACATTTTAGAAATATTTCATATTTTTTTTCCAAAGGAGATTGGCAGGCCTGTTCTTTAGTACTTGGAAGTTTCTGGGACTTTAATCAATATATTGAATGGCAAACTATCAGGATAACTATGTTCTTTTAGCCTAAAAGTCCCTTCATCTTCTTCCAATTACTGGTAGTTTTCAATGCAATGTCCTCTTGAAGACCATTATTTACATGTGGAGTCTCCAGTGAGGAAATGTTTGGGAAGGATTCTGAGTTAAGACATAGTTAGATAATATAATACCTTTTTGTTTCCCTAATGTCTTTTTCAGCCCTATTGTATTTTGCATGCATGAGGGCTACTGATTTTTTGAGTTAATATTGTATCCAGCCACTGTGCTGAAGTTGTTTATCAGCTGTAGGATTTCCCTGGTAGAATTTTTGAGGTCGTTCAGGCATAGTATCATATCATTTGCAAATAGTAATAGTTAGACTTCATTATTTTTGATTTCTATCCCCTTGAAATACTTCAATTGTCTTACTGTTCTAGCAAGGACTTCTAGAACTATGTTGAAGAGATGTGTAGAGAGTGTGCAGCCTTGCCTTTTCCCTGATTTTAGTGGAATTGCTTTAAGTTTCTCTGCATTTAGGTTGATGTTGGCTATAGGCTTGCTGTATATTGCTTTTACTATATTTACATATATGCCTTGTGTCTTTGATCTTTCCAAGATTTTAAACATGAATGAATGTTGGATTTTGTCAAATGCTTTTTCATCATTTAAGTAGATTATCATGTTTTTTTTTTTTTCACTTTGTTAATATGGTCGATCACATTGATGTTTTTCTATATATTGAACCACCTGCATACCTGGGGTCAAGCCTGCTCAGTCATTGTGGATGATATATTTGATATGTTCTTATATTCAGTCAAAGACATAAAGTACCTTGGTATGACCCTAACCAAGTAAGTCAAAATACAATAAAAAAAAAATCAATTCTCTGAAGAAAAAATTAGAAGATCAGGTGTCCATAAGTGTGTGGGTTTATTTCTGGGTCCTCTGTTTGGTTCCATTGATCCACCATTCTGTCTCTATGCCAGTAACATGCAGTTTTTAAAACTGTTGCTCTATAGTACAACTTAAGATCAGGAATGGAGAAGATCTTTTTCTTGTTATTCTATATGAAGTTGAGAATTTTTATTTCCAGGTATGTAAAGAATTGTGTTGGTAATTTGATAAGAATTGCTTTGAATATGTAGATTGATTTTGGTAAGATGGCCATTTTTATTATGTTAATCCTGCCAAGCCATGAGCATGGGAGATCTTTCCATCTTCTGATGTTTTCTTCTACTTCTTTCTTCAGAGACTTGAAATGTTTTTCATACAAGTCTTTGACTTCCTTGGTTAGGGTTACTCCAAGGTAACTTATGTCATTTGTGGCTATTGTGAATGTTGTTGTTTCCCTAATTTCTTTCTCAGCCCTTTTGTCTTTTGTATATAGGAGGGCTACTGATTTTTTTGAGTTAATTTTGTATCCAGCCACTTTGCTGAAGTTGATTATCAGCTGTAGGAGTTCCCTGATAGAGTTTTTGGGGTCATTCACGTATACTATCATATCATCTGCAAATATGATACTTTCTTTCCAGTTTGTATCCCCTTGATCTCCTTCAACTGTCTTATTGCTCTAGCAATAAGGCGCCAAATCCATACAATGGAAACAAGATAGCATCTTCAACAAATGCTGATGGTCTAACTGGATGTCTACGTGTAGAAAAATGAAAATAGATCTATATTTATCACCCTGCACAAATCTGAAGTCCAAGTGGATCAAAGACATCAACATATAACCAGACACATTAAATTGGCTAGAAAAAAAAATGTGGGGAATACCCTAGAACTCATTGGTACAGGAGAAAACTTCCTGAACAGAACACCAACAGTACAGGCTCTAAGAGCAACAATCAATAAATGGGGCCTCATGAAACTGAAAAGCTTCTGTAAAGTAAAGGACACGATCATCGAAACAAAGCAACTGCCTACAGATTGGGAAAAAATCTTCACCAACCCTTTATCTGACAGAGGAATCATATCTAATATATCTAAAAAACTAAAAAAGCTGAAAAGCAGTAAACCAAGTGAGCAACTTAAAAAATAGGGAACAAAGCTAAACAGAGAATTCTCAATAGAGCAATATCAAATGGTAGAGAAGCACTTACAGAAATGCTCAACCTCATTAGCCATTAGGGAAATGCAAATCAAAACAACCCTGAGATTTCACCTTACAAACATCAGAATGGACAAGTTCAAAAACTCAAGTGACAACACATGATGGAGAGATTGTGGAGAAAGGGGAACCCTTCTCCTCCCTTCTCCACTTTTGATGGGAGTGTAAACTTGTACAACCACTCTGGAAATCGATCTGGCACTTTCTCAGTCAACTAGGAAAAATGTTTCCTCAAGATCCTGCCATACCACTCCTAGGTGTATATCCAAAAGAGGCTCAAGTAAACAAAAAGGACATTTGCTCAACCATGTTTGTAGCAGCTTTATTTGTAAAACCCGAAGCTGGAAACAGTACAGATGCCCCTCAACTGAAGAATGGATGCAGAAATTTTGGTACATCTATATGATGGGAGTATTAGTCAGCAATGAAAAACAAGGAAATTATGAAATTTGCAGGTAAATGGTGGGACCTGGAAAGGACCATCCTGAGTGAGTTGTCCCAGAAGGAAAAATACACACGGTATATACTCACTCATATAGACATACATCATAGGACAAACCCACTAAAATCTGTGCATCTAAAGAAACTAAGCAAGAGAAAAGACCCTAACTAAAATGCTCAATCTCCATCCTGAAAGACAAAGAAGATTGCATCAGAAGATGAAGAAAACAGGAAACAAACTAGAAACCTGACACAGAGGGCCTCTGAAAGCCTCTGCCCTACAGACTATCAAAGCAGATGCTGAGCCTAATGGCCAACTGTCAGGCAGAGTGAATGGAATTTTATGTAAGAAGTGGGAATTAGCAAGAGCTGGAGAGGACAGGAACTCCACAAGAAGAGCAACAGAACAATAAAAATTGAACACAGGGAACTTCCCAGAGACTCATACTCCAACCAAGGACTATTCATGGAGATAACCTAGAACCCCTGCACAGATGTAGCCCATGGCAGTTCAGTGTCCAAGTGGGTTACATAGTAATGGGAAGAGGGACTGCCTCTGAAATAATCTGATTGGCCTGCTCTTTGATCACCTCCCCCTGAGGGGGGAGCTGCCCTACCAGGCCACAGAAGAGGATAATGCAGCCACTTTTGATGATAACTGATAGACTAAGATCAGAAAGAAGGAGAGGAGAACCTCCCCTATCAGTGGACCTGAGGTGGGGCATGCATGCAGAATGGGGAGGGAGGGTAGGATTGGGAGGGGAGGACAGAGGGGCTTATGGGGTGATACAAAATGAAGAAAGTGTATTTAATAAAAAAAGAATTAAAAAAATAAAAAAAGAAAAAAAACTTCAGAAACTGGGATGAACTTGAGCAACACTAAACCATTTCAGCAAAATAGCATTTGCTTTCTATCTTTATGAATTTTCTTATTCCTATTTCTTATTAAACGGTGAAATTGTAAAAAAAAAAAAAAAGAATCAGAAGAAGATATCAGAAGATGGAAAGATCTTCCAATCTCATTGTTTGGCAGTCTTAGCATAGTAAAAATGATGGTTTTACCAAAACCAATGTACAGATTCAATGCAATATCCATCAAATTACCAAATCAATTCATTACAGACATGGAAAAAAAATCTCAACTTCATATGGAAAAACAAGAATTGCTAAAACAATCCTCAACAATAAAAGATCTTCAGGAGGTATTTCCATCTTTGATCTCAAGTTGTAGTATAGTGCAACAGTAACCAAAACTTCATGGTACTGGTATAGAAACAGAATGGTGGATCAATATAGCTGAATAGAAAACCCAGAAATAAACCCACACACTTAAGGACACCTGATTTCTGACAAAGATGCCAGTACCATACAATGGAATAATGTTAGCATCTTCAACAAATGGTACTGGTGTAACTGGATGTATACATGTAGAAAAATGTAAATAGATCCATATTTATCAGCCTGCACAAAACTAAAGTCCAAGTGAATCAAAGCCCTGAACATAAAACTAGACACAGTAAATCAATTAGAAGAAAAAGTTGGGAAGAACTTTGAACTCATTGGTATAGAAAACAACTTCCTGAACAAAATACCAACAACAGAGGCTATAAGAGCAACTGTCAGTAAATCAGACCTCATGAACCTGAAAAGCTTCTGTAAAGCCAAGGACACTGTCATCAAAACAACATGAATGCCTACAGATTGGGAACGAATCTTCACAAAGCCTCTATGTGACAAAGGGCTAATATAAAGTATATATAAAAAACTAAACAAGTTGATAAGCAACAAATCAAGTAATCTATTTAAAAAATGGGGAACAGAGCTAAACTGAGAATTCTCGATAGAGGAATAACGGTTGGCAAAGAAATACTTAAAGAAATGCTCAACCTCATTAGCCATCAGGGAATTGCAAATCAAAATGTCTCTGAGATTTCATCTTTTACCAATCAGAATGGCCAAGATCAAAAACAAAAGTGACAATACATGCTGGAGAGATTGTGGACAAAGGGGAATCCTCCTCCACTGCTTCTGTGGATGTAAATATATACAACCTTTCTGTATATAAATCTGGTGCTTACTCAGACAACTAGGAATAGTGCTTCTTCAAGATTCAGCTATACCCCTCCCAATCATATATCCAAAGGAGGCTCAAGTACACATAAGGACATTTGCTCAAACATGTTTGTAGCAACTTTATTTTTAATAGCCAGGAGCTGGAAACAAACCAGATGCCCTCTAAGTGAAGAATGGATACAGAAGTTGTGGTATATCTACACAATAGAATATTACTCAGAAAAAAAAGGAAATCATGAAATTTGCAGGCAAATGATGGGAAGTGGAAATGAGCTGTCCCAGAAGCACAAAGACACAAGGTATATACTCACTCATATACACATATAATATAGGATACACCTAGTACAATCTGTACACCTAAAGAAAGTAATAAATTGGCAGGACTCTGGCTAAAATGCTCAATACCCATCCCAAAAGACAAAAAGGATGGACATCAGAAGAAGGAGAAAACAGGGAACAAGTTAGGAGCCTGCCACCGAAGGCCTCTGAAAGGCTCTGACCTGCACATTATGAAAGCAGATGTACTCATGGCCAGCTGTCGGGCAAGTGCATGGAATCTAATGAAAGAAGTGGGAAATAGTAAGATCTGGAGAGGACAGGAGCTCCAAAATGTAAGCAATAAAACCAAAAAATCTGAGCACAGTTGTCTTTCCTGAGACTCATACTCTAATCAATACTATGCATGGAGATAACCTAGAAGCCTTACAGAAATGTAGCCCATGGCAGTTCAGTGCCCAAGTGGGTTTAACAGTAATGGGAACAGGGCCTGCCTCTGACATGAACTGATTTGCCTGCTCTTTGATCACCTCACCCTGATGTGGGAGCAGCCTTATCAGGCCACAGAGGAAGACAATTCACTCCTAATGAGATCTGATGGACTAGCATTAGAAGTAGGAGAGAAAGTCCTCTGAACTTCTTGGACTTGGGAAGGAGCATGCCTAGAAAAGGGGGACAGAAGGTAGGATATGGAGGGAAGAAATGAGGGGTTTATGGGAAGATACAAAGTGATAAATTGTAATTAATGAAAATTAAAATAAAAATATTGAAAGACATAATTCTCCTTGGTGTTATGTTTTAGGAGGTTATGCTTGGAGGTTGATATACTTATAAAAGGGACCAGACAGAAGGGAGTCTGTATCTCAGTACAGGTCAATTTATATCTTTGTTTCTGTAGGTCTTTTTCTCAACCTGTTTTTGAAACTGTTTCTCTAGCTCTTTGCTCTATTATTCTCTCTGTCTCCATCTCTCTGCCTATCACTTGTGGTTCAGTGTGAAAAGTTTCAGTTCTGCTGAAGGATTGCAACAATTTGACTGCTTGGTGACATGACATCATATATTATTTTCTCTATAAAAATATAAGCAAGGTCCCAATTAAATGCATTTTGTTCAAATATTTGCCTTGGTCAGGGAACATTTTTACACTCGGTAATTCACTGACTGAAGACCTATCTGTGCATTTAATAATGGTATCTGTGATAATGTGAAAATCACATGTCAAGGATACCTGAACTTATTAATGAACACTTGAAAGAAATATGTGACACTTTCTTGGCCATAGTAACTGTCATCTCTAGTTTGTGTGCTTGTCAGATGGAGGCATTTCTCTCAAGCAGGCTGTCCACTTGGCCCTTTTAATAACTGGCTCCTCAAACTCTTACTGGCCTTCACCTGTTTCATGGCAACATTCTCCATATTAGCCAATCAGAACCTGAGAGAATCTTGAGGTTTCATGGAGATGAATAAACAAACTTTTCCCAGTGTCCAGTATCTGTGCACATGCAAAATTTTCTTGTGAAACCCAACAAGCCTTTATCTCATCGATTTATCTAGATCCCACACCTTTATTCCTTTTTATCTCTGTGCAATTGTTAGGTGGGAAATGAAACTTTAATGTTTATTTAATTGGACAGCTTCCTAAGTAGGGAAGCTTCAAAGTGATGTGGGACTAAAGGGAATATACCAAATGAAAAGGTGGTATCCTACTGTGGTTTTGGATCTGAAATATCCTAGGTTGAAACTTTGTACTGAGAAGTTACTCCTATACTCACTAAATGAACCTTCACATTCTTACTCATATAAAAGCCTGATAGGGTCTATGGTTCCCTGTGGTACTGAGTCCTTAAGAGTGGGGAAAGAGAAGGGAACCAGACAATTTCTGTGATTGGTTAGGCTGAAACAGAGAAAGATCGGTGTATGTGAAAGTAGAAATTAGGGGAAATAAACTATTTGACAGCTGAGGCACAATAGTGTTGCCAACCCTCTATGAGCAGGGTTGCCTTGGCCGACCTGTCTTGATCAGCAGTTGTGTCTTAATCAGTGGTCAGTGATAAATCCTCCTGGTCCTGGGGTTTAATGTTAAAACTGGGCCTTTGGGATAGAAAAATGGGTTGTATTATGTGCCTAGGATAAAAGCATAAGAGCAGCTGTGTTGCCTGCTGTGGTCCTCCAAACAAACACTCTAAACAGTCTTAGTGCCAGAACTGCTAGTTCAGAGATGCCACCTCAACTCATATGATCTGGAGGTAGCTGGTTCAAGCCCAGGAGGCTCTGATATATAAAGAGTTCCTTGAAAGCATGCCTTACAAAGTCAAACTCTCCCCTCCTTTAGTGGAATCTTTTCTTCATGTTAAATGTCATTGTAAAGTTGTCACCATGTTATTTTTATTGCTTATGCGGGAATTTCATATAATATATATTACACTCCATTTTCATTGCTCCCACATTCAAATTCTTACCCATGTGTCACAATATTTTTTTCCTTAAAATACATCAATTTAATTATGTGTTTTTTATATACTTATTGGAACTTTATCAGTCTCAGTGCCAAGTTCCTTAAAGAAAATTGTTCATCCTTGCCGTATCCTGGCAACAACGCCAAGAAGAAGCCATCAGTCCTGAAGAGCTCTATACTTTATCACCTTGATCACAGTGTCTCTTATGTATTTATTTATTAAGATTTATTCACTTTGTCATCCCCTACCTCTTCTCCTTCCTGTCACAACCAGGCTCCTCCTTCTACCCCTATGCTATTTCTCTAGTTCCATGATAGGTGAGATCCCCTCCCCATTTTCTCTGACACTAGTTTATCAGGTCTCTCAAAGCTGGCTGCATCATCATCTTCTGTGGCCTGATGCTCAGGGCATTGTTCTCCTGTGTCCTCAATTTCCTCTTCTTATGACCACTCTTCCTTCCTCCTCTCCTGCAGGGTTAGCAGAGAACTGAGGGGAGCTAGAATTCCATAAGGAAATTTCATTCAGTGTGGGTGTTTAAGAGTTTCTCTCTGCATAGTATCTGACTTTGCATCTCTGTATCCAATTCCATTTGAGTAGAATAAAGCATCTCTGTGTATCCAAGAACATGGCACTGATGTATCAGTGGGGGCAGAAAGCAACACATTTTAATTGGACAGCTGCCTAAATAAGGAAGCTTCAAGGGATGTAGGATTAAGGGGAATGTACTGAATGATAAGGTGATCTCTCACTGTGGTCTTGGCTCTGAAATTTCCTAGGTTGTAACTTTGAACTGAGCAGTTACTGGCATACTCACTAAATGTACCTTCACATTCTTATTGATATAATAGGCTGGCAGGGTCTAGGGCTCACTGGTGTATTGAGTCTTTAAAAGCTGGTAAAAGACAAGGCAACCTGATAGCCCTGCTGGCTAGTTTATCAGGGTCTACCTGAAAGAGGGCGTGTAAATTAGGGACAGAGACACAAAGAATGGAGACAAGACAGTTTCCTGCTCAAGTCTCATTTTACTGAATGTGCAAACAACACTTATAAAGCAAAGTGTACAAGCAAATAATTTTTTACATTAGCAACACATTTGTGCCACCTGGCATGGCATCCAGGAATTTACTCAAGGTTACAGCAATTTGCGTTCTTTTCCCATGGTTGCAGGGAGCTTGCTATCTACTTCTCAGGCTCAGAACACCCCACTTGCAGAGAGATGGCCAAAGACATTCTCTGAGACATGGAACTTAGATAAAACCTGCATCTGCCATGGCTAAGAGACAGAATTCCAATTACCAAATTGCTTCAGTTTTCTGTTCTTTGTTTAATGGATAGCCTGTCTTATTTTGGTGAAACAGGCATTTTTCCTTATTCATCATGTAGGTTGCATCTGACTTTTATGACCCTTTGTCTTAGGTTGGAAAAACCACAATTTTACTCTGACCCATCATTGACTTACCTCCATATCAAATGGGGTTGTTAGAGATCTTTAATTTAAATTCATGCAACTCTACTTGCATGCACTGAAGTTGTTGAAGAAGGAACTGTAATACACAAGGAAGGCAGGCAACAGGCCCATACCTGCCAGGAGGTCCCCAAGTGTCAGTCCCTACTTAAGCACAGAGTCAAAAGATGGAAAGTGCCTCCTGAGGCTACTAAATCTATCCCACGCTGTATTGGACAATTCTAACCTAGGTTTCTTGGCAGATTCTACGTCATGGATCTTACCTTCTCATCATTAACATGTCCAATGAGAAGTTTTTGCTAGACCAAAAACCAGCAAGGTGATTCTGAACCTGAGTCAAATTAAATTCCATTTCATCATACCAAGAATCAGAAATCCTAACAGGAATCATAACAAAAGCAGGTTGCTTAACAACTAATACTGAAAAAGCATTATTATCAACACTAACACAGTTAGTAAGATTATAATATACACATTCATTTGAATAGGTATCATTGTTCTAAAATGTCTTACTACAATGTTTCCAATGAGCAGTAAATAAGGAGGATCAACACATGCCAAAACAGAAGTATAGTTGATTAATTTAGCAAAGCTGCTTACATTCCCAGAGAGAATGCCTATATATCTCTACATAGCCCCCAATTTCCAGACATAGGTTATTTTTATTTGAAGTCCTCCAAAGGGCAGCCCTTACAGCTTTTTTCTAAAACAAAGGAATTTTGACTGCCTTTACCAGAAGCCAAGTTCTTAATACCCTTAATGATAGACCAGTCTAGTCCATGATTGTAAATGCATGGTCATTGTCCCAGAAGTACATGGTGGGCAGTTCCCCATAGCATCTTGTCTAAGGAACCACCAGTAGAGGACAAGTATGTTGATCCCCTTTCTCACATGGCAGAAACTCATAATAGCATAATAGCTTTGTGATGTCAGCATAGCTTTGAGATGCTTTAATATCATTGTAAAGTAATATTGTTGTGAATTCATAATAGCATTGTAATGTCATAATTCCATTGTGATGTCATAACACAATCATGTCTTAAGAGCATTGTGATGTCATCATAATATTGTGATGTCATGACAGCTTTGTTATGTCATAATGGAATTGTGCTGTCATAACTACATTGTGATGTATCATAATATTGTGATGTTATAACAGCTTTGTGATGTCATAATATGATTATGGTATCATAATTACATTGTGATGTCATAATAGCATTGGAATGTCATTATATTTGTGAGATCATAACACCATTGTAATAGCATAATAGCATTATGACATCATCATAGCACTGTGATGCCATCATAGCATTGTGAAGTCAAAGCATTGTGAGGCCCTAATAACATTTTGTTGTCATAATAGTATTGTGATGTCAAAAATTACCATTGTGATATCATATCATTGTGTTGTCTTAATAGAATTTAGATATCATATCACTGTGATCTCATACTTTTTGTTGTCATAATAGTATTGTAAGGTCATAATATGGTTGTGATGTCATAATATAATTTTGAGGTCATGATTTTCATAATAACATTGTGATATAATAATAGATTTGTGATGTCATAATATAATTTTGATAGCATAATTCCTTTTTTCAGTCATAATAGCACTGTGATATCATAAAACACTTTTGAGGTCATAATAGCATTGTGAGTTCAAAATACCTTCATGATATCATAACAGTATTTTGATATCATATTATTGTGATATCCTAACAGCATTGAGATATGATAATAGCAATGTGAAGTCGTAATAGGACTGTTGTGTCATTATATCATTGTGATGCAATAACGCTATTGTGATGTCATATCATGATGTCATAAAATCATAATGATTTCATAAAGGCATTGTGATGTCATAATCCGACTTTGTGGTCATACAAGCATTGTTGTATCATAATAAGCTAGTGATGTCATAATAGCATTTTAATGTGAAAATAGCCTTATGAAATTTAATAGCATTGTGATGTCATAATGTCATAATAGCTTTGGGATGTCGTACTAACACTGTGATGTCATATCATAATCATGTCAGAACAGCATTGTGATGTCCTAATACCATTGCAATATGATAATAGCTTTGTGACATCATAATGGCATTGTTTTGTCATAATGCATTGTGATGTCAACATAATGATGTTATACCACAATCATGTCATAATATCATTGTGATATCATAATAGCAATTGTATGTCATGATGAATTTTGTTGTCATAATAGCATTTTGATGTCAAAATTCCATTAGGTGTCATAATACACTCATGTCTTTTTACCATTGTAATGTCATAATACCATTGTGAAGTCATAGTAAGATGTGATGTCATAATAGCATTGTAATGTCATAATAGCATTGGGAAGTCATAACACCATTGTGATAGCATAATGGCATTGTGATATCATCATAGCATTGGGAAGTCCTAAATATCTTTGTAAAGTCATATTTTTCAAATTCATAATAGCATTGTAATGTCATAATACCATTGTGATGTCATAAGAGCATGGTGATATCATAATACCGTTTTGATGTCAGAATTCCGTTGGAATATCATACCACAATCTTGTTGTAATACGATTCTGATGCCATAAAAATATGGTGATGTCATAATACCATTGTTAAATGAGAAAACCATTGCAGTGTCATACCATATTTATGCCATAATACCACTGTGGTGTCATATTATGTTTTTAAGGTAAATATAGCATTGTCAAGTCATAACACGATTGTGTTGTCATAATAGCATTGTGATGTTATTATAGCATTGAGAGTTCATACTATTGCCATACCATATTAGCTTTGTGATATCATAATATCATAGTGATGTCATCATTGCATTGTGATGTCCTAATACAATTGTGATGTGATAATAGCTTTGTGATGTCATAAAATCATTTTAATGTCATAATATCATTGGAATATCATGAGGAATTTTGATGTCATGATGCCATTGTGAAGTCATAATAGCATTGTGATCTCAAAATTATATTGTGATGTCATACCACAATCATATCATAATACAACATTGATATAAAGCATTGTGATGTCATCATAGCATTGGGATGTCCTAATATCATTTTAATATCATTTTAATAATCTTATCAGGTCGAAATTCCATTGTGATATCATAACAAAATTATTTGTAATAGTATTATGATGTCATCATAACCTTGTGGTGTCCTCATAGCATTGTGATGTCATAATATATTGTGATGTCATAATATATTGTGATGTCATAATAACATCGTGATGTCGTATAATTATGGAGTCATGGTAGTATTTAGGTATCATACCATTGTGATGTCATAATACCTTTTTTAAGTTTAATAATATTTTGATATCATAATACCATTCTGATCTCATAATAGCATTTTAAGATCATATTAGATTTGTGAAGTCATAACACCATTGTGTTCTCATAATCACATTGTGATGTCATAATATCACTGTGAAGTCATAATACCATTGTGATATCAGAACAGCATTTTGATATCATAATACCATCTTGAAATCTTAATACTATAGTGATGTCATAATATTTTATTGTCATAATAGCATTGTGATGTCATAATAGTAGTGTCATGTCATAATAACATTGTGAAATTATAACACAATTGGGATGTCATAATATTTTGATGTCATAATAGCCTTGTGATAACAAAATACATTTCTGATGTCATAAAAGCATTGTGATTTCATATCGTTGTGATGGCATTATAGCATTGAGATATAATAGCATTTTGTTGTCATCATACCATTGTGTAGTCATATCATTGTAAAGTTATAATAACATTTTGATGTCAAATTTCATTGTGATGTCATACCACAATCATGTAGTGTTACCTTTGTGATGTCATAATAGCAGGGTGAAGTCATAATTCCATTGTGAAATTATAATAATAAGGGGATATCATAAAATCTTTGTAATGCCATAAAAGCATTTTGATGTAATAACATCATTGTGATGTCATAATACTATTTCTAGGTCATAATAGTATTTTGATGTCATAATTCCATTGTGATATGATAATACCTTTGTGAAGTGATAATAGCATTGCGATGTCATAAGAGCATTGTTATGTCATCAAAGCATTGCAATATGTTAATACCATGGTGATGCCATAATAGAATTGATATGCCATATAAGCACTGTGATGTCTAATAGCATTTTTTAAGTCATAATGCTATGGTGATGTCAACGTTCCATTGTGATGTCAAACCACAATCATATTGTAATAGCATCATGATGTCATAATAAAATTGTAATGTCATAATAGCATTGTAATGTCATTAAATCATTGTGATGACATTTTAATGTCATATCATTGTTTTCATAATAGCATTGAGACAACATACAGTTATGATGTCATGATAGCTTTCTGAAGTCATAATAGAATTGTGATATCATAATACCATTGTCATGTCAGAATAACATTTTTGAGGTCAAATTAGCTTTGTGAGTTCATAATAACATTATGATGTCATAATAGGTTTGTAATGTCATAATATCATTGTGATTACAAAATTCCAGTGTGATGTCATACCACAGTGTCATAGTAGCGTTGTGAGGTCATCATAAAATTTTGATGTCATAATAACATTATGAAATCCTAAAACCATTCAGGTGTCATATACTTGTGATGTCATAATAGCATTCTGATGTCAAAACACATTTTTGATATCCTAATAGCATTGCGGTTTTATATCATTGAGATATCATAGTTGCACAAAGATATCATAATTACATTGTAAATTCATAATAGCATTGTGCTGTCATAATATCATTGTGATGTCATAAGGCTATTGTGAAGTTAAAATACCATTGTGTGTCATAATAGAATTTAATGTCATAATTACCTTGTGAAGTCATAACACCACTTAGATATCATAATAGCATTGCAAAGTCATAATATAATTATGATGTCATAACATTAAGATGTCATAATAGGTTTGTGATGTCATAATAGACTTGTGAATTCATAACAGCATTGTGTTGTCATGATATCATTATGATGTAAAAATTCTATTGTGATGTCATATCACCATCATGTCATAATACCATTCCTGTGCCATAATAATAGACTGGTGATGTCATAATAGCTCTGTGATGTCATAATACCATTGTGAACTCATATTGTTGCGAAGTCATAATAGCATTGTGACATCTTAATATCATTCTGATATCAAAATACCATTTTGATGTCATAATAGCATTTTCAGGTCATATGCCATTGATATGTCAAAATTACATTGTGATGTCATACCACAATCATGTTGTAATAGCATTGTGATGTCATAATAGCATTGTAAGTCATAATACCACTATGATGTCATAATACCATTCTATTTTTATGTTTTTTATACTTTATTAATTACACTTTATTTATTTTGTATCCTCCCTGTGATTCCCTCCCTCCTCCCTTCCCAATCTCTCCCTTCCTCCATCTTCTGCATCCATGCTGCTCCCCAAGTCCACTCATAGGGGAAGTCTTCTTTTTTTTTCTTCTGATCCTAGGCAATTACATCTCTTCAGGAATGTCTGCATTGTCTTATTCTGTGGCCTGGTAATACTGCTTACCCCTCAGAGGGAGGTAATTAAAGAGCAGGCCAATCAGTTCATAGCAGAGACAGTCTCTGTTTTTATTACAATGGAACCCACTTGGATACTGAAAGGCCATCTGTGCAGGGGTCTTAGGTTATCTCGATGCATAGTCCTTGGTTGGAGCATCAGTCTCAGAAAAGAACCATGTGCTCAGATTTTTTTGGTTCTTTTGTTCTCCTTGTGGAATTCCTGTCCTCTCCAGATCTTACAGTTTCCCACTTCTTTCCTAAGATTACCTGTACTCTGCCCAAAGGTTGCCTCTAAGTCTCAACATCTGCATTGATAGTCTGCAAGGCAGAGCCTTTCAGAGGTCCTCAGTGTCAGGCTCCTGACTTATTTCCACATTTTGCCTTCTTCTGATGCCCTTGTCTTTGACTTTCTAGATAGGAATTGAGCATTTTTGCAAGAGTCCTCCCTCTTGATTAGTTTCTTTAGGTGTACAGATTTTAGTAGAGTTATCCTGTATTATATGTTTATATGAGTGAGTATATACCGTATATGTCTTTCTGCTTCTAGGATAGCTCACTCAGGATGATTTTTTTCAGATTCCACAATTTACATGGAAATTTCATGAATTCCTTTTTTCCTCTTTATTTATTTATTTATTTATTTATATTTACTTTTTTCTTATTAATTATGCTTTACTCACTTTGTATCCCCTCCCATGGTTCCCTCCCTCTTCCCATCCCAATCCCTCCCTTCCTCCACCCTCTGCATCCATGCCCCTCCCCAAGTCCATGAATAGGGGAGGACTTCTTTTCCTTCCTTCAGATCCTAGTCAAATAGGTCTCATCAGGAGTGGCTGCCTTGTCCTCTTCTCTTGCCTGGTAATGCTGTTTCCCCCACAGAGGGAGGTAATTAAAGAGCAGGTCAATCAGTTCATGTCAGAGACAGCCCATGTTCTTATTCCAATGGAACCCACTTGGATACTAAACTTCCATGGGCTACATCTGTGCAGGGGTCTTAGGTTATCTCCATGCATAGACCATGGTTGGAATAGCAGTCTCAGAAAAGACCCCTGTGCTCAGATTTTTGGTTCTTTTGCTCTCCTTATGGAGTTCCTGTCCTCTCCAGATCTTATTGTTTCCTACTTCTTTCCTAAGCTTCCCTGCACTGTGCCCAAAGGTTGGCCATAAGTCTCAGTATCTACTTTGATAGTCTGCAGGGCAGAGCCTTTCAGAGGTCCTCTGTGTCAGGCTCCTGACTTGTTCCCTCTTTTCTCCTTCTTCTGATGTCCAGCCTCTTTGCCTTTCTGAATACCTCACTCTGGATGATCTTTTCCAAATCCCACCATTTACCTACAAATTTCATGATCTCCTTGTTTTTTTATTGCTGAATAATATTCCATTGTGTAGATAAACCACAATTTGTGAATCCATTCCTCCACTCAGGAGCATATTGCTGTTTCCAGCTCCTGGCTATTACAAATAAGCTGTTACAAACTTGGTTGAGCAAATGTCCTTATTGTGTACTTGAGAATTTTTTAGATATATGCCTAGGAGGGCTATAGCTCAATCTTGATGAAGTGCTATTCCTAATTGGCTGAGAAAGGGCAAGATTTCTTTCCAGAGTGGTTTTACAAGTTTACAACCCCACCCGCAGTGGAGGAGGGCTCCCCTTTCTCCAGAACCTCTCCAGCATGTGTTTTCACTTGACTTTTTGAACTTAGCCATTCTGAGGGGTGTAAGATGAAATCTTAGGGTCATTTTGATTTGTATTTTCCTTTTGACTAAGAATGTTGAACATTTCTTTAAGTGTTTCTCTGCCATTCTATATTCTTCTATTGAGAATTCTCTGTTTAGTTTTGTACTCCATTTTTTAACTAGTATACTTGGTTTGTGGCTTATAAAGGACTAAAAAAGCTTATATATAAAGAACTTTTTGAGTTTATATATAAAGAACTTTTTGAGTTCTTTATATATAATGGATAATAGTCTTCTGTCAGGTATAGAGTTGGTAAAGATCCTTTCTCAGTGTAGGCTGTGGTTTTATTGTGACAACAGTGTCCTTTGCTTTACAGAAGCTTTTCAGTTTCTTGAGGTTCCATTTATTGATTGTTGCTCTTAGAGCCTGTGCTGTTGGTGTTCTGTTTGGGAATTTTTTCTGGTACCAATGAGATCAAGGCTCTTCCCCCCTTTTTCTTCTAAGTGGTTTAGTTTTTCTGGTTTTATATTGAGGTTTTTGATCCACTAGGACCTTAGTTTTCTGCAGGCTGATAAATATGGATCTATTTACATTTTTCTACATGTATACATCTTTGATCCACTTGGACTTTAGTTTTGTGCAGGTTGATAAGTATGGATTTATTTGCATTTTTCTGCATGTAGACATCCAGTTAGACCAGCACCATTTATTGAAGATGCTGTCTTTTTTCCATTGAATGCTTCTGGTGTCTTTATAAAAGGTCAAATGTCCATAAGTGTATGGATTTATATCAGAGTCTTCTATTTGATTCCAGTGATCCACCATTTTGTCTCTATGTCAGTATCACACAGGTTTTAGTGTTGTTGTTCTATAGTACAGCTTGAGATTAGGGATAGAGATACCTCCTGAAGATCTTTAATGTAGAAATTTTTTTTATCAGTTCTGGGTTTCTTGTTTTTCCATATGAAGGTGAGAAATTTTCTTTCAAGTTCTGTAAAGAATTGTGTTGTCAATTTGATGGGAATTGCATTGATTCTCTATATTGCTTTACATAAGGTGGTCATTTTTACTATATTAATCATGCCAAGTAATGAGCATGGGAGATCTTTCCATTTTCTGACATCTTCTATTCTTTCTTCAGAGACTGGAAATCTTTCTCATACAAGTCTTTGACTTGCTGGGTTAGGTTCACACCAGGGTACAATTGTAAAATAAATTTAATTAAAATTAAACCACACATAGACCCCACAAATTAATACTGGGAGACTTCAATACCCCATTCTGAACAAAGGACCTACCCACAAAACAGAAATTAAACAAAGAAATAATAACTCTGACAGAGGTCATGAATCAAATGGATTTCAAGGAAATCTACAGAACATTTCACCCAAACACAAAAGAATTTACCTTCTTCTTAGCACCTCATGGAACCTTCTCCAAAATAGACGATATAGTTGGTCACAAAACAAAACTCAACATATACAAGAAGATTGAAATAATCCCTGGTATTCTATCTGATCACCATGGACCAAAGCTGGAACTCAATGACAGAAATTGCAAAAGGCCTACATAAACATTGAAACTGTTCAACATGCTTCTAAATGACAGCTGGGTCAGAGAAGAAATAAAGAAATTAAAGACTTTCTAGTATTCAATGAAAATGAAGGCACAACATACCCAAACTTATGGGAAACAATATGAGAAGTGCTATGATGAAAGTTCATAGCACTAAGTGTCTTTAAGAAGAAATTCAAAACATCTCATGCAAGCAACTTAAGGGTTCACTTAAAAGCCCTAGGGAAAAAAAAGAAGCAGACACACCAAAGAGGAGTTTACAGCTGGAAATATTCAAACTCAGGGCTGAAATCAATAAATTAGAAACAAATAAAACAATTTAAAGAATCAAAGAAACCAAGAGGTGGTTCTTTGAGAAAAATCAACAAGATAGACAAACCCTTAGACAAACTAACTAAAATGCAGAGAGACACTATCCAAATCAACAAAATTAGAAATGAAAAGGGGGATATAACCATAGATACTGAAGAAATCCAAACAATACTTAGGACTTACTTTAAAAGACTATCTGCCACAAAATTTGAAAATTAAATGAAATGGACAAATTTCTTGACCAATTCTACATTCCAAAGCTGCATCAAGACCAGGTAACTCAATTAAATAGTCCTATATCCCCCAAGGAAAATAGAAGCTCTCCTCAAAAGCCTACCATATAAAAAAAGCCCAGGACCAGTTGGTTTCAGCACAGAATTCTACCAGATCTTCAAAGAAGAGCTAACACCAATACTCTTCAAACTATTCCACGAAATGAAAGAGAAGGAACACTACCCATTCTATAAAGTCACAATCACCTTGGCACCTAAACCTCACAAAGACCTAACAAAGAAGGAGAATTTCAGGCCAATCTCCCCTATGAATATTGATGCAAAAATACACAACAAAATACTTGCAAACTGAATCTAAGTACACATCAAAGATATGACAAAGTAGGGATCATCCAATGCATGCAGGGATGGTTCAATATATGGAAATCCATCAATGTGAACCACCCATAAACAAAGTAAAGGAGAAAAAAAACTCATGATCATCTCCTTAGATGCTGAAAAGTCATTTGACAAAATCCTCCATCCATTCATGTTTAAAGTCTTGGAACGATCATGAATACAAGGTTCATACCTGAACATAGTAAAGGCAATATACAGCAAGCTTATAGCCAATATCAAACTCAATGGAGATAAACTTAAATCAATCCCATTGAAATCAGAGACAAGGCAAGACTGCCTCTTCTCTTTGTATCTCTTCAACATTGTTCTTGAAGTCCTTGCTAAAGAAATAAGAAAATTCTAGGGGATACAAATTGAAAAGGAAGAAGTCAAAGTAACACTATTTGCAGATGATATTATAATATACCTGAGTGACCCTCAAAATTCTCTCCTACAGCTGATAAAAACCTTCAGCAAAGTAGCTGGATACAAAAATAACTAAAAAATATCAGTAGCCCTTCTATATACAAAAGTCAAAAGGGCTGAGAAACAAATTAGGGAAACAACCCTTTATAATAGCCTCAAATGACATAAATTACCTTGGTGTAACCCTAAACAAACAAGTCAAAGACTTTCGTAATACCATTCTTAGGTCAGAAAATCATTGTGAAGTCATAATTCCATAGGGATGTCATACCATTGTGAAGTCATAATAACATTATGTGGTCATATCATTGTGATGTAATTATCGCATTGTGATGTAATTATAGCATTGTGATGTCATAATAACATTGTGATGTGACAATAACATTGGGATGTTTTATTATTGTGAAGTCACCAAACTATTGTCATATCATAACATTATGATGTAATAATAGCATGAAATGTCATTAGAGTATTTTATTGTCATACTACTGTGATATTTTAATAATATTGTGATGTCAAAGCAGCATTGTGATGTCATAATACCATTTTGACATGATAATATGTAATGTCAGGAGAGCATCGTGATGTCAAATTGCATTGTTATATAATATTATTATTGTGATGTTATAATTCCATTGTGATACCATATGATGTCCTAAGAGCAGATGTCCTAATAGTATTGTGAAGTCATAATAGCTCTGAGATGTCATGACTCAAATGAGATAACATAGCACCACTGAGATATCCTAAAGAAATTGTGATATCACAATACAATTGCAATATCATAATATATTTGAGATATCATATAAGTATTATGATGTCATATCATTGTGTTGTCATATATTTGATATATTATACACATTTACTCTTGTTTATCTTTCTGACAATGTCAGTTGGGAAATGAAACTTTAATGTGTATTTAATTGGACAGCTTAATAAGTAGGGAAGCTTCAAAGTGATATCAGATTAAAGGGAATGTACCAAATGACAAGGGGTCTCCTACTGTGGTCTTGGATCTTGGTTGTGACTTTGAACTGAGCAGCTACTCATGGTCTCACTAAATGTGAATTTACATTCTTATTGAAATAATAGCCTGTCAAGGTCTTGGGTTCCCTGGAATATTGAGTCTTTAAGAGCAGGAAAAGAGAAGCTAACCAGAACATACCTGGGAATTGTTAGATGAAACAGAAAAGATCAGAGCGTATAAAAAGAGAACTAAGGGGCAATAAACTATTTGACAGCTGGTGATATTCCACAATATTGTTGACAACCCCTTATGAGTGTGGTTGCCTTGGCTGACCTGGCTGTATTGGCAGGTCTGTCCTACTCAGTAGTCAGTGAGCAATCATCCTGATCCAGGGGTTTAAAGTTAAAACTGGGCCTTTAGTACAGAGAAATGTGTCAATGTTATGTCTTGGACACAAGAGCAGAGTTGTTTATTAATGTTGTCCTCCACACAAGCAATCTAAACGTAGTGTTAGTGCTAGGAATGCTTGATCAGAGATGCATCCTATACACATGAGGTTTGAGGTAGCTGGGTAACACTAGTTCATGGCTAATATTCTCTGCTACATAATGAGTTCTTGGAAAGCATGCCTTACAAAGTCAAACACTGCACTCCTTTAGAGGAATCTTTTCTCCTTTTTAAAAGTTATTATAAAAGTTATTAACCTGTTATTTTTACTGATTTTGTGGGAGATTCATATAATATATTAGTTTTCCATGCTCCCAGTTTCAAATTTCTTCCCACATGTTTCTTTAAAATATTTCAATTCAAGTATGTGTTTTTCATCTACTCATTGGAAAATGATCAGAGTGTCAGTGCCAAGTCCCTTAAAGAAACCTGAGTTCATCCTTGCCACCTCCAGGAAGCCATTAGTCCTGAAGAGCTCTATACTTCATCCCCTTGATCACAGTTTTTCTTATATTAAGATTTGTTCATATTGTATCCCCTCTGCTGCCCCTGCCCTCTTCTTCCAGTACCACCTACCATCCTTCTTTTAACAATATACTTTTTCTCTAGTCCCTGATGAGGGAGGTCCTCCCCACGCCTTCTACCAGACCCTAGCTTATCAGTTGTCATCAACACTGGCTGCATCATCTTCCTCTGTGGCCTGATTCTCAGGGCATTGTTCTTGTGTTCTCAATTCCCTATGCTTATGAAACTCTTCCTTCCTCCTCTCCTGCAGGCTTCCTAAAGCTCTGAGGGGAGGGAGAATTTCATAGGGAAATCCTATTTAGACCTGGTTATTTTAAGGTCTCCCTCTGCATAATATCAAGGTCTCCCTCTGCATAATATCAGACTGTGGAGTCTCTGTATGCAATCTGATTTGATGTAGAAGAAAACATCTCTATGGATTCAAGAACATGACACTCATTTATCAGTTGAGGAAAGACAGTAACCTATTTTAATAACAACAGCTGGGTTGCTTGAAAATTTCTGTAGGATGCCCTGGCACAATAACTCAATTCACTGCCACCTAATCCCCTTAGTGGAAGACTGCTTTCTTCACAATAGATGGCCTATATGAAATTATCCCCCACTATTCGGAGACATCCTAATTAGTGAGTACATATCATATGTGTCTTTCTACACTTATTTACTTCACCCAGAATGATATTTTCTGGTCCCATCCATTTGCCTGAAAATATCATGATGTCATTTTTTTAGCTGAATAATAATCTGTTATGCAAATATTCCACATTTTCTCCAAAGAATATGGTCAGTCCTGTTCTTTAATGCTTTGAAATTGCTCAGACTTTAATCATTGTCTTGAATGACAAACTATCAGGATATCTATGTTCTGTTAGCTTATATGTCTCTCCAACTTCTTCCATTTCCTGGTGATTTGAATATCAATGTCCCTTTGAAGTTCATCTATTTACATGTGTAATCCCCAGTGAGGAAATGTCTGGGAAATGTTAAAAAGGTATAAAGTTGTTAGATAATATAATTCCTATTTGAGTTATATTATAGAGGGGGTGTGCTTTGAGGTTGATATGCCAATGAAAGTTACCAGATAGAATGGAGTCTTTGTCTCTAGGTCTAGATCAGTTTATATCTTTGTTTCTGTTGGTCTTGGTCTCTCTGTTTCTGAATCTGTCTCTCTAGCTATTTCTCTCTCTGTTTCTCTCAGTCTGCCTCTCTGCCTGCCACTTGCGGTTAAGTATGAAAAGCTATCAGTTTTGATGAAGGAGTACAACAAAATAACTGCTTGCTAATGTGAAGTCCTGGATGGTCTCTGTAAAAAATATAAGCAAGGTCCCAGTTTTACATTTTTTTCAAATATTTGCCTTGGTAAGGGAGCATTTTCATAGTAAGTAATTCACTGACTGATGCCTTATCTGTACATTTAACAAATAATGGAATCAGTGATAATGTGAATGTAACAGGTCAAGGGACGTCACTTTATTAATGAACACTTGAAAGAAATATGTGACACTTTTCCTGAACTAAGAGTTTTGGACACAGGAATTGTCATCTCTGGGTTGTGTGCTTTCAGTTGCTCAGATTGATTCATGTAGAGCTGCGCAGCCTTTTCTCAAGCAGGCTGTCCACTTGGATTTTAATAACATCCTCGTGAAACTCTCACAGGCTTTCACATTTTTCATGACATCATTCTCCCTCTCAGCCAGTCAGCAACTGAGAGAATCTTGAGATTTCCATGGAGATGAGTAAGCAAACTTTCCTCAGTGTCCAGTATCTCTGATACTATGCATACCTCACATTGTCTTATGAAACCCAATAAGCCTTTATCTCATCCCTTTATGCACATCCCACAACTTTACTCCTGTTTACCTCTGTGACAATCTCAAGTAGGAAATGAAACTTTAATGTTTATTTATTGGACATCTTCTTAAGCAGGGAAGCCTCAAAGTGTTGAGGGACTAATGGGAATCTACTGAATGACAAGGTGGTCTTCAAGTGTCCTCTTGGATTTTAAATTTCCTAGGTTGTGACTTAGAACTGAGCAGTTACTTGCATACAAACTGAATGGACCTTCACATTCTTATTGATATAGTAGGCTGGCAGGGTTTCAGCATCCCTGAGGTACTGAGTCTTTAAGAGCAGGGAAAAGAGAAGGAAAACATAATTCCTGAGACTGGTTTTGCTGAAACAGAAAAAGATAATTGAGTGTAAAAGGAGAAATGATGGGCAATAAACTTTTGAAAGCTGGTGCTATTCCATAAGTGTTGGCAACCCTCTATGAGCAGGGATGCTTTGGCTGTCCTGGCTCATTTGGCATCTGTGTCTTACTCAGAGGTAGGTGAGCAAGCCTCCTGGTACTGGTGTTTAACATTAAAAATGGTCCTTCAGGACAAATAAATGGTTCCAATTATATGCCTAGCACACAGAACAGCTGTTTTTGTTTGGTTGGTTTTTTTTTTTGTTTGTGTGTTTGTTTTTCTGTCATCCTCCAGAAAAACAGTCTAAATATAGTTTTAGTGCCAGGACTGCTTGTTGTGAGGTGCCACCTGAGCTCATGGTGTGTCAGGTAGCTGGGTAACCACTAGTTCATGGCTAGGATTCTCTGCTACATAATGAGTTCCTGGAATGCATGCCTTACAAAGAAAAACTCTGCCCTCCATTAGCAGACTCTTTTCTCCATGTTAAAAGTCATTGTAAATGTTGTCAACATATTTTTAATTGATTATGTGGGAATTTTTTATTACATACATTATACTCTTTACCATTGCTCAAAGGTTGAAATTTCTTCCCATGTGATACAGTAATTTATTTTCTTTAAAATACATCAATTGAAGTATGTGTTTTTCATATACTCATTGCAACATGATCAGATTCTCAGTGCCAAGTCCCTTAAAGAAAACTGAATTTATCCTTGCTGTATGCTGGTACCACCCCAAAAAGATGTCATCAGTCCTGAAGAGCTCTATACATCATCACCTTGATCACATTTTCCCTTTTACCCACTCTGATTTTTTCAATTTGTGTTCTTTCTGCTGCCCTTCCTTTCTTCTTCCAGTACCACCTCCCCTCCTTTTTCTTTCCCTATGCCCCTTCTCTCGTTCCCAGATAGGGAAGTTCCTCCTCTCCCTTAAATCTGTCCTTTGCCTATTAGTTTTCACCAAGGCTGGCTGCATCACCTTCCTAGGAGGCCTGATTCTCAGGGCATTGTTTTTCCTGTGTCCTCAATTACCTGTACTTATGATACTCTTCCTGCCTCCTCTCTTGCAGGCTTCCCAGAGCTCTGAGTGGAGGAAGAATTTCATAGGGAAATCACACTTAGAGCTGGGTGTTTTAATGTCTCTCTTTGCATAATATTGGACTGTGGGTCTCTGTATGCAATCACATTTGATGCAGAAGGAAGCATCTATGTGGATACAAGAACATGGCACTGATCTATCAGTTGAGGGCAGAAAGCAACATATTTAATAACAACAGCCAGAGTTGTTGGAAATTTCCCAAGGGTGCCTTTGCCCCAAAACTCAACTAATGGCCACCTATTAGTTGTAGAATGGGTTGGTCACAATACATGTCCTAGTGGAACTTTATCTGCCACTATTTGGAGACCTCCTAATAAGTGAATACATACTGTATTTGTCTTTCTGCAATTTAGTTATTTTCCTCAGGATGATTTTTTTCTGGTCCATCTATTTGCCTGAAAATATCATGATGTCATTTTCTAAGCTGAATAATACTCTGTTATGGAAATATTTAACATTTTCCCCAAAGGAGATTGTCAGTCCTGTTCTTTAGTCTTTGGAATTTGCTGGAATTTTGATCATTGTATTGAATGACAAACTATCAGGATAACTATGTTCTTTTAGCCTAGAAGTCCCTCTATCTTCTTCCACTTTCTGGTGATTTGAATTGCAATGTCCCCTTGAACCTCTTCTATTTACATGTTTAGTCCCAGTGAGGCAATGTCTGGAATGTTTGAATGTATGATCTTGTTACATAATATAATTCCTTTTGTTTTCCAAATTTCTTACTTGGCTTTTTGTCTTTTGAATACAGGAGGTATACCTATTTTTTTTTTTAGTTAATTTTTTATTCAGCCATTTTGCTAAAGTTGTTTATTAGGTGTAGGAGTACCCATGTAGAATTTTTGGGGTCACACATGTATACTATCATATCATCTGCAAACAGTGATGCTTTGACTTTTTCTTTTCTGATTTGCTCCGTCAATTGCTCTAGCAAGAATTTCCAGAACTTTGTTGAAGAGATATGGAGAAAGTGGACAGCCTTGATATGTCCCTGATTTAAATGGGATTGCTTTAAGTTTCTCTCTGTTTAGTTTGATGTTAGCTATAGGCTTGCTATATATTGCCTTTACAATATTTAGATATGTACCTTGTATCCCTGATCTCTCCAATGCTGTAAACATGACTGAATTTTGTATTTTCTCAAATGATTTTTCAACATCTAAGAAGATTATCATGTGTTGGTATAATGTTCTTTTAAAATGTATAGGCCTTACCCTTGTTAATTCAAATGCTGATTTCCCCACCCCAACTCTCTGGTTTCAATCTGGATATTGCATTGTGATATCCATTATAAGCATCCTGTCTCAACTCTTTTGTAAACAGGACAAAATTAAGCAACTAGATACAATGTTGTGCAATGGGAGCCAGAGGACAGGAAAGAGGGGAGGAGCTAGAGAGCAGGAAAGAGGGGAGGAGAAGGGGCTAGAGGGGAGCGAAGAGAACAGAGCTGGAGGAGCGAGCGTGGAGGACATGGAGCATGAACCAGAACTAACATTTCACAAAAAGCAAGTATAATGTGGGAAATCTAAATGTTAGTAAACTGAGGGCTTGGAGGTTTAGGAGAAAGTTAATATTGCCCAGCATTGTGTTGGAGGTTAACTAAAAACCCAGTCTCTGTGTGGTGATTTGGTTATACAGCTCCTGAGGATTAACAGCAGCTTTACTAGAAGAGAAAACAATAACAAATATTAAAAACTCTTACAACAATCATGTTTTTTTTTTCTTTAAGTTTGTTAATATGTTGCATCACATTGATGGAAATCCATATATTGTACCTAGGAAGAAGCCTCCTTGGTCATAGTGGATGATATCTTTGATGTGTTCTTGTATTCTTTAAAGACATAAAGTATCTTGATGTGACCCTAACCAAGCAAGTAAAAGACTTGTCTGAAAAAAAAATCAAGCCTCTGAAGAAAGAATTAAAAGATATTAGAAGAAGGGAAGATCATCCGTGCTCATGGCTTTCAGGCTTAGCAGTGTAAAAATGGCCATCTTACATAAAGCAATCTACAGATTCAATGCAATTTCCATTAAATTACCAAAACAATTATTTATAGAACTGGAAAGAAAAATTTTCACGTTCATATGGAAAAATTAGAACCCAGAATTGCTAAACAATCTTCTATAATAAAAGATCTTCTGGAAGTATCTCCATCCTTGATCTCAAGCTGTACTGTAAAGCAACAGTAATAACAACTGCATGGAATTAGCATAGAAACAGAATGGTTGATCAATGGAACTGAATAGAAGACCCAGAAATAAACCCACAAATTTATGGATACCTGATCTTTGGCAAAGATGCCAAAACCATACAATGGAAAAAAGTTTGCGTTTTCAAAATATGGTGCTGGTCTAACTGAATGTCTACATGTAGAAAAATGAAAATAGATCCATACTTATCAGCCTGCACAAAACTAAAGTCTAAGCAGATGAAAAAATAAAAATAAAACCAGAAACTGTAAATCAGTTAGAAGAAAACCTGGGGAAGAGCCTTGAACTCAGTGGTACAAGATACAACTTCCTGAACAGAACACCAACATCACAGGCTCTAAGAGCAACAATCAATAAATGGGAACTCATGAAATTGAAAAGCTTCTGTAAAGCAAAGTACACTGTCATAAAAACAAATGCCTACAGATTGGGAAAGATGCTTCACCAAGTCTCTATGTGACAGAGGACTAATGTACAGTATACACAAAGAACCAGACAAGTTGATAAGCAACAAATCAAGTAATCTAATAAAAATGATGGGGAACAGAGCTAAACAGAGAATTCTCAATAGAAGAATGTTGAATGGCAGAGAATCACTTAACGAAATGCTCAATGTCATTAGCCATCAGGGAAATGCAACTCAAAAACGACCCTGAGATTTCACCTTTACACATATTAGAATGACCAAGATCAAAAACTCAAGTGACAAAACATGCTGGAGAGGTTGTGGAGAAAGGGGAATACTTTACATTCCCACCAGCTGTAGAGAAGGGTTCCCCTTTCTCCACAACCCTGAAAGGTAAAGAGGATGGACACCAGAGGAAGGAGAAAACAGGGACCAAGTTAGGAGCCTGCCACTGAGGGCCTTTGAAAGGCTCTGCCCTGCACACTATCAAAGCAGATGCTGAGACTTTTGGCCAACTTTTGGGCAGAGTACAAGGAAACTAATGAAAGAAGTGGGAAATAATAATATTTGGAGAGGACAGGAGCTCTGAAAGGAGAGAATCAGAACCAAAAATATCTGAGCACAGGGGTTTTTCCTGAGACTAATCCTCCAACCCTGTAATATACATGGAGGTAACCTAGAACTACTGCACAGATGTAGCCCATGGCACTCCTTTGTCCAAGTGGGCATAGTAATTGGAACAGAGACTGCCTCTGACATGAACAGACTGGTCTGTTCATTGATCATCTCACCCTAATGTGGGAGCAGCCTTACCAGGCCACAGAAGAAGACAATGAAGCCACTCCTGATGAGATCTGATAGACTAGCATCAGAGGGAAGGAGAAGATCTCTCCTATTGGTTGTCTTTGGGAGTAGCATGGTGAAGGTGGGGAGAAGGGGGGTTTGAGAAGGGCAAAGGCATTATTGTGGGATACAAAGTGAACAAAGTGTAGTTAATAGAAAAAATAAAATAAATATTAAAAAATATATTTTTTTGGGAATTATATTATAGGAAGGTGTTCTTTGAGGTTGATATCCCAAGGAAATGGAAGACAGAATGGAGTCTCTGTCTCTCATTTCTGTCTATTTATAGCTTTGTTTCTGTTGGTCTCTGTATAACTCTTTCTGAATCTATCTCTCTCTCCTCTCTCTGTCTCTCTCAGTCTCTGTGACTCTGCCTGCCATTTGTAGTTCAGTATGAAAAGCTCTCAGTTCTGCTGAAGGATTACAACAAGATTTCTGCTTGCTGAAGTGACATCCTGGATTGTCTATGTAAAACTATAAGCAAGGTACCAAGTAAATGCTTTTTGTTCAAAGAGTTGCCTTGGTCACAGAGCATTTTCCCAGTAAGTAATTCACAGACTGAGGACATATCTGTGCATTTAACAAATAATAATGAAATCAGTGATAATGTGAGTGTAACATGTCAAGAACACGTGACTTTATTAAAAATCACTTGAAAGAAATATGTGACACTTCACCTGAACTAAGAGTTTTGAAACAGGAACTGTCATATCTGAGTTCTGTGTTTTCAGCTGCCCAGATAGAGACATGCAGTGCTGCACAGCCTATCTCCAAAGCAGGCTATCCACTTGGCCCTTTTAATAACTGGATCCTAAAATTCTTACTGGCTCTAACCTGTTTCATGACATCATTTTGCTCTCAACCTATCAGCAACTGAGAGAATCAAGATTTCCCTGGAGATTAGTAAACAAAATTTCCTCATTGTCCAATATCTCTGATCCTGTGAATGTAACTTGTTCTTGTGAAAACAAACAAGCCTTTATCTCATCTTTTTTTCAGATTAACTCCTGTTTACCTCTGTGACAATGTCACCTAGGAAATGAAACTTTAATGTTTATTAATTTGGACAGCTTCCTGAGTAGGAAAGCTTCAATTTGATATGGGATTAAGGGGAATGTACCAAATGACAAGGTGGTCTCTTAACCTGGTCTTGGATCTGAAATTTCCTAGGTTGTGAATTTGAATGTAGCAGTTACTTGTGTACTCACTAAATGTACCTTCACATTCTTATTGATATCACAGGCTGGCAGGGTGTAGTGTTCCCTGGGGTACTGGCTCTTAAAGAGAAGGAAAAAAAAGAAGAAAACCAGACAATTCCTTGGACTGATTTGGCTGAAACAGAGAGGGATAGGTGAGTATAAAGGTGATCTGAGGGGCAAGATATAATTTCACAGTAATAACATCACTAGTGTGGTGTTATTCCACACTAGTTTTGCCAACACTCTATGAGCAGGATTGCCTTCACTTACCTTGCTGGATCCACAGCTGTGTCCTACTCAGCGGTCAGTGAGGAACCCTCCTGCTCCTGGGGTTTACAATAAAAACTGGGCCTTCCTGACAAAGAAATGGGCCCGTGCTATATACCTAGGACAAAAGAGCAGCTGTGTTTCCTGCTGCGGTCCTCCAGACAAACTCTATAAATGTACTGTTAGTAACAGGACTGGTTGTTCAGAGGTGGCACTTGATCTCATGGGGTCTGAGGTAGCTGGCTAATCACTAGTTCATGGCTAGGATTTTCTACTGCAAAATGAGTTCCCGGAAAGCATGACTCAGAAAGTCAAAATCTCCCTCCTTAGTGTAATCTCTTCTCCATTTCAAAAGTTATTGTAGAAGTTGTCAACATATTATTTTTATTACTTATATGAGAATTTCAGAGGGCAAGATGGCTGCGCCAGGATGACTCTCATTCTGACCAGCAGCAAAGCAGGATCAGCACAGTGACCAGCAATCAGAACTCACGGCCATAAAACACAAGTGATTGTGTTTCCCAGGTGAGAGGATACCCCATGGTGGGGGATTCAGTCAGCTTTAACTCACCCAGCTAAACCGCAGAAGAGATCATGCTTCTGCCAGGCCCTTGGAATCCAGCCCAGAGCCACACACCAGTGTGCACAGGTCACTATCCCAGACTGAACTGTGGGCACCACAAAATCAAGACTGGAATTTCCATTTGAGAGAAAACCCCACGGTGCAGGAAACAATTGGGACCGAACTTAGGTCATCCAGACATGCCCTGGAAAAGACAGCAGCCCACAATTACTGTGCCAAGGATCAACCAGTTATCCCTAGCTAGACTGACAAAACTGTGGGAATCCCTGGTCCTTCAAGAGGGCTGCACCCAACAATTACACCTTAAGAACAACAGCTGCTGCTCACTAAATTCAGAGCAAGAAACCCAGCAGCAGGGCAGCACCAGGACCTCTCCTGATGAGAGGATAGCCTTCCTGAATACCACAGCTACCAGACAGGTCCATACACCTGAAGTGAAATGTGACAATTCCTGCGAAGCACCACTATTCAGTTGACCATACCCAAAAAGCAGAGGAGAAATTTAGAACCCCGCCAAGTGGATTTTTACTGCCCTAGGACTCAGCAGGCACCACAAATTAACAGACAACATCTGAAACAGAGAGATGGGTAGCGGCCACTGAGAGGCACAACCAAAAAAGGCAAAACAACATGGCATCCCCAGAACCCAGTTATCCAGGGGTAATAGCCCTGGATACCCTAACATAAATGAAATTCAAGAAGATGAACTTACATCTATGTAATGAAGAGGTTAATGGAGGAAGTAAACAAAATACATAAAGAATTAAAGGAAGATATTATGAAACAAAATATAACCATCCATAAAGAAATACAGAAAGATGCAGCCAAACAGTCTGTGTCACTGAAAGAAATAAAAGAAACAGAGGAACATTCAAACAAACAGCTGAAGGCATTGAAGGAAAAACAGGAAAATACAGTCAGACAGGTGAAGGAAATCAGCAAAATTGTTCAAGATCTGAAGATAGAATTGGAAGAATTAAAGAAAACACAAATGGAGGAAATCACGGAGAGGGAGAACTTAGGAAAGAAAACAAGAATGACAGAGGTAACCATAACCAACAGACTACAAGAGATGGAAGAAAGAATCTCAGGTGTGGAAGATACAATGGAAGAAATTGATGTATGCAGCAAAGAAAATAATAAATCTAAAAAATTCCTGACAAAAACCATATAAGAAATCCAAGACAACATAAAAAAAAAAAACCTAAGAATAATAGGAATAGAGGAAAAAGAAGATTCCCTCCTCCAAAGCCCAGAAAATATTTTTAACAAAATCATTGAAGAAAATTTCCCCAACTTAAGGGGGATGCCTATAAGTATATAAGAGGCCTATAGAACACCTAATAAAGTAGACCAGAAAAGAAAATCCTCTGGTCACATAGTAACCACAACAGTAAGTATACAGAACAAAGAAAAAAACGCAAAAAGCTGCAAGGGAAAAAGGCCAAGTAACATATAATGGCAAACCCATCAGAATCACACCTCTTTTCAACAGAGACTATGAAAGCCAGAAGAGACTGGACAAATATCATGCAACAATACCTACACACAAATCCAGCATTACAGAAGATACTAGAAGGAAAAATACAAACCAAGAAAAACTAACTACTTTCAAGAAATCATAGGAAATAAATAACCTCAGTACAGCAAAAGAAAAGTAGCCAAACACACAAACATACTACCATGGCCAACATCAATATCAAAGGATCCAAGAGCCATTGGTCATTAATCTCCCTCAACATCAATGGACACAATTCCTCAATAAAAAGACACAGACTAACAGAATGGGTGCATAAACAAGACCCAACAATCTGTTGCATACCAGAAACACACTTAAATCACAAAGATAGGCATTACCTGAGAGTAAAGGGCTGGAAGATGGTTTTCCAAGCAAATGGATCCAAGAAGGAAGCAGGAGTAGCCATTCTAATATCTAATAAAGTAGATTTTCAAGCAAATCAATCAAAAGTGATAGAGAAGGACACTTCATACTCATCAATGGAAAACTCCACCAGGAAGATATCACAATCCTGAACATCTATGCCCCAAATACGAGGGCACCCACATTTGTAAAATAAACTTTAATAAAACGTAAATCACACATAGACCCACACACATTAATACTGGGAGACTTCAACACACCACTCTCAACAAAGGACAGGTCAACAAAACAGAAATTAAACAGAGAAACAATAAATCTGACAGAGGTCATGAATCAAATGTACCTCACAGACATCTACAGAACCTTTCACCCAAACTCAAAAGAATTTACCTTCTTCTCAGCACCTCATGGAACCTTCTCCAAAACAGATCATATAGTTGGTCACAAATCAAGCCTAAACATATACAAGAAGATTGAAATAATCCCTTGTATCCTATCTGATCACCATGGACTAAATCTGGACCTCAATGACAAAAATAGCAAAAGGCCAACACACAGATGGAAACTGAACAACTTGCTTCTAAAGGACAGCTGAGTCAGAGAAGAAATTATTGACTTCCAGGAATTCAATGAAAAGGAAAGCACAACATACCCAAACTTATGGGACACAATGAAAGCAGTGCTGAGAGGAAAGTTCATAGCACTAAGTGCCTTTAAAAAGAAATTTGGAACATCTCATGGAGGCAACTTAATGGCTCACTTAAACGCCCAAGGGAAAAAAAAACAGACACACTAAAGAGGAATAGATCAAACTCAAGGCTGAAATCAATAAATTAGAAACAAATAAAACAATTTGAAGAATCAATGAAACCAAGAGCTTGTTCTTTGAGAAAATCAACAAGATAGACAAACCCTTAGCCAAAAGAACTGAAAGGCAGAGAGAAACTATCCAAATCAACAAATCTGAAATGAAAAGGGGGACATAACCACAGACAGTGAAGATATCCAAACAATAATGAGGTCTTACTTCCAAACTCTATATGCCACAAAATTTAAAAATCTAAATTAAATGGACAATTTTCTTGACAGGTTCTACATGCCAAAGCTGAATCAAGACCAGGTAAAACAATTAAATAGTCATATATCCCCTAAGGAATTAGAAGCTGTCATCAAAATTCTACCATGCAAACAAAGCTCAGGCCCAGATGGTGTTAATGCCGAATTCTACCAGACATTCAAAGAAGAGCTAACACCAATACTCTTCAAACTATTCCATGAGATAGAAACCGAAGGAACACTACCAAACTCCTTCAATGAAGCCATAGTCACCTTGGTACCTAAACCTCACAAAGGCCCAACACAGAAAGAGAATTTCAAGCCAATCTCCCTCATGAATATTGATGCAAAAATACTCAACAAAATACTTGCAAACAAAATCCAAGAAGACATCAAAGATATCATCCACTATGACCAAGTAGGCTTCATCCCAGGTATGCAGGGATGGTTCAATATAAGGAAATCCATCAATGTGATTAACCACATAAAAAAAAAACTGAAGAAGAAAAACCACATGATCATCTCCTTAGATGCTGAAAAGGCATTTAACAAAATCCAATATCCATTCATGTTTAAAGTATTGGAGAAATCAGGGATACAAGGCACATACCTGAACATAGTAAAGGCAATATTCAGCAAGCCTATAGCCATCTAAATCAATGGAGAGAAAGTGAAATCATTCCCACTGAAATCAGGGACAAGGCATGGTTGTCCACTCTCTCCATATTTTTTCAACATTGCTCTTGAAGACCTAGCTAGAGCAATAAGACAATTGAAGGAGATCAAGTGAATACAAATTGGAAAGGAAGAAGTCAAAGTATCACTATTTACAGATGATATGATAGTATACCTGAGTGACCACAAAAACCCTATCAGGGAACTCCTACAGCTGAATAACAACGTCAGCAAAATGGCTGGATATGAAATTAACTCAAAAATATCAGTAGCCTTCCTGTATTCAAAGGACAAAAGGACTGAGAAAGAAATTAGCAAAACAACACCCTTCACAATAGCCACAAATGCCATAAAGTACCTTGGTGTGAACCTAACAAAGCAAGTCAAAGAATTGTATGAAAAAAATTTCCAGTCTCTGAAGAAAGAATTGGAAGAAGATACCAAAGATGGAAAGATCTCCCATGCTCATGGCTTGGCACAATTAACCTAATAAAAATGGCCTTCTTACCAAAAGCAATCTACAGATTCAATGCAATTCCCGTCAAATTACCAACACAATTCTTTACAGACTTTGAAAGAAACATTCTCACCTTCCTATGGAACAACAAGAAACCCAGATTTGCTAAAACAATTCTCTACAGTAAAAGATCTTCAGGAGGTATCTCCATCCCTGATCCCAAGCTCTACTATAGAGCAACAATACTAAAAATTGCAATGTACTGGCATAGAAACAGACTGCTGGGTGAACAGGATCGAATAGAAGACCCTGACATAAATCCACACACTCATGGACACCTGATTTTTGACAAAGATGGCAAATCCATTCAATGGAAAAAGACAGCTTCTTCAACAAATGGTGCTGGTCTAACTGTATGTCTACATGTAGAAAAATGCAAATAGATCCATACTTATCACCCTGCACAAAACTAAAGTCCAACTGGATCAAAGACCTCAACATAAAACTAGACACACTAAACCACTTAGAAGAAAAAGGAGGGAATACCCTTGAACTCAGAGGCACAAGAGACAACATCCTGAACAAAATTTGTACAGCACAGGCTCTAAGAGTAACAACTTATAAATGAGACCTTATGAAACTGAAAAGGATACTGTCCTCAGAACAAAGTAACAGTCTACAGATTGTGAAAATATATTCACCAACACTGTATCTGACAAAGGGTTAATATCCAGTATATATAAAGAACTAAAGAAGCTGAAAAAAGCAATCCAAGTAATCCAATTAAAAAATGGTGTACAGAGCTAAACAGAGAACTCTCTGCAGAGGAATATCGAATGGCAGAGAAACACTTGAAGAAATGCTCAACCTCATTAGCCATTAGGGAAATGCAAATCAAAACAACCCTGAGATTTCACCTTACACCCATCAGAATGGCTAAGATGAAAACCTCAAGAGACAACACATGCTGGAGAGGTTGTGGAAAAAGAGGAACCCTCCTCCACTGCTGGTGGGATTGTAAACTTGTACAACCACTCTGCAAAGCAATTTGGTGCTTTCTCAGACAACTAGGAATAGCACTTACTCAAGATCCAGCTATACCACTCCTAGGCATATATCGAAAATATTCTCCAGTACACAATAAGGACATTTGCTCAACCATGTTTGTAGCAGGTTTATTTGTTATAGCCAGAAGCTGGAAACATCCCAGATGCCCCTCAATGAAGGAATGGATTACTCAGCAATAAAATCAAGGAAATCATGAAATTTCCAGGTAAATGGTGGGATCTGGAAAAGGTAATCCAGAGTGAGCTATCCCAGCAGCAGAGGGATGCACATGGAATATACTCACTCATATTGACATATAATATAGGATAAACCTACTAAAATCAGTACATCTAAAGAAACTAATGAAGAGAGATGACTCTTGCTAAAATGCTCAATTCCTATTCAGAAAGACAAAGAGGCTGGACATCAGAAGGAGAAAAGAGTGAACAAGTCAGGAGCCCGACACAGAGGACCTCTGAAAAGCTTTGCCTTGCAGACTATCAATGTAGACACTCAGATTTATGGGCAACCTTTGAGCAGAGTGCAGGGAATCTTAGGAAAGAATTGGGAGTCAGTAAGCTCTGGAGAGGACAGGAACTCCACAAGGAGAGCAACAGAACCAAAAAATCTGAGCACAGGGGTCTTTTCTGAGACAGCTATTCCAACCAAGACTCTGCATGGAGATAACCTAAGACTCCTGCACAGATATAGCCCATGGAAGTTTAGTATCCAAGTGGATTTCATTGCGATATGAACAGGGACTGTCTCTGACATGAACTGATTGACCTGTTCTTTAATTACCTCCCTCTGAGGGGAAAGCAGCATTACCAGGCCAGAGAAGAGGACAAGGCAGCCACTCCTGATGAGACCTATTTGACTAGGATCAGAAGGAAGGAAAAGAAGTCCTCCCCTATCAGTGGACTTGGGGAGGGGCATGGATGCAGAGGGTGGAGGAAGGGAGAAATTGGGATGGGAGGAGAGAATGAACCATGGGAGGGGATACAAAGTGATTAAAGTGTAATTAATAAAGAAAAATAAAATAAATTAAATTAAAAATATACATTACACTCCTTTTCCATTGCTCTTAGTTTCAAATTCCTACCCATTGTTGACTGGTAAGGCTGCTCCCCCCACAGGGTGAGGTAATCAAAGAGCAGGCTAAACAGATTACATCAGAGGCCTCTACCTATTACTACATAACCCACTTGGACACTAAAATGCCATGGTCTATATATGTGCAGGGGTTCTAAGTTATCTCCATGCATGGTATTTGGTTGGAGTATGAATATGCGGGAAGACCCCTGTGTTCAAATTTTATGGTTCTGTTACTCTCCTTGTAGAGTTCCAGTCCTTTCCAGATCTTACTATTTCCCACTTCTTACAAAAGATTCCATGCACACTGCCCAACAGTTGGCCATAAGTCACAGCATCTGCTTTGATAGTCTGCAGGGCATAGCCTTTCAGAGGCCCTCTGAAGCAGGTTCCTAACATGATCCATGTTTTCACCTCTTTCTGATGTCCAACATTTTTGCCTATCAGGATGATTGAGCATTTTAGTCAGGGTACTCTCTCTAGATAAGTTTCTTTAGATGTACATACAGATTTTAGTAGATGTATCCTATATGACATGTCTATATGAGTGAGTATATACCATATGTGTCTTTATGCTTCTGGGACAGCTCACTAAGGATGATATTTTCTAGGTACCACCATTTACCTGCAAATTTCATGATTTCTTTATTTTTTCATTGTTAGGTTATATTCCATTGCTTAGATGTACCACAATTTCTGCATCCATTCTTCACTCGAAGGGCATCTGGGTTGTTTCCAGGTTCTGGCTATTACAAATAAACCTGCTACAAACATTGCTGAGCAAATATCCTTACTGTGTACTTGAGCCTCTTTTGCATATATGCCTAGGAGTGGTATGGCTGGATTTTGAGGAAGCATTATTTCTGGTTGTCTGAGAAAGCACCAGATTGATTACCAGAGTGGTTGTACAAGTTTATATTCAGCTTATGTACAGCAGTGGAGGAGGGTTCCCCTTTCTCCACAGCTTCTCCACAATGTGTTGTCACTTGAGTTTTTCATCTAAGTCATTCTGATGGATGTAAGGTGAAATATCAGGGTTGTTTTGATTTGCATTTCCCTAATGGCTAATGATGTTGAGCATTCAAGTGTTTCTCTGCCATTCAATATTCCTCTATTGACAATTCTCTGTTTAGCTCTGTTCCCTATTTTTTAATTATTACTTGGTTTGTTGCTTTTCACCTTCTTTAGTTCTTTATATATTCTGGATTATTATCTCTCTGTCAGAAAAAGGGTTAGTGAAGATTCTTTCCCAATCTGTAGGCAGTCATTTTGTTTTAATGAGTGTGTCCTTTCCTTTACAGAAGCTTTTCAGTTTCATGAGGTCCCATTTATTGATTATTGCTCTTAGAGCCTGTGCTGTTGGTGTTCTGTTCAGGAAGCTGTCTCTTCTACCAATGAGTTCTAGGGTCTTCCCCAATTTTTCTTCTAATTGATTTAATGTCTTGTGGGTAATATTGAGGTCTTTGATCCATTTGGACATTAGTTTTGTGCATGGTGATAAGTATAGCTCTATTTGCATTTTTCTACATGTAGACACCCAGTTAGACCAGCTCCATTAGTTGAAGATACTTTTTTCCATTGCATGGTTTTGGCATCTTTGTCAAAGATCAGGTGTTCATAAGTTTGTGGGTTTATTTCGGGGTCTTCTGTTTGGTTACATTGATCCACCATTCTGTTTCTATGCCAGTATGTGCATTTTTTTATTATTATTGCTCTATATTACAACTTAAGATCAGTGATGAAGATACCTCCAGATGATCTTTTATTGTAGAGGATTGCTTTAACTATTCTGGGTTTTTTGTTATTCCATATAAAGTTGGGAAATTTTCTTTCCAGATCTGTAAAGAATTGTGTTGGTATTTTAATGGGAATTGCATTGAATTTGTAGATTGCTTTTGGTTAGATGGCCATTTTTACACTGCTAATCCTGTCTAGCCATGAGTATGGAAGATCTTTCCATCTTCTTATATCTTCTAAGTTTTCTTCAGAGACTTGAATTTTTTTATGTACAAGTCTTTGACTTGCTTAGTTGGGGTTACACCATAGTACTTTATGTCATTTTTGGGTATTGTGATGGATTTTGTTTTCCTAATTTTTTTTCTCAGCCCTTTTTTCTTTTGTATTCCAGAGGGCTATTGAATTTTTTGAGTTAATTTTGTATATGGCCACTTTGCTGAAGGTGTTTTTCAGCTGTAGGTGTTCCTTGCTAGAATTTTTGAGGTCACTCATATGTACCATCATATCATCTGTAAATAGTGATAATTTGACTTCTTTCTTTCCAATTTGTATCCCCTTGATCTCCTTCAACTGTCTTATTGCTATATCAAGGACTTCCAGAATTATGTTGAAGAGATATGGAGAGTGGGTATCCATGCATTCTGCATGATTTCAATGAGATTTCTTTAAGTTTCTCTCCATTTAGTTTGATGTTGGCTATAGGCTCACTGTATATTGCCTTTACTATATTTCGATATGTGCTTTTTATCCATGATCTCTCCGCTAATTTATACATGAATGGATGTTTGATTTTGTCAAATGCCTTTTCTGCATCTAAGGAGATTATCATGTTTTTTTTTTCTTTCAGTTTGTTTATATGGTGAATAACACTGATGGATTTTCATATAATGAACCACCCCTTCATACCTGCGATGAAGCCTACTTGCTTGAATGGGATGAGCTCTTTGATGTGATCTTGTATTCATTTTGCAAGTATTTTGTTGAGTATTTTTGCATCAATGTTCATAAGGGAGATTGGCCTGAAATTCTCTTTCTTTGTTGAGTCTTTGTGTGGTTTATGTACCAAGGTGACTGTGGCTTCATAGAATGAGTTCGCTAATGTTCCTTCTGTTTCTGTCTTCTGGAATAGTTTGAGGAGAACAGGAGTTAGTTTTTCTTTGAAGGTCTGGTAGAATTCTGCAAAGAATCCATTTGGTTCTGGGCTTTTTTTTTTTTTTTCATGGGAGACTTTCGATAACTGCTTCTATTTCCTTGGGGGATATAGGACTATTTTATTAATTTATCTGGTCTTGATTCACTTTTGCTATTTGGAATTCATCAAGAAAATTGTCCATTTCATTTAAATTTTCAAATTTTGCAGCCCATAGACTTTTGAAGTAATTCCTAATGATTGTTTGGATTTCCTCATTGTCTGTAGTTTTCATTTCAGAGTTTGTTGATTTTGATGGTGTCTCACTGCCTTTTAGTTCACTTGGCTAATGGTTTGTCTATCTTGTTGATTTTCTCAAAGAACCAGCTCTTGGTTTCATTGATTCTTTGAATTGTTTTATTTGTTTCTATTTTTTTGAATTCAGCCCTGAGTTTGATTATTTCTAGCCATCTACTCCTTTTTTTTCCATGTCTGCTTCTTTTTTCTAGTATTTTTAGGTGAGCCATTAAGTTGCTTGAATGTGCTATCTTAAATTTCTTCTTTAAGGCACCTAGTGCTATGTACTCTTAACACTGCTTTCATTCTGTCCCACAAGTTTGGGTGTAATGTTCATTACTTTTCATTGAAATCTAGGAAGACTTTAAATTCTTTATTTCTTTCCTGACCCAGCTGTCATTTAATAGCATGTTATTCAGTTTCCATGGGTGTGTAGCCTTTTTCCTTTTTTGTTCTTTTTGAGGTCCAGCTTTATTCTATTTAGTTCAATCTTCTTATATCTGTTGAGGATCACATTGTGAACGACTATATGCTCTATTTTGGAGAAGGTTCCTTGAGGTGCAGAGAAGAACGTAAATTCTTTTGTATTTGGGTATAAGATTCTGTAAATGTCTGTCAGGTCCATTTAATTTATGACCTCTGTTAGAGACATTGTTTCTTTGTTTAATTTCTCTTTTGTTGACCTGCCTTTGTTGAGAGAGGGGTGTTGAAGTCTCCCACTATTAATGTGTGGATATGTATGTGTGGTTTAAGTTTTATCAATATTTTATTTACAAATGTGGGTGCCCTTGTATTTGGGGCATAGATGTTTAGGATTGTGATGTTTTTCTGGTGGAGTTTTCCCTTGATGAGTATGAAGTGTCCTTCTCTACCACTTTTGATTAATTTTGGTTGAAAGTCTATGTTATTAGACATTAGAATGCCTACTCCTGTTTTCTTCTTGGGTCCATTTGCTAGGAAAGCCATCTTCCAACCCTTTTTCCTCAGGTAATGTCTATCTCTGTGATTTAGGTGTGTTTCTTGTATGCAAGAGATTGCTGTTAGTCTGTGTCTTTTTATTGGAGAATTGATTCCATTGATGTTGAGAGAGAGATTAATGACCAGTGGCTGTTAGATCCTTTGTGTTTGATGTTGGCTGTGGCAGCAAGGTTTTTTGCTGGGTTGCTTTTTTTGTTTTACTGTTATGAGGTTAATTATTTCACTTATTTTATGGAAAGTAGCTAGTTTTCTTGTGTTGTAGTTTCCCTTCTAGTGTCTTTTGTAACCCTGGATTTGTGTATAGATATTGTTGAATTTTTTTGTCATTGAATATCTTGTTTTCTCCATCTATAAGGACTGAGGACTGAGAGTTTTGCTGGGTATAGTAGGCTAGGCTGACATCTCTGTTCTCTTAGGGTCTGCATGATATCCACCCAGGCCGTTCTTGCTTTCCTAGTCTCTTTTGAAAAGTCAGGTGTGATTCTAATGGGTTTACCAGTATATGTTACTTGGCCTTTGAGTTTATCTCCCTCTAAGTCTTTACACATTTTATTTGTTTTCTCTGTTACCTCTTCATGAGCATAGATATTAGGTTATCTTCTTGAATTTCAATTATGCTGCATTGTGGAGGGCTACCTAACCCTGTATAACTTGGTTCTAGAGATGCCATATTGTTTTGTCTTTTGTTGGTTGTGCTTTTACCCTGGCCTCTAGCATTGCACTATCTTAGCTGTTTGTAGTTACTTTCTGGTGGTTCCTGGAATTCTGTGGTTGAGAGAATCCCCTTGGCAGTAAGATGGTTTTTCCTGAAAGAAGCCTCCTCAGCTTTTTGGGTATAGTCATTGTATGGCTGGTGTTTTTTTTCAGGAGTTTCCAGAGCTCACCTCAGTCATAGAGACCTGAGTGGTAACTCTGATCCTTGTTAGTCAAGAGTACTCTCCTCTCACCCAGAGAAGTCTTGGAGTATGCTACCCAGCTTCTGGATTTCTTGCTGTAAATTTAGTAAGCTGCTGCTGAAACTTGTGTATTCTGTGGTTTGGTCAGTTTTGTTAGGAATAAATGGTTGCCCCTTGGAGCAGTATCTGGGGGTTGATCTCAGAGATCCAGGGCTTTTGTAGGTCTGAGGTTGGGGCTCTGTGCCCCAGTACCCAAGCAGCAATCTGTCGTGGGTCAGTACCGCCATCTTGTTAACAGCAGGCTATCTGGTGCACAGCAGGTCACTGGGTTGTGACAGTCAGTCTGTGGCACCTTTTCCAGGGATATAGGGGTAGAAAAATCCATCTCCTTTGCTTCATTTCCTGTGTGGATTTCTCCCAATAGTGACTCCAAGCCTCTGGTATCCTGGGGCACACAGTTCTGTCTGTGAGGAATAGTTGGTACAGAGCAGGTCTCCTGCCCGCCCTCTGGTCTGAAGCTTCTTTTCCATGGATATAATGGATAACCTAATGGGTCCCCATTTCCTTTTTTTCCTGTGGGCTTTACTCCTGACAAGGACTCCCAGACTCTGTTGGATTGGGGCACACACCTCTGTCTATGCCTGAGAGCTGGGTGCCCAACAAATTTCTCTGCTTGTGGCTTGAGTCCAGTTCAGTGATGGCGGCTCATATCAGCCAGTTTGTGAGATCTTTTCCAGGTAAAGACTTGGCCAGTCCTGCTTCCTTCCTTCCCTGTGGGTTTTTCTAGCAACTGGGACTCCCAGTCACTGGTGTTTTTGTAACCACAGTTCAGCCTGGGAAGGTGATCAGGACCCATGGGCATGTGGTTCTGGTCTGGTGACCTAGTGCCTGGGTGACCCGGGATCTCTTCCCAGTTTTGGCTGGGTGACCTGAGAGTGGACCCGACTGATTCCCATGCCGTGTTTTCTCTCACCAAGGAAACATGATAGCTGTTGTTTTAGGTCCCAGAGTTCAGTCTCTTGGTCACTGTACTGAAACTGTTGTTCTACCCTTCAGATGCAGTATTCTCCTGGCGCCACCATCTTGTTCCTCCCACCTTTATAATTTCTAAAATTCCCCTGATGGTGGAGGTACTCTTTCCCATTCTATCTGACTCTAGCTTATCAGGTCTCATCAAGGCTGGCTATATCATCTTTTTCTGTGGCCTGATTCTTAGGGCATTGTTCTCCTTGTGTCCTCAATTCCCTCTACTTATGACACTCTTCCTGCCTCCACTCATGAAGTTTTCCCAGAGCTCTGAGGGGAGGGACAATTTCATAAAGAAATACAATTTAGAACTAGTGTTTTAAGGTCTCTCTTTGTAAAATATCGGATTCTGGGTCTCTATAAACAATAACTTTTGATACAGAAAGAAGCATCTCTGTGCACTCAAAAACATGGCACTGATGTCTCAGTTGAAGGCAGAGAGCAATGTATATTAATAACAACAGCCTGGGTTGCTTGAAAACTTCTGTGGGATGCCCTTGCATAATTCACCACCACCCAATCCTTTTAGTAGAAGACTGGTATGGTCACATAGATCTCCTATTGGAACATAATCCCCCACTATTAGGAGACATCTTAATAAGTGAACACATACCACATTTGTCTTTCTGCATTTTACTTACTTCACCCAGGATGATTTTTCCTGGTTTCATTTATTTGCCTGAAAATATCATGATGTCATTTTCTAAGCTGAATAATACTCCATTATAAAAACATTTCACATTTTCCCCAAAGGAGATTGTCAGTCGTGTTCTTTAGTCCTTGGAAGTTGCTGGAACTTTGATCATTTTATTGAATGACAAACTATCAGGATAACTATGTTCTTTTGGTCTAGAAGTCCCTCCACCATCTTCCACTTTCTGGTGATTTGAAATGCAATGTCTCCTTGAAGCCCATCTATTTACATATTTAGTCACCAGTGAGGAAATGCCTGGGAAGGGTGAGGAGGTATGGCCTTGTTAGATAATATAATTCATATTGGAGTGATAGTATAGGAGGGTGTGCTTTGAGGTTGATATGCCAATGAAAGGGACCAGACACAATGGAGTCTGCGTCTCTCATTCTCTTACTTTCTAACTTGCTTTTTGTCAGTCTCGATATTTCTATTTCTGAATCAGTCACTCTAGCACTTTCTCCTTCTGTCTCTTTCAGTCTCTCTCTCTTTCAGCCTACTGCTTCTGGTGTATTACAATAGAATATTACTCAGCAATAAAAACAAGGAAATCATAAAATTTGCAGGTAAATGTTTGGAACGGGAAGTGAGCTATCACAGAAGCAGAAAGACAGACACAGTATAGACTCACTCATATTGACATATAATATAGAATACACCTACTAAAATCTATACACCTAAATAAAACAATCACGAGGGAGGATCCTGACTAAAATGCTCAATCCCCATCCCTAAAGGCAAAGAGGATGATATCAGAAATAGGAGAAACTATGGAACAAATTAGGAGCCTGCCACAGAGTGCCTCTGAAAGGCTCTGCCCTGCAGACTCTCAAAGCAGATGCTGAGACTTATGGGCAACTGTTGGGCAGAATGCATGGAATCTAATGAATGATGTGGGAAATAGTAAGATGTGAAGAGGACAGGAGCTCCAAAAGGAAAGCAATGGAAACAAAAAACTAGAGTACAGGGGTCTTCCCTGAGACTCATACTCCAACCAAGTAACATGCATGGAACAGCCTTACCAGGCCACAGAGGGAAAAAGTGCAGCCACTCCTTATGAGATCTGATAAACTTGCATAAGAAGGAAGAAGAGGAAGTCCTCCCCTATCCTATCAATGTTATTAAGTAAGGGCAAGAGTGGACGAGCAGAAGAGATGTTGGGATTGGGGGAGGGAGGAGTCTATGGGGTATACAAAGTGAATAAAGTGTAATTAATAATAATTAACATGAAAAATATTAAAAATACAATTCCTTTAGGTGATATAATATAGGAGGGTATGGTTTGAGTTTGATCTGCCAATAAAAGTGACTAGAGAAAATGGAGTCTCTGTACCTCCATCTCTGTCATTTTATATCTTTGTTTTTGTCAGTCTCTGTGTTAATATTTCTGAATCTATTTCTCTGTCTCTTTCTATCTCTTGCTCTCTGTCACTGTCTGTCTTCCTGCTGTTTGTGGTTAAGTTTGAAAACCTCTCACTTCTCCTGAATGACTAAAACTGCTTGCTGCTGACATGATATCCTAGGTGGTATCTGTAAAATTATAAGCAAGTTCCCAAATAAACATTTTTTGTTCAAAGATTTGCCTATGTAAGGGAGGATTTTACCAGTAAATAATTCAGTGACTGAGGACATATCTGTGCATTTAACAAATAATAATGGAATCTGTGATAATGTAAAACTCACATGTCAAGGACTGCTGATTTTCATAAAGACCACTTGAAGAAATATGTGACACTTTTCCTGAAGTAAGAGTCTTGGACACAGGAACAGTCATCTCTGGGTTGTGTGCTTCCAGTTGCTCAGATTGAGGCTTATAGGGCTGCTCAGCATTTCTCTCAAGCAGGATGTCTACTTAGCCCTTTTAATAATTGGATTCTGACACTCTTACTGGCTTTTACTTGTTTCATAACATCATTCTCCCTCTCAGCCAATCATCACCTGAGAGAATCTTGATGTTTCCATTGTGATGAGTAAACAAATTTTTCTCAGGGTCCAAGATCTCTGATCCTGTGCATGTGAATTTTTATTTGAAACCCTACAAGCCTTTATTTCATCCCTTTATCCAGATCCCACACCTTTACTCCTGTTTAGCTCTGTGACAATACTAGGAAATGAAACATTAACTTTATTTAATTGGACAGTTTCCTAAGTAGGGAAGCTTAATAGTGATGTGGGATTTAGGGTAATATACCGAATTATTGGGGTCTTCAATCTCAATTTTACTAGGTTGTGACTTTGATCTGAGCAGTTACCGCATACTGAATAAATGTACCTTCACTTTCTTATTGATATAATAGGATGGCATGCTCTAGGTTTCCCTGTGGTGTTGAATCTTTAAGAGTAGGGAAAAGAAAAGGGAACCTGAAAGTCCTACCCTATAGTCTACCAGGGTGCACTAAAAAGAGGGAGTGTAAATTCCGGGAGAGACATGGGAAGAATGGATAGAAGACAGTTTTCTGTACAAGTCTCAGTTTACTGAACATGCAAACAACATTTATAAAGCAAAGTTTACAAGTAAAAAAAAATTTCAAATAAGCAACTTAACTGTTCCACCTGGCAAGGCATCCAGGAATTCACTCAAGGTTACAGAAAGTTTGCTGTCTGGTTCTAAAGATTACAGGGAGCTTGCTTTCTACTTCTCAGGCTCAGAATACCTTGCTTGCAGAGACCTGCATGGACAGTCTCTGATACATGGAGCTTTAATAAGACCCGCATCTGCCATGGCCATGAGACAGAATTCCAATTACCAGACTCCTTCAGTTCCCCTTTCTTTGTTTTATGGAGAGCCTGTCTCAGATTGGCAAAATGTGCACTTTTCCTTATTTGTCATCGAGGTCTCAAATGCGATTTTAATGAGACTCTCTCTTAGGTTGAAAAAAAAAACACAATTTTAATCTTACCCATCATTTACTTACCTCCTCCATATCAAATGGGGTTGTTAAAGATCTTTAATTTAAATTTATGCAACTGCACTTGCATGCATTCAAGTTATTGAACAAGGAATTGTAACACACAAGGAAGGCAAGCACTGGCCAACCAATCCACACCTGCCAGACCTGCAAGTTTCAGTCGGCAATTAAGAGTCAAAGGTTGGAAATTGTCTCCTGAGGCTAGTAAATATATACCAGGCTATATTGGCCAATTCTAACCTAGGTTTCTTGGCAGATTCTATATCATGTATATTATTTTTCATCATTAACATGTCCAATGAGAATTTTTTGCTAGACCAAATACCAGCATGGTGATTCTGAACCTGAGTCCAATTAAATTCTGTTTCATCATACTGAGTCAGAAACCCTAACAGGAATCGTAACAAAAGCAGGTTGCTTAACTGAAGGAGCATTATTATCAGCACTAATAGAGTTAGCAAAATTGTAATCTACACATTCAATTGAATAGGTATATTTGTTCTTATAATGTCTCACTATGATGTTTCCAATTAGTAGTAAATAAAGAGAATTAACATGTGCCAAAACAGGTATACTTGATTAATTTTGCAAAGCTACTTGCATTCCCAGAGAGAATGCCTATATTATATCCCAAGGCAGCCACCAATTTTCAAACATAGGTTAACCAGGTTTTATTTGAAGTTCTCCAAAGTCCAGCACTAACAGCTTTTTCTAAAACAAAGGAATTTTGACTGCCTATAACAGGACAAAGTTTTTAATACCTTTAATAATAGACTAGTCCAGTCCACAACTATAAATGCAGTGTCATTTTCCCAGGAGTAGATGGTGGACATTTTTCCAAAGCATCTTGTCCAATGAACTATCAGTTAAAGAAAAGTGTGTTGATCCCCTTTCTCACAGGGTGCTTAACTCATTGGAGATGTAAGACTGTCATAATTAACTCCTGTAGGAAAGGACAATAATATCCCTCTAATGTTCTACATTGTCTGGTTGCAAAGGGAGGCTTGAGCTGATATTCCAACTTTAGAGTAGTAGGCATTTTGACCTATGAAATAGATAAGGGAGACTGGTAAGCTGTCCTGATGAATACTCTCTCTGGCAAAGCAAAGAGGATGACCTCTTTCTATTCCTGAAATATGTCTGTTTTACTTGTGTTCATTCAAAAGCAGGAAAACTCAACAACCAAATGTTGTTGACATAAACAAGGACTTCTGGATCATTGTAGGAAACTGGATATAGTAGAGGTGGATTTAGGAACATATACCCAATAAATAGTCATATTGACTGAAGGGGTCTTCATTGACATCATTATCATTGTCAGGTGAAAACTCCTCATCCACTTGTCACACCAGATGTTCCAGTAGACATCAAGCTGCATCATTTTCCTGCAGAAAAACAGAGTCAGATCCTTGATCCCATATGAGTACAGTGTCAGGTCCATGTGATTGACTTGTTAAAGGATCCCTTATTTTTACTTTAGCAAAAGTTTTCTTGGTTTCTGTATTCCAAAATCTACCTGCTGCAGATTAACTATGCTCATCCAAGTTTAAAAAAATTCTGAATGAAAATTACATGATTAAGATGATTCTTTATTTGTCCAGGGAATTATCCCCCCCATCTTTGTTTGTTTTTTTCTTTGTTTGTTTGTTTGTTTACAAATGAATCTTACTTGTATAGTGGGCATGCTCTACCATGCCTTTATCTTGAGGATTGTAAGGTACTTTAGTTATATGTGAAACTTGAAACTATTGACAAAATCTTTTAAAAGTTTTGCTAGTATATCCTGTTCCATAGTCAGTTTTTAATTGCTTAGGAACTCCCAGAACATTGAAACCCTGTAGACAAGGACCAGTAGCATACTTTGCAGCATTTCCTGGTTGAGGAAAAGCATAAATAAATCCAGAGTAGGTATGTATGCAAAGATATTCATATTATAATTGTTTAAATTTAGGAATATTAGGAAAATCCATTTGCCAAATTTGATTTTGAGCCAATCCTCCAGGACTGACTCCCAAATGAAGAACAGGCAGAAACTGAGGACAAGTACCACAAGCCTTGACAGGTCTGTTCCTTAGTAAATCCATTTAAATCTCAAGGTTTAACTATTAAAATGATGCATTTTACGGGCATCCTGGAATCTTTTTAAATGTGAACAATAAACTTAAAGAACTTTATCTGCCAATGCATTTCCTTTACACAGCAGTCCTGACAAATTTGAATGAGCTCTAATATGACCTATTAAAAAAAGGGAAAGTTGTTCTTTTTTGTATCAAATTTTGAATTTGTAAAAATAAAATTCCAGCAAGAGAAGATGTCTGAATTTGACCTGCTGTCTCTAACCTAGGCAAAGACTGAGCACTATCTGTATGCACTCTCTGTAAAAATGTTCAAAGACTACTTATTAAAACTTTGAAACACAGCCAATACTGCAGAGAACTCTGCTCTTTGTGCAGATATGTTAGGCACTTGAAAAGATAATGTTTTTCTTTTATAAGCTTAGGCAGCAACACCAGATAATGAACCTTCAGCAAATACTTTTAAAGTATCAACAATTGGGCTGGCTTCTATTTTAAATGAAAAAAAAACTGTAAGTTGCACCTATAAAAACTGAATTATTTGTATTTTTTTTTGTGCCTCAACAGGTTAGACTCAGTTGTAATAAGCTTACATATGTTAAAATGCCATATTTATTAGATCTCTGACAAGTCTGTGGTCCAGCATTTTTGTTACTCTTTGTCTACCTTTATAATCTGCTCTAAACCTCATCCTATAAAACACTATGTTATAATCTCAATTTTGGCATATGTTTCAAATGTATGTTTTACAAAAAAATTTTAGGTAGATCTATATAGGCAAACTTTATGGTTACCAATTTTAGATTTAACCTTAAACAAAACAACCTAAACAAAGAGACTAGGTAAAACTCAATTTTGTACTCAACTATAATAATTAGCATAACTTTAAACCTGCTCTTTTGAAACTGAAATCAAAGCAAAACTTTTAATTAAATCTAATTTATGATGGGACTAGCAACTATTATTAATCCTATCATATTGTATTAAAATCATAGCAAAAAATTAAAGGACAAAAGTTTTATTTAACTTTAAACAGAGAACTAAACTTAGCCTGTAGCATTCAGCAAAAATAGCCTATTTTGGCTGAACCAAATCTATAGACCAGTGAGGAATCCTCCTAGTTCTGGTGATTACATTTAAAACTGGGTCTTCAGAACAGTGAAAAGGATCTGTTTTATACACCTAGGACAAAAGAGCAGCTGTGTTTCCTGCTAAGGTGCTCCATACTAACACTTAAATGTAGTGTTAGTGCTAAGACTGCTTGTTTAGATGTGCCACATGAAGTCTTGCTGTCCAAGGTAGGTGGGTAATCACTAGTTCATGGCTAGCCTTCTCTAATACATAATGAGAATTCTTAAAAGCATGCCTTACACAGTCAAACTCTGACCTACTTTAGCGTAGTCTTTTCTTGATGTTAAAGTCATTGTAAAAGCTGTCGACATATTATTTTTGTTATTATGTGGTAATTGCATATAATATACCTTACACTCCTATTCCATTGCTCCCAGGTTCAAATTCCTACACATGTGTCACATTCAACTTTTTTTCTTTAAAATACATCAGTTCAAATTTGTTGTTTATATACTCATGGGAACATGATCACTCATTGCCAAGTCCCTTAAATAAAAGTGAGTTCATCATTACCACCACCCTGACACCACCCCTGAAGAAGCCATCAGTCCTGAAGAGGTCTATACTTCATCTCCTTGATCACAGTTTTTCTTATGTATTTATTAGGATTTTTTTTTTACATTGTATCCCCTCTGCTGCTCCCTGTTTTTTCTCATTCCAGTCCTAACCATCCTCCTTCTTCTATCACTATGGCCTTCCTCTAGTTCCCTGAGAGGGGAGGGCCTATTACACCTTCTATCTGACACTAGCTTATCAGGTCTCATGAAGGATGTCTGCATTATCATCTTCTGTGTCCTGATTCTCAGGGTATTGTTCTCTTTGTGTCTTCAATTCCTTCTATTTATGAGAGCCTTCATGCCTCCTATCCTGCAGGTTTCGCTGAGTCTGAGGGGAGGGAGAATTTCTTGTGAAATCCAATTTTGTGCTGGGTATTTTAAGGTCTCTCTCTGCACAATATCCAACTATGTATCTCTGTATGCATTCCCATTTGATGCAGAACGAAGCATCTCTATGGATGCAAGAACTTGGCACTGATCTATCAGTTGAGGGCAGAGAGCAATATATTTTAATAACAACAGCATGTGTTGCTTTAAAATGTTGGTAGGATGCCCTGGCACCAACGTATTTAACTGCCACCCAATCACACTAGTGAAAGACAGGATTTGTGAAAATAGATGGACTATTGGAACTTTATCTGCCACTGTTCGGATACCTCATAATAAGTGAATACATACCATATTTGTTTTTCTGCATTTTAGGTACTTCACCTAGGTGATTTTTCCTGGTTACATCTATTTGCCTGAAAATGTCATGATGTCATTTTTTTTTAGAAGAATAATACTCCGTTATGGAAATGTCCCATATTTTCTGCACAGAGTTTTTCAGTCCTTTTATTTAGTCCATGGAATTTGCTGGGACTTTAATCACTGTATTGAATAACAAAGTATCAGGATAACTATGTTGTTTTAGCTTAGAAGTCCCTCCATTTTCTTCCACTTCCTGGTAATTTGAATTGCAATGTCAATGTGAAGCTCTTCTGTTTACATGTTGAGGAAATGTCTGGAAAGTGTTAGGAAGTATGGCCTTCTTAAATAATATAATTATTTTTGTTTCCCTAATTTCTTTCTCACCCCTTTTATCTTTTGTATGCAGGAGGGCTACTGATTTTTTCTTTTTTTTTTTTTTTTTTTTTAGTGAAGTTTGTATCTATCCACTTTGCTGAAGGTGTTTATCAGCTGAAGGAATTCCCTGGTAGAATTTTGGGGTCACTCAGGTATAGCATAATATCATCAGCAAATAGTGATACTTTGACTTGTTCATTTCTGATTCATATCCCCTTGATCTCCTTCAATTTTCTTATTGCTCTGGTAAGAATTTCCAAAACTAGGTTGAAGAGATTTGGAGAGAGTGGGCAGCCTTGCCTTGTCCCTGATTTCAGTGGGATTGCTTTACATTTCTCTCCATTTAGTTTGATGTTGGCTATAGGCTTGCTGTATATTACATTAATTATATTTAGTTATTTGCATTGTATCCTGATCTCTAAAATACTTTAAACATGATTGGATATTAGATTTTATTAAATTCTTCTTCAACATCAAAGGAGATTTTCATGTGTTTTTTTTTAAATTTTTGTAATATGGCGGATCACATTGAAGTCTTTCCATATATTGTACCACCTGGGATAAAGCTTACTTAGTCATACTGGATGGTACCTTTAAAGTGTTCTTGTATTTGGTCAAAAACCTAAAGTACCGTGGGATGACCCTAGACAAGCAAGTCAAAGACTTGGGTGAAAAAAAATTCAAGTCTCTGAAGAAAGAATTAAAGAAGATACCAGAAGATGGTAAGATCTCCCATGCTCAAGACTTTGCAGGCTTAACATTGTAAAAATGGTGATCTTACCAAAAGCAATCTACAGACTCAATGCAAATCCCATCAAATTACCAACACAATTCTTTAAGTAACTTGAAAGAAAAATTCTCAACTTCATATGGAAAAAAAAGAAACCAAGAATTGTTGAAACAATCTTCTATAATAAAGACTTTAGGGAGGTATCGCCATCTATGATCTCAAGGTGTATTATAGAGTAACAGTAATGTAAACTGCATTGTACTAGCACAGAAACAGAAAGGTGGGTCAATGGACCAAAAAAGAAGAAACTGAAATAAACCCATATACTTATGTACACCTGAGTTTTGACAAAGATGCCAAAACCATTCAATAGGAAAAAGATCGTATCTTCAACAAATGGTGCTGGTCTAGTTGGATGTCTACATGTAGAAAAAAGCAAATAAATCCATACTTATCACCCTGCAGAAAACTAAAGTCCAGGTGGACCAAAGATCTCAACATAAAACTAGACACATTAGATCTTTAGAAGAAAACATGGGGAAGAGCCTTGAACTTAGTGGCACAGGAGACAACTTCCTGAACAGAACACCAACAGCACAGGCTCTAAGAGCAATAATCTGTTAAATGCAACATTATGAAACTGAAAAGCTTCTGTAAAGCAAAGAACACTGTGAACAAAACAACATAATTTCCTAGAGATTGTGAAAAATCTTCACCAAGCTTCTATATAACAGAGGAATAATGCCCAGTACAAATAAAGAACTAAAGAAGATGAAAAGAAACAAATCAAATAATCCAAATAAAAAAAAATGGGGAACAGAGCAAAACAGAGAATTCTGGATAGAATTCTGGAATGGCAAAGACACACTTAAAGAAATGCTCAATGTCATTAACCATCAGGGAAATGAAAATCAAAATGATCCTGAGATTTCACCTTACACTCATCAGAATGCACAAGATCAAATCTCAAATGACAGCAGAGGCTGGAAAGGTTGTGGAGAAAGGAGAACCCTCTTGCACTGCTAGTGGGAATGTAAAGTTATACAACCACTCTGGTAATCAGTCTGGTGCTTTCTCAGACAACTAGGAATAGTGCTTCTTCAAGATTCAGCTATCCCCCACCTAATCATATACCCAAAAGAGGCTCAAGTACACAATAAAGACATTTGCTCAACCATGTTTGTAGCAGCTTTATTTTTAATAGCCACAGCTTGGAAATAATCCAGATGACCCCCAACTGAAGAATAGATACAGAAATTGTGGTGCATCTACACAATGGAATACTACTCAGCAATAAAATAAAATAAAATAAAATAAAAAAATAAAAAAATAAAATAAAATAAACACAAGGAAATCATGAAATTTGCAGGTAAATGGTGGAAACTGTGAGTTATCCCAGAAGCAGGAAGACACACACTGTATACTATCACTCATATAGACATATAATATAGGAAAAACCTACTAAAATCTGTATACCTAAAGAAACTAATCAAGAGGGAAAACTTTGGCTAAATGGCTCAATCTCCATCCAGAAAAAAAAGAGGAAGGACATGAGAAGAAGGAGAAAACATAGAACGAATTGGGAGCCTCCCACAGATTGCCTCTGAAAGGCTCTGCCCTGCAGACTTTCAAAGCACATGCTGAGACTTTTGGCCAACTGTTGGGCAGAGTGCAAGGAATCTAATGAAAGAAGTGGGAAATAGTAAGATTTGGAAAGGACAGGAGCTCCACAAGGAGAGCAACAGATTCAAAAATATCTGAGCACAGGAGTCTTTCCTGATACTCATACTCCAAGCAAGTACCATGCATAGAGACAACCTAGAACCCCTGCACTGATTTAGCCCATGGCAGTTCAGTGTCCAAGGGGTTCCATAGAAATGGGTACAGGGACCACATCTGACTTGAACTGATTGGCCTTCTCTTTAATCATCTCATTCTGATGAGGCTACAGTGCAGCCACTTCTGATGAGATCTGATAGAGTAGGATCACAAAGAGGAAAATTTCCCCTATCAGTGGATTTGGGTAGGGGCATATGTGAAGAAGGGGGAAGGAAAGTGGGATGGGGAGGGATGTATGAGAGAATTCAAAGTGAATAAAATGTAATTAATAAAAATTAAAATAAAATTATTGAAAAGATATAATTCTTTTTGGAAAAGGAATTATAGGAAAGTGTGCTTTCATTTGACATGCCAATGAAAGTGACTAGACAGATAGGAGTCTCTGTCTCTCAGTATCTGTCACTTTTTATCTTTGATTTTGTTGGTCTCTGTCTGTATATTTTTTAAATCTGTCTCTCTAGAACTTTCTCTATCTGTATCTGTCAGTCTCCATTTCTGTTCCTGCTGCTTGTGGTTAAGTTTGAAAAGTCATCGGTTGTGCTAAAGGACTACAACAAGACAAGAAAACTGGTTGATGACTTGATAATCAGGATGGTTTTTGTAAAAATATGAGCAAGGTCCAAATTAAATGCTTTTTGTTCAAAGAGTTTCCTTGGTCAGATAGCATTTTCACAGTAAGTAATTCATTGACTATGGACATATCTGTTCATTCAACAAATAATAATGGAATCTGTGATAATGTGAAACTCACATGTCAAGGACATGTGTATTTATTAATGACCATTTGAAAGAAATATGTGACACTTTTATTGAAATAAGAGTCTTGGACACAGGAACTGTCATGTCTGGGTTGTGTGCTTTCAACTGCCCATATTAAGGCATGTATTGCCACCCTTTCTCTCAAGCACGTTGTCCACTTGGCCCATTTAGCAGCTGGCTCCTAAAACTCATACTGGCTCTCACCTGTATCATGACTTCATTCTTCAGCTCAACCAATAAGCATTTGAGAGAATCTTGAGGTTTCCATGGAGATGAGTAAATAAACTTTCCTCACTGTCCCGTACTTCTGATACTATGCACTCGGGACTATTTCTTAGAAACCCAACAAGCCTTTATCTCATCCCTTTATCCAGACCCCACACCTTTATTCATGTTTAGCACTGTGACAAGGTGATGTAAAAAAAATGAAACTAATGTTTATTTATTAGGACAGCTTCCTAAGTAGGGAAGCTTCAAGGGGATGTGGGATTAAGGGGAATATACCCTATGACGAGTGAGTTGATCTCTTACTGTTGTCTTGGATATGAAATATCCTAATTTTTGACTTTGAACTGAGCAGTTCCTGGTGTACTCACTATATGAACCTTCACATTCTTTTTTTCCTGTTTTTTTTTTTTTTTTTTTAATTACACTTTATTCAATACGTTTCTCCCTGTGGTTCCCTCCTGCCTCCCTTCCCAATCTCTTCCTTTCTCCATCCTCAGCATGCATGCAACTCCCAAAGTCCACTGATAGGAGGAGGTCTTCTTTTCCTTCCTTTTGAACCTAGTCAATTAGGTCTCATCAGGAGTGGCTGTATTCTCTTCTTCTGTGGCATGGTAATGCTGCTTTCCCCTCAGGGGGTGGTAATTAAAGAGCAGGCCAATCAGTTCATGTCAAAGACAGTCCCTGTTCCTATTACAATGGAACCCACTTGGATACTGAACTGCTATGGACTACCTCTGTACAAGGGTCTTAGGTTATCTCCATTCATGTCCTTGTTTGGGGTATCAGTCTCAGGAAAGACCCCTGTGCTCAGATTTTTTGGTTTTGTTGTTTTTCTTGTGGAATTCCTGTCCTCTCCAGAACTTACTGTTTCCCACTTCTTTCCTATGATTCCCTACACTCTGCCCAAAGTTGGCCATAGTTTCAGCATCTACATTGATAGTCTGCAGGGCAGAGCCTTTCAGAGGTCCTCTGTGTCAGGCTCCTGACTTGTTCAATCTTTTCTACTTCTTCTGATGTCCATCCTCTTTGCCTTTCTGGATAGGAATTGAGCATTTTAACAAGAGTCCTCCCTCTTGATTAGTTTCATTATGTGTACAGATTTTAGTAGGTTTATCCTATATTATATGTCTATATGAGTGAGTATATACCATGTGTGTCTTTCTGCTTCTCGGATAGCTCACTCAGGATGATCTTTTCCAAATCCCACCGTTTACCTGGAAATTTCATGATATCCTTGTTTTTTTTTTTTTTTTTTTTTATTGCTGAGTAATATTCCATTGTGTATATGTATAAAATTTGTTTCCTTTCCTCCACTGAGGAGCAGCTGGGCTGTTTTCAGCTTCTGGCTATTATAAGTAAGGCTTCTACAAACTTGGTTGAGCAAATGTCCTTGTTGTGTACTTGAGACATTTTTGGGTATATGCCTAGGAGTGGTGTAGCTGGATCTTGAGGAAGTGCTATTCCTAGTTTTCTGATAAAACACCAGATTGCTTTGCAGAGTGGTTGTACAAGTTTATATTTCCATCAGCAGTGGAGGAGGGTTGCCCATTCTCCACAACCTTTCCATCTTGTGTTGTCACTTGAGTATTTGATCTTAGCCATTCTGATGGGTATAAGGTGAAATCATAGGATCATTTTGATTTACATTTCCCTTATGACTAAGGACATTGGGCATTTCTTCAAGTGTTTCTCTGGCATTCAATATTCCTCTATTGAGAATTTTCTGTTTAGCTTTGTGATCCATTTTTTTTTTATTTGGATTACTTGTTTTGTTGCTTGTTTAACTTCTTGCACTATTTATATATCCTGGCTTGTCTTGGCTCACCTGGCTGGATCAGCAGTTGTGTCCTTCTGAGTAGTCAGTGAGGAACCCTCCTGTTCTTGAAGTTTAGAGCTAAAAGTTTGTCTTCAGGACAGAGAAATTATCCCCTGTTATATGTCTAGTACAGAAAAGCACATTTGTCCTCCAGACAAGCCCTGTAAAAGTATTCCAGGAATGCTTGTTTAGAGGTGCCACATTAGGTCATGGTGTCTGAGGTAGGTGGATAACCACTTGCTCATGGCCAGGATTCTCTGTTGCATAATGAGTTTCTGAAAAACATGCCTTACAATGTCAGAAATCTGTCTTCCTTTAGCAGAATCATTTCTCTATGTTAAATTCATTGTAAAAGTTGCAAACATACTATTTTTATTGACTATGTAATTTCATATAATATACTTTACACTGCTTTTCTTTTGTTCCCAGGTTCAAATTCCTTCCAATATGACACACTAAAATCTTTGTATCTTTAAAATACATCAATTGAAGAACATGTTCATATTATTATTGAAACAGGATCAGAAACTCAGTGCCAAGTCACTTAAAGGAAACTGAGTTCATCCTTGCAGCACCCTGTCACCAAACACAAGAGAAAGCCATCAGTCCTGAAGAGCTCTATACTTCATCACCTTGATCACACTTTTATTTATTTATTATGATTTGTTCACTGTGTTTCCCCTTTGCTGCTCCCTCCCTCTTCTCCTTCCTGTCCCACCCACTGTCCTCCTTCTACCTGTATGCCTTTTCTCTATTTCCTGCATAGGATAGGTCCTCCTTGCCTGTCTATCTGACCCGAGCTTATCTGGTTTCATCAAGTCTGGCTTCATCATCTTCCTAAGTGACCTGATTCTCAGAGCATTGTTTCCTTGTGTCCTCAATTTCCTCTACTTATGACTCTTCCTGCCTCCTCTCCTGCAGGCTTCCCAGAGGACTGAGGTGTGAGAGAATTTCATTGGGAAATCCCATTTAAAACTGGGTGTTTTAACCTTTCTCTTTGCATAATATCAGACTGTGGGTCTCTGTATGTTATACCATTTGATGCAGAAGAAAGCATCTCTGTGGATCCAAGAAGATGGTACTAATCTATCACTTGAGAGCAGAGAGAAACATATTTTAATAACAATAGCAGGTGTTGCTTTAAAATATCCTTCAGACCCAACAACTCAAATAACTGCCATCCAATCCCACTATTTTGAAGACTGGTTTGGGTACAATAGACAGCCTTTTGGAACTTTATACCCCTCTGTCAGGAAACCTCCTAATAAGTGAATACACACCATATTTGTCTTTGTGAATTTCAGTTACTTCACCCAGTATGATTTTTTCTGGTTCCATCATCCATTTGCCTGAAAATAATATGATGTCATTTTTTTCTTTTAGCAGAATAATACTTTATTATGGATTAATCCAAATTTTCCCCAAAAGAGATTATCAATCCTGTTCTTTAGATCTTAGAAGTTGCTGGGACTTTAATCATTGTAATGAATGACAAGCTATGAGGATAACTGTGTTCTTTTAGCCTAGAAGTTCCTCCATCTTCTTTCACTTCCTGGTGATTTGAATTCCAATGTCCCCTTGAAGCTCATCTATTTATGCGTTTTGTCCCCAGTGAGGAAATGTCAGGAAAGGCCTAGGAGGTATGGTCTTGTTAGATAATATAATTGGAATTATATTACAGAAGAGTGTGCTGTGAGGTTGATATTCCAGTGAAAGTGACCAGACTGGATTGAGTCATTGTCTCTCAGTCTATGTCACATTTAATCATTGTTCTCTTGGCCTTGGTCTATTTCTGAATTAGTCTCTCTAGCACTTTTTCTCTCTGTCTCTGTCTATATTCTCTCTGCCTGCTTCTTGTTGTTCAGTATGAAAAGCTCTCACTTCTGCTGAAGGAGTACAGCAAGCAGAATGCTTTCTGACCTGATATCATGGATGGTCTCTGTAAAAATACAAGATAGGTCCCAATTAAACACTATTTGTTCAATTAATTGCCTTGGTCAGAGAGCATTTTCTCACTTAATAATGGACTGACTGTGGACATATCTGGGCATTTAACAAATAATAATGGAATCTCTGATCATGTGAAACTCACATGTCAAGAACAAGTGACTTTATTAAAGACCACTTGAAAGAAAGATGTGACAGTTTTCCTGAACTAAGAGTCTTGAACACAGGAACTGTCATCTCTGGGTTGTGTGCTTTCAGCTGCCTAGATTGAGGCATGTAGGGATTTCCATCCTTTTTCTCAAGTACACTGTCCACTTGGCCCTTTTAATAACTGCCTTCCCGAAAATGTTACTTGCTTTCACATCTTTTTTTAAATTTTTTAAACATTTTTTAGTATTAATTACGCTTTATTCATTTTGTATTCCCACATAGCCCTTCCCTCCTCTCCGCCTGATTCCACCCTCCCTCCCTTGCTTTCACCTCTTGCGTGATATCTTTCTCCAACTCATCCAATCAGCACCTGAGAGAATCTTGAGGTTACCAAGGATATTAGGAAACAAACTTACCTCAGTGTCCAAGATCTCTGATCCTGTGCACATGTGAGTTTTTCTTGTAAAACCTAACATTTATCTCATCCATTTATCCAGACCCCACACCTTTACTCCTTTTTTTCTCTCTGTGATAGTGTCCGGTAGGAAAAAAAATACTTTAATGTTCATTTAATTGGACAGCTTCCTAAGTACAATAGCTTCAAAGTGGTGTGTGTTTAAGAGGAATATAAGGAAAGATAAGGTTATCTCCCGCTGTGGTCTTGGATTTGAAATTTCATAGGTTGTGACTTTGAAATGAGTAGTTACTCAGATACTCACTAAATGTACCTTTACATTCTTATTGATATAATAGCCTGGCATGGTCTAGGGTTCCCTAGTATTGAGTCTTTAAGAGCAGGGAAAAGAGAAAGAAAGCAAACAATTTCTGGGACTGGTTAGGCTGAAACAGACAAAGGTAAGTGAGTTTAAAAGGAGAACTGAGAGGCATTAAACTTTTTGACAGCTGGTGATGTTCTACACTAGTGTTTCCAATCCTCTATAAGCAGGTTTTCCTTGGATGACATGCCTGAATTGGTACCTATATCCTACTCAGAGGTCAGTGAACAAACCTCCTGGTCCTGGGGTTTAAAGTTAAAACTGGGTTTATTGGAACTTTAACCTCTCTCCCTGCCATTAGGAGACCTCCTAATAAGTGAATACATACCATATGTGTCTTTCTTCATTTTTGTTACCCAGGATGATTTTTCCTGGTTCCATCAATTTGCCTGAAAAAAAAAAACATGATATCATTTTCTCAGCTGAATACTACTCCCTTTATGAAAATATTCCACATTTTCCTCAAAGGAGATTCAGTCTTGTTCATAGTCCTTGAAAGTTGCTGGGATTTTAATCATTGTATCGAATGACAAACTATCAGGATAACAATGTTATTTTGGCCTAGAATGCCCTTCATCTTCTTCCACTTTCTGGTGAATTTAATTGAACTATAGCCTTGAAACTCCTCTATTTACAAGTGGAGTCTCTAGTAAGGAAATGTCTGTAAAATATTAGGATGTATAGCCTTGTTAAATAATGTAATTCATATTGGAGTTATATTATAGTAGGTTGTTCTTTGAGGTCAATATGCCAATGCAAGTGACTAAAGAGGATGGAGTCTCTATCTCTAGATCTCTGTCAATTTCTGTCTTTGTTTGCATTGGTCTTGGTCTCTCAATTTCTGAATATCTATCTAGCTTTTTATATCTTTCTCTTGGTGTCCTTGTCTCTTCCTGCCACTTGTGGTTCAGTATGGAAAGCTCTTAGTGCTGCCGAAGGACTACAACAAGATGACTGCTTGCTGACTTGACATCCTGAATGGCCTCTATAAAAATATAAGCAAGGTCCCAATTAAATGCTTTTGTTCAAAGAGCTTCTTGGTCAGGAAGCATTTTCACAGGAAGTAATTCATGGACTGGGGACATATCTATGCATTTAACAAATAATAATGGAATCTGTGATAATGTGAAACTCACATGTCAAGGACACATGACTTTATTAATGACTACTTAAAAGAATTTTGGGAAAATATTCCAAAATTAAGAGTCTTGGAGACAGGAACTGCCATCTATGTGTTGTGTGCTTTCAGCTGCCCAGATTGAGGCATGCAGGGCTGCAGTCTGTCTCTTAAGCAAGTTGTCCACTTGGCATTTTAATAAGTGGCTCTGAAACTCTCAATCTCTTTCATCTGTTTCATGACATCATTCTGCCTCTTAGCCAATCAGTGCCTGAGAGAATCTTGAGGTTTCCATGGAGATGAGTAAACAAACTTTCCTCAGTTTCCAGTAACTCTTATAATTTGCACATGTGACACTTTCTTGTGAAACCCAACAAGCCTTTATTTCATCCCTTTATCCAGATCCTACACATTTAGTTCTATTTACCTCTGTGGCAACATCATTTAGGAAATGAAAATATACTGTTTATTTAATTGAACAGCTTCCTAATTAGGCAAGCTTCAAAGTGATGTGGGATTAAGGGTAAGGTACCCAATGAAAAAGTGGTCTCCTACTGTGGTCTTGGATCTGAAATATCCTTGGTTGTGACTTTGAACTGAGAAGTTACTCACATACTTACTAAATGGACCTTCATATCCTTATTGATATAATAGGCTATCAAGGTCTAGCATTCCCTGGGCTATTGAGATTTTTAAGAGCAGGAAAAGAAAAGCAAACCAGAAAATTCCAGGAATGTTTGAGCTAAAACAGAGAAAGATTTGTGAACATAAAAGGAGGACTAAGAGGCAATAAACTCTTTGGCAGCTGGTGCTGTTTCACACTATTGCTGCCAACCCTCCATGAGCACCATTGCCTTGCCTGACCTGGCTGGATTATTAGCTCTGTCCTACTCAGTAGTTAGTGAGCAATACTCACTACAGGTTTAAATCCACAGGTTTAAGTTGAAACTGTGCTTTCAGGACAGAGAAATGTGTCCCTTGTTATATGCCTAAGACAAAAGAGCATCTGTATTACCTGCTCTGGTCCTCCAGACAAACCCTCTAAACATACTGTTAGAGCCAGGACTGGTTGATCCAAGATGCCCCCTGAGCTCCTGGTGTCTGAGGTAGCTGGGTAACACTAGTTTATGGCTAGGATTTCTGCTACAAAATGAGTTCCTGGAAAGCATGCCTTAAAAAGTCAAACTCTGCACTCCTTGAGAGAAATCCTTTCTCCGTTTCATGTCATTATAAAAGTCTTTAATCTACTATTTTTTTGTAATTTCTTTTTTTTTAATTTTATTTTTTCCTTATCAGTTGCATTTTATTAACTCTGTATTCCAGCTGTATTCTGCTCCCTCATTCCCTCCCAATCCCACCCTCCCTACCTCATCTCCACCCTGCCCCTTTCCAAGTCCACTGATGGGGGGACCTCCTCCCCATTCATCTGATCCTGTTTTATCAGGTATCTTCAGGACTGGCTGCAAAGTCCTCCTCTGTCGCCTACCAGGACTGCTCCTCCCTTGGGGAGGTGGGAGGTCAATGAGACAGCCATTGAGTTCCTGTTATAAATAGTCCTTGTTCCCCTTTTCCATGGGAAACCAATTGGTTCCTGAGCTACCATGGGCTACATCTGAGCAGATGTTCTAGGAAACAAATAGAGCTCTCAGAGAAATGACCATGAAAATTGAGGCAAACAAAGAAGAAATGAACAAAGCTCTCTCAAAGAAATGTCCACACAAATGAAGGCAAATAAAGAAGAAATAAACAAAGCTCTCATAGAAATACAGGCAATTATAACCAAAGAAATAAAGGCACAATTAGTGATATATAGAGAGGAAACAGACAAAAGAAAACAATAGAAGTTGTCATTGAAAAGCAGGACTCTACCTTCAAACAGATGAAGGAAATGAAGCAAGACATAAAACCAGAATTAGAGTCAATAAAGAAAACACAAATAGAGAGAAAAAAAAAAAAAAAACTTGAGCTGGAGAACATAGAGAAAAGATCAGGAACTACAAAGGTAAGTATCACCAACAGAATACAAGAGATGAAAGAGAGAATCTCAGGAGCCAAAGATACACTTGCAGAAATTGACATGTCTCTCAAATAAAAAATAAAATCAGAAAAGTTCCAAACACAAAACATCCAAGAAATCAAAGACACCATGAAAAGACAAAATCTAAGAATAATAGGAGAAGAAAAACAAGAAATCAGGCTCAAAGGTCTGGAACATATTTTCAAGAAAATTACAAAGGAAGATTTTCCCAACTTAAAGAAGGAGATGTCCATAAAAATACAAGAGGCCTTCAGAACACCAAGTAGACTGTACCAGAAAAGAAATTCTTCACGTTACATCATAGCCAAAACACTGAAGCTACAGAACAAAGAAAAAATTCTAAAAGCAGCAAGGGAAAAAGGTCAAGTAACATATGAAGGTAGACATATCAGAATCACACCAGATTTCTCAACAGAAACTATGAAAGCCAGAAGGGCCTGAACAGAAATCATACAGTCCTTAAGGAACCACAGATTCCAACCCAGACTACTATACCCAGTAAAACTTTCAATCAACATAGATGGAGAATTGAAAATATTCCATGACGAAATCAAATTTAAACAATATCTACATAGTAACCCAGCTCTTCAAAAGTTACTAGAAGGGAAACTCCAAACCAAAGATAACAACTACATCTAAGGAAACAGAGGGAACAGATAAGTACACAACAAAACAAAACAAAAGAATACAAGAAATAAAACTCAGTGACACTACCAACCCCACATCAAAAGCAAGTAACAATTGTTGGTCACTAATATCTATCAACATCAACAGACTCAGCTCCCCAATAAAAAAGACACAGACTAACAAAATGGTTGGGGAAACAGGATCCAACATTCTGTTGCATCCAAGAAACACACCTATGCAACAAAGATAAACACTACCTCAGAGTAAAGGGCTGGAAAAATGTTTCTCAAGCAAATGGTTCCAGAAAACAAACTGGAGTAGCCATCCTAATATCTAATAAAATTGACTTTCAACCCAAGTTAATCAAAAAAGATAAGGAGGGCCACTATATTCTCATCAAAGGAAAAATCCACCAAGAGGACATCACAATTTTGAATATCTATGCCCCAAATACAAGAGCACCTTCATTCATAAATGAAACAATATTAAAGCTTAAATCACACATTGATCCTAATACCTTAATAGTGGGAGACTTCAGCACTCCACTCTCACCAAGGGACAGATAAACTAGACAGAAAACAAATAGGGAAATAACACTTACAGAGTCCCTAAATCAAATGGAACTAATAGACATCTACAGATCTTTTCATCCAAACTCAAAAGAGTATACCTTCTTTTCAGCACCACATGGAACTTTCTCCAAAATAGACCATATAATTGGTCATAAAGCAAGCCTCAATAGATACAAAAAATATTGAAATAACCCCTTGTATTCTATCTGACCACCATGGACTAAAGATGGACTCCAACAAAAAATGGAAATAACAAAAAGCCAACATGCACATGGAGTCTGAACAACTTGCTACTCAATGACAGCTGGGTTAAGGAAGAAATAAACAAAGAAATTAAAGACTTCCAAGAATTCAATGAAAATGAAGGCACAACATACCCAAATTTATGGGACACATTAAAAGCAGTGCTCAGAGGACTAAGTGCCTTCAAGAAGAAATTTGTAACATCACATACAAGCACCTTAATGGCCCAACTGAAAACCCTAGAAAACAAAGAAGCAAATATACCCAAGAGGAGCAGATGGCTGGAAATAAACTCAAGGCTGAAATCAATCAATTAGAAACAAATAAAACTATTCAAAGAATCAATGAATCAAAAAGCTTGTTCTTTGAGAAAATCAACAAGATAGACAAGATAGACAAACCCTTAGCCAAACTAAATAAAAAGCAGAGAGAATCTATCCAAATCAGTAAAATCAGAAGTGAAAAAGGTGACATAACTACAGACACTGAGGAAATTCAAATAATCATTAGGTCATAATACAAAAGCCTATATGCCAAAAAATTTGAAAACCTAAATGAAATGGACAATTTTCTTGATAGATTCCATCTTCCAACCTACTATTTTTATTGCTTACGTAGGAATTCCACATTATATACTACATTTCCATTGTTCCCAGGTTCAAATTTCTACCCATGTGTCACAGTAATTTTTCCCTTGAAGTACATCAATTCAAGTATGTATTTTTCATCTACTCATTGAAACATGATCAGAGTCTCAGTGCAAATTCTCTTAAAGATATTGTTCATCCTTGCCAAACCCTGTGAACACCCCCAAGAAGAAGCCTTTAGTCCTGAAGAGCTCTATACTTCATTCGCTTGATCACGGATTTCTTATGTAGTTATTTATTAAGATTTGTTAACATTGCATCCCCTCTGCTGACTCAACCTTCTTCTCCATCCAGTCTGACCTATCCTCGTCCTTCTATCCCTATGTCTTCTCTATAGTTCACTGATAGGGGAACTATAGAGAGTTTCTTCACTCTCCCCCTTCTATCTGAACCTATCTTATCAGGTCTCATCAAGGCTGGCTGCATCATCTTTCTCTGCAGCCTGATTCTCAGGGCATTGTTCTCCTTTGTACTCAATTACCACTATTTATGAAACTCTTCTTACATCCTCTCCTTTAGCACCCCCCCCGAGCTCTGAGGGGAGAGAGAATTCCATGGGTAAATCCATTGAGTGCTGTGTGCTTTAAGGTCTCTCTCTGCTAATATCGGACTGTGGTGCTCTATATGTAATCCCATTTGATATAGACTAGGAATCTTTGTGGATACAAGAACATGGCACTTAATAATCAGTTGACATCAGGGAGCAACGTATTTTAATAACAACAGCCTGGGTTGCTTGATAATTTCCATAGGATGCCCTGGCCCAACAACTCATTTTACTGACACCCCTAGTGGAAGACTGATTTGTTTACAATAGATGGTCTATTGGAAATTTATCCACACTGTTAAGAGACCTCCTAATAAGTGAATACATACCATATTTGTTTTTGAATTTTAGTAACTTCATCCAGGATGTTTTTTCCTACTTCCAAACATTTGTCTGAAAATATGATGTCATTTTCTCAGATGAATAATACTCCTTTTATGGAAAGATTCCACATTTTATCCAAAGGAGATTGTCAGTCCTTTTATATAGTCCTTGAAAGTTGTTGGGAATTTAATCATTGTATTGAATGACAAACTATGTTCTTTTAGCTGAGAAGTCCCTCCATCTTCTTCCACTTCTTGGTGATTTGAATTGCAAATCCCATTGAAACTCCTATATTTACATGTTTAGTCTCCAGTGAGGAAATGTCTGGGAAGGGTTAGGTCCATAGCCTTTTTAGATTATATAATTTCTTTTGTTTCCCTAATTATTTTTTTCAGCCCTTTTGTGTTTTGTATACAGGAGGGCAGTTGATTTTTCTGAGTTAATTTTGTATCCAGTCACTTTGCTGAAAGTGTTTATCAGCTGTAGGAGTTCCCTGGTAGAGTTTTTTTGGTCACTTGGGTATACTATCATATCATATGCAAATAGTGATATTTTTACTTCTTCTTTTCACATTTCTATTCCCTTCATCTTCTTCAATTGTTTTATTGCTCTAACAAGGACTTCTAGAACTGTGTTGAAGAGATATGGAGAGAGTGAACAGCCTTGCCTTTTCCCTGATTTTAATGAGATTTCTTTAAATTTCTAATTGTTCACCTTGTGTCCCCTGTGTAGCCCATCTCCGTCTTCTCATTCCAGTCCACCAACCCTTCTTCTTCTACCCTTATGTCATTTCTCTATTTCATTGATAGGGGAGGTCCTCTTCCCTCTTTTATCTAGCTTATCTGGTCCAACAAGGCTGGTTGCATCTTCTTCTTCTGCAGCTTGATTCTCCTTGTATCCTCTCTTGCCTCTATGTATGACACTCTTCCTACCTCTTCTGCAGGCTTCCCAGGGCTCTGAGGAAAGGGATAATTTCACAGGGAAACCCCAATTAGAGTTTTATATTTTAAGGTCTCTCTGAGCATAATATGAGACTTTGGGTCTGTGTATGAAATTCCATTTGGTGGAGAAGGAAGCAACTTTGTGGATCCAAAAAGAAACATGCCATTGATCTATATTTGAGTGCAGAGAGCAACATATTTTAATAATAACCTGGGTTGTTTTAAAATTTCTGCATGATGGCCTGGCCCAAAAAGTCAATTAATTGCTACCCTATCACATTAGTGGAAGACTGGTTTGGTCACAATAGTTGGGCATTTGGAACTTTAGCCCCCAATATTAGGCAATCTCACAATACGTAAATACATACCACATTTGTCTTTCTGCATTTTAGTTACTTCACCCATGATGATTTTTCTTGGTTCCATCCATTTGGCTGAAAATATGGTGTTGTCATTTTCTTAGCTGAATAATACTCCTTTATGGAAGTATACACATTTTCCCCAAAGGAGAATGTCAATCCTGTTCTTTAGATGTTGGAAGTTGCTGGGATTTTAATCATTGTATTTCATGACAAACTATCAGGATAACTATGTATTTTTAGCCTAGAAATCTCTCCATTTTGTTCCACTTCCTGGTGATTTAAATTGCAATGTCCCCTTGAAGTCCATCTATTTACATGTTGACTCTCCAGTGAGGAAATGTCTGGGAAGTGTTAGGAGGTACTGCCTTGTTAGATAATGTAATTCCTGTGAAAGTTATGATATAAGAGGGTGTGATTTGAGGTTGATTTGCCAATGAAAGTGACAGACAGAATGGAGTTTCTGTCTCTCAGTCCCTCTCACTGTATATATTTGTTTATGTCCGTCTTGGTTGCTCTATCTGAATCTGTCTATAAAACTCTCTCTCTCTTTCTCTGTCAACCTCTCTCTGCCTGCTGCTTATGGTATGCAGCAGGAAAGCTCTCCATTCTCCTGAATTACTACAACAAGATGGCGCTTTGCAGACGTGTACCTAGATGGTCTGTGTAAAAATATGACCACGGTCCTAATTAAACAATTTGTGTTCAAAGATTTGACTTTGTCAAGGAGTGTTTTTCCACTAAGTAATTCACTGACTCAGGTCATAACTTTGCTTTTACAAATAATAACAGAAACTGTCATAATGTTAAACTCACATGTCAAGGACAAAGGACTTTATTAATGATCACTTGAAAGAAATATGTGACACTTTTTCAGAACTAAGATTCTTGGACACAGGTGCTGTCATCTCTGGGTTATATGCTTTCAGCTGCCCAGATTGAGGCATAAAGGGCTGCTCAGGCTTTTTCTTAAGCAGGCTGTCACCCTGGTCCTTTCATAACTGGCTCTTGAAACACTTACTGATTTTAACCTCTTTTATGACATAGTTCTCCCTCTCCTTCAATCAGAACCTGAGTGAATCTTGAGGTTTCCATGGAGATGAGTAAACAAACTTTCCTCAGTGTCCAGTATGTTTGATCCTGTGCATATGTGACTTATTCTTGTAAAACCAAATAAGCCTTTGTCTCATCCCTTTATTCAAATCCCACACCTTTACTCCTGTTTACCTCTGTGACAATGTCAGGTAGAATATGAAATTTTAATATTTTTTTGATTTGACAGCCTCTTAAGTATGAAATCTTCAGAGTGATGTGAGATAAAGGGGAATATACCAAATGGCAAGATGGTCTCAATCTGTGGTCTTGGATGTGAAATTTTCTAGGTTATGACTTTGAACTGAGCAATTACTCCTAAACTTACTAAATGTGTCTTAATATTTTTATTGATATAATAGGGTGGCAGGACCTAGGTTTCCCTGCTGTATTGAGACTTTAAAAGCAGTGAAAACAGTTGGAAACCACATAATTTCTGGGAGTGGTTGGGCTGAAATACAGAAAGATGGATGAGTGTAAAAGGAGAACTGAGGGGTGTTGCTAGCCGCGTGGTTGTCTCGCCAGCAAGAACGCACGCAAACAACAGGATCCTTCAGCAGCAAGCTTTATTGCAGTCAAACGATGAAAGGAGGAAGACCCCGAGTCCCCAAAGTGGCGCTGTTTATATAAGCCCTGCTCGCACCAAAGTGGTGTGAGATGACGTATCATCCCTGATTGGCTGCTCACCCATTACCCCATATGACGCCCCGGGCTGGGCTCGTGACGACAGTTGCCCAACGGTCATAATGGTCATAACGGTCATGTGCTCTAGGACTTGTTTACCAGTTTAGAAGGGCGGAAGCCAGCACCATGGCAACCAAACCCCGGCTCTCTACATCTCCCCCTTTTTTATTTTGTTTGAACAGTAAGCTTCCTACTGTCAATACAGCATTATGCCAGAAAGCCAACGTCTGAGCCTGGTGGAAGGCAATGCTTCAGCCTTTGCCCGTAATTGGAGCAACCTCCTCACTGTGACGCTGTCCTGTCTTAGGTCGGTGAAGACTTATTTGCACTCTTCCGTCACTGACTTTCCAGATCGTTTGGCAAGAGAAAAATTGTGATTTACACCCATCCCCGTGCAATGGGAAACAGATCCCCAGGGAGTGCAAGGGCTGTAAATCCAGATTGTGGCATGTGCTTGCAAAGACAGAGGCAACATTGTCAAACATTAATTTTTCAGCATGAATAAGCAAATATCGGGGGAGGTGCCTTGCTCCAGAGTGGCTAGCACCTGTACGATCACCACCACCTTGTCACATTTTTGTTGGGTTTTGAGTTTGCAGAACAACCAGAGGACAAATATTAAACCACAGCACAGGGCAGCGCCAAACATCCCAACGCCCACCCATTCCTTAAAATTAGAAAAGGCGGAAGACGCCCAGGATAATAAGCCATCTGTGAGCAATAAATCCACTCGAGTAGAATGGTCGCCACCGCCGCCCTTAGCTCTTCGTTTCTTCAAATCCTTCTGACCAATTTCCAGCAAGATATAGGGACAATTTCCTGGACAAATAAGCGGCTCGGGTAAGATTTTCGTATTGTACACTGGTAATACAGAGTGCTCCTATTTTTCTTTCACACCCTAATTGAGCCAATTGAGATAAAATATCTATTCTTTCTTCTGCAAGATCCAGACGCTGGTTAAGAACCACCAATCTACCTTTTAATTTTGTGCTAGCAGATGCATGAAGGTTTATGGCTTCAGCCACACCTGCCGACAATTGATTTACTGTTGTGCTTGTTTGGACTGAATTTGCCATTGCCAAGCCAACTGCAGTCAGCGATGGCATTAACAATGGCTGTGGTGATGCCAAAATCTTTCTTCTGTCTAAACAGGGAGAGGGTGGATGGAGTCTCCGCAGGGATTGGGATCAACTGCGGGACTCTAACAACCAGGGAACGAGCGTAACTCCTGGCATTCCAACATTGCGATATCCAGCATGTCTCATTGATACAATTTCTAAAAGAATTATTGGACAAAACAAGTAAAAAAGGGGAATAAACACAGACAGGATTAGGCGGAAAAACCGTCTGATTTGTATTGGACGATAAAAATTTAGGAAAAAACAATGAATTATGTCTGACCGGCATAGGCTTTGGGAATGCAGACAAAATGGCCCAATGTTGTACCCCCACAATACTAGGAACCCGATTTAGAAAGATCCAAGCAAGAACTGGAATTAGTTGCAGGTATATTCGTTGAAAGATCATCTTCAGCTGCCACAAGCTTTCGCGTGAGGCGCTCCGGTACCCAGAATGGATTGTTTTCTTCCTGTGGGAAAACACAGACAGCTCCCCTGGATCTTATTAAGATAGGATCCGGGCCTTTCCATTGACCAGTCAAGACATCCTTCCATTTGACCATTTCCTTAGGCCTATCAAGCTCTAAGCAGTGGTGATCAGCCGCCGAGTGGCCCTGACTGTCCAAATTTAAAAAATTTAGAGTAAAGAGTGCCAAGGAAAAAGTCATTCATGGCACTGAGGGCAGAGCCTCCTCGACTCCCCCTTTTTGTTTTATTAAGTAGGATTTTAGAGTGGGATGAGCACATTCAATAATACCCTGTCCCTGAGGGTTATATGGGAGACCCGTTAGGTGGGTCACTCCCATTTGATGACAAAACTGTCCAAATTTCTGAGAAGTATAGGCTGGCCCATTGTCAGTTTTTAGAATTTTGGGCTTTCCCCAGGCACTCCTTGCCTCCAGGCAATGTTGAATAACATGGGCTGCCTTTTCTCCAGTCAGGGGAGAAGCAAACAAAACTCCAGAGCAAGTATCAATGGAAACATGTAAATATTGAAGTTTACCAAAAGATGAAATGTGAGTAACATCCATCTGCCACACTTGTAGCAGACGGATTCCTCTGAGATTAATCCCAACATGAGGCATAGGTAAGAACTGACAATTTTGACATTGGGTTACCATATCTCTAGCTTCCTTTCTAGTTATGTCAAATAGATGATGCAGTGTTTCAGCTGTCACATGAAATTTCTTATGAAACTCTTTAGCCAATTCCAAATTTGAGAAGAGGGCAAATGCAATCATCTTTGTGGCTCGATCTGCCAGGTCATTTCCATGGGACATGGGTTCCGGTAGACCTGAGTGAGCCCTAATATGTGTAATAAAAAAGGGATTTTCTGATAATTAAGGCAAACTGAATTTTTTGAAAAATTTTTGCAAGCTTGCTAGATGCCTTGATCAATCCACAGCCTCTAAAATTTTGGTTGCATTTACCACATAACTAGAATCAGAAACAATATTTAAAGGACCTGGAAATTTTGTCAAAATTTCTAACACTACTAAACATTCCACAATTTGAGGCAAAGTCTCATGATATTGCTTAGAAACAACTTTATTATTAACCACATAAGCTCCTACTCCTGTTTTTGACCCATCTGTATAAACTACATTCCATCCTGAAGTGGTTTCTGGGATGTTACATGCAGGAAGACTACCTCTTGAGTTAAAGCAAATTGCAAAACAGGGTGTCGAGGGTAATGATTATCAATCAAGCCACTAAAGGAGGTAACTAGCACCACCCAAGTATCAGAAGTAGCAGTCAATACCTAAACCTCATGAGCTGTATAAGGCACTATTAAGAACTTTGGCTCCTTCCCAAAGTGTGTAATGGCGGCTTTTAACCCTCGTAGTGCAAGTTGAGCAACTGCATCTGGATACCATTTAATAATTTTTGCAGGAGAAACATTAGGATGAACCCACAATAAGGGTCCATCTTGCCATAATACAGCAGTTGGTAAATGTTTAGTTTTAATATCACACAGGTCAAAGGTCTTAGTTTTATCTACACGTTTTAATTTTGCATCTTGTAAAGCGTTTTCTACCACTGGCAGGGCGCAACTTGCAGCTGGTGTTAAGGCTCTGGGTGAAGAAATATGAGCATTCCCTTCCAAAATATCAAATAGGGGTTTTAATTCAGCAGAAGGAATCTTTAAAAACGGCCTAAGCCAATTTATATCACCTAATAATTTTTGAAAATCATTTAAGTTATGCAAATGGTCCCTGCGAATTTCTATTTTTTGAGGAACTATTTTGTCCGGGTAAATGACCATTCCCAAAAAGGACCCTACCTCAGAAATCTGGACCTTTTCAGTGGCAATATGCAATCCCCATTGCTGCAGGGTTTTTTGCAACAAAGGATATGCATCTTGCAAAATGGCTAACTCCTCATGGCACAAGAGAATATCATCCATATAATGAATCAGCAACAAGGAAGAAAATTGCTGTCTAACTGGTTCAAGAGCCATCTGCACATACAATTGACACATGTTGGGGCTATTAGCCATGCCTTGAGGTAAAACTCTCCATTGCTATCTTTTGTCTGGCTCATGGTGATTAACAGCAGGTAGGGTAAAGGCAAATCTCTGTCTGTCTCGTGGACTCAGAGGAACGGAGAAGAAGCAATCCTTGATATCTATAATTATGACTCTCCATTGTTTAGGCAAAGCAGAAAGTAAAGGTAGGCCTCACTGAACAGAGCCAAAGAGCCGCATCTGTGCATTAATGGCCCTTAAATCATGAAGAAGTTTCCATTTTCCAGACTTCTTTTTAATAACAAAAATAGGTGTGTTCCAGGGGGAAGTAGATGGTTCCAAATGACCAAGCTGTACCTGTTCTTTAACCAGCCTTGTAGCGGCTTCCAGCTTTTCAGAGGAAAGGGGCCATTGAGGACCCCATACGGCCTCCTCTGTGAGCCAAGATATGGGCATGGAACCCTCAATGGCAGCTAATGAAAACCCAAGCCTTGTTTCCCTGTATTACTTTCCTGTGAAATCGGGTGTAATCTCTCTTGTTCCTGTTTACCAAGGCCTTTTCCTTCCTTATAACCCATCCTTTTCATTATGTCAACCACTTGTTGTGAATACTCATTGGTCAATGCTAATCTTAAATCCTGCAAAATATCTCTTCCCCAGAGATTGACAGGGAGAGGAAGAACATATGATATGAAGCTTCCTGTTTGACCTTCTGGTGCCTGCCACATCAAAGAACATGAATTAATCGCAGGGCTGGCCTCATATCCCAACCCTTGTAAGGAGTGGGATGATTGTGTAACAGGCCATGCCTTAGGCCACCAGGTGGAAGAGATAATGCTTTTATCAGCCCCTGTGTCCAAAATACCAGTAAAACTTTTCTCTTCTATCTGTAATTGTAGAGTAGGTCTAGTTTTAAGATCAACTACCAAATGAGCAAAATCTGTTCCTGTGGAACCAAGCCCTCTTGCACCCCTTGATGTTTCGGTAAATGGAAAACAATCATGAAGGCTTGGGAGGAGGACCAATTGAGCAATCCTATCTCCAGGAGAAATAGAAAATACGCCTTGAGGGCAGGAACAAAGCACCTGGAGCTGTCCAGTAAAATCTAATACTCCAGGATGGACCATAAGTCCTTTTAGAATGAGAGAGGAGCGACCCAAAATAAGACCTACACTTCCTTCAGGCAGGGGGCCTTCAAACTTCACTGGGACAGGTTGCACCCCGATGTGTGGCATTAATAAGAAATGGAGGTCCAACACTGCTGATCCTCTTGTTGCTCTACAGCTGGATAAACCCTCCTGTTGTCTGCCTGTGTCCCTCCACATCTTCAAATACTGGAAAAGTCTGAAAAATTTTATATCTATCTTTTGTTGAAAAGAAGGAATCAGGACAGTGCCTCTCGGTGTAGGGTGGAGGAGCACTAGAGACAATGGGAGCGGCTGACTGAGAAAGTGCGCCCTTCCTGTTCCTCATACTACTTTGCTTCCAATACAACAGTAATGGCTGCTCATCTGGGTGGTATCGTTCTTCCTCATAGTGAGCTGCTTCTTCCTCTGACCCCTCGGAGGGACTTATCTCCTCCGACTCAGAATTGCCAATTTCTAAAGCCTCTAGTTTTTTTGTAGGATAGAGAGGCTCCTTTTTAGATTTTTTCTTCTCCTTATCATGTTTCTCTCCCAGGGCATTCTTTTCCTTATCTCTCGCTCCTGCGGCTTTAACATCCGAAGAAGGGCCTTTTTTCTCAGAGACGTCTTTATTTCTATCCATTGGGGCCCCTAATCTTTTGTCACGTTCTGTTTCTGACATGCTGTCTTGTATCTCCTCCAACACTCCCTTAGTGCCTACTCTTAGCTTTCCATTAATCTCTTTCCTTTCGAGGTCACCCTTAAGCTTGTACGAAACCAAAAGAAAGAGGAGGAGGGCAATGGTCACAACAGAGAAAGCAATAAAGGCTTCTGCTAGCTGAAGTGAAAGATGAGATAAATCAAGACCAAACATGCCTCTCAGAACTTATCTCACTGCTGCAGTTCTGAATCCTCCCCATGAACGAGGAGTCTCCTCAGCACAGGCGATGGCAGGTTCCCGAGTTTCGGCACCAAATGTTGTGAGCCGCGTGGTTGTCTCGCCAGCAAGAATGCACGCAAACAACAGGATTCTTCAGCAGCAAGCTTTATTGCAGTCAAATGATGAAAGGAGGAATACCCCGAGTCCCCAAGGTGGCGCTGTTTATATAAGCCCTGCTCGCACCAAAGTGGTGTGAGATGACGTATCATCCCCTGATTGGCTGCTCACCCATTACCCCATATGACGCCCCGGGCTGGGCTCGTGACGATGGTTGCCCAAGGGTCATAACGGTCATAATGCTCATGCGCTCTAGGACTTGTTTACCAGTTTAGAAGGGAGGAAGCCAGCGCCATGGCAACCAAACCCCGGCTCTCCACAGAGGGGCAATTATTTGACATCTGGGGCTGTTCCACACTTTGGTTGGCACCCCTCTATAACTGACTTGTCCAGCTCATTTTCTGATGTCTCCTTCCCAGCGGTCAGTGCATAATCCTCCTGGTCCTAGCGATTACAGTTAAAAGTGATCCATCGGGATAGAATAATGCATCCATGTTATATACCTAGTACACAAGAGTAACAGTGTTTCCTGCTGTGGTCCTCTAGGTGAACCCTCTAAACATAGTGCTAGTGTCAGGAATGCTTGTTCAGTTGTGCCACCTGAGCTCATGGGATCTGACATGACTGGTTAAAATCTAGTTAATGACTAGGATTCCCAGCTATATAATGAGTTCCTGGAAACCATGCTTTTCAATGTCAAAATGTGCCCTCCATTTCGGGATCTTTTTTTCCATGTTAAGAGTCATTATAAAAGTTGTCAACATATTATTTGCATTGCTTATGTGGAATTTCATATATTGTACATTATACTCCTTTTCCATTGATCCCAGATTCATATTCCTACACATGTGTCACGCTAAAAGTCTTTTTTCTTTAAAATACATCAGTTGAAGTATGTGTTGTTCATATCTTCATTGGAACAAGATCAGAGTCTCAGTGCAATGTCCCCAAAAGAAAACTGAGTTAATCCTTGTGGCACCCTGGCATCAACCCCAAAAAGAATCCATCAGTCCTGAAGAACTCTATACATCATCACCTTCATCACAGGTTTTCTTATGTATTTATTTATTACTATTTGTTCATTTTGTATGCCCTCTGCTATGTACTCTGTTCTCAGTCCTACAAACTCTCCTTCTTGTACTCTTATTCCCATTCTTAATTCCCTGATAGGGGAGGCTGTCCTTGTCCTTCTATCTGACCCTAGCTTATGAGGTCTCATCAAGGCTCTCTGCATCATCTTCCTCCATGGCCTGAACTTCAGGGCATTGTTTTCCTTCTGTCCTCAATTCCCTATACTTAGGACACTCTTCCTACCTCCTCTCAGGCAGGCTTAGCAGAGAATTGAGGGAGGAAGAATTTCAAAGGGAAATCCCATTTAGAGCTGGGTGTTTTAAGGTCTCTCTCTGAATAATATCGGACTGTGCTTCTATGTAACCATTCCCTTTTGATGCAGAAGGAAGGATCTCTGTGGATCTAAGAGGATGTTACTGATCTATCAGTTGAGTGCATAGAGCAATATATTTTACAACAGCAGCATGAATTCCTTTAAAATTTCCGTAGGATGTGCTGCCCAACAACTCAAATAACTGCCACCCAATTCCCCTAGTGGAAGACTAGTTTGTTCACAATTAAATGCCCTATTAGAACTTTATCCACCACTGTTTGGAGACCTCCTAATAAGAGAATACATACCATATTTGTTTTTCAGGATTTTAGTTACTTCACCAAGGATGATTTTTCCTTGTTCCATCCATTTGCTTGAAAATATCATGATGTCATTTTCTTATCTGAATAATACTCTGTTATGGAAATATTGTACATTTTCCTCCATGGAGATTCTCAGTTCTGTTCTTTAGAACTTAGGAGTTGATGGGACTTTAATCATTGTATTGAATGAAAAACTATCAGGATAACTTTGTTCTTTTAGCCTAGAAGTTCCTCCACCTATTTCTAGTTTCTGGTGATTTAAATTGCAATATCCACTTGAAGTTCATCTATTTATGTTTAGTCCCCAGTGAGGAAATGCCTGGTAATGCCTAGGAGGTATGGCCTTGTTAGATAATATAATTCTAATTTTATTACAAGAGGGTGTACTGTGATGTTGATATGCCAATGAAAATGACCAGACAGAATGTATTCTTTCTCTCTAGGTCTTTGTCACATTCCATCTTTGTTTCTGTTGGTCTCAGTCTCTCTATTTCTGAATCTGTCTCTCTCTTGCTCTTTCTTTCTCTGTCTCAGTCTGTTACCCTCTCTCTGCCTCCTGCTTGTGGTTCAGTATGAAAAGCCCTCAGTTTTGCAGAAGGAGTACAACCAGATGAATTCTTGATGATGTGACATCATTGATGGATGATCTCCATAAAAATATAAGCAAGGTACCAATTAAATGCTCTTAGTTCAAAGAGATGCCTTGGTCAGGGAGCATTTTCACACTAAGTAATTCCATGACTGAGGTCTTATCTGTGCATTTAACAAATAAAAATGGAATCTGCTTAATGTAAAACTCACATGTCAAGGACAATAGACTTTATTAATGACCACCAGAAAGAAATATGTGATACTTTTCCTGAACTAAGAGTCTTAGACACAGGAACTGACATCTCTTGTGTTGTGTGCTTTCAGCTGCCCAGAATGAGGCATGTAGGGCTGACCACAGTTTCTCTTATGCATGCTGTCCACTTGGCCCTTTTAATACATAGCTCCTGAAACTCTTATTGGCTTTTACCTCTTTCATGACATCATTGTCCCTCTCAGGAATTCAGCACCTGACAGAATATAGAGGTTTCCATGGAGATGAGTAAACAAACTTTCTTCAGTGTTCATTATCTCTGATCCTGTGCATATGTGACTTTTTCTTGTGAAACCTAACAAGCCATTATCTCATCCCTTTATGCAGATCCCATACCTTTACTCCTGTTTACTTCTGTGACAATGTCATGTAGGAGATGAATATTTAATGTTTATTTAACAGGACAGATTCCTAATAAAGTTAACTTTAAAGTGGTGAGGGATTAAGGGGAATATATTGAATGACAAGGTGGTCTCCTATTGTGGTCTTGGATCTGAAATTTCCTAGGTTGTGACTTTGAACTGAGCAATTCCTCACGTACTCACTATATTAACCTTCACATTTTTATTGATATAATAGTCTGGGAGGGTGAAGGGGTCCTTGGGGTATTAAGTCATTATGAGCAGGATAATGAAAAGGAAACCAGAGAATTGCTGGGACGGGTTTTGCTAATACAGAGTATGACTGGTGTATGTAAATGGAGAACTGATCATCAATACACTTTTTGACAGCTGGTGCTCTTCCACAATAGTTTTGTCAACCCTCTATAATCAGGCTTGTATTGACTGACTTGGCTGGATCAGGAACTGTATCCTTCTGATTGGTCACTGAGGAACACTCCTGTTTTTGGAATTTACAGTTAAAACTGGGCCTTCAGGACAGAGAAATTGGTCCATTTTGTATGCCTAGGATACATTAGCATCTGCGTCCTTCATACAAAATCTCTAAACGTATTGTTAGTGCCAGAAATTCTTGATCAGAGTTGCCACCTGAGGTCATGGGGTCAGAGGTAGATGGGTACCACTAGTTCATGTACAGGAGGCTGTGGTGCTGGGAGCCAAAGCTATCTACTGAAGCCTAAGTCAATTAGTGAGGCAAAGCTATCTAGTGGAAATAAAAGGTGTTTACTAGGCCAAAGCCAAATAGTGAGAAAAGGTCATTTAGGGAGACCTAGAGCTATTTAGTGAAAGTTATCTAGGACCCTAATTCATGGGTGATAGACTGTGAGGACATCCATTTGTTAGAGCATCCATGAGAATACATCCCTATGGTATCTTGCAGGTACCCTATTTAACACATGAAAGCACTCTTCCTGTCTCCTACAGCAGCTAATTACCTTCCCCTTTTTCCTGCCTTCTCCCTATGTAAATTGGGTAAAAATTTCTAATAAATGAAGCCTTGATCAGACAAACAGACTTGGCTTCCTTTCTTACACTTCTTGTTCCCCCACCCCCATTCCTTCCATTCTCCTCCCTTAGAAACCACCTTGAAGCCCTGCTGTTCATGGCATATCTGGCACCCAACATGACCTAAAGGTACGGAGATCTGTTATTGAATGTTGTTCTTCAAAGTGGCCACTAAAATACACAAGAATTCAGCATTTCCATCGGGAACTAAAACTACATGAGATCTGAAATCTCCACAGAGCCACCTCTATGTGAGCTTGATCTGAGAGGTAAGTCAGAACGACAAGTTATGGGTCAAGATTTGAGTAAACAAGATTTATTCTTACAGGGACTAAAGGAGTCCCTCAAGTTGCAAGGAGTAAGGGTAAACAAAAAGTAATCTCAAAACCTAAAAAGTTACTTGTGAAATTAGAGCAGTCAAAAAGAGAGAGAGAGAGAAAGAGAGAGAGAGAGAGAGAGAGAGAGAGAGAGAGAGAGAAAGAGAGAGAGAGAGAGAGAGAGGTACTCCTAAGGTTATTTCACATGTTCATAAAGGAGCTCAAACAGATTTCTGTATTTTGAGAGCAAAAAATTATTTAGGAGCTAGATAGTGAGGATGAAACAGAGTCAGAGGAAAAAAAAACTGCTAAGTCTCATAGCCTGTTTCCCTGAGCTGCTTCCCTTCTGCCCAAAACAAAGAGAAAAGGCCCCCAGATGGGCTGGGCAGAAGGCGCAGAGCAGAGCTGTAGCATGGTGAGAGGAGGAATGGATCACTACTTGTTTCCTTCCTACTCCTCTATTGCTGGCTAGGCTTGGATGGCTTGCGGAGAAATGGGTGGATGAGAACACTAGCTTGCTTGCTTGCCCAAACCCTAAAAATTGGCCTAAGACCTGCCTCTGCTAGCTGCAGAGCTGAGCAGGACTGCTCAGCCTAAGGACAGTTTACACCCCCACCCACCCCCAGGCTTCAGCCAGTGTCAGCTTCAGTCAGCCCTCGGACAGAAATCAGAGGGATGGAGCCACTTCTAGTTTTAAAGATTAAACTGTGTTCACTGATAATTTCTGAGTTTTTCTAGTTCTGACTTTTAAAATCATGCTTATGCTCTGTATATATATATTTAAATGTTTATATATATATTTTTTAAATGTTTAAAAAGCAGGTACTGCAGTTGTTTTTTTGTCTTTGACTCTGTTTTGTTTTTGTGTGCTGGCTGTTTGTTTTGGTCTATGGTTTTGTTTTGCTCGTGAGGTCTGAAAAAATTAGAGTTTCCAATCTGGTCCAGGAAATCTGGAGGATGCTCCAGTTTCCAAGAAAGGGGCTCTACTCTTTTTGGAACCAGGAAAGAGGGTCACTGGGACCCTACTCTGGATGGAAAAAGGGCTGCTGGAGCCTGTTCTCCATCTGGAAGATGTATAGAGGGCCACAAGAGCTCTTCTCCTTCTGAAATCTATGTGTGTGGAGGGAGCCTATAAGGGGGTCCACTCCTGGAATCTGTGGGACTTGTGTTCTGTAGAGGCCAATCAAGTCCTGGTGCCTGGGCATTCTGGTTACCCTATGGTGACAATGTCAGATTTCTATGTTCCTTATTTATGTCTCTCTGTGTGTATGATTATCTGTAAACTTGGACAGATGATATTTCAAAAATCTGACTGACGACTGACTGATGATATTTTAAAATAATAACCCTTGGGCAGTCTAACAAAGAACTGTAAAATATGTTGTTCTGCATTTAAAAAGATTGGAAATCCTTCAATGCAAAATGTTTGCTTGTGGTTTTTTAAAGGGAAAAAGAACTGCAGTTCCATGTTAGTCCAGGCATATGCAGGGTTATTTTCAGATCATTGTTAACCATTATGTAAAATATATGCCTGGCTTCCAACAGCTAAATAAATAAATTAATGCGATTTCATTCTGGCCCATAGATTTGGTATGGCAAAAAAAATATTCCATTTTTTGGCTGAGGGCTACAAGCTGAGTTTAGTTCTCTGCTTAATGTTAAATAAAACTTTTGTCCTTTAAATTTTTTGCTATTTAGTCTTAATGCAATATGGTAGGAGTAATAAGATTTGCTAGGACCCATTGCAAATTATGTTTAATTAAAAGTTTTGCTTTGATTTTAGTTTTAAAAGAGCAGATTTAAAGTTATGCTAAAGATTATAGTTGAGTAAAAGATTGAGTTTTTTACCTAGTCCCTTTGTTTAGGCTGCTTTTTTTTTTAAAGGTTAAATTTAAAATAAATAACCATAAAGTTTGTCTATGTAGATCTATCTAAAATTTGGTTCTAAAACATATATATATATATATATATATATATATATACATATATATATAACATTCTGTTTAATAGGATGCAGTTTAGAGCAGATAATACAGGTAGACAAAGAGCAATTCAAATATGCTGGCTCTCAGACTTGTCAAAGATCTAATATGGCATTTTCACATGCGTAAGCTTATTATAACAGAGTCACAAACAGAGAGAGCTGGTGATGTCTCAGCAGTTAAGAGCATTGGCTGCTCATCCAAAGGTCCTGAGTTCAATCCCCAGCAACCACATGGTGGCTCAAAACCATCTATAGTGAGATCTGGTGTTCTGCCTATGCTTATAAAAGAAAAACAATGTCTTTTCAAGTGTCTAGCACATCTGCACAAATAGCAGAGTTATCTACAGTATTGGCTGTGTTTCAAAGTTTTAAAAAGTAGTCTTTAAACATTTTTTTTTTTTTACAGATAGTGCATATGTAGCTCTGTCTTTTCCTAGGTTAGAGACTGCAATTCAAATCCAGATATTTTCTCCTGCTAAAAATTTATTTTTACAAATTCAAAGCCTGAAACAAAAAAGAAACTTTTCTTTTTCATAGGACATTTGAATGCTCATTCTAATTTGCCAGGACCCCTGTCTAAAAGGAAATGCATTGGCAGATAAAGCCACTGAAGTTTATTGTTTACAGTTAAAGAGCCCAAGATGCCCATAACATGCATCATTTTAATATTCAAAGCTTGAGACTTAAATATGGGTTGACTAAGAAACAGGCGCGTACTATAGTCGAGGCTTGTGAAATTTGTCCTCAATTTCAACCTGTTTCTCATTTAAGAATCAGTCCTAAAGGACTGGTTCCAAATCAGATTTGGCAAAAGGATATTACTCATAATTCCTAAATTTAAAAAATAAAAATATGTACATGTTTGCATTGATACCTATACTTGATTTATTTTTTTCCACTCCTCAACCAGGAGAAACTGCAAAAAATTGTTATTGCTCATTTTCTACAGGCTTTTAATGTTCTATAAGTTCCTAAGCAATTTAAAATTGACAATGGAGCAGGATATACTAATAAATCTTTGAAAAAAAATTGTCAACAGTTTCAAGTTTCTCACATAAGTGGAATACCTTGCTATCTTCAAGGACAAGGCATGCTAGAGCGTGCTTACTAAACAATTGATATTTACTTGCAAAAAACAAAGAAGTGGGAGCCACTCCCCTGGACACTTAAATTTTCTGAAAAATTTGGATAAGCATGGTAAATATGCAACACATAGATTTTGGCATACAAAAGCGAAAAAATTTTTGCTAAAGTAAAATGACAAAATCCTTTAACAAATCAATGGCATAGACCCGACCCTGTATTCATATGGGGACAAGGAGCTGTCTGTGTTTCTTTCACAGGAAAAGGATGCAGCTTGATGGCTACTGGAACACCTGGTGCAACAAGTGGATGAGGAGTTTTCTCCTGACAATAATGATGTCAAAGAAGACACCTCCCATCAAGATGACTGCTTATTTGCTGCCCTTAAGGAAGAGTGCTGCTTTTACACAGACTATACTGGGATTGTAAGGGACAGCATGGCCAAGGTTAGAGAAGGTTTAGAAGAGAGAAAGAGACAGAGAGAACAAGAGGAAAGTTGGTTTCATAATTGGTTTTCAACTTCTCCCTGGCTCACCACCCTCCTTCCTTCAGTCTTGGGACCCTTAGTGGGTTTCCTTTTCCTCATATCATTCGGCCCATTGGCCATTAAATGACTCACTGGCTTTGTAAAACAGCAAATTGACTCCCTGGCGTCTAATCCCATACAAATCCATTATCACAGACTTGATTTGGCTGACAGAGGCTTGGTTGAGCCCGGGAAAGACAGCTTACAGTCCATCACATGGGTCTTCACTGTTTATGTTTGGCTCTCATGAGAACAGCATGAAACTCAGATAAATGCTTTCCTGGGTACCCGTAATGGGATGCAAGATGACATTGCAAGGGGAGAGCCCAATTCCCTGATTCTGAGTCCCCTGAGAAGCAAACCTGATTGCATAGAGGTTGGTGTCTGATTGCCCCTAACCACAACCTGCTGGCTATGCCCTCAGGTGGTGATGGGGTATTCCTCTCCTCCCCAAAAAGGCACCCAAAAAGGCCGCAAAAAGCCTTGGGAGGATCAGGTCACTACTTTCCCCCTCTGTTTAATGCCCACCATCTGCAAAAGACCTCATGTCTAGAAAACTACCTGCTAGCCTCTTAAATTGTTTTAGAAGGGAGGAAATTCTGGGAGCCAAAGCTATCTACTGAAGCCTAAGTCAATTAGTGAGTCAAAGCTATCTACTGAAAACAAAAGGTGTTTACTAGGCCAAAGCCAAATAGTGAGAAAAGGTCATTTAGGGAGACCTAAAGCTATTTAGTGAAAGTTATCTAGGACCCTAATTCATGGGTGATAGACTGTGAGGACATCCATTTGTTAGAGCATCCATGAGAATACATCCCTTTGGTATCTTGCAGGTACCCTATTTAACACATGAAAGCACTCTTCCTGTCTCCTACAGCAGCTAATTACCTTCCCCTTTTTCCTGCCTTCTCCCTATATAAGTTGGGTAAAAATTTCTAATAAATGAAGCCTTGATCAGACAAACAGACTTGGCTTCCTTTCTTGTGCTTCTTGTTCCTCCTTCCCCGTTCCTTCCATTCTCCTCCCTTAGGAACCCCGTTGAAGCCCCGCTGGTCAGGGCAATGTGATACTTAATGAGTTCCTCGAAAGCATGCCATACAATGTCAGAAATCTGTCCTCCTTTAGAAGAATAATTTCTCTATGTTAAAAGTTATTGTAAAAGTTATATTATTTTTATTGGTTATGTAATTTCACATAATATACTTTACACTCCTTTTCTATTGATACCAGGTTCAAATATCTACCCATTTGTAACATTAAAATTTTTGTATTTTTAAAATACTTCAATTGAAGTATGTGTTGTTCACATACTCACTGAAATATGAACAGTCTCAGGGCCAAGTCACTTAAAGAAAACTGAGTTAATCCTTGCCATACCCTGTCACACCAAAAAGAAATAGCCATCAGTCCTAAAGATATGTACGCTTCATCAACTTGATAACAGTTTTTCTCATGTATTTATTTATAAGAGTTGTTCACTTTGTTTCCCCTCTGCTGCCACTCCCTCTTCTCCTTCCAGTCCCACAGTCTACTCTTCTTTTTCTATCCCTCAGCCCTTTCTCTATTTCCCAGATAGGGTAAGTTCTCCCTGTCTATATGACCCTAGCATATCAGGTCTGATAGAATCTGACTGCATTATCTTCCTAAACAGCCTAATTCTTACCACATTGTACTGCTTGTGTCCTTGATTCCCCCTACTTATGACACACTTCCTGCCTCCACTACTTCAGTCTGCACAGAGAACTGATGTAAGAGAGAAATTCATAGGGAAATACCCTTTAGAACTGGGTGTTTTAAGGTCTCTCTCTACATAATATCAGATGTGGGTATCTGTATGCAATCCCATTTGATGCAGAAGGAAGCATCTCTGTGGATACAAGGACATGACAATTATATAACAGGTGAGGGCAGACAGCAACATATTTAAATAACAACAGCCTGGGTTGCTTGACAATTTTCATAGGATGCCCTTTCCCAACAACCCAATTAACTGACATCCAATTCCCATAGTGGAAGACAGTTTTGGTAACAATTAGATGGCCTATTATAACTTTATCCATCACTATTAGGAAACTTCCTAATAAGTGAATACATACCATATTTTTTTTTCTGCATTTTAGTTGCTTCAACCAGACTGATTTTTCCTGGTTCCATTTATTTGCCTAAAAATATCATGTTGTCATTTTTTTAACAGAAAAATATTCCATAATGGAAATATTGCACATTTTCCCCTAAGAAGATTGTTCATACTCTTCTATACTTGTTGGAAGTTGCTGGGACGTCAATCATTGTATTGAATGACAAAGTATCAGGATAACTATGTTCCTTTTCCAGAAATCCCTCTATCTTCTTCCATTTCCTGGTGATTTGAGATGCAATGTACACTTGAAGCTCTTCTATTTAAATGTGGAGACCTCAGTAAGAAAATGTCTGGAAAGGGTTATGAGGTATAGCCTTTTTAGATAAAATAATTGCTTATAGAGTTATATTATAGGGTAGTGTAATTTGAAGTTGATATGCCAATGAAAGTGACCAGACACACTGGAGTCTCTGTCTCTCAGTCTCTGTTACATTATGTCTTTGTTTCTGCTGGTCTCAGTCTCTTTATTTCTGAAACTGGCTCTATGCCTCTTTCTCGCTCTCTCTGTCTGTCTCCCTCTCTCTGCCTATCACTTGTAGTATGAAAAGCTCTCAGTTCTTCTGAAGGTGTACAACTATATGACTTCTTGCTGATGTGATATCCTGGATGACCTCTGTAAAAATATAAGCAAGGTCCCAATTAAGCACTTTTTATTCAAAAATTTGCCTTCATAAGAGATCATTTTCCCAGTAAGTAATTCATTGACTGAGGACATATCTGCACACTTAACAAATAATAATGGAATCGGTGATAATGTGAAAGTTACATGTCAAGAACCCATGACTTTATTAATGACCACTTGAAAGAAATATGAGAAACTTTTCCTGAACTAAGAGTCTTGAACACAGGAACTGTCATCTCTGGGTTGTGGGCTTTCAGCTGCCCAGATTGAGGCATGTAAGGCTGCTCAGCCTTTCTCTCATGCAGGCTTTCCACTTGGCCCTTTTTATGTCTGGCTTTTGAAACTCTTAATGGCTTCCATCTGTTGCATGACATCATTCCATCTCTCAGCCAAACAGCACCTGAGAGAATCCTGAGGTTTCCATCAAGATGAGTAAACAAACTTTCCTCAATGTCCAGTATCTCTGATCCTTTACACATATGACTTTTTCTTGTGAAACCCAACAAGCCTTTATCTCATCTTTTATCCAGATCTCACAACCTTTCCTGTTTATCTCTGTGACAAGGTCAGGTGGGAAATGAAACTTTAATGTTTATTTAATTGGATAGTTTCCTAAGTAGGGAAGCTTTCATGGGATGTGGGGTTAAGGGGAATGTACTGAATGACAAGGTATCTTCTACTGTGCTCTTGGATCTGAAATTTCCTAGGTTATGACTTTGAATTGAGCAGTTCCTTATGAACTCACTAAATATACCTTCATATTCTTATTAATATAATAGGTTCTCATGTTCCAGGGTTCTCAGGTATATTGAGCCTTTATGAGCAGGAAAAAGAGAAGGAAATGAGACAATTCCTGGGACTGTTTGGCTTGAAGAAAAAAAATATTGGTGAGTGTTAAATGAGAATTGAGGGGCAGTAAACTCTTTGAGTGCTGGTGCTATTCCACACTAGTCTTGGCAAACCTCTATGAGCAGGATTGCCTTGGCAGACCTGATTGGATAGATAGCTGTGGTGTACATAGTGTTCAGTGAGGAATCCTTCTGGTCTTGGTGATTGCAGTTAAAACTGGGCCTTCAGTACAGAGAAATGGGTCAGTGTTATACATCTAGACCACAAGAGCATCTGTGTTTTCTACTGTGGTTCTCCAGATAAACACTCTGCATGTAGTGTTAGTGCCAGGATTGATACTTTAGAAGTGTCACCTAAGCTTGTGGGGTCTGGGTAACCACTAGTTCATTGCTAGGATACTCTGCTACAAAATGAATTCCTGGAAAGCAAAGCCAAAATCTGCCCTCCTTTAGTGGAATCTTTTCTCCATGTTAAGAGTTATTGTAAAAGTTGTCAACATATTACTTTTATTGATTATGTGGGGATTTCATTAAATATACATTACATTCCTTTTCCTTTGCTCCCAGGCTCAAATTCCTTCCCCTTTGTCACACTAAATTTATTTTTTTCTTTAAAATACACCAATTCAAGTATGTGTTGTTCATATACTCATGTGAACATGATCAGAGTCTCAGTGCCAAGTCCCTAAACAAAAACTGAGTTCTTCCTTGCTATACCCTGGCACTCCCCCACCAAGAAGAAGCCATCCGATCTGAAGTGTTCTATACTTTATCACCTTGATCATAGTTTTTTTTTTCTTATGTATTTACTTATTATGATTTTTTCACTTGGTATCTTCTCTTCTGTTCCCTCCCTCTTCTTCCTGTACACCCAGCCTCATTCTTCTACCCCTATATCCTTTCTAAAATTTTCCTGATAAGGGAGGTCCTGCTCCCCCTTATAACTGACCTTAGCTTATCAGGTCTCCTCAAGGGTGGCTGCATCATTTTGCTCAGCAGTCTGATTCTCAGGTCATTGTTCTCCTTGTGTCCTAAATTCCCCACTACTTATGGCATTCTTCATGCCTCCTAACCTGCAGGATTACCAGGGCTATGAGGGGAGTAAAAATCCCATTTAGAGCTGGGTGCTTTACAGTCTCTCTCTACATAATATTGTACTGTGGGTCTCTGCATGCAATCACATTTAATGCAGAAGGAAGCATCTCTGTGTAAACAAGAATATGCCACTGATCTATCAGTTGAGGGCACAGAAAAAATATTTTAATAATAATGCCTTGGTTGTTTGAAAATTTCTGTAGGATGCCCTGGCCCAACAATTCAAATAACTGCCACCCAATCAGTGGTGAAGACTGGTTTGGTCACAATAGATGGCCTATGGGAACTTTATCACCCACTATAAGTGAGTGATAAGTGAGTACATCCTAATAAGTGAGTACATACCATGTTTGTCTTTCTGTATTTTAGTTACTTCACCCACAAATGGTTCCATCCATTTAGCTGAAAATATTTTGATACCATTTTCTTACCAGAATAATACTCCACAATGGAAATGTTCCACATTTTCCACCAAAAGAGATTGTCCTTGGAAGTTTCTGGGACTTTACTCATTGTATTGAATAAAAAAGTATCAATATAACTATGTTCTTTTATCCTAGAAGTTCCTCCATCTTCTTTCACTTCCTATAATTTGAAAGGCAATGTCCCCTTGAAGTTCATCTATTTACATGTGAGTCCCCAGTAAAGAAATGTCTGGTTAGGGTTAGGAGTTATGGCCTTGCTAAATAATATAATTCCTATTGTAGTTATATTATAGAATTGTTTGCTCTGAGGTTGATATGCCAAAGAAAGTGACTAGATAGAATGGAGTCTCTGTCTCTCAGTCTCTGTCACTTTATATCTTTGTTTCTATCTTCATCTCTCTATTTCTGAATCTGTTTATCTAGCTCTTTCTTTGTCTCAGTCTGTCTACCTGTCAGTTGTGGTTCAGTGTAAAAAGCTCACAGTTCTGCGGAAGGACTACAACAAGGTGACTGCTCGCTGCCTTGGCTTATTAAATAGTCTCTGTGAAAATATAAGCAAGGTCCCAATTAAATGCTGTATGTTCAAAGAGTTGCCTTGGTTAGGGAGCATTTTCACAGTAAGGAATTCACTGACTGAGGACATATCTGTGCATTTAACGAGGACATATCTGTGCATTTAACAAATAATAATGGACTCTGAGATAATGTGAAACTCACATGGCAAGGACAAGTAACTTTATTAGTGAATACTTGAAAGAAATATGTGACACTTTTCCGGAACTAAAGTTTTGTATACAGGATCTTTGATGCCTCAGTTGTGCTTTCAGCTGCTCAGATAGCAGCTTGTAGGACTAGTCAGTCTTTCTCTCAAGCACAATGTCCATTTGGCCATATTAAGAAATGACTCCTGAAACTCTTACTGGCTTTCACCTGTCTCTTTGCATTATTCTTCCTCTTAGCCAATCAGCACCTGAGAGAATGTTGATGTTTCCATGGACATGAGTATACAAACTTTCCTCACTGACACTGCACAAATGTGACCTTTTCTTGTGGAACCAAACAAGCCTTTATCTCATCCCTATATCCAGATCCCACACCTTTACTACTGTTTACCTCTGTGACAATGTCAGGTAGGAAATGAAACTTTAATGTTCATTTAATTAGACAGCTTCCTTTGTAGGGAAGATTCAAAGTGATGGGGGATTAAGAGGAATGTACCCAAAAAACAAGGTGTTTTCCTACTGTGGTCATAGATGAAATTTCCTAGGTTGTGACTTTGACCTGAGCAGTTACTGGTGTACTAACTAATTGTAACTTTACATTCTTACTGATATAATAGGCTGGTAGCATCTAGGGTTCCCTGTGGTATTGAGTTTTTAAGAACTGGAAACAAGAAGCAAACTAGAAAATTCCTGGGACTTGTTAGCTAAAAGAGAGTAAGATTGGTGTATAGAAAAGGAGAACTACAAAATTACTGCCTACAGATTGGAAAAGAATCTTAACCAACCCTTTATCTGACAGAGGACTCATATCCAGTATATATAAAGAACTAAAGAAGTTAAAAAGCAGCAAACCAAGTAATCCACTTAAAAAGTGGGGAACAGAGCTAAACAGAGAATTCTTTGTCGAGGAATATCAAATGGCAGAGAAACACTTAAAGAAATGCTCAATGTCATTAGCCATTAGGGAAATGCAAAACAAAAAGACCCTGAGATTTCACCTTACCCCCATCAGAATGGCCATGATGAAAACCTCAACTGATAACACATGCTGGAGAGGTTGTGGAGAAAGGAGAATCCTCCTCCACTGCTAATGGGAATATAAACTTGTACAACCAGTCTGGAAAGCAATCTGGTGCTTTCTCAGACAACTAGGAATAGTGATTCCTCCAGACCCAGACATACCACTCCTAGGTATATTTCCAACAGAGGCTCAAGTACACAATAAGGACATCTGCTCAATCATGTTTGTAGCAGCTTTATTTGTAATATCCAGAAGCTGGAAACAGCCCAGATGCCCCTCAAATGAATAATGGATGCAGAAATTGTAGTACATCTACACAATGGAGAATTATTCAGCAATGAAAAATAAGGAAATCATGAAATTTGTAGGTAAATGGTGGGACCAAGAAAGAATCATCCTGAGTGAGCTGTCCCAAAAGCAGAAAGACACACAGAGTATATACTCACTTAGATAGACATAACATAGTATACACCTACTAAAAACTGTACATCTAAAGAAACTAAGCAAGGGGGAGGACCCTGACTAAAATGCTTAATCCCCATCCTGAAAGGCAAAGAGGCTGGACATTAGAAGATGAAGAAAACAGGAAACAACCTAGGAACCTGCCACAGAAGGCCTCTGAAAGCCTCTGCCCTGCAGACAATCAAAGCAGACGCTGAGACTTATGGCCAACTGTTGGGCAGAGTGCATGGAATCTTATGTAAGAAGTGGGAAATAGTAAGAGCCGGAGAGGACAGAAACCACACAAGGAGAGCAACAGAACCAGAAAACTTTAACACAGGGATCTTCCCAGAGACACATACTCCAACCAGGAATATTATACATGAAGATAACCTAGAACCCCTGCACAGATGTAGCCCATGGCAGTTCTGTGTCCAAGTGTGTTCCATAGTAATGGGAAGAGGGACTGCCTCTGACATGAACTGATTGGCCTGCTCTTTGATCACCTCTCCCTGAGGGGGGAGCAGCCTTACAAGGCCACAGAAGATGACAATGCAGCCACTTCTGAGATGATCTGATAGACTAAGATCAGAAGGAAGGAGAAGAGGACCTCTCCTATCAGTGGACTTGGAAAGGGGCATGCATGAGGAAGGGGGAGGGAGGGTGGGATCAGGAGGGAAGGAGGGAGGGACTTATGGGGAATAAAAAATAAATAAAGTGTAATTAATAATAAAAAAAAGAAAGAAAAGGAGAACTAAGAGGTAATAAACTGTTTGACAGCTGGTGATGTTCCACCATATTTTTGCCAACCCTCTATGAGCATAGTTGCCTTGCTGACCTGGCTGGATGTCAGCTCTGTCCTACTCAGTAGTCAGTGAGCAATCCTCATGATGCAGGGGTTTAAACTTAAATCTGGGCCTACAGGACAGAGAAATGGGTCCATTTTATATGGCAAGAACACAAAAGCAGCTGGATTTTCTGCTGTGGTCCTCCAGACAAACCATCTAAAGTTAGTGTTAGAACCAGGACTGCTTGATCCAAGGTGCCACCTGAGCTCACGAGGTTTGAGGTAGCTGGGTAACCACCAGTTTATGGCTAGGATTCTCTGCTACATATTGAGTTCCTGGAAAGCATTCCTTACAAAGTCAATCTCTGCACTCTTTGTGAGTAATCTTTTCTCTATGTTAAATATCATTATAAAAGTTGTTACCCTACTATTTTTATTGATTATGTGGAAAATTCATATAATATACTACTTTTCCATTGTTCCCAGGCTCAAATTCTTTCCCATGTATCAGTCAACATTTTTTATTCTTTACAGTACATCAATTGAAGTATGTGTTTTTCATCTACTCAATGAAAAATGATCAGATTCTCAGTTCAAAGTCCCTAAAGAAAATTGATTTCATCCTTGCCACACCCTGGGACCCACTCAAAGAAGAAGACATTATTCCTGAAGTGCTCTATACTTTAGCACACTGATCACAGTTTTTCTTCTGTATTTATTACAATTTGGCCAATTTTTCCCCTTCTGCTGCCCCCTCCCTCTTCTAATTCCAGTCCCACCTACCCTCCTTCTTCTACCCCTAGCACCTTTCTCTAGTTTCCTGATAGATGTGGTCCTCCTCCCACTTCTATCAACATTAGCTTCTAAAGTCTCATCAAGTCTGGCTGCATCTTCTTCTGTAGTCTGATTCTCATCGAATTTTTCTCCTTGTGTTCTCATTTGCCTCTACTTATGACACTCTTCTTACATATGTCATATAGACTTCCCAGAGCTCTGAGGGAAGGAAGAATTTCATGTAATCCCATTCAGTGCTAGGTGTTTCATGGTCTCTCTCTGCATAATATCAGTCTGTGGGTCTCTGAATGCAATCCCATTTCATGCAGAAGGAAACATCTCTGCAGATACAAGAACACGGCACTGATCTATCAGCTGAGAGCAGAGAGCAACATATTTTAGTAACAACAGCCTGGGTTGCTTGAAAATTTCCATAGGATGCCCTGACACAACAACTCAATTAACTGCCACCCAATTCCCCTAGGGAAAGTCTTGTTTGGTCACAAGAGATGCCTATTGGAATTTTATCCTCCACTATTAGGAGACATCCTAATAAGTAAATACACACGATTATTAATGTTTCTACATTTATTTACTTCACCAAGGATGATTTTTGCTGTTTCCATCCATTTGCCTGAAAATATCATGATGTCATTTTCTTAGCTGAATAATACTCTATTTATGGAAAGATTCCACATTTTCCCAAAAGGATATTGTCAGTTCTGTTCTTTTGTCCTTGGAAGTTACTGGGACATTAATCATTATATTGAATGAGAAACTATCAGGATAACTATGTTCCCTTAGCGTAGAAGTCCCTCCATCTTCTTCCACTTCTTGGTGATTTGAATTGCAATATCCCCTTAAGCTTGTCAATGTACATGTTGAGTACCCAGTGAGGAAATGTCTCTGAAGGGTTAGGAAGTATGACCTTGTTAAATAATATAATTCCTATTAGACTTATAATAAAGGAGGGTGTGCTGTGAGGCAGACTTGTGTTATATGCCTGTGTTATATGCCAATGAAAGTTACTACACAGAATGGAGTCTCTCTCTCTCAGTCTCTATCAAATTGTATCTTTGTTTCTGTTGGTCTTGGTCTCTCTATTTCTGAAACTGGCTCTCTAGTTCTTTCTCTCTGTGTCGGTCTGTCTCCCTCTCTCTGCCTGTCACTGTGTTTCAGTATGAAAAGCTATCAGTTCTGATGAAGGAATGCAACAAGATCATTGTTTGCTGAAGTGACATCTTGGATCTTCTCTGCAAAAATATAAGCTAGTTTTCAATTCAACATTTTTCGTTCAAATAATTGACTTGTTCAGGGATCATTTTCATAGTAAGCAATTCACTGACTGAGGACATATTATCAAATATTAATGGAACCTGTGATGAAGTGAAACTCACAGGTCAAAGACACATGATTTTTAATGATTACTTGAAAGAAATTGTGACACTTTTCCTGAAGAAAGAGTGTTGGACACAGAGTCTTTCATCTCTGGGTTTTGTGCTTTCAGCTGCCCAGATAGCAGCATGTAAGGCTACTCACACTTTGTCTCAAGCAAGCTGTCCACTTGGCCCTTTTAATAACTGGCTCCTGAAACTCTCACTGGCTTTAGCTTGCTGCAAGACATCATTCTCCTCTCAGCCAATCAGTACCTGAGAGAATCTTGCGGTTTCCATGGAGATGATTAAACAAACTTTCCTCAGTGTCCATTATCTCTGATCCTTGTCCAATGATTTTTTCTTGTGAAACCCAACTAGCCTTTATCGCATCCCTTTATCCAGATCCCACACCATTACTCCGGTTTACCTCTGTGACAATATCAGGTAGGAAAGGAATCTTTCACGTTTATTTAATTGGACAGTTTCTAAGTAGGGAAGCTTCAAAGTAATGTGGGATTAAAGGGAATGTACAGAATGAAAAGGTGGTCTCCTACTGTGCTCTTCGAACTGAAATTCCTAGGTTTTAAATTTGAATTGAGCAGTCATTCATGTACTCACTAAGTCATTCATGTATCTCCACATTCTTATTCATATAATAGGCTAGCATGGCCTAGGTTTCCCTGGGGTACTGAGTCTCTAAGAGCAGGGAAAAGAGAAGGAAATCAGATAATTCCTGGGATTGCTTTGGCTGAAACAGAGAAAGTTCAGTGTTTGTAAAAGAAAAACTGAGGGGCAGTAAACTCTTTCCCAGCTGGTGCTGTTTCACACTTTCATTGCCAACTTGGTATGAGCAGGTTTGCCTTCACTGTCCTGGCTGGATTGGCAGCTGTGTCCTTTTCAGTAGTCTGTGTGGAACCATCCTCATCCTAGTGATTGCAGTTAAAACTGGGCCTTTAGGACAGGGAAAGGTCTGTGTTATATGCCTAAAACAGAAAAGGAGCTGTGTTTCCTGCTGTGGTCCTGCAGAAAAATCCTCTAAACATAGTGTTGTTCCAGGACTGCTTGTTCAGAGGTGCCACATGAGCTCATGTGGTCTGAGGTAGTTGGGTAACCACAAATTCTTGGTTAGGATTCTCTGTTACACAGTGAGTTCCTGGAAAGCATGCCTTACAAAGTCAAACTCTGCCCTACTTTAGCAGAATCTTTTCTCCATGTTAAAGGTCAATATAAAAGTTGTCATTATATATATTTTTATTATTTATGTGTTAATGTGATATACATTACACTCTTTCATTTTCCCAGCTTCAAATTCCTACCATGTGTCCCACTAATATTTTTCTTTGAATTTCATCAATTTTAAGCTGTGTTGTATATATGCTCATTAGAACATGATTAAGTCTCAGTGCAGAGTCTCTTAAAGAAAATTGCGTTCATCCATGCTGCACACTGACATCACCCAAAGAAGCCATCATTCCTGAAAAGCCCTATACTTCATCACCTTGATCAGAGTTTTTCTTATGTATTTATTTATTATGATCTATTCACTTTGTTTTCCCTTTGATGCTCCCTCTTTTTTCCTCACAGTCTCGCCTACAGTCCTTCTCCTACCCTTAGGCCCTTTCTAAAGTTCTGTGATAAGTGAGGTCCTCGACCCCCTTCTAATTGACTCTAGCTAATCAGGTCTCATCATTGCTGCCTATGTCGTCTTCCTCTGTGGTCTGATTCTCAGGGTTTTATTCTTGTGTCCTCACTTCCCTCTAATTATGACACTCTTCTGCCTACTGTCGTGTAGGTTTCCTAGAGCTCTGAGGGGAGGGATAATTTAATAATGTAATCTCATTTAGAGCTGGATGTTTTAAATTCTCTCTCTGCATAATATCCAACTGCGGTTCTCAGTATGCAGTCCAATTTGATGCAGAACTAACATTGCACTGATCTCTCTTTTGAGGGAGAGAGCAACATATTTTAATAACAACAGCCTGGGTTTCTTGAAAATTTCCAAAGGATGTCCTGGACCCACAACTCAGTTAACTTACACCCAATCTCCCTCAAGGCACACTGGTTTGCTCACAATAGATGGCCTATAGGAACTTTATCCCTCACTATTAGTAGATCTCCTAATAAGTGAATACATTACATATCTGTCTTTTGGCATTTCAGTTACTTCACCCAGGACGATTTTTCCTGGTTTCATCCTTTTGGCAGAAAATATGATAACATATTCTTAGCTGAAGAATCCTCCATTATGGAAATATTCCAAATTTTCCCCAAGGAGTTTGTCTATCATTTTCTTTAGTCCTTGAAGGGTGTTGGGACTTTATTCATTGTGTTGAATGACAAAATTTCAGGATAACTATATTCTTTTAGCCTAAAAGTTCCTCCATTTTCTTCTGGTGATTTGAATTCCACTGTCCTCTTGAAGCTCATCTATTTACATGTGGGTTCCCATTAAGAAAATGTCTTGGAAGGAATAGGAGGCATGCCCCTGTTAGATAATTTAATTCCTATTGGAGTTATATTATAGTAGGGTGTGCTGTGAGGTTGTTTTGCCAAAAAAAAAAGTGACTAGAGGGAATGGAGTCTCTGTCTCCCAGTCTCTGTCATGTTATATCTTTGTTTCTGTTGGTCTAGATCTCTCTATTTAGTAATCTGTCTCTCTAGCACTTTCTCCCCAGTGAGTAAATATTTGGGGATGTGGGATTAAGGGGAATGTGTTCAATAACAAGGTGGTCTCCTATTGTGGTCTTATATCTAAATTTTCTTAGATTGTGACTTTGAACTGAGCAGTTGCTAGCATACTGACTAAATGTACCTTCACATTCTTATTGATATAATAGAAAGGCAGAGTCTAGGGGCTGGAGTAATGAGTCTTTAAGAGTAGGGAAAAGAGAAGGTAATCTAACAGTCCTGCAGGCTAGCCTAACAGGGTCAGCCTGAAAGAAGGACTGTAAATGGGGGAACAGAGATGAGAAGAATGAAGAAAAGCCAGAATCCTGATCAAGTCTCAGTTTACTGAACATGAACAATGCTTAAAGAACAAAGGGTACAAGGAAATTTTTTTTCACAATAGCAACACATCTGTGCCACCGGTTGGCAAGGCATCCAGGAATTCACTCAGGTTTGTTCTCTGTTTCCCAAGGTTGTAGGAAGCTTTCTATCAACTTCTCAGGCTCACAACACCCCAACTTGCAGAGACCAAAAAGGACAGTCTCTGAGGCATGGAACTTACATAAGACCCACATCTGCCATGGCCAGGAGGCAGAATTCCAATTACCAGACACCTTTAGTTCTCCCTTCTTTGTTTTATGGAGAGCCTTTTTTTTTTTTTCTTCAATGCAGTTTATTCAGGAACATTGAACAATCCTCGGACCCCGGGGAAAGCCAGCCCACAGCTTAAATAGCCTCTGGGTAGCCAACCCCAGCGTGCCTTGTGGGCAATGCAGATAGGTCCACATACATGGAAGCAAGACAGATCCTTGGCCTTAGCCAAATGTGGAGTTGTTCGTGACAGAGAGCACTCACCATTGGGAAGGTGGAAGGCGGAAACCAGCTCCATCTTTAAGGCATAGCATTCCGCAGCTATGGAGAGCCTTTTTTAGATTGGCAAATGTGCATTTTTCCTTACTCATCATCAAGGTCTGGAATGTGATTTTTATGAGCGTCTGTCCTAGGTTGGAAAAACCACTATTTTACTCTTACATGTCATTGACTTACCTCCATATTAAATGAGGTTGTTAGAGATCTTTATTTTAAATTCATGCAACTGCACTTGTACGCATTGAAGTTGTTGAAAAAGTAACTATAACACACAAGGAAGGCAGGCACAGGCCAACAAACCCATATCCGCAAGTATCAGTCCTCACAAAGCACAGAGGCAAAAGACGGAAAGTACATCCTGAGGCTACTAAATATATCCCAGGCTGTATTGGCCAATTCTAACCTAGGTTTCTTGGAAAATTGTACATTATGGATCGTATCTTTCATCTTTAACATATCCAATGAGAAGTTTTTGCTAAACCAAATAGCAGCAAGGTAATTCTGAATCTGAGTCCAATTAAATTCTGTTTCATCATACTAAGAATAAGAATTCTTAACAGGAATCATAACAAAAGCAGGGTGCTTAACAACTAATACTTAAAGAGTATTATTAGCACTACCACAATTATTAAGATCAAAATACATACATTCATTTGAATAGGTATCATTGTTCTTAAAATGTCTTACTACAATTTTTCCAATAAGCAGTAAATAAGGAGGATTATCACATGCCAAAACAGAAGCATACTTGAATAACTTAGCAAAGCTACTTGTATTCCCAGAGAGAATACCTATATATCCCAACGCAGTCCCCAATTTCCATACATAGCTTTGCCAATTTGAATTTGAATTTCTTCAAAGTCCAGCACCAAAATATTTTTCTGAAACAAAGAAATTTTGACTGCCTTTACCAGAAGCCAAATTCTTCATATTTTTAAGGATATACCAGTCCAGTCCATGGCTGTAAATGCAGGGTCAGAGTCTAAGGAGTAGATGGAGGGCATTTATCCAATGCATCTTGTCCAAGGAACCATCAGTGGAGGACAAGTATGTTGATCCCTTTTCTCACAGGGTGTGTAATTCATTGGAATTGTAAGACTGTCCTCCAATATTCCCCTTTGCCTGGTTGCAAAGATAGTCTTCAGCTACCATCCCAACATTAGAGTTGTAGGCATTCAGACCTATGACCTATACATGGGACGCTGGTAAGCTGTCCTGATGAATACTTTGTTAAAACAAAAGGATGATCTCTCCCTATTCCTGAAAAATTATGAGTCTGTTTTACTTGTTTTCCTTCAAAAGCAGGAAATCCTAAACCCAAGTGTTGTTGACATGAACAAGGACTTCTGGATCATCCTAGGAAACTGGATGTAGTAGAGATGATTCAGCAAAGTAAGCCCAATCAACAGTCATCAAGACTGGAGGGGTCTTCATTGAAATCATTATCATTAACAGGAGAAAACTCCTCATCCACTTGTCATGCCAGATTTTCCAGTAGCCATTAAGCTGCATAATTTTCCTGCAGAAAAAGACAACAGATTCTCATCCCCATGTGAGTACAGGGTTGGGTCCATGCCATTGTTTTTTTTTTAAAGGATCCCTCCATTTTATTTTAGCAAAAGTTTTCTTGGTTTCTGTAAGCCAACATCTATCTGCTGCAGATTTACCATGCTTATCCAAATTTTAAAAAATCAGAATGAAAACAACATGGTTAAGATGATTCTCAGGTGTCCAGGGAAGTAGCTCACCCTTCTTTGTTTTTTTCTAAATAAATCTTAATTGTATAGTGGGCATGTTCCACCATGCCTTGTCTTTGAGTATTGTAAGTTATTTTAGTTATATGAAAAACTTGAAATTCTTGAAAAAAAAAATCTTTTAAATGACTTACTAGTAATCCTGTACAACTGTCCATTTTAAATGGCTTAGAAACTTCTAGAACATTAAAAGCCTATAGACAAGGAGAAATAACATTCTTTGCAGCGTTTCCTGGTTGAGGCATGGCAAAAATAAATGCAGAATAGGTATCTAGGCAAACCTGTATATATTTTAAATGTTTAAATTCAGGAATATGAGTAATATCCATTTGCCAAATATGATTTGGAAACCATCCTTTAGGATTGACTCCCAAATGAGAGACAGGGTGAAATTGAGGACAAGTACTTCATGCCTTGACTATATTATGGGCCTCTTCCTTAGTTAATGCATACTTAAGTCTCAAGGTTTAATTATTAAGATAATGCATATTGTGGGCATCTTAGGCTCTTTTTAGCTGTGAACAATATATTTTGGTGGTTTTATATGAAAATGGATTTCCTTTAGACAGGGGTCCTGGCAACTTAGAATGAGCACTCAAATATCCTATAAAAAAAAGAAAGTTGTTTTTTTTTTTTTATCAATTGCTGAATTTGTAAAAATAAAATTTCAGCAGGAGAAGATGTCTGAATTTGACCTGCACTCTCTAACCAAGGCAAAAACTGAGCTACATATGCACTATCTGGAAAAATGTTCAAAGACTGCTTTTTAAAACTTTGAAACACAGCCAATAGTGCAGATAACTCTGCTATTTGCTCAGATGTGTTAGACACTTAAAAAGATACTGATTTTCTTTTATAAGCATAGGCAGCAATATCAGATAATGGACCATCAGCAAACACAGTTAAAGTATCAACAATTGTGCTAATATTTGTTTTAAATAAAATAACTATAGGTTGTACCTATAAAAATTGAATTATTTTTTCTGTGCCTCAACATGTTGGACTCTGTCATAATGAGCTTACTTGTGTTAAAATGCCATATTTATTAGATCACTGACAAGTCTGAGGGCCAGCATATTTGAGTTACTCCTGACTACCTTTATCATCTCCTCTAAACTTCATAGTATAAAACAGGATGTTATAATATCAATTTTAAATGTGTGTTTTAGAACCAAATTTTAGGTATATTTATAAGAAAACTTTTTGGTACCAATTTTACTTTTAATCTTTAAAAAAATCTAAACAAGACTGGGTAAAACTCAATCTTGTACTCAAGTATAATCTTTAGCATAACTTTATATATGCTCTTTTTAAACTAAAATCCAAGCAAAAAATTAATTAAATGTAATTTATAAAGGGGCTAGCAAATCTTATAAATTCTATCATATTGTACTAAAACTTAACAGCAAAAAATTTAAGGAGAAAAGTTTTATTTAACAATGATCTGAATATAACCCTAAATAACTCTGAGCTAACATGGAACTGTGGTACTTTTTTTTCCTGTAAAAGTGCATAAGCAAACATTTTGTATTAAAGAATCTCCATTTTTTTAAATGAAGAACAATATATTTTATAGGTTTTTATTAACACAGATATATTGTAATGACTGCATTTTTTTAATTGGATGGCTTGGAACAGCATGGCTTGGTTTTACCTTGTAAATTTAATAAAATAAATACCAAGGTTTTATATTTCCCACAAAGGGTTGATCAACTGTTTTAAGTTTTTTGTTAGACTGCCCAAGGGTTACTATATAAAAATATCTGATAAATTTTAAAATGTTTTATAAAATTTAACTCAGATGATCAAGGATCAAACTCAGAGGTATTGATTCTAATTGTCTCATGTTTAAAAATATCCAAGTCTACAGATAAACATACACACAGAGAGAGTTACATAAGTAACATAGAAATTCAACATTGTCACCTTGGAACAACCAGAATACCCAAATACCAGGACTTGACCAGCCCCTACCAAGCACAAGTCCCACAGATTCCAGAAAGAGTGGAGACCCTCATGTGTCCTCTCCACACATGTAGATTCCAGAAGGAATAGAGGCCCCACAGCCATTTCCACAGCTTCCACATGGAGAGCAGACAACATCAACCCTCTTATCACACAGAAGATGATACTAATGACTCTCTCTCCTTGTCCCAAAAAGAGGAGAACTTGTATGGGCCCCCTTTTCAGGAATTGGAGAGTCCACCAGATTCCTTCCACCATATTGGAAACTCTCCAAGTTTCCCAGACTTTGTAAGCAATCCAAAATAGAAGCTGGCAGACAAAAACAAAATGAAACAAACAAACAAACAAAACAAAACAAAACAAAAAAACAGACAAAGACAAAAACAACCATGGTACCTGCTTTTTAAACATTTAAATATTTTTTCAAACCTGTTTTTGTAATAGTAAAGCAAAGAATCCTCTTTATGAGTGAAACCATAAAGCACATCTATCATTTTAAAAGTGAAAACCAGATTTTAAAATTTACCAATGCAAACAATCCAGGAAACATGTTAGGAGCTGCCACAAAGGGCCTCTGAAAGTTTCTGCTCTGCAGTCTATCAAAACAGATGCTGAGAATTACGGCCAACTGTTGGGCAGAGTGCATACAAACTAATGAAAGAAGGGGGAAACAGTAAGACCTAGAGAGGACAGGAACTCCACAAGTAAAGAAACAGAACCAAAAATTCTGAGCACAGGGGTCTTTTCTGAGACTCATACCCAACCAAGTCCCATGCATGGAGATAACCTAGAACCTATGCACAGATGTAGCTCATGGCAGTTTAGTGCCCAAGTGGGTTCCATAGTAATGGGAGCTGGGACCACCTCTGACATGAACTAATTGGCCTGCTGTTTGATCACTTCACCCTGATGGGGGAGCAGCATTTCCAGGCCACAGAGAAAAAAAAATGCAGCCACTCCTGATGAGATCTGATAGACTAGGATCAGAAAGAAGGAGAGAAAGACCACCCAATCAGTGGACTTGGGGAGGGGCAAGTGTGGAGTGGGGTAAGGAAGGTAGGATGGGTGGGACAGGGAGTTAAGGAGGTATAGAAAGTGAATAAAGTGTAATTAATAAAAATTAAAATAAAAAAATATTAAGTATATATCTTGGGACAAAGGTCTTTTCTGAGACTGACACTCCACCAAGGACCGTGTATGGATATAATCTAGAACCTTTGCTTGGATGAAGACTTTAATAGCTCAGTTAACAATTGGTTTCCCATAGTAAGGGAAACAGGGACTATTTCTGACAAGAACTCAATGGCAGGCTCTTTGACCTACCCAAGGCTGGAACAGTCCTGCTAGGTCACAGAGGAGGACTCTGGAGATACCTGATAAAACAGGGTCAGATGAAAGGCCCTCCCCAATAGTGGACTTGGAAAGGGACAGGAAGGAGATGAGGAAGGGAGGATAGGCTTGGTAGGGATTAAGAGAGCAGGATACAGAGTTAATAAAATGTAACTAATAATAAACAAATAAAATTTAATTAAAAAAATTAACTAAAAAATAAATAATTCTTTTTGGATTTATATTATAGGAGGGTGTGCTTTTAGACTGATATGCCAATGAAAGTGACCAGAGAGAATGGAGTCTCTGTCTCTAGGTCTCTGTCACTTTGTTTTTTTTATATCAGAAATTTATTTCAGCATGAGGAAATATCTTGGTCATATCCATTTGATGCTTCCTTGCTTCTTAATACATTCCTGGTTTACTGGATATACTTTTTTTTACATTTTTTTTTATTAATTACACTTTAATATCTTTGTATACCCCCTGTCGTTCCCTTCCTCCACCCTCTGCATGCATGCCCCTCTCCAAGTCCACTGTTTGGAGAAGTCTTCTTTTCCTTCCTTTTGAACCTAGTCAATTAGGTCTCATCAGGAGTGGCTGCATTCTCTTCTTCTGTGGCATGGTAATGCTGCTTTCCCCTCAGGGGGTGGTAATTAAAGAGCAGGCCAATCACTTCATGTCAGAGACAGCCCCTGTTCCTATTACAATGGAACCCACTTGGATATTGAATTGCCATGGGCTACATCTGTGCAGGGGTCTTAGGGTATCTCCATGCATAGACCTTGGTTGGAGTTTCAGTCTCAGGAAAGATCCCTTTGCTTCGATTTTTTTGTTCTGTTGCTCTCCTTGTAGAGTTCCTGTCCTCTAGGTCAGACTGTTTCCCACTTCTTTCCTAAGATTCCCTGCATGCTGCCCAAAGGTTGTCCATAAGTCTCAGCATATGCATTGATAGTCTGCAGGGCAGAGCTTTTCTTTTTTTTTTTTTCTTTTTTTTTTTTTTCTCAATGCCGTTTATTCAGGAACCTTGAACAATCCTCGGACCCTGGAGAAAGCCAGCCCACAGCTTAAATAGCCTCTGGGTAGCCAACCCAGGCATGCCACGTGGGCAATGCAGATAGGTCCACATACATGGAAACAAGCCAGATCCTCAGCCTTAGCCAAATGTGGAATTGTTCGTGACAGAGAGCACTCACCATCGGGAAGGTGGAAGGCGGAAACCAACTCCATCTTTAAGGCATAGCATTCCGCAGCTCTCTACAGTTCCCCCTTTTTGTTTTAGACGCATCAGGCAAGAGTAGAGGTCTGATCTCTGATATTAGTAATAAATTGGGACTTTGTACCGATGTTCATTTAGGTGTCATCCACCCAAAGAGCATCAGACCCCTCCAATACCTTTTTCTCAGAGGCGGGACCTGGGGCATCAACCCGCATGCAACCAGACATGCTCTTCTCTGGGTCCAAAGCAGCTGACCCTGAGTGCAGTGCTTAGGCTCGCATCCTGAGCATAACATTTTAGCTTTTTATGGTAGCCAAACATGCTTGGGGAGAATGTCCTGCTTCAATGGCTGTAAAGGCCTAAATGATCATGGCTGCATCACACTGTTGTGAGACTCTAATCTTGCATATATACCACAGGCAAACCAAGGAGACCAACACCAGAAGGCCTGGTAACGCTCCCATGCCCGCCCATTCCTTCAGATGATTCATGGCTACAGCAATCCATGATGATAATCCTGTGGCTAGTCCTGTGTCCACTCTGGAAGAATTTACTGTGACAATGGCCACTCTCAGCTGCTCCATCGTAGTATTGAATTCTCCAGTCCACTTACCTAAAATATAGCTAGACAATTGTTTAGACCGATTTGCAACACAGGGAAAATTCTCATGTTGTATGCTAGTGACACAAAGTCCAGCATACTTTCATTGACAGCCAAGTTGAGCGATTTGCTATAGGGTATCAATATGCTCCTGCACGAGGTCAATCCTCTGATTGAACACCATCAAGCCTCCTTTTACTTGAGCATTAATTCCTTTTTGTACACCTAAGGCATGAGCTACGTTGGCTAAAAGATTATTCAGGGTCTGAGCAGTCTGCCCAGTATGACTCATGGCTAATGCCATGGTGGTAGCTCCAACAGCCTCCAATGAGATGGCAGTAACAATGGCAGCTGTAATTCCAGGATCCCTTTTCTGTCTGAAGAGAGTCAAAGCGTGAGGGGCATCAAAGGGCACAGGCACCTAGGGAGGCATGCAAGTAACCAGGGCATACATAAATTCACTAACATTCCAGCATTGGGCAAAAAAGCAAGTATCATTACCACAATTACTTGGCTCTATCTGGCTAATAATGAATAAAAATGGGGGATATAAACAAACAGGTGTGGGCTTATATGAAATATTATGAGGAGCCTTAACCCCCTCATTGGAACATCCTGCATCAGTTCTAGAACTAGCAGTGGTGGTGTCCGAGGTCTGAGTAGGTTCAGGAGACCATTGCCCACAAGGGTGAGACGTGCTCCATGTAAATTGACTAACTCCATGTTTTCTTCCACTTTTGAAAGTCATTTAAGGTTCTTAAATTATTTTTTTTTCCTTTTTTTTTAATTTTTCATCAATTACACTTTATTCATTCTGCATTCCCCCATAAGCCCCTCCCTCCTCCCTCTGCATGCATGCCACTCCCCAAGTCCACTGATAGGGGAGGTTCTACTCTCCTTTCTGATCTTAGTCCATCAGTTCACATTAAAAGTGGCTGCATTGTCCTCTACTATGGCATGGTAAGGCTGCTCCCCCCCCAGGGGGAGGTGATCTAAGAGCAGGCCAATCAGATTATGTCAAAGGCAGTCCCTCTTCACATTACTATGTAACCCACTTGGACTCTGAACTGCCATGGTCTACATCTGTGCAGGGGTTCTGGGTTATCTCCATGAATAATCCTTGGTTGGAGTATGAGTCACTGGGAAGTTCCCTGTGTCCAAATATTCTTGTTCTGTTGCTCTCTTTGTGGAGTCCCTGTCCTCTCCAGCTCTTACTATTCCTCACTTTTTACATAAAATTCCATTCACTCTGCTCAACAGTTACCCATCAGGCTCAGTATCTGTAGGGCAGAGGCTTTCAGAGGCCCTCTGTGGTAGGTTCCTAGTTTGTTTCCTGTTTGCTTCTTCTTCTGATGTCCATCCTCTTTGCCTTTCCGGATGGGGATTGGACATTTTAGTTAGGGTCCTCTCTCTTCTTTACTTTCTTTAGATGCACAAGTTTTAGTGGGTTTGTCCTATATTGTATGTCTATATGAGTGAGTATATACCATGTGTGTCTTTTTGCTTCTGTGACAACTCACTCAGGATGATCCTTTCCAGTTCCCACCATTTACCTGCAAATTTCATGATTTCCTTATTTTTCATTGCTGAGTAATATTCAATTGTGTAGATGTACCACAATTTCTGCATCCATTCTTCAGTTGAGGGGCATCTGGGTTGTTTCCAGCTTCTGGCTATTACAAATAAAGCTGCTACAAACATGGTTGAGCAAATGTCCTTTTTGTGTACTTGAGCCCCTTTTGAATATATGCCTAGGAGTAGTATGGCTGGATATTGGGGCAGCGCTATTCCTAGTTGTCTGAGAAAGCGCCAGATTGGTTTCCAGAGTGTTTGTACCAGTTTACATTCCCACCAGCAGTGGAGAAGGGTTCCCCTTTCTCCACAACCTTTCCAGCATGTGTTGTCACATGAGTTTTTGATCTTGGCCATTCTCATGGGTGTAAGGTGAAAGCTCAGGGTTGTTTTGATTTGCATTTCCCTAATGGCTAGTGAGGTTGAGCATTTCTTTAAGTACTTCTCTGCCATTAGGTATTCCTTTACAGAGAATTCTCTGTTTAGCTCTGTTCCCCATTTTTTAAGTGGATTACTTGGTTTGCTGCTTTTCAGCTTCTTTAGTTCTTTATATATACTGGATATGAGTCCTCTGTCAGATAAAAGGTTGGTGAAGATTCTTTCCCAATCTGTAGGCAGTTGCTTTGTTTTGATGACGGTGTCCTTTGCTTTGCAGAAGCTTTTCAGTTTCATGAGGTCCCATTTATTGATTGTTGCTCTTAGAGCCTGTGCTATTGTTGTTTTGTTCAGGAAGTTTTCTCTAGTACCAATGACTTCTAGGGTATTCCCCACATTTTTTTTCCAGCCGATTAAATGTGTCAGGTTTTATGTTGAGGTCTTTGATCCACTTGGACTTCAGTTTTTTTTCAGGGTGATATGTATGGAACTATTTTTATTTTTCTACATGTAGACATACAGTTGGACCAGCACCATTTGTTGAAGATGCTATCTTTTTTCCATTGTATGGTTTTGGCATCTTTGTCAAAGATCAGGAGTCCATGAGTGTGTGGGTTTATTTCTGGGTCTTCTGTTCAGTTCCATTGATCCACTATTCTGTTTCTATGCCAGTACCATGCAGTTTTTGAAACTGTTGCTCTATAGTACAACTTAAAATCAGGGATGGAGATACCTCCAGAAGATCTTTTATTGTAGAGGGTTGTTTTAGCAGTTCTGGGTTTCTTGTTATTCCATATGATGTTGAGAATTTTTCTTTCAAGGTCTGTAAAGAATTTTGTTGGTAATTTGAGGGGAATTGCATTGAATCTTTAGATTGCTTTTGGAAAAATGGCCATTTTTACTATGTTAATCCTGCCAAGCCATGAGCATGGGAGATCTATCCATCTTCTCATATCTTCTTCTAATTCTTTCTTCAGAGACTTGAAATTTTTTTCATACAAGTCTTTGACTTCCTTGGTTAGGGTTACTCTGAGGTACCTTATGTCAATTGTGGCTATTGTGAAGGGTGTTGTTTCCCTAATTTCTTTCTCAGCCCTTTTGTCTTTGGTATATAGGAGGGCTACTGATTTTTTTTTTTTGAGTTAATTTTGTATCCGGCCACTTTGCTGAAGGTGTTCCCTGGTAGAGTTTTTGGGGTCACTCACGTATACTATCATATCATCTGCAAATAGTGATAATTTGACTTCTTCCTTTCCAATTTGTATCCCCTTGGTCTCCTTCAACTGTCTCATTGCTCTAGCAAGGACTTCCAGAACTATGTTGAAGAGATATGGGGAGAGTGGGCAGCCTTGTCTTTTCCTTCATTTCAGTGGGATTGCTTTAAGTTTCTCTCCATTCAGTTTGATGTTGGCTATAGGTTTGCTGTATATTGCCTTTACTATGTTTAAATATGTGCCTTGTATCCCTGATCTCTCCAATACTTTAAACATGAATGGATGTTGGATTTTTGTCAAATGCTTTTTCAGCATCTAAAGAGATTATCATGTGGTTTTTTCTTTCAGTTTGTTAATATGGTGGATCACATTGATGGATTTCCGTATACTGAACCACCCCTGCATACCTGGGATGAAGCCTGCTTGGTCATGGTGGATGATATCTTTGATGTGTTCTTGTATTCAGTTTACAAGTATTTTGTTGAGTATTTTTGCATCAATGTTCATAAGGGAGATTGGCCTGAAGTTCTCTTTTTTTTGTTTGTTTTTTTTTTGTTGGGTCTTTGTGAGGTTTAGGTACCAAGGTGACTGTGGCTTCATAAAATGAGTATGGTAATGTTGCTTCTGTTTTGATTTTGTGGAACAGTTTGAAGAGAACTGGAGTTAGCTCTTTTTTGAATGTCTGGTAGAATTCTGAGCTGAAACCATCAGGTCTTGGGCTTTTTTTGGATGGGAGACTTTCGATGACTGCTTCTATTTCCTTGGGGGATATATGACTATTTAATTGATTTAACTGGTCCTGATTTAGCTTTGGTAAGTGGAATCAATCAAGAAAATTGTCCATTTCATTTAAATTTTCAAATTTTGTTCCGTATAGACTTTTGAAGTAAGTCCTAATGATTGCTTGGATTTCCTCAGTGTCTGTAGTTATGTCCCCCTTTTCATTTCTGATGTTCTTGATTTGGATGGCATCTCACTGCCTTTTAGTTAGCTTGGCTAAGGGTTTGTCTATCTTGTTGATTTTCTCAAAGAACCAGCTTTTGGTTTCATTGATTCTTTGAATTGTTTTATTTGTTTCTAACTGATTGATTTCAGCCCTGAGTTTGATTATTTCCAGCCATCTGCTCCTTCTTGTTGTGTCTGCTTCTTCTTTTTCTAGGGTTTTTAAGTGAGTCATTAAGTTGCTTGAATGTGCTGGCTCAAATTTTTTCTTGAAGGCACTTAGTGCTGTGAACATTCCTCTTAGCACTGCCTTCACTGTGTTCCACAAGTTTGGGTATGTTGTGTCTTCATTTTCATTGAGTTCTAGGAAGATTTTAATTTCTTTTTTTATTTCTTCCCTGACCCAGCTGTCCTTTACTAGCAAGTTGTTCAGTTTCCATGTATGTGTAGGCTTTTTGCTATTTCTGTTGTTACTGAGGTCCAGCTTTATTCAATGGTGATCAGACAGGATACAAGAGATTATTTCAATCTTGTTGTATCTGTTGAGGCTTGCTTTGAGACCAACTAACTATATGGTCTATTTTGGAGAAGGTTACATGAGGTGCTGAAAAGAAGGTAAATTCTTTTGTGTTTGGGTGTAAGGTTCTGTAAATGTCTGTTAGGTCCATTTGATTCATGACCTCTGTAAGAGATATTGTTTCTTTGTTTAATTTCTGTTTTGTTGACCTGTCCTTTGTTGAGAGTGGGGTGTTGAAGTCTCCCACTATTAGTGTGTGGGTATCTGTGTGTGGTTTAAGTTTTATCAATGTTTCTTTCACAAATGTGTGTGCCCTTGTATTTGGGGCATAGATGTTCAGGATTGTGATGTTTTCTTGGTGGAATTTTCCCTTGATGAGTATGAAGTGTCCTTCCCCATCTCTTTTGATTAATTTTGATTGAAAGACTATTTTATCAGATATTAGAATGGCTACTCCTGCTTGCTTCTTGCGTCCATTTGCTTGGAAAGCCGTCTTCCATCCCTTTACCCTCAGGTAATGTCTATCTTTGTGACTTAGGTGTGTTTCTTGTATACAACAGATTGCTGGGTTTTGTTTACGCATCCATTCTGTTAGTCTGTGTGTTTTTACTGGAGAATTAAGTCCATTGATATTGAGAGAGATTAATGACCAGTGGCTGTTAGATCCGTTGAATTTGATGTTGGCTGTGGCCATACGGTTGTGTGCTTGGTTGCTTTTTGTTTTACTGTAGTGGGGTTATTTATTTCCTGTGTTTTCTTGAATGTAGCTAGCTTTCTTGGGTTGTATTTTCCCTTCCAGTTTCTTCCGTAATGCTGGATTTGTTTTTAGGTATTGTTGAAATTTGTTTTTGTCATTGAATATCTTGTTTTCTCTGTCTATGAGGACTGAGAGTTTTGCAGGGTATAGTAGCCTGGGCTGACATCTGTGTTCTCTTAGGGTCTGCATGATATCCGTCCAGGCGCTTCTGGCTTTCATAGTCTCTGTTGAAAAGTCGGGTGTGATTCTAATAGGTTTGCCATTATATGTTACTTGGCCTTTTTCTCTTGGAGCTTTTAGTATTTTTTTCTTTGTTCTGCATACTTACTGTTTTGATTATTATGTGGCGGGAGGATTTTCTTTTCTGGTCTAATTTATTGGGTCTTCTATAGGCCTCTTGTATTCTTATTGGCCTCTACTTTAAGTTGGGCAAATTTTCTTCAATGATTTTGTTGAAAATATTGTCTGGGCCTTGGTGCAGGGAATCTTCTTTTTCCTCTATTCCTATTGTTCAAAGGTTTTGTCTTTTTATGTTGTCTTGAATTTCTTGGACGGTCTGTGTCAGTTATTTTTTAGATTTAACATTTTCTTTGACAGATACATCTATTACTTCCATTGTAGGTTCCACACCTGAGATTCTTTCTTCCATTTCTTGTAGCCTATTGGTTATGCTAACCTCTGTAGTTCCTGTTTTCTTCCCTAAGTTCTTTCTCTCCACAATTTTTTCCATTTGTGTTTTTTAAAATTTTTCCAATTCTATCTTCAGGTCTTGAGCTATTTTGTTGGTTTCCTTCCCCTGTCTGACTGTATTTTCATGTTTTTCCGTCAATTCCTTCAGCTATTTGTTTGAACAATCCACTTTTTCTTTTATTTCATTCAGTGATTTAAGCATTTCCTCTCTAAAGGCCACAGACCTTGTGGCTGCAGCTTCCCGTATTTCTTTACGGATGGCCATAATCTCCTTGTCTTTAATTTCCTCCATTTCTTTACAGATAGCCATGATCTGTTTGTTTTTATCTTCCTCTAATTCTTTTCGTATTTTATTTGTTTCCTCTGTTATCTTCTTCATGAGCATAGATGTTTGGTCATCTCCTTGAATTTAATTTATGCTGGGGTGTCTACGGCTATTTGCCCCTGGATAACTGGGTTCTGGAGATGCCATATTGCTCTGGCTTTTGTTGGTTGAACTTTTAGGCTGTCCTCTACCCATTGGGCTGTCTTAGTTGTTTGAATTTAGTTTCTGGTTGTTCCTGGACTGTTGTAGTGGAGAGAATCCCTTTGGCAGGAAGATGGTTTTTCCTCAAGGAAGCCTTCCCAGCTTTTTGGGTATAGTCACTGGATGTCCAGTGTTTTTCAGGAGTTGCTACAGCTCACCTCAAGCATAGAGACCTGGGTAGTAACTGTGGTCCTGATTAGTCAAGAGGGCTCTCCTCTCACTGGGGGAAGTCCTGGAGACAGCTGCCCTCCTTCTGGGTTTCTTGCTGTAAATTTAGTTATCAACTGCTGAAATTTGTGTGTCCCATGGTTTGGTCGGTTTTGTTAGGGATAACTGGTTGCCCCTTGGAGCAGTATCTTGAGGTTGATCTCAGGGTTCCCGGTCTTTTGTGGGTCTGAGGTTGTGGCTCTGTGCCCCAGAACCCAAGAGGTAATCTGTGGCGTGTGAGTACTTCTTGGGTGTCTTGGGGCACACAGTTCTGTCTGTAAGGAGTAGTTGGTACAAAGCAGGCCACTGGGCTGGTGGAGCGTGCGCCCACCTGCTAGTCTGTGGGAGCTGAGTTTCCAATCACTCTGTGCTCCCTGTTTGGTCCCAGATCTTTGATGGCTGGCTGTACTCACCTGTTTGTGATCTGCAGGCTGCTAGACTTTCCCTAGGTGACCCCAGCAGCACGGTTTCTTCCTTCCCTGTGGGGTCCTCTCTCTACAGGGGTTCCCAGTCCCTGTTGTACTGGGGCACGCAGCTTGTCTGTACCACTGAGCTGTAATTTCTTTCTTTATTTCTTTTCTGACCCAGCTGTCATTTAGTAGCAAGTTGTTCAGTTTCCGTGTGTGTAGACCTTTTACTATTTTTTTTTTTTTCCATTGAGGTCCAGTTTCAGTCCAGATCAGATAGGATAGAAGGGATTATCCCAATCTTCTTGTATCTATTGAGGCTTGTTTTGTGACTAATTATATGGTCTATTTTGAAGAAGGTTTCATGAGGTGCTGAGAAGAAAGTAAATTCTTTTGAGTTTGGGTGTAAGGTTCTGTAGATGTCTGTGAGGTCCATTTGATTCATGAGCTCTGTCAGAGTTATTGTTTCTTTGTTTAATTTCTGTTTTGTTGACCTGTCCTTCCCTTTGTTGAGTTGGGCTGTCAAAGTCTCCCAGTATTAATGTGTTTGGTTCTATGTGTGGTTTAAATTTTATTAAAATTTATTTTACAAATGTGGATGCCCTTGCATTTGGGGCATATATGTTCAGGATTGTGATATCTTCCTTTTGGATTTTTCCCTTGATGAGTACGAAGTTTCCTTCTCTATGTCTTTTGATTAATTTTGGTTGAAAATCTACTTTATTAGATATTAGAATCGCGACTGGTGCTTGTTTCTTGTGTCCATTTGCTTGGAAAACTGTCCTCCAGCCCTTTGCCCTCAGGTAATGTCTATCTTTGTGATTTAGCTGCGTTTCTTGTATGCAACACATTCTTGGGTCTTATTTATGCATGCATTTTCTTAGTCTGTGTCTTTTTACTGGAGAATGATTTCATTGATTTTGAGGGAGATTGATTAATGACCAGTGGCTCTTAGATTCTTTCATATTGATGTTGGCCATATTAGTGTGTTTGTGTATTTGTGTACTTTTTGTTTTGCTGTAGTGAGGTTATTTACTTTCTGTGAATTTTTTTTGAAAGTAGTTTTCTTGGGTTGTATTTTTCCTTCTAGTATCTTCTATAACACTGGATTTGAGTGTAGGTATTGTTTTTGTCATTGAATATCTTCTTTTCTCTGTTTATGAGGACTTAGAGTTTTGCTGGGTACAGTAGCCTAGGCTGACATCTGTGTTTTCTTAGGGTCTGCATGATATCTGTCCAGGCTCTTCTGGCTTTCATAGTTTCTGTTGAGAAGTCAGGTGGGATTCTGATGGGTTTGCCATTGTATGTTACTTGGCTTTTTCCCTTGCAACTTTTAGCATTTTTTTTCTTTTCTCTGTATACTTAATGTTTTGATTATTATGTGGTTGGAGGATTTTCTTTTCTGGTCTAATTTATTAGGTGCTCTGTAGGCCTCTTGTATTCTTATAGTCCTCCCCTTGAAGTTGGGAAATTTTTTTTCAATGATTTTGTTAAAAATATTTTCTGGGCCTTGGAGGAGGGAATCTTCTTTTTCCTCTATTCCTATTGTTCTTAGGTTTTGTCTTTTTATGTTGTCTTGGATTTCTTGGATGGTTTGTGTCAGGAATTTTTTAGATTTATTATTTTCTTTGCTGGATACATCGATTTCTTCCATAGTATCTTCCACACCTGAGATTTTTTCTTTCATCTCTTGTAGTCTGTTGGTTATGCTTACCTCTGTAGTTCCTGTTTTCTTTCCTAGGTTCTCCCTCTCCATGATTTCCTTCATTTGTGTTTTTTTTAATTCTTCCAAATCTATCTTCACATCTTGAAACATTTTGTTGATTTCCTTCACCTGTCTGTCTGTATTTTCCTGCAATTTCTTCAGCTGTTTGAACATTCCACTGTTTCTTTTATTTCATTCAGTGATTTAACCGTTTCCCCTCTGAATGCCACTAACTGGTTTTTTGCATCTTCCTGTATTTTTTACGATGACCATATTTTTTATCATTACATACTACCCTAATTCTTTATTTGTTTTATTTACTTCCTCCATTAACTTCTTTATAAGCATAGAGGTAAGAACATCTTCTTGAATTTCACTTATGTTAGCGTGTCCAGGGCTACTTGCTCCTGGATAACTGGTTTCTGAGAATGCCATATTGCTTTGCCTTCTCTTGGTTGTGCTTTTTCACTGGCCTCTACCCATCTCTCTGTCTCAGATGTTGTCTGATAATTTTTTTATGTCTGTTGGGCCCTGGGGCAGGGAGAATCCACTTGGTGGGGTTCTGAAGTTCTCCTCTGCTTTTTGGGTATGGTCAACTGAATGGTTCTTCTCAGGAATTGTCACAGTTTCCTTCAGGTTATGGACTTGTATGGTAACTCTCCTTTCATCAGGAGAATCCTGGTGTTGGCTACCCTGATGCTGGGGTTCTTGCTCTGAATTTATGGAGCAGTAGTTGTTGCTATTAAGGTGTAATTGTTGGGTGCAGCCCTCTTGAAGAACCAGGGATTCCCACAGTCTTGTCAGTTTAGCTAGGGATGACTGATTGATGGTTGGCACAGTATCTGAGGACTGCTGTAATGCTCTCTGGTTTTTGTATATCTGAGGATGCAGCTGTGTGCCCCTGTGCCCTAGTGGTACTCCACAAAGGCAGGTGAGCATGCTGCTCACTCATGCAGTAGAAGGCTAGAGCCTAGAGTCTGCTTGAATCCAGAAACTCTTTTGGTGCTGGGTGTCCTGAGCATTGGACCTGATGATACCCCCGCTGTGCAGTTTCCTCCTGACAGGACACCCAGTCTTTGCTGTGAGGACAGCCTTTCTGTCTGTGATGGCAAATAGAACCTGCAGGCACAGACTTATGTGGCTCTGCCTTTCTGCCTTTTATGTCAATTGGGTGGCTAGGCATCTGCCAAAACTGGATAACTTTTCCAGAGACCTTTTTGGGGTGGAGGTATCAGCTGTGTGCTCTGAGATCAGACCAGCCATTCCCCTCCCTGTGGGTTTACACCCAACAGAGAAACTTGGTCTCTGGTGCCATGGGGCCCACAGTTCTATCTGGGACAGCAAATCAGGTGTGCAGGCAGGACTCTGTGCCGGTGACTGGGCCCCGGCTCTGGCTCTGGGCTGGCTTCTGGGCGCCTGCAGAACCTGAGTCTTTTCCATGGGATGACTAGGTGACCTAAGGTCAGTCCCAATCTTTTCCTGCAATGTGGGGTTATCTCTTGACTGGAAATTCCAGTCTCTGATGTTGTGGTACCCACAGTTCAGTCTGGGACAGTGATCAGAACTCACTGACATGTGGCTCTGGGCTGGTGACCAAGCACCTTGTGGAACCAGGATCTCTTCCTCTGTTTAGCTGTGTGAGTTAAAGCTGATTGAATCCCCCATCATGGGATATCCCCTCACCTGGGAAACATAATCACTTGTGTTTTATGGCCTCGAGTCTGACTGCTGGCCACTGTGCTGATCCTGCTGTTTTGCTGGTCAGAATGAGAGTCATCCCAGCACTTCCATCTTCCCCCTACACTTTGTCTTTGTTTCTGTTGCTCTCTGTCTATTTCTGAATGTGTCTTTCTTGTTCTTTCTCTCTCTGTGTCTTTCAGTCTACCTCTCTCTTCTTGCCACCTGTGGTTCAGTATGAAAAGCTCTCAGTTTTGGTGAAGGACTGCAACAAGATGAGTACTTGCTGACATGACATCATGGATTTTCTTAGTTAAAATATAAGCCATGTCCCAACTAACTGCTTTTTTTTTGTTTCAAAGATATTCCTTGGCCAGTGAGCATTTTCACAGAAAATATTTAAGTGAGTGAGGACATATCCATGCATTTAACAAACAGTAATGGAATCTGTGAAAATGTGCAACTCACAAGTCATGTGACTTTATTAAAGTTTACTTTAAGAAATGCGTGGTGTTCACTTCAGTAGCATGTATACTTAAACAGAAACAATACAGAGAATATTAGCATGATCCCTATGCAAGGGTGACACTCAAATTCATGTAGCATTCAATATTATTTTTTTGGAGAAATTAACGAAAACACAAATAGAGGAAATTGTGGAAGGAAAGAACTTGGGGAAGAAAATAGGAACTACAGATATAAGCATAAACAATAGACTATAAGAGATGGAAGAAGGAATCTCACCTGTGGAAGACAAAATGGAAGAAATCATGTATCTGTCAAAGAAAATGTTAAATCTAAAAAATCCCTGACACGGTCCATTGAAGTAATTCAAGACAACATGAAAAGGCAAACCCTACAAATAATAGGAATAGAGGAAAAAGATGATTCCCTCCTCCAAGGCCCAGAAAATATTTTCAACAAAATCATTGAAAAAAATTTTCCCAACATAAAGGGGAGGACTATAAGAATACAAGAGGTCTACAGAACACCCAATAAATTAGTCCAGAAAAGAAAATTTTCCCATCACATAATAATCAAAACAGTATGTATACAGAACAAAGAAAAAATACTTAAAGTTGCAAGGAAAAATACCAAGTAACATCTAATGGCAAACACATCAGAATCACACCTGAGTTATCAACAGAGACTATGAAAGTCAGAAGGACCTGGATGGATGTGGATATCATGCATCCCTAAGAGAACACAGATGTCATCCTAAGCTACTGTACCCAGCAAAACTCTCAGTCCTCATAAACAGAGAAAACAAGATATTCAATGACAAAACAAATTTCAACAATACCCACACACAAATCCAGTGTTACAGAAGACACTAGAAGGAAAATACAACTCAAGAAAACAAGCTACTTTCAAGAAAACACAGGAAATAACTTCACTGCAGTTAAAAAAAAAAAAAAAAAAGGACACAAACTTACTACCATAGCCAACATCAAAATCAAAGGTTCAAAAAGCCACTGGTCATTAGTTTCTCTCAACAGGAAATGACCCAATTCTCCAATAAAAAGACACAGACTTACACAATGGATGCATAAACAAGACCCAGCAATCTATTGTGATAAAATTAAAGCACAAATAGACCCCCACAAATTAATGGTTGGAGATTTCAACACCCTACTCTCAACAAAGGACAGGTCAACAAAATAGAAATTAAACAATGAAACAATGTCTCTAACAGAGGTCAGAATCAAATGGAATTAACAGATATTTACAGAACTTTACTTAAAGAAATGCTCAACCTCACTAGCCATTAGGGAATGCAAATCAAAACAACCCTGAGCTTTCACCTTACACCCATGAGAATGGCCAAGATCAAAAACTCAAGTGACAACACATGCTGGAAAGGTTGTGGAGAAAGGGGAACCCTTCTCCACTGCTGGTGGGAATGTAAACTGGTACAAACACTCTGGAAACCAATCTGGCGCTTTCTCAGACAAATAGGAATAGCGCTGCCCCAAGATCCAGCCATACTACTCCTAGGCATATATTCAAAAGGGGCTCAAGTACACAAAAAGGACATTTGCTCAACCATGTTTGTAGCAGCATTATTTGTAATAGCCAGATGCTGGAAACAACCCAGATGCCCCTCAACTGAAGAATGGATGCAGAAATTGTGGTACATCTACACAATTGAATATTACTCAGCAATGAAAAATAAGGAAATCATGAAATTTGCAGGTAAATGGTGGGAACTGGAAAGGATCATCCTGAGTGAGTTGTCACAGAAGCAAAAAGACACACATGGTATATACTCACTCATATAGACATACAATATAGGACAAACCCACTAAAACTTGTGCATCTAAAGAAAGTAAAGAAGAGAGAGGACCCTAACTAAAATGTCCAATCCCCATCCGGAAAGGCAAAGAGGATGGACATCAGAAGAAGAAGCAAACAGGAAACAAACTAGGAACCTACCACAGAGGGCCTCTGAAAGCCTCTGCCCTACAGATACTGAGCCTGATGGGTAACTGTTGAGCAGAGTGAATGGAATTTTATGTAAAAAGTGGGGAATAGTAAGAGCTGGAGAGGACAGGGACTCCACAAAGAGAGCAACAGAACAAGAATATTTGGACACAGGGAACTTCCCAGTGACTCATACTCCAACCAAGGATTATTCATGGAGATAACCCAGAACCCCTGCACAGATGTAGACCATGGCAGTTCAGAGTCCAAGTGGGTTACATAGTAATGTGAAGAGGGACTGCCTCTGACATAATCTGATTGGCCTGCTCTTAGATCACCTCCCCCTGGGGGGGAGCAGCCTTACCAGGCCATAGTAGAGGACAATGCAGCCACTTTTAATGTAAACTGATGAACTAAGATCAGAAAGGAGAGTAGAACCTCCCCTATCAGTGGACTTGGGGAGTGGCATGCATGCAGAGGGAGGAGGGAGGGGCTTATGGGGGGATGCAGAATGAATAAAGTGTAATTGATGAAAAATTAAAAAAAAAGGAAAAAAATAATTTAAGAACCTTAAATGACTTTCAAAAGTGGAAGAAAACATGGAGTTAGTCAATTTACATGGAGCACGTCTCACCCTTGTGGGCAATGGTCTCCTGAACCTACTCAGACCTTGGACTCCACCACTAGTTCTAGAACTGATGCAGGATGTTCCAATGAGGGGGTTAAGGCTCCTCATAATATTTCATATAAGCCCACACCTGTTTGTTTATATCCCCCATTTTTATTCATTATTAGCCAGATAGAGCCAAGTAATTGTGGTAATGATACTTGCTTTTTTGCCCAATGCTGGAATGTTAGTGAATTTATGTATGCCCTGGTTACTCGCATGCCTCCCTGGGTGCCTGTGCCCTTTGATGCCCCTAACACTATGACTCTCTTCAGACAGAAAAAGGATCCTGGAATTACAGCTGCCATTGTTACTGCCATCTCATTGGAGGCTGTTGGAGCTACCACCATGGCATTAGCCATGAGTCATACTGGGTAGACTGTTCAGACCCTGAATAATCTTTTAGCCAATGTAGCTCATGCCTTAGGTGTACAAAAAGGAATTAATGCTCAAGTAAAAGGAGGCTTGATGGTGTTCAATCAGAGGATTGACCTCGTGCAGGAGCATATTGATACCCTATGGCAAATCGCTCAACTTGGCTGTCAATGAAAGTATGCTGGACTTTGTGTCACTAGCATACATCATGAGAATTTTCCCTGTGTTGCAAATCTGTCTAAACAATTGTCTAGCTATATTTTAGGTAATTGGACTGCAGAATTCAATACTACGATGGAGCAACTGAGAGTGGCCATTGTCACAGTAAATTCTACCAGAGTGGACACAGGACTAGCCACAGGATTATCATCATGGATTGCTGCAGCCATGAATCATCTGAAGGAATGGGTGGGCATGGGAGCATTAGCAGGCCTTCTGGTGTTGGTCTCCTTGGTTTGCTTGTGGTATATATGCAAGATTAGAGTCTCACAACAGTGTAATGCAGCCATGATCATTCAGGCCTTACAGCCATTGAAGCAGGACAGTCTCCCCAAGCATGGTTGGCTACCATAAAAAGCTAAAATATTACGCTCAGGATGCGAGGCTAAGCACTGCACTCAGGGTCAGCTGCTTTCGACCCAGAGAAGAGCATGTATGATTGCATGCAGGTTGATGCCCCAGGTCCTGCCTCTGAGAAAAAGGTATCGGACGGGTCTGATGCTCTTTGGGTGGATGACACCTAAATGAACATCGGTACAAAGTCCCAATTTATTTCTAATATCAGAGATCAGACCTCTACTCTTGCCTGATGTGTCTAAAACAAAAAGGGGGAACTCTAGAGAGCTGCATAATGCTGTGCCTTAAAGATGGAGCTGGTTTCTGCCTTCCACCTTCCCAATGGTGAGTGCTCTGTCACAAACAACTTCATATTTGGCTAAGGCTGAGGATCTGGCTTGCTTCCATGTATGTGGACCTATCTGCATTGCCCACGTGGCTCACTGGGTTTGGCTACCCAGAGGCTATTTAAGCTGTGGGCTGGCTTTCCCTAGGGTTAGATGATTGTTCAAGGTTCCTCAATAAACTGCAAAAAAAAAAAAAAAAAAAAAAAAAAAAAGACTCATAACCAAACCCTTGGCAGAGTGCAGGGAATCATATGAAAAAAGGGGAGTTAGTATGATATGGAAAAGAGGAGCTCTACAAGGACCAAGTATATTCAGGCACAGGGTCTTTTCTGAGACTGACACTCAACCAAGGACCATCTATGGATATAACCTAAAACTTCTGCTTGGATGTGGCCCGTGGTAGCTCAGTAACCAAATAGTTTTCCAAAGTAAGGGGAATAAGGACTATTTCTAACAGGATCTCAAGGGCAGGTTCCTTGACTCCCCCCCACCCCCGCAGGGGAGGAGCAGTCCTGTTAGGTCACAGAGGAGGATTCTACAGCCAGCCCTGAAGATACCTGATAAAACAGGGTCAAATGAAAGGGGAGGATGTCCTTCCCTATTAGTGGACTTGGAAAGGGGAAGGTAGGAGACCAGGGAGGGAATGTGGGGTTGGGGAGGGAATGAAGGAGCAGGATACAGCGGGGACACAGAGTTAACAAAATGTAACTAAAAAGAAAAATAAAATTTAAAAAATATTAAAAAAATATCAACAATTGGGCTAACTTTTGTTTTAAATGGAAAACGATAGGTTGCCCCTATAAAAACTGAATTAATTTTTTTTTTGCTTTTTTGTGAGTGTGTGTGCAACTGTTTGCATTCTGTCATAATAAGCTCACATATGTTAAAATGCCATATTTATCTCATCTCTGAGAAGTCGGAGGGCCAGCATATTTGAGTTACTCTTAGTCTACCTTTATCATTTTCTCTAAAATTCATCCTATAAAACAGGATCTTTATTATCTCAATTTTGTCATACTTTTTTTTAAATATATGTTTCAGAACCAAATTTTAGGTAGATTTATATAGGAAAATTTATGGTTACCCATTTTAGATTTAACCTTAAAAAACAACCTAAACAAAGAGACTAGGTAAATCTCAATCTTGTACTCAACTATAATCTTTAGCATGACTTTAAATTTGCTCCTTTTAAGCTAAAATCAAAGCAAAACTTTTAATTAAACATAATTTATAAAGTGGCTAGCAAATCTTATTAATCCTATCATATTGTATTAAAACTTAACAGCAAAATATTAAAGGACAAAAGTTTTATTTAACGTTAAACAGAGAAGTAAACTTAGCCTGTAGCCCTCAGCACAAATAGACTATTTTGCCCATACCAAATCTATAGTCCAGAAAGAAACAGCTTTAAATCATTTTTTAGGTACTAGCAACAGGGCATATATTTTATATAATAGTTAACAATGATATGAATACAACCCTGCATAATCCTGGGCTAACATGGAACTGTAGTCCTTTTTTCCTGTAAAAGAGCATAAGCAAACATTTTGCATTGAAGAATCTCCAGGCTTTTTAAATGAAGAACAACATATTCTAGTTTGTTTAAAAGGATATATTGTAATTACTTAAGGTTTGTTTAATTGGCTTAAACAGCATGGTTTGGTTCTACTTTATAAACTTAATAAAATAAATACCAAGGTTTTTAATTTCCCCCAAAGGATTCAGAAACTTTTAATTTCTTTGTTAGACTGCCCAAGGGATACTCTTTTAAAATACCTGATAACTTTTAAAATGTTTTATAGAATTTAACTCCGATGGTCCAGGACCAAACTCAGAGGTGTTGCTTCACATTGTCCCATGTCTAAATAAATCCAAGTCTACAGATAAACCTACACACACAGAAAGCTACATAAGGAACATAGAAATCTGACATAGTCAACTTGGAGTAACCAGAATACGGGGACTTGACCAGCCCCTACCAGACACAAGTCCCACAGACTCCAGAAGGTGTAGAGCCCCTCATGGGTCCTCTCCACACACATAGATTCCAGAAGGAGCAGAGGGTCTGTGGCCCTTTCCACTGCTTCCAGATGGAGAACAGACCCTAGCAGCCCTCTTATTGCACAGAATATGATCCCAATGACCCTCTCTCTGTTCCCAAAAGGAGTAGAACCTTTATACCTCTTTTCTGGGAAGTGGAGCATCCTCCAGATATCTTCGACCAGATTAGAAACTCCCCAATTTCCCAGACCTCACAAGCAAGGGAACAAACCAAAATCTGAAACCAAAACAAAAGCTGGCAAACAAAAGCAACAAAATAGAGAAAAAGACAAAAAGCAACCATAGTACCTGCTTTTTAAACATTTAAATATTTTTTCAAACCTGTTTTTGTAATATTAAAACAAAGCATCCTCTTTAGGACTGAAACAATAAAGCACATTTATAATTTTAAAAGTGAAAACCAGACTTTAAAATTTAACAGTGCAAATATTCCAATTTTATTATTATTTATTATTATTATCTTTATTATTATTATTATTATTTTGTAATTTTAATTTCTCTAATTCCCTTACTACATGAACTGATTCCCTTTCTAATTGGACTTTCTCTTGGAGAACAGTAATATCATCCTGCAGTGGTCCCATATCTCTCTCTACATGTGACAGGGAAAGCCACAAGGGCAGAGGGCACAGGAGTACAGTCTGAATTATGAGACTTGGCAGTTTCTTCCTCTGAGTCCATTTCATCCTCACTATCTAGATCTTAAATTATTTTCTGCTCTCAAATTACTCAAATCTGTATGAGCTCCTTTATGACTATTTTCAATAACCTAGAAGTCCTTTTTTTTCTCCCCATTTGGCTGCTCTAATTTTCCCAAGTAACTCTTTAGCTTGTGAGATTTCTTTTCCCAAGTCCCCAGATTGATGGTACCTTCAACTGGGAACCCTGAACAAACTGCATGTACAAACTAAAGGGTATAAGGATGTTTCTTCCAATTCCTCACCTTTATTAGCATTGACTTTAAAGTCTTCATTAACATCTCACTCATATATCTCTGTCCTGATTTCACTGCCTGCCTACCTTGTCTTCCTCCCTGGAATGGGTAGTCATCAAGAAGCACCTTTTTTCTTACCCATCCAGAGCTCCAAAAACCAGCCTTTCCCATGTTGCCCCTCATTGTCAAGGTCCCTTGTTCTGGTGCCAAATGATCCATGCTTCAGGCTTGGAGAAAAGTTTTATATGTGAGATTAATATTTACTAACATTTATCTTTAATGAAGCTTGCGGTTAATCCTAAACATCTGTATAACCAAATCACCACAAAGACACTGGGATTATGTAGTTAACCTAGAACACAATGGTGGGTAACTGTTACTCCCTCCTAAACCTCCAAGCCCTCATACTTTCCTAACATTTAGATTTTACCCTTTATATTTGCTTTTGGTGAAACATGTCCAGTCCATCTCGATATAATTTGTCCTCCAGCTTTCTCCAAGCTCTCTCACCCTTTTCTCCCACTCCTATCCTGCCTTCTGGCTCTTCCCTTTGCACAACATTGTGGCTAGTTGTTTTATTTTGGCCTGTTTATAACAATATAATATCTGAATTGAACCCAGAGACTGGGGGTGGGGGGAGAAATTGACATTTGAATGAACAAGAGTAAGGTGTATACATTTCAATAGAATATTATAGCAACATTTCCCCCTTTAAGTCCAAGAAAAGGCTCCTTTTCTTACAATACAATAATAATTATGAAATTATGAAAACTATGAGGTAAAACTACATGTGCAATGTCCAGTCCTTGTGTATTTAGCAACTTAGGAGAAAGTTTTCTGATTATCCTATCTTGACAAGTTAAAAGTTTTATTCCAAAATTAACTTTTATGCCTATTGGTATTGCTCTGCCTAGTTCACGAACCCCAAAAGACCAGGAATAACTAGACTCTGCTGTAAATACATGAGCTTCATTTTATTACAAATTATGAACTGAAGCTTGTGTCCACATCCCCCACCACAGAAGAGGTGGGAGCCGAGAGCCCAATGCTCAGGTTAGTTGTGTGATTTAAGGATTCTGTTCCATCCCAGCATGCCCAAGGCAGGGGATATTCCTGCCTGGCAAACATCTGTTGGTTAAAATGCTACCTTTTGAATTGATTGGCTATAGGAATGCCTCCATACCATTAAGGATCTGGTGTTCCTCCCTTGGAGGATGGGCCCTTTTCCTAGAACTGTACTCTCTACTGGGTGAGGAAAGATTGCAGTAAGACGGTTCTTCTGCTCAGGGCATTCCTGGACCTCTCCACCCAGCTAGTTCAGGCCTTAAACTTTAATAATATCCGCTGATTTTTAATATTTTGGTCTCTCATGTATTACCTATATGAAAGGATTTCTTCTAAACAACTCAGGCTTAATTGTGGCACTATAACTATTTGGTCTTCAACCCCATCAGAGACTTGAGAAGGAAATAAAATTAGCTGTTAGAGTAAATATGAAGTGCACGTTAGCAGCTTCCAGAAAATAAAAATTAACAGAGACGGTTTGCTACCTGAACAGTCACTCATGTAACTCTTTATAACACTGGAGCATCATCTTCAGCTTTCAGGCTGAGAATATTTGACAGATGTATAAGTGAAGCAGGAACTAATAGGACTTGCTTACCCTGTCTTGGCAAAATTCAACACTCAACTTGTCCTGCATTTAGGCTTGCACATTTTTGGCAGAATTTGTCTGTTGTGCAGTAAATGTAATTTCTTTACCCAAGTGACTTTTTTTTGCCACATTTGTAGCCTTCTCCATATGGAGGTTCTTCAATACTCATTATCTTATTTCCGGTAGGTGGGGTTTTGCCAGGAAATTATTTGTCTCATTATCAAAGAAATTTTAAAATAATAAATGCACTTTTAAATGCCATAGTCTGTAGGTCTCTGAAATTTTTGAAGACTACCTATCTTTATGTAATCGATCTGTCTACAAAACCACATCTATCTGTTAAACATAGAATGTATACTCCTGTGATAAAATACACTAGTGTCTGACATGACTATGAGTTGACTAACTAGTAATTAACTTGCATTACCTAATACCCTAACCAGTTTTTAATAGCAGTTTAAAAATATTGGAAGTAACCTTGAATTTTTATCAATATTCAAAAGCTTACACCAATGTATCAAAAGTAGACAGTATTTCACCAATGTACAAAATCCTTTACCAATGAGTTAAAAATAACCTTATTTGAGAATAACAAATAAAACCCTCAGTTGAGTAGATTCAATAATCTACCTTTTTTCTATTCCTATAAGATACCCCTGTATATTCCTTGTTTCACTTTGAATAGACCATTAATAGTAAATATCTTACAATGACAATAAAATTTTGTAGCCAGAGCAAACAACTAAAAACATGCCAACTCCCTTTAAGGAAAATTGGACACCATTCTCATAAATTTCTTCTAGCTGACAATTTGGACATGCTGTAGAGAGTCCAAATACAGTTGGGAAAATGGATAATTAAAAAAAAAAACAATAACATTTGTGGTCTAGTCTTTTAATGTTGAGATTTTTTAGGCTTAATAAACACCCTCTTTAGAACAGTCTAAAATGCTGGACCTATTAAGATTAGTAGCTTTCTTCAAAGTTCTGGGGAAAAGATTTGATGAGAAACAGCAATTGAAGCAGTTGAGGCAGGAATAGGCAGAATGCTGGATCATGCAAGATGCTGGAATAGATGTGTCAACATCTCAGCATGCTGAAGAATGATTCTGTTAGGTTTAATCCAGTATCTCTGGTGTCCAGCTCTTTTGTTCTGCAAACATGTAATTTCTTACAAGCATTATAGAGTTCTACAATTAAGAATGTAAGAGATGTACAGGATGAAACTAAACTGTAAGCCAATTTAATCTATATCAATTAAAAGTTTAACATAATACAATTTGAAGGTATTATAGCCAAGGATTTATTGGCCAAGTATTGTTGAAGTTTTGGCTGGAGAAACGTTTTTATGTCTTAGTCAGTTTTAGAGTTGTTTCCATGTAAAGAGATTAGCAATATAAGTTACCATTTTTATTGTACATACAATCATTATCATGTTGAAGTCAAAACAAGTTTGGATAGATCAAAATATCCTTTTGGGCTCTTGCATGCCTGTTGTATTAGGCCAGGTTGCTACCTATTTACATAGAGAATCCTCCCATTACAGAGACAAGCTGGTTGCCTTGAGCAATAGAAAACACGTTTTTAGTAAACTTTATATATTCAGAATGTAAGCATACCATAGTTATCTTGTACCTATTTTGAGATATATATATTGCTATTTATCCCATTTTTTGTATAAAATGGGTAGTTATGCCTTTATAGCCAAACTTAATTTTAACACCCTCTTACCTTTAGCATTTAAGCATACCCTAGTACCAGGGCTTTAGATTGATATAGGCAATTTTTTGGCTTGCCCCTTTTTTATACAGACTGAAGAGTTATGCCTTTATAGCTGAACTTTATATAACCTATGTTAGCATTAGCATATAAACTCTGTTACCCATAGTGTTAATTATATCCTAGGCATCTTGTAACTGGATTTTTATATAGGTTTTGGCTACTCTCTGGCTTGCCCTCTTTTTGATATGGGATGGACAGTTTTGTTTTTAAACATATGAATATAATTTTTGAGTTTTTAAGACTAAACTAGGTTGGTATGTACTTTGCCATCTTTAAGCATCTTGTGTCTTTTTTACATAGGCATAATGAACTTTTTCCCTCATGAAAATATCTCATGTTTAAAAGCATATGGCAGTTTCCATAGCAGTGTGACATTATCTCTCTTTATGTAAACCTAAAAATGATGTGAATCCCACCTTTAGATCAGTAAGGACATAATATCTATCATTAAGAAAAAAGAATTTACATGGTAACCTTAGGCGTACTTTGTCATTTTGAATCTTAGAGTATTTCTGGAAATGGCTAAACAACAGGAGTTGCCATCCTGGCTTTTATTATGTAAATAAGATTAATCCTGAATTAATCAGAGATCTTCTTATTTTTTTACATTGTTTTTTTATTAATTACACATTATTCACTTTGTATCCCCCCATAAACCCCTCCCTCCTCCTCTCCCAATCCCACCCTCCCTCCCCATTCTTCACACATGCCCCTCCCCAAAGTCCACTGATAATAGAGGTCCTCCTCTCCTTCTTTCTTATCTTAGTCTAACAGATCTCACCAGGAGTGGCTGCATTGTCATCTTGTGTGGTCTGGTAAGGCTGTTCCCCCTTCAGTGGGAGGTGATCAAAGAACAGGACAATTAGATTATTTCAGAGGCACTCCCTCTTCCCATTACTATGTAACCCACTTGGACACTAAACTGCCATTGGCTACATCTGTGCAGAGATTCTAGATTATCTCCCTGCATGGTACTTTGTTGGAGTATGAGTCTCTGGGAAGACGCCTGTGTTCAAATTTTCTGGCTCAGTTGCTCTCCTTGTGGAGTCCCTGGACTCTCCAGATCTTACTATTTCCCACTTCTTTCATTAGATTCCATGCACTCTGCCCAGCAGTTGGCCATAAGTTTCAGCTTCTGATTTGATACTCTGTAAGGCAGAGCCTTTCAGAGGCCCTCTGTAGCAGGTTCCTAATTTGTGTCCTGTTTTCTGATACTTCTGATGTCCATCCTCTTTGCCTTTTGGGACAGGAATTGAGCATTTTAGTCAGGGTACTCCCTCTTGATTATTTTCTTTAGGTATACAGATTTTAGTAGGTTTATTCTATATTATATGTCTGTATGATTGAGTATATACTCTGTGTGTCTTTCTGCTTCTGGAAATGCTCACTCTGGATGATCCTTTTCAGTTCCCATCATTACCTTAAAATTTCACGATTTCCTTATTTTTCATTGCTGAGTAATATTCGATTGTGTAGATGTACCACAATTTCTTACCCATTCTTCATTTGAGGGGCATCTGGGCTCTTTCCAGCTTCTGGCTATTACAAATAAAGCTGCTATAATCATGGTTGGCCAAATGTCCTTATACTGTACTTGAACCACTTTTGGATATATGCCTAGGAGTTGGATGGCTGGATCTTGAGGAAGCATTATTCCTAGTTGTCTGAGAAAGCGCCAGATTGATTTTCAGAGTGGTTGTACAAGTTTACATTCCCACCAGCAGTGGAGGAGTGTTTCACATTCCCCACAGCCATCTGAGTTTTTCATCTTGGCCATTCTGATGGGTGTAAGGTGAAATCTCAAAGTCCTTTTGATTTGCATTTCCCTAATAGTTAATGATGTTGAGCATTTCTTTAAGTGTTTCTCTGCCATTCAATACTCCTGGACAGAGAATTCCCTCTTTAGCTCTGTTCTGCATTTTTTAATTGGATTACTTGGTTTGCTGCTTTTCGGGTTCTTTAGTTCTTTATATATACTAGATATTAGCCCTCTGTAACATAAAGGGTGGGTGAAGATTCTTTCCCAATCTGTAGGTAGTCATTTTTGTTGTTGTTGATGATGTCCTTTGCTTTATAAAAGCTTTTCAGTTTCATGAGGTATCATTTATTAATTTTTGCTCTTAGAGCCTTTGCTGTGGGTGTTCTGTTTCAAAGTTGTCTCTTGTGCCAATGAGTTCAAGGCTCTTCTTCACTTTTTCTTTTAACTGATTTAGTGTATCTGGGTTTAATTTGTGTTGGCAATAAAGGCATGTAACTTCATCAACTTCTTCATATATTTATATATATTTTTTCAAATAAGTATTATTTTAACTCAAAGACTTTAAATGAAAATCAAAGAGACCAGAAATTTTTAAGTTTGGGGTTTATTTTAATTTTTTTATTAATTACACTTTATTCACCTTGCCTCCCCCCATAAACTCCTCACTCCTCCCCTCCCAATCCCACCTTTCCACCCCAATCTTCATGCATGTCATGCCTCAAATCCACTGAGAGGGGACATCTTCCTCTCTTTCCTTCTGAACCTAATCTATCAGATCTCAAAAGGAGTGGCTCCATTATCATCTTCTGTAGTCTGGTAAGGCTGCTTCCTCCTCAGGGGGAGGTTATCAAAGACAATTCTAATCAGTTCATGTCAGAAGCAGTCCCTGTTCCCAATTCTATGGAATCCACTTGGACACTTAATTGCCATGGGCTACATTTCCTTGAGTGCTACTTGTTTGTAGTATAAACCTCAGAAATGAACCCTGTGCTACAATTTTTTGGTTCTGTGGCTTTTCTTGTGTAGGTCTAGAGATTTTAGTAGGGTTATCCTACAATATATATCTATATGAGTGAGTATATACCTTGTGTGTGTTTCTGCTTCTAGGATAGCTCACTTAGGATGATCCTTTCTAGTTCCCACCATTTACCTGCAAATTTCATGATTTTCTTGTTTTGTTGTTGTTGTGTTTTTGTTTTTGTTTTTGTTTTTTTTCATAGCTGAGTAATAGCCATTGTTCAGATATATCACAATTTCTGTATCCATTCTTCAGTTGAGGGGCATCTGAATTGATTCCAGATCTGGCTATTACAAATAAAGCTGCTATAAACATGTCTGAGCAAATATCTTTATTGTGTATTTGAGCCCTATTTTGATATATGCCTTGGTTGTGTTATAGTGTTATTCCTAGTTGTCTTAAAAAGCACCAGATTGATTTCCAGAGTGGTTGTACAAGTTTATGTTCCCTCCAGCAGTGGAGAGGGGTTACCCTTTGTCCATAACTTCTCCAGCATGTGTTGTTACTTGACTTTCTTATCTTGGCCATTCTGATGGGTATAAGGTGAAATCTCAGGTTCCTATCATTTGCAAATCCCTAATGGCTAATGACACTGAGCATTTCTTTCAGTGTTTCTCTGCCTTTTGATATTCCTCCATTGAGAATTCTATGTTTAGCTCTGTTCCACATTTTTTAATTGGATTACTTAATTTGTTGCTTTCTCAACTTCCTTACTTCTTCATATATACTTAATATTAGCCCTCTGTCTGATAAAGGGTTAGTGAAAATTCTTTCACAATAGGTATTTGTTTTGTTTTGATAAATGTGTCTGTTGCTTTCAGAAAGCTTTTCAGTTTCAAGAGGTCCTATTTACTGATTTTTGCCTGTGCTGTTGGTCTTCTTTTGAGGAAATTGTCTCTTGTGCCAATGAGTACAAGGCTCTTCCCCACTTTTTCTTCCAACTGATTTAATGTGTCAGGTTATATTGTGATGTCTTTGATCTACATGGACTTTAGTTTTGTGCAAATAGTGGATCTCTTTGTATTTTTCTACATGTAGACATCCAGTTACACCAGCATCATTTGTTGAAGATGCTATCATTTTCTATTTTATGGTTTTGGAATCTTTGTCAAAACTCAAGTGTCCATAAGTGTGTTGGTTTATTTCTGGGTCTTCTATTGGGTTCCATTGATCCACCTTTCTGTTTCTATGAAAGTACCACACAGTTTTTATTACTGTTGCTCTATAGTACAGCTTAAGATCAGGGATGGTGATACCTCCAGAAGATCTTTTATTGTAGAGCATTGTTTTATTAATTCTGGGCTTCTTGTTTTTTCCATATGAAGTTTAGAATTTTTCTTTCATTTTTTCCTGTAAAGATTTGTGTTGGTTATTTGATGGGAATTGCATTGAATCTGCAGATTGCTTTTGGTTAGTTGGCCATTTTTACAATATACAACCTCCAAGCCATGAGCACAGGAGATCTTTCCATCTTCTGATATCTTCTTCTCACTCTTTCTTCAGAGACTTGAAATTTTTTACTTGCAAGTATTTGACTTGCTTGGTTAGGATTACACCAAGGTACTTTATGTCTTTTGTGACTTTGTGAAGTCTGTTGTTTCTCTAATTTCTTTCTCAGCCCTTTACTCTTTTGTATACAGAAGGGCTAATGATTTTTTTTTTTACTTAATTTTGTTTTCTGCCACATTGCTGCATGTGTTTATTAGTTGTAGAAGTTTGCTGGTAGAATTTTTGGGGTCACTCAAGCATACTATCATATCATTTGAAGATAGCAATACTTTGACTTCTTCCTTTTCAATTTGTATACCATTAATATCCTTCAATTTTCTTATTGCTCTAGCAAGGATGTTGTTATATCTATGTTGAAGAGATATGGAGTGAGTGGGCAGCCATGCCTTCTTCCTGATTTCACTGGGATTGTCTTAAGTTTCTCTACGTTTAGTTTGATGATGGCTATAGGCTTGCTGTATATTGCATTTGGGATTTTGTCAAATGCTTATTCAGCATCTAAGGAGATTATCATGTGTTTTTTTTTTTTCTTTCAATTTGTTAATATGATGGATCACATTGATGAATTTCCTCATATTGAACCACCCCTGCAGACTTGGGATGCAGTCTACTTGTTTATGGTAGATGATATCTTTGATATGTTCTTGTATTTTTTTTGCAATTATTTTGGGTTTTTGGTTGTTGTTGTTTTGTATTTTTACATCAATGTTCATAAGGGCAATTGGGCTGAAATTCTCTTTTCTTGTTGAGTCTTTGTGAGGTTTAGGTACCAAGGTGACTATGGCTTCATAGAATGAGTTTGGTAGTGTTCCTTCTGTTTCTATTTTGTCGAATTCTTTGAAAAAAAAACTAGAATTAGCTCTTCTTTGAAGGTCTGGTAAAATTCTGTGATGAATCTATCCAGGCCTAGGCCATTTTGCATGGAAAATTTTGATGACCACTTCTAATTCCTTAGGGGATATAGGACTATTTAATTGATTTACCTGGTCTTGATTCAGCTTTGGTAAGTGGAATCGATCAAGAAAATTGTCCATTTCTTTTAGATTTTTAAATTTTGTGGCATACAGACTTCTGAAGTATGTCCTAATGATTGTATGGATTTCCTCGGTGTCTGATGTCATGTCCCCATTTTTTTCAGTTCTAATTTTGTTGATTTGGATGGCATATCTCTGCCTTTTAGTTAGTTTGGCTAAGGGTTTGTCTATCTTATTGATTTTATCAAAGAACCAGCTCTTGGTTTCATTGATACTTTGAATTGTTTTATTTGTTTCTAATGTATTGATTTCAATGATGAATTTGGTAATTTCCTGCCATTTGCTCCTTTTTGGTATTTCTGCTTCTTTTTTTTTTCCCCTAGGGTTTTGGAGGTCAGCCATTAAGTTGCTTGAATGAGATGTCTCAAATTACTTCTTAGAGGAACTTGGCACTATGAACTTTCCTCTTAGGACTGCTTTCATTGTTTCCCATAATTTTGGATATGTTGTGCCTTCATATTCACTGAATTCTAGAAAGCCTTCAATTTCTTTATTTCTTCCCAGACCCAGCTGTCATTTTGTAGCAAGTTGTTCAGTTTCCATGTGTGTGTAGGCTTTTTTCTATTTCTGTTGATGTTGGGGTCCAGCTTTATTTCATGGTGGTCAGATAAGATACAAGGGATTATTTCAATCTTTTTTATCTATTGATGTTCGCATTGTGACCAACCATATGGTCTATTTTGGAGAATGTTCCATGAGATGTTGAGAAAAAGGTAAATTCTTCTGTCATTGGGTGTATTGTTCTGTAAATGTCTGTTAGGTCCATTTGTTTCACTACCTCTATAAGAGACATTGTTTCAGTGCTTAATTTCTGTTTTGTTGACCTCTGTATTGTTGATGGAGGGGTGTTGTGTTCTCCCACTATTAGTGTGTGGGGATCTATGTGTGTTTTAAGTTTTATCAATGTTTCTTTTACATATGGGGGTGCCCTTGTATTTGGGGCATAGATATTCAGATTTGTGATGTCTTCATGGTGATGGTTGAATTTTCCCTTGATGAGTATGAAGTGTCCTTCCCCATCTCTTTTTTTTTTCATCAATTTTTGTTAAAAGTCTATTTTCTCAGCTACTAGAAAGGCTACTCCTACTTTCTTCTTGGGTCCATTTGCTTAGAAAGATATCTTCCAGCCCTTTACACTCAGGTAATATTTATCTTTGTGACTTAGGTGTGTTTCTCTATGCAACAAATTTCTAGGTCTTGTTTATGCATCCATTCTGTTAGTCTGGGTCTTTTTATTGGAGAATTGAGTCCACTGATGTTGAGAGAAACTAATCACCAGTGCCTGTTAAATCCTTCAATTCTGATGTTTGCTGTGGTAATAAGTTTGTGTGCTTGGTTGGTTTTTGCTATACTGTAGTAAGGTTAATTTTGCCAAGTGTTTTCTTGAAAGTAGCTAGTTTTCTTGAGTTGTATTTTTTCTTCTAGTATATTCTCTAAAGTGTATTTTTGTTTAGGTATTGATAAAATTTGTTTCTGTCATTGAATATCTTGTTTTCTCTGTCTATGAGGATGGAGAGTTTTGCTGGGTATAGTAGCATGGGCTGACATCTGTGTTCTCTTACTGCTTGCGTGATATTCATCCAGGCCCTTCTGGCTTTCATAGTGTTTGTTGAGAAGTTAGGTGAGATTCTGATGGGTTTGCCATTATATGTTAGTTGACCGTTTTTTCTTGCAGGTTTTAGTATTTTATTTTAATTTTTTTTTTAATTTACCCTTTTAATTATTAGGTTGCATGAAGGGTTTTCTTTTCTGAAATAATTTATTAGGTGTTCTGTAGACCTCTTATATTCTTATTGGCCTCTCCTTTAAGTTGGGGAATTTTTCTTCGATTTTGTTAAAAATATTTTCTGGGCCATGGAGGAGGGAATATTTTTTCCTCTATTCCTCTCTTTTTTTTTTTTTTTTCAATGCAGTTCATTCAGGAACCTTGAACAATCATCTGACCCGGGGGAAAGCCAACCCACAGCTTAAATAGCCTCTGGTTAGCCAACCCAGGCGTTCCACGTGGGCAATGCAGATAGGTCCACATACATGGAAGCAAGCCAGATCCTCAGCATTAGCCAAATGTGGAGTTGTTTGTAACAGAGAGCACTCACCATCAGAAAGGTGGAAGGCAGAAACCAGCTCCCTCTTTAAGGCTCGGCATTACAAAGCTCTCTACATTTCCCCCTTTTTGTTTTAGACACATCAGGCAAGAGTAGAGGTCTGATCTCTGATATTAGAAATAAATTGGGACTTTGTACCGATGTTCATTTAGGTGTCATCCACCCAAAGAGCATCAGACCCGTCTGACACCTTTTTCTCAGAGGCGGGACCTGCGGCATCAACCTGCATGCAATCATACATGCTCTTCTCTGGGTCCAAAGCGGCTGACCCTGAGTGCAGTGCTTAGCCTCGCATCCTGAGCATAACATTTTAGCTTTTTATGGTAGCCAACCATGCTTGGGGAGACTGTCCTGCTTCAATGGCTGTAAAGGCCTGAATGGTCATGGCTGCATTGCACTGTTGTGAGACTCTAATCTTGCATATATACCACAGGCAAACCAAGGAGACCAACACCAGAAGGCCTGCTAACGCTCCCATGCCTGCCCATTCCTTCAGATGATTCATGGCTGCAGCAATCCATGGTGATAATCCTGTGGCTAGTCCTGCGGCCACTCTGGTAGAATTTACTGTGATAACGGCCACTCTCAGCTGCTCCATGGTAGTATCGAATTCTCCAGTCCAATTACCTAAAATATAGCTAGACAATTGTTTAGACAGAATTGCAGCACAGGAAAATTTCTTATGTTGTATGCTAGTGACTCAAAGTCCAGCATACTTCCATTGACAGCCAAGTTGAGCGATTTGTCATAGGGTATCAATTTGCTCTTGCACGAGGTCAATCCTCTGATTGAACACCATCAAGCTTCCTTTTAGTTGAGCATTAATTCCTTTTTGTACATCTAAGGCATGAGCTACGTTGGCTAAACGCTTATTTAGGGTCTGAGCAGTCTGCACAGTATGACTCATGGCTAATGCCGTGGTGGTAGCTCCAACAGCAACCAATGAGATGGCAGTAACAATGGCGGCTGTAATTCCAAGATCCCTTTTCTGTCTGAAGAGAGTCATAGCGTGAGGGGCATCAACGGGCACAGGCACCCAGGGAGGCATGTGAGTAACCAGCTAGTAAATTTACTAGCATTCCAGCATTGGGCAAAAAAGCAAGTATCATTACCACAATTACTTGGTTCTATCTGGCTAATAATGAATAAAAATGGGGGATATAAACAAACAGGTGTGGGCTTATAGGAAATATTATGAGAAGCCTTAACGCCCTTGTTGGAACATCCTGCATCAGTTCTAGAACTAGCAGTGGTGGTGTCCGAGGTCTGAGTAGGTTCAGGAGAACATTGCCCCCAGGGGACGAGATGTGCTCTGTGTAAATTGACTAACTCCATGTTTTCCTCCAATTTTGAAAGGCATTTAAGGTTCTTAAATTATTTTTTCCCTTTTTTTTAAATTTTTCATCAATTACACTTTATTCATTCTGCATCCCCCTATAAGCCCCTCCCTCCTCCCCTCCCAATCCCACCCTCCCTCCTCCCTCTGTATGCATGCCACTCCCCAAGTCCACTAATAGGAGAGGTTCTCCTCTCCTTTCTGAACTTAGTCCATCAGGTCACATCAAAAATGGCTGCATTGTCCTCTACTATAGCCTGGTAAGGCTACTTCCCCTCAGGAGAAGGTGACTAAAGAGCAGGCCAGTCAGTTCATGTCAGAGGCAGTCCCTCTTCACATTATTATGTAACCCAATTGGACTCTGAACTGCCCTGGGATGCATCTGTGCAGAGGTTCTGGGTTATCTCTATGAATAGTCCTTGGTTGGAGTATAAGTCACTGGAAAGTTCCCTGTGTTCAAATTTTCTTGTTCTGTTGCTCTCCTTGTGGAGACCCTGTCTTCTCCAGCAATTACTGTTTCCCAGTTCTTACCTAAAATTCCATTCATTCTGCCCAACAGTTGCCCATCAGGCTCAAAATCTGCTTTGATAGTCTGTAGGGCAGAGGCTTTCAGAGGCCCTCTGTGGTAGGTTCCTAGGTTGTTTGCTGTTTTCTTCTTCTTCTGATGTCCATCCTCTTTGCCTTTCAGATGGGGATTGGACATTTTAGTTAGGGTCTTCTCTCTTCCTTAGTTTCTTTAGATGCACAGGTTTAATGGGTTTGTACTATGTTGTATGTCTATATGAGTGAGTATATACCATGTGTGTCTTTTTGCTTCTGGGACAACTCACTCAGGATGATCCTTTCCAGATCCCACCATTTACCTGCAAATTTCATGATTTCCTTATTTTTCATTGCTGAGTAATATTCCATTGTGTAGATGTACCACAATTTCTGCATCCATTCTTCAATTGAGGGGCATCTGGGTTGTTTCCAGCTTCTGGCTATTACAAATAAAGCTGCTACAAACATGGTTGAGGAAATGTTCTTTTTGTGTACTTGAGCCTCTTTTGGAGATATGCCTAGGAGTGTTATGGCTGGATCTTGGGGAAGCACTATTCCTAGTTGTCTGAGAAAGCACCAGATTGATTTCCAGAGTAGTTGTACAAGTTTATATTCCCACCAGCAATGGAGAAGTGTTCCTCTTTCTCCACAACCTCTCCAGCATGTGTTGTCACTTGAATTTTTGATCTTGGCCATTCTCATGGGTGTAAGGTGAAAGCTCAGGGTTGTTTTGATTTGCATATCCCTAATGGCTAGTGAGGTTGAGTATTTTTTAAAGTGCTTCTCTGCCATTTGGTATTCCTCTACAGAGAATTCTCTGTTTAGCTCTCTTCCCCAATTTTTAAGTGGGTTACTTGGTTTTCTGCTTTTCAGCTTCTTTAGTTCTTTATATATACTGGATATGAGTCCTCTGTCAGATAAAGGGTTGGTGAAGATTCTTTCCCAATCTGTAGGCTTTGATGACGGTGTCCTTTGCTTTGCAGAAGCTTTTCAGTTTCATGAGGTCCCATTTATTGATTGTTGCTCTTAGAGCCTAAGCTGCTGGTGTTCTGTTCAGGATGTTTTCCCCTGTACCAATGAGTTCTAGGGTATTCCCCACTTTTTTCTAAAGCTGATTTAATGTGTCTGGTTTTATGTTGAGGTCTTGGTCCACTTGGACTTCAGTTTTGTACAGGGTGATAAGTATGGATCTATTTTCATTTTTCTACATGTAGACATCCAGTTGGACCAGCACCATTTGTTGAAGATTCTATCTTTTTTCCATTGTGTGGTTTTGGCATCTTTGTCAAAGATCAGGTGTCCATAAGTGTGTGGGTTTATTTCTGGGTCCTCTGTTCGGTTCCATTGATCCACCATTTTGTTTCTATGCCGGTATCATGCAGTTTTTAAAACTGTTGCTCTATAGTACAACTTAAGATCAGGGATGGAGATACCTCAGAAGATCTTTTATTGTAGAGGATTGTTTTAGCAATTCTGGGTTTCTTGTTGTTCCATATGAAGTTGAGAATTTTCCTTTCCAGGTCTGTAAAGAATTGTGTTGGTAATTTGATGGGAATTGCATTGAATCTTTAGATTGCTTTTGGTAAGATGGCCATTTTTACTATGTTAATCCTGCCAAACCATGAGCATGGGAGATCTTTCCATTTTCTCATATCTTCTTCTAGTTCTTTCTTCAGAGATTTAAAATTTTTTTCATAGAAGTCTTTGACTTCCTTGGTTAGGGTTACTCTGAGGTATCTTATGTCATTTTTGGCTATTGTGAAGGGTGTTGTTTCCCTAATTTCTTTCTCAGTCCTTTTGTCTTTGGTATAAAGGAGGGCTACTTATTTTTTTTTTTTAGTTAATTTTGTATCTGGCCAGTTTGCTGAAGGTGTTTATCAGCTGTAGGAGTTCCCTGGTAGAGTTTTTGGGGTCACTCAGATATACTATCATATCACCTGCAAATAGTGATAACTTGACTTCTTTCTTTCCAATTTGTATCCTCTTGATCTCCTTCAACTGTCTTATTGCTCTAACAAGGAATTCCAGAACTATGTTGAAGAGATATGGAGAGAGTGGGCAGCCTTGTCTTGTCCCTGATTTCAGTGGGATTGCTTTAAGTTTCTCTTTGTTCAGTTTGATGTTGGCTATAGGTCTGCTGTATATTCCCTTTACTATGTTTAGATATGTGCCTTGTATCCCTGATCTCTCCAATTCTTTAAACATGAATGGATGTTGGATTTTGTCAAAGGCTTTTTCAGCATCTAGGGAGAATATCATGTGTTTTTTTTTTTTCTTTCAATTTGTTAATATGGTGGATCACATTGATGGATTTCCATATATTGAACCACCCGTGCATACCTGGGATGAAGCCTGCTTGGTCATGGTGGATGATATCTTTGATGTGTTCTTGTATTTGGTTTGTGAGTATTTTGTTGAGTATTTTTGGATCAATGATCATAAAGGAGATTGGCCTCAAGTTCTCTCTTTTGGTTTAATATTTGTGAGGTTTAGGTACCAAGGTGACTGTGGCTTCATAGAATGAGTTTGGTAATGTTGCTTCTGTTTTGATTTTGTGGAATAGTTTGAAGAGAACTAGTGTTAGCTCTTTTTTGAATGTCTGGTAGAATTCTGAGCTGAAACCATCAGGTCCTGGGCTTTTTTTTTTTTTTTTTTTTTGGATGGGAGACTTTTGATGACTGCTTCTATTTCCTTGGGGGATATAGGACTATTTAATTTATTTACCTGGTCCTGATTTAGCTTTGGTAAGTGGAATCGATAAAGAAAATTGTCCATTTCATTTAAATTTTCAAATTTTATTCCATATACACTTTTGAAGTAAGTGCTAGTGATTGCTTCGATTTCCCCAGTGTCTGTAGTTATGTCCCCCTTTTCATTTCTGATTTTGTTGATTTGGATGGCGTCTCACTGCCTTTTAGTTAGCTTGGCTAAGGGTTTGTCTATCTTGTTGATTTTCTCAAAGAACCAGCTCTTGGTTTCATTGATTCTTTGAATTGTTTTATTTGTTTCTAACTGATTGATTTCAGCCCTGAGTTTGATTATTTCCAGCTGTCTGCTCCTTTTTGGTGTGTCTGCTTCTTGTTTTCTAGGGTTTTTAAGTGAGCCATTAAGTTGCTTGAATGCGCTGTCTCAAATTTCTTCTTGAAGGCACTTAGTCCTATGAACTTTCCTCTTAGCACTGCTTTCATTTTGTCCCACAAGTTTGGGTATGTTGTGTCTTCATTTTCATTGAGTTCTAGGAAAATTTTAATTTCTTTCTTTATTTCTTCCCTGACCCAGCTGTCTTTTACTAGCAAGTTGTTCAGTTTCCATGTATATGTAGGCTTTTTGCTATTTCTGTTGTTACTGACTTCCAGGTTTATTCCATCGTGATGAGACAGGATACAAGGGATTATTTCAATCTTCTTGTATCTTTTCAGGCTTGCTTTGTGACCAACTAACTATGTGGTCTATTTTGGAGAGGGTTCCATGAGGTGCTGAGAAGAAGGTAAATTCTTTTGTGTTTGGGTGTAAGGTTCTGTAAATGTCTGTTAGGTCCATTTGATTCATGACCTCTGTAAGAGATATTGTTTCTTTGTTTAATTTCTGTTTTGTTGACCTGTCCTTTGTTGAGAGTGGGGTGTTGAAGTCTCCCACTATTAGTGTGTGGGTATCTGTGTGTGGTTTAAGTTTTATCAATGTTTCTTTCACAAATGTGGGTGCCCATGTATTTGGGGCGTAGATGTTAAGGATTGTGATGTCTTCTTGGTGGAATTTTCCCTTGATGAGTATGAAGTGTCCTTCCCCATCTCTTTTGATTAATTTTGGTTGAAAGAGTATTTTATCAGATATTAGAATGGCTACTCCTGCTTGCTTCTTGTGTCCATTTGCTTGGAAAGCCGTCTTCCATCCCTTTACCCTCAGGTAATGTCTATCTTTGTGACTTAGGTGTGTTTCTTGTATACAACAGATTGCTGGGTTTTGTTTACGCATCCATTCTGTTAGTCTGTGTGTTTTTATTGGAGAATTAAGTCTATTGATATTGAGAGAGATTAATGACCAGTGGCCGTTAGATCCGTTGAATTTGATGTTGGCTGTGGCCATACGGTTGTGTGCTTGGTTGCTTTTTGTTTTACTCTACTGGGGTTATTTATTTCCCGTGTTTTCTTGAATGTAGCTAGCTTTCTTGGGTTGTATTTTCCCTTCCAGTGTCTTCCATAATGCTGGATTTTTTTGTAGGTATTGTTGAAATTTGTTTTGGTCGTTGAATATCTTGTTTTCTCCATCTATGAGAACTGAGAGTTTTGCAGGGTATAGTAGCCTGGCCTGACATCTGTGTTCTCTTAGGGTCTGCAAAATATCTGTCCAGGCGCTTCTGGCTTTCATAGTCTCTGTTGAAAAGTCAGGTGTGATTCTAATGGGTTTGCCAATATATGTTACTTTGCCTTTTTCTCTTGCAGCTTTTAGTATATTTTTCTTTTTCTGTAAACTTACTGTTTTGATTATATGGGGCGGGAGGATTTTCTTTCCTGGTCTAATTTATTGGGTCTTCTATAGGCCTCTTGTATTCTTATTGGCCTCTCCTTCAAGTTGGGGAAATTTTCTTCAATGATTTTGTTGAAAATATTTTCTGGGCCTTGGTGCAGGGAATCTTCTTTTTCCTCTATTCCTATTGTTCTTAGGTTTTGTTTTTATGTTGTCTTGAATTTCTTGTAAGATCTGTGACAGGAATTTTTAGATTTAACATTTTCTTTGACAGATACATCTATTTCTTCCATTGTATCTTGCACACCTGAGATTCTTTCTTCCATTTCTTGTAGCCTATTGGTTATGCTAACCTCTGTAGTTCCTGCTTTCTTCCCTAAGTTCTTTCTCTCTCCAATTTCTTCCATTTGTATTTTTTTTTTTTAATTTTTCCAATTCTATCTTCAGGTCTTGAGCTATTTTGTTGGTTTCCTTCCCCTGTCTTACTCTGTTTTCATGTTTTTCCGTCAATTCCTTCAGCTGTTTGTTTGAACAATCCACTTTTTTCTTTTATTTCATTCAGTGATTTAAGCATTTCCTCTCTAAAGGCCACAGACCTTGTGGCTGCAGCTTCCCGTATTTCTTCATGGTTGTCCATAATCTCTTTGTCTTTAATTTCCTTCATTTCTTTACAGATAGCCACGATCTGTTTGTTTTTATCTTCCTCTAATTCTTTTCGTATTTTATTTGTTTCCTCTGTTATCTTCTTCATGAGCATAGATGTTAGGTCATCTCCTTGAATTTCATGTATGCTGGGATGTCTAGGGCTATTTGCCCCTGGATAACTGGGTTCTGGAGATGCCATATTGCTCTGGCTTTTGTTGGTTGAACTTTTATGCTGTCCTCTACCCATTGGGCTATCTTAGTTGTTTGAATTTAGTTTCTGGTTGTTCTTGGACTGTTGTAGTGGAGAGAATCCCTTTGGCAGGAAGATGGTTTTTCCTCAAGGAAGCCTTTCCAGCTTTTTGGGTATAGTCCCTGGATGTCTGGTGTTTTTCAGGAGTTGCTACAGTTCACCTCAGGCATAGAGACCTAGGTAGTAACTGTGGTCCTGATTAGTCAAGAGGGCTCTCCTCTCACTGGGAGAAGTCCTGGAGACAGCTGCCCTCCTTCTGGGTTTCTTGCTGTAAATTTAGTAATCAGCTGCTGTAACCTGTGCGTCCCGTGGTTTGGTCGGTTTTGTTAGGGATAACTGGTTTCCCCTTGGAGCAGTATCTGGGGGTTGATCTCAAGGTTCCTGGTCTTTTGTAGGTCTGAGTTTGTGGCTCTGTGCCCCAGAACCCAAGAGGTAATCTGTGGCGGGTGAGTACTGCTCTGGTGTCTTGGGGCACACAGTTCTGTCTGTAAGGAATAGTTGGTATGAAGCATGCCTCTGAGCTGGTGGAGCGTGCGCCCACCTGCTAGTCTGTAGCAGCTGAGTTTCCAATCACTCTGTGATTCCTGTTTAGGCCAGATCTGTGATGGCTGGCCATACTCACCTGTTTGCGATCTGCCGTCTGCTAGACTTTCCCTAGGTTACCCCAGCAGCATGATTTCTTTCTTCTCTGTGGGGTCCTCTCTGGACAGGGGTTCCCATTCCCTGTTGTACTGGGGCACGCAGCTTGTCTGTACCGCTGAGCTGAGAGCAAAGCTATCCTTGCGCAGCCGGTGCTCAGCTGTGATGGCGGCAGAGACCTTCCGGGGAAAGACTGGGTGACCTGTGATCAGACCCGCAACCCTGCTTCCCTGTGGGGTCCCCCCGTGACTGGGACTCCCAGTCTCAGGTACCCTTGTGCCCATGGATCAGCCTGGGAAATTGACTGGGACATGCCTGCTTGCGGCTCCAGCCTGGAGACCCAAAGCCTGCATTACCTGGGATTTCTTCCGGGTTCTGGCTGGGTAGCTGTGAGTGGACCGGACTGATTCCCACGCCGTGGGAGCCTTCCCTAACCTGGGAAACACGATCGATGTAGTTTCAGGGCCCCGAGTTCAGTCTCCTGGTCTCTGCAGGGAGAATGCTGTCCTGCTTCTCAGATGCACTGCTCTCCTGGTGCCATCTTGGCTCCTCCCTCCTCTATTCTTCTTATTCATAGGCTTTGTCATTTTATTTTGTCTTGAATTTCTTGGATGGTCTGTGTAAGAAATTTTTTATATTTAACTTTTTCTTTTAAAGATACTTTGATTTCTTCCATTTTATCTTCCACACCTGAGATTCTTTCTTCCATCTCTTGTAGTCTATTGTATATGCTTCCTGTGAGTTCCTGTTTTCTTCCCTCAGTTTTTCTCTCCACAATTTCTTCTATTAGTTTTTTCTTTAATTTCTTCAACAAAAATATGGAACACTAAATGAATTTGCATGTCATCCTTAAGCAGGGGCCATGCAAATCTTCTCTGTATCATTCCAATTTTAATATATTTGCTGCCTAAGTGAGCACCACATATATCTTTCAAATAATCATTAATAAAGTCATATGTAAATAACTTCTGAGTTTCACATTATCAGAGATTCAATTATTAATTGTTAATTGCACAGATATGTTCTCAGTCAGTGACTTTTTTTCTGTGAATACTCTTCCTGAACAAGACAAATCTTTTAACAAAAGCTGTTTAATTAGGACATTGCTTGTATTTTTAAAGAGACCATCTATGATGTCAAGTCAGCATGCAGTCATCTTGTTGTAGTCCTTCACCAAAACTGAGAGCTTTTCATACTGAACCACAAGGAGCAGCCAGAGAGGAGACAGAAAGAGACAGAAAGAGAGAGCGAGAGAGACATATTCAAAAATCGGGAGACAGAGACCATCAGAAACAAAGATATAAAGTGACAGAGGCCGAGAGACCGAGAGACCATTCTGTCTGGTCACTTTCATTGGCATATCAAGCTCAAAGCACACCCTCCTATAATATAAATCCAAAAGGAATTATGTTTTGTTTAATATTTTTATTTTAATTTTTATTAATTAGACTTTATTCACTTTGTTTTCCCTCATAAAACCCCACATGCTGCCAATCCCACCTTCTGTCCCCATCCCCCATGCATGTCCTCCACAAGTCCACTGAAAGGGGAGGGCTTCCTCTCCTTCCTTCTGATCTTTGTCTATCATATCTTATCAGGAGTGGCAGTATTTTCTTTTTCTGTGACGTAGTAAGGCTGTTCCCACATCAGAGCGAGGTGATTAAAGAGCGGCCCAATCAGATCATTTCAGAGGTAGTCTCTGTTCTCATTATTATGGAACCCACATGGACACTGAAATGCCATGGGCTACATCTGTACATGTGTTCTAGTTTTTCTCTATACATTGTACTTGTTTGGAATATGAGTTTTGGGAAAGACCCTGTGCTCAGAATTTTGGTTCTGTTGACCTCCTTGTGGAGCGCCTGGCCTCTCTAGATCTTACTATTTCCCACTTCTTTCATTAGACTCCATGCACTCTTCCCAGTAGTTGGCCATAAGTTTCAGGATCTGCATTGATAGTCTGCAGGGCAGAGCCTTTCAGGGGCCCTCTGTGGCAGGCTTCTAACTTGTTTCCTGTTTTCTGCTACTTCCGATGTCCATCCTCTTTGCCTTTTGGGATGGGATTGAGCATTTCAGACTCCTCCTTCTTGATTAGTTTTCTTTTGGTGTACAGATTTTAGTAGAGTTATACTATATTATATGTATATGCGTGTGTCTATGCCATGTGTGTGTTTCTGCTTCTGGGATAGCTCACTCAGGATGATCCTTTCCAGTGTCCACCATTGACCTGCAAATTTTATAATTTCCTTATTTTTTTCTTAATTTTTGAATTATATTCCATTGTGTAGATGTACAACAATTTCTGTATCCATTTTCACTTGGGGAAGGGAATCTGGATTGTTTCTATTTTCTGACTATTACAAATAAAGCTGCTACAAATGTGGTTGGGTAAATGTCCTTATTGTGTACTTGAGCTACTTTTGGATATATGCCTAGGAGTTTTATGGCTGGATCTTGAGGAATCATTGTTCCTATTTGTCTGAGTAAGTGCCATATTCATTTCCTGAGTGGTTGTACAAGTTTACATTCCCACCAGCAGGGAGGGGGTTTCCATTTTCTCCACAATCTCTCCAGCAGTGCTGTCACTTGAATTTTTGCTCTTGGCCATTCTCGTAAGGTGTAATCTTACATAGTTGTAAGGTGAAATCTCATGGTCGTTTTGATTTGCATTTTGCTGATGACAAATGACATTGCACATTTCAGTGTTTCTCTGTCATTTGATATGCTTATATTGAGAATTCTGTTTAGCTCTGTTCCCCATTTTTTAATTGGATTCCTTGATTTGTTGCTTTTCAACTTCCTTAGTTCTTTATATAAACTGGCTATTAGACTCTTTCAAATAAAGGGTTTATGAAGAGTCCCAATCTGTATGCATTTGTTTCTTTTGTCTTTTGCTTTAGAGAAGCTTTTCAGTTTCATGAGGTCCCATTTACTGATTGTTGCTCTTTGAGCCTATGCTGTTGCTGTTCTGTTCAGGAAGTTGTCTTCTGTGCAAATGAATTAAAGGCTCTTCCCCACTTTTTCTTAAAACTGATTTAATATGTCTCTTTTTATGTTGAGGTATTTGATCCACTTGGACTTTAGTTTTGTGGAGGTGATAAGTATGGATCTATTTTCATTTTTCTACATGAGACATCCAGTTAGACCAGTACCATTTCTTGAAGGTGCTATCTTTTTTCCATTGTATGATTTTGGAATCTTTGTCAAAAATCAGGTGTCCATAAGTGTGTTTGTTTCTGGGTCATTTGTTCAGTTCTATTGATCCACCATTGTGTTTCTATGCCAGTACCATGCAGTGTTTATTACAGTTACTCTATAGTATAGCTTGCCATCAGGAATGGAGATACCTCCAGAAGATCTTTTACTGGTAAGGGGTATTTTAGCAATTTTTTTTTTCTTTTTTTCTTTTTTCTTTTTCTATATGAAGTTCAGATTTTTTCTTTCAAGTTCTGTAAAAAATTCTGTTGGTAAATTGATGGGAATTGCATTGAATATGTAGAGTGCTTTTCATAAGATGGCCATTTTTCAACGTTAAGCCTGCCAAGCCATAAGCATGGAAGATTTTCCATCTTCTGACACCTTCTTCATTCTTTTTTTCTCAGAGACTTGATTTTTTTTTCATAAAAGTCTTTGACTTGTTTGGTTAGGGTCATACCTAACCAAGTATTCACTATGTGTAACACTATGGCTCCTGGGGCAAAGACTCTGACTTCACTGGACCTTCTCTCTGAGACCACCACTGGGATAACAGGAACATTCCAGACAGAGACAAATAAGAAAGACATCATGGCTACAGTGCGTCATCAGTCTGTGACCCCTGCAGGGATAAATAAGACTCTTGTCTATCTTCAGACTATGATTCCCAAAGAGAAGGGAACTTCCAAAAAGAAGTCTAAGGTCCTTGGAAAGGTCACTGTTCCCCCCAGAGAGATGTTAGTTGCCCTTAATGGACATATTTAAAATAGGAGAGTTTGATTACTAAGGTAGAAACCTACTCCCAGGAAGGGTGAAATTGGTCCCCACATAGAAGTTGAGAACAAGATGCTGTCCCTGTCACCAGCTCTATTGTCCTGTTTCCAGGATACACTCCTATCACTTTTGAAAATGACTTCACTTTTACTGGTGGGATCCATTCCTTTGTCAACTCAATAGCCATTCTAACAAATATCTTCTCTCTTAAATATAAAAAGGAAGAAAACCCTGAAAACTTTGTATGGATCAAAGATTATGAGCTCCAGTGGTGACAAAGTCTAGGGAAAACACTTGTATTCATATATGAATACATGAACACATCAAATATATCATCCACTATGACCAAGTAGGCTTCATTCCAGGTATGCAGGGGTGGTTCAATATATGGAATTCCATTGCTACACCCACGCCAGTCTCACCATAGTAGCATAAGCTACAGGGCAGGGGATATGATTTCCCCAGAAATAATGCCCCCTGGAAGGTCCCTGGCAAACTCATTCCACTTGGAAAAGAGACGTGTTCTGAGATTTCTACACTTCTTCAGTTGTGGCTCTGGGGCTGGAATAATGAATTCTTTGATCTTTCTTTGTGACATCTAAAACAGCACAACTAACTTTATAAAGAAATTTATTAGTAGTAGATTGTTAAAAGCTTTAATAAAAATAAGTTTAAGGAAAGTAATGAATTAGATTTAGTATTAATAGGCATTAAGAATAGTAAAATAATAATAGGCTCCTTCTTAAGAAATAATAACATGAGAGGTGCAGCTGGCGGGAGTTTCCCCCTCCCTTCAGTATCTTGTTCCTAAGGAAGATCATAAATCTTGAGCAGGACATATGGGAGGAGGGTTAACAAAGGTATAGTTAGATTTTGATATAGAGAGGGACTTTGGCAGGCATCTGACTTAGCTCCTGACTTTCCTCTTCATTGGTTAGCAATAATGAAACTATATTTGAGGTTTCTTTTCCTTTGTTTGCTCTGATCAAAAAGTTTTTAGGCCAAGATTATTCGTGGGTACTGCTTTATGTTTGACTGCATTTTGAGGTAAAATGTAAACTTTGTATTCTTGGTAAAAGTCTGAATGTTCTGGGAAGTATGCCAATTTTAAGGTGACTTTTGTGAAATCATTATAAAAATACTAGCTTGATTTCAGTAAAGTTGCAGCAGAGTCAAAACCATCAAGGTGTCTCTGTCTGTCAATTCTTCGCGGAAACCTTGTCTTCCTGTCTAAAGCCTTGTTCTCCCGCGAACGACGGGAGCCCGACTGGGCCGGTCCATGGCAGGTGGCGCTCGAACAGAACAGGGACCTGGGACAGGTAACTTTCTCTTTTCTTTCATCAAGGCATGGTAAGGCTCTCGTCAGGATACTGCAGGTCCGCTAACAAGGAGGTCAGTTATAGACGAGTAATCAAACATGGGGCAATATGAGTCAAAGCAGGCTTGTATGGATGCCTCACCAGCAGTCATGCAAGACATGACATATGCTGGAGTCAGGAAGGGTCAGATGTTCAGCGCCAATGTTAAAAAGACTTATGGAGGAGGGAAAAAAGACTCCTCCAAGCCCACATGTTTTAAATGTGGAAGGACGGGGCATATACAAAAGATATGACCAAGAAAAGATAAACAGGAGAGGTCAAGGAAAGGTCCTACTCCTGGTATCTGTCCTCGATGTGAGAAGGGGAGACATTCGAAAAGCGAATGCAGATCCAAGTTCCATAAGGATGGAACTGCTCTGACAAAAATAAAGGAGAAAATGTCAGAGAATGAGACAAAAAACTAAATGGGGGGCAACCTCTCAGCCCCGAAGCAGAAAGAGAGGACAAAAAGTGTATATTGGGAAATTTACTCAATCCTAAAGCTCCAAAATTTACTATCCATAATTTGCCTAGAGCCACTCCAGGAGGTGCTGCTCTGGACTTCTCAGTAAATAAAGATACTCCATCATGGGATGGAGTAACCTTAATCTCCAACTCTGTCCTAGGGACTTTACCTCAAGGCATGTAGGGGTTAATTATCGGCCTAAGACCTGCCACTGCCAGCTACAAAGCTGGGCAGTTGGAGCAACAATTTACAACACCCCCTCTCACCAGCTTCAGCCAGGGTCAGCTTCAGCCAGCTCTCAGAAACCAGAGGGATGGAGCCACTTCTAGTTTTAAAAATTATATTGTGTCCACTGATAAATTCTGAGTTTTTCTAGTTCTGACTTTTAAAATTATGGTTATGCTCTCTATATATGTTTAAATGTTTGAAAAGCAGGTACTGCGGTTATTTTGTCTTTGTCTCTGTGTTTTGTTTTTATATGCCGGCTATTTGTTTTTGATCTTTGATTTTGTTTTGTTCGCGAGGTCTAAAAAACTTGAAAGAGTTTCCAATCTATCTGGGGGACGCCCCAGTTTCTAAAAGAGGAGCCTTAAATTGCTCCCCTAATCTGGGTATTCTGGTTATTCCAAGCGAACAATGTTGGATTTTTGTGTTGTGTCTTTATGTGTGTATATGTTTATTTCTGGACTTCAATTGATGATATTTTAAAATCTGACTGACGATATTAATATTTTTGGACATGAGACAGTTTAAATCAACACCTCTAAGTTTGGTCCTGGACCATCAGAGTTAAATTCAATAAAACATTTTAAGGCTTATCAGGTATTTTAAGCAATAACTCCTGGGCAGTTTAACAAAAAACTTAAAGCAATTTCCAAACCCTTTAAAAAATTAAGAAAAGTTTTTGATGGGAGTTTTTCTGTTGTTAAAAAAAAAAATAGCTTGTCTAAAGCAAAAATGTTTGGTTAAGCCAGAAAAAGGAAGCTAAAAACCTAAAGGTATATACAATATTGCAAAAGGTTTATATATGCATAAAAGGCCAAAGGTTAAGTATAATTTAAAAAAAGAACTATAAAGTATGCTGTACTTCATTTAAAAGGATGATGGTTCTTTATGCAAAATGTTTTCTTATGCTCTTTTAAGGGGAAAGAATTCTGACTGATAGGCTTGGTATGGCTAAAATAATTCATAGAGTTTAAAATTTTTTTATACTATTCTGTTATGTGGATAGTTCTAAAACATGCATCTAAAAATATGCTAAAAATAGAGATTATAACATCCTATTTTATAGGATACAGTTTAAAATAAATAATAAAGGTAAACAAAGTTTTAATAAATATACTGGCTCTCAGATTTGCCAGAAATTTAATAAATATAACATTTTAACATATATAAGCTTATTATGACAGAGTCACAAACAGAGAGAGCTAATGATGGCTCAGCCGTTGGGAGCACTGGCTGCTCATCCAAAGGTCCTGAGTTCAATCCTTAGTAACCACATGGTGGCTCAAAACCATTTACAATGAGATCTAATGTTGCTATATATGCTTATAAAAAACAATTCCTATTTAAGTGTCTAACATATCTACATAAATAACAGAGTTATTTACAATATTGAATATGTTTTAAAGTTTTAGTAAATAATGTTTAAAAAGATAATACATATATAGCTCTGGCTTTTTCTAGGATAGAGACTACAAGTTAAATCTAAATATTTTGGGCTGACTAAAAAATAAACATATAATAAAGTTGAGGCTTGCAGTACTTATCCTCAATTTCAGCCTGTTTCTCATTTGGGAGTCAGTCCTAAAGGACTGGTTCCAAATCAGATCTAACAAATAAATATTGCTTATATTCTTAAATTTAAAAAATTAAAATATATACATATTTACATTAATATCTACTGTGGATTCATTTTGTTTTGCCACTCCTCAATCAAAAAAAAAATTGCAAAAAATGTTATTTCTCATTGTCTACAGGCTTTTAATGTTCTAAGAGTACCTAAACAATTCAAAACTAACAATGGAGTAAAAAAATGTATTTACAAATCTTTTAAAAGATTTGTCAACAGTTTTAAGTTTCTCATATAATTAAAATATCTTGCTATCCTCTAGGACAAGGCATGCTAGAGCATGCCCATTAAATAATTAAGATTTATTTACAAAAAACAAAGAAGGGGGAATCATTTCCCTAAACATCTAAATTTTCTAAAAAATTAGGATAAATATGATAAATTTACAGCAAATAGGTTTTGGCATACAAAAGCCAAAAAAACTTTTACTAAAATAAAAAAAAATCCTTTAACAAATTAATGACATAAACCTGACCCTATACTCATATGGGGACGAGGAGCTGTCTGTGTTTCCTTCATAGAAAAAGAATACAACTTGATGGCTACTGGAGCACCTGATGCAACAAGTGGATGAGGAGTTTTCTCCTGACAATGATGATGATGTCAAAGAAGATCTCTCCAGTCAAGATGACTACTTATGTGATGCCCTTAAGAAGAAATGCTGCTTTTATATAGATTATATTGGGATAGTAAGGGACAATATGGCTAAAAGAAAAGTTGGTTTTATAATTGGGTTTTAACCTCTCCTTGGTTCACCATCCTCCTTCCCTCAATTTTGGGACCCTTAATGGATTTCCTTCTATTCGTATAGATAAAAAGCTAAAAATTTAAGATAAATGCTTTGGAGTAAGCAGTTTTAGCCTTGGGACAAGATATGGTTAATATTAGGATGAGGATGGAGGCTCGATGCCATGCTGCCTTCTCATATATTTGTGTTACGACTTTACCATACAATGCTTCTGACCAATGAAAAAAGATAAAAAATCATTTACAAGGAGTTTGAAAAGATATGGATATTACTCATGATTTAGATAGTCTACAAAAAAAAAATATAACAGCTATTAGCAAGGCTCATTTGGATGAAGCAAGTTTGAGTTCTTTAGCTTCTGATTGAGAGTCAGAAATTAGAAATTTAAATCCTTTAAATTGGATTCATTATTTAGTGATGATAGGGGCCCTGATTTTATTATTTTTATTGGTTGTGCTCCTGTTTCCTTGTCTTTTTAAATTACTGCTCCACTCCATCCACGCTGTAGAGCGAGATTTGTTTGAATTGCGTCTTAAAAACAAGAAAGGGGGAGATGCTACACCCACGCCAATGTCGCCATAGTAGTATAAGCTACAGGGCAGGGGATATGATTTCCCCAGAAATAATGCCCCCTGGAAGGTCCCTGGCAAGCTCATCCCACTTGGAAAAGAGACGTGTTCTGAGATTTCTACGCTTCTTCAGTTGTGGCTCTGGGGCTGGAATAATGAATTCTTTGATCTTTCTTTGTGTCACCTAAAACAGCACAACTAACTTTATAAAGAAATTTATTAGTAGTAGATTGTTAAAGGCTTTAATAAAAATAAGTTTAAGGAAAGTAATGAATTAGATTTAGTATTAATAGGCATTAAGAATAGTAAAATAATAATAGGCTCCTTCTTAAGAAATAATAGCATGAGAGGTGCAGCTGGCGGGAGTTTCCCCCTCCCTTCAGTATCTTGTTCCTAAGGAAGATCATAAATCTTGGGCAGGACATATGGGAGGAGGGTTAACAAAGGTATAGTTAGATTTTGATATAGAGAGGGACTTTGGCAGGCATCTGACTTAGTTCCTGACTTTCCTCTTCATTGGTTAGCAATAATGAAACTATATTTGAGGTTTCTTTTCCTTTGTTTGCTCTGATCAAAAAGTTTTTAGGCCAAGATTATTTGTGGGTACTGCTTTATGTTTGACTGCATTTTGAGGTAAAATGTAAACTTTGTATTCTTGGTAAAAGTCTGAATGTTCTGGGAAGTATGCCAATTTTAAGGTGACTTTTGTGAAATCATTATAAAAATACTAGCTTGATTTCAGTAAAGTTGCAGCAGAGTCAAAACCATCAAGGTGTCTCTGTCTGTCAATTCTTCGCGGAAACCTTGTCTTCCTGTCTAAAGCCTTGTTCTCCCGCGAACGACGGGAGCCCAACTGGGCAGGTCCGTGGCATTCCAGCAATGTGATCCACCATATCAACAAACTGAAAAAAAAAATGTGGTAATCTTCTTAGATACTGAAAAAGCATTTAACAAAATCCAACCTCAATTTATATTTAAAGTATTGGAGATATCAGAAATAGAAAGCATATAGCCAACATCAAACTAAACAGAGAGAAATTTAAAGCAATCCCACTGAAATTGGGGACAAAGTAAGGCTGCCTACTCTCTCCAAAACTCTTCAACATAGTTCTGGAAGTCCTTGTGAAAGCAATAAGACAATGAGTGCCCCCTTAAAATTCTACATGGGAACTCCTAAAGCTCAAAAACACCTTTGTGACTGGATACAAAATTAACTCAAAAAATTAGTAGTCCTCCTGTATACAAAAGATAAAAGAGCTGAAAAAGAAATTGAGGAAACAAAAGATAATATATTATCTAACAAAGTCAACCTCCTAACCATTTCCAGACATTTCCTCACTGGGGACTAAATATGTAAATTAATGAGCTTCAAGGGGATTTGCAACTCAAAACATCCTGAAGTAGAAGTAGATGGGTGGACTCCTATGCAAAAAGAATAGTTATCCTGATAGTTTGTCATTTAATGTAATGATTAAAGTCCCAACAACTTCGAAGTACTAAAGAACTGGACTGACAATATTGTTTTTTTTTGAAGGGGGACTTGGAATGTTTCCATAATGGAGTATTATTCATCTAAGAAAATGACATTATATTTTCAGGCAAATTGTTGGAACAAGAAAAATCATTCTTAGTGAAGTTACTAAAATTCAAAAAGACAAATATGGTATGTATCACTATTAGGAGGTCTCCTAACATTGTGAGAAAAAGTTATTTGAACACAGGGAACTTCCCAGAGACTCATACTCCAACCAAGGACTATATTCATGGAGATAACCTAGAACCCCTGCACAGATGTAGCCCATGGCAGTTCAGTGTCCAAGTGGGTTACATAGTAATGGGAAGAGGGATTGCCTCTGACATTATCTGATTGGCCTGCTCTTTGATCAGGTGATACATAGAATAAGCATCACAGTGATATTTCCTGGAGAGACAGAAATCAGCATTTGAATGAACAATGGTAAATTATATCGATTACAAAATAATATTGTATAAACAATTTACATATATATAGATATATGTATAGATATATGTATATATATGTATGTATATATATATATACATATACATATATATATATGTATATATATATATATATAGTGTTTTGCTGACATGCTGAAAGAGGGCACCAGACCTCATTATATATGGTTGTAAGCTACCATGGGGTTACTGGAAATTGAAGAAAGACATCTGTAACAATAAACAATGCTCTAAACCTTTGAGCCGCATCTCCAACCCTAGGTCCAATTTTCTTTAGTTCACATTCCTTAAAATTTCTGTGTCATAATAGCATTGTGATGTTGTAATAATGTGTGATGTTATAATCCCATTGTGAAATCATAATACCATTGTGATGTCATAACACCATTGTGAAATCATAAAATCATTGGCATGTCATTATACTAATTTGATATAATAATATCATGGTAATGTCAAAATAACATTATGATGTCATAAAACCTTTTTAACATCATATAATTTTGATGCCATTATAGCATTGAGATTTTGTGACAACAATGTGATGTCATTATGATTGGGATGTCATAATAAAATTGTGATGTCTTAATACAAATGTGATGCTGTCATACCATTGTGGTGTAATACCATTGTGATATCATAATACTATTTTGATGCCATCATTGCATTGTCATATCATAATATCATGGTGATATTATAATACCATTGTGATGTCATCTTAGCATTGTAATGTCATAATATTGTGGTGTCACAAGACCATTGTGATCTCATAATACCATTATGATGTCATGAAAGCATTGTGATATCATCATAATTTTACGGGATGGTACTACCCTTTGAATGTCATAATAGCACTGTGATGTCATCAAAGCACTGTAAATAAATAGTAGTGTTGTGATGTCATCATCGTTTTGTGATGTCGTGATAGCATTGTGATGTAATGGTAGCACTGTGATGTTATAATAGCATTGGGATGTCATAATACCACTGTGATATTTTCATAGCATTTTGATGTCATAATACCATTGTGGTGTCATAATAGCATTTTGAAGTCAGAATACCGTTGTGATCTCGTAATACCATTGGGATATCATGCAATTGTGATGTAATAAAACAATTGGGATAACATAAAGCATTGAGATGTCATCATAGGATTGTGATGTCATAATTCAATTATGATATTATACCATATGATGTCATTATTGCATTGTGATTTCATCATAGCATAGAGATATCAAAATGTTTTGTGATGTCATGATTTCATTGTGATGTCCTCATAATTTTGTGATGTCAAAATACCATTGGGAAGTCATAATACCATTGTGATATCAAAACGCATTTTGATGCCAAATAACATTGTGATGTCATAATTTCATTTTGATATTATATGATATGATGTTGTATTGCATTGTGATGTCATCATAGCATGGTGATCTCAAATACGATTGTGATCTCATCATAGCATTGAGAAATCCTGATATCATTGTAAAGTCATACCTTTTTGAAGTCATAATAGCATTGTAATGTAATAATTCACTTGTGATGTCATAAGACAATCAGGTCATCATAGCATTGTGATTTAATAACATTGTGATTTCTTAATAACATTGTGATGTCAAGGTGACATTGTGATATTAATAGCATTGTGAAATCATCAGAGTATTGTGATGTCCTAATATAATTGTATACAGTCATACGTTTGTGAAGTCATAATAGCATTTTGATGTCATAATTCCATTGTGATGTCATACCACAATCATGTTGTCATCTTCTAACAGCATGGTGATGTCATAATACAAGTGAAGTCATAAAACCATTGTGATGGCATAAAACTGTGATGTCAAAATAGCATTGAGGTGACATCATGATGGCATTATAGCATTTTTTATGTTATAATTCCACTATGAGGTTATAATACCATTGTGATCTCACAATGCCATTGTGATATGATAATACTCATGTGATGTAAGGATAGCATTGAGATGTCATAATTGCATTGTTGTGTTATATTATTATTGTGATGTTATAATTCGATTGTGATATTATTCCATATGATGGCATAATAGCAGTGTGATATCCTAATAGCATTGTGAAGTCATAATAGCACTGAGATGTCATGACACCATTGTAATAACATAATACAAGTGAGATGTCAAAATAAAGTTGATGTCATAATAGCATTGTGATGTCATAATATCAATGTGATGTCATAATAGTATTGTGATCTCATAATATTATTGTGAAGTCATAATAGCGTATGAGTTAATAATACCATTGTTCATATACTCATAGGAATTTGTTCAGATTCTCAGTGCCAAGGCCATTAAAGAAAACTGAGTTCATCCTTACCACACCATGTCACCACCCCTAAGAAGAAGACATCAGTCCTGAAGAGCTCTATACTTCATCACCTTAATCACAGTTCTACTTATGTATTTATTTATTATGATGTGTTCACTTTGTATCCCTTCTGCTGTTCTCTCCTTTTTTCCTTCCAGTTCCACAAAGTCTCCTCCTTCTATCCCTATGCCCTTTCTGTAGTTCCTTGATAAGAGAGGTCCTCCTCCCACTTCTATCTGACACTAGCTTATCAGGTATCACCAAGGCTGGCTGCATCATCTTCCTGTGTGGCCTAATTCTCAGGACATTGTTCTCTTTGTGTCTTCAATTGCCTCTAATTATGACACCCATCTTGCGTCCTCTTCTGCAAGCTTCCCAGAAATCTGAGGTGAGGGTGAATTTCATAGTGAAATCCCATTTAGAGTTGGGTGTTTTAAGTTGGGTGCTTAATATCGGACTCTGGGTCTGTATATGCAATAGCATTTAATGCAGAAGGCAGCAGTTCTGTGGATGCAAGAACATGGCACTGATCTTACAGTTGAGGGTAGACAGCTACTTATTTTAATAACAACAGCCTGTGTACTTGAAAATTTCTGAGGATGGCCTTCCCCAACATCTCAATTAACAGCCACCAAATTCTCCTTCTGGAACACTAGGAAGGTCACAATAGGTGACATATTGGAACTTTATCCCCCACTTTTAAGAGACCATCTAATAAGTGAATACATATCATTTTTGTCTTTCAGCACAAATGAAATGTTACTTCACCCAGTATAATTTTTCCTGGTTCCATCCATTCACCTGAAAAATCTTGATGTCATTTTCTTTGCTGAATAATACTTTGTTATGGAAATATTCCACATTTTCCCCAAAGAAGATTGTCAGTCCTGTTCTTTATAACTTGGAAGTTGCTGGAACTTTAATTATTGTATTGAATGACAAACTATGTTCTTTTAGTCTAGAAGTCCCTCTATCATCTTTCACTTCCTGGTGATTTGAATTGCATTGTCCTCTTGAAGCTCTCTATTTACATATAGAGTCCCCACTGACTAAATGTATGTGAAGCGTTAGGATTTATGGCCACGTTAAATAATATAATTCCTATTGAGGTTATATTATAGGAAGGTGTGCTTTGAGGTTGATGTTCCAGTGAAATTGACCAGACATAATGGATTCTTTGTCTCTCAATTTCTCTATATCTGTCACTTTAAATTTTGTTTCTATCAGTGTTGTAATCTCTATTTCTAAATCTTTCTCTCTGCTCTATCTCTCTTGCCTCTATCAGTCTCCCTCTCTCTTCATTGCCACATGTGATTCAATATGAAAATCTCTCAGTTCTTCTCAAGTTCTCTGTCAAAATATAAGCAAGGTCCTAATTAAAAGCTTTGGTTCAAAGAGTTGCCTTGGTCAGGGAGTATTTTCCCAGTAAGTAATTCACTGAAGACACATATGTTTATTTAACAAGTAATAATGGAATCTGTGATAATGTGTAACTCACTTGTCAAGGGAACGCGACTTTATTAATGACCAGTTGAAAGAAATATGTTACAATATTACTGAACTAAGTGTCTTGGACACAGTAATTGTCATCTCTTGGTGGTGTGCTTTCAGCTGCCCAGATTGAGGCATGTAGGGCTTCTCAGGCTTTCTCTCAAGCAGGCCATCCGCTTGGGCCTCTTACTGGCTCTCACCTTCTTCATGACATCATTCTCCTTCTCAGCCAATCAGCAGATGATAGAAGATTGAGGTTTCCATTGAATGAAGTAAACAAACTTTCTTCAGTGTCCAGTACATCTGATCCTGTGCACACCTCACTTTTTTGGTGAAACCCAAGCCTTAATTTCATCCCTTTATCAGATCCCACACATTTACTCCCGTTAACCTCTGTGGCAATGTCAGGTAGGAAATGAACCTTTAATGTTTATTTAATTGGACAGCTTCCTAAGTAGGGAAGCTTCAAAGTGATATGGGATTAAGGTGAATATATGGAATGAATGAAAAGGTGGTCTCATAAAGTGGTCTTGGATCCCAAATTTCCTATCTTGTGACTTAGAACTGAGCAGTTACTCGTGTACTCAATAAATGTACCATCATATTCTTATTGATATTATAGGATACCAGGAATTAAGGTTTGGTGGGATATTGACTCTTTAAAAGCAGGGAAAAAGAAAAAGAAAAAAAAAACTTAAATTCAAAAATTTCTACTTGAATTATTGGCTGTGTTTCATTAAAAAAAATCATTAATTTTAGTTTAGGATTAGGACAGAATTTCTAAAATGGCCCAATATATGTTTCTATCATTTTTCATTCTGCGTGTGGGTAAAACTAATTAGCAGTTAATGCTGGGTCACCAATAGTGCATTAGTGTCTCATGAAGGAGAGAAATAAAAGCACTTCCCTTTGTAGTAATTAAAAAAAAAAGAGCAGGTGAAAGAGAAGGAAAACAGGGATTCATTTGGCTGAAATAAAGAAAGATCTGTGAGTATAAAAGGAGAGCTAACAGGCAATAAATTCTTTAACAGCCTGTGCTGTTCCACACTAGTTTTTCCAACCCTCTATGAACAGGTTTGCTTGGGTGACCTGGCTGGATTGGCAGCTGTGTCCTACTCAGGGGTCAGTGAGGAACTGTGCTGGTCCTGGGGTTTAAAGTTCAAACTTGCCTTCAGGACAGAGAAATGTGTACATGTTATATGTCTAGAACAGAAGAGCAGCTGTGTTTCTTGCTGAGTTCCTCCAGACAAACACTCTAAACATAGTGTTAGTACCAGGACTGCTTGTTGTTCAGAGATGCCACCTGAGCTCATGATGTCTGAGGTAGCTGGGTAACCACTAGTTGATGTCTAGGATTCTCTGCTACATAATGAGTTCCTGGAAAGCATGCCATACAAAGTCAAACTCTGTCCTCCATTAGTGGAATCTTTTCTCCATGTTAAAAGTCATTGTAAAAGTTGTCAACATATTTTTCTTTTGTGTGGGAATTTCATATAATATACATTACAATCATTTTCTATTGCTCCCATTCTTTTGATTATGTTGGAATTTCATACAAATAATATTACACTACATATACATTGCTCCCAGGTTCAAATTCCTATACATGTGTCACACTAAAATATTTTTTCTTTAAAATACATCACTTGAAGATTATGTCTTTCATATATTCATTGAAATATGATCAGAGTCTTAGTGGCAAGTCCTTAAAAAAAACTGAGTTTATCCTTTTTGCAATCTGCCACTACCCCCAAGAAGAAGGTATCAGTCCTGTAGAACTCTTTATTTTATCACGTTGATGACTGTTCTTCTTATGTGATTATTAAATTTTGTTCATTTTATATCACGTCTGCTGCTGCCTACTCCCTCTTATCATTCCAGTCCAACCCACTCTCTTTATTCTACCACTATTCCTGTTCTCTAGTTCCCTGATAGTGGAGGCACTCCTCCCCCTTCTCTCTGAACCTAGCTTATCGGGTTTCATCAAGGTTTGCTGTATCATCTTCCTTTGTGGCCTGATTATCAGGACATTGTTCTCTTTGTGTCTTCAATGCTCTCTACTTATGGCACTCTTCCTGCCTCCTCTACTGGAGGTTTCCCAGAGCTTTGAGGGGACAGAGAATTTCATAGAGTAATCCCATTTAGAGCTGGGTTTTAAGGTCTGTATAATAAAGGACCATGAGTCTCTGTATACAATCCCATTTGATGCAGAAGGCAGCATCTCTGTGGGTACAAGATCATGGCACTGATCTCTCAGTTGAGGGCAGAGAGCAGCATATTTTAATAAAATCAGCCTGGGTTGTTTGAATTTACTTAGGATGCCTGGCCCAAAAACTCAATTAACTGTCACCCATTCCCCTTAATAGAACATGGTTTGGTCTCAATAGATGGCCCATTGGTACTTTATCACATAGTATTAGGAGACCACCTAATAAGTGAATACATACCATAATTTTCTTTCTATATTTTAGTTACTTTACCCAGGATGATTTTTTTTGGTTCCATCCTTTTGCCAGAAAATATAATATTTTCTTAGCTGAAGAATCCTCCATTATGGAAATATTCCAAATTTTCTACAAAGGATATTGTCAGTCCTGTTCTTTAGTCCTTGGAAGTTGCTGGGACTTTAATCATTGTATTGAATGAAACACTATCTAAATAACTATTTCCTTTTAGCCTCCATCTTTTTAGACTTCTTGGTGATTTGACTTGCATTGTCCTCTTGAAGCTCATCTATTTACATATGGAGTCCCCAGCAAGGAAATATCTGGGAAGTGTTGGAGGTATGGCCTTTTTAGATAATATAATTCCTATTGGCGATATATTGTAGGAGAGTATGCTTTGAGTATCTTATGTCAGTGAAAGTGACCTGACAAAATTGAGTCCCTATCTCTTGGTCTTTATAACTTTAAATCTTTGTTTCTGTTGATCTCGGTTCTCTCTATTTCTGAATATTCTCTCTAGCACTTACTCTCTCTGTTTCTCTCAGTGTTGTTCTCTTGGCCTGCTGCTTTGGGTTTAGTATAAAACCTCTCACTTCTGGTGAAGGACTACAACAAGATGTCTGCTGTCTGACATAACATCATGGATCATCTCTCTAAAAATTAAGCAAGGTCCCAATTAACAACTTTTAATTTAAATATTTGCCTTTGCATTTTCAAAGTAAGTAATTCACTGAGAGGACATATCTGTGAATTTAACAAAATATAAAGGAATCTGTGATAATATGAAGCTCACATATCAAGGCCCCCTGAATGTTTAATGAACACTTGAATGAAATATATGATTATTTTCCTTAACACAGGAACTGTCATCTCTGAATCGTGTGCTTTCAGCTGCCCAATTTGAGGCAGATCTGCTCAGCCTTTCTGTCAAGCAGTCTGTCCACTTGGCCCTTTTAATAACTGGCTCCAAAAACTCCTACAGGCTTTCATCTGTTTCTTGACATCATTCTCCCTGTCAGCCAATCAGCACCTGAGAAAATCTTGGTTTCCATGGAGATGAGTGAACAGACTTTGCTCAATGTCCAGTATCTTGTGCACACATGACTTTTTCTTCTGAAACCCAGCAAGTCATTATCTCATCACTTTATCCAGATTCCACACCTTAACAAATCCTGTTTAGCTCTATGACACTCAGGTAGGAAATGAAACTTTAATCTTACTTTATTTAATTGGGCAGCTTCCTAAGTAGGGAAGCTTCAAAGTGATATGGGATTAGGGGGAATGTACTGAATGACAAGGTGGTGGTCTACTGTGGTCTTGGATCTGAAATATCCTAATTTGTGACTTTGACCTGAGCATTTACTGGCATACTCACTTAATGGACTTTCATATTTTATTGATATAATAATTTGGCAGGGTATAGGTTTCCCTGGGTTATTTAGTCTTTAACAGCAGGGAAAGAAAATGAAACCAGACAATTCCTGGGACTGGTATGGCTGAAACAGAGAAAGAGATTGAGTGTAAAAAGAGAATTGAAGGGCAATAAAATCTTTGACAGCTGTGCTTTACCTCACTTGTTTTGACAACCCTCTTCGATCAGGCTTGTCTTGGCTGACCTGGCTAGATGTGCAATTGTGTCCTACTCAGTGGTCTTGAGGAACACTCCTTGTCTTGGGGATTTCACTTAAAAATTTTTCTTCAGGGCAAAAAATGTGTCAGTCTTATATGCCTAGGATCCAAGAGCAGCTGTGTTCCTGCTGTGGTCTCTAGACAAATCCTCTAAACATTGTGTTCATGACAGGACTGCTTGTTCAGAGGTGCCACCTGAGCTCATGATGTCTGAGGTAGCTGAGTAACCACTGGTTCATTGTTAGGATTCTCTGCTACATAAAGAGTTCCTGGAAAGCATGCCTTACAAAGTCAAACTCCGACATTTTTAGCAGAATCTTTTCTTCAAGTTAATGTCATTATTAAAGTAGTCAACATATTATTTTTATTGCTTTTGTAGGAATTTCATTTAATATACATTAGAATTCTTTTCCATTGCTTCCAGGTACAAATAGTTTCCCATGTCTGTTAGGAAATGTGCGTCTGTGAAGATTACAGGATGGGTTCACAAATCACACCATGAGACCATTTCCACATGGGAGGTTTATTAGGAGAAGGGAAAAGGGCTCACAGAGAGACAAGGTGGAAGACAGAGGGGGGCTCCAGGAGTTCTCTTATTTGGTGACCCAGGGCATGTGAAGGTGGTTCCAGGTGGTCAGCAGGTGGTCTAGTGCTTTCTGCCTGATAACTGATTTGTCAGGTCCCTTGGGGCTGGCCAGAGAGATGCCTGCTTACTGATCCCAACATTCCTCCCTTTTTGGTTTGTTAAAAAGTGAATAGTCAGAAAGGGGTGATGATGAGGAAATGGCACAGGGACAACTTTTGCTCTTCAAGCTACTTCCTGCTGGTTAGGGGCATTGTCCTTCTCGGGGTACAGCTGGTCCCCACTATCAGTGTCATAGTCATCTGTCTCTGTAGGTAGCAGTTGATAATCCTGTAAGAGTAACTGATTAATGGTTTGGTTAGAGATTTTTTGCATTTGTTGTTGGGAGAATGTAAAGAGGAAGTTAATTAAGCAGGGGGCACAAAGCAAAAGCAGAAAGACTAACACACAAGAGCTGAGACAATTCCATACGGGATTCAGAAAGGCTCAAGAGCTAGATGCCTCCAGCAATTCCTTTCATTTTTGTAAGTCTGTCCGGAGTTCCTGGATATTGTCCTTTACTATACCTGACTGGTTGACATAAAAATAGCACTCTTCCTGGAGGAAGAGGCAATGGCCACCTTTTATTTTTTTAGCTGTGAGGAGATCCAATCCACATCAGTTTTGAGTACTACTGCTGCCAGTGAGTCAATCTATCCTTGGAGCATTAGTCTTGTCTGAGCCACTTTTTGGAGGTCCTGGATGAACTAGAAAGAAAGCTGATAATACAAAGCTAGTGAGGTGGCGAATCCTGCTGTTCTGGTCCCTAGAGATGCTGTCATTCCTGCAGCAGCCAGCAGGGGTAGGATTTGAATTGCCCTCTTCTCCTGCTGGGCAGCTTTTGAGTCCACAACCAGGACTGGTAGGGGCTCTCTTTTGTTTATCACCTCCAGCTCAGGGAAGAGGAGTACAGAGCACAAACTCCTGACAAATAAGCAGGCAGACAATGGTAGACATGAGAGCCACAAAGAATTGAGATATTATTGGCAGTAGGACATTGGGGTTGAGATGAAGTTTCAAGGATTACAGACTAAGGAACTTAGCATTCCTACAAAGTGTGTCCCAGATGCCTTGAAACTACTTGCCATGCCAAAGAGGGTGATATGAGAAAGGTAGGGGGTTGTGACAAAATCAGAGTCAGGGTAGTTAGTAAATGGTGAATTGAGGTTGCTTGACATAGTCACTGCAGAGGCAGTCAGTGATACCTCTGACTTGGTCCTCTGTGGTATACAGAGCCAGCATGCTTTAAAATGGCCCATTTGGGTCACATTAAGAAGCGTGTAGGATGAGGTCAGAGTCTAAAGTAGGAGATTAAATGACAGGTTTGTGTTATTCATGAGAGGGGATATTAGAGAGGTAATAATCTTAGAGGAGTGTTTAATTATCTTTCCTAATTCTCCCATTCCCAGATTTTGGGTAATTGGGGCATATTTTCTCTGGATATTGATAGTACTTATTGGTAGATTGGATGTGTAGTGGTGGTAGAGTTTTCCAAGGATGCCTGCTTCCCATCTGGCATCCCACAGGTCTTGGATGTATAAGTAGAGGTCTTTTTATACAGGTGAATGAGCTTCTTCTGTGCTGATGAGTGGATTTGGCAAGACCAGTATGGGTAGCCTCCATACCTGTCAGGTTAATTTTTGCAATAATCCTTTGTTTGGTAAAAGAGAAAGCAAACAAAAATTCTATCAAATAAGAGGGGAGGGATAGAAGAGGGGTGCGGCTATCTCAATTGGCTCCCGACAGCCTCCCATAGACCAATTTGTCGACCCTATTTGGAGAGATTGTTTATTATGAATGATGGTTTCTTGAACTTCAAATCTCCATACGTAGGGATGACCTTTAACAGAAATACTCAAGAGAGAGAGGAGAAAAAGTACATATCCAATCCAGTAGAGTCGAACACTGCTCCTGTGGTGAGGCCTCATTCTTCTGGAACTGGAGACAGGGTGGTTGATTTTGGCATCTTTTGGAGCTTGAGGGAGCATGTTCCTGTTGGAGTTGATATGTAGGAAGGGGCATTATCTTGAGGAGAGGTTGTAAAAGGCTTAGGGTGGGATAGTTGAATCCAGTGAGGGAAGCCTTCAAGTTTAACAGCTGTGGGCGGTCACAAAAATCAACTTGAAAGGGCCCTGCCACTTTGAGAAACAGTTGGGGAAATTTGGTTTAGAGGGGAGAGAAGGACCTGGTCCCCAATGTTAATAGGAGATGGACAGGGGTTAGTGTATGGCCAAGGTAAATAGTGGTCAGTAAAGACCCATAGAAGGGAACAGAGATCACAGAGTAAGGGAGTAAGTAGGTGGTCAGGGAGAGGAGAGGATTTAGTTGAAAGGAGTTAGGACTGGTCTCCCATACATGAGCTCAAAAGGTGAAATAGACAGAGGTGTTTTTTTTTTTTTTTTTTTTTTTTTTTTTTTTTTGTGTGTGTGGAGAGCTCGCAGCCTGAAAAGCCAAGGGGAGGAGTTTTACCCAATCAAGGTGAAGCTCTTGTGATCTTTAACAAGAATGTTTTTTAGAGATCAATTAGTTAGTTCTATCTTTCCTGAGGACTGGAGATGGTATGGAATATGAAAATACAAAAGAATGTTAAGGGCTTTAGATAAGGTCTGGGAAATCAGAGAAGTGAACTCAGGGCCATTATCTGACTGAAGGGAGGTAGGAATTCCAAAACATGGGATAATCTCACGGAGAAGGAGATCAAAAACTGACTGAGCTCTTTTGTTAGTAATGGGGTATTATCCTCCACCCATCTTGAGAATATGTCCAAAAAAACCAGGAGGTACCAAACACGTTTGACTGCTGGCATGTGGGTAAAATCAAGTTGCCAGTTAAGTCCCAGTGAGAGAGCCTCTAGCTTGGTGGGTAGGGCAAAGGGGGTACAATATCCTGAGTTAAGATCTGAGGTCTGGCCGATCTTACAAGAAGTAGTAATGGTCTTTAGGAAGCATTAAGTCCTCAGATGTAGGCTGCAGGTGAGCTCTAACGAAGTTAAACAAAGCTTGACTGTTAGGATGGAAGAGCTGGTGCAGATAGGGCAGGATTTACGAGTTTCAGGAAATGGCAGGGTTGTGGGTTGCAGTGTGAGGATGTTTTGTGGTGGGAGGGGGGAAGCTGGGCCTTTTAGGGCTGCAGCCTTAGCTGCCTCATCAGCCCAGCCATTCCCTTTGGAAACTATGGAATAGTCCATCTGGTGGGAATGGCAGTGGACTACTCCAATGGCTGTGGGAAGGTGGGAGGTTTCTAGCATTGCCATAATTTGGCCTGCATTGGTTACTGATCCTCCCTTTGCTAAGCAACCCACACTCTCTCCAGATGGCAGCCTGGGAGAGAAGAATATGAAAAGCATATTTAAAGTCTGTATAAATATTGAAGTATTATCCCTGAACTAATTGGAAAGCTCAGGTAAGACCTATTAGTTCGGCCTGTTGATTAGTGGTGTGAGCAGGGAGAGCTTGTGCTTCAACCACTTTAGTATCTGACACTATGTCATAATCTACTTTTGAGCTCCCTCATGTACAAAGGAGCTGCCATATGTGTACCAGGTAGAGGCAGCCTTCAGCAATGTGCCCTACTGTCTATGAGGGGTTGGGCAATAGTTTCTCTAAAGTTTCAGTGTAAGAGTGAGATGAGGAATAGTCAGAGTTAGGTCGAGGAGGAAGGCTTGAAATATTAGGAGGTGGGCATGTTTGGAAAATGAGGGTAGAGTCTTCTATTAGTGCCACTGGGAGGAAAAGGACCCTGGAAGGAGGTAAAGTTTCTAAGTCTTTGTATGTTAAAAGGTGAGACAGATTGTGAGAAGAGAAGACAGTAATAGGTGACCTGAAAGTTAGTATTCTTGACTCACGAATAAGGAGCTCTGCAGCCTCTAGGACAGGAATACAGGGTGCCCATCCCTGTATTTTCAAGTCTAATTTTTTTTTGATAGATATGCTACAGGTGCAAAGGAGGGTCCCATTGGTAGCCCAGAGCTCCAAGTGCATATCCCTCTTTTTGTGTTACATAGAGGGAGAAGGGATGAGTACAGTCTGGAATAGGCCAGGGCCTCAAGAAGAGCCTGTTGGAGCCTCCCAAAGGGCTTAGTAGCAGGTTTTAGCAGGGGTTCATGCAAAGGGCCTAAGGCTGCCTCATATAAGGGGTGGGCAAGAAGGGAAAAGGAGGGGACCCAGGATCATAAGAAACCAGCCATTCCGAGAAATGGTGATATTTCTTCTTTATTAGAGGGAACTGCCAGTGACTCTATTAGGTCTTTTCTGTCTAGAGTGATGCCCTTGTGGGTTGTAGTTATTGTTAATCCCAGGTAAGTGACCTCAGGAGTGGATAGTTGGACCTTGGATAGGAAATTTAGAAGAGCAGAAGTGTTAGTTTGGCTAACTTGTAGGGATGGGCTACAGAGGAGAAGCTCATCTACATACTGTATAAATTTAGATTTAGGGAGAGATAAGGAGAGTATATCAGAGACTAGGACCTGACCAAAAAGATGAGGGCTGTCCCAGAATCCCTGGGGTAAAACAGTCCAGGTGAGCTGAGTAGAGACCAGGGTGTCAGGGTCAGTCCAGTTGAAGGCAAAGATATTTTGTGACCGGGTGTCTAAGGGAATAGAGAAAAATGCATCCTTAAGACCCAGAACTAAGAAATGGGAAGTGCCTGAGTGGATAGTGGAGAGGAGGGTATAAGGGTTAGCTACAACAGGGTTAAGAGTAATGACTGCAGAATTTAGTAGGCAGAGATCTTGAATGAGGCAAAAGGTCCATTGGGCTTTTTAACTGCGAGGATGGGGGTGTTAAAAGGAGAGGAAGTGGGGAAGAGGAGTTTTTTTCTTAGAAGGTCAGAGATAATAGGCTTAAATCCCCTAAGACTCTTAAGAGAAAGAGGGCATTGAGCCTGAACAATATACTGGGTGGGGTCCCATATTTGAATGGCTACAGAGGAATGGTGCCTAGCTATGGAGGGGTTTTGGATATCCCAGACTTGGGGGTCCACTTGAGAGGCTGGTAAGGGAAGTGACGTGTTAGAACTGGTAGGTAAGGTGGCTAGGAGGAGAAGGAGAGAGGATTCTGGCAAGCTTGGTGTCAAGAGGATGAGTGGAGCAAAAGAAATAGAAGCTCCTAGTTTGGCTAAAAATTCCCTTCCCATTAGGGGAACTAGACAGGCTGGCATTACTAAAAAGGAATGAGTCTAGGGAACTCCACTAAAAATACAATTAAGTGGTGGAGTCTGGCAAGGCTGGCAAGGCTGTCCCCCTCTCCCGACAATAGATGAACTACAAGGAGAGATTGGTCCCCAGTACTCCATTGGGACTGAGTAAGTGGCTCTGGTGTCCAAAAGGAAGGAGATGGCTCACCCTGATACCATGATAATTACATGCAGCTCCCTGTTAGTGATGACAGTGGTTGGGTCAAGGGAACCTGGGCACTTTCAGTCATCCATAGTCAGGCCTAGAATTGGCCAGAGGGCAATCTGGGAGTGATGCTCTCATATCATGGGAGAAAAAGTGTCAGGCAACACCCCAATGTCCCTCTTGGTGGCATTTTAGACATGGCCTTGGTGGCTTTTGGGGGTTAGAGCAAGCTCTGGCCCAGTGACCATTTTGACCACATTTGAAACAGGGACCCAGTGGTCCTCGTGCCTTAGAAGGCAAGGGAGCCTGGGTAGTAGCCAAGACTGGTCAAATGGCCTGGGCCAGCATTTGGTATTTTTGTCTGTGGGCTTTTTCATCTCTCCTGTGGAACACCTTAAAGGCCAGTGCTAAGACTTCTGTCTGCAGAGTCAGAGATCCCCTCTCCAAGGATTTAGACTTAGCCCTGATGTTGGGGTAACTTTGGGAGAAAAATAATAGTTCATCAGGAGTTGTCAGCCCTCAGTACTTTCAGGGTCTAGATTAATGTGTTGTAAGAAAGCCTTTGTAAGGCGCTCTAGGAATTGAGACAGAATTTTATTTTTGTCATAAATGACCTCCTGGAGTTTTTCATAATTAACTGGCTTAAGGGCAGCCCTGTGGAGACCAGCTAGAAGGCAGGTTGTAAACTGATCCCCAGCTAGAATGCCTCCCCGGATATTGTAATTCCAATGTCGATCCTGGTTGGGTACTGCCTCAGCTCTGACAGGGTGTGAAGTATTTGTTTGGTGAATCTCATCTGCATGCTTTCTAGCCTATTCCCAAACTCACCTGTGTTCCTCAGATAATAGGTTATTGGAAAGCATCATATGAATAACATGGAAGGTGAGCCTATAAGATTGAGTGAGATATTGAAATTCTTTAATGAAGATAGAAGGATTAGAAGTATAGAATCCTAACTCTTTTCTACTTGAGAAATTTAAGTTAATGAGAAGGGAACATGCACCCTAATTAAGCCGTCTATACCTGCCACTTCCCTCAAGGGAAGGATAGAGCGTGGCTTATGTTGAGAAGAGGTATCAAACTTTGATATAGAGTGGGAATGGATTGTAGGTGGGCTGATTGTTGGTTGGGTGAAAGTGGGTGCCAGAGTGAGGCAAGTAGAATAGTCTACTGCTGGAGAAGGGAGTGAGGGTTTTGGAGAAACTGAAGGAGAGGAAGAGAGAGTAGAAGGGGAAGGGGAAGTATCAGGAGGTTGAGAGCATTCTGGAGGAGCAGGAGGGGGAGAGGCTGGGGTAGGCACTGGAGGTTGTTAGGATTCTGGAGGAGCAGGAAGGGGAGAGAATGGGGTTGGCACCTGAGGTTGTGAGGATTCTGGAGAGACTAGAGGTTGACTGTGGCGGGGTGGAGCTTCATCCGCTGGGTCAAAGGTAGGGAACTCCTCAGGTTGAGATTTTATGATTAGGAGGAGTTGAATGGGAAAACAGAAGGAGCAGAGAGGAGGTTTCCAGAGGAAAAGAAAGAAAGCTTGAATGTAGGGTACATCCGTCCTTTACCAGATTGTTGACAGTAATTAAGAAGATCCCGTAAAATATTGGGATTTAATGTGCCATTAATCAGTCAATTTGGACCCTTACCTAAAGAATATGTAGGCCAAATCTTATTACAGAGGCTTATGAGTTTGGAAGTTTTTAACTGTGGTTGCAAGCCAAAGTCATAAAATTCTCCAGAAGACATCCCAGTGGAGAGAATGAAGTGACTGGCTGTGTCTGGGCGTTCCCCATTGGGAGGTGAGAGCGACGTGACCTTCTAAAAGCATCCCAAAAGAAGGTGAGACTCTAACAAGAATTGTCCTTCTTGATCCGTCAGCTTTTGGCCAGGGACCTGGGCACAATGCCAGAAGCCAAAGCTAAGAGCACATGGCTGCCTAGCTAGGTCTTCCCATGAGCTAGCAAGTCAAGAAACAATTTGAGAAAGAGAGTTGAGTGAGCGAGACAGGGGGAGAAGAGACTGTGTGCAATAGAGAGAGCTCTCCCAGGGGAAACTGAGTCCCTAATAGAGATGGGGTCTAGCAATAGGGATCAACTGTGGCCAGTAAAGGCTGTGGTTGGGGTTCCCCTGCTTCAGAAAGCAGAGGGAAGGTGCCATACACTCAACGGTCACTCTTTCCCAGAGAAAGGTTTATGCTGACCATAAGGGAAACTCACTAATCCTTCCGGTGTTGGATGCCTCGGTAGGAGCTGGTAGCCTGAAAGTGGAGATCTTGGGTGGATTTGGAGCAAAATAGGTCTCCAGCAACCCGGCAAGGTGACTGCACTCCTGCTCGGTGTGCTCACTGGAGGGAATCTATTCTGGTCAAAATGTTGGGAAATGTGGATCTGTGACAAATTATACCACAAGACCGGTTCCATGTGGGAGTTTTATTAGAGGAAGGGAAAGGGGGTCACAGAGAGAAGAGGTGGAAGGGGGGGGACTCCAAAAGTTCTCTTACATGGTGACCCAGGGCATTTGCAGGTAGTTTTAGGTGATCAGCATGTGATCTGGTGGCTTAACTAATGCCGGATAACCCGTTTGTCAGGTCCCTTGGGGCTGGCCGTAGAGATGCCTACTTAATGATCCCAACAATGTGTCTAATATTTTTTTTCTTTAAAATGCATAAAGTGAATTATGTGTTGTTCATATACTCATTGGAACATGCTCAGTCTCCATATCAAGTCCCTTAAAGAAATGAGAATTCATCTTTGCCTCACCCTGGTACTGTACACCCCCAATAAGAAGCCATCAGTCCTGAAGAGCTCTATACTTCATCAACTTAATCACAGTTTTTCTTATGTATTTATTTATTATGATTTGTTCACTTTGTATCCCCTCCGATGCCCACTCCCTCTTCTCCTTCCAGTCCCACCCACCTTCCTTCTTCTAACGTTATGCCCTTTCTCTAGTTCCCTGATTGGGGAGGTCCTCCTCCCCCTTCCATCTGACACTAGCTTATCATATCTTATCAAGTCTAGCTGAATAATCTTCCTCTGTGCATGATTCTCAGGGCATTGTTATACTTTTGTCTTAATTCCATCTAAGCCCAGGAGTTCATGTCAGAAACAATGCCTGTCCCCCTGACTAGGGAACCCACTTGGATACTGAGCTACTATGGGCTATGTCTGAGCAGAGGTTGTAGATTATATCAATGCTAGGTCCTTGGTTGGATAAACAGTGTCATTGAAGACCCCTGTGCTCAGATATATTTGGACCTTGTGGGGCTCCCTGTGTCCTCTAGGATTGCTCTAAAGTTAGGATTCACATTGTTTTAAGTTTATGTAAAGAGAATAACGTTACACTGCTCTGAAAAATGCCTTATCCTTTTAAATGTGAGACATTTTCACAAGAAAAAATGTTGATCATGCCTGTGTAAAAAAGACACAAGAGGTTTAAAGATGTCAAAGTATATGCCAACCTAGTTTAATCCTAAAAACTCAAAAGCTATTTCATGTAATTAAAAAACAAAACTGTCAATCCTATATCAAAAAAGGGGAAGTAAAAGATAGCCAAAACCAATGTAAAAATCCAGGTACAAGATGCCTAGGAAATACTTAACACTAAGTATAAAACAGTTTATATGCTAATGCTAAGAGAGTTTAAATAAAGTTCAGCTATAAAGGCATAACTGTCTACTCTGTATGAAAATGCAACAAGCCAAAATAATAGACACTATCAATGTAAAGTTTATGTACATGATGCCTAGGATATACTTAAATGCTAAGGGTAAGGGAGTTTACATGCTAATGCTAATGGAGTTTATATAAAATTTGGCTGTAAAGCCATAACTGCTCAGTCTGTATAAAAAAAGGGCAAGCCAAAAAATAGCCAATATTAATGTAAAGCCCAGGTACAAGATGCCTAGGGTATGCTTAAATGCTAAGGGTAAGAGGGAATTTAAATAAAGTTTGGCTATAAAGGTATAACTACTCATTCTATAAAAACAAGGGAATAGGACAAGTAGCTACAACATATATAAAAATCTAGAGCTAACCCTCTAAATAGGTACAAGGTACCTGTGGTATGCCTACATTCTAAATTTAAAAGTAGGTTATATAAAGTTTACTTAAAAATGCATTTTCTATTGCTCAAGGCAACCAACTTGTCTCTCTAATGGGAGGCTTCTCTGGGGAAATAGGCAGCAACATGGCCAAACAGGACAGGCAAACAAGAGCCCAAAAAGATATTTTAATCTCTCCAAACTTGTTTTGATTTCAACGTAATAATGATTTTATGTTCAATAATAATGGTAACATATTGACCTGATCTCTTTACTTGAGAACAACTCTAAAACTGAGACACTAAATATGTCTACAGCTAAAAACTTCAACAATACTTGGCCAATAATTCCTTCGCTGAAATATCCTCAAAATGTATTATGCTAACCTTTTAAGTTACATAGATAAATTGGCTTACAGTTTAGATTCATCCTGCACATCTCATATATTTTAATTTTAAAACTCTATCAGCAGGCTTTTGAGAAATTATATGTTTGCATAGCAAAAGAACTGGACATCAGAGATGCTGGATCAAACCTAACAGAATCATTCTTCAGCATGCTGAGACATTGACACATCTGTTTCAGCATCTTCTGTGTTCCATCATTCTACTTGTTCCTGCCTACAATTGCTGTTTCTCATCAAAGTCTCAAAAACACTTTGAAGACAGCTACAAAATTTAATTGATCCAGCATTTTAGACTGTTCCAAAGAGGACTTTTATTAAGCCTGAATATTCTCAACATTCAAAGACTGGACCACAAATGTTATTGCTTGCTTAATTAAATGTTTTTTCCCAATTTTATTTGGGCCCCTTTCAGGATTTCTACATGTCCAAAATGTCAGCTAGAAGAAATTTGTGAGAACTGCATCCGATTTTCCTTAGTTAGTTAGGTTTTGGTTGTTTGCTATGGCTATGAAATCAAAGTGAAACAAGGAATATATAGGGATAAGTAGGAATGGAAAAGAAGGTAGATTATTGAATCTACTCAACTTGGGGTTTTTTGGTTATTCTCAAATTAGGTTAATTTTAACTCTAGTATAGGATTTTGCATATTGATTCAAAAATAGGTCTATTTTTGATACATTGGTATAAGATTTAGCATATTGATACAAATTGAAGGTTACTTCCAATACTTTTAAACTGCTATTAAAAACTGGTTAGGGTATTAGGTAATGCAAGTTATTTGCTGGTTATTGAATCCATAGTCATGTCATACACTAGTCTACTTTATCACAGGATTATACGTCCTAGGTTTAACAGATACATATGATTTTGTAGACAGATCTATTAATTATATAAAGATAGGAAGTCTTCAAAAACTTAAGAGACCTACAGAATGTGGCATTTAAAAATATTTTTATTTTAAAGATTCATTGACAATGAGACAGGTCATCTACTGGCAGCACCCTGTCTGCCTGAAAGAAGACAATGAGCATTGAAGAACCTTCATATAGACATGGCCTCAAAGGTGGCAATAGAGCCACTTGGGTAAAGAAAATACCCTCACTTCTCGACAGATAAATTCTGCCAAAAATGGGCAAGATAATACAGGATAAGTCGACTGATGAACTCTGCCAAGAAAGTGTAAGCAAGTCCTAAGTAGTTCCAGTTTTACATATATGTCTGTCAAATATTCTGAGCCATAAGGCTGAAAATGATGCTCCAACTTTATAGAGAGTTATGGGTTAGTGTTCAGGTAGCAAACTCAGCTATTTTGGATTAACAACAGCTTTACTAAAAGGTGAATCGTATATATTATTAGATTCTTACAACAGCCACCTGACTTTATTAATGGCTACTTGAAAGAAATATGTGACAGTTTAACAGAACTAAGTGTGTTTGACACAGGAACTGTCATCTCTGGGTTGTGTTCTTTCAGCTGCCTTGAGGCATGTAGTGCTGCTCAGCCTTCCTTTCAAGCAGTTTGTCCACTTAGCCCTTTTAACAACTGGCTTGTGAAACTCTTACTAGCTTTAACTTGTTTCATGACATCATTGTCCCTAGCAGTCAATCAGCACCTAACAATTGTGAAGTCATAATAGCATTGTAATGCCATAATGCCATTGTGATGTCATAACAAAATCATGTCATAAAAGCATTATGATGTACTTATAATATTATGATATCATACCATTTTATTGTCATAATAGTATTGTAATATCATAATAGCATTCTGAAGTCATAACACCACTGTGATGTCATTATAGCATTGTGTTGACATCATACATTGTAATGACATAATTGCATTGTGATGTCAAAATAGCTTTGTGATGTTGTAAAATAGCATTGTGTTTTCATATCATTGTGATTTCCTAATAGCATTTAGATATCATACTAGCATAGTGAAGTCATAATACATTTGTGATGTCATAATGTCATTGCATTGTCATATTATTGTGATGTCATAATACCATTTTGAGGAAATAATAGATGTCATAACATTTGTGATGTCATCATAGCATTGTGATGTCATAGCTTTAGTTTGATGTCATAATTGCATTGTGATGCCATAATATCACTGTGAAGTCAAAATTTCTTTGTGACATAATGAAACAATCATGTCATAATAGAATTTTGATGTCAGAATATCATTGGGATGTCATGATGAATTTTGATGTCATAATGCCATTGTGTTGTCATCATTGAATTGGGAAGTCAAATTATTGTGAAGTCATAATAGCATTTTGATACAAATTTTCCACTGTAAAATCATACCACAATCATGTTGTAATACCTCTTTTATATCATAACAGGATTGTGATGTCATAATATGATTGTGAAGTCATAATACCCTTTGAAGTAATAATAGCATTGCGATGTTATAATACCTTTGTGATTTCATAACTGCATGCTGATATAATAATATTGTTATTTCATAATACCATTGTGATGTCATCTCATTTTGATGTCATCATAGCATTTAGATGTCATACCATTTGTGATGTCAAAATACATTTTTGAAGTCATAATAGCATTGTCATATCAATAATATTGTGGTGTCATAATAGCATTGTGATGTCATAATAACAATGTGATATAATACCATTTGGTTGTCATAATATTGTGATATCACTGTGATGACAAAATGATATTGTGATGACATAATTGCATTGTGGTTTCAAATCATTGATAAATTGTAATAGCATTGTGAAATCATAACACCACTGTGATATCATAACAGCATTATGATGTTATAATGATATTGTGATCATATATCATTGTGATGTAATAATAAGACATCATACCCTTGCCATTTCAAAATAGCATTGTGATGTCATGATTCCATTTGGATGTGGAAACACAATCATATAGTAATAGTTTTGTGATGTCATAATAAAATGATGATGTGATAATAGCTTGTGATTTTATACTAGAATTGGGATGTCATAATACCATTGAGAGGTCTTGACAACGTTTTGATGTCATCATAGCATTGTGATTTCCTAATTCATTTTGATGTGATAATAGCTTTGGGATCTCATAAAAGCATTGTGATATCATCATACCATTGTGATGTCTTCATTTCATTGTCATGTCCTAATATCTTCATGAAGTCATAATATCATTGTGATGTCATAACAGCACATTGAGGTCATAATCCTAATGTGATGTCATACTAGCATTGCTATGTCACCAAAGCATTATGAAGTCATGATAGCATTGTGATGTTATCAAAGCACTGTGATATCCTAATTCCATTGTGATGTCATAACACAATCATTTTTACTAGCATTGTGATGTCCTAATAGTAGTGACTTCATCATATGAGGTGATATTATAAAGTTATTTTGAAATCATAATATAATTTGGATGTCATACCACTGTGATTTTATCTGAGCACTGTGATGTCATAATACCATTGTGATATCACAAGATTATTGTGATGTCACAATAGCATTGGGATGTTCTATCATTGTGAAATCATAAAACCATTTTGATGTAATAATACTGTGATATATTAGCATCATAATAGCATTTCAATATTGTAGCATTGTGATGTCATAATAGTATTTTTAGGTCATAATGAAATTGTGACATCAAATTCTACTGTGATATCATAAAGAAAATGGGAGGTAATAATATGATTGTGATGTCATAATACCATTGGGATATCATGACACCATTTTTATGTCATAATGCCATTTTTTGTCATAATAGCACTGAGCTGTCATGACACCATTGTGATGACATGATAGCATAGAAATGTCACAATAAAGTTGTGATGTCATAATATAATTATAAGGTTATATATTTTAGGTGTCATAATACCATTGTGATGTCATAATAGCACTGAGATGTCATGACACAATTGTAATGATATGATACAATTGAGATGTCATAATACCATTGTGATGTGATAAAAACTATGTGATATCATAATAGCTTATTGAGGTCATACCCCATTGTGAGGTCATAATAACATTGTGATTTCATCATAGCATTGTGATGTTGTCATACCATTGTGTGTTTAATGTTTGTTTGAACTGTATACACTTTACCCTTGTTCATTCAAATGCTTATTTCTAGCCCTGCCACACCTTCTGGTTTCAATCTGGACATTGCATCGTGATCCTTATTCTAAACATCCTTTGTCAACTTCTTTAAAATGAGCCAAATAAAGCAACTAGCCACAATATTGAATGATGGAAGGAGTCAGAAGTTAGGAAATGAGTGGGAAGAGAGAGGGTGAGGAAGTAGAATTGGAGAGCAGAGAAGAAATAGAGATCTTGGAACAGCATGGAGAGAATGAACCAGACCTAAGACTTCACAAAAAGCAAGTATAATGAGTAAAATCTAAATGGTAGGAAACTATGCAGGCTTAAAGGTTTATGAGTGAGTAAATGTTGACAAGCATTGTGCTCTAAGTAAATATACCCAGTCTCTGTGTGGTGAATTAGTTATACAGCTGTTAAGGATTAAGAGCAAGCATTAATAAAAGATAAACTAATAGTAAATATTAATCATCACCTACAACATACCATTGTAAAGCCATTTTACAATTGTGATGTCATAACATCATTGCAATGTCATATCATTTTGAAGATACAATAGCATTGTGATGTTATAATAACATTGTGATGTCATAATACTATTGTGATATCATAAAGGATTGTGATGGTATAATAGTATTTTTAGGTCATAATGCCACTGTGAAAACAAAATTCCATTGTGATGTTATATCACAATGATGTCATAATAGAATTGTGATGTCATATACGATTTTGATGATAAGAATAATATGATATCATGATAGCATAGTGATGTCAAAATTGCATTGCTATGTTATATTACTACTGTGATGTCATAATTGCATTGTTATATCATAATATCAATGTGATGTCATAATAGCATATTGAGGTCATAACCCTGCTGTGATGTCCTGATAGCATTGTGATGTCATCATATCATTGTGATATCATGATACCATTGTGATATCAAAATTACATTCTGCTGTCATACCAGCTGATTTTTATTAAGAACCTCTTGAAAGAAATACTTGACTATGTTTCTAAACTAAGCGTCTTGGACAGGAACTGTCATCTCTGGGTTGTGTGCTATCAGCTGCCCAGATTGTGGCATGTACGTCTGCTCACCCTTTCACTCAATCACTCTCTGTCCTACACAGAGGTCAGTGAGGAACCCTCCTGGTTCTGGGGTTTACAGTTATACCTGGGACTTCAAAACAGAGAAATGGGTCCATGCTTTATGATTAGGACAAAAGAGCAGCTGTGTTTTCCTCAGTGGTGCTCAAGAAAAACCCTCTAAATGTAGTGTTAGTGCCAATAATGCTTGTTCAGTGGAATCTTTTCTCCATTTTCAAAAGTCATTTTATAAGTTCTCAACATATTATTTTTACTGATTATGTGGGAATTTCATATAATATACATTATACTCCTTTTCAATTGCTCCCAGGTTCAAATTCATAACCTTGTGTCATATTTATTTTTTTTTTACTTTAAAATACATCAATTAAAGTATGTGTTGTTCATATATTCATTTTAACATGATCATAGTTTCAGTGCCAAGTCCTATAAAGAACACTGAATTCATCATTGTTGCACCCTGGAACCACCAAAAAGAAGCCATCAGTCCTGAAGAGCTCTATATTTCATCACCTTGTTAACTGTTTTTCTTATGTATTTATTTATTACGATTTGTCCCCTCTGCTGTCACTTCCCTCTTCACTTCCCAGGCCCACCCACCTTCTTTCTCCTACCCTTAGGCTCTTTCTCTGGTTCCCCAAGAGGGAAGGTCCTGCTCCCCCTTCTCTCTAACCCTAGCTTCTCAGACTTCATCAAGGCTGGCTGCATCATCTTCCTCTGTGTTCTTACTCTCAGGGCATTGTTCTCCTTGTGTCTCACCTCCTTCCACTTATGACAATCTTTCTGCCTGCTCTTCTGCAGAGTTTCCAGATTTCTGAGTGGAGGAATTTTCAAAGGGAAATCCCATTTAGAGCTGCGTGTTTTAAGGTCTTTCTGAATAATAACGGACTGTAGGTATCTTTATGCAATCCCATTTGATGCAGAAGGAAGCATCTCCATGGATTGAAGAACATGACACTAATCAATCATTTCAGGGCATGAAGCAACATATTTTAATAACAACAGCCCGTGTTGTTTGCAAATTTTCATAGAATGCTCAGGCCCAACAATTCAATAAACTGCCACCCAATCCCACTAGTGGAAGACTGGTTTAGACTGGTTTACATTAGATATAAACTGGTTTACATTAGATGGTTCACATTAGATGTACTAGTGGACCTTTATCTCCCACTGTTAGGAGAACTAGTAAGTGTTGAATACATACTATTTGTCTTTCTGCATTTTAGTTATTTAGGAAGGATGAATTTTCCTAGTTCCATCTATTTGCCTGAAAATATCATGATGTCATTTTCTTAGATAAATAATACTCTGTTATGGAAATATTCCATATTTTCCCCAAAGGAAATTGTCATTCCTGTTCTTTAGACCTAGGAAGTTGCTGGGAATTTAATCATTGTAATGAATGAGAAACTATCAGAATAACTATGTTCTTTTAGCCTAGAAGTCCTTCCATCTTTTTCACTTCCTGGTGAGTTGAATTGCAATGTACCCTTGAAATTCATATATTTACATCTGGAGTCCCCATTGAGGAAACGTCTAGGAAGGGTTAGTAGATATGGACTTGTGAGATAATATAATTTCTATTGGAGTTATATTACGGGAAGGTGGGCTTTGAGGTTGATATGGCAATGAAAGTGACCAGACAGAATGAAGTCTCTGTCTCTCAGTATCTGTCTCTTTATATCCTTTTTTCTGTTGATCTCTCTCTCTTTCTGTTGGTCTCTCTATCTTTCAGAATCTGTCTCTCTACCTCTTTCTCTCTCAGTCTCTCTCTGTCTCCCTCTCTCTGCCTGCCACTGCTAGTTTAGTACGAAAAGCTCTCAGTTCTGCTGAAGGACTAAAACAAGATGACTGCTTGCTCACTCATCAATATTACTCACCAACAAAAATCAGGGAAATCATGAAATTTGCAGATAAATGGTGGGAACTGTAAAAGATCATCCTGAGTGACCTTATCCAGAAGCAGAAATAGACACATGGTATATTCTCACTCATATAAACATATAATATACAATAAACCTACTAAAATCTGTACACTTAATTAAGAGTGAGGACTCTGGCTAAAATGCTCAATCCTCATCTCGAAAGGCGAAGAGGTTGGGCATCAGAAGAAGGAGAAAACAGGGAACAAGTTAGGACCCTGACACAGAAGGCCTCTAAAAGGCACTGCCCTGCAGACTATCAAAGCAGATGGTGAGACTTATGGACAACTGTTGGGTAATGTACATGGGATCTTATGTAAGAAGTGGTAAATAGTAAGATCTGGAAAGGACAGGAACTCCACAATGAGATTAACAGAACGAAAAAAAAAATCTGAGCAAAGGGGTCTTTCCTGAGACTCGTACTCCAACCAAGTACAATGAATCGAGATAATCTAGAATGCCTGCACTGATGTAGCCCATGACAGTTTAGTGTCCAAGTGGGTTCCACAGTAATGTGAACACAGACTGTCTCTGGCATGAACTGATTGGCCTGCACTTTAATCACATCATACTGATGGAGGTGGGGGCAGCCCTATGAGGCCACAGAGGAGGACAATGCAGTAATTCCTGATGAGGTCTGATAGACTAGAATCTGAAGTAAGGAGAGGAAGTACTCCTCTATTAGTGGACTTGGGGAGAGGAGTGCATGGAGAAGGGGGAGGGAAGATGGGATGGAGAGGGAAAAAAGGAGGGGTATATGGTGAAATACAAAGTGAATAAATTTTAATTAATAATTATTAATAAAAAACATTAAAAATTAATCCCTTTTGGAGTTATCTTATAGGAGGGTGTGCTTGGAGGTTGAGATGCCAATAAAAGTGACCAGACAAAAGGTAGTCTCTGCTTTCACCGTCTGTCAAATTATATCTCTATTTCTGTAGGTCTCAGTCTCAGTATTTCTGAATCAGTCTCTCTAGCTCTATCTCTCTCGTTCTCTTTGTCTCCCTTTCTCTGCCTGCTGCATGTATTTCAGTATGAAAAGCTCTCAGTTAAGCTGAAAGACTACAAGTTGACTGCTTGCTGACATTACATCAGGGATAGTCTCTGTAAAAATATAAACAAGGTATCAATTAAATGCTTTTTGCTCAAAGATTTGTCTTGGTCAGAGATTATTTTCCCAGAAAGTAATTCACTGACTAAGGATTTATCTTTGCATTTAACAAATAATAATGGAATATGAAGTAATGTGAAACTCGCATGTCAAGGACATGTGACTTTAATAATGACCTCTTGAAAGAAATATGTGACACTTTTCCTGAACTAAGTTCTTGTACACAGGAACTGACATCCTTGGGTTGTGTTCTATCAGTTGCCCAAACTGAGGCAATTAGGCTGCTCAGACTTTCTCTCAAGCATACTTTTCACTTGGCCCTTTTAATAACTGGCTCCTGAAACTCTTACTGGCTCTCATCTGTTTCATAACTTCATTCTCCCTCACAGCCAATCAGCAACTGAGAGAATCTTGAGATTTCTATGAAGATGAATAAACAAACTTTCCTCAGTATCCAGTATCTCTGATCCTGTGCACATATGACTTTTTCATGTGATACTGAACAAGTCTTTACCTCCTCTCTTTAACCAGATCCCGCACCTTTATTCCTGTTTACCTTTGTGACAATGTTCTGTAGGTTAATCTTTATTTAATTGGACAGCTTCCTAAGTAGGGAACTTTAAAAGTGATGTGGGATTAAGTGGAATGTACCAAAGAACAAGGTTGTCTCCCATTGTGACTGAACTGAGCAGTTACTCACATACTCACGAAATGTACCTTTACATTCTTATTGATATAATAGGTATATGGGACCTAGGTTTCACTGGGGTATTGAGTCTTTACAGCAGGAAAAAGAGAAAGAAGGAAACAAGATAACTCGTAGGACTGGTATGACTGAAAGAGAGAAAGATCCTTGAGTTTAAAAGGAAAACTGTGGAGCAATAAAAGATTTGACAGCTGATGCTATTCCTCACTATGTTTGCCAGCCCTCTAGGAGGGTTGTCTAGTCTGACGTGGCTGGATTGTTAGCTGTGTCCGACTCAGTGGTTAGTGAGCAATTCTTCTTGTCTTGGGTTAACGTTCAATCCATTCCTTCAGGACAGAGAAATATAACCGTGCTATATGCCTAGGACAAAAGAAAACACTCTGAATGTAGTGTTAGTGCCAGGACTGCTTGTTCAGAGATGCCACCTGAGCTCATGAGGTCTTAGGTAGCTGGGTAACCACTAATTCATGGCTAGGATTCTCTGCTACATAATGAGTTCCTAGAAAGCATGCCTTACAAAGTCAAATTTTGCCCTTCTTTAGCGGAAACTTTTCTCCACCCTAAAAATCATTGTATATGTCATCAACATATCATTTTTATTGATTATGTGGGAAAATCATATACTATACATTATACTCCTGTTCCATTGCTCCCAGGATCAAATTCCTACCTATGAATCATACTAATTATTTTTTCTTTAAAATACTTCAGTTGTAGTATGTGTTGTTCATATACACATTAGAACATGATCCGAGTCTCAGTGCCAAGTCCCTTAAAGAAAACTTAGTTCATCGTTGCTGAATGCTGGTACCACCCTCAAGAAAAAGCCATTGGTCCTGAAGACCTCTAATATTCATCACCCTGATCATAGTTTCTCTTATATATTTAATTATTATATAATGTACAATTTGTATCCCCTCTTCTGGCCCCTCCCCTTCTCCTTGCAGTCCGACCCACACTCTTTCTTGTACCTCTAGGACCTTTTTCTAGTTCCTTGATAGGGGAGGTCCTCCTCATTCTTTTATCTGAACCTCACATTTCAGGTCTCATCAAGGCTGGCTGCATCAGCTTCCTCTGCAGTCTTATTCTCAGGGCATTGTTCTCCTTGTGTCCTTAATTCCCTCTACTTATGACACTTTCCCTACCTCCTACCCTGGATGCTTCCCAGACCTCTGAGGTAAGGGAGAATTTCCTAGGGAAATCCCATTCAGAGCTGGTGTTTTAAGGTCTCTCTGTGCATAATATCAGACTGTAGGTCTCTATATGCTTTCCAATTTGATGGAGAAGGAAGCATCTCTTTGCATCTAAGAACATGGCACCGATCTGTCCGTTGATAGCAGAGAGCAGCATATTTGAATAACAACAGCATGTGTTGCGAAAATTTCCATAGGATGCCCTGGCCCTCAGCTCAATTCACTGCCACCCAATTCATCTAGTAGAAGATAGGTCTGGTAACAATTAGTAGTCGTATTGGAACTTTATCCCCCACTATTAGGGGACCTCCTAATAAGTGAATACATACCATATTTGTGTTTCTGAATTTTAGTTACTTTACTCAGGATGATTTTTCCTGGTTTCATTCATTTGCCTGAAAATATCATGGTGTCATTTTCTTAGCTGAATAAAACTGCATTATGGAAATATTTCACATTTTTCCCAAATGAGATTGTCAGTCCTACCTTTAAACTTGGAATTTTCTGGTACTTTAATCATTGAATTGAATTACCAACTATCAACATAACTATATTTTTTTAGCCTAGAAACCCCTCCATCTTCTTCCACTTCCAGGTGATTTCAATTGCAATGTCCCCTTGAAGTTCCTCTATATACATGTGGAGTCCCCAGTGAGGAAATGTCTGGGAAGGGTTAGGAATTATGTCTTTGTTGGATAATATAATTCCTATTGGACCTATAGTTTTGGAGGGTGTGCTTTGAGGTTAATATGCTAATGAAAGTGACCAGACAGAACGGATCTCCTTCTCTTTGTCTTTGCCACTTTATATATTTGTTTTTTCGTCTTCCTCTTTTTCTGAATCTGTTTCTCTAGCTCTTTCTCACTCTGTCTCTCTCAGTCTCCCTCTCTCTTCCTGCTGCTTGTGGTTCAGCATGAAAGGCTCTCAGTTCTGCTCAAGGACTACAAAAGTTGTATGCTTGCATATGTGACATCATGAATAGTATCTGTAAAAATATAAGCAAGACCCCAATTAAATGCTTTTTGTTCAAAAAGTTGCCTTTGTCAGGGAGAATTTTCCCAGTAAGTAATTCACTGAGGACATACCTGTACATTTAATAAATAATAATGGTATCTGTGATAATATGAAAGTCACATGTCAAGGACATGTGAATTTATTAATGGCCACTTGAAAGAAATATGTTTCAGATTAACTGAACTAACAGTCTTGTACACAGAAACTGTCATCTCAGGGTTGTGTGATTTCAGCTGCCCAGACTGAGACATGTAGGGCTGCTTTTTGTTTCTCTCAAGCAGGCTGTCCACTTTCTGTTTTAATAACTGGCTCTGGAAACTTTTACCTTTTTCATGACAACATTCTTCCTCTCAGCCAATCAGTACCTAACCATTGTAATATCATAATAGCCTTGGGATGACATGATGAATTTGAATGTCATGATGCATTGTGATGTCAAAATACCATTGTGATAATTCCATCGTGATATCATAAGATTGTGATGTCATAATAACATTTTCAGGTCATATTGCCATTGTGATATCAAAATTCCATTGTGATTTCATACCAGTATCTTTTGTTTGTGTCCATTTTGATATGGGATGGACAGTTTTACCTTTTAAACCTACGAAATATAATTTTTGAGGTTTTATTACTTAACTAGGCTGGTGTGTACTTTGCCAGCTGGAAGCCTCCTGTGTCTATCTTGCATTAGGCATGACCAATATTTATCCCCCATTAAAATATATCATGTTGAAAGGATAAGGCAGTTTCCACTGCAGTGTGACCTGTTATTTTAGTCAGAATATAAAAGTCTTTTTAACATGGCAGGCATGCAGTTTGCATATTTTTCTCCCAGCCTAATTTTGAGTCCTTACATTGACCAACAGAACATATCTCTTAAGCCAAAATGCCCTTTGGTACCAGTTCTTGTGTAGAAGTCCCACTTTCTGAGATTGGCTGGGCTTTTTAAAGCATTGTGACATCATCTCTCCTCAGATAAACCTAAAATTGAGGTGAATTCAATCTTTAAAACAGTAAGGACATAACATCTCTCATTAAGAAAAGACAACTTGTGCTCAGATATATTTGGTCCCTGTGGAGCTCCTATCCTTTCCCCATCAGACTAACTCCCCTTCTTTCATATGATTCCCTGTACTCTGCCTAAAGTTTGGTAATGAGTTTTTGTATCTGCTTTGAAAACACTGCTAATTAGAGTTTTTCAGATGCGCTCAGTAGGCTTCTGTCATATGTTCAATGGACATCCCATCTGTCTTTCTAAACAAGAATTGATCATCGTAACCCATGTCTGCTCTCTTGGTAATCTTTTTTAGGTATATCGATTTCATTATGTTTATCATATCTTATAGGTCTATATAAGTGAGTATATACAGTGTTTGTCTTTCTCCTTCTGGGATATTTCACTCAGAATGATCTTTTCTAGATCCCACCATTTGGCTGCAAATTTCATGATTTTCTCCTTTTTGATTGCTGAGTAGTATTTCATTGTGTAAAAATACCACAATTTCTGTACCCATTCCTCCCTTGATGGACATCTGGGTTGTTTCCAGGTGAGGGCTATTACAAATATATCTGAGCACAGGGTCTTTTCTGGGACTGACATTCAACCAAGGACCATGTATGGATATAACCTAGAGCCTCTGCTCAGATGTAGCCTGTGGTAGTTCAGTAACCAATTGGTTTCCCATAGTGAGAGGAACAAGGACTATTTCTAACAGGAACTTAATGCTGACTCTTTGACCTCCCCACCCCCCAAGGGAGGAGCAGTCCTGTTAGACCACAGAGGAGGGCTTTGTAGGCAGTCCTGAAGATACCTGATAAAACAGGATCAGATGAATAGGGAGGAGGTCCCCCCCATCATTGGACTTGGAAAGGGGCATTGTGGAGATGAGGGAGAGAGGGTGAGATTGGGAGGGAATGAGGGAGCAGGAAAGGACTGGGATACAGAGTTAATTAAATGTAACTGATAAGAAAAAATAAAAGAAAAAAATTAAAAAAGGAGAACTTATATGGTAACTTTCAGGAAAATTTTGTCATTTTGAAACTTAGACTATCTCTGCAAGTGGCAAAACATCAGCAGCTGCCATCCTGGCTTTTATTATAAAATCTGGCTCATCAGGGACTCACATATCTGTCTGTTTCTTTTTACTTTGTCTTGGGATTAAAGGAATGTGCATTCATCAACTTGTTCAAATATTTTTTCTCAAATCAATATAATTGTAACTTGCAGCCTTTAAAGGAAATTAAGCAAAGAGACAAGAAAATTTTAAGTTTTGGGTCAGTTGTAATGTTGTAACAAGCAAAGCCCAGTTGGTCGTTTTTTTGGAATTTATTTGAAGTTTTAGTGATTTGGTTGACCCTTACCAGCAAGAGGTGACAAGTATCTTGCAGCCAGAGAGCTTTGAATTTTAGTCTTTATTAATCATTTATTTTTATTAGGAAGAGTGCCCTTTCTATTGTTTGTAACTAATTTAATGTTCCATTACTTGGTTGTTTTCTCCATTTTCTCCTTGCGCTTTCTTGGAGAAGTCCTCCAGAAGATTCACCACCCTTAAATATATTGCAACCAGATCCATGACTATGACAACCAAAACAAAGCCAAAGTATATTAAAACACCCTCTGCCATGGCTTTTTTTTTTCCTTTCTTTCTTTAGATGCAGTTTTAGGCCAAGCTCTCTCTAGAGAGAGGTCTGTGTGCCTCCACATCCTTTCATTCCAGACATGGCTGCTGAGGTTAGCTGAGCTGAGCCAGCCACAGTATAAAGAAACCGTGCTTGTGTATCCTCCTGTTAGAATGTAGCAGCAGCCAGTTTTGTTATGTTAAGTCTCAGGTCTGTCCAAAATAGGCCTTCTTTTGCTCCTGGGCCTGTTTAAGAGTCTTTCTTAAAGTGACAGTAGTTGACCTGGGAGTTCTTAATTTTAATTTGGGTTATTGGGTTGTATTACTGCAAGCTTATTTGCCCCACCAAATTATGTAAGAATATGATTTAAAAGGTATGGAAATTTAGATTAGTTGGTGGCCATTTGTTGTATATTTAGATTAGCTGGGTGCCATTCGTTGATACTTATTAATAGTTACTATTGTAATGTCTTTTGTTTAAGCAGCAGATATTCCTAAAACGGTTGTATACCCCAATCACCACACACAGACTGGGATTTATTTAATTAATCTAGAACAAAATGCTGAGCAATAGTTGTTCCATCCTAAACCTCCAGCACTTCATAGATACCTACCATTCAGATTTCAGTCATTATATGTGCTTTAATAATACCTTAGGTACGGTCCATCTCTCCATGTGGTTCCAAGACTTCTTCTGATTCTCCACTCCTCCTTGCCTGCCTCGTTCCTCTTACTCCCGCAATGGATCAGGATCATCTCCATTGCACTGCATTGCAGGGGGTTGTTTTATTGAAAATACAGAAAACAATTGGTGGCTTGTTTAAACAAACTTGAGTAAGGTGATGCATCACAGTGCAATTTCAGGATTGAAACCATAGAGTAGGGGACAGAAATCAACATTTGAAATGACAAGGGTAAATTGTATACATTCCCAGAGAACTTTGTAACAACAATTTATTTACTTATTTATTTTAGACATATATAAAAATATATATAATACTGTATATTTACAGTGTTCTGCCGGTATGTTGAAAGGGCACCAGATCTCATTATAGATGGTTGTGAGCCACAGAGTGGTTACTGCAAATTGAAGAACATCTGTAACAGAAACCAATACTCTTAATCTCTGAACCGCCTCTCCAGCTCTGGTCTCAATTTTTTTTTATTTATATTCCTTAAATTTTTGGTGTCATAATAGCACTGTCAAATCCTAATAACTTTGTGATGTTATAATAATATGGTTAAATCATAATTCCATTGGGATGTAATAATACTAATGTAAGGTCATAATACCATTGTGAAATCATAAAACCATTGGGTTGTCATGATATTGATGTAATGTAATAATACCATTGTGATGTCATAACACAACCATTTTGTAATAGTATTGTGATATGATCATAACCTTATGATGTCATAATAGCATTGTGAAATCATAATACCTGTGGATGTCATAATAGCAGTGTAATGTCATAGTAGCATTGTGAAGTCATATAACCATTGTGATGTCGAAATAGCATTATAATGTCATAATAGCATTGAGAGGTCATACCATTGTTATGTTGTAATAGCTTTGTGATGACATAATAGCATTGGGATGTCATCATTACACTGTGATGTCATAATAATGTCTTGATGTCATAATACCATTGTGTTGTCATAATAGCATTGTGATTTCATAATACTATTGTGATGTCATAACAGCATTGTGATGTCATAATAGCCTTTTGAGTTCATACTACTATAATCATGTGGTAATAACATTGTGATGCCTTAATATCTTGGTGCTGTCATAATAACTTTGTGAAATCATAATACTATTGCTATGTCATAATAGCACTGGGAAGTCATGATGCCTTTGTGATGCCATAATAGCATTGTGATGTCATCATAGCAGTGTGACATCCTAATATCTTTGTGAAATCGTACCACAGTGAAGTCATAATAGCATTTTTGATATAAAAAATCCATTTTGATGTCATACCCCAATCATGTAATACCATTATGAATTCATAATACAATTTTGTGACTATAACATTGTGAAGTCATAATATAATTGTGATATAATATAATCGAGATATCATAAAAGTATTGTGATATCATCGTTGCACTTTGAGGTCATAATGAAAATGTGATGTCAAAAATTCCACTATGATGTCCTAATAACAATTGAAGTCATAATAGGATTGTGATGTCATAATAACATTGGACTATCATGACGCCATTTTTGTCATAATACCATAGTGATATCATAATAGCACTGAGATGTCATGACACCATTGTGATGACATAATACCATTAAGGTGTTAAAATAATGTTGTGATATCTTAATAGCACTGAGATGTCATGACACAATTGTGATTACATGATACAACTGAGATGTCATAATAAAGTTGTGATATCATAATGTACTTGTGATATCATAATATCATTGAGTTGTCATAATAGCATTGTGATCTAATAATATCATAGTTAAGTCATAATAGCATTGTGAATTAATAATACCATTGTAATGTCATGATAGCATTTTTAGTAATAATATCAATGTGATGTCATAATAGCATATTGAGGTCATAACCCAATTGTAATATCATAAAAGTATTGTGATTTTGTCATAACATTGTTGTTATAATGTTCTTTTGAAATGTATACACCTTATCCTTGTTCATTCAAATGCTTATTTTTACCCCTCACTTTCTCTTTTCAATCCAAATATCGCATTGTGATAATTATTCTAAGCATCCTGTCTCAACTGTGTGTAAAAAGTACAGAATAAAGCAAGTAGGCACAATGTTGAGTGATGGGAGGTGCAAGAGGGCAGAAAATGAGTGGGAAGAAATAGGGAAAGGGAGCAGAACTTGGAGAGCAGAGCAGAAGGAGAGATCTTGGAACACAGTGGAAAGAATAAATGAGACCTAAGACTTCACAAAAAGTCAGCAAATTGGGTAAAATCTTATTGTTAGGAAAATATGAGGGCTGGAAGGTTTAGGAGGGAATAACTATTGACCAGCATTGTGTTCTAAGTTAACTAAATAAATACAATCTCTGTGTGGTGAAATGATTATACAGATGTTAAAGATTAAGAGCAAGCATTAATAAAATATAAGCCAATAGTAAATATTAATCATCACCTACAATATACAATTGTGAATCAATTATACTATTGTGAATCCATTATACCATTGTGATGTCATAACACCATTGCAATGTCATATCATTGTGAAGATATAATAGAATTGTTATGTCAAATAGCATTGTTATGTAATAATAAATTGTGATATCATGATAACATTTTTATGTCATCATATCATGGTTATATCATAATACCTTTGGGATGTCACCATAGCATTGTGATGTCATAATACCATTGTGATAGCATGATATCATTGGGCTGTCTTAAAAGCATTGTAATGATGTAATAGTATTTTGAGGTCATAATGCCACTCTGAAGTCAAAATTCCATTGTGATGTCATACCACAATGATGCCATAATAGAACTGTGATATATAATACGATTGTGATATGAGGACAATGATGTGATGTCATCATAGCATTGTGATGTCATAACATAATATTTTATAATTATAAAATGATATTTTATTATTCTGATGTTATAATTCAATTGTGATATATAACATATGGGGTCATATAATCATTGTAATAGCATAATAGCATTGTGATGTCATGATTTCACTGTAATGTCATAATGTTAATGTGATGTCATGAAAGCATATTCCGGTCATAACCATATTGTGATGTCATAAGAGCATTGTGACAAAATTCCAATCTGCTGACATACCAGGTGATTTTACGAATGACCTCTTGAAAGAAATATGTGACAATTAGTCCTGAACTAAGAGTTTTGGACACAGGAACTGTCATCTCTGGGTTTAGTGCTTTCAGCTGCCCAGAATGAGGAGTGTATGGTTGATCAGCCTTTCACTCAAGCAAGCTGTGTCTTACTCTGTGGTCAGTGAGGAACATGGTCAGGGTCTCAGTGCCAAATCCCTTAAAGAAAACTGAGATTATCTTTGCCACACGTGGAACCACACTGAAGAAGCCATCAGTCCTGAAGAGCTCTATACTTCATGCCCTTGATCACAGTTTTTCTTATGTATTTATGATTTGTTTACTTTGTATTCCCTCTACTGCCCCCTCAGTCTTCTCCTTCCAGTCCCACCCATTGTCCTTCTTCTACCTCAATGTCTTTCTCTATTATCCAGATAAAGGTGCTCCTCTTCCCCCTTCTATCTTACCCTAGCTTAAAGGGCACATCAGGGCTGGCTTCATCATCATCTTCTGTGGCCTGATTCTCAGGGCATTGTTCCCCTTGTGTCCTCAATTACCACTATTTATGATACTCTATATGCTTCCTTTTCTGCAGGCTTCCCAGAGCTCTGAGCAGAGAGAGAATATAATAGAGAAATCCCATTTCAAGCTGGGTGTTTTAAGGTCTCTCTTTCTTCATTGTATCAGACTGTGGGTCTATGTATTTAATCCCATTTGATGCAGAAGGAAGCATCTCTGTGGATCCAAGAACATAGCACTCATCTATCAGTTGAGGGCACAGAGCAACATATCTTAATAAAAACAACATGGTTTGCCTGAAAATATCCATAGAATAACCTGGCCCCACAACTCAATTTAATGCCACTCAATATACCTAGTGTAAGACCTGTTTGGTCACAATAGATGATCTATTGGAACTATATTCCCAACTATTAGGAGGCCTCCTAATAAGAAATTCACTGACTGAGGACATATCTATGCATTTAACAACTAATAATGGAATCTGGGATAATGTGAAACTCTCATGACATATGACTTTATTAATGACCACTTGAAAGAAATATGTGAGACTTTTGCTAAACTAAGAGTCTTGAACACAGGAACTTATATCTCTGGGTTGTGTGATTTCAGCTGCACAGATTGAGGAATGTAGGGATGCTCAGCCTTTCTATCAAGCATGCTATCTATATGGCCCTTTTAATAACTGGCTCCTGAAACTTTTATTGGATTTCACCTCTTGCATGACATCATTTTCCCTCTCATGTAATCAGCACCTGAGAGAATCTTGAGGTTTCCATGTAGCTGAGTAAGCAAATTTTCCTCAGTGTACAGTATCTCTGATCTTGTGTATAAATGACTTTTTTTGTGACACCCAATAAGCCATTATCTCATCTCTTTAGACAGATCCCATGCCTTTACTCCTGTTTACCTCTGTGACAATATCAGGTAAGAAAGGAAACTTTAATGTTTATTTATTAGGACAGCTTCCTAAGTAGGGAAGCTTCAACTTGAGGTAGGATTATGGGGAATGTTCCAAAATGACAAGGTAATCTTCTATTGTGGTCTTGGACCTGAAATTTCCTAGGCTGTGATGTTGAACTGAGCTGTTATTCAGGTACTCACTAAATATACCTTCACATTCTAAGTGATATAATACACTGGCAGGATCTCCGGTTACTTGGGTTATTGAGTCTTGAGAGCAGGAAAATGAGAAGGAAACAAGACAATTCCTGGGACTAGTTTAGGCGAAACAGAAAATGATCAGTGTATATAAAAGGAGAAGTTATTGGTATACAGGGTATTATCTGTCAGTGAGGGTTTGGGCGGGCAGTACAGTCAGTGGCTGAAAGACCCTGCGGAGCCACAGACCTGACCCTGGGAAGATGGTGCTGCAGGTCTGGGACTCCAAGGCCTGTATTGCTGGCAGATGCTGCTAAGGGTCTAGGATAGCTCCACCTCAGCAGCTACAGACCTGAGGCCATAAGCTCTGAGCTGAGAATCTCAGATCCAGCTCTGAACCAGCTGTGCAACCCCCAAAATTGATGGATACTCCAATTCATCAGAATCACAGGAAAAAGACTTTAAAGCTATGCTTACCCAATTATTTGAGGTTCATAAACAGGAAACAATTCTCTCAGATCAATAGTCATGCAAATTCAGAGAGTTACAAAGGAAATGAACAAATCTGTCAAAATTTGATCAGTCAATTGGTTGCAAAGAAAGAGGAAATAGGCAGAATTCTTAATGAAACACAGGCAAATATAACCAAACAAATAGAGGCACAAGGAAGGATACAATTAGAGGCATATAGAGAAGAAATAAACAAAAAATAGAGACCATCATAGAAAGACAAGAATCCACATTCAAACAGATGAAGGAAATGGTGCAAGACATGCAAACAGAATTAGAATCAATAAAGAAAACAAAAACTGAGAAAACTCTGCAGCAGGAGAACTTGGAGAAAAGATCAGGAAACACAAAATTAAGCATCACCAAAAGAATACAAGAGATGGAAGAGCGATTCTTGAGCTGAAGATACACTCACAGAATCTGATATTTCTCTCAAAGAAAAAGTAAAATTAGAAAAGCCCCAAGCACAAAATATCCAAGAAATCAAGGATGCCATGAAAAGATGAAATCTAAGAAGAATAGGAATCAATGAAAATGAAGATTTAAGATTCCAAGGTCCAAAAAAATAGTTTCAAGAAAATCATAGATGAAAAATTCCCCAACTTAAAGAAAGAGATGTCCATAAGTATACAAGGTGCCTACAGATCACCAAATAGACTAGACTAAAAAAGAAATACATCACATTACTTACGTCATAGTCAAAACACTAAATCTACAGATCAAAGAAAAGATATTAAAACAACAAGGGAAAAAGGCCAAGTAACATATGAAGGTAGACTTATGAAAATCACACCGAACTTCTCATCAGAAACTATGAAAGCCACCTGCCTGGGCAGGTGTCATGCAGACTCTAAGAGACCATAAATGCCAACCCAGACTACTGTACCCTGCAAAGGTTTTTATATAGATGGAGAAATCAAAATATTCCATGACAAAACTAATTTTATGCAATATCTACACAGCAAAACAGCCCTACAGGAGTTACTAGAAGGAAAATTTCAATTGAATGAAAAAAACTTCATCCAAGAAAACATAGCATACAGATAATATCCCAACAAATATTAAAAGAAAATCAGCAATGAAACAAAGTAAAACAACTCACTACAATATAAAAGGAACTAACATTCACTGGTCACTATCATATATTAAAATCAATGGACTAAACTCTCCAGCAAAAAGACACAGACTAAAAGAATGGGTGTGGTAACAGGGATCCAACACTCCATTGCATCCAAGAAATGCATCTCTGCCACAAAGACATAAGCTACCTCACAGTAAAGGGCTATAAAAATACTTTCAAGCAAATGGACCCAGAAAACAAGATGTGGTACCTATCCCAATATCTAATAAAATAGACTTTCAATCAAAAGTGATCAAATAAGATGTGGAAGGGCACAACATTATCATTAAAGGATAAAGTAAACCAGAGGACATCACAATTCTGAATATCTATGTCCCAAATACAACAGCATGTATATTAATAAAGGAAAGATTATTAAAACTCAAATCACACATTGATCCCAACCCCTTAATAGTGGGAGACTACAACACCACACTTTCACCAAGGGACAGATTATTTAGACAGAATCATAATAAAGAAATAAAGGCACTTACAGGGGTCCTAAAACAAATGGACCTAATAGATGTCTACAGAACTTACCACCCAAACTCAAAAGAGTATAACTTCTTTTCAGCACCTTATGGAACCTTCTACAAAATAGACCATATAGTCAGTCACAAAGCAAGCCTTAAGAAATAGAAAGGGGGCAATGCAGATAGGTCCACATACATGGAAGCAAGCCAGATCCTCGGCCTTAGCCAAATGTGGAGTTGTTCGTGACAGAGAGCACTCACCATCGGGAAGGTGGAAGGCAGAAACCAGCTCCATCTTTAAGGCATAGCATTCCGCAGCTCTCTACAGTTCCCCCTTTTTGTTTTAGACGCATCAGGCAAGAGCAGAGGTCTGATCTCTGATATTAGAAATAAATTGGGACTTTGTACAGATGTTCATTTAGGTGTCATCCACCCAAAGAGCATCAGACCGCCTGGGTTGGCTACCCAGAGGCTATTTAAGCTGTGGGCTGGCTTTCCCCGGGGTCCGAGGATTGTTCAATGTTCCTGAATAAACTGCATTGAAAAAAAAATAAATAAAATAAAAAAAAGAAATAGAAAGGGATTTAAATAATCTGCTGTATTGTATCTGAACAACATGGACTAAAGCTGGACCTCAACAACAATGGAATTAAAAAAGAAGCCTACAAACAAATGGGAAATGAACAACTTGCTACTCAAGAACAGCTGGGATAAGGAAGAAAAAAAGAAAGAAATTAAAGACTAACTAGAATTCAATGAAGATGAAGGTACAACATACCCTAATTTATGGTACACAATGAAAGAAGTGCTAAGAGGAAAATTCATAGCACTAACTGCCTTGAAGAAGAAATTTGTGACATCTCATTCAAGCAACTTAAAGGCCAACCTGAAAGCCCTAGGGGAAAAAAAGAAGCCAATACATCAAAGAGGAGCATATGGCTGGAAAAATCAAACTCAGAGAGCTAAAATAAATCAATTAGAAATAAATAAAACTATTCAAATAATAAATGAAACCAAGAGCTGGATCTTTGAGAAAATCAACAAAATAGACAAACTTTTAGCCAAACTGACTAAAAGGCAGAGAGAAACTCCAAATCAGCAAAACCAGAAATGAATATGGAGACATAACTACAGACAGTGAGGAAATCCAAACAATCATTAGGTCTTACTGCAAAATACTATATGCCACAAAATTCAAAAATCTAAAAGAAATGGACAATTTTGTAGAAAGGGTCCATCTAACAAAATTAAGTCAAGATCAGGTAGAAAGATTGAATACTCTTATATCCCCCAAGGAAATAGAAGCAGTCATCAACATTCTCCCTTCCAAAAAAGCCCTGGGCCAGATGGATTCAGTGAAAAATTCTACCAGACCTTCAAGGAAGTGCTAACTCCAATTCTTTCCAAACTATTTTATAAAGTAGAAACAGAAGAAACATTACTAAACTAATTCTATGAAGCCACAGTCACCTTAATACCTAAACCACACAAAGACCCAACAAAAAAGAGAACTTCAGACAAATCTCTCTTATGAACAGTGATTAAAAAATACTCAATAAAATCCAAGCAAACAGAATCCAAGAACATATCAAAGATATCATCCACCATGACCACATTGGCTTCATCCCAGGCACACAAGTGAGGTTCAACATATGGAAATCCATCAATGTAATCCACCACAAAAGCAAACTAAAAGAGAAAAACCACATGATCATATCCTTAGATCCCAAATAAGCATTTGACATAGTCCAACACCCAATCATGTATAAAGTCTTAGGGACATCTTGGACACAGGGCACATACTTCAACATAATAAAGGCAATATACAGCAAGCCCATAGCCTACATCAAACTCAGTAGGGAGAAAATTAAATCAATCCCACTGAAATCAGGGACAAGAAAAGGCTGCCCACTCTCTGCATATCTCTTCAACATTGTACTTGAAGTCCTAGCTAAAGCAATAAGACAACTAAAGGCAATCAAGGGGATACAATTTGGAAAGGAAGAGGTCAAAGTGTTAATATTCACTGATTATATGATAGTATACATCAGACCCCTAAAATTCAGAGATCTCCTTCAGCTGATAAACACCCTCAGCACATGTGGCAGGATACAAAATCAACTCAAAAAGAAAAATCAGAAGCCCTCCTGTATACCAAAGACAAAAGGGCTGAGAAATAAATCAGGGAAAAAACACCCTTCGCGATAGCCTCTAATAATATGAAGTATCTTGGGGTGACTCAAACCAAGCAAGTGAAAGACCTGTTTGAAAAAAACTTCAAGTCTCTGAAGAAAGAAAGTAAGTAGATATCAGAAGATGGAAAGATCTCCTGTGCTCATGGATTGGTAGGATTAACATTCTGAAAATGGCCATCCTATCAAAAGCAATCTATAGATTCTATGCAATTCCCATCAAAATTCCAACTCAGTTCTTTACAGACCTTAAAAGAAAGATTCTCAGCTTCATATGGAGAAACAAAAACCCGGAATCTCCACAATGTCTTGTACAACACATTATCTGTCAGTAACTCTATCCCTGATCTCAAAATGTACTACAGAGCAATAGTAATAAAAACTGCTTGGTATTGGCATAGAAACAGAAAGAAGGATCAATGGAACTGAAGAGAAGCCCCAGAAATAAACCCACACACCTATGAATATTTGATTTTTGACAAAGAAGCCAAAACCATTCAATGCAAAACTGACAATATCTTCAACAAAACATGCTGGTCCACTGGATGTCTATATGCAGAAAAATGAAAATAGATCCATATTCATCAACCTACACAAAAGTCCCAGTGGATGAAAGGCCTCAACATAAAACCAGATAATCTAAATCAGTTAAATAAAAAGAGGGAAGAGCCTTGAACTCAGTGGCACAGGAGATAACCTCCTGAACAGAACACCAACAACACAGGCTCTAAGATCAACAGTCAATAAAGATGACCTCATGAAACTGAAAAGCTTCTGTAAAGCAAAAGACACTGTCATCAGAATAAATGACATCCTTCAGGCTGGGAAAGGATCTTCACTAACCTTGTACCTGACAGTGGGCTGATATACAGAATATATAAATAACTAAAGAATTTAAAAAGCAAAAGATCAAATAATCCAATTAAAAAAATTGTGTCTGGAGCTAAACAGAGAATTCTCTGTAAAGAAATATAGAATGGCAGAGAAACACTTAAAGAAATGCTCAACATCCTTAGCCATGTGGTAGATGCAAATCAAAATGACAATGTGATTTCTCATTACACCCATCAAAATGGCTAAAATAAAAAACTCCAATGACAGGACATTCTGGAGAGGTTGTATAGAACAGGGAACCCTCCTACATTGCTGGTGGGAATGTAAACTGGTACAACCACTTTGGAAGTCAATCTGGTGCTTTCTCAGACAACTAGGAATAGTGTTTCCTCAAGACCCAGCTATACCACTGCTAGGCATATACCCAAAATTTGCTCAAGTACACAAGAAGGACATTTGAACAAACATATTTGTAGTTGCTTTATTTGAAATTTTCAGAACCTGGAAAAAACCTAGATGTCCATCATCAGAGGAATGGATCCAGAATTGTGGTATTTTTACACAATGAAATACTACTCGGCAATCAAATCCAAGGAAATCATGAAATTTTCAGGCAAATGGTAGGCTTTATAAAAGATCATTCTGAGTGAAGTATCCCAGAAGGAGAAAAACACCCATGGTATATACTTACTTATATAGACCTTTAAGATATGATAAACATAATGAAATCTATACACCTAAAGAAGATAAAGAAAAAAGAGCACCTGGGGTAAGATGATCAATCCTCACTTAGAAAGACAAATTGAATGTGCATTGAACTTAGGAGAAAACAAGTAATAGACAGGAGACTACAGCATAAGGCCTCTGAAAGACTACATATCAGTGTATCAAAGCAGATGCTGAGACTAATAACCAAACATTTGGGAGAGTGCAGGGAATCATATGAAAGAAGGGGAAGTTAGCATGACATGGAATGTAAAGGAGCTACACAAGACCAAATATATCTGTGCAGAGGAGTCTTTTATGAGACTGATACTCCACCAAGGACCATGTATGAATAAAATCTAGAACCTCTGCTCTGATATAGTCCAAAGTAGCTCAGTAACCAACTAGATTCCCATAGTAAGTGGAACAGTGTCTATTTCTGAAAGGAAATCAAGGATAGGCTCTTTGACACTCCCCCCCCCCCCAAGGGAGAAGCAATCCTGCTAGGCCACAGAGTAGGACTTTGTAACCAGTTCTGAAGATACCTGGTAAAACAGGGTCAGATGACAGGGGAGAAGGTTCCCCCCAATCAGTGGACTTAGAAAAGAGTAGGGAGGAGATAAGTGAGGGAGGGTGCAATTGGGAAGGAATGAGAGAACAGGAAACAGCTGGAACACAGAGTTAATAAAATATAACTAATAATAAAAATTAAAAAACCTGTTTTTGTAATATTAAAACAAGTGAAATCATGAAGCACATTTATAATTTTAAAAGTCAAAACCAGACTTTAAAATTCACCAGTACAAATAATACAATTTATTATTATTATGTAATTTTAATTTCTCTAATTCCCTTAATACACGAATACTTATTCCCTTTTTAAGTGGACTTTTTCTAGGAGAACAGTAATATTATCCTGCAGTGGTCCCATATCTCTGTCCACATGTGGCAAAGAAAGCCACAGGGGCAGAGGGTGCAGGAGGACAGTCTGACTTATGAGACTTGGCAGTTTCTTCCTCTGACTTCATTTCATCCTCATTCTCTAGATCCTAAATTATTTTCTGCTCTCAAATTACTCAAATCTATATGAGCTCCTGTTTGAATATTTTCAATAACCTTAGAAGTCCTTTTTTCTGCCTGTTTGGCTGCTCTAATTTCCCCAAGTAACTCTTTAGCTTGTGAGATTTCTCCTCCCAAGTCTCTAGATGGGAACCAGGGACAAACTTCATTTACAAACTAAAGGGTATAAGGGCATTTCTCCCAATTCCTAGCCTTTATTAGCATTGACTTTAGAGTCCTCATCAAAATCTCCCTGCTATTTCTCTTGAGCCGTGATTTCACTGACTGCCTAACTTGTCTTCCTTCTTGCTATGGGCAATCATCATGAAACACATTTTTTTTTCTTATGCGTCCAGAGATCCAAAAACCAGCCTTTCACATATTGTTCCTCGTTTTCAAGGTCCCTTGTTCTGGTGCCAACTGACCCATCCTTTGGGCTTTTTGTATGTGAGATTAATATTTACTAATAATTATCTTTAAAAAAGCTTGTTGTTAATCCTAAACAGCTGTATAACCAAATCATAACAAAGATACTGGGTTTATTAGTTAACCTAGAACACAATGCTGGGCAATAGTTACTCCCTCCTAAACCTCCAAGCCCTCATAATTTTCTAACATTTAGATTTTACCCATTATACTTGCTTTTTTTGAAATATTACCTCCAGTCCATCTCCACATAGTTCCAAGATTTGTCCTCCAGCTCTCTCTCGAAGCTCTCTCACACTTTTCTCCCACTCATGTCTTGCCCCATGGCTCTACCCGTCTTTCCTGTCCTCTGGATCATTGCTTTGCCCAACATTGTGGCTAGTTGTTTTATTTTGGCATTTTTATCACAATGCCATATCTGGACTGAAACCAGAGAGTGGAGGGATGGGGGAGAATTCAGCATTTGAATGAACAAGGGTAAGGTATATTCATCTCAAAAGAACATTATACCAACAGAAAAGGGTAAACCTGAAATAAGGAGTGTAAATGGGGGGACAGAGACAGGAAGAATGGTGACAAGACAGATTCCTGATCAAGTCTCACTTTACTGAATGAGCGAACAACACATATAAAGAAAAGGGTACAAGCAAAAATTTTTTCACAGTAGCAAAACATCTGTTCCAAGTGGCAAGGCACTGAAGAATTCACTGAAGATTACACAAAGTTTGCAGTCTGGTTCCCCAGGTTGCAGGGAGCTTGCTATCTACTTCTCAGACTCAGACCACCCCGCTTGCAGAGACCACCAAAAAAACTCTGAAACATAAAACTTAGACAAACCCACATCTGCCAAGACCAGGAGGAAGAATTCCATTTACCAGACTTCTTCAGAATACAGACAATTTCTGGGACTGGTTTGGTTGAAAAGTGAAAATCTATGAGTGTAAAAGGAGAAATGATTGGAAATAAACTATTTGACAGCTAGTTCTATTCCACACTAGTGTTGCCAAACCTCTATGAGCAGAGTTGCCTTGGATGACCTGGCTAGATGGGCAACTATGTCCTACTCAGTGGTCAGTGAGGAACCCTCCTGGTTCTGGTGTTTACATTTAAAATTGGTGCATCCAGGACAGTGAAATGTGTCCATGTTATATGCCTAGGACACAGGAGCAGCTGTGTTCCTGCTGTGGTCCTCCAGACAAACAGCCTAAACAGTGTTAGTGCCAGGACTGCTTGCTCAGATGTGCCTCCTGAGCTCATAGGGTCTGAGGGAGCTGGGAAACGACTAGTTTATGGCTAGGATACTCTACTACATAATGAGTCCCTGAAAAGTATAACCTACACAGTCAAACTCTGCCCTTCTTTAGCAGAATCTCTTCTCAATGTTACAAGTCATTGTAAAAGCTGTTAACATATTATTTTAATTGCTTATGTAGGAAGTTGGCATCATATATATACACTCATTTTACATTACTCACAGGTTCAAATTCTTACCCATTGTGCCACTCTATTTTTTTTCTTTAAATACACCAATTGAAGTATGTTTTGTTCATCTAATCTTTGGCACATGATCAGAGTTTCAGTGCCAGGTTCCTTAAAGAAAACTGAGTTCATCCTTGCCCCACCACAGTACCATTACCAAGGAGAAGACATCAGTCCTGAAGAGCTCTATATCTCATCAACTTGATCACCTTTCTTAATGTATTTATTTATTATGATTTGTTCACAGTGTATCTCCTCTGCTGCCCCTGCCTCTTCCACTCCCAGGCCTACCCACCCAATAAAAACAAGGACCTAACAGACTAGGATCAGAAGGAAGAAAAAGAAACCCTACTCTATCAGTGGACTTGGGATGGGAATGTGTGGAGAAGGGAGAGAAAGGAAGGGATTGGGAGGGGAGGAGGGAGGGAACTAGAGGGGTGATACAAAGTAAATAAAGTATAATTAAAAATAAAAAACAATGGAAAAGTGAACAAATAGTAATAAATAATAAATAAATAAAAATTTTAAAAGAAATCATGAAATTTGCAGAAAAATGGTGGGAACTGGTGAGGATAATCCTGAGTGAGCTATTCCAGAAAGAAAATGACATTCAAGTTATATATTCACTTAAATAGACATATAATATAGGATAAACCTACTTAAATTTGTACACCTACAGAAACTAATTAAGAGGAGGACTCTTGCTAAAATGTTCAATCCCCATCCTGAAAAGAAAAGGGGATAAACATCAGAGAAGGCAAAACAATGATAGGCTCTGCCCTGCAAACTATCAAAGCAAATGCTGAAAATTATTGCCAACTGAGTTCATCCTTGCTGCACTCTGGCACACCCCCAAGAACAAATTTTGGAGAGAAAGAACTTAGGGAAGAAAACAGGAACTACAGAGGTAAACATAGCCAGTATACTACAAGAGATGGAAGAAAGAATATCAGGTGTGGAAGATACAATGGAAAAAAAATCAATGTATCTGTCAAATAACATGATAAATTTAAAAACGTCCTGACAAAGACCTTACAAGAAATTCAAGACAACATAAAAAGACAAAACCGAAGAATAATAGGAATATAGGAAAAAGAAAATTCACTCCTCCAAGGCCCAGAAAATATTTTCAAAAAAATCATTGAAGAAAATTTCTCCAACTTAAAAGAGAGGGCAATAAGAATACAAGAAGTATACAGAACACCCAATAAATTAGTCCAGAAAAGAAAATCTTCCTGCCACATAATAATCAAAACCGTAAACATAGAAAAGAAAAAAATACTAAAAGCTGCAAGGGCAAAAGACCAAATAACATATAATGGTAAACCCATCAGAATCATACCTGATTTCTCAACAGAGACTATGAAAGCCAGAAGGGCCTGGATGAATATCATGCAGACACTAAGAGAACACAAATGTCATCTTAGGCTACTATATGCAGCAAAACTCCCAGTCCTCATAGATGGAGAAAACAAGATATTCAATGACAAAAACAAATTTCAACAGTACCTACACAGAAATCCAGCATTACAGAAGACACTAGAAAGGAAAATACTTTCAAGAAAACACAGGACATAATTAACCTCACTACAGTAAAACAAAAAGCAACCAAGCACACAAACTTACTACCAACATCAAACACAAAGGATCTAACAGGCTCAGGTCAGTAGTTTCTCACAATATCAGTGGACTCAATTCTCCATTAAAAAGACAAAGACTAATCAAATGGATGTGTAAACAAGGCCCATCACTCTTGCATACAAGAAACAGATCTAAGTCACAAAGATAGACATTACCTGAGTGTAAAGAGCTGGAAGATGGCTTTCCAAGCAAATGGAGCCAAAAAGAAAGCAGGAGTAACCATTGTAATATCTGAGAATATAGACTTTCAACCAAAATTAATCAAAATACATGGGGAAAGACTCTTCATACTCATCAAAGGAAAATTCCACCAAGAATACTTCACAATCCTGAACATCTATGGCCTAAATACAAGGGTACCCACTTTGTAAAAGAAACATTGATAAAACTTAAACCACACAGAGATCCCCAAACATTAATAGTGGGAGACTTCAACACCCCACCATCAACAAAGGACTGGTCAACAAAACAGAAATTCAATAATGAAACAATATCTCTAACAGAGGTCACCAATCAAATGGAACTAACAGACATTTACAGAACTTACACCCAAAGACAGAAGAATTGACCTTCTTCTCAGCATTTCATGGAACCTTTTCCAAAATAGACCATATGGTTGGTCACAAAGTGAGTGTCACCAGATACAAGAAGATTGAAATACTCCCTTTTATTTTATCTGATCAACATGTCATAAAGATGGACTTCAACATCAACAGAAATAGAAAAAATCCTATACACACATGGAAACGGAACAACTTGCTACCAAATGACAGTTATGTCAGGGAAGAATGAAAATGAAGGCACAACATACCCAAACTATGGGACACAATGAAAGCAGTGCTAAGAGGAAAGTTCATACTACTAAGTGTCTTCAAGAAGAAATTTAAGACATCTCATTCAAGCAACTTAATGGCTGACCTCAAAACCCTAGGAAAAAAAAGAAGCAGAAACACAAAAAGGAGTAGATGGCTGGAAATTAACAAACTCATCCAAAGTCAATAAATTAGAAACAAATGAAACAATTCAAAGAATCAATGAAAACAAGAGTTGGTTCTTTGAGAAATTCAAGAAGATAGACAAACCCTTTGTCAAACTAACTAAAAGGCAGAGAGACACCATACCATATTAATCACCAAAATAAGAAATGAAAATGTGGACATAAGAACAGGCACTGAGGAAATCCAATCATTAGGACTTATTTCAAAAGTTTATGTACCACAAAAATCTAAATGGAATGAACAATTTTCTTGATCAATTCCACTTACCAAAGCTGAATAAAGATGAGGTAATGAGGTAAATCAATTAAATAGTCCTATATTTCCTCAGGAAATAGAAGCACTCATCAAAAGTCTAACATAAAAAAAAAAAACCCAGGACCAGATACAGAATTCTACCAAACCTCTACCAAAGAAGAGCTAACTCAAGATCTCTTCAAACTATTGCACATAATAGAAACAGATGGAACACTACCAAACTCATTTTATGAAACCACAGTCACCTTGGTACCTAAACCTCACAAAGACTCAACAAAGAAAGAGAATTTCAGGCCAATCTCTCTAATGAAAATTGGTGCCAAAATATTCAAAATATTCAAGAAAATACTTGAAAACTAAATACAAGAACACAACAAAGACATCATCCACTATGACCAGGTATACAGGGGTTGTTCTGTATATGGAAATACATTGATGTATTTCCATATTAATCCACCATATTAAAAAAATGAAAGAAAAAAACATGATAATCACCTTAGATGCATTTGACAAAATGCATCCATTCATGTAGATCAGGCATACAAGGCACATATCTAAACATAGTAAATATAACATATAACAAGCCTATAGCAACATCAAACTAACCGGAGAGAAACTTGAAACTGAAATCAGGGACAAGGCAAGGCTGCCCACTCTCTCCATATCCCTTCAATATAGTTCTGGAAGTCCTTGTGAAAGCAATAAGACAATGAAAGGATATCAAGGGTATACAAATCAGAAAGAAAGAAGTCACTATTTGCAGATGATATGACAGTATACTTGAATGATACCAGGGAACTCCTATTGCTGACAAACACCTTCAGAAAAATTGGCATATCAGAAGAAATTAACTAAAAAATCAGGACCCCCCTCCTTTTACTGAGAAATTCTCCAGACACCAGAGAAAGACCAGTCTGATCTGCAGAATTCTGGAGCAAACAGTGAACACTACAGATAACCAAATGGCCAGGGGTTGGCAAAAGAACACAATCAACATGAATCAAGATATCATTGCTTCACCGGCAACCCCCTCAATGAGGTTGAGCATTTCTTTAAGTATTTCTCTTCCATTCGATATTCTTCTGTCGAGAATTCTCTGTTTAGCTCTATTTCACATATTTTAATTAGATTATTTGACTTGTTGCTTTTCAACTTCTTTAGTTTTTTTGTACATTCTGGATAATAGCTCCTTGTCACATAGAGGGCTGGTAAAGATTCTTTCCCAATTTGTAGGCATTCTTTTTGTTTGGATGACAGTGTCCTTTGCTTTACAGAAGCTTTTCAGTTTCAAGAGGTCCCATTTACTGATTGTTGCTCTTAGATGATGATACTCCAACTCATCAGAAACATAAGAAAAATATTTTAAAGCTATGATTATCCAGTGATTTGAGGCACATAGAGTGGAAACCAACTAATCTCTCAGAGAAATAGCCCTACAGATTAAAACAGTTAAAGGGAAACAAATAAATCTCTCAAAGGCTTGGCTTCCCAAAGAAAAACAAAGTGAACGAAGCTCTGAAAGAAACACAGGCAAATATAGCCAAACAAATGGAGGCAAAAGTAGTGGCATTAAGAGAGGAAAGAAACAAAAAAAAAAAAAATAGACCATCTTGGAAGCATAGGAATCCACATTCAAACAGATGAAGGAAATGTTGCAAGGCATGAAAACAGAATTAAAATCAATAAAGAAAACACAAACTGAGAAAACCCTGGAGCAGGAGAACTTGGAGAAAAGATCAGGAACCACAAAGGTAAGCATCACTAATAAAATACAAGAGATGGAAGAGAGAATCTCGGGTGCTAAAGATACATACCCAGAAATTGATACTTCTCTCAAAGAAAAAATAAAAAACAGAAAAATCTCAAACACAAAACATCCAAGAAATCAAGGACACCATGAAAAGGCAAAATCTAAGAATAATAGAAATTGACAAAGAAGAGGATTCCAGGCTCCAAGGTCCAGAATATATTTTCAAGAAAATCATAGAAGAAAAATTTCCCAACCTAAAGAAATATATGTCCACAAATATACAAGAGGCCTACAGAGGACCAAATAGACTAGACCAGAAAAGAAACTCCTCAGGCCACATAATAGTCAAAAAGCTTAATCTACAGAATGAAGACAAATGTTAAAAGCAGCAAGGGAAAAAGGTCAAGTAACATACAAAGGTAGACCTATTAGAATCACACTGGACTTCCCCTTAGAAACTATGAAAACCAGAAAGGCCTGGGCAGATATCATGCAGTCTCTAAAGAACCACAGATGCCAACCTATACTACTATATCCTCCAAATCTGTCAATCAACATAGATGGAGAAAACAAAATATTCCAAAGCAAAGCTAAATTTAAGCAATACTTGAACAGCAAACAAGCCCTACAGAAGATACTAGAAGAAAAATTTCAATCCAACGAAAACAATTATACCCAAGAAAACATAGTTTATAATTTCCCAAAAAAAATCAAAGGAAAATAAGCAATGAATCACAATAACACCACCAACTCCACAATAATAGGAAATAACATTCAATGGTCATTATTATCTATCAACATCAATTGACTCAACTCTCCAATAAAAAGACACAGACTAACATAATGGGTACAACATTCTGCTGCATCCAAGAAACACACCTATGCAACAAAGATAAACACTACCTCAGAGTAAAGGGAGAAAATTGTTTTTCAAGCAAATAGATGCAAAAACGAGCAGGAGTGGCTATCCTGATATCTAATAAAATAGACTTTCAACCGAAACTAATCAAAAAAGACGTAGAGGGCACTACATTCTCATCAAAGGAAAAATCCACCAAGCGGACATCACAATTCTGAACATCTACGCCCCAAATACAAGAGCACCTACATTCATAAATGAAATGTTATTAAAGCTTAATTCAAATTTTGACCCCAACACCTTAATAGTGGGATACTTCAACACCCCACTATCACCAAGGAACAGAACATCTAGACAGAAGCCAAAAAGGGAAATAAAGGCACTAACAAATGTCCTAATTCAAATGGACCTAAGAGATGTCTACAGGACTTTTCAACCAAACTCAAAAGAGTATACATTCTCTTCAGCACCTCACGGAACCTTCTCCAAAATAGACCATATAGTTTTACAGAAAGCAGGCCTCAACAGATACGAGAAGATTGAAATAATCCCCTGTATATTATCTGACCAGAATTGACAAAAGCTGGACTGAAACAACAATGGAAATAGCAAAAAGCCTACATGCACATGGAAACTTAAATACTTGCTACTAAATGACAGCTGGGTTAAGGATGAAATAAAGAAATTAAAGACTTCCTAGAATTCAATGAAAATGAACACACGACATACCCAAATTTATGGGACACAATGAAAGCAGTGCTTATAGGAAAAGTCATAGCACTAAGGGCCTTTCAGAAGAAATTTGGAGCATCTCATACAAACAACTTAATTGCAAACATGAAAGCCCTAGGGGGAAAAAAGAAGCAGAAACACCCAAGAGGAGCAGATAGCTGGAAATAATCAAACTCAGGGCTGAAATCAATCACTTACAAACAAATAAAACAATTCAAAGAATCAATGAAACCAACAGCTGGTTCTTTGAGAAAATTAACAAGATAGACAAACCCTTAGCCAAACTAACTAAAAGGCAGAAAGAAACTATCCAAATCAGGAAAATCAGAAATGAATAGGGGGGATAACTATAGACACTAAGGAAATCCAAACAATCATTAGGTCGTAACGCAAAAGCCTATGTGCCACAAAGTTCGAAAAACTAAAACAAATGGATAATTCCATCTACCAAAATTAAGTCAAGACCAGGCAGAGATATTGAAAAGCCCTATATCCCCCAAGAAAAGTGAAGCAACCATTAATATCCTCCCTTCAAAAAAATGGCAAGGACTTGATGGTTTCAGTGCAGAATTCTACCAGACCTTCAAAGAAGTGCTAACTCTTTGTGCTAATTCTTTCCAAATTACTCCACAAAATAGAAACAGAAGGAACATTACCAAACTCATTCTATAAAGCCACAGTCACCGTGGTACCTAAACCACACCAAGATCCAACAAAAAAAAAAAGAAAACTCCAGACCCATCTCTTTATGAACATTGATGCAAATATACTCAATCAAATCTTTGCAAACAGAATCCAAGAACACATCAAAGATATCATCCAACATGACCAAGTAGGCTTCATCCCAGGTATGCAAGGGTGGTTCAACATACAGAAATCCATCAATGTAATCCACCATATAAACAAACTGAATAAGAAAAATCACATGGTCATGTCCCTGGATGCTGAAAAGCATTTGACAAAATTTAATACCCATTCATGTTCAAAGTCTTGGAGAGGTCAGGGATACAAGGCATATACCTAAATATAGTAAAGGCAACAAGCCTATAGCCAACATCAAACTCAATAGAGAGAAACTTAAATCAACCCTACTGAAATCAGGGACAAGACAAGGCTGCCCACTGTCTCCATATCTCTTCAACATAGTACTTGAAGTCTTAGCTACAGCAATAAGACAAGTAAGGGCGATCAGGCAATACAAATCAGAAAGGAAGAAGTCAAAGTTTTACTATTCACAATCATATGATAGTATACATGAGTGACCCCCAAAAGTCAACCAGAGAAATCCTACAGCTGATAAACACCTTCAGCAAAGTGGCTGGATACAAAATTAAAGCAAAATAATAAGAATCCCTCTTGTATACCCAAGACAAAAGGGCCAAGAAACAAATCAGGGAAACAACACCCTTCACAACAGCCAGTAATAACATAACGTACCTTGAGGTGACCCTAATCAAGCAGGTGAAAGACCTGTTTGAAAATAACTTCAAGTCTGTGAAGAAAGAAATTGACGAAGACCTCAGAAGATGAAAAGATCTCCTGTGCTCATGGCTCAGTAGGATTGACAGTGAAATTGGCCAGCCTGCCAAAAGAAATCTAGAGATTCAATGCAATTCCCATCAAAATAACAACACAATTCTTTACAGACCCTGAAAGAAAAATTCTAAATTTCATATGGAGAAACAAAAACCCAGGATTTCCAAAACAATCCTGTACAACAACAAATCTTCTGGAGGTATCACCATACCTAATCTCAAGTTGTATTACAGAGCAATAGTAATAAAAACTGCTTGGTACTGGCATAGAAACAGAAAGTTGGATTAATGGAACCTAATATAAGACCCAGAAATTAACCAATACAACTATGAATATTTGATTTTTGATAAAGAAGCCAAAACATTTCAATTGAAATAAGACAGCATCTTCAACAAATGGTGTTGGTCCAACTGTATGTCTACATGCAGAAAAATGAAAATAGATCCATATTCATCACCCTGAAGAAAACTAAAGTCCAAGTAGATCAAAGACAATCAATAAATGGGACCTCGTGAAACTAAAAAGCTTCTGTAAAGCAAAAGACACTGTCTTCAGAACCAAACAAAAGGCTATTGATTGGGAAAGAATCTTCACCAATGCAACATCTGAGAGAGGGCTGATATCCGAAATATATAAAGAACTGAAGAAGTTAAAAGGAAATAATTCAAGCAATCCAATTAAAAAAATGAGGTATGGAGCTAAATAGAATTCTCTGTAGAAGAATATAGAATGGCAGAAAAACACATAAGGAGATGTTCACATCCCTAGCCATCAGAGAGATGTAAATAAAAATGACCCTGAGATTTCACCTTACATCCATCAGAATGGCTAAGATCAAAAACTCAAGATGCATGTTGGAGAGGCTGTGGAGAAATTGGAATCCTCCTACATTGCTGGTGGGAATGTAAACTGGTAAAAACCACTATGGAAATCAATCTGGCGCTTTCTCAGACAATTAGGAATAGTACTACTTCAAAATTCAGCTATACCACTCCTAAGCATATATCCACAAGATGTGCAAGTACACAACAAGGACATTTGCTCAACCATGTTTGCAGAAGCTTTATTTGTAATAGCCGGAACCTGGAAACAACCCAGACGTCCATCAACGGAGGAATGGATACAGAAATTGTGGTACTTTCTTTTCACTCAATGGAATAACACTCAGCAATTAAAAAGAAGGAAATCATGAATTTTGCAGGCAAATGGTGGGATCTAGAAAAAAAAAAAAAGAAAAAAAATCCTTAATGAGATATCCCAGTAGCAAAAAGAGACACATGGTATATACTCAATTATAAGTGGGTACCAAACCTATAAGATAGGAAAAACATACTAAAATATGTACACCTAAAGATGATAAACAAGAGTGTAGTGATTCATATGAAGGAAGGAGGAATTAGTATAACCTAGAGGAGACAGGAAGCCCCACAAGGTCCAAATATATCTGAGCACAGGGGTCTTCTATGAAACTGTTTATCCAACCAAGGACCATGCATGGAAATTGTTTAAAAAAATATTTAAAACAAAAGGAAGGATAGGAAGACCTCCGCTATCATTGGACTTCAGGAGGGGAATGCATGGAGAAGGGGGATTTAAGATGGGAATGAAAGGCGTGGAGGGAGTAGTTAATGGGGGGAGAGAAAGTGAATAAACTGTAATTAATAAAAATTTAAAAACAGAAAAAGAAATATGTGAGACTTTTCCTGAACTAAGAATATTGGACACAGGAACTGTGATCTCTGGGTTGTGTGCTTTCACCTACCCAGATTGAGGCATGTACAGCTTCTCAGCACCTGAAAGAATCCTGAGGTATATATGGAGATGAGTAAAGAAACTTTCCTCAGTATCCAGTATCCCTGACCCTGTGCATAAGTGACTTTTTCATGTGAAACAAGACTATCTCATCCCTTTATCCAGATTCTGTTTACCTCTGTGACAATGTCAGGTGGGAAATGAAACTTTAATGTTTATTTAATTGGAGTTCTTCCTAAGTAGGGAAGCTTCAAAGTGATGTGGGATTAAGGGGAATGTAGAGAATGGCAAGGTGGTTTTGTACTGTGGTTCCAGATCTGAAATTTCCTAGGTTGTGACTTTGAACTGAGTAGTTACTCGAAAACTCAGTAAATGTACCTTCACTTTCTACTTGATACAATAGGGTGGCAGGGTCTAGACTTCTCTGGAGTATTGTGTCTTTAAGAGAAGAGAAAAGTGAAGGAAACCAGACAATTTCTGGGACTGGTTTTACTGAAAGATAGAAATATTGGTGTGTGTAAAAGGAGTGCTGAGGGGAATAAAGTATTTGTCAGCTGGTGCTGTTCGAAACTAGTGTTGGCAACCCTGTATGCTTTACCTGCCTAGTTCGGCAGCTGTGTCTTACACAGTGGTCAGTGAGTAATCCTCCTGTTCCTGGGGTTTACTGTTAAAATTCAGCCCTAAGGAAGGAGAAATCAGTCGGTGTTATTTGCCTAGGACAAGAGTAGAGGTGCTTTTGGCTGTGGTCCTCCAGAAAAACCCTCTAAACGTAGTAAACGTAGTAAGCCAAAACTGCTTACTCAGAGATGCCAGCTGACCTAATGATGTCTGAAGTAGCTGGGTAACCACCAGTTGATGGCTAGGATTCTCTGATACATAATGAGTTCCTGGAAAGCATGCCTTACAAAGTCAAACTCAGCCTTCCTTTAGCAAAATATTTTCTCCATGTTAAAAGTCATTGTAAAAGTTGTCAGCATATTATTTTTATTTTTTTCTGTGGGAATTTCAAATAATATACTACTTTTCCATTGCTCATTGTAATAGTTATGAACATATTTTTATTGATTATTTGGGGAATTTCATATAATATACATTACACTCCTTTTCCATTGCTCCTTGGTTCAAATTCATCCCCATGTGTGACAATAAAAATTCTTTGTCTTTAAAATACAATAATTGAAGTATGTATTGTTCATATACTCTTTGGAACATGATCAGAGTCTCAGTGCCAAATCTCTTAAAGAATACAGAGTTCATCCTTTCCCTACTCTGTCACCACCTACAAGAAGAAGCTATCAGTCCTGTAGAGATGTATCCTTCTTCACCTTGATCATAGTTTTTCTTATTTATTGATTATGATTTGCTGCCCCTTCCCTCTTGTCCTTCCAGTCCCACCCACCCTCTGTCTTTTACCACTATTCCCTTTCTCTATTTCCCTGGTAGGGGAGGTCCTCCTCCCCCTTCTATCTGACCCTACCTTATCACATCTCAACAAGGCTGGCTGTATCATATTTCTATGTGGCCTGATTCTAAGGGCATTGTTCTATTTGTTTCAACAATTCCCACTACTCATGACACCCTTCCTGTATCCTCTCCAGCAGGCTTCCCAGAGTTCTTAGGAAAGGGAGAATTTCAGGGAAATCCCTTTTGGATCTGGGTGTTTTAAGTTCTCTCTGTGCATAATATTGGACTGTGAGTCTCTATGCAATCTGATTTGATGCAGAAGGAAGCATCTTTGTGTTCAAGAACATGGCACAGTTGAGGGCAGAGAGCATCATATTTTAATAACAACATCCTGAATTGCTTTAGCATTTCTGTACAATGGTCTGGCCCAACAAATCAATTAACTGCCACCCAATCACACCAGTGGAAGACTGGTTTGGTCACAGCAGATGGCCTATTGGAACTTTATTTTCCACTATTAGGAGAACTCCTAATAAGTAAACACATGCCATATTTGTCTTCCTGCATTTCTGCTACTTCATTCAAGATGATTTTTCGTGGTTCCATCCAGTTGCCTATAAACATCACAATATCATTTTCTTATCTTAAGAATACTCCATTCTAGAAAAATTCCACATTTTCCCCAAAGGAGATTGTCAGACCACTTCTTTAGACCTTGGAAGTCACTGGGACTTTCATCATTGTACTGAATTACAAACTATCAGAATAAATAAGTTCTTTTAGCCTAGAAACCCCTCCATCTTCTTCCGCTTCCTGGTGATTTGAATTTCAATAGCCCCTTGAATCTCATCTATTTATATATGGAGTTCCCAATGAGGAAATATCTAGAAGGGTTAGGAGATATGGAATTGTGAGATAATATATTTCCTATTGGAGTTATATTATAGGAGGGAATGCTTTGAGGATTATATTCCAGTGAAAGTGAGCATACAGAATGGAGTCTGTCTCTCAGTTTCTGTTAATTTATATTTTTTTTTCTGTTGGTCTTCGTCTCACTATTTACAAATCTGTTTCTCTAGCTCTTTCTCTCTGTCACCCTCTCTCTGTATACCCCTTGTGGTTAAGGATGAGAACATCTCATTTTTGCTGAAGGACTACAAGATCACTGCTTGCTGTTGTGACATCATGGATAGTTTCCATAAAAATATGAGCACTGTCCCAATTAAATGCTTTTTGTTCAAAGATTGCCTTGGTCAGGGAGCATTTTCACAGTAAGCAATTCACTGACTGGGGACATATCTGTGCATTTAACAAATAATAATGGAATCTGTGATAATGTGAAAATTACATGTTAAGGACACTGGACGTTACTAATGACCACTTGAAACAATTATGTGATCCTTTTTCTGAACTAAGGGTCTTGCACAGAGGAACTGTCATCTCTGGGTTTTGTACTTTCAGCTGCCCATATTGAGGCATGTAGGGCTGCTCAGCCTTTCTCTCAAGGATGCTGTCCACTTGGCCCTCCTTCTTTGCCTTTTTTACACAAACTTAAGACAGGTGATGAGTAGAATAAGCATCACAGTGCAATTCTCTAATTGAAATCAGAGAGCAGGGGACAGAAATCAGCATTTGAATGAACAAGGGTAAGATGCCATTGTGATATCTTAATAAAATTGTGATGTCATCATAGCATTGTGATAGCATCATAGAAGTGTGATACCATCATTGCATTCTGATATCCTAATATTGTATAGTGAAAACATTGAGGTCATAATAGCATTTTGATGTGATAATTTCAGTGTGATATCATTCCAAAATCATGTTATGATGTTATAAAAGCATGGTGATTTCATAATACAATTGTGAATTCATAAAACCATTGTGATGTCATAAAATTGTCATGTCATATTAGCATTGATTTAACATACAATCATGAGGTCATTATAACATTTTGATGTAATAATACCACTGTGGACGCTGAACTGCCATGGGCTACATCTGTGCAGGGGTTCTAAGTTACCTCCATGCATGCTACTTGGTTGGAGTGTGAGTCTCAGAAAAGACGCTTATGCTCAAATTTTTGTTCTGGTGCTCTCCTTGTGGACCTCCTGTCCTCTCCAGATCTTAATATTATTTCCCACTCCTTTCATAAAATTCCCTGCATTCTGCCCAAAGATTGCCATAAGTGGGTTCCATAGTAATGAGAACAGGGACTGCTTCTGACATGAACTGATTGGCCTGCTCTTTGATTACCTCCCCCTGAGGGGGAAGCAGCCTTACCAGGCCACAGAGGAAGATGATCCAGCCACTCCTGATGAGACCTAACAGACTAGGATCAGAAAGAAGAAATTGAAACCCTTCCCTATCTTGGGGAGGGGAGTGTGTGGAGAAGGAGAAAGAAGGGGAGGATTGGGAGGGGAAGAGGGAGGGAACCTAAAGAGGGATACAAAGTAAATGAAGTATAATTAAAAGTAAAAAGTAATACCACTGTGATATTGACAAAACAGCATTGTGATCTCACAATACCATTGTGATATGATAATACTCATGTGATGTCAGGATAGCATTGGGATGCCCTAATTTCTTTTTTTTTTTAGTATTTCAAAGATTTTATTTATTATTATTATTATTATTGTTATTATTATTATTATTATTATTTTATCAGTTACATTTTATTAACTCTGTATCCCAGCCGTGTCCCGATCCCTCATTCCCTCCCAGTCCCTCCCTCCCTCCCTCATCTCCACCGTGCCCCTTTCCAAGTCCACTGATAGGGGGAACCTCCTCCCCATTCATCTGATCCTGTTTTATCAGGTATCTTCAGGACTGGCTGCAAAGCCCTCCTCTGTGGCCTAACAGGACTGCTCCTCCCTTCGGGGGTGGGGAGACCAAAGAGCCAGTCATTGAGTTCCTGTTAGAAATAGTCCTTGTTCCCCTCACTTTGGGAAACCAATTGGTTACTGAGCTACCACAGGCTACATCTGAGTGGAGGTTCTAGGTTATATCCATACATAGTCCTTGGTTGAATGTCAGTCCCAGAAAAGACCCTGTGTCCAGATATATTTGGTCCTTGTGGAGCTCCTATCCTTTCCTCACCAGACTAACTCCCCTTCTTTCTTATGATTCCCTGTACTCTGTGGTCATGAGTCTTTGCTTTGAAAACACTGCTAGTTAGAGTCTTTCAGATGCGCTCAGTAGACTCCTGTCATACATTCAATGCACATCCCATCTGTCTTTCTAAATGAGGATTGATCATCTTACCCCATGTCCACTCAATTGATTATCTTTTTTAGGTGTATAGATTTCATTATGTTTATCATATCTTATAGGTCTATATAAGTGAGTATATCCCATGTTTGTCTTTCTCCTTCTGGGATATTTCACTCAGAATGATCTTTTCTAGATCCCACCATTTGCCTGCAAATTTCATGATTTCCTCCTTTTTGATTGCTGAGTAGTATTCCATTGTGTAAAAATACCACAATTTCTGTACCCATTCCTCCCTTGATGGACATCTGGGTTGTTTCCAGGTTCTGGCTATTACAAATAGAGCTGCTATAAACATGGTTGAGCAAGTCTCCTTTTTGTGTACTTGAACAAACTTTGGGTATATACCTAGCAGTGGTATAGCTGGGCCTGGAGGAAGCACAATTCCTATTTGTCTTAGAAAGCACCAGATAGCTTTCCAGAGTGGTTGTACCAGTTTACATTTCCACCAGCAGTGGAGGATGGTTCCCCTTTCTCCACAACCTCTCCAGCATGTGTTATTGCTTGAGTTTTTAATCTTGGCCATTTTGATGGGTGTAAGGTGATATCTCAGGGTAGTTTTGATTTGCATTTCCCTGATGGCTAATGAGGATGAGCATTTCTTTAAGTGTCTTTCTGCCATTTGATATTCCTCTGTCGAGAATTCTCTGTTTAGCTCTGTTCCCCGTTTTTTAATTGGATTACTTGGTTTGCTGCTTTTCAGCTTCTTTAGTTCTTTGTATATACTGGATATTAGTCCTCTGTCAGATAAAGGGTTAGTGAAGATTCTTTCCCAATCTGTAGGCAGTCGTTTTGTTTTGATGACGGTATCCTTTGCTTTACAGAAACTTTTCAGTTTCATGAGGTCCCATTTATTGATTGTTGCTCTTAGAGCCTGTGCTGTTGGTGTTCTGTTCAGGAAGTTGTCTCCTGTGGCAATGAGTTCTAGGCTGTTCCCCACTTTTTTTTCCAATTGATTTAGGGTATCTGGTTTTATGTTGAGGTCCTTGATCCACTTTGACTTTGGTTTTGTGCAGGGTGATAAATATGGATCTATTTTCATTTTTCTGCATGTAGACATCCAGTTGGTCCAGGGGATGCCCTAATTTCATTGTTATATTATATTATTTTTATTGCGATGTTATAATTCCATTGTGATATCATACTTATGATATAATAATAGCACTGTGATATCCTAAAAGCATTGTGAAATCAAAAGAGCACTGAGATATCATGACACCATTGTGATGATGTAATACCATTGAATGTCATAATAAAGTTGTGCTTTCATAATAGCATTGTGAGGTCATAATATCATATCATATGTGGTCATAATATCAATGTGATGTCATAAAAGTATTGTGATCTCATAATACCATTGTGAAGTCATAAGAGCATGTGAATTAATAATACCATTGTGATATCATCATAGCATTTTGATGTCATAATATCCATGTGATGTCATAATAGCATATTGAAGTCATAAATCCAATGTGATACCATAAAAGCATTGTGATGTTATCATATTGTGATTTGCCATAATATTGTAGGTATAATGATCTTTTGAAATATATACACTATATCCTTGTTCAATGAAATGCTGATTTCTAATCCCCACTCACTGCTTTCAATCTGGATATTGCATTATGATAATTATTCTATGTATCTTGTCTCAATTTTGTGTAAACAGGCCAAAATAATTCAACTAGCCACAATGTTGAGCTGTGAGAGGAGCCACAGTGCAGAAATTAGTAGGAGGAGAGAGGGTGAGGGTGCAGAGCTTGAAGAGCAGAGAGGGAGGAGAGGTCTTGGAATAGCATGGAGAGAATAAACCAACAATAGACTTCATAAAAAGCAAGTATAATGAGTAAAATCTAAATATTAAGAAACTATGAGGGCTTGAAAGTTTAGGAGTGAGTAAATATTGACCAGCATTGTGTTCTAAATTAACTAAATAAAACCATTATTTGTGTGGTGAATTGTTCATACAGCTGTTTAGGATTAATAGCAAGCATTCATAAAAGATGAACCAATAGTAATCATCACCTACAACACAATTGTGAAGCCAATAAACTATTGGGATGTCATAACACCATTGAGATTTCATATTACTATGAAGATATAAAAGCATTGTGATGTCATAATAGCATTGGGATGTCATTCCATTGGGATGCCATATACCATTTGGATATCATGAGAACATTTTTATGTCATCATACCATGTTTATGTCATAATACCATGATGATGTCATCACAGCACTGTGATGTCATACTATTGTGATGTCATAAAAACATTGTGATATAATATTTTGAGGTCATAATGCCACTGTGAAGTGAAAATTCCATTGTGATGTCATAGAACAATGATGCCATAATAGCATTGTGATGTCATATTATGATTTTGATATGATAAAAATGTGATGTCATGATAGCATTGTGATGTCATAATTGCATTGCTTTGTTATATTATTATTGTGATGTTATAATAGCATTGTGATATCATAACATATAAGGTCATAAAAGCATTGTGATGTCACTATTCCAGTGTGATATCATAATATCCATGTTATATCATAATAGCTTATTAAGATAAAAACCCCATTGTGATATCATGATAGCATTGTGATGTCATCATAGCATTGTGATGTCATGATACCATTGTGATGTCAAAATTCCACTTTACACTCATACTAGGCAATTTTATTAATGACCTCTTGAAAGAAATGCCACTATTCCTGAACTATCAGTCCTGGACAAGAACTGTAATCCCTGGGTTGTGTGCTTTCAATTTGAGGGTACTCAGAATTTCTCTGAAGCAAACTATGTCCTACTCAGTGGTCAGTGAGGAACCCACCTGTTTCTGGGGTTTACAGCTATACCTGGGAATTCAGGACAGAGAAACGGGTCCATGCTATATGCCTAGGACACAAGAACAGCTGTGTTTACTTTGGTGGTGTGCCAGACAAACCCTCTAAACATGTTAGTGCCAGGACTGCTTGTTCAGTGAAATATATTCTCCATTTTCACAGTCATTGCATAAGTTGTCAACATATTATTTTTAATGGTCATGTGGGAATTTTATATAATTTATAATATACTCTTTTTCTATTACTCCCACATTAAAATTAATAACCATGTGTTAAACTGAATTTTTTTGTTATTTGAAATACACCAATTCATGTGTTCTTCATATACTCATTAGAACATGATCAGAGTCTCAGTCCAAGTCCCTTAAAAAAAAACTGAGTTCATCCTTGCCGCATTCTGCAACCACCTCCAAGAAGAAGCCATCAATCCTGAAGAGCTCCATACTTTATCCCCTTGATGACAGTTTTTCTTATGTGTTTATTTATTGATATTTGTTCACTTTAAATTTCCCCTGCTTCCTCCTTCCTCTTCTCCTTCCAGCCCCCAAAACTCTCCTTATTGTATCTATATGACTTTTCTCTTGTTCCCTGATAGCAGAAATCCTCTTTCCCTTCTATCTGACACCACCCCCAAGAAGAAGCAATCAGTCCTCAAGAGCTCTATATTTCATCACCTTCATCAGTTTTCCTTATCTATTTATTTATTAGGATTTTTTTCACTTTGAATCAAACTTTGCTATCTACTACCCATCTCCTTCCAATCCCAACCACCCTCAATTCTTCTATCCCTTTGCCCTTTCTCTAGTTCCCTGATAGGGGAGGTCCTCCTCCTCCTTCTTTCTGGCCCTAGCTCATCAGGAATAATCAAGGATGACTGCACCATCTTCCTCTGCAGCCTGATTCTCAGGGCATTGTTCTCCTTATGTCCTCAGTTCCCTGTAATTATGACACTTCTTGCTTCCCAACTTGAAGGCTTCTCAGAGCTCCAAGGGGAGAAAGAATTTCATAGGGAAATCCCTTTTATAGTGGGGTGATTTAATGTCTCTCTTTGTATAATATCAGACTCTAGGTCTCTATGCAATTCTATTTAATGCAGGAGGAAGAATCTCTGTGGATGCAAGAACATGGCATGGATCTATCAGTTGAGGACAGAGTGTAGCATATATTAATAACAACAGCCTGGGTTGCTTGAAAATTTCTGTAGGTTGCCCTAACCAACAACTCAATTAACAGCCACCCAGTCCCCCTAGTATAAGACTGGTATAATCACCATAGATGGCCTTTTGGAACTTTAAACCCCACTATTAGGAGACCTCCCAATAAGTGAATACATACTATATTTGTCTTTCTACATTTTAGTTATTTTAAACAGGATGATATGCATGATATTTCCTGGTTCCATCCATTTGCTTGAAAACATCATGATGTCATTTTCTTAGCTGAAGAATACTCCATCCTCATAATATTCCACATTTTCCCCAAAGAAAGTTGTCAAACATGTTCTTTAGTCCTTGAAAGTTGCTAGGACTTTATTCATTTTATTGAATGAAAAACTATCAGGATAATTATGTTCTTTTAGGCTAGAAGTCCCTGCATATTCTTCCACTTCCTGGTGATTTGAATTCCAATGTCATGTTGAAGCTCATCAATATATATATGTCCCCAGAGACAAAATGTCTGGGAAGGGTTAGGAGTTATGGCTTTGTTAGATAACATAATTCCTACTGGAGTTATTTTTTAGAAGGTTGTGCTTTGAGGTGGATATGCCAATGAAAGTGACCAGACACAATGGACTCTCTATTTCTCTGTCAGTTTACACCTTTGTTTCTGTTTTCCTGAACTATGAGTCTTGGACATAGGAACTGAAATCTCTGGTTATATGATTTCACCTGCTCAGAATGAGGCACAGAGGGCTGCTCAGCCTTTTTCACAAGCTTGTGGTCCATTTGACCCTTTTAATAACTGGCTCCTGAAATTCTCACTGGATTTCAACTGTTGCATGACATTATTGTGCCTGTCAGCCAATCAACATCTGGGAGAATCTTGAGGTTTCCATGGAGATGAGTAAACAAACTTTCCTCAGTGTCAAGTATCTCTGATCCTGTGCACATGTGACATTTTCTTGTGAAACACAACAAGCCTTTATCTAATCCCTTTATCCACATGTCATAACTTTAGTCCTGTTTACCTTTGTGACAATGTCAGGTAGGAAATGAAACTTTAATGTTTATTTACTTAACAGCTTCCTAAGTATTGAAGCATCAATGTGATATGGGATTAAGGGGAATGTAAGGAATGACAAGGTGATCTCCTACTGTGGTCTTGGATTTGAAATTTCCTACGTTGTGACTTTGAACTGAGCAGTTACTGGCTTACTGATTAAATGTACCTTCACAATCTTATTGATATAATATGCTGGCAGGGTCTAGGTTTCCCTGGGGTATTGTGTCTTTAAGAGCAGGAAAAAAAGAAGAAAATGAGATAATTCCTGGAACTCATTAGGCTGTAAAGAGAAAGGTCATGTATGTAAAATGAGAAATGAGGGGCTATAAACTATTTAACAGCTGATACTGTTCCACACAAGTGTTGGCAACCTTCTATAAGTAGAGTTTCCTTCTCTGACCTGGCTCAATCAGCAGCTTTGTCCTACTCAGTGGTCAGTGAGGAAACCTCTTGGTCATGGGGTCTTCATTTAAAATTTTTCCTCAAAGATATATAAATGTGTGTGTATCAAATGCCTAGGATACAAGAGCAGTGGTGTTTTCTGCAGTGGTCAAGCCATCTAAATGTAATTTTAGGGACAGTGCTGCTAGATCAGTTGTGCAACCTTAGCTCATGTTGTCTGAAGTAGCTTAGTAAACACTAGTTCATGCCTGAAATTTTCCGCTACATAAGGAGTTTCTGGAAAACATGCCTTACAAAGTCATACTCTGCCCTCCTTTAGTGGAATCTTTTCTCCATGTTAAAAGTCATTGTGAAATTTTTCTACTTATTATTTTACTCATTATGTAGGTATTTCATATACTATACATTACACTCCTTTTCCACTGCTCCCAGGCTCACATTCCTACCCATGTGTCACAATTTTTTTTTCAAATACCTCAATTGTTTTATTTATTTATTTGTTTGTTTGTTTATTTTTATTTTTATTATTAATTATACTTTATTCACTTTGTATCAGTCCATAAGCCCCTCCTTCATCCCCTCCTGATACCACCCCCTTCCCTCTACTTCACACATGCCCCTCCCCAAGAACACTGATAGGGGAGGACCTCTTCTCCTTCCTTCTGATCTTAGTCTATCAGATCACATCAGGAGTGGCTGCATTGTCATCGTCTGTGGCCTGGAAAGGCTGCTTCCCCCTCAGCAGGAGGTGATCAAAGAGCAGAACAATCAGATTATTTCAGAGGCAGTCCCTCTTCCCATTACTACCTAACCCACTTGGACACTAAACTGTCATGTGCTACATCTGTGCAGGGGTTCTAGGTTATCTCCATGAGTAGTTCTTGGTTAGAGTATGAGTCTCTGGTAAGTTCCCTGTGTTCAAGTTTTCTGGTTCTGTTGCTCTCCTTGTGTGGTTTCTGTCCTTTCCAGCTCTTACTATTTCACAATTCTTTTTTTTTTTTTTCAATGCAGTTTATTCAGGAACCTTGAACAATCTTCTGACCCTGGGGAAAGCCAGCCCACAGCTTAAATAGCCTCTGGGTAGCCAACCCCAGCATGCAACGTGGGTATGCAGATAGGTCCACATACATGGAAGCAACCCAGATCCTCAGCCTTAGCCAAATGTGGAGTTGTTTGTGACAGAGAGCACTCACCATCGGGAAGGTGGAAGGCGGAAACCAGCTCCATCTTTAAGGCACAGCATTACGCAGCTCTCTACAGTTCCCCCTTTTTGTTTTAGACATATCAGGCAAGAGTAGAGGTCTGATCTCTGATATTAGAAATAAATTGGGACTTCGTACTGATGTTCATTTAGGTGTCATCCACCCAAAGAGCATCAGACCCGTCCGATACCTTTTTCTCAGAGGCGGGACCTGGGGCATCAACCTGCATGCAATCAGCTCTTCTCTGGGTCGAAATCAGCTGACCCTGAGTGCAGTGCTTAGCCTTACATCCTGAGCATAACAGTTTAGCTTTTTATGGTAGCCAACCATGCTTGGGGAGACTGTCCTGCTTCAATGGCTGTAAAGGACTGAATGATCATGGCTGCATTACGCTGTTGTGAGACTCTAATCTTGCATATACACCACAGGAAAACCAAGGAGACTAACACCAGAGGCCTGCTAACGCTTCCATGCCCACCCATTCCTTCAGATGATTCATGACTGCAGCAATCCATGGTGATAATCCTGTGGCTAGTCCTGTGTCCACTCTGGTAGAATTTACTGTGATAAAGGCCACTCTCAGCTGCTCCATCATAGTATCAAATTCTCCAGTCCAATTACCTAAAATGTAGCTTGTCAGACAATTGTTTAGACAGATTTGCAACACAGGAAAAATTCTCATGTTGTATGCTAGTGACACAATGTCCAGCATACTTTCATTGGCAGCAAGGTTGAGCGATTTGCCACAGGGTATCAATTTGCTCCTGCACGAGGTCAATCCTCTGATTGAACACCATCAAGCCTCCTTTTAGTTGAGCATTAATTCTTTTTGTACATCTAAGGCATGAGCTACATTGGCTAAAAGATTATTCAGGGTCTGAGCAGTCTGCACAGTATGACTCATGGCTAATGCCATGGTGGTAGCTCTAACAGCCATCGATGAGATGGCAGTAACAGTGGCAGCTGTAGTTCCAAGATCCCTTTTCTGTCTGAAGAGAGTCATAGCGTGAGGGGCATCAACGGGCACAGGCACCCAGGGAGGCATGTGAGTAACCAGCTAGTAAATTTACTAGCATTCCAGCATTGGCCAAAAAAGCAAGTATCATTACCACAATTACTTGGCTCTATCTGGCTAATAATGAATAAAAATGGGGGATATAAACAAACAGGTGTGGGCTTATAGGAAATATTATGAGAAGCCTTAACCCCCTCTTTGGAACATCCTGCATCAGTTCTAGAACTAGCAGTGGTGGTGTCTGAGGTCTGAGTAGGTTCAGGAGACCATTGCCCACAGGGCAAGACATGCTCTGTGTAAATTGACTAACTCCATGTTTTCCTCCAATTTTGAAAGTTATTTAAGGTTCTTAAATTATTTTTCCCTTTTTTTTAAAATTTTTCATCAATTACACTTTATTCATTCTGCATCCCCCCATAAGCCCCTTCCTCCTCCCCTCCCAACCCACCCTCCCTCCTCTCTCTGCATGCATGCCACTCCCCAAGTCCACTGATAGGGGAGGTTCTCCTCTCCTTTCTGATCTTAGTCCATCAGTTCACATCAAAAATGGCTGCATTGTCCTCTATTATGGCCTGGTAAGGCTACTTCTCCTCAGGAGGAGGTGACTAAAGAGAAGGCCAGTCAGTTCATATCAGAGGCAGTCCCTCTTCACATTACTATGTAACCCTATTGGACTCTGAACTGCCCTGGGCTACATCTGTGCAGAGGTTCTAGGTTATCTCTATAAATTCAGGTGGCACCTCTGATCATGCAGTCCTAGCACTAACCCCTCTTTTAGAGTGATTGTCTGGAGGACCACAGGAAAAAACACAGTTGTTCTTTTTTCCTATGCGTATGATACGGAACCATTTCTCTCTTGTGAAGGCCCAGGTATAACTGTAAACCCTAGAACGAGGGAGGTTCCTCACTGACCAATGAGTAGGACAAAGTTGTCCATCCAGCTTCAATGCTCTCCATAGTGGGTTGGCAACACTAGTGTGGAACAGCACCAGCTGTCAAATATTTTATTGCCACTCTATTCTTTTTCCATACACCAATCTTTCTCTGTTTCAGATAAACCAGTCCTAGGAATTGTTTGGTTTTCATCTCTTTTCCCTGCTTTTAAAGATTCAATAACACAGGGAACCCTGGATACTGCCAGACTCTTATATAAATAAGATTCTGAAGGTCTATTTAGTGAGTAAGGGAATAACTGCTCTGTTGAAAGTCACAACCTAGGAATTTTCAGATCAAAGACAAGAGTAGAGGACAATACTCATTCTGTACAGTTCTTTAATCCCACATCACATTGAAGCTTCCCTATTTAAAAACTGTCCATTTAAAAAAAAAAAAACATTGAAGTTTATTTTCCTACCTGATATTGTCACAGAGGTAAACAGGAGTAAAAGGTGTGTGATGTGAATAAAGGGATGAGATAAAGGCTTATTGGTTTCACATGAAAAAGTCACAAGTGAACAGGATCAGAGATACTGGACACCAAGGAAAGTTTGTTTGCTCATCTCTTTGGAAATCTCAAGAATCTTTCAGGTGCTGACTTGTTAAGAGGGAGAATGATGTCATGAAACAGATGAAAGCCAGTAAGAGTTTCAGGAGCTATGTATTAAAAGGGCCAAGTGATCAACAAACTCGAAAGGCTGAGCAGCCCTACATGCCTCAGTCTGGGCAGCTGAAAGTACACAACCCAGAGATGTCAGTTCCTGTATCCAAGAACTGACATCTTAGTTCAGGAAAAAAAAGTCACATATTTCTTTCAAGTGATCATTAATTGACTCATGTGTTCTTGACAAGTGACATTCACATCATCAGAGATTTAATTACTATTTATTCAATGCAAAGTATGTCCACAGTCAGTGAATTACTTACTGTAAAAATGCTCCCTGAGCAAGGTAACTCTGAACCAAAAGAGTAAAACTGGAACCATGCTTATGTGTTTAAAGAGATCATTAAGGATGTCACATCAGCAAGCACACATCTTATTGTAGTCCTTCCACAGAACTAAGAGATTTTCATACTGAACCACAATTGGCAGACTGAAAGAGGGAGACAGTGAGAGACAAAGATATAATGAGCTTGACAGACAGATACAGAAATAAAGTGACTGAGACCAAAAGAAACAAAGATAGAATGTGACAAAGACCAAGAGACAGAGACTCCATTCTGTCTGGTCACTTTCATTGGAGGGATGTCTATGCTAAAAGGACATATTTTATCATTCAATACAATGATTAAAGTCCCAGCAACTCTAAGTTCTACAGAACAGAACTGACAATCTCCTTTGGGGAAAATGTAGTATATTTCCATAAAGGAGTATTATTCAGCTAAGAAAATGACTCATAATATTTTCAGGCAAATAGATAGAACCAGGGAAAATCATCCCGGGTGAAGTAACTAAAATGAAGAAAGAAAATATGGTATGCATTCATTTATTAGGAGGTCTCCTAATAGTGGGGGATAAAGTTTCATTAGTCCATCTACTGTGAACAAATCAGTTTTAAGCTAGGGGGTTACAGTTATTTAGATGTGGGGTCACTGTATCATACCTATGGAAATTTTCAAGCACCACCAGGCTGTTGTTATTAAAGTATGTCATTCTCTGCCCTCAAATAATAGATCAGTGTCATGTTTTTGGGTCCACAGAGATGCATCCTTCTGCATCAAATGTGATTCCATACAGAGACCCACAGCCTGATATTGTACAGAGAGAGACCTTAAAACACCAAGCTCTAAATTGGATTTCACTATGAAATGCTCCCTCACCTCAGAGCTCTGGGATGCCTCAAGGAGAGGAGGCAGGAAGAGTGTCTTAAGTAGAAGAATTGAGGACAGGACAACAACACACTAAGAATGAGACTGGAGAGGAAGATGATGCAGTCATCCTTGATGAGACCTGATGAGCTAGGATCAAATAGAAAGGGGTAATTAGAAAGGCATGAGGGTAGAAAAAGGAGAGGGGTAGGACTGGAAGAAGAAGAGAGCCGGGGCAGCAGAGGGGAAACAAAGTGACCAAATTGTAATAAATAAGCAAAACTGTGAAGACAGTGATGAAGTATACAGCCATTCAGGACTGATGTCTTATTCTTAGGATGGTTACAGAGTGTTGCAGGGATGAACTCAGTTTTCTTTAATGGACTTGGCAATGAGACTCTGATCATGTTCCAATGAGTATATGAACAACACATACTTCAACTGATGTATTTTAAAGAAAAACAAATTCTTAGTGTGACACATGGGTAGGTATTTGAACCTGGGATCAATGGAAAAGGAGTGTAATGTTTATTATATGAACCATATAATCAGTAAAAATAATGTGTTGGCAACTTTTACAATGACTTTTAACAAGGAGAAAAGATTACAGTAAAGGCGATTAGAGTTAGACATTGTAAGGCATGCTTTCCAGGAACTCATTATGTAGAAGAGAATCCTAGCCATGAACTAGTGGTTACCCAGATACATCAGACATCATGAGCTCAGGTGGCGCTTCTGAACAAGAAGTCCTAGAACTAACAGTATCTTTAGAGGGATTGTCTGAAGGACACAGGAGAAAGCAGAGCTGGTCTTGTGTCCTAGGCATATAATACGGACCCATTTCCCTGTCCTGAAAGCCCAGTTTGAACTGCAAACTTCAGGAACAGGAGGGCTGCTCAGTGATCCAAGAGAAGGACACAGCTGTCTATCCAGAAACATCAGCCAAAGCAACCCTGCTCATAGAGGGTTGTCAACACTAGTGTAGCCCTAAGTTCTCCTTTTACACTTACCTATTTTTTCTGTTCCAGCCAAACTAGTCCAGGAATTGTCTGATTTCATTTTCTTCTCCCTGCTCTTAAAGACTCAGTACCCCAGGAAACCGTACACCCTGCCAGCCTATTATATCAATAAGAATGTGAAGGTACATTTAGGGATTAAACAAGTAACTGCTCAGTTCAAAGTCACAACCTAGGAAATTTCAGATCCATGACAACAGTGTGAGACCCAATTGTCATCCGCTTAATCCCACATCACTTTGCAGCTTCCCTACTTAGGAAGCTGTCCAATTAACTAAACATTAAAGATTCATTTCCTACCTGACATTGCCACAGAGATAAACAGGAGTAAAAGTGTGGGATCTGGATAAAGGGATGAGAAAAAGGTTTGGTGGTTTTCACAAGGAAGAGTCAAGTGCAAACTGTATGAGATGTACTGGACACTGAGGAAAGTTATTTACTCATCTCCATGGAAACCTCAAGATTCTCTCTGGTGCTAAAAGACTGAGAAAGAGAATGATGCCATGTAAAAGGTGAAAGCCAGTAACAGTTTCAGGAGCCAGTTATTAAAAGGGCCAAGGGGACAGCCTGCTTGATAGAAAGGGTGAGCAGCTCTGCATGCCTCAATCTGTGCAGCTGAAAGCACACAACCCAGAGATGACAGTTACTGTGTCGAAGACTCTTAGTTCAGCAAAAGTGTCACATATTTCTTTCAAGTGTTCATTAATAAAGTTACTTGTCCTTGACATGTGAGTTTCTCATTATCAGATTCCATTATTATTTGATAAATGCACAGATATGTCCTCAGTCAGTGAATTACTTACCTTGACCACAGTGTGAGACTCAAATGTCATCCCCTTAATCTCACATCACTTTGAGGCTTCCCTATTTAGGAAGTGGTCCAATTAAATAAACATTTAAAGTTTAATTTCTTCCTGACATGCCACTGAGGTAAACAGGAGTAAAGGTGTGGGATCTGCATGACAGGATGACATAAAGTCTTGTTGGGTTTCAGAAGAAAAAGTCATGTGTACACAGGATCAGGGATACTTGACAATGAGGAAACATTGTTTACTCATCTCCATTGAAACCTCAAGATTGTCTCACATACTGATTGACATAGTGGCAGAATGATGTCATGAAACAGGTAAAATCCAGTAAGAATTTCAGGAACCAGTTATTTTAAAGGCCAAGTGGACAGCCTGCTTGAGAGGAAGTCTGAGCAGTCCTACATGCCACATTCGGGGCAGCTTAAAAGACACAACCCAGAGATGACACTTTCTGTGTCCAAGACTCCTCGTTCAGGAAAAACAAATTGCTTTCTAATGTTCATTTATAAATTCACATGTTCTTGACATGTGACTTTCACATTATCCAGATTCCATTATTATTTTTTAAATGAACTGATATGTCCTCAGTCAGTGAATTACTTACTGGGAAAATGTGCCGTGATTGCAACTCTTTGAACAAAAGTGTTTAATTGGGACCTTGTTCATATTTTTACAGAGACCATCCATACTTTCAAGTCAGCAAGCAGTCATCGTCTTGTAGTCCTCCAGCAGAACTGAGAACTTTTCATACTGAACCATAAGCAGCAGGACGAAGGAGAAAGAGCTAGAGACACAAATTCAGAAAGAAAGAGAACAAGACAACAGACTCCATTCTGTCTGGTCACTTTCGTTGGTGTATCAAGCTCAAAGCACACCCTCGTATAATACTCCAAAAGGAATTATATTATCTAACAAGGCCATACCTCCTAACCCTTCTCAGACAGTTCCTCACCAGGCACTAAAAATGTAAATAGATGAGCTTCAAGGAGAAATTGTAATTCAAATCACCAGGAAGTGGGAGAAGATGGAGGGACTTCTACCCTAAAAGAATATACTTATCCTGATAGTTTGTCATTCAATACAATGATTAGAGTCCCAGCAATTTCCAAGGAGTAAAGAACAGGACTGACATTATTCTTAGGGGAAAGTATGGAATATTTCTATAATGGAATATTATTCAGCTAAGAAAATGACATCATGAATCTTTCAGGCAAATGGATGGAACCAGGAACAATCATCATAAGTGAAGTAAATAAATGCAGACATACAAATAGAGCATGTATTCACTTATTAGGAGGTCTCCTAATAGTAAGGTACAAAGTAAAAGGTATAAATAAGCCATCTGTTTTGACCAAACCAGTGTACCACATGTCTTAAACAGGGTAATTGGGTGGCAGTTAATTGAGTTCCTGGACCAGGGTATCCTATAGAAATTTTCTAGAAACCCAGAATATTGTTATTAAAATATGTTGCTCTCTACCCTCAACTGATAGTCAGTTCTTGCAGCCACAGAGATGCTTCCTTCAGCATCAAATGAGATTGCATATAGAGACCCACTGACTGATATTATGCAGAGAGACCTTAAAACACCAGCTCTAAATGCGATTGACCTATGAAATTTTCCCTCACCTCAGAGCTCTGGGAAGACTGCAGGAAAAGTGTTCTAAGTAGAGGGAATTGAGGACACAAGAAGAACAATGCCCTGATAATCAGACCACAGAGGAAGATGATGCAGCCATCCTTGATGAAAGCTGATGAGCTAAGGTCAGATAGAAAGAGGAGGAGAAAATTCCCTATCAAGGAACTAGAGAGAGGACATAGAGTAGAAGAAGGAGGGTTGGTAGGACTGGAAGGAGAAGAAGGAGGGCACAGTGGAGATGATACAAAGTGTCTTCAAGAAATCATAATAAACAAATACATAAGAAAAATGGTGATCAAGGTGATGTAGTGTAAATTTCTTCAGAACTATTGAATCTGAACCTGGGAACAATGCAAAAGGAGTGTAATGTGTATTATATGAAATTCCCACATAATCAATAAAAATAATATGTTGACAATTTTTACAATGACTTTTAAGATGGAGGAAGTATTCTGCAAAAGAGGTCAGAGTTTAACTTTGTAAGATAGGCTTTCGAGGAGCTCATTATGTAGCAGAGTTTTCTAGCCATGGTCTAGTGGTTACCCTATGAGCTCAGGTGACACTTCTAAAGAAGCAGTTCTGGCACTAACACTATGTTTAGATGGTTTATCTGGAGGACACAGCTGCTCTTGTGTCCTGGGGATATAACATGGACCATTTTTCTGACTTGAAGGCCTAGTTTTAACTATAAAGCCCAGGACTAGGAGAGTTCCTCACTGACCACTCAGTAGGACACAGCTGCCAATCCAGCCATCTCAGCCAAGACAACCCTGCTCGTAGAGGGTTGACAAACTAGTGTAGAATATCACCAGCCTTCAAATAATATCTTGTGGGGGACTCCAAGATGGCGGCAAGCAGAGCGCACCATTTTGGAGAGGCAGAAGACATGAATCTCCGGAATTGGTGAGTGGAGAGTCAATCGAAGCTAGAATTTGGACTTTTGGGCTTTCTAAAGGAGAGGGGCCACCACAGAAGTGTGGAGTGCTAGTAGATTTAGATCAGGCGCAGACTTCTTTGGGAAGGAAATAGGGTGCTTCCCTTGTCAGGGCCTCCCGTGGGGAAACCAGGCACACAGCACCAGGCAGCGGAGCACAAAACTCACATCCTGGAGATCAAGGCAGCAGAGACAGTGCTTTAGGCCCCTTACAGCAGTGATCTGCTGTAACCACCCATTGAACACCCATCCCCTCCTTGGACACAAGCCCCACCCAGGGCCCTCCAGACCCACAGAGCATCCCCTCCCCCATCCAGCTATACAATCTCCAGCTAGACCTCAGCAGAAAGTGCAATGGAGCTCATGCCCCAAGTGGCCAGAGTGCAATAACCTCAGAAACCTCCTCACAGGAGGAACACAGGCCCATTCACAGAGCTCCAACCACTGAGCACTAACCACAGAGACTCAGATCCACAATACAATTTTTCCTGGATATGAAATCCACAAAGCTCAGTGTCTGGGACCCAAGATGGGGCAGAGGCAGGGAGGCAGGGCTCCAGACCTCGCAGCCGCAGCAAAGAGCAGTAACGACCTGCTGAACGCCACCACTCAGAGGAGAACACACCCCACCTAGGGCCCTCTTGCAGAGCTCTTGAACCACGGAACACCCTGCTCTACAGGAGTGCACACACTGTGGAAACTCCACCTTGCCAGAGCTCACGCCCAATACAGTGCTAGCCACAGAGACTCAGACCCACAGTACAACCCTTCCCAGATCCCTAGTAAGCAAGGACTACACAGGGCTGCCCAGCCAGTGATTGTATGGGCCATCCAACCCCTCAGGGACAGAAAACCAGCTGAATAGACACCAAAGACCAGCAGACTTGTAAAATAAATATGCCCGCACATTCTTCAACAGTGATTGCGATCCCTTAGCACCTGCAACAACTTCAGTGCCTGCAGGGCATCCCTCTCACACACTGAAGGCCTCTTCATTCACCAACACCCTGTCCCTTAGGACACACCCACAAGCACATGCTCAAATACATGCTACCCCGCATTTGTCCTTCTGCGCCTTCGAACTTTCCTCCTACAGGTATAGCTGAATAACCAATGCACACAATGAAACCACTAGACCCCACCCATTTTCCTGAAGAATTCTCCAGATACCAGAGAAAAACCAGTCTGACCTGCAGAATCCAGTAACAGTCAGTGAACACTACAGATAACCAAATGGCCAGAGGTCGGTGAAAGAACACAACCAATGCAAATCAAGATATCATGGCTTCACTGGCAACGTCCAAAATTATTGGACACTCCAACTCAGCAGAAACACAAGAAAATGATTTTAAAGCTATGATTATCCAGTTATTTCAGGCACATGAAGAGGAAACCAACAAATCTCTCAGAGAAATAGTCATATTCAAACAGTTAAAGAGGATCCAAAACATCCCTTCAAGATTTGGCCTCCCAAATAGAAACAAAGAAAAACGAAGTGAACGAAGAAGCTCTTAAAGAAACACATGCAAACATAGCCAAACAATTGGAGGCAGAAGCAGAGGCACTAAGAGAGGAAACAAAATAAATAAATATATATATATATATATATATAGAGAGAGAGAGAGAGAGAGAGAGAGAGAGAGAGAGAGACCATCTTGGAGACACAGGAATCCAAACTCAAACAGATGAAGGAAATGTTGCAAGACATGAAAAAAAGAATTAGAATCAATAAATAAAACACAAACTGAGAAACCCCTGGAACTGAAGAACTTAGAGAAAAGAAAACGAATCACAAAGGTAAGCATCACTAATAGAATACAAGAGATGGAAGAGAGAATCTCAGGTGCTGAAGATACTCTCACAGAAATTAATACTTCTCTCAAAAAAAAAAATCAGAAAAATCCCAAACACAAACCATCCAAGAAATCAAGGACACCATGAAATGGCAAAATCTAAGAATAATAGGAATTGAAGAAGAAGAGGAGTCCAGGGTACAAGGTCCAGAAAATATTTTCAAGAAAATCATAGAAGAAAAATTTCCCAACCTAAAGAAAGAAATGTCCACAAACATACAAGAGGCCTACAGAACACCAAATAGACTAGACCAGAGAAGAAACTCATCACGCCACATCATAGTCATACACTTAATCTACAGAACAAAGAAAAGATACTAAAAGCAGCAAGGGAAAAAGGCCAAGTAACATATAAAGGCAAACTTATCAGAATCACACCGGACTTCTCATCAGAAACTATGAAAGCCAGAAGGTCCTGGGGAGATTTCATGCAGGCTCTAAGGGACCACAGATGCCGACCTAGACTACTTTACCCAGCAAAGCTTTCAATCAACACAGATGGAGAAAATAAAATATTCCATGACAAAACTAAATTTAAGCAATATTTGAACAGCAACCCAGACCTGCAGAAGATAGTAAAAGGAAAATTTGACTCCATTGAAAACAAATACACCCAAGAAAACATAGGTTAAAGATAATTTCCAACAAAAATCAAAAGCAAACAAGCAATGATTCACAGTAACATCGCCAACTTCACCCAATAATAGGAAATAACATGCATTGGTCACTATTATCTATCAACATCAATGGATTCAACTCTCCAATTAAAAGACACAGACTAACAGAATGGGTGCAGAAACAGGAACCAACATTCTCCTGCATCCAAGAAACACACCTATGCAACAAAGATAAACACTACCTCAGAGTAAAGGGCTGGAAAAAATGTTTTTCAAGAAAATGGCTCCAGTAAACAAGCAGAAGTAGCCATCCTAATGTCTAATAAAATAGACTTTCAACCCAAGTTAATCAAAAAAGATAAGGAGGGCCACTATATTCTCATCAAAGGAAAAATCCACCAAGAAGACATCACAATTCTAAACATCTATGCCCCAAATACAAGAGCACCTACATTCATAAATTAAACATTGTTAAAGCTTAAACCGCACACTGATAGCAATACCCTAATAGTGGGTGAATTCAACACCCCAGTCTCACCAAGGGACAGATCAACTAGACAGAAACCAAATAGGGAAATAAAAGCACTTACAGAGTCCCTAAATCAAATGGACCTAATAGAAGTCTACAGAAATTTCCACCTAAACTCAAAAGAGTATACCTTCTTTTCAGCACTTCATTGAACCTTCTCCAAATTAGACCATATAGTTGGCCACAAAGCAAGCCTCAACAGATAAAAAAAGATTGAAATAATCCCTTGTATTCTATTGGAAAACCATGGACTAAAGTTGGACATCAACAACAATGGAAATAAACAAAAAACTACAAACACATGGAAAGTGAACAACTTGTTAGTCAATAACAGCTGGGTTAAGGAAGAAATAAAGAAAGAAATTAAAGACTTCCTAGATCTCAATGAAAGTGAAGGGACAACATACCCAAATTTATGGGACACATTGAAAGCAGTGCTCAGAGGAAAATTTGTATCACCAAGTGCCTTCAAGAAGAAATTTGTAACATCACATACAAGTAACTTAATGGCCCAACTGAGAACCCTAGAAAAAAAAAAAAAAGAATCAGATGCACCCAAGAGTAGCAGGTGGCTGGAAATAATCAAACTCAGGGCTGAAATTAATCAATTAGAAACAAATATAACTATTCAAAGAATCAATGAAACAAAAAGCTGGTTCTTTGAAAAATCAACAAGAGAGACAAACCCTTAGCCAAAGTAACTAAAAAGCAGAGAGAATCTATCCAAATCAGGAAAATCAGAAATGAAAAGGGGGACATAACTACAGACACTGAAGAAATCCAAACAATCATTAGGTCATACTACAAAAGCCTATATGCCACAAAATTTGAAAATCTAAAAGAAATTGAAGCAGTCATTAACATTCTCCCCTCCAAAAAAAGCCCTGGGCCCGATGGTTTCAGCACAGAATTCTACCAGACCTTCAAAGAAATGCTAATACCAATTCTCCTCAAACTATTCCACAAAGTAGAAACAGAAGGAACATTACCAAACTAATTTCATAAAGAGATAGTCACCCTGATACCCAAACCACACAAAGACCCAAGAAAAAAAGAGAACTTCAGATCTATCTCTCTTATGAATATTGATGCAAAAATACTCAATAAAATACTTGCAAACTGAATCCAAGAACACATCAAAGATACCATCCACCATGATCATGTAGGCTTCATCCCAGGCATGCAAGGATGGTTCAACATATGGAAATCCATCAATGTAATCCACTACATAAACAAACTGAAGGAGAAAAACCACATGATCATCTCCTTAGATGCCGAAAAAGCATTTGACAAAGTCCAACACCCATTCATGTTTAAAGTCTTGGAGAGATCAGGGATACAAGACACATACCTAAACATAGTAAAGGCAATATACAGCAAGCCTACAGCCAACATCAAACTCAATGGAGAGAAACTTAAATCAATCCCACTGAAATCAAGGACAAGACAAGGCTGCCAACTCTCTCCATATCTTTTTAACATAGTACTTGAAGTCCTAGCCAGAGCAATAAGACAACTAACGGAGATCAAGGGGGTACAAATTGGAAAGGAAGAGGTCAAAGTGTCACTATTCCCAGATGATATGACAGTATACATGAGTGACCCCAAAAATTCAACCAGAGAACTCTTTCAGCTGATAAACACCTTCAGCAAAGTGGCAGGATACAAAATCAACTCAAAATAATCATAAGCTCTCCTGTACACAAAAGACCAAAGGGCCTAGAAAGAAATTAGGGAAACAACACCCTTCACAATAGCCACTAATAACATAAAGTACCTTGGGGTGACATTAACCAAACAAGTGAAAGACCTGTTTGAGAAAATCTTCAAGTCTCTGAAAAAGAAATTGAAGAAGATCTCAGAAGATGGAAAGATCTCCCTTGCTCATGGGTTGGTAGGATTAACATTGTGAAACTGGCCATCCTGCCAAAATCAATCTACAAATTCAATGCAATTCCCATCAAAATACCAACTCAATTCTTTTCAGACCTTGAAATAAAAAGATTCTCAGCTTCATATGGAGAAACAAAAAACTCAGAATCTCCAAAACAACACTGTACAACAACAGATCATCTGGAAGTATCTCCATCCCCAATCTCAAGCTGTACTACAGAGCAATAGTAATAAAAACTGCATGGTATTGACATAGAAATAGAAAGGAGGATCAATGGAACCAAATAGAAGACCCAGAAATAAACCCATGTACCCATGAATACTTGATTTTTGACAAAGCAGCCAAAACCATTCAATGGAAAAAAGCATCTTCAACAGATGGTGCTGGTGTAATTGGATGTCTACATGCAGAAAAATGAAAATAGAGCCACATTTATCACCCTGCACAAAACAAAAGGCTAAGTGGTTCAAAGACCTTCAACATAAAACCAGATATGCTAAATCTGTTAGAAGAAAAAGTGGGGAACAGCCTAGAAATCATTGGCACAGGAGACAACTTCCTGAACAGAACACTAGCAGCACAGGCTTTAAGAGCAACAATCAATAGATGGGACCTCATGAAGCTAAAAAGCTTCTGTAAAGCAAAGGACACCGTCATCAAAACAAAACGACTTCCTACAGATTGGGAAAGAATCTTCACTAACCCTTTATCTGACAGAGGACTAATATCCAGTATATACAAAGAACTAAAGAAGCTGAAAAGCAGCAAACCAAGTAATCCAATTAAAAAATGGGGAACAGAGCTAAACAGAGAATTCTCGACAGAGGAATATCGAATGGCAGAGAAACACTTAAAGAAATGCTCATCCTCATTAGCAATCAGGGAAATGCAAATCAAAACAACCCTGAGATTTCACCTTACACCCATCAGAATGATCAAGATGAAAAACTCAACATATGAAAAAGTGACAACATATGCTGGAGAGGTTGTGGAGAAAGGGGAACCCTCCTCCATTGCTGGTGGGAATGTAAACTGGTACGACCACTCTGGAAAGCTATCTGGCACTCTCTAAGACAATTAGGAATAGTGCTTCCTCAAGACCCAACTATACCACTGCTAGGCATATACCCAAAATTTGCTCAAGTACACAAGAAGGACATTTGCTCAACCATGTGTGTAGCAGCTTTATTTGTAATAGCCAGAACCTGGAAACAACCCAGATGTCCATCAACGGAGGGATGGGTACAGAAATGGTGGTATTTTTACACAATGGAATACTACTCAGCAATCAAAGAAGAGGAAATCATGAAATTTGCAGGCAAATGGTGGGATCTAGAAATGATCATTCTGAGCGAAGTATTCCAGGAGAAAGACAAACATGGAATATACTCGCTTATATAGACCTAAAAGATATGATAAACATAATGAAATCTATACATCTAAAGAAGATAATCAAGAAAGCAGACATGGGGTATGATGATCAATCCTCATTTAGAAAGACAAATGGGATATGCATTGAACATATGACAGGAGTCTACTGCAGAAAGCATCGGAAAGAATCTACCAAGCAGTGTTCCAAAGTAGATACTAAGACTCATAACCAAATCCTCGGCAGAGTGCAGGGAATCATATGAAAGAAGGGGAGTTTGATGTGGAAAGGATAGGAGCTCCACAAGGACCAAACATATCTGGGCACAGGGTCTTTTCTGAGATGGACACTCAACTAACGACTATGAGAGGATAAAACCTAGAACCTCTGCTGGGATGTGACCCGTGATAGCTCAGTAATCAATTGGTTTCCCATAGTAAGGGGAACAAGGATTATTGCTAACAGAAACTCAATGACTTGCTCTTTGACCTCCTCACCTCCCAAGGGAGGAGCAGTATTGTTAGGCCACACAGGAGGACTTTGCAGCCAGTCCTGAAAATACCTGACAAAACAGAGTCATATGAAAGGGGAGGAGGTCCTCCCCTATCAGTGGTCTTGGAAAGGGGCAGGGATGAGATGAGGGAGGGAGGGTGGGATTGGGGAGGAAATGAGGGATACAGCTGGGATACAGAATTAACAAAATGTAATGAGAAAAAGGAAAAAAAAGGAAAAAAAATCTTGTACCTCACGTCTTCTTTTACACTCACCGATCTTTCTCCCTTTCAGCCAAACCATTCCCAAGAATTGTCTGGTTTCCTTTACTCTCACTTGCTCTTAAATTCTCAATACCCCAGGGAACCTAGACCCTGCCAGCCTATTATATCAATAAGAATAATAAGGTACATTTAGTGAGTATGCAAGTAATTGTTCAGTTCAAAGTCACAACCTAGGTTATTTCAGATATAAGACCACATTATGAAACCTACTTCTTATTCTGTACATTCCCCTTAATCACTCATCACTTTGAAGCTTCCCTAATTAAGACACTTAAATAAACATTAAAGTTTCATTTCCTACCTGACATTGTCACAGAGATAAACAGGAGTAAAAGTGCGGGATCTGGATAAAGGGATGAGATGAAGGCTTGTTGGTTTCATTAGAAAATGTAAAGTGTGCACAGGATCAGAGATAGTGGATATTGAGGAAAGTTTGTTTACTCATCTCCATAGTTTCTTTCAGGTGCTGATTGGCTGAGAGGGAGAATTATGTCATTGAATAGGTGAAAGTCTGTAAGAGATTCAGGAGCCAGTTATTAAAAGGGCCTTGTAGACAGCCTGTTTCATAGAAAAGCTTACTAGAACTACATGACTCAATCTGGGCCACTGAAAGAACACAACCCAGAGATGTCAGTTCCTGTATCCAAGACTCTTAGTTCAGCAAAAGTATCACATATTTCTTTCAAGTGGTCATAAATAAATTATGTGTCATTGACATGTGAGTTTACATGATCATGGATTCCATTATTACTTGTTAAATGCACAGATATGTCCTCGGCCAGTGAATTATCATAAAATGCTCCTTGAGAAAAACAATTCTTTGAGAAAAAAAGCTTTCAATTGGGACCTTGCTTATATTTTTACAGAGACTCTACATGATGTCATATCAACAGGCAGTCATCTTGATGTATACCTTCAGCAGAACTGAGTGCTTTTCATACTGAAACACAATTGGGAGTCAGACTGACAGTGATAGAAAGAGAAACAGCTATATAGACTGATTAAGAAATAGAGACCAAGACTGAAACAAACAAAGATATAAAGTGGCAGAGATAGAGAAACAGAGCCTCCATTCTGCTGGTCAATTTCATTAGCATATCAACCTCAAAGCAGACCCTCCTATATTAAAACTCCAACAGGAATTGTTTTATTCAACAAGGCCATTACTCCGAACACTTGCCAAACATTTCCTCACTGGGGACTAAAATTGAAAATAGAGGAGCTTCAAAGGGACATTGCAATTCAAATCACCAGGAAGTGAAAGAAGATGGAGAGGCTTCTAGGCTTAAAAGAACACAGGTATCCTCATAATTTGTCATTCAATAAAATTACTAAAGTCCCAGCAACTTCCAAAGACAAAAGAACAAGACTGACAATCTCATTTTCCAAAATGTTGGAATATTTCCATAAAGGAGTATTATTCAGCTAAGAAAATGACATTGCGGTATTTTCAGGCAAATGGATGGAACCAGGAAAAATCATCCTGGGTGAAGTAACTAAAATGCAGAAAGACAAATCTGGTATATATTCACTTATTAGGAGTTCTCCGAATAATATTAGGTGATAAAGTTCCAAAAGGCAATCTATTGTGTTCAAACCACTCTTTCACTAGTGGAATTAGGTAGTAGTGAATTAAGTTGTTGGGCCAGGGCATCCTATGAAAATTTTCAAGCAACTAGGGCTGTTGTTTTTAAAATATATTTCTTCCTGCACTCAAATTATACATCAGTGCCATGTTCTTAAATCCACAGAGATGCTTCCTTCAGCATCAAATGGTATTGCATACAGAGACCTATAGTCTGATATTATGCAGAGAGAGACCCTAAAACATCCAGCACAGAATCAGATTTGCCTATGAAATCTCCCTCCTCTCAGAGCTCTTGGCAGGCTGCAGGGGAGGAGGCATAAGAGTGTCACAAGTAGTGGGAATTGAAGACACATGGAGAAAAATGCAGTGAGATTCAGGCCCAGAGGAAAGTGGTACAGCCAACCTCAATGAGACCTAATAATCTAGCATCAGATATAAGGGAAAGGAGGACCTCCCCTAGCAGGGAAGTAGAGAAAGCACATAA